>NC_071401.1:97134320-98399320 GCF_017976375.1 Cuculus canorus | reverse complement strand
CCAGTTTCCACAATGGCAGAACTGTTTCTGTACAAGGTGTTTCCACTGGAAAACCTGGAAGAATTTGCATATCAACATAAATGCTATAACTTACAACTGTGAAAAACTCCACCGCTTGACTTGGGTCAAATCCTAGCCCCCGTGGGAAACGGATCAAAAACATCCAGCAGTGGCAAGTGGCTGTCTCTGAGTATTTATTCAGGAAGCATCTGAGGCCTTCCCACAGGGGCCAGAAACTTCCAGTGGTTTTGGTCCATCTTTCCGTGGTACATACTTTCTTTACGTCTAATGTTTGAACTTCACATCAGTTGCCAGAATTTTCTTCTCGGGTTTGAGCTGGAAAATGGATGAATACCTGGATGCAGTTATTGTCTGTTTCAAGTATTCCATCTGTGTGCCCATCTATCTGTTTCATGTCCATCTATAAAGATTGTATTGGTTGGTGTCCTTGCTGCTTTATCTGAGCTGACATTACTTTAAAATAAATCTTGGCCTACAGTGCTATTATCAGAAACCTTATCAATAGCAGGCTGCCAAACTGGCAGAACCATTGTGGATGTTATTCTGAAAACTACCTGGAATTCTTTATGGTTTTATTAAACAGGTCATTGATATTTTTAACTATATACCAAAGTAATTTTTTGGGAAAATTTCTTGATTAATATAAGTAATATAAGTCTTCCAGTTTCATCTTTTCAGGTTCGTGAAATGAACATGAGAATGCTTTGACAATGGGAGGCTTCTGCATTTCATTTCGGACAACAGTGCCATGTCAAAAGAGATATTATCTTAGATGCCATCTTTTTTGATAGTGTATAAAGCCCCATCAGGCGATTTCAACAGGAATGAAATTTCAGACAACACATGCAGAGTTTCAGAGATTGTTGGCATTAATGGCTTGTGGGCCAAGTGGCATATTTGAATTGTATGTTGATCTGAAGTGGCATTTCGGGGGTTTCTTGGATTTTGTTGTTATTGTTTGAATTTTTTTGTTGATTTGTTTTGGTTTTTTAACTCCTGTTACCCAGACAGTTTATGAACACAAACCAGTAGTATTATATTTATGATTATGGAATTATTGTATGTTTGTTTTAAACTTTGTAGATTGTTGCTGCCTATAGTAACTGTTTCCTAGCCTATTTCCTGTTACAGGGTTAATATGTAGTATGTTTGTTTTTATTATTGCAGTAGAAAAACAACAAGAGAACAAAGAATTTGAAAACAAAAAGGTAGAAAAAGACAGTAAAAATGAGCAAGAGAAAGAAGTCTCGCTTAAAGAAGAGAATTCTCCTTCAAGTACTAACTTGGAAGTGACTGTGAAAGGACTTAGTAACTTGGGGAATACATGTTTCTTTAACGCAGTGATGCAGGTATAGTAGTTATTGCTGCTTTTAGAAATTTGGAATAGAAACAGAGCGGGGGCAGAACTAACCCACAACAACCTCCCCCCAGTATTGTACAATGATACAATTAGAATGTGACTTTTTTTTCCCTGCCAAGAACAATGCCTTCATTGTAAAAATAGTCTCTTGGACCAGAGAAATATGAAGAAATGGAGCTGCAGGTTCAGACTCGCTCTAATGGAAGACATAACAAACTACCGTGTCTTTGAGGGACAGCATCTTTCACTGATACAGATAAAGCAATCCCAACATCCTAGTTTAGTAAAAATAAGTCTGGTGCATCACGCTTGTTGACTGCTTTGAATATAAGATTAACGGCCAAAGATAATGGATGTTTACTGAAACAGATTGCCTTTTCACAAACAGGGAATCAAATAAAAGTAAATATTAACAGGACAAGCATATTACCTTGCTGTCTTGTAGGTCTTGCTCAGCTGAGAAGTGTTCAGATAGAATAAACTTGCTCCTTCAAAACTTGCCTATAATCTTGTACTCTTTGAAGCTCTTGATACTGAAGCTTTACTCAAACAAAGCTCCCACTGAACTTGCAGGTCTTAATAGACTGATTCTTTGTTTTAAAACATGTTTTAAACTGAGCAAATATGCATACTGCATTCTGATTTTTTAGAAACACTCTAGTAAATAGACTGTCAAAAGATGAGTCTTTTGTCAGAAGATCGGTAATATAAATAGAGGACACTTGGGAGTCCTGTTAGCTGAATAGAATGTACCTTTAACTGTTAAACAGTGATTGAATTTTCAGGGTGGTAGTTATTGTTCTGTGGCTGGGAGAAATAAATTGCTGCTAATCTGTCCTCTTGTTTCCCAGTTACCAATCATTTTATTTCTTATGTTCTACAGAATTTATCACAAACTCCAGTCCTGAGGGAGCTGCTTAAAGAAGCTAAAATGCCTGGCATGACAGTTAAAATTGAGTCACCTGAGTTATTCATGGTATGTATGCTTGGACCCCTGTAGTGTTTCCATCTTTCTGATCTTCTAAACAAACAAGTAGTACTGATGTCTGGATTTTTAAGCTGTTTCAGCTAAATACTAGCAAGATTAAGATGTAAACTGAGTGGGAGCTTCACTGTTGACTTCAATAAGGCTGCTTCTGAAGTCAGCGGAGGTCTTTCATTCAAACTGAAAGAGCAGTGATTCAATAGTCTTAAGTATTAGTTGTCATCAAAAGAGTACTTACATTATGATTAAGTTATTTAAAGGATGAAAATGTGTAACTTTGTTATAGTGCCACTTGTTTAAATGCAAAATAGGAAACGAGGATGTCTGCAGCGCTGGTTTCAATACTGCACCTGTTGTTGCAGTTAGGTATTTGGATGGGAAAGGAGAGTTGTGCATTTTAAGAAATTGTATTTTTTTCCTAATAAAAGCAAGAAATCCAGAGCTGCAACAAAGCAAGAAATAATAAATAATGAATAATAAATAATAAATAATAAAGTGAGAAATAATAGATAATAAATAATTTTTAACCTAGTGGTTTAGTACTATCTCATTAGGAAGCATGTGTTGATTGTTTTAGTCAAGTTAGCTTATTGCCAGTATGGAATTTTCTGTGTCCTTTTTATAATAATGTTTTCAAGAACTGAAGCATATACATAAAGAAGAAACTTAATTCAGAAGGATCTGCCACCAAATTAAGGCAAAACGACTTTGTTGCTTTTGTTTAAAACAGGAACCTCAGCTGATAAAACTGGATCTGCCAGGTCCTTTGACTTTAGCCATGTATCAGTTCCTGACAGAAATGCAAGAGACTAATAAAAGGGTAGTCACTCCTAAGGAACTTTTTGCTCAGGTTTGTAAAAAGTGAGTATCAATACAATTGCATGTCTTAGTATGAAAAAAAATTAGTTCTTTAAAAAGATCATTTTTCTCCCTTTTTTTCTTAAGCTCACATCACAGCATATAAATTTGTGTAATACTTTATCCTCTTTTTTTCAAAACTTATTAAGAGCAAAATACAAATTAAAAGTTGAAAGATTTAGTGATGTATTATGATTGGCTAGGTTCATGTTTTTAGAAAATACCATCTGTAGGCACTTGTTGCTTGTATATACATACATATTCAAGTCTTTGTCCTTTTTGTCTAGAATGAATTTTTTTTACCTTGTCTACTTTACAATTATTGTTTCATTTAACAGAGCAATAAGATTTAAAGGTTATCAGCAGCAAGACAGTCATGAATTGCTTCGTTACTTACTTGATGGAATGAGAGCAGAAGAAATCCAGGTGAGTGTGAACTTCACACTTGTGCATAACTTTCTTCGTCATACCCCAGACCAAGATTTTCCCCTTTGCTGAGGGGAGAGAAAATGTTCATTGTGAAATGAGTCAACCCTGGTAGAGTGGTTTGTGCTGCCCATAGCATGTACTTGAAGCAGATTAGCAAAAGAACTGTAGAATCAGGCAGCCTCTAAGCAGTAGGGTTGTGAAGGAGCATCTATGGGTATTACTATTTTCGTTTAGCAAACTATTCAAAGAGAAGTTTGTTTCCAGCCTGTATCCCTTACATATGTTGCACACATTATTTAAGTTTCTAAAATAATCAAGTAGAAAGGTTCAGTTTTGCCTGCTCTAAAATTTTTTGGTTAATTCAGCACTTCTAATATATATGTCTGTTTGTCCTTCAGAAATAGATTGACTTGTCCAAAACTTCTACAGAAAAAGGGGGCTTTTAGTACCCTAAAGAATGTAATTTTGTCCTAACTTCTGAAATGCCTGAAAGTTCAGTTGAGGAAATTCCATGTTTTTTTGCTGCTTTGAATTTGGGCAAGTGTTTTATCCTTAGACTGTTTTTCTCCAATACTAATTGCAACATTATGGTTGCAGGCTTGTTTCTCGGTTGGTTATTTCATATCTGCAGGAACTCTCTTGTGTTTCTACAGGCATTTGTGGTATTTGTATTCATTCTTTAAAGTGGTGAAGAAGAAATTTTTTTCCTGCATCTGAAGCATTCTGTAAAATGAACTAGGTAACTAAATTGTCTTAGGAAACTGTACAGTGTGTATTTGTTTTGAAAATTTCAGCAAATCAGTGTTGGAATACTGAAGGCACTGACTGACTCTAATGAACAAAATGAAGAAGAAATTAAAAAGAAAATTAAAGGTAAATTACATGTTACTGATGTGATAATTTAAAATCCTCTGTTTCATTGAAGTGCATAAAGTAACATTAATAGTATCAGCTTAAAGAAATATGTTTAATCGTACAATGTTATGCCTTCCTTGAAGATGTGTGTCTAGAATATACGGCTCAGTAGTGTTAGTCTATTTATTCAAATGTCTTACTGAGCATGGCGGCATTTCCTTAACAGTGTAAGAGAGTTGATTCTATAGACATTATACATTAAAATGTGTTTGTGTGATGTTGAATGATTCAATTGTTATTTAAGAAATTAAAATATTGGCTCATGACTGTAACAATTTGTTCTGTCCTCATAGTCCATTGTTAATTAACAGTGATATAAAAATACCAAACAGTCATCAGAAGAATTTTTAAACTTTTCAACATTATTTAGGTTGGAAGATAAACAGCAATTTAAATGTGGACTCTGTGCTACACTGAAAATGAAACTTGAGGAAATGGGTTTTATTTGTAGGGCACCTATACAGACAAAAGTTCATGCTTGTTTTTTAGTTTTAGACAGTTGTTTAAGTCCTGAGAGAAAACAGGAACTTTTATTGGGATGCAGTACTTCTGAGAAAACAGGGAACGCCTTTGAGTTGAGAAAGTGAGAAAAGGGTGGGTTTAGTCAAACTGTCCTCCGCAAATGCTTTTTCACCTCTGTTCCTCTGATACATGAGAAAAAACTTAATTTAAGAACCTTTCTGTACTTCCTCTGGAAACTAGAACAGGGCAACACATTCCATCATGCATCTTCTGTACTGTATTCCCTTTTTTCATTTGGAATGCCATAACTGAATTTCTTGCCAGTGTATTTTATGTAATATCATTAACTTTAGTATATACTTTGTCAATTCTCAGAATATGAAAAGAAAAAGGGAATACAAAGTTTTGTAGATCGAATCTTTGGTGGAGAATTAACCAGTACGATAATGTGTGAAGAATGCAGAACCGTAAGTAAACTGCCTGCTTTGGTACTGCCTAGTGTATAATTTCATATAATCTGCAGGAGAACCCCAAAGTAACTGTATGTAGAAATAAGTGAAATTGGAGAGGTTTGCTTCAGTTAATACAATTCTAAGAGTTGACTAGGTGCACACTTCTCAGAGGGGCATGGTTTGGCTGGAGTCTTTCTTTCTTTGTGTTATAAAGCTAATCTTTCAGTCCCTTTCAAAAGACTTAAAGATGAAGAGGCCAACAACAGCAATTATTTGCCAGAATAATTAACTCTCAGATTCCTGGTAAACACCTTCCAGTGGTGCAGATCATCAAGTGGATGAATTGGTTTGCTACCAGTGGTCTGCTGCCAAGAGCCCTTTTGTTTTTCATTAGATGACTAGGTTTTTTTCTTTCCCACACTGGAATGACTGTGGCATTGCCAGAAGAATAGTTAAGCAAGAAGGCATATTGGGGTGATGCACCCTGAGAATGAAGTTATTAGTGGTATTAGTAGGAGGGCTGGATGAATGTCATGACAGATTGTAGGTATCAATCTCATAAGACCCTAAGTTGGGTTCTTGCATTCTAGGCCACTAGAAAACTGAAATTTGTAGAAGTATTTTTTGCTTATTTCTGGGGTAATAGATCTGCTGGATTTTGGTCATGCATAGCTGTTTGTGAAGGTAGATTAGCTGTGTTACATTTGTATGCACATTTATATGCACAAGTGAAAGCATGCATTGAATGCAAACAAGGCTACATAAAAATAAGCCTATTGACAGCAAGCCAGACACTTCCAAAAGAATTAAATTATTAAATATTCATTTAAAGGTGTCCTTGGTCCATGAGTCTTTCCTCGATTTGTCGCTTCCCTTACTAGATGATCAGGTAAGACAATTGTACATGCTTGCTATTTTGGCTGATTTTTTGTTTACTTATATGAAAACCTCTATCATACAATCATTAGGGAATTAATTTATGCATCTTTATAAATGTGTCTTTTGGAATTTAAAAGTATAAATTGTCTAGAAGGATAAAAGATAAGATTTTCATGAGGGTCATTCCTGTAAGTTGCAGCTTGTAAAGTGTTTCTGAAAAATCACTGGGGAATAATCTAGTGTGTTATAGTGCTCGCTTGCTATTGTAGAAGACTGAGTTGCAAAGACAGTGTTTCCCAATTCATCTTCAGTGTTGTAAAACTGAGCTAAATTGCATGACAGTGGTAGATGCCTAGTGGTGCTTGAATGCTCTTGGGTTTGGTTTTTTTTTCCTTTTTAATCCTTTTTTTCTGCACTGAGCGCAAGATGACTACTCGTAGTATTCAGGTTATTCAATAAAATTAAGCATTGTTAGGGTAGTATGTGAATACTAATCTAATCAGATTTTATTTATTTGATTGAGTTCTTAGACATTCAAAGTACTTGATTTGTTTTGTGTTTCATGTTGATAATCTGTATGTGTAATACTTGAGACTTGTTACGTAGCAGTGTTCACACAAGCTAATGAGTAAGTATTGAAATGAAACCCCCTTAGCCAAAGGGATTGCGTCTTTTGCAGTGAGCACATTTCCTTTTAGCAGAAGCAAACAAATTCTTTGGCAGGCAGTTCAACCAAAAATGTCTCTGTTTGTATAAAATGTTACTCTTCGGTGCATTTAATGAGATTTACCTTTGTTGGAGCCAAAGGTGATGTTGTTCTTTTACACGTTCAGAATTTGGCCTTTGATAGCCTTACTTATTCATACTGTTTCATTCTGCAAGTCATTGTTTCACATGGATTTCCTTTGGAGTGAGACATCTGTTTTGTAAACATTCGAGTGGCACGAATGGGTTGTATGTTATAGTCACTAAAATTTTGTATCTTGAGCTGAAAACTCAGAGAACATCTCATCCTAACAGTTTTCTTTGGAATGCTATTTTGTTATCCAGGACAGTGACATCTCTACTTTTATGGTTGTGTGGCTTTTTCTTTTTTAGAAAGTAAAATTTACAAATGAGAGAAATGTTAAAAAAAACAAAGAGAAGGAATCTGAAGAGGATAAAAACAATGACTGTTATCTTAAGCAAAATGATGACCCCCCTGGTACAAGTAAGCACCTTCAGAAAAAAGCAAAGAAACAGGCCAAAAAACAAGCGAAGGTTAGTTTTGATAAGTATTACACTTTTACTAATGAAGTCTTTACAACTTCTGGTAAAACAGACTTTTTGGTTCCTCGGTTTAGGTGGAGAAGGAGGCAACCTAGAATTTCTCCTCACTCAAATGCACAACTGAAAAGACCAATTTTATCTACGTCTTTGTTATTAAGAAGTTACATATTCTGTTAAAGTCGCTGTGCTTGGAATAATATCCAGAGGAGTGTGGAATTCTTGTTGCCTGTCTGAAGTAGCATTAATTTTCATCAGACAGCTATTCTCCAGTCTGTAAGAATATTCTCCAGTCTGTAAGAATATTCACAGATCTTTAGAATACAGACATAAGAAACAACCAAGAAGATATAAAAGAAACCACTACTTGTATTTTGATGATACCGTGTGACAGGGAGCAGTGGGAACTATATCTGAGTGAGGATAAATTCAGTATTGGTTGAATTGATCACCTCTGATCAGTAAATTGTAGATTATTCTACCCAATCCCTTCCCACCCTTTGCAGCTACAGCATGCTACAAATATTTTGATCAAGAAATGGTAAAAAATGCTAAATATTTAAAATTGCTGTTTTCTGTGTTCTTATATATTATGTACTCTAATTTGCAGAGCCAGCGCCGCCAGCAAAAACTTCAAGGAAAAGTGCTTCACTTGACAGATATCTGTGCAACTGAAGAGTCAGAAAAAGATCTCGAGTATAACCAAGAATCAGAGGCAGAAATGAATTCTGAAACTCCTGATACAAAGCAAGAAGAAGAATCATCAAATGATAGCAAAGATTGCTGCTTAAGTCAAAAAGACTTAAGTGTACAGGGAAACAGTATAGAAGTTCAGAGCATGCATGAAAATATAGGAGAGACAGAACAAGAGTGTGTGGAAAAGGAGGATGTCATAGATCTCCCAGTGGAAGGGTTAGATTCTCCTATAAAGGTTGTCAATGGCCTTGACAGTCTTTCTGTGAAAGATGAAGATGAGGAAGAGCTTGCTGCCGACTTCTCAAAACTACGCTTGAATGCCAATGCTGAGTCTGTTAAGAGTACCTTAGATGACCTTCAAAGTATTCCCTTCAAGACGTGTGAAGTATCAACTGAAGATCCAGAAATAGCTTTTTGTACTCTTGCAAACAGGGAAGATCTGAACCCAGAAGAAGGTTCAATCCATCACTGTTTGTATCAGTTCACCCGTAATGAAAAACTTACTGAGAGCAATAAACTACTCTGTGATGTATGTACACAAAGACATTATGGACCAAAGAACAACATAAAAAGTATGAAAAATTATCTTTTAAAACTTTGAATATGTCCTTATCTGTTATTTGGGTGGGTAAGGGAGGGGGGGAGTGGCTATGTTCCTAAAGTGGTATTTGTATACGTTTAGCTTGGATCAGTAGAAATAGTGTTCCATAGGTAGGTTGCAAGAACCTCTTTCACACAGATTAATACAAGTGAAGTTCTTAATTGCGCAGAATAGTGGCTCACAAGCTTGGGTAAAGAATACTGCAGGGCTGAAAAAGAAGAGTGAGCAAAGAGGAGTGGCTTTGGGTATACAGGGAGATAAAAGGCATTTCAATCTACAAAATTCATTATGTGGATGAATTTAGAGAATAGCTGTTTAGCAGGTGACTTTTATTTCCTCTAATGTAAAAATTCTGCTGTAACAGTTAGAGGAAATATATTGCTGCTTGCTCAAAAGGCCAATAAAAGCTGCATGCAATTTCTGATTGTGAGAGTTGTAGGGGAGAAGCAAGAAGTCATCCTGCTTGTGCATGACACTCCTCAGACATGGTGTGAGCAGTTAGTTTTGTGGTATGGGATCTGCAAGATAGCAGCTGTTTTACAGTTCATGTTCAAGGGGAATGTTCAGTTATCACTTGTAACAGCCTGAAGAGTGAAAATACAGAAACCCTTTGTGTAACATTTGTTTAGATGTTAATCACTGGTGGTTTTTCTTTTCTGCAGGTGAAAATAAGTATGTTTATACTAATGCCAAAAAGCAGATGCTGATCTCTCTTGCTCCTCCGGTTTTAACTCTTCACTTAAAGAGGTTTCAACAGGCAAGTAGCAGGCTGATACTGCAAAAATGTGCATGTATTTAGTGTCAGATGAATATGTAGATATGCTCATAGTACTAGCTCAGCTTAAAACTAATGATAGTGTATTTTCATTTCCTATGAGCCTGTTTTGGTCTGGGTTTTTTGCCAAGGTTGGAAGGCATTGGTGGCAGTGTTTTTTGTGGTCTTCAAGGAGTTGGGGTGTGTTTCCCTGAAAGAATATTTCATTAGTTATCTGGAAACACTATTTTGTGAGCTTATTACAATTTATTCCCCACTATTACTAGTTACTGTATTAAGCAGTATCTTAGCGTTAATTACTTCCTGCTGTTACAGCAATTCATGGACTTCCACATTTCAGTACAGATAGAATAAGATTCCTTATTAAACAAATAGATCAGGAAGGCAGAGAATTGAGCCTTACTGAGGTGAAGGGGGAGGAAGGAATGGAAAGCAGTGCAACTTCAGTCTTATTTATAGACACCAAAATGAAGTGGCTTACCTATTTGCAAGTTGTAGAAAAAAAAAATTACCACTTAGGGCTTTAGGCTTTCAATAAAGAAAGAGGAAGGGATGGGGAGTCTGTATTAAGTCTTCTAAATTAAAAACTGTTCAGTATTTTAGGCAAAATACTTGAAAAATATGGGAGGTGACTTTAAATGAAAAACAATTTAACAGAGAAAATGGACATGTGTAGCCTGTTCCAAGAGACTAACATGATGAAGTAATGTTTAAGTCACTTTCTCCTTTTGTTTTTCCAGTTTGATACTGGAAGATTATTTGAATAAGGCGGGAGCATAAATAACATCAGTTATGACAGTATAAGATTAGATCCTCAGGTATACTACAGGATCTGAGAAGCAAAAGATGTCCTTATAGTTACATAAGTACATTAGAGCTGATTATTTTTCCATTTTTGCTACCATTAAGTTACCATAACAGCAAGTTGAAGAGTGATTTTAACTTGTGCTGCAGCACAGCATGTGGGGGCAAAGAAGTAATGCTGGGAAACCCTGGGTAGTGGAGAAAAAAAACCACAGTGTTGTTTTTTCCTCAATTTTGTGTAATGTAAAACTAATTTTCTGGTTTTGAGACATATTTAGTAAGTTAGCATAGTTTTAATATGCTACGTTTTAACATTATGGGGTTTTCCTCTACTTTGTCTGTTTAAGGCTGGATTTAATCTGCGGAAGGTTAACAGGCATATCAAGTTCCCAGAAGTGATAGACTTGGCTCCTTTCTGTACAGCTAAATGTAAAGTAAGTGGGAAATCATTCAGATTCTTCTTTCACGTTACGATGCACTTTCACAATTAGGCTCCTTTGCAGAATCTGTGTAGGTGGCTTGTCACTTGTCAGTTGTTTTGTATGGTATTCAGGATAACTTGTACTTGAGTCAGTGTACTTCCACTGATGATAGATTGATGCGAGCAACTACAACTGTTAACAACCAGCTTCTCTTTCATCAGCAAACAAATCAAAGCAAAGTGAAGAGTTGGTATTCTAGACTTGTTTAAAACCCAGTACCTGACTGATGTAGCTAAACTTCTGCTTTTATAGAACATAGCTGAAGGGGACACAAAAGTACTGTACTCTCTCTATGGAGTTGTTGAACATAGTGGAACAATGAGGTCTGGGCACTACACTGCTTATGCTAAAATGAGAAGTATGAACAACCATCTTTCTGATCTTGTTCTTCGAGGACAATTTCCTCAAGGTAAATAATTAGAAATATTTTACAAATTATTTCTTACATCAGAACAGTAACAGGATCGATTGCTTCAATTATTTGTAATAACTTTTACTCCTAAATTCTTCCTTTCACAGCTTTAGAAACTGAACCAGTGAAAGGACAGTGGTTCCACATCAGTGATACCTACGTGCAAGCTGTGCCTGCATCGAAAGTGCTGAGCTCACAAGCCTATCTCCTGTTCTATGAGCGACTGCTATAACTCATCTGAGAAGCCACCTTGTACGTTGTGTAGCCATCTTCAGGGGGTCTGAGAGAAGACAGAGACTTGCAAATCATGTTGTTAACATGTCAGAGCTACTGTATACCACTGCAGGAATACATTTTATGCTTCTTAGGCACACTGACATGTGGTTAACTTATACTTTTTTCCAATGTTTTCACTACTTTTAAATAAAAGTATTTTCAAAATTATAACTTTGAGCTTTTGTCGAGTAACTTGAGTGTTGGCACAGATGAGCAACCGCTAGTTTTAGTTTCCTGTAAGTGCTCTGGCTCTTAGTCAGCAACTCTTCTGCTTTAGAGGAACCAGCTGTAAATCTGAACTATAGTTATTTATCTCAGCAATCATCTGTTCCATGTGTATTTTAGAGCTGGCTTCTAAACCTAAGAAGCTGTTTCTTCCTACACATCTTAGAGCTGAGACAAATTCAGCATCAGCTCTTTCCACCTTTGGTTTATGTCCAATATAGGACGCCCCTGGTTTGCAAACGCTAGGAATTTGTTTGCATGGGAATATTACTCAAGTATTTTGGATCAGGTCTCACTTCAAGCACTACAGCTTAGCCTTTCTGCATTAGAAGACTAAGAAAACTAGTCCTATAAGGACTTGTAACTTTCAAGTTCTCTGCAGGCTTGGCTTCACATTAGGTTTCACATAAATAAAATCTTGGCTCCTCCGTGCTGGAGTAGCAGCTGTTTACATTCAGTGCATTTTTCACAGCAACCTTGCCCAGTTTCTCGGTAAGTCTTACATGTTCTCGTTACCCTTGCAGGCGGCAGCCGTAGCGCTTCTGCAGCTGACTGCATCAGTATGCCAGTCCTTCTGAAAACTTGCTGAGTTTATTTTTCAGCCACACCAGCAACTGACTATAAAGCGAGCATCAGCGTAGCTGTTGTGCAGCAGCCTTATTTAGTCATAAGATAGTTCCAGACTTGATTTAGCCTTCCACTCCCTTCTGGCTGTGAAATAGAGTAGCACTGGCAAGAGTAATAAAAGGATTAATTATTGAAGGGGCTTGAATTTCAAGTGCTGTTCTGCTTTCAAGCTGTTTACTTTCCGAGAAGAATAACGGGGCTTTAGCTGAAAGATTCCAGGGCTCTGCATCATGCTAGCTCTTGCTACTCCGTGTTTATTTTTAAGGCCATTAGAATGCGTTGTAGCTCACCGCTGTCAGGCTGCCGTTTTGACAGCATAGAGGCTCTTAAAAGGTGAGGAGGAAATAGATGCATGTAACAAAACTGAGTGTAGGCACAGACCTGCCACCAAAATGATTTCAATGCTCATTTGACTTTGCACTCAGCGGGTAAAGAGCACAAAGAACTGCAACAATTATAAACGATGCCTTCCTGAAGTTATGAGCTCCTTGCAATGGACTCATGGTCAGCCTTCCCTCACCCAGGTGTCAAGACATGGCCTCTGGGAGGAGAGGTTGGGCATGCCTGATGCTGGACAGAGTTGGCTCCAACAGACCCACCACAGGGCATGGCTGAGCCCCTCAGCCCAGACAGCAACACCTCAAGGAAAGTGTGAGTGAGAAAAGGAAAAACACTGCCCAGGAATGAGGGGAAATGTGTGAGAAACAGCCCTATGAGCACCCATGTAAGAGAAGGAGCTCCAGGCCCCCAGGGAGGTATCCCCTGCAGCTCCTGGAGAGACAACGCTGGAGCAGATAGCCCTCCCTGAGCTGGCTGATGGTGAGGACCATGCTGGACCTCCACCCTGCAACTGCGGAGGCCTCCCCTAGGCCAGAACAGGTGGATGTGCACCTTGGAGGAAGCTGGGGCCTGCAGAAAGGGGCCCAGAGTGGGACAGGTTTTCCTGCCACAAATTACAGCCCATAGAGCATCACACAGGAACAGTTGTTCCTGGTGGAGTGTAACCTATAAAGAGCTGCTTGTGAAGGACTGGACCCTATGGGATGGGAAAAGAAGCACAGGAAAGTGTTACGGACTGACTACAACACCTGAATCCCCATTCCAATGCGAGGAAAGAGGTAGAAAGAATCAGACTTGAAGGAGTACAGCACATCCTGGAAAGAAAGGGAGGTGACGAGGAAAGTGGTTTCATTTTTCTTGTTTCTCACCTTCCAATTCTCTTCATAATTGGTAATAAATTTTCCACACATTCATTCTGTTTTGCCTCAGACAGTAACAGGTAAGTCATCTCCCCATCTTTATCTCAGCCCATGAGCTTTCTCTACTCCTTTTCCACCTCTGCCCTGGTGAGCCAAGGGCATGTGGCAGCCAGCCAGGGTCAGCCCACCACCCCCATACTGCCATCCCCAGAAAAATGCCAGCGTGTTCAGAGTACAGCACGGCTGTTCATTAAGTCCGAAGAAACTGACAGTTCACATTTTAACAGTGAGCAGGTTTATTGAAGTGTTTGAAGTTCTGCACTCCAGTGGACAAGGTTCATAACTTAAAGGCAACAGAGCAAAACATGACAGCCTCCAACTGGAATATTAAAAAACGCACATAGTCACGTCACTTAAGAAGTATAGTTAAATTGTTCAATCATTTTGGTCTTCATCCCAGTCTTTCTTTCCTGATGGAGGTTTAGGGCCACCAGCTGGTTTTGCCATAATGATCTTGAAGAAAATATGAAATGAGAAAAATACAAGATTATACTCAGACTTGCACTGCAGCACTTACAGCATACAAGGCCATCAACATTCACTAAAATTCATGCAGTTTCCCTACTCTGAACCTAACCCAGTGAATATTATCCATGTAATTGAGAGATTCACAACTTCATTATTTTTTTTCTTGAAAATGGCAGAAGCTGAGCCCTGATACACAAAGAAGGGCTTTGACCTCATTTCTGCATGCAAATTAAGACTTCAGTTAGTCTACAGAAAGTGAGTGCTTAAATAGGCTAACAAGTGACTGGTTTATAGGATGCACACTACAGAAAGCTGAATTATCCGAGCTAATTGAGTCTAAACATCATACTTTAAAAGCATAAAGTCCACTAGTCCTACCATGTTAAAGGCTCATTTTCTGTACCTGTTACAGTGACAACTAAAAACCGCACTTCTCATCCCTTCAATAAAACTTTAGGTTTAGAAGACAAATACAAAACATAGCCATCAGCACACATAAGAGAGCAGTGTTAAGTGTCCTCGAGAAAGACACGATTTGCCATGTGCTTGTCAATATATATATACATGCATGCGCTCACACACAAGTACCTCTCTGCTACAGAAACACAGCTTACTGCATACTATTTTTCAGGCTCATCTTTCCAGTCATCCTTATCCCAATGTCCTTGTTGCTTAGGGGCCTTTGGACCGCCTGCTGTTTTTGCCATAATAATCTACAGAAATTTTACACGCAAACATATTTTTGCCAAAGTTTCACAAAATATATAAAGTTAAGACTTTTGTCATTAAGATTATAATCTCCTTTTTTTTCCTATAAGGTGGATTTTAGTGTAAAAACAAAATATGAGAAAAGTGATGCTGGTTGATAAGAAGCTTGACACGAACCAGCCGTGTGTGTTCTCAACCCAGAAGGCCAACCATAACCTAAATTGCACCAAAAGAAGCGCAGCCAGCAGGGCAAGGGAGGCGATTCTGCCCCCCTCTACTCCACTCTTGTGAGACCTCATCTAGAGTACTGTGCCCAGCTCTGGAATCCCCAACATAAAGAGATGGAACTGTTGGAACAAGTGCAGAGGAGGTCTACGAAGAAGATCAGAAGGATGGAGCACCTCTGCTATGAGGACAGGCTGAGAGAGTTGGGGTTGTTCAGCCTGGAGAAGATAAGGGAGACCAAAGAGCAGCTTTCCAGTACCTGAAGGGGCTACAAGAAAGCTCGCGAGGGGCTGTTCTACAAGGGCATAGAGAAACAGGATGAGGGGGGAATGGTTTTTAATTAGAGGGGGAAGGTTTAGACTAGACGTTAGCAAGAATTTCTTCACCATGAGAGTAGTGAGGCACTGGCACAGGTTGCCCAGGGAAGCTGTGGCTGCCCCATCCCTGGGGGTGTTACAAGGCCAGGCTGGATGGGGCCTTGGGCAGCCTGGTCTGGTAGGAGGTGTCCCTGCCTACCACAGGGGGTTGGAACTGGATGATCTTTAAAGGTCTCTGCCAAAACCATTCTATGATTCTGTAAGCTCACTTTCTGGATACAAGTATCAACTGTGAAATCTTATATAAATAAAAGAAACATTCACAGCACTCCTACGGAAGCAGCAACATTGCACATTCCAAATTATGAGCTCTTGTACAAACTGCTTCCTGGCTTTTAGAAATAAACAAATCATGTTTTCAAGTACCATTTTTATGCCTTGCATTCCCAGTAGGCTCACGTATTTTCCATTAGTGTTCTGTAGACCAAAGTTAAAGGTTTTAATTCAGCAGCCAAAATTACTTGTAAGCTTACCTGATCCACCCTTAAGACGGTTACTGCTGCATTTGTAGCTAGCTTGATACCCCAGGATTTTCCAAGGTACGTATCTAATACACCAGCTTCCAACATATCCTTCACAACAGCAGCTTCAGCCTGTCAGATGCGGGAAAAATATAATTCAAAACTTTCTCAGGCTTCTACCAAGCAAGTTACTGAGTTTACAAGGTAACAGGCTTAGAACAAATTATCACTTTTCTGATCTCATCTCTTCTCTTCAGAAAACCTTAATTCCTAATCCATTAGCAGGAAAACAAAATAATTACTAAGACTTATTCACCATCACGTTACTTCAGTATCTCACTTGACCTGCGACATTAGGCCACTAACCTACATTGACTTAAACTTCTGCCTGACAAAAAAATAAACAATTCAATGTATTACAACTCTTAAGTTATTATTCTAGACTGTGCAACGCAGAGCTTCAATGAAGTGATCTATAAATACTTTATACCGATAGAATTACATTGAAATATAGCCCTGTATTGCAGAGGACCAAGTAATGCAAGAAACTATATTTACCTCAATATCAAATCCAACATTTTTGTTCCCTTCCTGATGCACAGCATAAAGCTTAGAGATGACCTCATTAGCCTTTACTCCAGAGTTTTCTGCCAAAGCTCGAGGAATGGCTTCAAATGCTTCAGCAAACTTCTTGATGGCATATTGGTCAAGCCCAGGACAAGTCTAAAGCAAGGATGAAAGCTACATCAGCATATCAAAAAAAACCATAAGATAGAGGAGTATTTTCCCCATACACTGTTTATTGATTTACAGGCCAATATTGATACATGTATATATTCTGTTATAAAATAATATATATTTTTGTATGTTGCATATATATTTAAGTACATATATGTGTGTGTATGTGTATATAAAAAAAAAAGCGAAAGCTCATTTGCTGTACCTCTCCGTAGGATGTGATCTGCTTGGCTAATTCAATCTCTGTTGCACCACCTCCAGGAACAAGGCGTTTATCCTGTAAACATACCAAGCCAAAAAGTAAAGTTTGGCCTTAAGCATCATGTTAATTTTTATGTTTTAGAACCTACATACTCTTATCAAGACGAAAGCAATAGAACAGGCTAAGAATTCACTTCAGAACAAACATGCATGGTAAGAGAAATTTACCAGAATTTACTCATTCATTACAAATGTCTTTGAATAAAAATAGCTTGTTTTGTAAAAAGGAAAACAGCACAGTGAGTTTTGTGTCTAGAGTTTTCTGTTTGTTTGTTTTTAAAAAAGTAATTTCAACTCTTTGCTTACTAATAACAGAATCCTAGAAAATCCTAGATTTTCTCATCTTTTCCATTAACTTGCTGGGAAATATACAGGAAACCAATCCACTGTATATAAAAGTTTACTATGTCAACAGGTAACACATGGGGGTTGAGCACTTTTGGTTTGGGGTTTTTTTTTTTAATCAAGCATTTTCTATATCCTTTGGCAAACCAGCATCCACTTAAGAACGCTCAGTCTTTTACAGAGAAAGGTGACTGTCATGAATCAGAAGTTAGGACAACTCCTGGAGACCATCATAAACACACTGTCTATGGACACTGTCAAACAGAGGTTTAACATTTTTGGCAAACCACCTCCCAACTAAATACACAAACATTTCCTTTTGCATTAATAGGAAAGAAAAAAAAAAAGAGAAAAACTATTATTATTTGAGCCCACAAAAGCTGCTCAGAAAAAGAACTGAATCTGTAAAGGAAGTGTGTCTGGTCACCAACATAGTTTGCAATCAGTCATTTATTTACTCCTGATCCCCAGTGACAAACAAAGCTATCCGACTTTTCTTCTGTGCCTGGTTTCCAAGGAATGTTACAAAATGTTTAAGGAAGTAGTCAAGAAAAATGCTGACTGCCCTTACAAACTGGTAAACTTGATTTATCTTGAAGAACTTTTCTGGTTACTGGAAATAAGGGCAGTATATGCTGACCACCATTTCTTATGTACTTTGTATTCACAAGTATGTCAGCAGCAATCTTCTCTATGCAGCCCTCTATCCCTCAATACAACACAGCCCCAAGAAAGCTCCTAAGCTGATAACATAAATATATGCTAGAGACTTTGTAGCAAATGAACATTAAGCAAGCACTAGCCTTGCCTCAAAGTGATGGACAGCTCAATTTTGATAACTTAAGTGTTCTGGTTACTTACCCTTGTGAGTACTTTGAAAGTATTTACACCATCATCCACTGCTCTCTCTATGTCATCCATCAGATTGTCTGTGGATCCACGAATGAGTATAGTAGAAATGGCACCATCCTCCTTTTCTGTTCACACAGACATGCACGTGTTAGATGTGAAACACACAAGAACATGGCAATTCTAGGATAGTAGCGTTAGGAGTTCTGTAGAACATACATACCATGCTTAAACACAACAACTTGTGTATCCCCAACCTCTGATAAATATACACTATCGCAGTGACCCATTTCTTCTAGAGTAGGGGGAGTCTGGAAAGAAAAACAAAAGTTGAGGTGAACCTGTTCATCGGTTCTCTCCCTTCTGCTCTTCATATGAGAAGTTCATACCAGTCTGGGTAGCGCTGTTGCACCAACAGTTTTGCACAGTCTTCTCAGATCCCACTTAGAGTTCAACCTTTAACAACAAGAACAGCTTTTCTAATGAACAGTTTCCAGAACAAATGTTAATACATATACACATAAGTATTCTCTGAACTCAGCTTCACTTTGTAAACCAGTGACATCTATCAAAATTTAATGCATTGAGTTATAAAATCCACTTTTTTTTTGAGTTATAAGTATGTATTTTCAGAGACGCTATGCAAAGACTATTTTCTAAGAATCCAAAACCAAATAAGTAGTCCAATTATATGGAATCTATCAAAACTTTATCTTCTAGTATGTGAGATTTGAACTGACCTTTACAAAGCCTCTACAGTAATCCTTCTTTGTTATGCAAGAGATTACAGTATCATGCTCCATTTCCAAGAGTTCACACTTTTTGGACACCACCAATAAAGCTATAGCTTTCAACAAAGCACCACTTTTTTTTTGTGCGATGCGATTGCTTCTGCTAGTAATCTGACTTTACGTTTTGTAGAATGTTATCTCAAGGACATACAAACATGCTTTCCTTAGACATGAGGAGATTGAAGGCCCACAAAAATCACAGAAAAGTATTAATAAGTATTAGTTCTGCCATCCATGAATCCATTAGTGATACAGAAGCATATCTCACCATTGCTAAAGCATCACATGGGGACTGTGACTAGGAAGAACCGCTATGGTATGGTCTTACATGCCTTTGAGGCCACATCTCTCTTTACTAGATCCAGAAATTTTGATATTATTGATTTCAGTTGTGCTATAAAGACACTTAAACCAGAATAACGCTACCATATCCATAAGTATTCCCCCAATTAGCTGTCGTACAGAAGGGAAATACTATCAAGAAACATAAGCTACTGAACAACCAAATTGCAGCTCAAGTTTCAATCCACTAGAAAACCAAATAGTCTCCAATATTTTATTCCAAATTCATTTGACAGGCAGGAGACAACATGGCAAGTACATTTAATAAACCTGGAAGATCAAATGTCTTTATGCTCTTCTAGCACTTACCTGACTATCATAAGATTGTACTTGTTGGCATAATGAAGTGCCATGTCTGCCACTTTGCCACCAGTTACTACTACATTTGCCCCACTATCAGCAATAGCTTTGACTTGCAAATCCATTAGATTTTCTTCTCCTTTACTGAAATTCATCAGTTCTTCAGCATTCTTTATAAGTACGGTGCCCTAGTAAAAGACATACTGTTATCAATTGAGCATTAACAACACGCCTAGAAGTTTCTGACAAACTGTTGTCTCCCAACCTATCCATAAACCTCAAGTCATTCTATAATACTGCCACCCTCCCTATGCAGTGGGATAAAAGAAGTAAAAAAATAAATGGAAATTCTAGCATTTCTAGGCAACCCTAAGGTTCAGACATCCCAGCACATAATTTTGGCTCAAATAACCCAACAAAACCAACACTACCCCTCCAACCCTAAAAACCCTGTCAAGCAAAACTAGGTTCAGGCGTTTTCTATCAACTTTTTTAAACCAATGAACTCAATATTAACAAAAATATCTCAATCACCAAGTGTCAAGATATTTATAGTCAGGTCTAAAAATAGAAGCACATGAGCATAAATAGATATATAACTCATTTTGAGCTTCTACATACCTTAGTTTCAGTTATCATACCATCAAAAGGGCAGGAATACACAGCTATTTTTGCGTCTTTGACAGAAGTAACATCTCCTTCAGTTTCTTTTTTAAAAACCATCCCATGCAGTACTGAGGAAGCAGAGATACCAGCACCCTGAAAGGAAAGAAATGGAATGAAGGCAAATTATTGATCATTTATTGTCAGAAAGCCACGCTACCCCTTATGAAAAGCAGTCCTTACTTTCATTTTAACGCAGTAACTTAAGTTTTCATTGCAGCACAGAGAAATAAGACTTAAGTTGATTCAACAACATCAAACACCATCTTGCAGGTTCCCACATTAATATTAGTTGGTGGACGAGGTTAAGGCTCTCGACGTTCACTTTCTGTGCTCAACTTGTTATGTATTTATTAGCAGGGAAACAAACACAGGGGGAATATCATAGCAGATATAAACTTGTTCCAATCCTACATACCATACTGAGGCCTGATAAAAGGAACACAAGATCAGACCTCTGCATTTCTGCCAGCTTGCATCTTAGCCCACTCTTGTGACTGCTTCAAACAACAAAGATGCAATCAACATCCCTATGTGTAATTAAGTTAATGTATCTAATTTAGGATAAACTTCACATTTTAATGCTTTTTGTTTCTGAAAGCTACTACTCAGCACTGACCACAGAATGTAAAGGCTGATTTCCCAAACTTGTTAGGCATGCCACAATACAGAGACTAGAACAGAAAAGGCACTTTTCACAAGTTCAAAGACCTAAAAATTAGCTTCCATTAATTTGTCTACCTTAATAATACAGTAAAGCTAGCCACTTCCAACTTACCACGATTTTGCACACTCTGATATTATCAACGTTGAAATGACCAGAATCAGGAAGAATAGAAACTGTTTGGAAAGAGGAGGAAAAAAAATAATAAGAAAAAAAAAAATTTCTGTTGTTTCATGAATAAAGCAGAATGACACCACAAATAATCCTGAAGTTTTTCTGAAGTACTAAAATTCAGCTGTCTGAGATGTCTGCCTACGTTTAAGGTAATTATAATCTGCTAATAACCTGCACCAGGAGAAAACTAAATTTTGGTTTTACTATGCCATAATAGGAAAGCAACATCTATTCAGGCTCATCAAATTAATTTGGAATATCCATTTAAACACGTACGTTTAAGAGTGAAGTGTGATCCTGAATATTTTGAGAAAACATAAACTAGACTTGCAAGTTTTTTTCTGAGAAAATTAAGGGGAGGAAAGAACAATTTAAAACAACTAGTCTTGCTTCCTTTGTTCTGTGGCTGAGACTAGTAACAGGTTCTCTTAAGATTAAGACATCATCCTAATGACAAAAAAAGACAAGAGCTTTTCCGAGCCACAACGCCAATGAAGAGTTCCACACAAGAATCATAAAATGGTTTGAACTGGAAGGGACCTTAAAGATCATCTAATTCCACCCCCCTGGCCATGGGCAGGGACATCTCCCACCAGATCAGGCTGCCCAAGGCCCCATCCAACCTGGCCTTGAACACTTCCAGGGATGCGTCCACCACTTCCTTGGGCAACCTGTGCCAGTGCCTCACCACTCTCATTGTGAAGAAATTCCTCCTCATGTCTAGTTTAAATCTGCCCCTCTCTGATTTATAGCCATTAAAAAGGGAGAAGGTTCATTTCAGAGGCTAAAGCATTTCATCCAACTCAACCTGATAAACTAACCATACCTTTTATCTTAGGTGAAGACAGAGGAAACATCACAAGCAAACCTACTCAGGTTTTTTAAGATGCACACACAGATATGTTCTTGTCCACTTACCGCAGGCCTGAGCAATAAGCTTTGCCAAAAAATGCTCATTGCCATATTGTTTGCTCATTACTGAGGTGCGCAACAAAGATGCCACTTCTTCAGTGTCTCGAAGGTTCTTTGCAGAACAGCACACTAAGTCTGGAAGAATTTCTAGGGCTTTCTTGCAAGCCTTTTCATATCCTTCAATCACCTGTGCAGCAAACAATAAACATACATCACACCACTTCACTATGTGTTCATACTACTTGTATGGCCCTTGAAAAGGAGATATAACATTAACGAATGCAAAAGTTACACGGGAAGTAAGCAATCACAAGCAGCAAAACATACACTGTCCTTCATACCTAAAAAATTAAGTTTAGAAGGAAGCAGATGATTCACAACATTATGACCCAACAACACTAACCAACAGCAACCTGAATTTTAGCTATGTGAACTGTAATAATATAACTCACCTCTGACACTGATAACCCCATCCTCAGAAGGTCTTCTGCTAACTCCAAAAGAACTCCAGCAAAAACAAGGACAAAGTTTGTTCCATCTCCAACTTCTTGCTCTTGCATGTGGGAAGCCATCACAAGCATTTTTGCAGCAGGATGCTGGACCTTTAAAAGAAGTACACATCTTAGTTACTAACATCCTACCTAGACTACAGCTCCACGTTTTTCTGTGCATCCAGTACAAACACTTTTAATTCAGAATGTATGTAAAGATACTAAGAATAAACAAAGCAGGAAAACAAAGGAGGTTGCCTTAATTGGCTAAATTCCCTAACAAGCAAAAGCACAAGCATAGGTGGAAACAAAAACAACTAGAGAACTTAATATTCCCCTTACTAAGTGAATTAGACATCCTCGACACTGGTTCTGTGCTATTTTTACAGAGTGCAGTGGCTGCACAATCAAGCGCTGCAAGAGGAAAGCAGCCTGAAGTCTAGATCTTCAAGCTGAATTAGTAACTGCAACACACAAAATAGATGCCTAGAGTTAAATACAGTGTTTTTTTCTGCTCAAAGACCACACTACTTTCCCTTTCAAAGAAATGCAATAAAAATGCTGTATTCTTGAATATAATTAGAGCTGCTGTCATTTTATCCCAGAAAGCAACATTCAAGACGCATTAGATTAAGTAATAATCCGCAGATTGTTTTCTTAAAACAGAAATGAACCTTCAACAGTTATTTTGCTCATACCAAACACTGTCACAATTCATTAAGTAAGGAAATGCCTAATACTTACACTATTTCTATTAGTAAGGATAGATTCATTAAAATATTTTTTGTGTTGTGATACAAATATGAACTTGATAGTAAAAGAAAACTTTAGGACAGGTCAATCTTTCCACACTTTTGCTGTATTCACAAGAGCAGGATGCTACATCCTCAGTTTCTTAAATCCAATTAAAATATTCTAAGCAGACAGGAGAACACAGCAAACACTGATACTGGGAGATTAACACAACAGCCTTTTCTTTCAGTTTTCCAAACACCATATTGTCTAAGACCTGCCTTTTTCTAAATCTACACTGGTTTGTGGGGGAAAAAAGTAGGCAATTATTAATCATCTCCTGCAACTACTTAATGCGGCTTTATAAAAGAGCTTTATTTCTCACTGCACACAGCCCACTGACTTTACTCAAAGCCAGAGAAAAATGTAAATAACTAACAAAACAACACATGTAAATAACTTGTCAGAGTATTGTATGAATTTCAACTACAGTAGCACATGAACAGGAACACTACTTCATAAGTAACATCTTTCTGAAGCAAGAGATCTTACCTCCAGCTCTCTCAAGATAGTAGCAGCATCATTGGTAACAAAAAGCTTCTCCAGATGATTGATAACCATCTTGTTCATTCCTAACAGGGGAAAAAAAAATAAATTAAATCATCTATTAGGCAAACACCATTTGGAACACGGATACTTTCAGGTCTACCTTACACATTAAAATGTTAGTCCTATTAACAGTTTACGAATCTAAAAGATTTTTGTGAAATAACACTTGGGAATGAGTTATCTTACAGAAAAATCAGTAATTTCTAAATAAGCACAGTTCTCTCTTCAGAGCTATTAGCACATCTTTTAATCAGCCAATACTGGAGAACACCTTTTGTTTCAATATATCTGATCAGACATGATATATTCATAATGACTACCTACCAAGTTATTGTCCTTCCCTTAATTTTGCTAAGTCTTCCATACAGCAGTAAGAGAGTAAAAAGGGCACAGTAACTAGTATAAAACACCTAGTGAAAGCAGGTACATCAGGCATAACTTAAGAGCTAACTAAGTCTGATCTGTATAACCACAAAGACTGTTTAGAGTTCTAAGGAGAGTCCAATCTGTTTCCTCAAGAAACAAACAGTTGTGTATCTGGCAATGTAGGTTTGGTCTTCAAACATATCATATTTTGGTAAAAAAGTTTATTTTTCTTTGCTCCAAAATTATTTGCTACAATAATTTTAGGATTTACCTACCATTTGGTCCATAAGCTGTACGGGTGGTTTGAGCAAGTTCTTTGCATGCCTGGATGTTCCTATAGACAGCTTCTTCTAGTCCTGAATAATGCTAAAAAGAAAAATCTTCTGCTTAAAATTAGGCTGATAGAAAAAGAAAGGTATGAACTATTCATTTCTCAAAGCAGCAATAATCTACTGAGTTTGTAAAAGTTGTTGATTAATTTAGATTTGTTTCTCTTAAAAGTTTAAGCAGAAGCTAAACCTTACCCAAAGGCAAGAACTACTGTTTACTCCTCAATCAGGCAGCTTGGCAGGCACAATAAGTTTCCAAACAGAAAATTCAAACTGACTCAACTTTCAACACAATTTGTATCTCTTAAGTCTTCCAAAAAAAGTCAGTGGCATGACAGAGGTAAGTAGAATTACCAACATCAGACTGGAGAAGGGCAAGGGATTTCTAAGCATGGGGGGTGAGGGGTTGTACACGCTTTTTTAGTCACAACTCTATTCCACAAAAATAATTTAACTCAGTTCTGTGTTGAAATGTGTGGTTTGAAAACTCAGAAGTAGAATGAGTCACAAAATAAAGAAGCCCACTAGCTTGGCTTCAGTTTGGAAGCCTTAAGGAAAGGCAAGATCCCCAGAAAGGGCCGCAAAAACGAGCAGGGTAAAATATAGCGTGTGAGAAGGGAGAAAAGTACTCTTTAATATTTACCCTCTAAATACAAAACAGAAATCTCAGAATGCCAGCTGCCTTCTTGTTTTGTAAAACACAGCGTAAAACACTCCTGCTATTACGGCCTTAATTTCTCTATCAGAGAACCAGTATCAAAGCCACTTTGTTTCCCTGCTCTCCCCTGCCCTTGACATATGTCGTTCTTTGTCTCCACAGAAGACTCTGAAAATAGAGGGGATTGAGTTGTTAGCTTCACTTTCCTTTCTATCAAACAGCAACAATCAGGGGGTTTTTTATTATTTTTCTCCACAATAACACTTTTCTTCTGCAAAAATCCTGCTCGCTGTCCACTTTTTCAAAGAACAGCCTCTGCTTTACCAGGCACAATCCATGACCACTACCGAAACCCACATTATGTTAACGGTAAGTACAATAAAAATGGATTTACATAAGAAGAACATATAGAAAACTATTATGTTCCTTTACAATACTGACAAAAGCACTTTTCTTGCGGGCACAAGAGAAAGAGTCAAGGAATTTACCCAACACGCAGGAACAGGTAAAACCTACAGGGCCCGGTGTCATTTCGCTGACCAGCGCCTACAAAACCTCTCTGAACACAACGCCCTCCGGGCATCGTTTCCACAGCCAAGGTGCCAGTCATGCTCGGAAAGAGCATGAGCGCCCAGGAAGCCGGCTGGAAACTTCCCCGAGGCAGAGGAAAAGGAGGAGGGGAGGAAGAGAAGGAAGGGAAAAGGAGGAGAGGGGGGAAAAAAGAGAGGGAGAGAAGAAGGAGAGGGAAAAAGAAGGGAAAGAGGGAGGAAAGCAGAGAAGAAGGAAAGGCAAAAAAAGAAGGGAGAGAGAAAAGGGAAAAAAGAAGGGAGGGAGGAAAGGGGGAAAAAGAAGGGAGGAAAGGGAAAAAAAAGGGAGGACGGAGTGAGAGAGAGGGAAGGAATGGAAAGAGGGGGGAGAGAAAAAGTGAGGGCGGACCCGCCAGAGCTTTCTGGAAGGCCACGTGCGCCAAGCACCGCCCTGCTCCCCCTCCCCTTCCCCCCAGCTCCCCGGGACTGCTCAGGCCGATCCCCCCGCGGCCGGGGGGCTCCGAGCTAGATGCGGACGGGAGGGCGAGCCCGCCCCCCCCCCTCCGGCCCCGCCACCCTTCCCGAAGCTTCCCGCGCCGCTACGCTAAGATCCCATGGACAGCACCCCTGAACCCTCCCGCAGGAGCGGCGCCCGCCCCACGCCGCCCTCACCTTCGCTCCCTCCTTGAGCATTTGGGCGAAGCCCGGGGCCTTGGGGACGTGCAGCGCCATGGCGGCTCCGCTCCGGCCGCGACACACGGGGAAAAGAAGGGGAGTGCGCAGGCGCCGTGCGCGCGCCAGGCAGCGCGAGTTGCGCCCAGGGCGGGGCGATGGGAGGGGAGGGGCGCGGAAAGGGGAAGTGTTTGGGGGAGCCGCCGGCAGGCAGCACGAGTTGCGCCCGGGGAGGTGATGGGCGGGAGCCGGGAGGGGACGAGCGGCGAGATGGGCAGTGGTGGGGCTGACGCGCTGTGATGGGAGGCGATAGGAAACAGAGGGAAGCGATGGGAGTTGTTGGGAGGTGATGCTGAGCGATGGTGGGAGTGGATGTGAGGCAAGTAGCAGCGATGGGAGGTGATAGGAGGCGGCGGGAAGCAATGGGAAACGATGGGAGTGGATGGGAGGCGATGGGCAGTGATGGGAGACCATGGGAAGCGATGGAAGTGGGTGGGAGGCGATGAGCAGTGATGGGAGAGAATGGGAAGCGATGGGAGTGGATGGGAGGTGATGGGCAGTGATGGGAGAGAATGGGAAGTGTTGGGAGAGAATGGGAAGCGATGGGAGACAGTGGGAAGCAATGGCAGCAGATAGGCGATGGGCAGTGATTGGTGTTGATAGGCAGTGATGGGAAGCGATGGGAGTGGATAGGTGATGGGAAGTGATGGGAGTGGATGGGAAGCAATGGCAGCAGATAGGAGGCGATGGGCAGTGATGGGTGTTGATAGGCAGTGATGGGAAGCGATGAAAGGCAATGGGCAGTGATGGGAGGTGATGGGCAGTGACGAGAAGCGGTGGGAAGCAACAGGAAGCAATGGAAGACAATGGGCAGCGATGGGAGTGGATGGGAGGCGACGAGCGCGGATGGGAGGCAATGGGCAGTGGTGGGAGGCAATGGTAAGCCATGGAAGGTGATGGGAAGCAATGGAACGCGATGGGAAGTGATGGGTGATGATGGGAGTGGATGGGAGGCAATGGCATGTCTCCTGGCATCTTCTTCTCCTTACATCCTGGGAGTCCACCCAGCCAGCAGCCTGGCCACCAGGTCAAGGTCTCTGGATTTCAGAAAGAGAGCTTGGTAGAATGGGTAGCATTTAGAGAGATAGTTGAGGGAGTTAGAGGGATAGCAAAGTTGAGGGATGGCTGGCTTGACCTGTGGCCATGCATTTTGCTTTAGGTAAATGAAACCAACCAAAGTCAATGGTTCACCTCACTGTCACTTATTTAAAAGGAAAAGAGCCCAGTCCGTATTTTTGGTTTTGTTTTGTTTTCTGAAACAGATAAGGTAGTGATACTGAAAATGTTGGCAAATAAACTCTATAAAACTAATTTTGGAGTTTTAGAAAGCAAGCATCTGTTATCAGGCCTGGGCAACATGAGGGAGTGATCTACATGAATTGTGTGCAGTGAGACGAGCTGGGACAGAATGTATTTCCCACTTGTATGCAGATGTATAAATTTTCCCAGAGATCTTATGCATATTCTGTTACTTTCCGAAGACTAATTTTAACGTTATTATGAACTTCACAACAGTCAAATCTCTTACTAATTTGGAGCTTTGACACCAGCTCTGTCTGACCTTGCCTTTGAGATAGGGAGAGACTGCAAACAGGTGATTACAGAAGAAGACGCATCTCCTTCAGTGCAGATGATACTTAATACAAGATATCTGGAAAAACACTACTTAAGAAGACATGTTATAAAAAAACATGCTATCAGAGGGACATTCTGCCTAACTTTCAAAAAATAAAGTTAGTTGGATGAACTTAACTCTAGCTTAAATCAAAATATTCTACTTTTTATAATAGTACCTACTTTTTGTATCAGTAGTGTTGCTTGATTCATTTTCCCATGTACAATTCACTGCCTCTTTTTGTCAGGGGTACTGAGTGGGGGGTTGTTCTTTCCTAGGAATCATTGTCAGTGTAGTAGCATGAGGTGCAGGGCTGTGGCAGTGGCGGATGTTGCTCCTTCAGAGTCTTTCTTTCACTGTCAGGTTCAGCATAACTGTCTCTCAGGTGTTGCTCTGAGTACATTTATAATTATAGGATAATTTGGGGTGGAAGGGACCTTACCGATCATGCATTTCAAACCCTCCTGCCACAGGCACCTTCTACTGGATCAAGTTGCTCAAAGCCTCATCCAATCCAGCCTTAACACTTCCAGGGAAGGAGCTTTCATGATTTCTCTGGGCAGCTTGTGCACTTGCCTCACCACCCTCATTTCTTCCTAATATTTAATCTAAATCTCTCCTCTTTCATCTAAAAATCATTACCCCTCATCCTATGACTGCACTCCCTGGTAAAGAGCCCCTCCGCAGCTTTCCTGCAGCCCCCCTTTAGTGATACATGTCCCAGATACAGTTAAGAGCTTTCATTGCTTCTGATGGCAAAATCTGGTCATCAAACTGTGCAGACTTCAGTCAAGTTTTTGCTTAGTACATACCCAACCTGTTCAAATTGAAGTGAAATTAACTGTAGGAAGACTAAGTAGAGTCAAGTCCTCGTTATCTAGGAGAATCCCAGGTAATATACGTGCTACAGGACATGCTGAAAAGTACTTCAGAGACTCACCTTGACACCTCTATAAGTAGCTGAAGTCCAGCCAAGAGACAGTGGAGCTGCTTTGGTGTGGAGCTGCTTTAGGTTTGAGAAGTATTATTAACTTTGCTTCTCTGCCACACAAAATCAAACATAATGTTTCAAGAAAGAACTTCAAGGCTTTAGAAATCACATTGCTGTGTCTCGGCCACACAGTATCTGGACCTGTCACCCCACAGAGACTGAGTTGCTCTGCCTCTGCAGCACAGATAGGCTGCCTGCAAGGTTTATTAAATCACTTGATATGTGATCGTTAAGAAACCTCAGGAGGACACACTTGATTTGGTTGTACTGTCCTATAATTCTTAAAATCCAACCAGTTTTAACCTGTAACACATCATGGCAGTAGAAAAAGGAGTAGTGATAGAAAGCAGAATTATATAAAGCCCCCTATGATGGAACTTCAAAAAATCTGTGTAGTTTTGCTAGAAGTACTTAGATGCAGATCACTTGAAGCAGAAGAGGAAACCTACTCAGCCCTGACTATTGTGACCAAGGAGTGTGGGCACTTCCAAATGGAACTGCTGGGGTTTCGTATAGGGGGCATAACCCTGTTTATCCCTCTTTTCCCTTTAACAATATATCTGCACTACAGTGCAGCTAGGCAAGAAGCAAATGTCCATCCTGTTCTGCAGGCATGATACCAGAAACTATTTTGTGAAGCAGCTTCCATCATCTATTGTTACCCACAAAGATCAGAGGAGGTACTTACTCCTAAGTCAATGCAGAAGACTTTCCATAGTCACGAGTCATGGGCATTGTATCAATGGCTGAACTCATTCTAGTCAGAAATGTTCATTTTTGGGGCAGAGAGGAGAGGTGGTTCAATTGGTTGGACTGCTGATCTGTAACTGCAGGATATGTTTTGGCTCCCTATGACTAATACCTTGCATGACCTCAGGCAGGTCCCTAATGATTCATCAACAGTTAAAAGTTTTGTCACTTTTTAACTCTGTATTTTACATTCTCAGTGCCATCATCTGCATGTAGCTATCTCATTATTGCAAGACTTAACCTGAGTAAATTTTTTTTTCAGATATGAAATAGATTGGTTAAATGATGAAATGGCTTCCTGGAAATTTTGCAGTTTTCAGCCAGGAAGTCCATGGCTCTTTTCCTGTAGGATCCTTTCAGCTGTCTAGGTGGATTGCTAACCTGGGTTTAAATTATGATGCCCCAAAATAATTTATATCAAAAAATGTTTCTGAGCTCATTGGTATACACTGGTATTATTCGCCTTCCTTGGTTTTCACTAAGACAAGTATCAGAGGAATCAAAGATTTCACTATTAAAAACACTTCTGAAGTTTACATGCACTATAACCTTTTCCTAACAAGAGAGGTTGAATATTTATCTTTGCATAACTTCTGAACTATGTTCTCTGTTTTTTCAGAGATGGCCTCTTCAAAGCACTTACTTCATAAGAACCTTAGTAAATGTTAGTTCAGAAATTAAATCAAGAGTTGTTATTGCCTGGCGATGTGGCATGTTAACCTTGTGAGCATTGATCCTTCAAAGAAGATGACATTCCCTTTCTGAGTCTTAAGTAATTAAAATCCTGTTATTTAATTAGTTTCTTAAGCGATACAGGAAATGTAGCTTGTGTAATGTTGGAATTACAGCAAAAAGCAAATACAGCTCACGCAGGCCAATAGTAACCATCACAGCATTACACGGTCCATCTTGTTAGATAAGTCTGCGTAGATAAAAGAAGCAACTTGAGGGTGAAAGACTGAACTCTTCTTATTCAGCACTTCAGCTGTCCAGTTCACTTCAGTTTAGGCTTCTTTCTCGGTGCTGCTTTTGCTTGGAGAAGTGAATATCCCCGTGTTTGTTTCTACTTGTAATATTGCAGACTCATGAAGTTCACAGTTGTTCTACAATTCCACACTCCAGGTTCAGTATTTTAAGTAAGGACAGTGGCCACAAAGGCAGTCCCACCTCTGGCTGCTTGTTTCACCTCTGCGTTCTGTAGCATTGCAGTGCTACAGACTAGGGGAAGAGTGGCTAGAAAGCTGCCTGGAGAAGAAGGGCCTGGGGATGTTGATTGACAGCTGACTTGACATGAGCCAGCAGTGTGCCCGGGTGGCCAAGGAGGCCAGTGGCATCTTGGCTTGTATCAGAAACGGCGTGACCAGCAGGTCCAGGGCGGTTATTCTGCCCCTGTACTCGGCACTGGTGAGACCACACCTCAAATACTGTGTTCAGTTCTGGGCCCCTCACCACAAGAAGGATGTTGAGGCTCTAAAGTGTCCAGAGAAGAGCAACGAAGCTGGTGAAGAGGCTGGAGAAAAAGTCTTACGAGGAGCAGCTGAGGGAACTGGGGTTGTTTAGCCTTGAGAAGGGGAGACTGAGGGGAGACATTATTGCTTTCTACAACTACTTGAAAGGAGGTTGTAGAGAGGAGGGTGCTAGCCTCTTCTCCCAAGAGTCAGGTGATAGGATGAGAGGGAATGGCCTTAAGCTGTGCCAGAGGAGGTTCAGATTGGATATTGGGAAAACTTCTTCACAGAAAGGATCATCGGGCATTGGCAGAGGCTGCCCAAGGGGGTGATTGAGTCACCATCCCTGGAGGTATTTAAAAGATGGGTAGACGAGGTGCTCGGGGACATGGTTTAGTCACAGATAGGAATGGTTGGACTCGATGATCCAAGAGGTCTTTTCCAACCTGGTGATTCTATGATTCTCCTTCCCCCTCTCATAAATCCCCTTTTGCCAAACATTTGTGCTCCCGTGCGATGAAAGAACTTAGGGAACTGATTTGCATCAAGACTAACCCAAAAGAAGCCTGGCCAGCTTTCAGCAGGGCAGCAGTCTCTCTGTGGCAGTGCTGCTTTATGCTGTCTTCAAATATTTCTGGAACCACCCTGTTGGCAGAATGCCTTTATTGAAGCTTATGCTAGCTACATCTTTTAAAGCCAGAATACTGCTAAAGTGAAAATATATATGTATGTTTGTTATTATGAAAATATACAATATGCATATCTGTATTAAACTATCACTGTTTTAATCTCTGTTTTAAACATCTGTTTAAACATATCACTGTTTTAAACATCTCTGTTTTAATCCAGAGTTATTTGGGACTTGCTGTCTAATCACGACTTTGACTTGGCCTTGATCTTTTTTTAGCTATTCATGTACACCATTTATATTCTTCACAGACATTGCTGTGCTAAAAGACCATCCAAAGGTCAGAGGGCCGGCTATTGGCAGTTGGCTGCCCTTTCACCAGCCATAATCTATTACTGTACACATGGAAATCCCCAGCTTATCTGTAGGTACATGTTTGTCAAATTTGAGGATGGTAAAATTTCAACAAGATCCCAGGAAGTTCATAAAAAGGACAGAATGTTTATTTCTATTTGCTTTTTCAGCAGTGGGAACCTGAGCAATTGGGAAACAAGGGGTAGAAAAGTATCTGCTGAAGTTATGAGTACAACATCTGACTTTGTTAGTCCAACAACACTGACATCTGGTCAATGAAAAAATGTGAGAGGCATGTTGAGGAAACCCCAAAGACCATACCTAGTTTGCAGAGAATCCTGCTTATACCTGAAACAGAGAACTGTGAACAACACGGGGCTGAATATTAAGGGTGAACTTAATTCTCTTAGTAAGAGCAGCAGCAGTTACATCAACTTTTCCCAGGCTGTGCTTATCTCACTTGTGACATAATGAGAAGGAGCGCTCTAATCTACTAGCATACTTCTAATAATCTATGTATTACTTAGGTCATTGGTCCCCAGCTCCTGGGTTAAACACTACACGGATCCTGGGCTTATCTCATTTGCTGGTACAGAGGATTGCAAGCTAGATAGGAAAACAAGATTTCCTTACCATTTGTGTATTCTTACCTCAGAGTATGTGCTTTCTGCAGTAGCTAATCCAGTCAGTTTGAGTCACTGGAAAGCACTTCTGGGGATTTTAGAGTATTATATACCCTAAATAGACTCTCTATTATAATTATAATATTTTATATATATATATTCTATATTGTAATATATTATAATATATTAAATATACTCTATGTTATACACTGTCTCTATATAGAGTACCGATAGAGTGTCAGTAGGTTAAATTATTTGAAAATGTTGATATATTGAAACAGTGATAGCAGTCCCCGTCTGAGTTAAGGATCCAGTAGCTCTGATTCTGCTCTCACAAGTGGCAAGAATTCAGAGGTTCCTCTAAACAAATAAGTTCAGAAAGGATGATAGTCTCAGAAAGAATTGACGCAGTTTGTATTGATTTTATATTGTAGGTACATTCAAAGTATAAAATCATGCTGGGGCGCTGGTACAGTACACACCAAAATACAATGCAAGAGTGTCTACTTCATGAGAGAAATGAAAATTGATGAGTTCTTTCTGGTTTTGATGTCATAAGAAAGCAAGCATCATTGGGCAAAAATGACATGTCTTCTAGATGGTGCTGCTGCTTTGCATGAGGAGGTCAAATCCAGGATTAGGTAAGTGTTAGAGAAACATCTCACTTTGGTTTTCATAGTGGTTGTATGGGAAGCTTTTTCTAGCAGAGTGCACAAGAGCCTGGAAATAGTTGGAAATACAGGCCAACTGCTATTGAAAGTTCAGCAGTTATTGTTGGGATGGGAAGAATTTATCAGTACCTGTGTGAATGTGGAAACTTGGAAAATACCAAACTGAGGAGTGAGGGAAATAAGAATTTTAGGCTGTAATTAGAAAATGTAGGAAATAGAGGTGGTGCGCTTGGCATTGAATAGAGGAAGACTTCTGCAGAAATAGCACCCAAATGAAGTCATTAGGAGTAAAATAAATAGCAACGGTCTGCAGACTCCTCAAAACAACCTTCTACCACACCCGAATTACATTTCTTTCAGCTCTGCAGACACTGAGCAGAAAAAGGTAGCTAAAGACTACAACTGATGTTGGTTGGTGCCTGGGCCACAGGTGTCTGTGATCTTTCTGCGCTGTGTCATGCCTTGACTTGGATGCCCAATCTGGAATCTTCTAAGGATGATCTAAAACAGTCCTAGATTTTCTGGACAAAGAGGTTTTTCCAATTTTTGCTTTGTTTCTCTACTCAAATAATTTTACAGACCTTGTCCAAGTAACTACACATTTTATTTCTCGTATTGTCCCCATTCTTCTTTGAGGATTAATTTTACAATTCTTCATCATTTGCCATCTGAATATACCTGCTGAGGAATCCATTAATCCTCCAGAACTCAGGTCAATGGGAGTCTCCTGGCCCACCTGCCTCTCAGTCAAGCCCAGGGTATGCAGAGCATTCTCGTTCTTGCTGCCAACATAAAGCACGACCCACCAGCACGAGCTGGGGAACTTCTGTGCGTCCCATTATTTCCTGGCTACTCTGTCAGGGCTGTATATTTGCCAGCAGCTCAGAAACTGGCTTGAATCCATGCTGGCCGTGAATCAAAAGAATTCCAAGGACACCTTCGCAGCCCTCATTTCTGCACTGCATAACCTTCCTAGCTATAACTAAGAATTATAGCATTCACAGTAATGCATAGTCTTTCCTACATGATTCTTGATGTATTTAGAGAAAAGTTAATGAGTAAATACTGTGCACTTCTGCAAAGCAGGAGATACTATACCACGTTGTACAAATAAAGGCATCATGACAGTGTAGTAGGGGGCAAAGGCCACAGAATAGATGCATGCCAAAAGTTGGGACTATCACACAGGATTTGTTAACAGTATTGCATGCTGAAACCCCCTCGAAGTGTGATCTTGTGTTTGAAAAGTAGACACATCAACTACTGCCTAAAAAACTGTTGAACTGAAGGATACACCATTGCTATTTAAGTTCCCCAGTAGAGAAAAATAAAGCAACATGTATATGTACAAAATAATTATGGACAGTTACCAAAGTATCATTTAAGCGGTGTAATACGATTTACATATAAAGAATAAGCAGAGATCATTTTATAATAAAAAACTTCAAAACAGGTAAATGTGAATGTGCCAATGTTATAATATGTTAAAAAGAAAAGTTAATGTCCTGGAGGATTACTTAATAAGCAAATCACCCTAATGTACCTCTAATAAACAGGAACTAATGTTTGTACAGTGCTATGATGATATGTAAAGCTACTGAAATGCTGCATTACTTTGTTCACTCAGATTTGCATGTATTTGCTAAGTATTTGATCCAGATGCTTTGCCTACTACACAATGAATGGGTGAAATAAGAACAAGACAACTAGGCTGAGGGAAGCAAAAGGATATTACCAGACACTAAAGTTTCAACGTGAAAGTGGCAGCACCACATCTCTGACTTAGCAGTATCAGTAGTTGTCGGTTATCAGCCAAATTTAATTCTGAAACCTGTATTAGGGTTAAGATTCTTGAAACAGTAATCAACTAGTGAAGAAATCTCTGCCTTTTTTGCTTTTGAAGGATAGTTGTTCCAACTGTTTTTCATTGTCAGTATTGCTTACCTTACCAGATCTGCAGGCCAGGTGTTCCTTGTGCTTAGCAAGGAATAGATTTTATCTGTGATTAATTTGATCTTCTTAATTTCTATCATTTTATTGTTTTTAACATAGAACAGTGAATTGAATGTCTAAATGATTGTTACAAATCTTTATGGTCCAGATACTGAGTTCTAATGGCTAAAATAGTTGGCAAGGGATGCAGCTGCAGCAACGGTAAGTTCTGTGTCTGAGTGCTAGATCGAGGTGTACTGCTGGGTTCCCAGAGCCGGGGAAACATGAGGCCCATTAGTCTTACTTCAGTCCCTGGGAAAGTTATGGAAAGAATCTTCATGGGAGCTAACACAACTCAAATGAAGTACATGATTGGGATAAACCATCACAGATTCACCAAGGTCATATTGTGGTTGACAAAACTGACCGCTTTCTGTGCCAAGTCACCTGCCTGAGTGATATTGAGTGAGCAGTGGACATTGTCTACCTGGATTTCCCCAAGCCTTTTGATATGGTTTCCCACAGCCACATCATAGAGAAACTGATGCATCATGGTCTCTACAATTGGTCTGTGCGATGGGCAGGGGACTGGCTGACAGGTAGCACCCAGAGGATGGTGGTAAATAGTTCCTTTTCAAAGAGACAATCTGTCACAAGTGGGGTCACCCAGGGATCTGTATTAGGCCCACCACTGTCTAATATTCTCATAAGTGATCTGCATGATAGGAACGAGCGTACCCTGATAAGGTTTGCTGATCATGCTAATCTTGGTGGGGAAGTAGACACTTTGGAAGGGAGAGCCACCCTTCAGGAAGACTTGGATAAGCTGGAAGAGTGTAAACAAGAACCTTAGGAAGTTCAACAAGGACAAATGCAAGGTGTTGCACCTGAGAAAACATAATGCAGGAGTGCCACACAGGCTGGAATCTACTCATCTAGGGAGCAGCTCTGTGGAAAGGGGGAGCTGGTGGACAAAAGCTCAGTATGACTGAACAGTGTGCTGCTGCAGCAAAGGAAGCCAACAGGATGCTGGGTTGCATCAACAAGTGCATCTCCAGCAGAGATAAAGAAGTCATTATCCCACTCAGTGCTTGTCAGGCTGCACCTGAAATACCATGTCTAGTTTTAGTCCTCGCTGGACAAAAAAGATGTGGACAAGCTGGAGAGGGTCTAGAGAATGACCACAAAGATGATCGAAGGACTGGGAAGCCTGCCACGTAAGGAAAGGGTGAGAGAACTCAGTTTATGAGAACTCAGTTTTGAGAAAAGAAAGCTTAAGAGACACCTTATCACCATGTGCCAGTATTTAAAGAGTGATTACAAAGAAGATGGATACTCCCTTTTTACAAGGAGACATATGGAAAAGAAGAAGGGTAGTGGGTACAAGTTACTCCTAGAGAGATACCAATTGGACACAAGGAATATTTTTCACAATGAGAACAATTGGGCATTGGCATAATCTCCTCAGGGAAGTGGCGGATTCCCCAGCACTGGACACACTTAAGATTCATCTGGACCTGTTGCTGGACCATCTTACCTAGACTGATCTTCTGCCAAGAAAGGCTGTACCAGATGTCTTTGAGGTCCCTTCCAACCCAGTATTCTACAAAAACATGGGCATCAGTAAACGATTTATGAAATTCACAACAGATTTTCTGCTAATCATTCTCTTGCATGAAAATGATCCAAAGCATCACATTGATTATTTTGGTCCACTAACAGATGTCCTTGTTGTCAGCCAGCTGGCAAAGAGACAGCAGAAGACATTAAACCAGTGCTTGACATAGGACAATATGTGGCAGTAAGCCCTATGACCACTCTCTTACTTTGAACATCAGCATGTCATGGGATTAGGAGGGAATCATCTATATTTCCAACACCTGCAGAAACTCTGAGAGACTAATTGTCTTGTTTGATGACTTACAAAGGCTTTGGACAGGTTGGCCCAGAAGACACCACCTTCACAGAAAGGAGTGGTGGAAGCAGAGTGTACAGGATCCCAAATCACACTGCTGTGGTTTTGCTTCATTTGAACTTAATTTGATTTATTAATAAAAGATGACATTTGACAGTTAGACTTGCTTTATGCTTGGACTCAGAAAAATACAGTAGAGCAGGGTAACTTTGGGAAGGACGTGAAACCCAAAGCAGTCATTCAGCAGTGTGTGAGTCCATTTACGATGCTTTTGAAAACACTGGTGTAACTCACTTTCCTCTCATCAGCAGTTTGATGCCAACTTTTCAAGCCTTCAGAGTCCCTGAAATTTGAACTGTGACACCTTGTGGGGTATTTCATTGCGCCTCTATGCAGCAGAGGACATACAATAGACTAACCAGCAATTTGTCTTTGATCTTGTGTTTCTGTTACTGCTGGCATGTACAGGAGAACTAAAAAAGAAAACTGTTCTAATGAGACTTATAAAGGATTATGAATTTGAGAGCTAATAATGAATTTTACATAGTAGAATCGCAGTCCAGGCTGAAACAGTGAAATGCAGATTGTATGCTTTTAAGAATGCCAAGTACAGTATTTTTAATGGAAAAAAAAAACCCAGAAAACCACGAAGGAAAAAAATTCTCATTATTTTCTCCACTAATGATGTGGGTTAAGTTACTAGTAATGGTGTGGCTTATTCAGTTAATCGACTGTCAGACTTAGTACTTGTAATTATCTCAGGACTTTTAACGGGATGAAAATACGGGAACTCTTAGAACAAGTGTGATTATAGTTTTTTCCTGTTGCATGATATGTGGTTCCAAAAGGCTCCAAATGCTCCGGGAGCCCTACTGCAGACTTCTCAGCAGCTCTAAAGAAAAGGTTGTTTTCAGTTGTGCATCTTTGTCTAGCTGCCTAGAGGGTCCCAGATATGTGCTTTCAATGTTTCTTCCTGAAATACTGGAGAAAAAAATAAATGCTCTGCATAACATCTTACATTCTCATAGGAACCTACTTTAACTTTTTTGTCTCTATTTCTTGGTTTAAGGAGTTTTAAGTGAGATTATGGTGAAATCTGTGAGTGATAATGTGAAGATCAATAGCAAAAGGCTAGTAATATTTGGATTCTGAGAACTTTAAAAAAGGGGTTTCATCAGCACGTGAGATCAGACAATGTTTCTCAATTTTCACTATTTTGTAATCATGGCAAATCATGGCTTGAAAAATGTTTTAAGAAAACAAATATATGAAACAGTTTTTCCTACTTTTTTTTTGCACATTTAAAATTCAAAAGCAGTTTCTTGTGTCTATATGCCATGTTTTTTGTAACTTTTGAAAGCATTGCTTTAAAATTGAAATGTCATCAACTGCTAAGATGCAGTATTACAAAATATCTAATTCTAGTCAACAGCACTGTTTCTGGATTTAACATTTCAAGAATTGTGGGCTTTATTAATAGCTAGGTTTTTTTCATTTAAAATCACTGTTGTTTTACTTACGGTTGTAAAACTGTAGAAAATAAGTGAATGGAATAGGAGTATTTTGCATTTTAGGTATTTCCATAGTAATTTTCTAATTTTGCACTACGTTTGAAGCCTTGTAATACTCAAATTGGAGACCAATTGATGATCTAAACTGTAACCTGAAACATACAATTTTCCCCAAAAAGGGTATGTGCTACCCCATGTATCTTACAGCTTTTCTTATGATGCCATTGATAACTGCTTGAGACTGCAGTCCTGTGTTTCATGAAGTTTGATCTGAAATGAACCAGAAATTAAGATCTAACTGCTCATCTAAGGGACAGGCATTCAAGATATGACGGAGCTTCACATGTAGTTAGAGATGTTGTGTTTTATAAGATAACAATCTTAAACTTTTTTTATCAGGAGTCTGTAATTCAGATAATTTAAAGATCAGTATTCCTTGCTGCCCCCTTGTGAAGGTGGTATTCCTGTCACTCTCACGTGAGAATCAGAATTTATAGAGCTCAAGCAAGTGCTACTGCAGCCTGCATATACTTCATGGTATTAAAACAATTAGCTGGTATTGCCCACAGAGCTCTTCTTTTTTTTTTTAAAAAAAAAAAGACATTAAAAAAGATTCAGTACAGATTTAGTTTGGAGATATCATTTTGTTGTTCGATTGCTGTCGATCATCACATGAAGAAAATCATAACATCTCAACTAGGAGGATGCATGAACATGATATGGTGAATCAAAGTTGTTCTTTGACAAAAATTACTGTAGGAAGGGAAATTTATTATTAAAAAAATTACCTGATTAATGCCGATTTTACATTAATATGCTATACTGGTGAACACTCAGTATCGAAATAGTCAATAGGTTTCAAATGGTGCAACATTATATTGTTCTGATATAGGTTTTGTACTGTCTTCAAGGGCTCTTTGAGATGAGATAGATGGATGGCTTTCTCGAATGTGTCCTCTAAGGGGCAGCATTGAAGAGCAGGTCCCTGTAAACGGATCTTTCTAATAGGGAGCAGACGTTAGCGAGTGACTAAGAAATTAGTGCTTATTCTCTGTTGTCTGGAATTATTGGTTTTCAAAGGTAAACAATATGTGTGGTAGTCATTACTGCCAATCTGCCAACAAATGTGTAGCAGGCACGTTTCAGGCTCTTAAGTGATAAAACCTTTGGAATTCTCTCTGGTGGAGTACTCAAAATGATATAAAAATTTGGGTGTTTTGTTATTTTTTTTTTCCAGTGAGAAACTGATGGTTGGAGCCTATTTGCATTTATTTCTTGTGAGAAATATCAATATTATGTCATTTCTAGAAACAATATGTCATCTTGACTAATGTTAATTCAATAACGTTGTCTGTCCTGTCACTATTGCACTTAAACAGTATTGTGTGGGTGACTTAATATGGGAATATTCTGGAGTATTAATATCACTGGCTTAATACTGTGCATTAGATCACAAGAATATCTTCTTCTGAAATAGAATGATTATTCTGCTTTTACAGATATGAGAGAGCTATCTTTTACCCTATGATGTCCTTGGATATTGTTTAGTGGCATAATTGGCAAGCAAAATTGACGTTTGTGTTTAAGTGCTTGCAAGAAAGTGCTGGTGTTTCCAGTTAACCAGTGCTAGCCAATGATAGCTTTGAACATTTGACTGCTCGCCTCCCAGAGAATTGCTGCACACTGTAATCTCTAATCTACTTCACCATTCCCTGCTGAGATGACGTGCCACCTGTAATTAGTTTCTAAAGGTTATTTACATCTCCATACTGATACGGGTGAAGCATATAAGTTTGCACCTGCTAATTTCTGACAACAATGAGGCTTATTCTAGTAAGTACTTCTGGCTTCAGCTTTCATCTTGTTCTACATGTAAAAGATATGCAAGAGTCTTTGGAAATATCATATCCCAAAGGCTTCAGTTTTCTTTCTCTCAGTGGAATTAGGTTCCCACAACTTCTGGCTAGAGTTTGCTGTGGAAGTGGAGTTTTTCACCAGTCAGGCTTTCAAGTCATTCAAGATGCAGTTATTTATAGATGGTTTTAAGGCAGGTGTAAAAATTGTTGATTCAACACCAGTGATTCCACTTTATGTTGACTGAGCCAATTTTTTTATTTCTTTGCACCAATCTCCTTCATTAGATCTGTATGCTCCTATATAAGTGAATTCAGCTGTTCCATATCAATTTGTCATTAATTATAAAGGTTCTTATGTGGTATTTTTAAAGTCAGTGCTCAATGTATGTTTCATGTTGGTTTCAGTGTGTTTTTAATGAAAAAATGTTCTGATAGGTTCCTCAGACAGGGTTCAGCCATTTGTGAGTGTAAAGCTTGGGGGGAAAAGTATGTTATGTTACTTGTTTTAAAATACTACACAGGCAAGGAGACTGGAGGTAGTATATAAGAACAGTGCTCTGTTGATTGCTCCAATTGACAGGACTTCGGATGTTAGCTTGTGAGTGAATGCAACAAGAGGAAATGGTGTATATTTGATCTATACCTTTCCATTATGCAAAAGACAAGAAAGAAGTATTCCTTTCTGGTTCTGGATTTCTGAGTGGGAATATTATGATCTAATTATATCATATTGGATGTTCTGATCTCTCCTAGGATAACTGCTGTTGTAGAGAAATCACTTCTCTACCCTGTTCCACACAGACTTGAAATGGTTATCCTTAGGTCAACAAAGAAATTCGGGTTTTGTGGATGCTATGAAGGCATTTATTCAATTACCACGGCAGACAAATGGAATATACTATCTGACTTTTCATATTTAGCTAATTCTGAGCCATACGATCCAAGTGTTATTGGAAATTCTACAGGTAATGTGGAGTTAAATGGCGTGACTCACCAACATTTATGCTTTCAAAGTCATTTTTCTGTAGCCTGGAGCAGCTTCACCCTAATCATCCCTAATATCAGTAAAGAGGACCAAATCCCTCCCACAGTGAGGTCTTTAACAAATTTTGCTGCAGAAATAATTTCATCAGGAACTGTGAGAAATGGGATTCTGTTTGTACTCAGGGGAGTCTGTAAAATTAAGATTTTACTCTGTATGCATTTTTAGGCAAAGCATTTTTATTCTCTTTTAAATTTCTCTTTGGAACATCTTCCCTATACTAGAATATTTAAAGTGTATTTTTAAATAGTGACTGGCAATCTGTGAAACACCATTTTAGCATGAATGAGGTCATATGCTGCTAAATACTACTTATACTAGGAAACTGAGATGAATTGAAAGTAGCACAGCTAAAGAAACGGAAAGCAACAGGTGTTTTATTAGATAGCAGATATTGCCTTCTTTTTTTACGTCTGTAGAATAACTGATACTGCATCCTAAAACTTGTTACAAATTTGCACGTTTCCAGTACTGAATATCAGTAAATCCCAGTGTTCCTAATGTAGAGTGCTTCCTTAGGATGTTTTTGGTGAATAAAATATCATATCTGCCTCTAGCATATCACCAGTTTCATAATGTAATACAGGATTAATAGAAATTTGCTAGGGCACCACGCTTCTGCTGACTAAGAATATACTGGAAATGAAACAAAACAGGCTGTGCTCCTGCACAGAAAAACCTGGAGTTATCGGCGCTATGTAATTTTCACAGAGAAGACTCTATGATGTACGTGCAGCTTGTTAGAAAGGAGTATTTTTTGTGTGTTGTATAAATGGGAGAGTAATTTTCTTAGATAAGCAGATTTTAGTCACCTACTTAGTCAATAGGAGAAGTGGGATTTATGTCTACCCAAAATTTAAAATGCTTTTGATTGTTAATGAGACAGTCAAAGAAGTGCAGCACTCCCAACTTTAATTTTCCCATTGTTTAAAGCTGAAATCTTCTCTAGTTTATTGTTATGAAGTAATTTAGAGAACTTTTAAAGTGTGCTGTTTCAATCCATGTTCTTGGGAGATTTGGCTTCACGGCCTCAATAATAGATAGATGATAACATGGTTACAGTCAAACCTTTCATACTGATGCCTCAAATTTAATGTTCTGTATACAGAATGCTATATTATCATCGCATTTTAAAAATGCACTGCCTTCCATGAAACAGTACTTTCAGGTGACTAATCATTGTGTAAAGCACAGAACTGATATTTAAATGTAAATCAGGGGCCTTTTGGTTTGCGCAGTTTTGGTATCTTAGCACGATTCATAGCTTCTGGGAGCAGCACACCCCTTAGAAGACGAGTGTGCATAATAAGTGAAGTACAGGTGATTTCACCTTCTGTTGTAAAGTGTATATAATAATAATGATTTAACTAGAAGCACTGACATTTAAAAAACAAATATGCAATGTATACAAAACATAAACCTATTATGAGGTCAATTTGCAAATGCACATACTGTTTAAACTGAGTACAACTGAAGTGTCAGTCTAGAAATGCAGTGTTAGAGCCACCTGGAAAAACCACCCCTGGGCTATTTCCCCGTCATTTCTGTCCAAGACCTTTGCTGTCATGTCTATTGAAGATTTTGCATATCTTAAGATTTTATGTAAAGATTTTTTAATCTTTATTGCAATGGCATATAATGAAGGTGCTCATACCATCCAAATACCATCCGTCCATACAAAGCAGAAGAGGACCTTGCAATTTGGAGGAAACTCTGGCTCTGTAGAAACTGAAACAGAATATTTTTTAGTGAATTCACTGGAGCCACAATTTTCCATGTCTTCAAATACTTTAACAGTAATTGAACTTGGAGCTGGAGATCAATATCAACTGCTGATGGTATTGAGCTGTAGCATGTTGTTTGCAACACCCGTTGTGATCAGAGACAAATCTTTCTCCCTCCCCAAGGAAACATGCAGGAAGGAACCCTCAATCTTTTCAGAAACACATCAAGAGAAGAGAAAATGGTTAGTGTAGTCAGAGGCAGAATCCTGCTTTTCACTAGTTTTTGGGGGCAGAGACCATAGTCTGCTTTGAAATCATGCTGGGTTCAAAAAGACAGGCTCACCAGATCCCTAACTAATAGCGTAGCTGTCTGGTACCCTCCTGGGTCATTGCTGAGGGAAAGGAAGTGTGGGGAGAATATCTTTGCAGTTTAGTCATTTCAAAATATGAAAAAGGTCTTTTGAGGCCACAAGAGTGACTGCTGGCTTCCTGAGATTTACACTGATTGGATCAATCCTGGACCAGGGCCAGAAGGTGAGAGGGTGATGAAGGGTGAAAATTTGAGTTCAGACCTTCACATCTCTATTTGTCCTGCAACTTCTCTATATATCAACTGAGCAAAGAGAATCTAGCATGTGCCTGTAAGAGGAGACATGGATTAGATATTTTCTATCTGGAATTTAAAAATATATGATATACTTTCAAAATGCATTTTGAGATGTAAAAGGAGGAGAACTCCCTTTTCAAGCACAGAACAATCCGGATATTCTGTATAATAATTTTGTGCTTTTTCTCCATTTTCCTCTATTGTGACTGACAGCAGTGACTCAAAGAAGTCACGTAGGCAGTATATGTGCATGACACAGCTACAGAAAATAAGTTTAAGAAATTCTTCTTTCTTGTGCTACTACAGGATTTCCCTATTAACCGTTTGCCTGTGGTTTCAAAATGGACAAATAGTATCTGAAATCACATGAGAAAATCCTCTGCCTTCAGTCAAATCTCTGATTCAGTCAGGTTCAGCTATCGCTGCCATCACCAGCTCATCTATAAATACACTTGCTTTCACAGCTTACGCATTCTGAAATTTTCCCGTTGCCTCCTCAGAAGTGCAGGGCTATCGCCTGCAATTAGACAAGACCGGCTTGACCAAAGCCAACACGAACCTAAGCCTAACACGCCGAGCCCATCCCTTGTTGTTAGCTTTGATAGTCGCTGCTATCACTTGATAGTTCAGTTGTAGCCAGTCCAAGTTGGCAGTGTCAGCTCAAGCTGATTGGAGCTGCAGACATTTTTGCTGACTGGAGTCATGCTATCTTTGCCAGTTTGCTGGAATAGACACAGACACTGATTGGGTCATGCTGAAAACATTCCTGTCCTATGAAGCAAGTCTGTTTGTATTTTAGGTTTGCCAGGACTAATGAATTAAAAATCTTGGGCTCGCCACAGTTCGCTGCTTAATAATGCTTGTGACAGAAGGACTTTTTCCTCCGTGAAGCATGACAGCATCGTAATCCCTCGTCACTGGCAAAGAGAGGAAGGAAAAGCAGAATTGTGGAGAAAAGCGGAAAAGGGTGATCTTTTGGGACAGCGAAGCCTATGGGAAGTGCAGGTAGCAGCATGTTGCCCTGACAGCTGTCTCAGCTTCTCAGACCTTGTCAGTTTGTTGCTATGCAGCAGGTGCAGCCTTTTCTTTTATTGAAGCTTTACTCCAGAAAGGCAACGACAAGCCAAGGCAGTGGCTGGCCCTGGATTATACAAGTGCAGACACTCCGCTAAGTGAGGTAAGGCAACAGGTGTGAAAACTGAACTAAATTGATAGAGCTGTAACAGCACTTAATCTGATTTCTGCTGCAGATTTTTTTTTTTAATGGAGAAACAGCAGCCAGTTCTATAGGCAATTGTTGTAAAGAAGGGAGCTGCTCATTAAATCTCATTAAATTCCAGGTTGCCCTTTCACCCTCATCTCTGTCTACAGAGATATTGTACTCTGTGTATGGAGAAAGCAGGTGGGGAATTGGGGGCAGTCGGTCTGCGTGTTTCCTGTATCACCTCATTTGAACACAGTCTGCTTCCACGCCTCTCTGTTCTCTTTGATTGTTTTTTTTGTGATGAAGAGATTGAGGATTCTCCACAAAAAGGAGTGAAGGGATAAATGCAATATTAAAAACAAAACAAAACAAACAAACGGATAGAAGGCTAATTGCTGTGTAAAAAGATAAGACTGATTTTTTGTAGTTTGGAATAAAATGAAAACACTCTTTTGTGTTGTGATAGAACTCGCCATTGCTTATTGAAGACTTCATTGATTTTTGCCCTCAGATAGCAGGTGGTTAAATGAGGCAATTTAAAGACATCACAGACCACAGAGTATGTTACTGGGAAAAGACAACAGATTTACTCCTAGCAATATTGTTATGGCAACTTTAAAGCCCCTAGCAGAATGCCTCATTTTAATTTCTTTGGGTATGATATGAGATGTTAAATATACTCTTATGTGGAAGATAGTTGATATAGTAAGCAGATGTCAGGGGAATATATACCACCAAGATAGAATGATGAACAGCCTTGTTTCAAGGATGTGCTTATCACTTAAAATCTCTTTTCTTTTTCCTCTTTGCCTTGTACTGGGAGGTAAGGAAGAGAAATATGATACAGAACTTTGAACGAGTAATTCTGTGTTTTTTGAAAAAACATGAGATGTCTCACATGTTTCTTATAAAGTGAGAGTCTGGGAGGGAAAAAAGACTTTGATAATGCTCAGACCATAGAAGTTATTTAGTCTAATGCAACACATTTCAAAATAGAATGTTTCAGTTGACTCTGAGGATCTTTTAGTGAATCCAAAAACATACACTCCAGCAGTTGAGTCGACTTTTCTTTGTCTCTGCCCAATTGATAGCAGTTCAAGTTTTGTGTGTCTTGATTATTAGTAACAGGAAATAAAGTACAATCTCTGATATTCTTCATGTGCTAGTAGAAAGAGACATGGTCAGCTCCAAATAAGCTTTATTCAAATTAATGATTTTAGATTATTTGTTGTTTTTTTAAGAAAAGATGATGAACTTCAAATAACTATTTCCCATGTAGCATTGCTACAGAGTAACTCTGTCACTCTGCTAGCTAAATATTAAGACAGAAAAATCAAATAAAGAAAGAAATGCTGAAATTAATGGGCCAAATACAAATTTTATACTCTTCCACTGATAACAAGGCAGTGATGCAAGGGAGGTGTTTGATTTATTTACACATCACCCAGGAAGATTATAATTCTGAAACATTGCTCTGTTCTACTGACTCTCTGAGATTGCCAAATGATTAAGTGTAAATTAGAATGAATTGTTTGGATCTCTGTGCAATACAATGGCTACTTTACTGAAAAACTGCAAAATCATTGGCTTAGGAAATTGGCTTTTGTTTTCATTAGCTAACTGTTGTGTTGTCTACTGATATGTAGTGCAACTTTCTGTAAATTCTTTCTATCTTGCTGAAGAATATGTGTTCTAATTGACTGAGGAGTTTTTATGGTAATTTAAAAGCTACTCTTACAATTGCCCACATAGTTGGTATGGATACAATGCACTCTGGATGGCATAGTCTTCAGTCCTAAAATAATTTCTTTATGGGCAGATCTTTTGCGTGCATGAAGTCCCACTGACTTCATGTTCTCCACACATGAAGCTAGTCAGAAGATTATCTGTGAATTTTAGCAGCTTTGTGCTAGTTATACAAGGAGATTAAGTTTGCATTCAGCTATTTAATAAAGCTCAACCTAAAATGTTCATTCATATGCATAGCAGAGCTTTGAGTGTAACTTTTCAGTGTTCAGAGATGCTTTAATTATACCAATATAGATCGGATCAGCTAATTCTTCTGTTGCTCAGCTAGTGTCCTGCTTGAAATGAACTAGCAGTTTTCTTAATGGACAGGGTTTCATCTCAGTAAAATTTTGGAATCAGTGGTCTCAGAAGAAAGACCGAAGACTGAATAAGGTCTCAGTCGAGGAGTCAGACCCATGCAGACAGACCCCTACACCTGCCCAGAGTTCCACTGAAGAATCACCACCAAGGTTTGGAGACCCAGTAACTTTCTGACCATTGTGTGACTATCAAGCACAGTTTGACTTGGGGAGTATGGGTGGAAGGTAGGAGGATGGGTGCCTCCTCATTGACAGCATGTGGAGTTGTGTGCACGTTTCCAATCACATGGCAGGCTTGGGGTCATGTTACTCTCAACTCCCCACCCCCTCTTCCTTCTTCACCTTCAGAACCAGGCAGCATTGCCACGAGTCAAGGCTTGCTGAAGGGGCAATGGCGGGGAGCAAGCAGGTGAGGAGACGGGAAGCTTCCTTTGCCATTGTTCTTTCTCATCTGTAACTAGCAAAAGAAGGACAGTCTCTGCCGTGAATTTCACTTCAATTGTTTTTAAATGCAAAAGTGAAATGGCGCTCCCTTGACTTTGGTTCTAAATGTTGCTTAGCTAGAATGAGAAAGGTAGCTATGAATGCATGAAAAGTATTAAAACTCATTTGTTGAATGGTGTCACATGCTCTGTAATAAATATATTGTTTGTATTATTTCAGCTGGAACAATCAAGTAAAAGCATTGACTCAAGTGCCCACATGATCACCACCGCAAGGGTACCTGCTGATAAGCAAGTACGAATTGCCTTCAGCCTGGATGACTCCCCAGGTACAGTTTAATTTATGAAGTAAACCACAACAAAATAATTGCTTTTAAATTTTACATGTTCTTACCAGTGTTTACAATATCAAATGGAGTCCGGTGTTATGGGTGGATTTTTTTCCGAGTGATAGCATGTGGTCAGTTTTCCTGTCTAGTAACTGTTCATGTTTCCATTAACAACCTCATCAGACTAAAACCACTAGACTGACAATATAGATCTTAGCTTTCTTTCAGTGATTTGTGGAATATACTAAGGTCTGTAATTAACTATCAAGTTTACCCGCATATGCAGTATGTCTGATTTTAAGGAATTGTAAACCAAGAAATGTAAAAGGACATTCTGTACTGAGGATGAGGCTAGAGCAGGAGGAGACTTTCCCCTTCAGCAAAAAGGTTGGAAAGTGTTGCATGTGTCCAGCTTGGTGAAAGTTTTCAGGAAATGGATGCCCCACACGGCACGTTCCCCGAGAAAGCAGCAGAAATTTCATTGATGTTTATCCTTTCAGCTGATTGAGCATTAATTTCCCTGAACATACCATGTACCGACATGGAACTTTTGACCTTTGGAACAGACAAACATTACCTTGCACCGTAAATATTGTTAAGGTCTAGAAAGCTATTGTCAAACAGTAAAAGTCAGTATGAAATCGAGTAAACCGAAAGCTTGAAATCATAACCAAAAATATTGGCTGTGCTGTTGCTAAAGGTGAGTGCCTGGAGTGAGGGCTGAGATGTGTTTATGACATGAAATATAAGGATCTCCAATTATAATAACTGAACCTCGCTGCTGAAGAGTGCTTTATGGAATGGTATTCATTGCACGGTAATGTACGAGGCCTCTTCCTGAACTTTGTGTAAATAGTCTTAGTGTGAATACAATTTTCTCGTTTTAAAAATATTTTAGAATATGTATTATCTTTCATCGCTAATTGTTGCACAATATTAATTTGCAGCTATAAGCCTGAAATAGACTCTTATTCCTTAAGCAAGGGAATTTAAAAACAAACGTCTTCATATCTCAGTGCACATAACTTTCAGTTCACGAAGATGAGTGAGACAGAAAGATTGGAGCAAAAAATATAAAGAAGCATATGTCCTTTTTCATAGATTAAAATAATTACATTTTTATTACAGAAAGTAATCAGGAATCATTCTCATCTCTCAAGATATAGTAACGTGGTAAATTTCTTACAGAAATTATGGCAAAGATAGGTCTTGAAGAGAGGTGTAAAAGGAAAAGGAGTGCTCTTACAAATTATAGAAAAAGAATGCTTATGTGGACACCGAAAAGAAGTCAGGGAAAGCTGAGACCATGGGAAAATCAAAGAGGGTAGAGTGGTTTGTGACAAGAGACGGCAATAGGAAATGACAAGGTTGTGAATAGCTTGGAAGAGGAGGACATGAAAGGCAGGAAGCATAGCTTCCTTAACATTGCATCATATTTTATTTTTTACTTTTCTAAACTGCTAATTATTCCAGTCTCTCTCTTAACGTTAAGAGGAAGAAACTCAATTACAGAAAGGTAATCTTTTTCTGCCACATTTTATTAAACTTTTCCATAGTTTTGAGTCCTTTATTGTGTAAATACAAGTTTTCCTGCAGTATGCAATGCGGAATCTTTGTAAGTACTGATAAAACTAAATAGCAACTATTAAAGTGAGTGCCATGTTCTCCTCTTCATCACATCCCTTTGGGTCCTACCAGGAGCTCTAATCCGGTTTGCTGTTTTACCACATCCCAAGAATTCTGCTCTTACTCTGATCAAGCCTGAACATGATTATTATATTTGATATATTTAAAGAAAGCAAAGGAAAATCTTTTATCACATCTGGAAATTTCCAGCAAACCACAGCTGAATCAAAAAAGTACAAATAAGTATTTAGCACTTTTTTTTTAAGATGATCTGCAAAGCCAGTTAACAGATAGACCTTCACATATTCCATATGTGGCTTTTATTTTTTGTCTCTTTATTTTTTCATATTTTTTTAATCTTTTTTTCTCCTTGACAAGGATATTTGTTTCTAGGTCAAACAGGGGATACCTGTTGTACGTGTGAGAGTAAAATATCAGGTGAGATTGTGTACAGCTAGGGTATAAACAAAAATCCTCTTCACCAGGGCTAAGTGGTTAAGGGAGCAGTCTGACTTAAGCTTTTCCTTACATTTTACCTCACTTGAAAAGCACAGTGATAGATTTCCCCAAGAAATTTGTATTCTCCTTCCAGGGGCTATGCAACTGCTTACTACAAGGAACTGGCAGCATAACTAAATATAAAGAGGGGAAATGGAATGTTTCTTCTGGGTGGTGATTATCTCACTGGCTAGGATTGTAACCAAGTGCTGGGTGTGAGGAGCAGCAAGTGGAGAAACTGCAGTCAGCTCATGAGAAGAGATTACTTTGTGTTAAATAACCTACAAGACCAGAGCTGGGTTACCCTGAGTGTCCAAGAAATTATTTGACTGTGATATATTATTTGTCAGTCAACACCTGATGACTGAAATCCTGGACAGCTTTATGCAGTATTTTTAATGTGAAAGAAGAGTAGCAAGTTCCTTAAAAGCCTCAGGAGCAGCCCACCAGCAAGTGCTATGTAAGAAGATAGTTTTATTCTGTATCTCTTATTCCTGTATATATAGATATCTATGTTTGGCTCTTTTACTTAAGTTCACTAAGCTAGCATCAAATATAGGTTTCCCAGCATGTGTCTGCACATCATATTGCAGTGCTTTGACTTCAAGTACTGTTTTAACTTAATGAATTAATGCAAGTTAAACTGAATTTGGTGTTCCCAAATTTAAATACGAGTTCCCAAATAAGAAACGTGCATTGTAGTTTATCAACATTGATTCAATTAAACCAATGAAATTCAGTATATACCAATTTATATCATTAACTCTTATTTACAATAAGAGTTGTCAAGAGACAATGATTATAACAGGAACTTTATTAAATTTAGACAAGTGGGTTTGTTTCCTGTAATAGTTCTAAGGGAAGATTTATAGGTAAACATCTCTTGAACTTCTCTCCTAGAATAAAAGTTTGGATCTAGCTGAAAAGTTTTGCTAGTGACATGTGGTAATAAATGACTGATTTTAAAATTATTAATTTCTTTTCTTTGAAATTAGTGTAACTCTGATAGCACCCTCTGAAAAAATTACTGATAACAAAGGCAAAACTTAAATCTAGTGAAAGCAGCAAAGAGTGGAACAGCGAAATATTTTTGCAAGTATAGCAAATGACTTATTTTACTCCTCTTTATGCCTTTGTTATTCTAGTGACCATGAAGAATTTTTTGCACTTATAGTTGATCATGCAAGGCTGTTTGCAATGGTTCCTTTCTCAATAGCAACCTTCAAATCCCTGCTCCATCCTCATTTTCGTTGTAATGGCAACAGAGGCTTTCCAGCAGAATGTCTTGGTTGAAAATCAGCGGGGAGTGCTAAAATATATGGTTAAAATTTACAAAGCTAGTTTCCTAAAAGTACGCCCAACCTACAGGTAAGTGGCTTGATCTTTGGGAAATTAGACATGAACTTAGATGAGATACCCTCAAAGGGACAGTGGCTGTGCATTCATCAGAGGATGCATTAGGCAAAGGTGAAGCTATATGGAATAGGAGAAGTTTGCTCTTATCTCTTCTGTTATGAGCTGTTTCTATTTTGTGGAGATCCACAACTCTTATTATTGAGCAAGCCTTCGTAGCCTATTCCTGGGTCAGGCAGTGACCATTCCCCACTATTTTACAAGTGAGGTAACTGCGAGGTTGTGTAAGGTCATGTCAGGCAGGTCTGTGAATAGAAGCCCAGGAGCCTCATGAAGCAGTGCCAAGTTGCAGTCACTTAGCCACACAGCCTTCCAGGATGAATTTGATGAGTCTATGCTTGTCTGTCAGTAACCAGGGCTGGAGCTGCTGGATCTCACCACCCTCCTAAAGCCGAGACCAGACCCTGATACACAGTTTGCCGGTGTTGTCCTGCTGCAGGTTGCAGTGCTTGCAGTTGAGTTTGAGCACTTTTCCTGTGTAAAGGCTGATCCACTTACAGGATAACAGCCTACTTATGTTACCAATTTAATTCTTTAATTTAGGAGGAAGAGATCTGAATACACTTGCCCACTCATGTAGGTGAAAAAATAGTACCTGACTGTATAATTAAAGACTGGATCATAACTCAGTTACTCAAGGAAGCAGAGCTGTGATTGGCATTTCCTAAATTTTGAGTGCTTGATTTAGTAACCTTAACGTGCCTTCAACGCATTTAAATTTTTTATGTTCTATTTCTGTCTCTCTTTGTGAAGATCCTAGAGAAATTGTAATTTGCAAGTTTATACTGCAAGTAAATCAGATGTTGTTCTTAAAGTATTTATTCATTAGCTATTGCCTATAGCCCACAGTTCAGCTAAAAGGAGCAGCCATGTAGGAAAAGACTGGGCTGTTATGCTTCATTGTACCAGACGTTATGTCAGTCAGACAGCAAAGTATGACGGATTTCACTTGTTCTTCTACATGATGGAGATCTGAAGACCAGAAGGCCAGAATGTGATTAAATAAGTGAAGCTTTCCAGAAAGAATGATTCATTCTCAAATGTGCAACATTAGCATATCTCAAGGGACTGAATGCACCAGAATGTCACTGTTAGATGGTAAGCCTTTGTTTGAGGAAAATCAGTCTTAATACCGTTCAGCCTTCTAAATCAGATGGCTTGTGTGGATCTCTGTACTACACATTAGAAGTCAATCTCACATTTGCACCAATAGTTGCTGTCAGCAAAGAGACAAGACCTCACCTGGACAGTTGAGTGGCTTTGCCTTGATGTCCTTACACAAAGGTGGCCGTTACACCATTTCAGCATGAAGGTGCATTGGCCAGGCGGCACGCTTAAGGAGCATGTTCTTTTGTTAGGTTGTTGATTTTGCTGTAGGAAAGGTCAGAGAACTGGCTCTGACATAGAAGGGTGCTTTGTCTCAGCCTGACTGAGTGGGAAGCAAAAGGAGGAGGTGATTTCCCTGGAGACCTTCCCTCAAATGATCTCCGTTATAGTGACAGTTTTCAGCAGCAAGCAAAGCAAACGTATGAACCTGATGAAACAAACATGAAGGTCAAATTATTCCATAAAAACGAACCGACGCTTTGGTTATAAAAAAAATATATTAGCTGTATGTGCAGAGAGTTCACCTTGTAATTAAAATACAGTTCTTTACCTCTGGTGCACTTTTAAATATAAATCTTTCAAATTTATTTGGGGATCTATGGGAAACTAGGAAGTGCTACTCATTTAGAAATCATGCAACAGATATTTTAACTTAGATGGCTGTGATAAAGTCCCTGATGTGACTCTTTCTCATCACAAGTTAGTGCTGTTCAGTTGGCTGGGATGACTGTCACATTCACATATATGTTTTTCCTCCTGTCTTGTTTTCTTTTGACCAGAATCTTGACACATTGTCAGGTGCAGCACACTCCAGTCTGATTTTTTTATATATTTCCTTTCAAAAAAAAAATGTTTTCAACAACCAGCTTGAATTATAAATCCTTTTTCTTAACGAGTGACAGGGAAGGGAGCAGTAAAATAGTGACCACAGGGATGAGATGCTGTTTGTATCTAGTAAAGAATTAGCCTAATCATTTTCAGGGGTTTGTGGTACAGAAAACCCACTAGATTTATTGTAAAGGGGGTCTTTGATTATATCAGTGATTCCTTACAACGATCTATGCACTCATTAAATATTGATAATAATTGTGAAGAGGAGAAAAAGATATTTCTGAATTCTTTTGTCTAGTTAAAGGAGATAAAGAACAAATACAGACAGATAAGGAGATAGTTATGGGAGTGTCTGGATCTTCAAAATGTTTTATTTGACATTTTAGACATTTTCAGTGTTTCTGCTTTTCAGAGTCATAGGTTTTTAAGGCTAGAAGCTAATGTGATTTTATCTGATCTCCTGCGTAAGACTCAGTGCTCAGGCTTGTAAGGGCAATAGTAATTCTTTTTGAAGAAATTGCAAGAGTTTAAATCTTTACTCTTGACTTTCTGAAAAAGTTTCATCAAAAAGTTTAGGAGGCGAATGACTGATGCCATTTGCTTTTCCCTTATGTGAAATCTAAACATGTTTAGTTCTTACCAAGTCATTCTTGTTGTTATTGTTGTGGTTGTTACTTTGACAACAGTGAAATACACACTGACCTGATGCAGTAAATTATTTCACTGGAAGCTGTGGTGAAAGATTTTTGTTGTTCTTTTTGTGGGAAAGAAGATTGCAGTTAGCTGTGAGAATTTCTGTTAATTTTTGTAAACTAAATACTTCAGATGAAAATTTCAGAGGGGCCTAGGAGAATTAGGAGCTCAGAAAAATGTCAAGCTACTGAAGTCCCCAGCTTTTCATGATGATGTTCTGCACATCAGATGATGATCTAAACAAGTCTTAAACTAGCATAACTAAAAAAAACCCTAGCAGCTGTTCAATAGATGCTAGGGCAGGCCCGTTATAAAATGTACTATGGTATGCCATAATGGTTAGGATACCAATATGTCCTATTTTTAGTACCATTGACTCAGTCACTTGAATTAAAAAAATAAGCAGGGAACATCTGTTTATTGAAAAGGATTTCCTCTATAGTAATTTCTTTCTCTATTCCATCTTTTTTGAAGTATTCCTTAACTTTTTTTACTGGTTCTTTTCTGAAGATAGTCCCATATAATTTCTGATATTCTGACACTGTATTAATATTCTTTTCTTATAAATTGCTTATACAGTATAAAAATATCTACTGGGTGATGTTCCTTTAAGATTATTGAGGTTGCTTTTTTTTTTTTTTTTTTTAAGTTAAAATTGTTTGAGTTCTCTACTTAAAGCTACTGTACCAAAGATTATACTGCTGGAATTGTCAAAACAAATAGCAGCTTAACTGCTATCCACGACTCTGGTCCAATATCTCTGTCAGAATATTTAACAGCTATTCAGCCAAATATTTCTAGAGCAGCTGTACCCCTAGTCAGACTGAGTCCTATTCCATCCTTCCTTTTAGCCTTGCCATATGATTCATCTTTCTTCTTTTAGAATATTAGTCTATTTTTAAACATTGTACAAGAAAGCAACAGCAAATTTAAGGTAAACACTTGCATATTGGCATGATATAATTCTGTATAATTAAAGCAATTTAAGTATTTTCCAAAATAGACATGTTTGGGGCATGCTGTGAAAAATGAAGTTGGGGGGCAGGCAGTATGATTTTTTCTTAATACTGGTGAGACTCCTACCCATAGAAAATACAGAACTTCACTTTGTTTTGTGAGAAGTTTAAGTTTTTCATTCTGTATCACTGTATTTTTTTTCTTCTCTTGGCATTTCTTCCTAGAGTTGCCCACCTCTAGCAATGCTAATTAAAGTAAGGCTCTGATGATATATTAGCCACTATGTTTATTCTTTGTAGGATAAAGTGGCTTATTTTACTTGTTCCCACTAACCTACTTTGCTGTATGACCACTGAGGGCAAGATAAAGAGACAGCAATATTTGAAAAATAATTCAAATCCTAGTCTGTACTCTTAAATAATATTCAGAATCCTGCTTTATACGTGGTTCTTTTAACCTTATCGGGGCTTGGTTGTGGTGTACAAGTCTACCAGCATAGAGCAGTTTGCAGGGTCTGACCTATGTTGTCAATCTTCTCCCATGAGAGCCATCCTTGTTTAACTTTGACACATTACAAATAACTGACTCTGTAAGCTAGCTAACGCAAACCTTCTCTTCACCTCCCATAACCTGTAGTAAGATACGTAAACAGTCATCACAATCCCAACGCAAAACTGATAGTGTGAAAGTCACTGAGAAATATTGCAGTGGCTAGCTGTGACGCTACCGAGTATGATTCATATTTCTGATCTCAGTCCAGCTTCTAGTGGGCAGGTGTCCACATCGCAGCACTGATGTAACTGGTGCAGTCTGTTCCACCTTTGCTGGAAGCTCCTACTATAACTACCTACCTACCTACCTACCTAGCTACATACATACATACATACATACATACATAAAGCAGTTTAGCTTGATGTCATGAATGAACTAACGCTAGCCTGTAAAGATTATCTATAGGTTAAAGAAATTTCTTTGCAGTATGGAGAAATTAGTGATGCTTCCTCATTCTAATCTTGTCTGTATAGGTAACAGTCTTCTAGTTCCAGGACTGCCAGACTGGTTTGTATATTCTTCTTGTCTTTCTGTAGTGAGAGAAAAGTTTTCTATTTTGTTGGGTTAGCCCTGATAAATCATTATATTGTGGTGGGCACGGTATCGTTCCCTTCATTCAGGTTATGAATTCTTTGGTGGTAACAATGCTGTCCTTGGAAGGTTCTTTACTTTGCAGTGTAAGTAAAGGAGAAGAAGTAAAGTCCATTAGGAGAGGTCAGGAAGAAAGATTGTTTGGATTTATTTTTTTTATGAAAATATCATGTTTTGCTGCTCTAACTGGCTTTGTTTTTTTTCTTAGTTACTGCAATACAAAGCAGGCTTTCTGTCTTTCCAGCACCTAAACATTTTATTATTGCCAATTCACTATTATTTTCAAGGATTCTACTAAGGTATCTCAAATGCAGAAAGAGAAGCAGATGCGGAGGTGTTTTTAGTATCTTGATGTTATTGTGAATATAAGCAATGTAGAACTACATTAAACAGATCATTTGAAATGCCCCTTTTGGGAAACATTGACTTTTTATGTCATTTTTACCTTTTAGATGATGCTTCCTCTGAAAATTCCTTCCCTTTGGCATTTCCAGAACTAGATCAGCATCTGCAGGTAAACTTTTTTTTTTTTTTTTTTTTTTTTTTTAACTATGGTTCTACATCACATTCACTGGATTTGTTATGATTAAAAAAAAACCTCTGTTTTTTGCACTAAGGTGAAAGTTTTCAGTGGTGCTTTTCCAGCCTATTAACATTTAATAAGGCTGTGTATTTCCATAGAACAAAATGTCTTTTCAAGATCTGCAGAAAAATGGATTTGACATTTTAATCCAATTTCAGGGAAATTACTATTTTAACAATCTCACCTGCAAATCACACCACATACTGCTGCACTGTACTGGAGAGGATTCTTGTGGTTTTGATGGGTGAATGAATGAGCCAGTATTATATTTCCATGCTCGTAAGCTGTGCTAAGACCAGTATGATGAGCCTACTCTGAAGCATTCCAAGAGAATGCAAAGGTGTGTTTTCTAGTGCCATCTTATCTTTAGTCTTGGGTAACTAAAGCCAGCGTGATGAGAACCTCTTCAAAGTTACTCTACTTCATGTTCTGAACCCAGCCACCCTACTGTTTGCCCTAGCAGGTATCTGCAGACGGCATGGGATAAAAGTGTTGAATCCTTTTGTGACTGGTTTGATTTGTCACCATAGCACAATGGAGCCCTGATACACTGGACAATCAGATCGCAGTTGATAGTAATTGCATGGTTCACCAGGCACAGAGCCAGTTCTGTATCCAGGGATTATTTCCCTTTCCTCTGTGGTAGTTCTGGAGTATTTGTTGGCTTTTGTAAACTACTTCAGATCATCTGTTTCCCAGGAGCATTTAGACTTCCTCTGATATTTCAATATGAAGGCAGTTGTTTCCTGAGTGTAAATTGAGAAAGGCATTAGCAGACTGTGTTGCCCAATGATGTCATCCTTCCTGTCCCCATCAACTAGTGAGACAACACTTGGAGAGCTGCTGACTTAAAACACTGACTCTTCTCTCCTGCTGCTCTCATCAGTAGGATGATTGAGGAAGGAATGGAAGATGACAGAGACTCTTCTTGCTCTGTCTCTCTAATCCCAAGAATAGGGGCAGGTTCCTTAGGCATAACTGAGAAAGATTAAAAAGGAATGAATGGCAATTTAAGATACAGGTTGAAATGAAGAGGGTAATATGTTGACTTCTTTATTTAACTGGTCTTCCAGTGGGGTAAGGACAATTGATATTTTTTTTCCCTCAGAAGAATTCAATTTGAGAAAAACAATATTGTTTTGTGGCTGGAACACTGAATTGGAAGTAAAGAACCTGCATTCCCTTTTCAACTCTGTCAGTGACACGTTGCGTGATCCTGGAAGAGTTGCTTCATTCCTCTGCTCATCTCTGAAATAAGGTTAATAATTTTCACCTTTTTCATTAAAGAGCATTGAGATCAGTGAGTAAAGACTGCTCTAAAAGAACAAAGGATGATTATTATTACCACTGTTAGTACATAAAAACAAACTAGTGTTAGATGTTACTTTAGAGGCCAAGTGATGATTTATTTCTTCTTTTATTAGGACTTTTGTGACCCATTTCTGGGACATGTAATGTACTGTAAATGTGTAGTTCCCTGACAGACTGAAATCACTCCTCTGAAAGCATTTAGATCTGCTGGTTAAATAACCGCTCTTTTTTTTTTTTTTTTAAGTATGCACTAGAACGATCCCTCTAAGTATATTCTCTTGATGTGTTAAGTAGCTGATTTTTTTTCAAGAGAACCGTTATTTACTCTTATGGTCTCAGTATGATAACAAATTCAAAGAAACAATTGAAGGATTTGAATCAGATAATGTTCATTATCCTTCCGAAACATTTTTCAGTAATATTTCAGTAGTTGGAAGGATGGTTTACAAGGACTGTCTGGCTGACTCAGCCTCTCAGAAGTATAAAATTAGTGGTAATGCTTCATCCTTATTGACGCAGACTTGAATTTCCTTGTTTTCATCAATCTGTATCACAGCTTAAATTTATAACTATTTATTGTAATTAAGTTTTTACTGCTTGAAAATTTCCAGCAAGCAATAACTGTCACAAAGTTATAATTTATCTAGTTTATATTTTCTTATTAATTACCTTTTTTTAATTGCTATAATACAAACTGCTAAGGCATGTCAGCGCTATATAGCACGTGGTTGTAATTTATGTTAAGGTAACCATACCAGCTTTGAAACAGGCAACTCCTGTATTACAGAAGCAAACTACAACAGCATGGGCTTCATGAGGACTTGCAGAAGTACTGAATGGTGGTGTCTCTTGGCATTCCATCCATGCTTTTCTCTATCCCAAAGTTAGCTAGTATAAAGCAGCACACATGAAGTGTCATGTAAACGAACCCTTTAATCAGCTGTGGTATAGCAGCCTGAAATGCTTGAATATGTAAGAATGCTGGTACATATCTTCATAATAAAAATATCACATCTAGAGTGACAAGATTTTCATCACCATGCCGTAAATACAGTCAAAAGCATTCACATTTTATTTAAAGAAGCAAACTATAAATGCAGAGTTGGTGGCTATAATAATAACTATTAAAAAAAAAAAAAAGAAAGACGAATAACTTTCCAGGTTTTGAACATAAAAGAGAAAATTCTGAAACCCATTTTAAAAACAAAACAAACCTCAAAAAAGTCAAATGAGATGATCTTCAGGTTGGATTTTGAAAGCAGCTTGAAAGCTATGTAAGTCCACTTAGTGACTTGGAAAATCAGAGCCTTAGAATTTTATGCATGCAGGCAGCAGACCACAGCCTGAGTACCAAGCAATTTGCACCTCTGTTTTGGGCTTCAAGCCCTTGTCCTTCTATGTTAGGCCTTGGCAGGCAACTTGGCTGTTTTAGCAGAATTACCTAGCGTTTCCACTTTTCCTACCACGATCCTACCATACCTACTCCCTGGGCACTGGTGTCCGATGGCAGGGCAAAGGTCGGTACAACCTACCCTGGCAGTGTAATAAGCCCTGCTGTCCAAGCACCGGCTCCAACTTCACAGAGGTAGAGATAGGATTGGCTGGGGACAAGGTATTTCTAGGAGACTAACTGCGGATAGCTAATTCTTTGTAAGTACTTTCACTATGGGACAATCTTAATTGAAATTCCAAGCTTCTTTCTGAAGAATAAAAATGACCAGTCTAGTGTTCTGATCTACTAGCCCAGTTCAGACCAAAAGAGTTGTCTTTTCCACTTACTTTTCTCAATTTTACCTTTTTCTACTGCTCTGAGAGGAAGAAATTCCAAGAAGCAATATGTAAGAAAATAATGTCAGTCCTTGAACTCAAAGGATTTGTTGTTTTTTTTATAAATGTAACAAAATAAAAATGAATGTGTGGTCAATGAGATACAAAATCCCTCCATACAAGAACAGAACAGTTTAAGCTATATGCAGGAAAAGCCTGATCTCTTTCGCAGCTTCATTATTAAGAAAACTACAAAGAAGTTCCTGACATGCTACCAGTGAGGCAAAGCTCATATTAATAAACTTGCTTTCAATTCCTTTTGTTTGCAGTAATGGCAATGATTTGCTTCCTAGTGATGAGCCATACTTTGAATGAGGCTTAAGTACTTGCTTATTTGGGCTTCGGTGTCATTTCCCCCCACCCTTGTGTGAGCAGTGTTGTGGGTAGTGCAGGAAGGGTAGGCTGGTTGCATTTGTTGGTTTGTTATTGGGAACGCTCGCCTTTGCCTTGTGTTGGACTGGTCCTTGGAAGGTGCTTCCTTGATTAGCTGCATAGTGGGTGGTGGCCCCTCTGACAGACACTTTACTACGGGTTATCTGCTATATTTAGACAGCTACATCAGCATCTAAGGCCGTGTTGTTTAGGTCACCGAATATAGAGGAAGGTATCTAGTGTAAAGTGTCCGCGCTACTATGCCCTGCGTGCTGTCTGTCCTGTTTCAGCATTTCCTCTGACTTGCTCAGTTCATCTCTCTCTTCTCTGTCAAAGTATTTGTTCCAGCTAGAGTTTGATCCTGAAGAGGGAAAAATTCAAGTCACGTATGGATGCACGAGGTGTTCTGTTATTCTTTATCATTTGTTCCCATAAAATCATGAGCTTGCGAGGGGCATTTGTGATATTTTATATTACAGATGTGTTGAGATTAATGGAGTTAGGTAACCGTAAAATAGCTGCAACAGAGAAAAGGCTCCCAACCATTTCATTTCAGTTTGTTAACTGAAGGGGTAGTTTTTCATGCTTTGATGGGAAATGTCCATACGAATGAAGCAATGAAAACATCATGAAAGGACAGTTTGTGTGCGATACGAGCATTTAGCAGAAACCTTGTTTTCTCTAGAACTTTAATAATGGAACTGTTGCTTCTACTGACTGCAAGACTCTTGTTAGACACATCCAAATTATTTTAGAAAGTTTAAAAGTATACTGTGTTTTTAAAAGGTATGCTGTATTTTTTTAAGATGTATTAAATTCCAAGAGAATTCCTTGAGTACCATGGCATTTGATTGCCTATTAACTTGATAAGTCTTCTGTAATGCTGCTGTGATAACTATGATCTTAGATTATGTAAGACACGGATGCTCACAAAGTCGGAGCATCATACTAGGTTTAGAAAAGAATGGAAAATCTCTCAGGAAAGGCCAGCAAAACTCTCAGTTGCCCGCACCCAGTTGACTTTAATTGTTTGGAGGAAAAAGAACTGGTTACTTTGATAGTAAAACTAGGCTAGACCAGGTATATCCTAGACTAGATATCTAAAATTGGTTGAGGAGTTCCAGTTGCACAACAAACAGTAGCTGCAATGTACAGCTATCAGTTTTGCTTGGAATAATGTGGTTTCTTCCATCATGAAATAGTACACAAACCATACAACAAACATGGGCCCTGTGCAAAATATTGGCACTGGATTTTCTGTTTTTTCAGAGTAGTTTAGCTGAATATCACGAAATTTACAGAAAGTGAGACACGCCTTTTAAATTAGAACTGTGGTAAAGACTGTCTTCTAAACGAGTCCACATGCTCACCTAGCAAAACTGCATCATACAATTTTTTCTTTAAACTTCAACCTTTTCAGGAGAAAGGTTTGATTTTTTTTTTTCCCACAGTAGAATCAAAAAGTAAATGAAAACAAACAAAGATAAATTTAAAAAAAATAAACTGTTTTAAAGTTTTTGAATGTTTGGGCGACACTATCAGGTGTACAGCTTTTGTGGGTATGGAATGCTGATATTCATATAGCAAGGCAAAACACACTTTTTCATGTGAGTGAAGCAAAATAATTACTGCAAACCATACTTTCGTTTCCCCTGGCAAAGATTTTAATTAGAACATCTCCTTCAAACTGTTTTAACAAACAGGCAAAACCACTCAGGCTCTTTTTTTTTCCTCATGAACTACCTTTGCATATCATCTTCCAACATCTTTCCTATCTAGATTCCAAAGAAAAATCTAAATAAAGAGTGCATATGTCTTGTAAAGATGTACATACACATGTGCAGTTACAAATAACCTATAACAGGATCTCTTAATGCCTAATTGCTGGATTCTGTAGAGAGTTTGTCAACATCACAGTGAAATATCCAACAAAATGCATGGAAAAATCAGACCTTGTTGAAAACTGGGCACAGTAGGATAGACCACTGGCATCACTGAAAGCTGTAGCTTTTGTATTAGCTTTGTGAACAAAATCAAAGATGTTGTGTGCACATGTTTTGCCAGCACAGGAAAATGAGGGTGGATGACACTGAAGCCTGAAATAAGCAGGATTAAAGTAGCAACTGTTGCCATTAAATATAACTTTCTTTGGTGGGGTTATTTTTTGCTTATGTAGCAGGTATGCTTTTATATATATTAATTTATGGGTGGGCAAGAGACTTCAGGAAGTAACAAGTTTGGGCTATCCTAAGGAGAAATTAAAGTACAGTTGTCGGCTTCTGAGTGAAAAAAAATACATAACTGCAAAGTGAACTTCATTGAGGCCTGTTATAATTAGTTGCCTTGGTAAACTAATAAACTTACCAAAAAAATAGCATAGAGACTTTATGGATGAAAAGTTTCTACGGGGAATTCCAGTTCTTTTTCTCTGCCCTGGGAACACCATGGGGGTAGTATCTGCAACACTTCCTGTGGCCTGGCCACAGGCATTCAAACAATCATTCCAGCTGGAATGAGGAGCAGAGAAAGGCTGCTTGAATAAGCTAGGGAAGATGGAAGTTTCATCTAAGGTGGATTAGAGAATACAGCTTTACCAAGACATAGATCTTGGGAAGCGTATGAGAGCGAATCACTGTTTGAATGAAAGGTAGTGCTGGCACAATAGAAGACTACAAACATGTCTTCAACAAATCCAAACTGGAAATGACAAAAATGTTTCTAATCCTTGTTGAGGTTCTGGGACAGTCTTACAACTGAGGCAAGGGACTTCAGTTTTTCTAAGACAGAACTGGGCAAGCCTGTGAATTGCAGGATTTGCCTCTGATAACAGGGGACTGGACTCACTGATTTTGCAGGTTCTTCCTGTTTCCATTTAGATGACGTAACTGTTACTATTCTCTTATTTTTTTTCTTTCCTCTCTAAATATGTTAATACTTTAAATGTCTGCTCGCTAGCTGGGATTATCTCTTTGGAACAAGCAAATTTTTCTTCTGCTTTTGCATTTGTTTTTCAAGAGTTTGCCCTGACATCTTCTGAAAATCCTTCTCTTGATGGGAACAGATGTATCACTAATTCTTTCCACTCTTGTTTATGTCAAAAAAGTAGGCTGTTAGTCATGGGTAAAATAATTTCTTTGTGGTTTTGTGTTGGCTTACATTTTCTGGTGGGCAGCAAAGAAATGACCAGACTTGTGTACCTCTGTTTTTTCTTGTGATTGCAGTAGAGGTGTTTGTTAAATAATGAATTCATAAGTCTGTTTCATGTCCTACTGGCCAAAAATTACTCATGGGCACTGAAGGTACTGTCTCCAAAACCTTCCTTAGAAATTTCAAAATTAAAGAAGAGCAAACCTAGTTGTCCGGGCATCTAGTTATTTAAAAACAATCAAATTTACTTTTGAAGTTAAAATACACTCAAAATTTTAAAAAGTTCTTGTTATAGTGCTTAATAGCACCAGAAAAGATGGAAAAGAATTCTATGAACTGAATATTAGTAAACTGATTGCATCTTTTGTTGTCAGTTTATACTGAGTGATAAAATATCAATGTATGAAAAAATGACACAAAAAAGGAAACAATGATAGGAAGGAGCTTGAAAGTCAGCAACTGGTTCTAAGTGGGAATTAGATACTAAGTCTCAGCATGAGGAGATAATTTTTAGCTCACTATATATATCTTTTGAGTGGGAAGCTGGAATATAGATATTGAATGTTGCTTTACTTTTTAAGCTGGCTTAAACCAGCTAGATTTGCAGAAACTAAGTTGGAAGCACAAGCAAGTTTTTTTTTTTCTTTTGAAGTATCACTGTTTGGGGACTTTCCCCCTGGGTACTGTTCAAAATTGTTTTATTGTGACGCATTTGGGTTTCACTGATCTCTGGTAGATACCAGAGATGCTACTTTGGCTCAGCCTTGCATTCTTGGACTAGAGCACTGAAACTTCTATATTCTGTCCTGTTAAATTTATGCTTATTATTTGGGTGGCTATATGAATGGTACTATTGCTCATCCACATTGAAATGCAATTAAAAGCCTTTTTCTAGGAACCAGTTTCATGAAGTAAGGGATTGCCCTTTTCCTGGAATCCCAAATTCTCCAAGCACAGAGAAAATAAAACAATGTGCTATGAAATAATTCTGCCAGAGCATTTTTCACGTTTAGAACATAGAAAACGAGTGTCTGTTTTATAATTTCTAAGGTAATTGTAAGGTCCACACATTAGTTACATCACTACATTAGGGTACTTCTGAAGCCAACTTAGTCTGCCTGCTTGATAAAAATATTTGTAATCATTGTCTCTGAAAATGTTTAGTAACATTTAAATTTCCATTTTAGCTAAAAAAAAAAAAAGGCTTACAAGATCTTAAATAGGAAAAGTCTGAAGACTTGTGCTTTTATTTTCCTAAAGATGTCATTGAAGGAATATTATAATAGAGAAGAGTCAAAGCAGGACAACAAAAAATAAAAAGTGATCTACTTATATTATGAAAGGCAATTGGGTGATCTTTAACTGGACAGTAAATGAACTATTTTAAGTGCTTCCTTTTGCTTCAAACAGGTGGCTCAAGCGTGCTATTTGGAGTTCATTTACAGTCAATTGATTCATGGCTAATAACTTAAAAATACTACACTTCCTGAAAGTATTATAGCCAAAATGTGACAGTCAGGTCTGAAGCTTGAATGCAGTTGCATTCATTTTAAGGAAAAAAAGCACTGACATTTAACCAAATTATATTTTCAAGATGTTGCTTGAAATTCATATGAGTTGTCCCAGGACAGCATGGTTTTATTCACCATATTTATTGCCTCTGGTGTGAATTGGAAAAACATTAAAATCTTCCTGCAATAATGTTGGTACTTAGTTTAGGAGGTGCTTTTGCCTTCAATATGGTTTTTTATCTGATTTTTTTTTCTCTTTATTGCTGTCATCTTTCTACTTTCAAATCATCTCCCATCTACATTTGCAAATGTAGCTTATTTAATTCTTATAGCATTTCTGCTAGCTAAGTATATTGCCTTCTACAGGAAGTAGAGATGCAAAGAAACCAAGTATGATCTTGAGCCAACTACTCACAGCTTGAGGCATTGTTGAGATAGAACCCAATAGAACCCATCATGAAATCTTGGCTTCAGTCAGCAGTAAAACTCCTCTTGAGTCCAGCAGAATCAGCCCCCCGGTGTCCCAATTCGCAGTTCTGTCCCATTTAGTAATGACCTGGAAGAAGCATTGCATCTATGAACGAAACAGGGCATTTAGTCAATAGCTTTCCGTATCTTTTCTTCTCATCTTACACAACTGGAGAATAAGTGATAGTTTGCACTCAAATTACGGTTACGCTCAGTGCTGCAATTTCTGCAGTGTTTTTTTTCCTCTCTATGAAAGGCCATCACTAGGAACATCTGGCCATATCCTGCAGTTGGGGTGAAAGAAATATTCTTTAAGCATTCTCACAGGAATTAAGAACAATATTGTATCTTTCAAAATACATATTTTTTCATAATATTTCATTCAAAATCAATAAATATATGTATTTTCTTCTCTTCTTAAAGCCACTGCCTCCTTGTCATGACTCTAAGGAATCCATGCAGGTGTACAAACAGCACTGCAAAATAGCAGAAGAGTACCATGAGGTCAAGAAAGAAATTGCTCTGCTGGAAGAAAGAAAGTGAGTAACTTTCTCAAAGTATTGACTGTTCTAAATTCTCTTTGTAAAATCTTGTTTTAAACATGAGGGTTCACCTGCTATTTGATGATGCGGCACAACAGTTGGGCTACTGGTCTGTAGGATCAACTGAGACCACTAAGGAGACAGAGTTGTCATAACTTTGGGCCCTCATTTATACAGATGTCCCTTTCAACCTTCATTGACAGCCTCCAGGTCACATAACAATCTAGGTCAACTGGTACAAATCCCCTTTTCAGTTTTGGGAATATTTTTTATCAATTTAACTTTATATGTTTTAAAGAAGAGCATAGTGGAGTCTCAGCTTGGTTTAGAGTACGTGACAATATTAGTAAACATTTTCTGTGAGATGCATTATCTCTCTGTACATTGACATTTTAGGTGTCCATATCCAACGTGCGTAGGCTGGAGACTTTTTTTTTTCTTGTCTGTCGCCTATACTGGTACTCCAGTCATCTTTGCATGACTGTTAAATGGCAAAGTGTACTTTGTGACTCTCAGTTCTTTTCCACAAGAAACCTGAAAAAGTAATTCAGAGAGGAAAGAGGGTGAGCAGCAAACGTTTTTAACAGACAACCAGCCCCAAGGAATGACATGTACTGCTAAGTAAACTTTCAAATACTTTATTTTTACATTCACACTGAAGGTGACTTCAAGCAGTGTCACTTTCCTTGGGCAGAGCTACCTCAGTGTCAGCTCTGAGACTTCTTGTGGAAATGAAGACCACACCATCATTCCTCTGAATGCTGCTTGAACAGAAACATTTGTAATATAACAACAGGGGTTGAAAGAGCTCTGTTGCATAATGGGTTTTGAGTAGAAGGTGGACCACTGTATCTGTTTCATAGCAGTCTTCACAGAGCTGAGCATGCAGTTCAGCCAAGTTTGCATCCATGAGAATTTTCAGCTGCAGAAGCAAGCTGAGGGAAGGGAAACTGGTGAAATCTTGTAGTCTTACAAGTAAGATAGCCAAACAGCTCCTTGAATCCAGACTATGCAGGGTAAGAAAGTAAGACTTGTCCTTATCAGGGTTGTTGGCTACAAGTACAATATAGTTAGTTCTTGCCTAAAGCATTGGAACTAGTTGAAGTTTCCCACTACAAATTCCCTTCCACTCTAAGACCTGTGTGGCACTCTGTTGCTGACATGTTGGTGTGTAAGTTAAAAAAGAAGAAAAAATAATGAGAAGTGATTAACAATATATTGTCCCAGTGTTTGCATTTGGTTAATCATTAGTTAAACTTGGCCAATCAAAAGTAATTTGCATTTTATAAAAAGATGTATTGAAGATAATTAACTCAAATAATTTTGCAATGATTTGTCAAATTTGATTGTATAATATAAGGTACTTATATGTGTATTTAACAACCAAGTGAATTCAGTGGAAAACACGTATGTTTGTCTTCTCTGAAAATTCAAACTGAATATAAAATATTAAATAGTTGTTTAAGTGCTTAACTTCGAAAAATCAACAAGGAGCCTTATATATTTGGGTTTTAGAGTCTACTAATATAAATGCATTATAATTACTGATACATCCCTGAATCAGTTACGCACATTGATGAAATAAGCTTGGACCCCTTGAAAACTAGACTTACATATATAATTTTGTATTTGCTAGAATGAAAAAGGGGAAAAAAAGGCATCTAAATGCATTTTTGCTTATGTATGAAGTTTGTGGTACTAGCTGAATTAGGAGTATTTTCTTCTTGGGTACGGCAGGTACATGCACAAAATTGTTTACCTGGGCTGAAAATTGTCCTAATCCACCTCTAAGCCCAAAAGTCAGTCTCTCAGCAGTGGTTATCCTGAGTGAATTAAGGGGATTCAAGCTGGCATTTTCCTTCATTCCACCAGTGGAACAATATGAGAAAGCTTCTACCACTGCTACCTTTGCTGAACCTGTTCTATGGACAGGTTTCATGCTTCAGTAAATATGTTAAAACAAGAGTGGCTGAATACATAATTGTGGTCTAGATATTTACATGCTGTGTAGCAGTGAAGTGCCTAAACATGACATATATCAGTGCAGCACCTTTCACCATCTTCCAGATCTTTTAATCTGAAGAAGTGATCCTGTAAGCACTAGGATTGAAGATACTTAGTTTCTTACATGTTGGTGTACTGCGGTTATTTGATTTTGGGGTTTACAAATCTGCAGGTGCCAACTGAAGCATTTTTCCTACAGATGGGAACTACTTATGACCCCTCGCTCCTGGTAGATTCTCCATTTTGTAGTATTTTGGAGGAGGTCTCGCAATAACTGCCTTTCCCTTTCAGGGTGTCTTTCCTTTCTGTGCCAATCTGTTTTTCTAACACTTTCTAGAAACTAATTGGGACACAGAATAAAGTTTTGTTGAAACTGGAAAGTGGATTAAAAAGTTATTAGGACACATATATCTTTATACACATGTAAGCATACACCACCTGAACACATTAATCTTGATTTCTATATAAAACTAGACAGAAAGGGAGCGTAGGTGTGAAGGCGAAGGAGTAAGCAAGAAGTAAAAGACAGTTTTGGTCTAGTTATCACTGACTTATATCTAAAAAAGTTCTCAACAGTTATAGTTTGAAAGTTGAAGGAAGTTAATGGGGTAGCATGTGATGAATGAAGAGGAGAAAAGTGAATTACAAGGGGTGGCATGTGTCTTGAGTATTCCATTCTCAGAAGGAAAGGATGCTTTGACTTTTCTAAAAAGTCTGATGAGATGCACAGCTTTTAGCCTCAAAAGCAATTACAATCAAATTGAAAAGATGGATCTTTTTTTGCAGCTTTCTGAAATTTGCCCCTCTTGCAGGTGTCTTTATCTCCTACATTTGAATTTGAATGTAGGGAAATAAACATTCACATTTGCCTAATGCACTTGCTGTCTATTGTCTATTTCTTTTAAATATTATTTTGATGAAATGGAAAAACACTTTATTCCCTTGTAATAGGAGCAAATTATTTGTGTAGTGTACTTCAGCATATATTTTTACTAATGGCAGTCAGAAGTGCTGTTGGATGGAGCCCCTGCCAGTGCTCTGAACTTCATCTCCACAGATCAACTCCTGTGGAAATAAAATGCCAAGTCCCACTTGGCAGTGTCTGCGCCTGTGGAACCTCCTGGTAGAACATTGTGCACAGAGAATCCCGAAGGCAGTGATTGTCAGGAAAAGAGCAGAAAATGGTTAGAGCAATTTTTTTTGATTAGTTGACTAGAAGGAAGAAATAATGTTAAGTTAACCTGACATAAATGTCCATACAGGTATTGGAGCTTTTTGGTAAAATAAAAAATGGAATAGCATTAATTCTACTTTAAGCAATTTTTGTTCCAACCTCCAAAGTTCAGTGTCACCTTTTATATATGAAATAACACATGCAGGTATATTTCTAAAGAAGGCATCTTTAAGAAATAGAAAGTTGAATAACATTGTTTTAAAGCAGTCAAAAGCACTGACTTTCTTGCAACTTTTCAAGGGCTTTTAATTCTGCTTAGCTGGATGTCTTTCACTGTGGTGTGAGGATTGAGTATGGCCGAAGTATAGAAAGGCAGTGGTGTGAAATGACAAGGGCTGCTATTTATAAGGGCAAGAACAGGGCTTATTTGCCCCTTTTTCTTGTATGCAAGTATGATTGCTTTGCAAGCAAATGTACTAGGCTGGAAGTAGAAGAGAAGACAACTATTTCACGGGAAAATGGGAAATGTGAGACAAGGTGAGATTGCAGGTTCGAAAAAGGGGAAAACCAAAGGACAAATCAAATAAGAAGGGGAAAGAAGCAAGTCAGGGAGAAAAAGAACTACCAAAAAAGAAGAATTTGAGAGAATTTAAAAGAACATTGGGTCTTCACTAAGCCTCTTCCCATTTATGCCAGCAATATGTAGTTCAAGGGACAAAATCACTCTGGAATGGGAGACATGATCAAAAAGAAAAAAAAGGGTGTGGAAGTGAGAACACATCACATTTAGGTCACAGAATGTAATTTAATTTATGTTCCAGAAACACACATGTATTTCCATAACAGATGCTTTTGGACATCTAAGTTTGGGTGAAAGGGATGGGATGGCTGGTTATTTTGAGCACTTGTTATATTGCTATTACTAGATAATGACTCTGGATTATGTAGTTAAATATTAGAGTTGCCATGGTTGCTAGCTATATCTCATATTCTTAGCACTGGCTGGTTTTCTCTTTTTCCTCCCCCAGACAATTCTAATATAACTCTCCAGAAAATACCATTTGATCACCACCTGGTTTAGGATCACTCTTTTTCTTTCCATAAGGAAAGACCTTTCTAAAGTGTCAAGTCCAGATGGTTTCTCCAGGTACACTATTTCTGGAGTGTCTTTCCCAACACTGTTGTGATAAGTAGCCTTCACACTTTCAGATCCTGCAGAAAAAGATTGGTGTAAAGCATAAAGGCAACCTTTTATCTTAGTAATTTTCTGATTCTAGACCTGATTTTTTATCCTCTTGCATGTATCCAAAATACGTTACTTGCTAAACAGTGGAAATTACATCTTTTTACTTCATCTTGCCCTATTGCAGTGATGAATACTTACAGATCTTTTATGTACTGGCATCCAGGAACTATTTTTTTTTTTTTTTTTAACAGTAGAGTAGGTTGTCTGATTGTTTTAAAAATTAATTAGCACACTTTGATCATGCAAGGGCAGTCTCCTCACACAGCAGTTACCTTACAGGCATTTAGGATTCCTCCTGACACGAAAGCCATATCAAATACAGGAAGAGTAAATGAACTTACGGCTGCTAGAACACACAGACCGCAGATGCATGATCCCGAGTACATTGTTTCCAAAGAGGGGAATATTGTACTTGGAAGATGTTTTCCTTGTGTCCAGAATACGCTTCTCTCCAGATAAATCTATTTATCTCCTTTGTCTGTTCCTTTTCTTGGTATTTATTTATGGTGAGTATTACTGTAAAGGAACTGTACTCTGTATGGTGAGTCATTAAGGCTCGGACAAGAGAAATAATTTCCCTAAGACCATGCTGGTTTTTTTTCTCCTGCTCTAATATGGCTTGTGTTTTATTGATTTATGATGCAAATCACAGTGTTCTTCTCTTTCCATCCCAAACCTTTCCTTTAAAAGAACACTTACTTTACAGATTATTTCAAAGCTTCAAGTACCTCAGCACCATTTTAGAAAATACCTTATCAATGCTGTTAATATTTACACTCAGGGTAACCATTAACAGAAAACACTGATTACATAGTGCTAGATCTATTTTTTTTAAGCACCCATAACAATGTGTAGATGGTGCAAGAGCTTAGTATGGTGTTCTTTAACCTCTGGAAGCTAAGTTCAAATCCTGGATTAGATCAGAAGCAAATGTTAGTCGCTGTCCTCATCCTTTTGTGAGGTTCGTAAACCACACCATTCATGACACTTAGCAATTCCCTGGTACACTAATTTTAGATCCCTGTGGCAGTCTGGCAGTATTTGCCTGAAACATCACCCTACCCTGTAAACAGGTGTTGATCCTGATGGGAAGGGAATAAGTAGGTTCTGCTGACTCAGAAGTGGGCAATTTTACTACCTCAGTACAATGAAATTGCTTAGTGTGAGGGAGGTCCTAAAGTGTGGACTGCAGCAATGAGTGTATTTTGCTCTTAATCCATTTATATTTTGTTAAATAGCAAAATTAAATCCCAGGGAAAAAAAGAGTTATCAGCGCTGCTTGAGTATTGATGGAGAGCAGCATGAGAGCCATGCCTGCACACACCCTCATCTTATCAAATCAGGACTGACAGTCATTAATAGAGCTGTCTGTGTTTGCACACTGTCTGTGCCGCTCCTGGCTCAAGTCCAAACAGAGTAGTTAGTACCATTCTTTAGTACATACATGTACTAAAAGTCCCCATTGAAAATGTTTACCTCCTTTTAAATGCTGTTTACTTATTAGTGTGTTCACTGCATCTCTCTTTAAGAAACTCGTAAGTGTAAGAAAAGTAAGAAAGAATGATTCTGTATTAATCTGTTTGGAACACTTCAAAGTCAACACTTGGTAATATGAAAAAGCTTAATTTAATCCTTCAGTCCAGCATTGCACTGGTGGAATAATTGCAAAGTAATAATGCTGAAGGTCTCTTTCAGTCCAAAGAGACAGAAATCTTCACAAGGAAGCCCTGAAAGACTGAAGTGATTAAAGCTGCTGGACTTCTAAAATCCATTGTCCCTAAATGCATTTCTCACTCTTTAAAGCATACATGCAATTACTCCTCTGTGGCCAATAGTCCCATCATTAAGAGCTGCAATATTGAACTGTCTAGCAAGATCAGTTCTTCTGGGCCAGTTTGAAAATTGATTGATATAGCAAAGAGACATGAATTTGTTAATGGCTTGCTGCTTTTAAAATTTATAAAATTATATTGTGCCAAATGTTAATACGGTTTTGCAGAACAAAAATATATGCTCTTGATATTTTCTCTTGAAGACCGTATTGAACATACCTTTCACCTGGTGAAAAGAAAGCTGCTAAGCGTTACCTCAGTGATATAAAACAAAGCGAACATATTTAGCTGCAGGAGGGCTTTTGTCTGCTGCGACTTTTGGATTATTTAAAATTGTTGTTATGGCTGGTGACTCTTCCCTTCTTCTTTTTCTTTCTGTATGGGAGCACAGTTGGGAGCAATGAGTGTGCCAGGAGTCTCTTCTAACTTGTGACCCCTTGAGCAGCAGTAACTGTAACTGTAAACAGTCAGCTAAACCATGGGCAAACTGTCCTATCACTGAAAGCTGTAGTAAAGACAGAGGAAGATCAAACTGACCCTCAAAGGCTGCCACATAGAAGTGTTTTTGAAAACTCGTGTGCCTACAGTTTTGCTGCTGTATATGGCAGCTTTGCCACTCTAAGTAATGTAAGTGAACAGCAAATACCAAAATGTTATTATTTCATGAATAGCCTGACCTGTGGCGATAGAATTACTAATCTGTAGGAATTTCCTGTCTGAAAGGCTTGACAAGAGAGCTCCTTTAAAGACTGTAGCAAAAGCTATCCACTTTGAAGGCATTACTTCTTCCCACTGATGATCTACAAGCACTATTTTGACATGACTGAGAAATAAAGTCACAGGGCTATGAAGAGTTAAAGATTAACTAATCTCTGCGATAGAAAGATCAAAAGAACTAAGAAGTTCTTAGTGGAGACTTCCTGTAGCAGGGGTGAATAAATGATTTGGCTTAAAGGGGGAATAAAAGCAGGGGCCAAGTGAGCTGCTGGGTAACTAAGTGGAGAGCGATTAGATAGCCTGTGAGTTACTCATGCCTTCGATGTGTTTTGTTTCAAGACCTCTTTTTATCTTAACTTCTGCTGAGGTAATTTCAGTTGATACTAGACGGGAGACTACAGTTTCTGACCAACTCTGAGAATACAGAACACTGAGAACACTAAGTGACTCCATCCAGAAAGAAGCAACAGCTTGAATCCTCCTGTGTCTGCTCTTCAAAAGGCCAGGAGGGGTCAGATTTGCAGCTATATCACTCTTCCCAGTAGTAGGCGTAAACTCTGAACATAAGCACATTATAGAAACCATATATGTAGTTCAGATTCATGTGCCTAGTATTTACTGGAATTGTTTTTCTTTGTAGCAGAGGAAAGGGAACCAGGTGTACTTCACATAATTTACTGATAAAGCTAACTAAGCAAAAAAAACCCTCTCATTTTCTTTCATATATGTTTGATATTGAGAGAAAAATAATACATTGTTATTCTTCAAGCAAAATATTAGCCGTGGTCTCCAGGAACGGGGTTCCCCTCCATTAACTGTGTGTTCAATTCTTATGGAAGTTAGAGATACTTGAAGGTCCTCAGCATTTTGCAGGTTTGGTCACTGAACAGCAAACCTATCACAGATTTTGGCAGCTCCATCTTCTAAAGGGAAAAAGAAAGACTCTAATAAATTAGTTTCAAACAGCTCAGGTAATACCACGTCAACCACCTATACTTCACCTTTAACATAACACAGAAGAACAAATTTTTGGATCCTGCCATTTTTAATCTTTCCTTTTTTTTTTATCATTTTCAGAAAGGAGCTGATTGCCAGGCTGGAACAAGTGGAAAAAGAAAGCATGGATGCTGCTCAGCTGGCTAAGGAGTACGCAGAACTGACAGAGGAGAACCGAACACTGAAGCTGGCCCAGACACAGTGTGTAGAGCAACTGGAAAAGCTCAGAATACAGTATCAAAAAAGGCAGGGGTCCTCATAATTCTGAACTAGCTTATGTGAGGCAGTTAATACAGGATTGGTCCTGTACTAGAAAGAGATTTTAAAATAAAGGTCTGTTTAATATGTTATAATACTTCACCACAGATAAAGAGTATATAGAAGTCTATATTTGATTTAATGCTTGCCAGCCAGTAGCTTAATATAATGGATATTTCATCCATTATATAATGGATATTTTATTTCAAGTAACATAATTGAAGTTAACCTATCCCCATTATATGTTCTAGCAGATCAGGTTTCTTTTCTAAACATATTTCTTCCAATTTAAGAAGATATGGACACACTAGAAAATGATGATATAATTAGTCTCTCTGTTGGGAATTTGGACCATACTAAGGCATACAGCAGGGACAATGTTAATATATGGAATACGTGTATGTTAATTTTAGTTTGGTGAGGATTTTTTAAACTATTTTCCTCATGCTTCGAGTGTTTGGAAGTTATCTTAAAACAGATCTCCTGCCGGGTAAAAGATATACTTTATTATCCCATGTCAGCTTTGTATTGTTGTATAAAATCTGAGAAACTGTACACTAAAAATTGAAGTAACGTAATTATTTTTTAACAAACAAGTGTACTGCCAGTAATAATTTGCAAGTTATAAAATTAAAAGGAGAAGGGTGAGATCAAACTTTCCTTCCTCAAGCATAAAGATAGCTTGAGAGCCTTTTTATTGTACTTTTTGGCATACAAGAAATTAAAAATGAATATATGAATGCTATCATCATGGTTTCCACTGAGAATATGTCACTAGAAGTACTGTTCCTATTTTTCAATCTGTTTTGAAACATGAGTGGCTGTAATCAGGGACAGGAGTTTCCTGATATACAAATAACCTGGAAGTAAAATGTTAGTTTTACTTGCTCTATTTATCCCTGTATTTTCCTAGATCAACAGAAAATTCTTTGTTATACTTCCATTTCTATTCATACAGTATTTTTTTCATTAAAAGCAGATATAGAAAAGCCATTTTATGTTCTGAATATTCTTGATCACCTTGACTTTTTAACTCTGTTTGACAGATGCAGCTTGTTACATCTTTGTGAGGTTGGAATTCAACTTGATGTGTCATTACTACTGAAATGGGTCTCAGTAATTGAACACTATGAACTTAAGATTTCCACCAGAACTTTAGCTTTGATCACTAATCACTAATCTGTTGTAAAAAATTGGATTTTATGTTCATCAGAACATTTCCTGAGGAAGTCTTTTGGCACCAAAATGTTCCCCAGTAATTCCAGCAGCAAAGGTGACAAAAAAATAGAAGATGCCCCTTAATATCTCTGTGCTGTCTACCTACTTTATTATCTGCAGCACAGGCGTGGAAGAAGGCTCCATACTACTGCAAGCGCCTGACTTTGCAGTAGAAAAGCATGAGGAGGTAGCAGGAGAGGACAGCCTTGTCTCCCCTTTTTTTCTTGAGCCACCGAGGTGGGAATATTGCATATTCCCTCACTCTGGCCACTGCAGAAACAGGAGGGGAACTCACTGCTCTGAGGCATATGCTCTCTGCTGGGATGCTCCACGGGCAATCTAACACTGTATTTGTTCCTCTCTCAGAGCACATTGTTATCTGAGGGTCCAGGTTTTGCTCTGTCTTGTGACAGTTGGAGACAAAAGACCCATAATGAATAAAAACCACTTTGGATGTTGAGTCTGGGAGTGCTGGAAAAGCCTTGTGTGCATTTTGTGCTGATGGTAAGCGTATCCTGTACAGATTTCAGAGTTTTGCTTTGAGCACAGGATGCTGCATAATCTGGGATATATTATTTTTATTTGTATTTATGTTTTGAACAACAGGATTGTAATTTTCAAAACTAATTTGCTGATTTAGTCACATATTTTTATATCTAGCCTTGAAAACACTAGCCAGTTTGGTGATTTCATGTAATTCCTTGGAAGCTACACAAAATGCATAAAATTATTTCAGTAGCAGACTGGATTTGGATGCAGATGGATCAGAGAGCAGAACTTTACTTACAGATAACTTTGTTAACCCTAAATTTTTCTGTTTAGTTGCTCCCATTGTGTTCTAGATATCAGAATGATATCAGGTCATATTGTTTGAGAAAAATGAGAGGGAGAGCCAAAGTCATGTAGAGAAGGGAAGCTGAGCATCATTTGTGACACACAGTGATTTGAGAGTAACCAGGGAATATGGCTTTTCTAACCTGTAGAGACTGACCGGTCTGGAATTCTTCAGGAAACATTTTTACAGGTGTATATACACCAAATCTGTGGTGTGGTCCAGCTGCCAGCCTGGCTAAACAGAATTCTTAAAGCATCCCTGACTAATTGAAGTCAGAAATCTGTATTTACTCTGGACTGTGGCTATTTGCAATCAAATTTTCTTCCTACTTGTAGTCATGTTGAAAGTAAAAAATAACTGCTTTGTATCAATGTATTTGCCTGCCAGCGTGGATGCTCGTGTCCCTGAGAACAGTGACTCAGAGAAATTGCATCACAATCCAAATGAGTAAAACTGAAACAGAAGTAGCAAGGAATATAAATTAAAGTATCTCAGGAAAACAAGTTTTTAAGGAAAAAAAATGGCAATAAAATGGGATTCAAAGGCAAGAGAGTAGATAAATGGAATTTTCAAAAAATGTTCATAGGCAAATTAAAATGCAGAAAACTCAATGTAAACCAGAAAATCATTCACATGTTGCAGAGTGAAAATGGCTAGAACAGCCTTCTGAGAGGTAACTGCTGTATCTATCATTCATCTCTTGAGTTTTTTATCAAGAGCATAATAATGATAAGCATTTTCATATTCAATAAATTTTCAATTTTGACATGCTGGGTTTTTTTCTAGTTATTAATTTGAACTGTGTTGCTTTGCTGATTCAATAGCTGAGATGAAGTTTTTAAAGAAAATATTTGTTTGTAATATTTATGCAGTATTTTCCAAATAGATAATATGATTTATGGCCTTCTGTATTTAAGGAGAGACCTTGAATTGTTCTGTTAATTAGGTCTCTTGTAAGTATAGCACTGTAAAAAATCTTATTATACAATTATTTCAAAGATGTTTTTACATCGTATTTCGCCCAAGAACCTAGAAGTCAATTTCAGCTTTTGTGTTCAACTGCCAATGGAACATTCAGTTTTATATCTTCCAACTACAGCCCGTGATGACTGCAGTTGTATTCAGCAAAACAGCAGGACAGTCTGAGGCTTTTACTCACCAGTGAGGTCAGAAGGGAAGGAAAGGCACGTGAAAGGCTCAGATGACAACAGAAGTTGCTAAACATATACAGCTACATATACACGGTCTGTTATACAGATAAAGTGTTTTCTTGCTATTATCCATGTTATGCAGGTTAGCAAAAGGAAGCACGCCACTACAATGACGAATGCATTTGCTTCAGATCATTTAAGAAAACAGTTAGTGAAGTACATGTGTTTTAAAAAAAACAAGACACTGTGCTTTCCATTTCCTATTATTACTAGCTTAACTTCCTTCCATCGTAACAAATGCTGAACAAGCTGAATTTAAGCATTCCAGTTAGCCAGGATGTGACTCATGCAGTATTGAAACAGCCAGAGGCTAGACCTATTTTACTCTTGAAAAGTCTGGAAGATAAGGACCTGCAGGTTTAGGTCTTGCAGCTTTTTTTTTTTAAATGTTTCTCTTTCCAGGATTATCCTTATTCTGGCTAGTTTTGTGAATTAATGCTTTTTGAAACTGTCACATACCCTCAGAGGCTTTATTGCCGTGTAGGCTTTTGGTGCATTACATTTCGTTCATAGTCGGTACAAATACACAAGGGGATGACACCAAGGTGTTCTCAGCCTTCCTTTGGGCTACGTGGTTGGAAGCTCTATCATTTGTGCTGAAGTCATCACAGACCACCTTGCTGAAATGAGCCAGTCACCATCTTAGTCATGGAGTAGCCAGTGGTTTTCCCTATGTAAAATTATTTGCTCGTTCGACACACAAGCCAGAAGTATCTAGAGGAGTGGAGGGGACTGCTGTCTGAAAGAGCCTTGCCTCTCTTCTTGTGGAGGGTGCAAAATGTGCAGTGATCAAAAAAGACAATGTCAGGGAAAGGACGTTGGTTTCAGACATTTGTTTGTGAGAAGAGTTGACAAAACCCGAGTGCTGGCATGGCTTTTCTCTCCTATGCACATACTTCCGCATACTTTCACGGCCCTGAGGGTCTTCTCCCTCCTGTTAGAGCATCCTAGGATGTATGCTCATGGAAAATATGGTGATGAACATCCTTGGAAAAACCATGATAAAACTATAAACTGTCTTTATGACAGGACTGGAAGGTGTTCAGCAATAAAGGTCCAGGGGTGTTACTGAACACCTGCCAAAAACTTGGCTCCATTGTCCATCCTGCTGGGCTTATCTTTTGTCCCTGCAGGGAGGGAAACAACTCTGAGTTGTCTGCGCAGCCTCAATCTTACCCTTTACTCCAATGAGTCTGTTAGTTTTGCAGAGTTAAACTGGAAGTTACTGAGATGGTCCTTCAGATACACACCAAAACCATGCAGTTGCTATTTTAAATTCAAAGTTGTCAATTATTTTATAAGAATGAAAAAATCTACACTGCTTGGGACCATGTCAGTCCAAGAACCTTTAGGTTCGTCACTGCTTACAAGGAATGTCACAGATACTCATACCCATATGAATGAAAGATGACAATTATTATTCACAAATTACAGCTAACCACATTCCAACCTTTCTAGACTGCACAGTCCAGTGGTTTAAATTGTGGAAAGCACAAGATTTAGCATATGAGTCACTCAAGTTTCCTACATGCCAATTGTCAGTTCTCTCTTCTACACCTCAGTTCCTTTCCCCCCACCAACCACAACCCATGTGTCTCCACCCCCTACTGAGTAAGCAGCATCAGTCTGAAGCTCAGATACGGTTGACTGGTGATCTCATGATGTGGCCTGATGATCACCATGTGCTTGAGATGGTTTCCAAATATTACGGTTGTAGGATGTTTTGTGATTCGGTGCTAGTAGACAGCAGCAAGGCACTCCGGCAGCCTGCAGGTGCTGACTGTGACATACGCTCTTTCTTCGAATTGTTTAGGAAACTATGAGAGCAGGTGGTCTGCTATTTGTCTGAATTTTATATCAGATTTTAATGCAGAAATTAGGGAAATGAAACGAGGATGTGTGTGATGATGTAAAAGAGTGCAGCCAGATGCCAGACCTTTCCTTGGGTGCTCAGAATGAGTAAAGTGATATGAGAACTGTAAGTGATGGAAAAGAAGTAGCTACGGCAAGGAAGAGGAACTGGTGAGTGAGCTGTGTGCCTGAACTGCTTGCTTGCTTGCTTTTTGTGGTTTACACCAGTGGGATGTATAGGCTGCTGTCTTTAGCTCAAAATTCAGAAACTTTTTTGTATGTTTCCCAAGGCTTTTCCAAGCCTAGTCTACACAAACATTTTATATTGGAATATTTACTTCATTATGGTTATTTTTTTTTTGTCTAATACGTCTAGTATCAACAGAGTTGTACTGTGATAAATATGCTCACAGCATTGCAGATGGTTCTTCTATAGAAAGAGGAATAACCAGTATCAGTATTTGACTCCATTCTGCTAATCATAGAACCGCAGAATATCTTGAATTGGAAGGGGCCCAGAAGGATCATCAAGCCAAATACTATGCCAGCTGTATTTGCATTAAAGATAAATAAATGACAGGCTTGATAAGTAGCCAAGGTATAGTAAATACTGAAGTAAATACACTGAAGCTAAAGTACTTTTCTACTGAAATAAATTTGTCCCCACTCATGAGCTTTTGCTGCTTTCATTGCACAAGTAGAATTTGATGCTTTTATTAACTAAACCTTCAGTTATTCACATGAAGGGAGACTGCTGTGCTCTGTGATCAAATCTGTCTTGTGACCTTCCCACAAGTGTATGACACATCTCAGTGCACAACCCAGATTGCTCTGTGCCTACAGACTTTCTCCACAGCCATTTAAGCGCAGTGCTCTCCCCAGCTTGTTCCTTTGACTCGGGTCTGTCATATCCTCTAGTGTGCTTGGATAGGTGGAATAAGACAAACATTGAATTTTCAAGAGTAGAATGAAGCGAATGTATCATTTAAATGCATTACCTGCAAAAAACTTTGACTGTCTGGTGTTCAGACCACATTTTGTATTCATGTTCTGCAAGTAAGTCAGTATATAGGTTTACCAGTTAGATGTCACTACAAAGAAAATCTGTGAGGCAAATGTTAATATCCATGGAAGACAGGCACTTTCAAACATAGTCATATAAATACTGTTCTAAATATTAAGCTTATTTGGGGACCTCACTCCTTGTGTGTTTAATCAGAAAAAAACCCACTACTCACATATAAAATAGTACCTGCTCACAAAGTTATCTTACGCACCAAGAAGAATGCAAACAGTTATTTTTAAAATAACTTCAAAAAGGGATATTCTTTCAAGGAACAAAGAAACACATAACAGGTCTCAGCTAATATAAATTACATCCAGCTATACACTAAACTAAAAATGTGCTTAAATCTATTTATAATCCTTTAAATAGCTCTCATCAGTTTAAGTCCGTAAACGACTTTTGACTGTATGAGCTCCCTCTGGTGGGTAACATGATATCTACCACTACTATTACAAAGCAAAAAGAGATCTTTCAGTAAATGTTTTGGGTACACAATTATGTTTATCCAAATGATGTTTTGTTTATTTAAGTGTTTATAGCTACTAACTCTGTATATATATATATATATATATATAGGTATGGAACAGTACATTATTTTCCCACCATCTAATCACATCTGAAATTACCAAAAGAGTGATATCAAATATTTTTAAGATACTAGAGATACTTGCACAAAAGTGTTGTTTTCAACAACACACTGGACAATAGCTAACATAAGCATTCAAGTAAAATGAATTCTGGCATCCTAGAGAAGCTGAAAGAGTTCATAATACTTACAAACTATATTGTAATTTCTTTACTTGTCCTAAGTACTTCTGTTTGAGTTCAGTTGGATTTACCTGCCTGGAAATCTGTCCTATATGGCTTTCCTTTTTCAAGGCAGTACTAACTGATTGTAGACACTATATAAAAAGTATTTATTTAATGGTACAAAAACTAAGAAACAAATATGCTTTAAACAACACGGTACACAGTAGTCACAAGTGGTGTTCCCCAGGGCTCAGGGCTGGATCCAGTTCTGTTCAATACCTTTATCAGTGACCTGAGTGAAGGGATTGAATGTATCCTTAGTAAGTTTGCAAATGACACTGCACTGGGAAGAAGTGTTTATCTGCCCGAGTGTAGGGAGGCTCTTCAAAGGGATCTGAACAGGCTGGATCGATGGGCTAAGACCAATGGGATGAGATTCAACAAGGCCAAGTGCAAAGTTCTGCACTTGTGACACAACAACCCCATGCAGTGCTACAGGCTTGGAGAAGAGTGGCTGGAGAGCTGCACGGCAGAGAAGGACCTGGGGATGTTTGTTGACAGCCAACTGAACACGAGCCAGCAGCGGCCCAGATGGCCAAGAAGGCAAATGGCATCTTGGTCTGTATCACAAACAGCGTTGCCAGCAGGACCAGGGAAGTGGTTCTGCTCCTGTACTCGGCACTGGTGATGCTGCACCTTGAATACTGTGTTCAGTTTTGGGCTCCTCACTACAAGAAAGACATTGAGGTCCTGGAGCGTGTCCAGAGAAGAGCAATGAAGCTGGGGAAGGGACTGGAGAACAAGTCTTATGAGGAGTGACTGAGGGGACTGGAGTTGTTTAGCCTTGAGAAAATGAGGCTGAGGGGAGACCTCATCACTGCCTACAACTGCCTGAAAGTAGGTTGCAGAGAGATGGGTCCCAATCAATGGGACAGGATGAGAAGGAACTGCTTCAAGCTGCTTCAGGGGATGTTCAGATTGGACATTAGGAAAAACTTCTTCACCAAAAGGGTTATCAAGCAGTAGCAGAGGCTGCTCAGGGAGGTGATTGAGTCACCATTGCTGGAGGTGTTTAAAAGACGAGTACATGAAGTAATTAGGGCTATAATTTAGTAGTGCACAGGTACATTTGGACTTGATTTCAAAGGTCTTTTCCAACCTAGTGATTCCATGATTCCATGATTCTATGAACAGCTGATTAATGTGTCCTTTTTTGCTGGCAAATTTTAAGATCCCCTAAATCTCATACAGCCAAGTATTCATAAGTTACACTCTCATAAAAGAAAACACAAATGTTATATTCCCATTTTTCTCTCTGTATTTAGGCTAAGTAAGCTGAACATGGGAAGTATTAAGACTTTGGAGGAGTGCCCTAATGCACAGGCAATGGTCCAGCCACAATACTAGTTTCAACAACCCAAAGTGGTTATGCTGGAATATAAGGATTGTTTTACCAGCAGTGAATTAGGTGGCTCTTTCATACCCCCCATTTTATTTGAACAACCATGTTTTTTTCCAAAATTTGGGTTTCTAGAATGATTTAGAAGGAAAAAGAGCAGAAAAAGCATACTAATAACACTGCTTTTCTACCTTAGCTGTTTCAGAATTAACAAAAGGTTTATGTTTTGTTGTTTGGCTGAAACCTGTCAATAGACAAAATTCTAGTTAAACTGTACATAAAAGTGCAGTATGAAAAAAGAACATAAGCAAGGCTTTTACCAAAGGCAGTTGATAACATTTTACTAACAGTTTATGACAGCTGTGTATCTCCTGAGTATGGCTTGACATGCAATGTTTTCGCATGTTTATGATATTCCCCTAATCTTGTAATTTATATTCAAGAGACTGTTAATTCACAGTTTGACTGCCAGGGTGCTCCTATGTAAACTCACCACTATAGTACCGTCCAAAAGGGAATCAGCACTGAATTTTTATCATGAGAAGGTGTCATTTACAAGTGCTTAACATTGCTTCTGAAATGACGGTGCCCACATCAAAGTGAGCAAGGCTGCACGGTAGGTAAGCAGCAACACCAAAGAAGGTACCACACAGTGAACCGGATTTAGGCCCTAGTTCAACACAGCATTAACCGTGGTGCACTGTGACCACATGAGACAAATCTCTTGAACACATACCTAACTTTAAGCAGAGAGTAGTTCCCACTGATTTGTCAATAGGACTATTCACAGTGGTAAAGTTTTATTCACGCACTGAAGTGTTTTGCTGGATCGAGGCCAGAGAGAGCAGCACCTCAGCTTGAAACTCAGCTGTTGAAAGTTCATTGGAATTTAATTACGTGTTTGGAGTGTTTAAACACTGTGCTGCGTCAGAGCCTTTCCGGTGAGCTGTCTGGCAACAAACTAAATAGGTCCACAAAGCACCTAAGAGTGGGGAGGACCTTCATACTGTGAGGTGCATAAAAAAGCTCAGGCATCTTGCTCCAGTGCTTTGAGCTGGGTCTACGTCCAGCTGCAGCTGCTGAACAAGCCAGATGCTGGCACAAGATGTCAAAATATGGAAGAAAACATTCTCTTTTGTCATTCCTGGTAATCACATTTGTACCCACTTGCACAACTGCAGCCACGCAGACCCCTATGAAGTGGCTTTGTAGGGTCATTATACGGGACTATATATAAGCTTTTAAAAAAAAGTGAGCAAACATAAGAAATGTCAAATATTTACAAAGCACTAGAAATGGCTCTTAACTACAAGAGTAACAGCATAATACTGTTAAAGAATTTTGGAAATACTCCTTGCTTTTCTTTTCCTTGGAAAAAATTAACAGAAATACTGGACTAGGCCGAAAATGCATTGGGTGTCTCCATCAGATAGGTCCCATTCCTCCTTTCCTCTCTCTTCCCCACAAATGCATACTTTAGATATGTGTATATGACCACAGATTATTTTGCTTGTGGTTTCATCTTGCTCCCCATGCTGTCAATACCTTTCCTTTAGTCATTGTAAATTGTGAAGGAAGAAGATGTGATGTTTAAATGCAAAATTATCAAATGCTTGGACCCAGGAAGGGGGAAGACTCTGCCTTTAAATTTGGTTAGAACCCATTGCTGCTTTTTTGTTTGCTTTATTGTCGCTAATCACTATCAATCAAAACCAAAACTTTTCCTCCTCTCCTCTCCTCTCCTCTCCTCTCCTCTCCTCTCCTCTCCTCTCCTCTCCTCTCCTCTCCTCTCCTCTCCTCTCCTCTCCTCTCCTCTCCTCTCCTCTCCTCTCCTCTCCTCTCCTCTCCTCTCCTCTCCTCTCCTCTCCTCTCCTCTCCTCTCCTCTCCTCTCCTCTCCTCTCCTCTCCTCTCCTCTCCTCTCCTCTCCTCTCCTTCTTTTTTCTTTTTTGTGTTCCATTCTGCTTTGTTTTTCCTTTTCTTTTCTATCTAGTTAGGAGTATTAAAACATGTGCTTACAAAAGATAAGCAACATAAAGCAGAGTGCCTTTATAAGACAGATAGGCAGTGAGCTCAGACCTATTGTAATATATACAGCTGAACAAACAAGAAAACCATTCCAGAATGATCTTAAGCATTTGGAGCTTCTTTGTCTGATGACACACTTTCCTATTTCCAGAGTAGGAATTACTTAATATCTGTCTGAAGCAAGCAGAGGATTTATGAAACACATCTTCGACTAGTCTCAGCCTTATTGGAGCATCTTTGAAGATTTTTTTTTAAAAATAAATGAATAAAAACTTCTACTCCCGATTTAATTATTTATTAAATACATTTATAAAAACAGTTTTAGTTGCAAGACACAGTGCCACTTAAAGGATGAGTTTAGAAGAAGAGGAGCAGTCCACAGTGGGCTTAGATTGCTCACAGTGTAATTTAACCCAAATTTTCAAAACTAAGTAGTGCAAGGGTAAGCAGAATGCAGTAGTCTCTCAGGGCTTCATTATCAGAGATGGGGTAATAGGGCTTTCTGAATCTCTGATTTTTTAAAATTATATCAAAATTGATATATGACAACAAGCCAGACTTCACCTTTGAAAATGTAGACTGTATGAAGATCTCCTCTGACATATGACATAGACTTGGACAACACAGAAAGTGCCCCGGTTCAAACAAGATGTGAGCAACGCAGACTGAATTTTATCTGGAGCTGATGCTATCCTGGGAACATAGTCAGTAGAAGGGAGTAGGCGTTTATTCAGACCGTAATTGCCTTCTGTAGAGGCCTTTTAATTTTCCACTGACTGTATAGGGACCTTGGGGTCCAGTCAGCCACCAACTGGGTCTCCATGGACATCTTACGTACCACATCTTGCATTTCTAAGAAAGAAGCATTCATTCACTTAAGACTTGGCTCTCTGCACTTAAGTATTAGCCTTCTGGGAATGCTGTTAAAACTGAGACTCCTGTTACTCTGAGTCATGCTATGTGGACATAAAAAGTACCTAAAGCTCCTATTCTGAGTCGCATCAGCACCAATTTGTTGTCTTCACTTGAAAAACTCTCTTAGAAACCAAATACATATAAACAAACATTTCTGCCAACTACACAAAGGTGGTATGGCATGGGTACAAACTGAGCACGCATGAAAGGGAACCTCAAATCCTTACAGTATGGCTGTGCAGCTACACTAATTGCTCTCTGATATAAAGCCCCACTATGTAAAGCCACACACAGTAAAGGAGGTTTGTGTGACTTCCCTTCCATATGGAGCCACCTCTAACTTGAAGAAAGAGGAGAAAAAGAGGAGCAAAACGGGCTGCTCCACACCTTGCCTAGCTGGTTCTGCCTGTTGCTCTTCATGTGACTGGCAAAAGGCAGAGAGATCTTCAGAGGATAGAAAACGGAGACAACGTTTTGTTACCAGGGCTCCAGAGGCACCATCAGGTGGCAAAGAAGAAGCAAAAAAGACTTCAAACCTGCAGGCCAAATGTTCCTGCAGATCCATAGATGCTCTAGGGCACTCAACACTAAGAGAAGACACAATGGAAAATGAGACAATGGAAATATTCCTTTCTAGAAAACAGTTAAAAAAATCCCCACTACTACAGTACTGCAATGAAGATGTATGGACACAAACGGACAGTTGTCTGTACTACCTGGAGAACTATATTCAAGGAGAACTTGAGCTTTTTCTGGGTACAGTTGGAAGGTTCTTTGGACTGGAGCAAGATCGTTCAGTACTTATGTGGTCTGTGAAAGAAAATAAGTAAACAAAAAAGCCCTGAAGAAATGCTGTCAATGTACTGCTTCTGGTCTGAAGCCTGATAAATGGAAATCCTGTATACAGACAGCCAACCAGTGGTACAACACTGCTTTTTTAATACACCGAGACAAGAAATCACTTCGTGATTCAAGCTAAGAAATGGGAAATATACCTTACAAACAAGTTTGCTTATCTGTACTCTTTGATTTTCAGTGGGTTTTGATGATGTCTCAGCTTAAGAATAGACTTTTTATTCTATCTTAGCAAAGTAATATAGGTCTGGAAAGAAGGTAGATATGCACTGTGACAATGTACATGAGTCTTTTGGGACTTCCTTGGAAAACTGTTCTGGACTGTTGCCTTCACATGCAGAGGACTGGGAGAAAAGTGTGCAGTGGTTTCTTACGACCCTCCGCCCAAGAGTCCGTCAGTAGGACCTAAAATACAAGAACATATCTGCTGACTCACCGCTGCTGCTTCAGGAACCCCTGGTAATTCCAAGCAGAAGAACATCCAGGAGGGAGGCATCCCGCTTGAGCTGCCTGGCATCCTTTGCCATGCCATATTTGCAGCCCACTTTGTCCATTCACTCTGAACAGATGATAAGTTGATCTGGATTGCTATTTTTTTCAGTTGCTGTTCGAGGTGATTCTTTCCTGGATTTGTTTACTAATTTTCTCTAAAGGCGGGCTATGCATTCTGTGAAGTCAGCTCCAATTTCATCCTTCCTTCTGCCTATTTCTGGAAAATCTGTGTGCAGTTTATTCATTTACCAGTGGTGTAACCCAACAATACACTCTGATAAAGCAGAAGTGTTTCATTTTGTTTATAGCCAGTCTTATGACTGAACTTTCCTGTTACCTGTTCATCCTGCTAGAATTTTTGGTCCTCATTGACTTTTGTGAACTGAACAATTTTATTGCGGTTTTCTTTAGAAATGCTCCAACCTGCTGTCAGATGGCTGTTTTACAAGAGTTTCTCCTTCCCTACAGAAGAATTAGTTTAATACCCACACCAAAACTGTATGTAAAAGTAGACTTTATTGGGAGCAGCATAATGACTATCTTGATGGACAGCTTTTCCATGACTGAAAGTCTCTAGCAATATACTAGTTATTTAATTAATTATTCTGCTTGACAGATTAACGTGCTTTCTTTATCGACCAGTTGATTTCTTTTTCCTCAATGCTCTTTTGAGCCCTTTCTTTGTTATTTTTTTACCAACAGCAACAACTTTTTTCCCCAGTATAAACTTATTTCTCTTCCACTGCTTGTTGGGAAAAAATTCGCTCTCTAGTATATCTGCTTTGGCACTGATAGTCTGGAGACACCTTTCCTATCTGGAACCCATGTTCCTAGAAGTCTGTTTCCTGCCTTTATCTGACAATGCAAACACATGTTGTATTTTAACAGTTTCTGTAAGCAGGATGAATTTAAATTCAGCAAATACAATTTTTCTCAGTACTTCTAATTTGTTTTCCAAAAGTTTCAGTTAACTAATTTCACTCCATTTCATCAGCGGTTGAATTTTGTGCTTTCACTGTAAGGGTTTTCCAGGCCACTGTCTACCTAAATACAATTTTTTTTTTTACTTTGGATAAAGCTTCACTTTTGTATATGTATCCCATAGCACTCACTCAACTATGGTGACCATCTAGCCAATGAATCAAGTACATCTTGGATCTGGAAATGAGCTAGCATAGTTGGCAATATGTCGTACTTTGCTCTTTGAAACTTTGACAATATTTGAACCACATCAGTTTAATCCATGCTAATTTTCACATTTTTAATGGCCTGCTGTCTATTTTTATAACCCATCGATAACAATTTTAAAATAATGCAGGTGGATTAAAATAAAATCCTTGTAATGTGTTCAGGAGAGTAGCTGTTTGATCAACAGAAACAGGCTAATGTCTGGAGAACTAATGAACATAAGGAGATGAGAAGAACTAATGAAAACTGGTGACGACAGTTTTGTTATCCGTGACTTTTTTGTAATTCCTACCAAAATAGTTAAAAAAATGTGCAGAAGAAAGAAGAGGAAAGCCTTGTCAACTTCAATGACAGTGTCCTTATCACCAGAAAACAGGTTAAATAGGTCAAAGCACACATGCAGAGGATGAACGCTGATCCTCTCATATTGCAGGTGGGTCCTTGTGCAGCAAATTTTGCAAAGTCTCTAAGAGGGGGGGTGGCGGGGGACACAAATAAGAAACAAGGCCCTAACATTAAGGCACTGGGTCTCCCCACCGAAATTTTATGCATAATATTTTTAATATAATTTGCAGCACAGAGGTAAGGGGCTACGTACTCTTTGTTTCCAGCTAGGTGATTCCATCAGAACTCAATGTGCTGCACTTCGCAGGAGTCCTGGCCTTGCCTGTGCTCCTCGTAGGCGCTGTGCTCACAGACCATGGACATTGGAAATGCCACTCATCACTTCCACACTCGAGTATACAAGCACAGCACTTAAGGCAGGGATGAGGGAACCAACTTTCTTCAGCTGTGGCCAGCCTGTGCGTACTAAGAACAGCCAGAGGAACTGAGAAGATGTTCAGGTCAAAAGGGGAACAATGGAGTAAACTGAACCACGTTCAGGAGACAGGAGAAGAGACCTTTGACAGGCTGAGAGAGTTGGGGTTGTTCAGCCTGGAGAAGGCTCAGAGGAGACCTTACTGCAACCTTCCAGTACCTGAAAGGGCTGCAGGAAAGCTGGAGAGGGACTGTTTACAAAGGCTTGCGGTGACAGGACAAAGGGCAATGGGTATAAACTGGAGAAGGGCTGATTTAGACTAGACATAAGGAATAATTTCTTCACAATGAGAGTGGTGAGGCACTGGCATAGGTTGTCCAGAGAAGCTGTGGCTGACCCATTCCTGGAGGTGTTCAAGGCCAGGTGGGATGGGACCTTGGTTAGCCTGATCCGGTGGGAGGTGTTCCTGTCCATGGCAGGGGATAGGAACTGGATGATCTTTAAGGTCCCTTTCAACCCAAACTATTCTATGATTCTATGACTCTATGATTCTATGATTCTGTGGTTCCATGATTCTAAGATACTGTTGCTCGGTTCAACGTTTTGGGTGTAAGCCAAAAACCACCAACTCACAAGAGCTTTTCTAACCACTATACCAAATGCAGTATGTTTAAAACACACTATTTGATATATGAAACTGTCTTCCTCCCTTTTTTCTCTGGTTAATATTTTACATATTACAGGTCCCCAGAAGAAACACTGAAGAGCTTGCAAATAAATTATGGCTCTTTGTTTTTTTCAAGGCTTTTTAAAAGTCTTTACTAATTCTTTGGATGCAAGCTACATGTCTTACTGAAACCTGGGGTATGAGTGCAGAGAGGTGCATAGATCTCAGGTAATACAGTGACCTTTCTGAGGTCTGAGGACAGACACTGAGCACAGCAGAATCATTCAAGTCCGGCCTGTGTAAACCTCTGGAAAATTCCTGGGGTGTGAGTCTGTTCAGCTTTCTGCAAGGCTGCTTGCTTCCAGAATATGAAAAGGGTCTGTAGGGTCGTGCTTTGCTTGTTACAGAGCCACATCAAAGGCCTCACTTGGTGCAAATGCTGTCTTTCTAGAGGGAAAGACTCATCATTTTTATTATTGCCCATCAGGGTTTATTGATTTATAGCACTCGTGGAGTTGTGTTACGTTGAACCAGTGCACATTAACTCACATCGTACTGGTTGTTCTCCTGTTGTAGTAAATCATAGCTATCTGCAGCAGCAAACAGCTCCTCTACAACACACAATATTGTTCTTTACATAATTGTTGAGATGCCATGCCATTTAATGAATATAATGGTAAAACCCCAAAAAGATAGATTTTAACATAATTTTAAATTTAATTTTGAAAATAACAAGCTAAGGTGCTTCTAAGGTAGATTTCTCTGTTCTTACCAGCATCATCACCATGAAAACTTGGCAGAAGATGAATTCAAACAACTGCACCACTTGTGATAATCTATAGTGTTAGTTCAAAATCAGAAAGTACCTAGAAATTACAACTGACACACCAGTCAGCAGTTTTTTTGTGCTGCATCATTTCCACTGCAATTGGCAAATAACGAAAAAACAAGCAAGCTGTTCATGCCCTGACAGAAATGAGGCTTCCTTGGCACTGTACAACTGAGAACTTTTAAAAATAAATCTGTATTGCAATGTGCATTTGAGAAGCTCCTACTAATTTTTAAGTGGTTATCTAGAGTATTTCTCACTTTATGGAACAGCGAGTATTGGTATCAATGACAGACAACTTTGTGCTAATAGAAACATGTGAAGCTTAGTCATTGCGCCCTTACAAATACAACTGCCAACAGCATAAAAGCCGTTATAAGTTTCTGGCTGGTGGAAGGACAGCCACGCATCCAAATAAACATGACTGTACGGACACATGACCTCTCTCAGTCAAAGTGACAATCTTGCACAATGAGAGACAGAACTAGTAGAACATCAAACTATGTTTTATTTATATATCAGTTTATATTTTAGCTTATCTGAATGAACTGCAATATATCGATTTAGAAGCCTCACACAAGAACGAGCTAAGGAAAAAAAAGTAACATTTCCAAAGACAGTAACATTGGTTATTACTGATTAATACACAACAGCATTTTCTCAAAACTGTTCTTATACAAAACACCTGCTATTTCTTGTTTTGTTCAAAAGTTTCCCTCCTATTCTGCTACATCAGTTCAGTCTTCTAAATCACATTTTGCCACCAATGAAACTGCCAAGCAGTATTAAAATAACACAAATAAAATTTATGGAGAAAAAAAATATCTGCTATTTCCTGATATGCAACAGAAGAGGGTACATTTTGAATAGATTTTTAAGAGTTTGCTCATTCAGATCTTAGTGGTACTACTCTGCTTATTGAAATGTAGTCTGTTAAATGTCTTAGCAGATGAGGGACTTAGTGTATACTATATTACATTTTACTCCCTTTTTGGAGTATTTAGCATACAATCCTAGAGTCATGTCATTTTGCATAACCGTTACTTATGGATGCTATAAATGCCACTGCCAAAGCCTACGATCTCGCTTGCGTTCCTGAATGCTTCTGTTTCATTTATTGCTTTGTTCCAGAAACATTTTTAAAAAGGGCCCTGGATTGCTCACTCTTACTAATGCCTCACAATCTATTAATAAAGCAATAGTCACTACTGTGTATCTACACCCAATTTCTGCATGTATTTATTAAGTTCATAGAGAAAAATATCTAAATTGTGTTCTACTCTCAGCATGCAAAAACATGCATGTTTTTGTTACTTAAACAAGTTTCTTCTCATAGAACTGTCAGCTGTGTAGTTTCTGCTATATTTCTCTGCCTGAAAGGAATGTGCAGTACAATAGATCTTATAGTGTCATATAACAACCACTGTACAACACAGTCATTAGCTGCCTCAGTTCAGTATGTTCTTCCCATTTTCTGAGCCTGCATGTGAAATGTGACAGGTGGTGTCATTTTTTCACCTGGTAGTGATTCATAAGCATTTAACTAGAACATTGGTATTTTGTTCTTTCTTAGAGGGACTTTATATGAGATAATTACCACAATTTCTGATTTACAGCATTTGTCATAAAGTACAAGGCATTTGCATTTTCTTAGGCAGTAACTTGCTTTCACATGGCAGGAAGGCATGCAAATGAGCACTCAGAGCTGAAGGCTTACATCTTATCAGGACCAAACATGACTGTGCTCTGCTGTGCCTGCACGTACGGATGAAAACAGGCTGACCGTGACTTGTAAAACTCCATCTGAACCCCAGAATTCTAAAGTTTCCAAGCCATTCTTAGGTGGAGGGATGTGAGGAGAAGTAGGTAATATGCACAGGTACAACATACCTCAGAGAACATTGCTCCTGTGAGCAACTCACAGACCCTAAACCGACCCAGGGTGTTTAGAGAGGTTATTCAACAGCAGACTGCTCTGCTGAGTGTTCCCTCTTGAAGGCTCAATAGGAGCAGCATACCTGGCAAAAGCAGGTAGAGAAGATATTGTTCTGGGGATCCTATAAGCGGTCACATATTTGAAAGACTATACAGTTCTGAACTCCTATGGAGCATACTGTGCCACAGACAAGAGCCTTGCACAAAGTCCTAGAACAATTTGCTATGTACTTAGATAGTCTTTGAGTCAGTATAGCCAGAATTTGCTAGATGGACAAAAAGATGAGGATTTCATACAGCAGAAAAGAGATGATAGTGGCATGTGAAATTAATCTCCTAAGTGAAACAACAGTCACAAAACACCTTACAGGGAATTCAAGGTCATGTTTGCAGTTCTCCTTATCCAAAAATGTGTGTGCACAAAGAAGTACGCACAGGAATTTGATTCTCTCCCACCTTTCTGTTAGAGTGGCAGCCTTTCCCTCCCTCTGCCTTCCCTCCTCCTCCTCACATTTGAGTGCTTGTTGAAAGATAAAGCAGCCAACATGTAACCCAACTGGTCTCTTCTGGGGACTGAAGACTCTACGTTAGCTCTGCAAACAAGAGGTAGGGGCTCATTTCAGGAAAGACCTACAATATGCAATAGAAACTATCACAAACATTCTTACAAGCTGCTTTTCATGACTACACTCAAGCCTAACATACATTTGTCCAGTTTGGATATTGAATCTTGCACAGGGCATAACATGTAGGGTGCTGTGTGGTTCAGGTCCTAGGCAAACAGCTCTAGGTGGCCCTGCTTGAGCAGGGATGTTGGAACAGATGACCTCCAGAGGACCCTTCCAACCTCAACCAGTCTGTGATCCTGTGAAGAGAAAGGGGAAAAGAAACAGTGCGCTCCTGAGATAAATTTTGAAAAGGGTTTCAAGTTCCTACCTTGCACCGTGAGAAACCCAGTTCTGAAAGATTCCTAAAAATGGCTGAGTCTCCTCCAGGACTGGCAGAACTAGTCTCCACAGATGTGGATCATGAACTGTGCAAAGAAGTGAGAGGAAAACCAGGAACAGTAGGAAATTTTCTGTCCATTGTGTCCTAGTCAAAAAAATTAACAAAGAACCAAGCAATCAGGAAATGACACTATGTAATCAATTCCATCATTTCTATAAAAAGTTTCAGGTTTGTAAGTACACTTGTCTACTGTCCACTTGCCTTCACCCTCTGACAATAGTTGAACCACCAGCTTATGCCTCATCTAATGCTCTGTTTTTGAGAAGAAAATGCATCACAGTCAGACCCAGTACAGAGAATTTCAGGTATACTTCTCTTTCTCTTTCACATGTTGATGGCAATACCTCCTTCTTTGTTTTATTTACACTGGTTTACCTTTTGCTGTGTGTAGCAGTTTGGGGCTCTTTGTGACTTTCACAGAACTAAGAGATAAAATGAAAAGTAAAGTTAAAATTGGCCATGTTTTACTTTTGGTATGAGTTGTGCACTTAAACCATGACTCAACACGACTTGCAGTCACACCCAAGTGAACGATGAGCTGACTGGCCAGTCCCTTGAGAACAGGAGGAAATCCAGCTAGACACAGCAGATGGGTGCAGATTGGCTCCCTGCTCTTACTGGATTAACACAGTGACAAAGAAACTAGTAATCACTCTGGGTTTCTCAATTGAGACTCCAATTTGGTAATGAGCCCCAGAAACTGAACAGCTTCTGTTGTAATGTGCAGCTCTAAACAGAAGCAGGCACTGAAACAATTCTTCCTCTGTTATGAAAACTAGGAAAATATAAAACCTCAGAAAAAGAAATACCTTTTTCAGAAAGCTGTAACAGTAGAGTTAATATGTCAAACAGCCAAGCTGCCTCCCTGGCATGTCATTGCATGATCAATACAGAAGTAGAAGGTTACAATAAGGACCCTCTGCTGTCAAACTAAGACCTACCCAAGTATTTGAATGAATGGTATTCTTTCCTGATTTTGGTGTGCTTTCCAATCTTAACCAGATCTTGAAACATATAGTTCACTTTTGCAATCATCCTGTGTAGAAAAAGCAAGCAGGGTGTTCATAAAGAACAATTTATTTAAGCGCAAGAGTAGCTTAATTAGGTATTTCTGAAAAATGATGGTATACCATACTGCAAAGGATCATATGCTGTCTTGCTTTTTGCCATTGTCAGACCCCTCCAAAGGCAAATGCAATTTCATTGTTCCGTGTTCTGGTCCTGGTATATTAACAGTAGCCTTCAGACAGCATAAGTGTAAGCAAGTCCTTCAGAAACTTTCTACCAAAACATTTTAAAATTAATCCTTCTTCAGGCATTAGACTCAAAGGCAAATATGCTTAGATATACTGGAATGACAACTCATTTCCATATCTTCTTTCAGAGTACTTGAAATGTTTCTAATGCCAGAAAACAGACTTTTGAATCATTTAACCAGCGTTTTTGTTGTTCATCTGTCTGTCTTGGTTGTGTCTGACCTCTGTGATGATTGTTAATAGAAAAAACATCCAGCTTTTCTTTCCTTTCTTCACTATGACTCAACATCCTTCTCTCAGGAGTATGACTACAATTCTAAGGGAACGTGTGCAAAGTTTCAGTGTTTCAAGTGGTGCAGAGATTTATGAATCTGCATGTGTATGAGAGAGAAGCCTTTTTTCCTACTTGCAAGGGTCTCACCCACAAATACATTTTTTTTTTAAGAAAACTGAGAGCACCTCTTTCCACAGACACAATGAATGTTCCCCATATTTTCATCTGGGGGAAAATAGGGTTTGCAGTTTACTAGAAGAGAAACAAACCAATATTTCAGATATCCCTGCTTATGTAGCACTAAAGAGCAGACTCCTCAGTTAGAGCAGCTTAGAGTGAAAGCAAGAGAAGAGCCCTGAGCCAGACACAGATGGGAAGAGTGCACTACTAGGTCTCCGTCTCCCTAAACTAAGGGTGTGTGGAGGGGCCATTCCAAGCTGCTAATTCAGGAGACTATACTATAAAGTAAAGAAAACAGATGGGTTCTTCTTTCTCTGGTGCTGCAAAGGCTCTTTTCTGAAGAGATGATGCTCTTCCATCAGCATAACCTTTCTATAGGAGAAGGGGCACGTGGAAACAGGAGAGTCCGGTATGCATTTAGTTTGTGGTCCTGTAAATGCACATCCTCAGCCCCCTCAAAGTATGAGATGTTTCAACAGGTCTCCCTCCACTTCCAACATCCTCGGTGCTCCCATGAATCTACGTGCAGATCTCCATCTGGCTGAAAACTAATCTGCTGGTTTCAAGCTTAGTGGTTTTGTGCTGAAGGGAGCTAATTCATCTAAAACCCACACAGCTGTGATCCCACAGCATTACTTGCGACTGCAAACACTCATTGAGCCCTGTACGGCTTTTCCACGTACACAGAGGTTTTCTCCCAGGCATCGAAAGAGCTACTGTGTGATAATGCCCAGTCTGGACAGCCTAGCTGCAGTAATGTCACCTCCTGAACATTTCTGGTCCTTTCCCAGATCCCTCAGATCAGGAATTGCTCTCTGACAAAATTACAGCCATTACCAGTTTTACTCCAGGTTTCCAGGAAAGCAAATCCATTTCTCATGAATAGATCAACTGTTTTCTTCTTTCAAGCTAAGTACCCCAGTGGGGCATTTTTAGCTGTCTTGCTTCAATTCCCTTTTGTTGGTCTTTTAATACACTTCCCTCAGGTTACCTAAGCCAACCTCTTATTTTCCACTTGAAAATCTATTTCCCACAATTTTGTCATTGTTTATATATGGTTTAAAACCCTTCTCATTGGATTAAAAAAAAATTCTCGTTCTTTTCAAGAAAAAAATATCTAATTTTGTTTCCCACTGAAATATTACTGCTTAATTTAAGGTTGCTGTTTTTAAAAATAATATCTGAAAAAAATATTCAGTTTTAACTGAAAGGTCAGTTTTCATTTAAAAAGTTTTGATGAGAATTTGGATGAAATTATGTTTAGATTTAAGATCATAATTTTTATAATGCACTTTAAAAGACAGTTTACTAGAATAGGATTTACTTCTAGATGAAAAGCATTTTTTCTCTTCTTTTTTATACACAGGGAATTTCAAAATATTTTCCTGTGATTAACAGTATGCCTTCCCAGAATGAACAAAAGGCTTTTGTGACCAAGAAACCAGGAAAAATGTTTTCGTGTTCCCAAGAATTAGAACAATACCACACACATACAGCAGTAGACAGTACAGAAATAAATTCTAAAAGAATGTATTTAAAGATTCATAAATCATTTTAACATAGGAGTTGGATTTTCAGCTTGTACATATTGACATAGCCCTGATGTTTCAGTCACTTAATACTTCACATACCATAGTACCTCGATAGCTCAATTTACAGTTAGAAAACGCTATCTAGAGTGTAGATTAAAAACCAGCTTTTGTGTTTGCACGTTCACAGGAGGGTGTGGTTTGATTTTCATTTACGGGAGTGTAAAAGGACACTGCATTTAACATATGCATGTAAACCAGTGCGCCTACAGCATGCCTATTATACCTGACTTACTGCAGTGATCCACACGCTCATTTGGCTTATGATCAGAAATGCTGGATTCGTTACGTATGTCTAATCAGTGTGGTACTGTGTAGGTACAGGACCAAAGACAGAAACCCTCTTCTGATACCTAGGTAAGTGTCCTGCTCAGCCACAAAATGTGAACATTACACGACGAAAAGAAGATGGGCACTTTTAGCACTGTTTCTTCTCAATGACTCCACAATACTTTTGTTCTAGAGGATTCTGATCCCAGCATCCTGCAGGAGAGTGAGGGCACGCATTGACATAGTCCCCTGAGAGTTAGTTCTCTAGCCTAACCGAGTTCTCCACATTCCTGACACAGGCAAAGGCAAGAGACAAGCATCTCCAAGAGAAGTTTTGACACATCTCTCTCAGACATCTACCATAGGAAGGGAAGAATTACCCCATGGAGATGTCTCTCTAGGTCTACTGAATGCACGCAAACTTAGATAGACAGCTTAGACTAGACAGCTAAAGTTTAGATGGGTGAGATGAATCTCACCTATAGTGCTGGGATATGTTGCAATTTACCTCTTGAGAATTTATTAGCCGAGTTTCTGTGGTATTAATCCAGCCTCAGCATAGGCAGGGAGGGCAATGGTAGAAAAGAACACATACAATATTAAAGATAGCCTATATGTTCCTTATTTTAGGCTGTATCTGTAGTTAATAGAACTGACTTCCAGATATTAGCCCATTTTCATCTCTCTGGGCTGTTACTCATCCACAGCCTAGCAGAGCTCAGTGAAATCTAGCTGAAAACTCGTGCTAGCTGAAGCTGGTTCATATAGTGTGACAGAAGTAGTAAACAACACTAGCAAGAGACAGCTACAGCCAGGCTTCATAGGGAAATAATAGCATCTGACATAGCGTTACTTAAAATCATGTTGTCGTCAATCTATCAGAAATAAAAAACCTGTTGCAAGAAAGGGACATTTTTCTTTGTGTTTTTTTTTCCTAATTATATTTGTTATCATTTTGTGAACATTTATTACCTCAGTTTCTATAGTGTTTTATCTTTTAAAACTTTCATTATTTATGTGCAGGAAGACGTACTTCCTTGTTTTTCAACTTAGCTCCCTGATCTCCTTTTTGCTGGTTTTACTTCTCCTTTTCAGGAAAAAAACAAACAAACTAACTTTTGTATTTTTCCTCTCTCTAGTTGTGTTTAATTTCAGTGAGGAAAGTACTTATTCAGTTCTTCAATCTGACTATGACTGAGAAGCAAGCTATTACGCCATAATTTAATTCCCTATTGTGTGGGAAGTGAATATTGCATCATCCCTAGGATCACGAACAACAGATGATGATCCCTTCTTGGTGGATGTGGTCCAAGATTTGGTAGCCAATCTTCAAGCCCAAGTAAGAGCTCTTTCTGTTTTGATTGATTTCTTTTTATTTTATTTCTTCTCTCTCCTGTTCCACTCTCTTCCCCACAAAAATTGTATGCATAAGACCAAAAAAAAAAAACAACCTGAAATCTTTTAGTCCAATGGTAGGTATTTTAAGTTTTGTGCTAATGCTGAAATATTGAGAACATTCTGTTTCTCTGCAACTCGATTTTTACCACCTAAACACTTGTCTTAAAGCTGCTCTCTTCACAGCTGAATACTGGGGTACTGGGGATTGCAAGCGTGTAAGAGCATGAGAACTACAAGTCACAGAAAACATAAAGAACAACTGTACAAACTTGAGATTCAGAATATATTATTATCAAGAACTGATAGTATCTAAATCTCAAGCAAAAAGGTACTATTTAGATATAATTATCAAATAGCTGCCCTTAAATTTATTTGCCAACAAATTGCTTATGTTGTTTTGCAATGCAACTCCGATTATGCTGGGGAATATATTGACCAAATAATAACTAAAATAAAATAAACCTTGCCTTCTTAATGAGGTGAAAGGCAGTTATCAACAAGTTATTTCCTTCAAGAGAAGGAAAATCTGCATTACTCTCTGTCAAAACTGAAAACCCCAGAATTTTGCTCAATATGCTCCTCATACGAATGGCAGAGAGAACCACATCCTCCCTCCAGTATGTGTGATTTTGTTGAATCCTGTATGAGAGTAAAAACATCTCAGATGTTACAATACAGCTGTATTTATTAAACTGTGGCCACCAATAATTCCTTGACTAATCAAAACACAGGAATAAGTTGTGTTACATCTTAGGACAACTGTCAGAGGGATTAATTCAATCTACCAAGTACCGGATATAATTTTTTACTGTAGCAGAAATACACATCAGCAGATGTATCAGAGAAATCCCAAGGAAAAGGAGAGAGGCAATCCTTTCTCTCTGACGAGAGATTTTTCACCTCAAAGGCATCATACCTCCTTCAGAGAATGCTTAGTAAAGCAGTGTGTAAAATGAACAAGGAAAGACCAGAAGTACATGATGGTTCACATGGTAGTCAGTTACAAAGGACAACTGCTACTCAGCTGTATTAGCCCACAATAAGAACACAGGCACATGTAAAAGTAAAATGAAAGGTGTGTCACTTTGGAAGGTGGGTACAGTCCAAGTGCCCGGCCTTAAAGCAGGAGTAACAAAAGCACTAATCGACTTCCCCCTGCTGCAAATCTAGACAGGGTGTTAACACCTATCTCGAATGTTGTCGATGGACGAAAAGACAGCTTGTATTTTGCAGACTTCGTCATTTGCATACACGATTTTCAAAATAAGCACTATGAATTCTCAGAGCCAAGAGCAACTGGGAACCCTTACGTAAGTAATCTGGAACTGCTACTCGCGGTGTGTTTGCACATCTGCTTTTACAGGGCTTTGGGTTGTCACTTTTATTTTGGGTGCCAATGAAGATGTCTGATTAGAGAAAAGGAGACAAAGACATACTAACAAAATGTATCTTACACAACTGAGACTAACGGACTTAGTACTGATCCAAGGAAAAGTGAAGTTTGCCTGTGAAATGCAGCCACTCCCAACTGAAAAAAAAAAAAATAATCCTATTCAGAACACTTTTCAGCTAGCAAACAAACTAATAAAGCAGCAGGGATTTCCGGTCTGCTATCAGTTTTAATCTGGTACAATGACTTTTGAAGAAAGCTATTGAAAAGTTCCTTTCTAGTTTACTGTGAAAATGAAACTGCTTCGTTCACTTGGCGGGGGTGGAATAAATTATAGATCCCTCAGACTGCCTACCCATGTCATTTCTAACTGGCTTGCCACTGAAAATAAAGAAAAGGAGAATTTCATTAGCATTACCCTTGTAATGGTAGTAAGTCTGTAGAAAAGAGTATTAATTCATGTAGGAGTGAAGTAATGTATAAAGGTATGTTTCTAAGAACGACACTCTATGCTTTGCAAAGAAAAGCTTTTTCCTCATGGTTTCACCTCTTTCTGAATTATACCAGGTCAGTTACTACACCCAAACATGAGGAGAACTCCCTCCTACATGCCTACCATTACTAAATATTACAAATAAGATCTTTGTTTATATATTCCCCCAAAATCTCAGAAGGATTAAAATGGAGTTTCGAATCTCTAATGTAAGAGCAGGTTGAGAAAGTTAAGCGACACTTAAATACAATGTATGAGAGACTGTATATTTCTTATCTGCTTTAATTTATGAGGCATAATCTTAAAATTCAAATGTAAAAAAAATTGTTAAGTGTTGTTAAGATTTCATAACAATGATTGTCCCATCAGTATTCTTGGCTGTGCATCCTTCCACATCAGGGTTTAGTTCAGGATACGCAGCTTCTGGAAGGAGGTTGCCTTCAGCAGTGTCCTTGAACAAACAGGTACATGGAGTTGACCCACTCTGATTTGGCGAACAAAGATTTTTTTCCCTTTTACTATATAAAAAAAGGAGAGGTCACTTTTACATCTTTCAGTATTTCCCTTTACATTGCCTTCAAGATGACACTGGGAGAACAAGCTGCCCTCTGGCTATTTTTAGCAGAGGGAAAAGACCTTACTGCTACTCTAAGGTGCTTTGGAAGAGGCCAATATCTACTAGAGTCTAGAAATACTGAAAATTCCCTGGTCTTGGACAGGGTAACACACAACAGCAGCTTCAAAGACACTCTCTTACCTATCTTGTACTGAATTTGTATATGTAGATGGCATCACACAAAAATACTTGTTGAGACCAGGAAACAGTAGGCAAGGTACATACACTTTGCAGAGGACATCCTCATCTGCCTTTCAACAGGGATACTAACTCAACAGTAAACTGCACCATTTTTAGTTCCAGCACTGGTATGACAGTTGCTACCTGAAGGTTATCTCCTCACCACAACTTGCCTTGCAGTACTTTTTTTACCTTTCTTGACATCTTATCTCTTCTTACATAGCACAGTTTAACATTTCCTGACACAAAAGTGTCACCAATCATATAACCAGTCAAGCCTATTCATAGAATCATAGAATCACTTGGCTGGAAAAGAATTCTGACATCATCAAGTCAAACTACTAAGCCATATCCCTTAGCACCTCATCTACCTGTCTTTTAAACACCTCCAGGGATGGTAACCCCACTATTTCTCTGGGCAGCCTCTGCCAGCGCCCTTTTGGTGAAGAAATTCTTCTTTATGTCTAATCTGAATGTTCCCTGGCACAACTTGAGGCTGTTCCCTCTCATCCTGTTACTCACTACTTGGGAGAGGACACCAACACCACCTCCCCACACCCTCCTTTCAGGCAGCTGTAGGCAGTGATAAGGTCTCCCCTCAGCCTCCTTCTCCCCAGGCTAAACAACCCCAGTTCCCTCAGCTGTTCCCCATAACACTTGCTCTCCAGCCCCTTCCCCAGCTCCATTTCCCTCCTCTGGATGCGCTCCAGCTCCTCAGTGGCACTGACTGGTGGCACTTCTCAACACGAAGCTCACGCTGCATTTCAAAGAGTCAAGTTTTCATAGAATCACAGAATCACCAGGTTGGAAAATACCTCTTGCATCATCAAGTCCAACCATTCCTATCTGCCACTAAACTATGTCCCTGAGCATCTCATCTACCCGTCTTTTAAACACCTCCAGGGATGGTGACTCAAAACACCTCCCTGGGCAGTCTCTGCCAGGGCCCAATGACCCTTTCTGGGAAAATTTTTTTCTTAATGTCCAATCTGAACCTCCCCTGGCACAGCTTGAGGTCATTCCCCCTTGTCCCGTCCCCTGTCACTTGGGAGAAGAGGCCAGCTCCCTCCTCTATAACCTCCTTTCAGGCAGTTGTAGAGAGTAATCAGGTCTCCCCTCAGCCTCCTCTTCTCCAGGCTAAACAACCCCAGCTCTCTCAGCTGCTCCTGGTAAGACCTGTTCTCCAGCCCCTTCACCAGCTTCATTGCTCTTCTCTGGACACGCTCCAGAGTCTCAACATCTCTCGTGTAGCGAGGGGCCCAGAAATGAACACACTGTTAGAGGCGCGGTCTCACCAGTGAGAAACACCAGCGAGACACACGAAGCCCCTTCCCGAGGACGACACGGTGGCTTCCTCTCGGGGGCACCTACAGCTTCCCTCTCGCCGAGCCCCTTCCCCTCAGAGAGGTGGTGAGCAGCCCACCCAGCACCTCAGCCAGATCCAGTGCCCACCACGGCTCCTTAACCTCGCCCAGCTTGCGCGGGGCCCCGGGAGTCACCGCGCGCATGCACGGGGAGGGCCGGGTCCAATCGCAGGGGCTGTGTGCGCGCGGGGGCGGAGCATGGGGAAGAGAGAGTCTCGTCCAATCAAAGGGCGGTGTGTGTGCGCGAGGGGCGGGGCATAGGACTAGGGTAGGGAGGGTCTCGTCCAATCAGCGGGTGGGGCGTGTGCGCGGGGCGGGGCTGGCGGGTGGGTAATGTTGTGGGGAGGAGTCACCTGACCGCTCGCGCCGCAGTCGGGCCGCAGCCTTGGTAGCGGAGGGGTCCGGGTAAGCGGGAGGAAGAGTGAGGGGAGAGCGAGGAGAAGGAAGAGGGCGCAGGCGGTGACGGCGCTGCCGTCCAGCCGACCGTGGGGTGAGGAACCCGCGCGGAGGAGCGGCGGTGGGCACTGAGGTGAGCGGAGCGGCCGCCCCGTGCCCGTTGGGCTGAAGGAGCGGCGCGCGGAGTCGGGGGGGGGGCGAGGGCAGCACCATTCTGGGCGGAGGGGAGGGGCGGGCGAGTGCGTAGGGTGAGGCTGAGGCGCGTTGTTAATCAGGCGGCCCCTCACTCACCCCCCAATCGCCGCAGCCGGCGTAGTGTCCCGTCTCGGGGTCTGGGTGCGAGGCGAGGAGGGGAAGGAGGGAGCCGCCAGGGCGGCGCAGGTTGGTGGTGGAGGCATCGGCTGGAGCGGGTTACCCCTCTCCGGGGCCGCGGTTCAGCGATTCCACCCTTCAACCCCGCGTTACTCAGCGTCTCTGCCCCGTTTTTCCGCGCGTGTCCACATGCGCCGGTGACACAGGCGTGACTCTTCCCCGCGCCGCCGTCCCTGGCCCTGCTGCTTCCCAGCCCTGCTGGGAAACGCGCTGCTTTGCCCGGGTGAAACCTGCAGCCCGTGTGTCTGGCGTTTGTTATCCTTCGTGGGAGCTGGAAAAGACTGTCAACAACGAGATCAGAGTCCTGTCTGTCGCCTTCTGTACAGGGAGATGCTTGACGTATCTTTGTGGGTATAAACTGGAGAGGGGCAGATTTAGGCTTGATATAATGAAGAATTTCCTCACCGTGAGAGTGGTGGTGAGGCACAGGCACAGGTTGCCCAGGGGAGCTGTGGCTGCCCCATCCCTGGAGGTGTTCAAGGCCAGGTTGGATGGGGCCTTGGGCAGCCTGATCTAGTGGGAGGTGCCCCTGCCCATGGCAGGGGGGTTGGAACTGGATGATCTTTAAGGTCCCTTCCAACTCAAACCATTCTATGATTCTATGACGTACTTTGGGACGTGGTGAAAATGTAGTAATTACAGGAGATTCTTCTGCTGGTTTTCCGTCAAGTTATATCTACATTCTCCATTCTATTGTGGCCATGTGACAGTAATTCTGAGTTTGTGTGCTAAATGTTTGTTAAAATTGAAAAAGGGAAAAAGCAAACATTGTGCCAGTAAACCAAAGATAACCATATGTACAGCTTCAGCATGCTGTGACTTTGGACAGACGTGTTGATTTGAGGCACTTAAGGAAAGATTTCAGTGTGTGAAAAAAGTTTTACTGTAGTATGAAGTAACTGCAGTTCAGAAACAGTGTCAAGTAAGGTTACACAGGACTCTGAATAGTAATAGAGTCAGTTCTTTAATCTCAAATATGCTGCATGGAAGAGAAAACAGAATTGTTTATAGAGTGTATTCCTCTCAAGTATGGTGAGTCCAAATTAAAGCAACTAAGGTATCCAAATCTTATTTCATGGTTCAAGAGTTTAACATAAAAGGTGGCTTAGGGCATCCAAGAGTAATTATGTCATTTAACACGTCTAAATTGGCATGCGTGTTAGTAAGTAGTGAGGCCCAAAAGTTACAGATTTGTGGAGAGAAACAGTTGTCACTGAGAACAGAATATCCATATTGTATGTTTTTCTGAAGAGCTTCCTTCGAGCTAACTCTACGGGATCCTTTTGGATTTGGATTTCTTTAGAAGTACTTCTAGAGTATGCTTCTCAGTTTAATTTAATTCTCAGTCTAAATGAGAGCCTACTCTTGTTGTCCGAGTCCATGTTATGAAGTGAATGAAAGCACAGTGAGTGGGATGCTTGGGAAGCTTGCTTCACTACCACACTTCTGATTTTTAACCAACATGCTAAAGTGGAGGTTAACTTCCATCGACTGTATTTTTGAGTGTTTTATACTCAAAAATGGTCAAGATGTTGGTAGTTGGTGTGCAACAAATTTATTTGCTTTTAATAGATTCCAAAATTCTTATGCTATTTTCAAACAGTAATAAATTTCTGTTGATATAAGAATTGTCTGGTATTAAAACCAGTTTTCTTTACCTGATCATTTGGATCTGGTGATATTTGAGTGTAGGATAAGACATATCTTTGCATACAAGTTGTGTAAGTCTCAAATATCTTTGCCCTGTGGTTTAAGGAAACATAGCTCAGCAAATCTCCTTGTCATGCTATTCCCATCCGTGCCCATCCTCCTCCCGAACTTCCCAGCTCTATAAGATGAGAAGAGGTGTTTGTATAAAGTCCTCATGAATTTCCTTTTAATCATAGACATGTATTTCTCCTTCATTAGGGCGTGCTTCTGTGAGGGGGAGGAATGGTATGTTAGTCGAAGAATTCATGTTTGTGTCTGAGTGCTGACATTTTAGTTGCCACTTAGAATTCAACTACTGAAAGTTTCATGGGGGGAGTTCTTAAGGATAGAAAAAAACCAAACCTTTGTGGTATTTATAGTATAAGTCTAGTTTACGTGCGATCCTTAGTTAAATCATAGGCAACGTTTTAGTTGATGCAAATGTGGGTAGGAACAAAATCTTAAAGTGAGCAAAAAATAACTGCTGAAGCAGCCAATAAGTTTCACGGAGTCAGCTTAGTATGACCATGGTGGGGATAATGTATGACGATTCACTTGCAGCTTGCCCTGCACCCACCTCTAGGTCAGAGGTTAGTAATGTGGAGAGAAAAGAAAAATAGTAATAAAAGGCTCACTTTGCTGTAACAAATCATAGGCTGTATCACAAAAGTAACTCCATCTCCAGCAATGTGCTGTATTTTTCAGTTAAGGCCCTATTCAGAGTGGTGGACAGTTTTATTCTTGATAAGTAATAAGAAAGGAACCTCAGTATTTCGTTTAAGTGTGAGTTAGCAGGTCAGAGTAAGGCTCAACTGACTGGTCAGATATTGAAGCTTTAAAAACATGGGGGAAGTGCCCTATGAAGGGCAAATTGACTTTAGAAGCATTGGTGAAATACAAATAAATGGAGTTTAATCATTAGACATGTGTTGGAGAGCAGAACAGGTAGCCAGTCAAAATGCCTTTAAATGAGAGTGCGTCTTATAGAATATTCAGTTACTCTTTGGAATCACGTTCAGATAATTTGCCTGTGAATGACTTCATTTGAACTGTCAGGATAATGTTTGTAGGCATTTGTTTGGATTCCAGTCTTGGCCCATTGACTAATAGTATAATAAGTAGAAAGCATTGGCAAACCCTGTTTATGCTTCTTTTAAGGCCGTTATTTTATATGGTACAATTCCAAAAGTGCTTATTTACAGCTCAGCTAGTAAGTCCATGTCTTTTGACATACTGTGTCAGGTAGGGAATGATCTGCAGTTTCCTGATAGGAAAACTGAAACGTAGTTTTGTGGTTTTGAGATATTTACTAAAACTACCATTTGAAGTCTGGTCTGCATCTTTTTTTCATTTTTGTATAAATATTGCTAGTTCTGATGAACCTCTTGTTTTCTGTTTTCATAGAAATGTTTCTGAAGTTCTTTCTGATTTATGTCTAAAATATTCATAGCATTTTGTTTCAGTTTCACATACTGTGAAGAACAGTTGTAGAAACAAATCAGAGTTAAAAAGCTAATACCAGAAACAAGGTTATGAATATAATTTCCAAGAAATGTATTCTTTGAGTTGCCAATATAGTCGCTTCTCACTTTTTTCACGTTATTTGTTTTGTCCTTCTAAGTTAAGAGTAAGATAGATTACAACCACAGATAGTAAATTTAGTATTGATTATCAATATTTTGACATACATACTTGTGAAAGTATTCTGGCAGTCATTAAAACAAGATAATTTGTGTGGTTTAACTTGGGCAGGGGGTAGAATATGTAGCCATAAAGGCAAAGGTATTTGTTCTATAAGTAAAGGCAAGAGTTGACAGTAGATGTTAGTTGTGCCTGCTTTACATTATGCCAGGTTACCCCTTATCCTAAGCAAATAATTTATTGTCTAACCTAGCTCTTATTCAAAATAAAAATTGGTTACTTCTAGTATTTTTTTGGGTGTTGTGTGTGTGTTTAAGTGTTGGTTTGTTTGGGGTTTTTTGGGGGGTGAAATGTGCATTTAGGAGGTCTGTGCATTGTTGTTATCTTCCCAGAATAATTGTTTGCATACCAGCAGAAATGAAAGATTATTAGTGATGGGGTTTTGCTGCAAAGGAATCTCTGAAATCCCTTCAGTCCTACTTAATTTTTTAGCATGAAACAAACCAAATCCCACAACGTGATTTTTATCCCTGATCCAAAAATTAATCGATCAGTATTTTGTAAAATAAATGGTAAAATGCAAAGTAGCAGTGTGGGTTTTTTGGCTTTGATATGGCCTGTTTTGTGTCATCTTCTGAGAGAAACTGTTCAAACCTCTGCTTTGTTGATACTGTCCAGTTAAAAATTTTCAATCCTTTGCTTTTTTACTTTTTAAAATCCCAGCTTCTTGAGTCTTGTGACTACTAGGAATATCAGATTCCTCCCTCCCCCCCCCCCCCCCCCGCCCCGCATCTCAAGTTCTCATATAGTTTGCAAATATTAAAAAAGTGATTATTCAGACTTAAAACCTGGAAAACAAATTAGGACTCTTGGTGCAGATTTAAAACTTGCCAGACTTCCCGTCATTCTTTTTAATTCTTGCTTGTGACTTGACGAGAGTCCAAATGCTGTGGTAAGAATTATCTTGCATAAATATACCCTAAACACTTTTTTAGAATCTCATTTACATAATTAAACTGTGAACAATCTCCTCCAAGTGTTTAGACTAATAAAGAATACAACTTAGAATTTTAATTGCAAATGTGCTAATCATCTGAGGATGAGACCTGGTTTCTTTCTGGAGGAGAAAGCATTGTTTTTACAAAGCAGAGCTTACTTTCTGCTTTTTTTTAAATCACTTTTTTTTTCTTTTGAAGTATTTTTGAACTAAAAGTGGAGAAGCAATAAACATGAGCACTAAAATGCTTGTTCATTCCTTGTCAGCATAACATGAATCAGCAACTATTAACTGCTCTAGGCATTCATCTGTAACATAACTTTATTTCCTTAAAAGGAGAGGTAGCTGGGGACAAGGACGTAGATACAAAACTTTAGAAAGAAGCCTTTGCATTGTATTTATTATTTGCATTGTATTTATTATTTGCATTGTATATATCCAAGCTGTCTTGATTTAGCAGTAGTAAATTATAGTTGTCTGCTTATACTTTACATTCGTGGATGACAATTTTTTTATAGAATAATGTATGTGTCCACCCTAAGGTAACTGGAGATAAGTGATCTGCTGGAAGTTACTCAATAGATCAGCATAGGAGTTGGGAATAGCACCCAGATTTTGTTTTCTCCAAGATATTTTTGGGGGGTCTACAATGCCTTTTTCCCAAGTGTTCAGGATTTAAGTGTCCTAAGAGTACACATGTTAAGAGCATGGTTATAGTTGAGTAGACCTTTAATATCTGCTAGGTGATAAATTAATCATGCTAGCTTTATTGTGATAGTGATAACTGAGGTTGCGTCTGGATGTCCCGGGTTCACCCAGCTGAGGCAGCAGTGACAGCAAGTGTCCCCTTTGAAGGGGAGCTTCAGTCTGTGTGTTCTCTTATTTCAAGAACTTTACCTGTGTACTAGCGAGTACTACTGTGATTTCTACAGAGGTTGATATCCAGTATGGTATTAGTGGGTGGTTGTTTACTAAGTAAGTAAAGACTAAGGAACAAGTTTTTGTTTACTTTTTTTGGTAAATTGGGTAACTATTGGGTGGATCATTTACATGAAACTTACGGTAGCAGAAAGTCAGAAAAAAAAACATGCATGTGGAGACTGAGTTGGTTGTGATGGTAGAGCAAGCCACATAATCAATATCTGAGTCTAGGAATAAAAGAGTGGCTGATCTTTTTAAGAATATTTGAAATGGATTTACTGACTGATGGAAAATGTAAGAGGCTGTTCCTCTTTAAAAGAAAGCACTGATTTGATAGGATGTAACTTCTGTAGGTCATGTATATTTTCTTGGCTTTTCCTAGTACCATTGCTCTGTCATAGTGGAACTTAAGACTGAAGAACCACAGTACATATTGCGCTGATTTATTGCCCCACTTGCTATTCAGTGTATTACTGGTGATGATGATGAAGTACAGTCCTGTGTTTTATTTGACAGTGAGTCTTTCACAGACAATCATTAGGTTTGGGTGCTAGACTTGATTGAATAAAAATGCCTGTGGGTTCCCGTTGTATGTTCATGACCATTAGATACTGGATTTTCTTTTTCATGTCCTTAGATTTACCACTAAGAGTTTAGATCCTAAGTTTCGCAAATCAGATCATCTGTTTTTCCTAAAACTTAAGCATTCTGATTAGTAAAGGCATGACCATTTACAATTTCCATAGATTTCTGTGCTCCGATTCAAGCATTTCTGCCTTAAATGAAGTATTAGATCTCAGACCGTTCAAAAAGTATTTGGTAAACATTTACGCAAGTCATTGGTGTGTCCTAACGTAAATAGAAGCAGAAATGACAGTGATTTGCCCCCTCCAATCTGTATCTCCATTTCAAGGGCCATTTTAATATTATTTGGCAGTTTGCCTTGGAGAGTCTCAGAGCCTATGGAGCTTACTTCTGTGACTCATTCACTCTTTCTAGTTGTGAATTTTTTTCTGAAGCCACCAGTGAATCTTCACAGCATCAGCTGGCCTGATGTTCAAAACGCTCTCTTTAGCTGTAAAGCGTAGTCCTTTTTGTGCTGAAATCTCACCCTTCTCGGTCTGTATGGTGTTTGAGTATAAACTAAAGGACACTGGGTTTGCTTCTGTGTTAGCCATCTTATTGTTGTAAGTTATTCTATGGTACAGTTCATGACAGCTGTCAGAGGCAGGCACTTCCAGCTATTATTTTTGTTGTCTTTGTTCAGAAAGAATGATGCAAGTATACAATAAACCAGTTATGAGCATACAGAGGTGGTATTACCTGACTGTTTCCAAGTTACTGAAAAGCTTATACAGCATTTTGGGGGGATTTTCTAACATTGATGCGAAGTGCAAGATACTCTGTTTAAATAATCATTTAAAGTCTAAAGAAGTTCTTACTATTAATTCACTGTATTGGATAATATATCTTATTTTTTTAGTCAGTTTGGTTAATATTTATGATCCCATATGTTTGGCATTTGTTATTAAAAAATAACTTTGAACAAAGCATTTGTGTTCTAGAAATTCTCTACAGAAGAACTGGAATTCTTTGGTAGTTGTCTATTCGGCATCTGCATAAATGGCAGTGACTCGGGATGGTTGCTGCTGATGTTAATATTTGCAGTGAGCTGGTGGGTGTTGTTCTAAGGTCTTGAATGTTTTCTTAACATCTGCATCTTATTGCTACTGCTTCTGTTTAGCCTTGAAACTGTCCCCTTTGAATGGGATTTCTGTTTGTTACCAGCTTTTTGTGACCACAGAGTACTCAATGATTATGGCAAATTATGAAGTTTGGGCTCAACAACACAAAGGCTCATTTTAAGTGTTCTAGGTCAGTATACATACAGTGTGTGTTTTTGTCCTTTGCAACAATGGGGAAAATTACTCCTCAGCATCAAATACTTGACAAAGTGGTACTGTGTCAAATCCTGACTTTCAAAAGTGGTTAATAAGACGTATTGTAAAAGACATTTACTGGTTTTGTTATTATTTTAATAATAACATATTATTAAATAATAATAACATATTATTTAATAATAATAATAGTTTAATACGTACGTCTATTATTAAAAACCTTGTTTTATGTAAATAATACATTATTTCAATATTTATGTTATTATATTACTGAAAAGTATGTATTTTTATTAAATGCAATACAAAACTCTTTCCAGAACTGCAAAATTATCTGAATTTTCAGAGACATACTTAAACATCAAGCAGTTGTTTTACCCTGTTGTAAATGTATGGAGGTAAGCTGGTTTCTGTGCTTGCATTTGTCGACTTCAGTGACAACTTAATGCTTCAAAGCTTCTATCACCTTTTGTATAACACTTTTCTTGTGGACCACAGGATGTTGAGCACAGACTCTTGCATTTTGCGGTGTTGCAGCTGAGCATGAATATTAATATACTTTGTGCAGATTTATATGTGTATGGGTAAGAAATACTTCACGCTAATTATCCTGGTAATATGTTCCTACTCTTATTCTATCTGTTCCAAGGTAATCTTATCTGTTATTATTGTCCTTCTGTAACTTAGCAACAACAATTCCTTATAGATTTACATGCTCTTAGCCATAAGGATTATCATCTTTGGAAAGCATTCTTTTTTTTTTTTTTTTTTAAGTATCAAATGAGGAGACTTTATGGATTACTTGAAGACCTGCACCAAGGTACTTAAAAGCAGAGATTGTGGAGGAAGAAAGTAGTGGATCTTAGATAACTAACTTCTTGTATTCTGCAGTCAACTAGGAGTTAGAGTAGTAATTGCTATCAGCTCTAGGCAATCAGATGACTAAGCCTGCAGTCTAATTTAAAAGTACCTTACGCTTGGCTTATATTATTAACACGGAGGTAACTGTGAATTATACTAATTAAGAACTCAAATGCATGAGAAAAAAGAGCCTTGGATAACATTAGGGTTTTGCCAATGAGTCTCAATAGGCTTCTTGCCCTGATCTCTACGTTGTGTACTTACACAAAGGTAGATTCCTTTCTTAAAAAAGTGTTGTTGCAGTGTTAATTCTCATTAAGATGATAAGAATTTTCTATGTTCTTTGGAAATAAATACACACACACACACATATATTCAATTAAAAGTAGAGATGTGTAAATTTATTGAAGATATGGTACTTTTACAGATAACTGTTAGGCATGGTTTTCCTGTTGTATGCTAGTAGGGAGAAAGAAGAATCAAGTTACTTCACTTTGATAAAGTAGAAATTTTATAGCCAATATTTAGGAAAAAATATTTTTGCCCTTAGGTAGAACATTTTTTACCTTCCAATCACTGTCTGATAAAGAATGGAAACTTCATAGTGTTTGGTTGTGTTTTCAGAACAGGACTTGATTCATTCAGCTGCAAGTGTTCCTTTATGTACTTTTTGTACTACCATATGTGGTTTATATACTTTCTCTTTTTTTTTTTTTAAACCGTGTTCTCAAGACTATGAGGTTGTTAAATGAGCAGAACTTCAGGTGAGAGGAATTTGAGGAATGCTCTTGTGCTGGATTTGTAGTTAGTGACCTTCCATGTTGTTTCTTCTTTAACCCTTTCAGCCTGCATTGTGAGGACTGTTTTAAGTTTTCAAAGATCTTTTTGAACTCCTCAAATATTTGATGGTATTGGCTGTGCCAAATACCTTAACTTTTCTTGCATGTTTTTGTTTCTTAGCATCTCTTGCATTTGGTCATGTGGTTGTTCATTGACACTGACATAGCAAACAGTGATTTAAATATACAGTCATCTGCTGACTTTTAGAATTCTTTTACAAGTTACCTGTGCCTACTTTTAGTTTTCTCTTGTTAAGTGTGAATTTTAAAATAAAAATAGCATGGTAGAATAGGAGTTTCTGTCTGTTTTCCAAGGAAATCTGTGTTATCTTTGTTTGTAATGTCTGTTTTCCTTTTTTTAGTAACTTATTACTCCTTTCATTTGAATTGTCTGAGGAGGGGGAAAAAGATCTAATAGGTAATATTTGTGGAAAATCGAATTACCTAAAGATCTAATAGGTAATATTTGTGGAAAATCGAAAATATATGTGGAAAATCGAAAACATAAATTATTATGCCTGCACTGGTAGGAAGGAAGCCTGGAAGAACAGTTGTATCATGAGCTTTTAAGTTATAAAGCTTGTTTAAAAAGCACCGTTGAAGTGTTTTCTCCCCTTCAAACGTTTTCCTTCTTTGTCCATCACTGAATGAAATAAAATTTAAGAATTTGAGTGTTCCACGGGGGAGTAAAATAGAGGAAAAATCAACAGCTTACAGAAGAATGTACTCTTTCTCTTTGGTACGAGAGTAAGTCTTGTTGTGGATGTGTATATACCAAACCTACTTATGGATGAATGTATTTTGTACTCACGCTGCTGTGGAGAATCTAGTTGGCTGTTATGGCAAATACTACCAGAAATGTGGTACCATGCCTTTATTACACAACTAGAAAACAGAATTAAGACATTCACAAGTTTGACCTCTGTTAGTACTTCTCGAAAGTGTTACAGCTTTTTACGTTGGTTGCATTTTCCCTTTCCTGTTTTATGCTTTTTGTTTTCACCAGCATTTTCAGTCTTCTGTTTCTTTTTCCTTTTGATTTCTTTATGTATGACATTAATCAGATTTTACAAAGAAGACCAATAAATTTAGTGTTTGAGTGTGGCGAGTGTAGTGATTTTCTATTTATTTATTAAAGGTTCTTTTCAATTTTTAAATGCCTGATAAAATACTACATTTTATATTTTGCATACATTAAAAAAACCCTTGCATCCTGTTTAAAAATATAGGGGATGTAATGTGGTTGATGGAATCTTCACATTGGGAAGTACAACACTGTTAGAGTCAAGTGTTACATTGAGTTATATTCAAATGAAATATTTATTTTCACTTCTCAGGAAGTGGAAGGTAGTGTTTCACTGCTGAAACCTGATTATTTTATTTTTTTGTCAGCAACAACATTGGACACTTATTAGTGCTTCAATGTTGAGTGCCTTGTGGAGATGAAGTGAAAAGGAGGATTGACTGTCCTCTGCGTATCTGTCTAAACAAATTACTGTTCCTTTGAGCTTTCCATGCTATGAAAGTGTAATAAGCTGAAGTGGATAGTGCAGTCGGTTGTTTTATAGGGAGAAACCCAAAAGCAGCATATATGATACATGAGTTGTCTGTCTGAGAGTTGAGAAAACTTGGTACTTCAAAAGAAGGAAATAAAAAAGAACCTTTTAAAGGCCTCTCTAAGTAAAGTCCCCCTCATGAGTTTTGCCTAGGCGTTCACCCCAAAATATGACCTTACCTTTAGTACTTCCCTGTGCTCCCCACCACCCTGCATTTAGTCTTCAATTTTGTCCTCCATTCCTTTTTGATGATTTTTTTTTTTTTTTTCGAGACCTGTGATAAGAAATATGGAGTCATACTTTTTTAAATTGTGTGCTGTAGTATCTGAGGAATGTGATAAGTTAAGGATATAGAGCAAACAGATTAGGAATATGTGGTTTATATTGCCCTGCTTCTCATAAGCTGGATTCAATGAATTACTTTAACAGGCAATTATTTAATAATTTTCATTTAAACTGTTTGGAAATTAAATATTTCCCAAGTAAACAAATTTCTGTATTCTCATCATTAGGCATATGAAAATGTTTAAACTGGTTTTTTTCTTTTCCAAAACCCAAGCCTTTTAGTGTTAACAGCACATGATATAGCTGTTGCTTAGTGGGGAAAATGGCTTTGTGTAACTTTGTTTTGTGAAATAGAAGTTCTGAGGGAAAAAAATCTTGTGTGTTTGATCAAATACCCCAAAACAGACTTAGTTTCTATATCTTTGCCAAGTTGTGATCAGTATATCAACTTTACAGGGTAAAGTTGACTGAAATTGAGCATACAGTGTTCTGTGAGGGAGTGAGAAAGGCAGATAATGCTGATGTTCTGCACTTCACTGAAGTCCAGATTGGTACTGTGCTACCACTGCCTCTGGAAATGTGGGTCTTCTCTCTTTCTGTGCAAAAGATCACTGAGAATGCCTGTATGCCATGAAAATAACTTGAGTAGTCAGTAACCAAGAGTGTAGCTGGTAATGCAGTGGGTTTTTTTCCCCCCACTGTGTTTAAAAAAGGCCATGATCTCCTCCCTGCCTGTTGTGAAATTTTCCCATATTTGAAAACTGGAAATTTGCATTGGCTACAGTTTTATTGTCATTGGGAGCTGGCGTATCATAACGAGCTTGGTTGAGCAATATAATGATTGAGTAGTCCTGTGTCAGCTGAAGTGAGTCTCAGCAAATGTGTGCAGTTACAGGAATTCCTGGGTGTAGTCTGTTCCAGTGTAATATAAATGCGCAGTTAGTTCAGGTAATGCTTTTCCTAGTCATGCCATATTTTCCTTGCAGGATAGTTTTAAATCCGGTGGTTTCCTCATCAAGCTTTAGATGTGAGGACACTTCTTATTAGACTTTTTTCACTTATTTTCCTTTTTTTTTTTTTAACTGGAAGAAAGGCTCAATAGATAGGAATTTAGAATTACAGTGTAAAGATCAGACTTGGAAATGCTGTTAAACTTTGCTGTCTAGGAGGGCTGACTTCTCTGTAGCTTTGTTTCTTTGCAAATACTAGGAATTCAGTAATAGCTTCAGGACAGTTATGTATATTTAAAGGTTTTAAATATCATAACTTTTACTGTTTATTGTCCAATAGATAGATACTGGTATTTCAAAACTTTGGCCTTTCACAAAGGGAATTCTATTGATCTGAAACAGTGATTGATTAGAAAAGGAAACTTTTAACAAGAATAGTGATGAGTGGGAGAGGGAAAATGAGGCTGCATTAGAGAATTAAGCCAAGTGGAAAATAGAACTAATTTGCTCTAGAACCAAAACAAAGTGCCAGCCAGCTAGAAAGAAAATGGGTATTTTACCAATGCCTGATAAGTTTAGCAGGCAAATGACTTTTGAAATAAGGTAGGACATGAAATAATTTAGTATGTACTGAGTGGATCAGTAAATAGAAGTAGCTTATGTAGTATTTTGGTGAAATTTGCTTATCGTGTTTTTTCTCTTTGTTTTCATAGTATTGGAATATACTGCTATCTAAAAATGAATGCTTAAATAACTTTTAGGTGTTGCAGTAAAGTTATGACTTGTAATCTCTTGCTGAGGAAGAACGTTCTTTATCACTGAAGTGACGTGAAAATTTGTTCCCTGTTTTTGTCTACAAAACTACTAAAGCACTATTTTAAGATGTATGTGTTACGGTTGTGGTACTTCAGATACTCATGAACATGTATTTATGTATTGACATGTATGAAATGTTGAGTGTTGATCTTAGTCCTAAAAAGAATTAGAACAGGTAATGTATGCTTAACAGTTTGATTATTCTGTTTTACTATCAGTAGGTTCCTGTTGGATATGACTTTCATGTGCAAAATTTGGTTTTTCTTTCTGCAGGTTTGAAGTATTGAAGCATGCTTTCCACTGGGACTTACACTACCATTTGTGATACAGAATGTCTCTAAGTGAGAAGAACAGTGTGGTTTTTGCGTATGAATCCTCAGTACACAGTACCAATGTACTTCTCAGTCTTGATGATCAGAGAAAGCAAGATATTCTTTGTGATGTTACTATTTTAGTGGAAGATCAGCGATTTCGAGCTCACAAAGCTGTGCTTGCAGCTTGCAGCAGCTACTTCCTTTCAAGAGTTGTGGGCCAGGTGGATGCTGATCTTATCATCACTTTACCGGAAGAGGTGAGTGTCGCTCCCTTCTATATTTTACCTGTCAGCGCTTCTACTCTGTTTTATTCTGTCTGTTTCACAATAGGCTAGTGCTTAAATGATAGGTTAGGTAAGAGTTAGGAATTGAGGGGAAGGAATTCAAGTTGTAAAGCTGCCATTGGTTGTAGTAAAGGCTAGACGGATCAGAGTGTATATCACAGACTGAAGATAAGTGAATGCTCTCTTGGGGAGTGTGTAGGGGAGATCTTTTAAGTTTATAGTACTTTTAAAATTGTGTACCTGATTCAGAGCATGTGAGTTTCTAAAAAAACCAAGCCTTAAATGGTAAAGAAGTGTTGCAGAACTAGTCCTCATATGAAAAGAGAATACTTTGGAGTAATAAATAAACAAATTGAAGTTTGGGGTGGTAATACCTTTAAATCACTGTCATTAAGGTTTCATATTTTTGATTAGTATAACTATGCTTTATATTCCTTGCTTACTGCTTACTGTTGTTAGCAATTTTCATCTGCTCAATTCCCACCCTTTTTACACAGTGGTCATTAGGAGCTTAGGCTTATTTTTCACTACTGTTCTTTTTTAAGACTGAGACTGTTCAGTTTTAAGACTGAGAAAATGTTTTGCGATTAGTTGTTTGGGTGAGGGTTTTTTTTTCTTTTTTTTTCTTTCTTTTAACCCCAAAAATACATACTCTTAAACCATATTGAATTTAAAGGCATTCAGTGGGAATAAGCCAAAACCTGACATCCGTAGGAAAGACGACTTATTATATATCTGGAGCTCCAAGACACAAAGATTCCAGTTGGTATTTAGTCTGATAAGAGGCACAACACAAGCAAGTGACTGGATTTTTATACATAATGCTGTGCTTGTAGATGAAAAGTGAAGAGCCTCCAAGTGCTCTGGTTGTGCCCAATGGCAGCAGTAATCTGAAGAGTTGGTTGTTAAATAATCAATGGCTTTTTGGGAGACAGTTCATGGTAATCAGCTTTGGGAGTGGGAAGTAGCATGCAAACTGACAACTCAAGTAGAATCATTAAAGTTGGAGGGAAGGTTTGCATCAATAAATATAGTGACATTAGAGAAGACATTAATAGACACATTCATGTACAAAACTGAGTTGTGTTAACACAGATCATGTATTCAGAAAGTCTGTGCTTCAGTAAAGTAGCTACTTCACTAGCTTTATAATTTTGCATTGAAGTAAGCACAAGGATTCTGTTACCAGAATCTTTCTGATCTTACAGAAAATGGGAAACTAAAAAGGATGAAGTGGTCTCTTTAAAGAGCATCACTGGTCTTTGGTCCATGAATTTGTTAAAAAATTACATTATAACTTAATACCACTACAGTCACTTTTATGCAAATCTTACTGTGTCCTTGTGTTCATTTCTTCTTAAATGATTTTTTTTTTGTAGTGGACTATATATGTTCATAGCCTGGATTTGTCTCAGATGAAAAGAGAAGTAATGATAGGAGCTGTTGTGAAAGGGAAGTAAGATGCTGGGGAACATAAAGCCATAATTTGGAGTAAAAGTGGGAAATTAGTGGTTTGGAAAACTTCTAGTGTTGAAGAGATAATTTTGCTTGGGGATGAGTGGAGGAAAAGAGCAGGGTATTGGAAGAATGTAAATATACATCAAAGTTGGAGGAGGAAAATAGTCTCTGATGCAAAGCAACAGTGTTCTAATGAACCCATGGAATAAGCTTGCGTTAAAATGGATCAGCATTTGTAAAGAAAATGAAGGAGCATAATAATCCCAATATTTTACTACAGTGTAGACTGAAGAGGACTGCTAGTGTAATTTAGGGTTACTGATGTAAGAACTGAATCTACTGAAGCAAAAAGCAAAAATACTGACAGTGAATTTAGTCTTTTAATCATTTGATCTAATCACTTACTTTGTAAAAGCATTTTAAGGCTTATCAATTTGAGTTTTTTTGAGAACTAAATATTTTGAAATGAGTCATTTTATGAAGTTGCATGTTTGAGAGGCATACACTGCATGTAGTTTGATAGTGTTTCTTTGTAAAAAAAAATAGGGTTTTTTTAAGAGTTTTGAGCTACATGTAGTATTTGAAGTTTAAAATGAGAATTCTGATGATGTTTAAAATCCATCACAATCTGAGATACCAGAATATCTTTGGAATTAAAGTACTTCATATAGATTATATTGTAAAGACTAACTGTTGATGTCTTGATACTGGTTTTGTGTTTTTCTGCCTATGTTTTTACTCTGAGTTAGACTTTCAGTTGAAATACAAGTTAAATCAATGGTTATTGCAAGTGTTGCTTTTCTAGGTCAGTCAAACCAAGAGTCTTTCTAGTGTTCTGTCTTGTTTAATAGATGCATAAGAGAAAGTGAAAGGAATAGAGTGTTTTCTTCCATCTTGATCCTTCTAGTTTTTAGCAATGTGTTCCTACCTTATGTGGAAAGCATGTACAGTTTGGAAATCATTGTATTTATTTTGATCACTTTCATGTATGACTATTACTTGTTTGTAAACCCACTGTAGTGATTAATTTGCTATACTAACTTTGAAGAATTCTTGCCAGCTTGTGGATGAACTGTCTTTTATGCTCTTCTTCCACATATTAAGGATTAATTAGTGTGCTGGTGTAATCAATAGTCTTGCCTCCAGGAGGTACTTCAAATACTATTTTAAGACTTCTTTAGCTCGGTCATAGTTTTATGACAGTTTTACCGAAATGTCTCTGTGCAGATCTTCTCAGCTTCCTTTCATGAGTTGTTTGTGTCTTTAAAAAAAACCAAAACCCCAAACAAACCACGAACCACTAAAAGACCAAACCAGTCAAACCCTCTACTGATTCCTATATTTAATAATGGATATACTACTTCATCTTTCTCTTGCAGAGAAAAGGTAGAAGTGTTGTGTAGTTAGTATGTTGATCTTTTTACAGCTTTCTACTTAATTCATTGGCAATTTTTTCCTGTGTAGGTGAAGTTCAGTTTGTAACAATACGATTTTTGTTTATCTAGATTCCCTGTTAGGCAACTGTTCTCCAATAGAAACTGAGATGATGGTGAAAGAAGTGCTCAAACACAGCTACCTGGTCCAAAGAGATTTTAGACAAAGAATAACTGGGTTTGGTGTTTGGGTTTTGGGTATAATTCTTCATCTATGGGAGGAAGAAGTAGGTGACTATAGTAACAAATAATCATCTGTGGTAAAATTCCGTTTTTTCGAACATTTTTATATCAAGGATACATGAAACTGAGCAAGTAACAGCAGTTGCTTTTTAAAGGAGCAATGAGATACCAGAAGGATTTTGATCGTCTTCTAGATTAATGTACAATGTATCGTTATAAAATTGGAATGTAGTTGCTGGTTTCCAGTATACAGCAATACTTTTCACTTGTTAGTACTGTATTGTCATAGCATAATCGGAGAGATTGATCACAGAAGTTTATTGCCAGAAAATGTACTGCATAAATTTGTATCAGAAGATTTGTTTCAAACTAAGCATGGCCAGGTTTTCTCTGGAACAAACCTGCTGGTTTTGTCTTGTACTCTGTCCTGCTGACATAATTTATGCACAGGGTAAATTTGGTTTCTTGTGTGTTCCTCTATTTAAAACCATATTGACCATATTAATATTTTTTCTTTTTTTTTAATAGGTAACACTTAAAGGATTTAGTCCTTTGCTTCAGTTTGCATACACAGCTAAACTTATTTTAAATAAAGACAATGTGTCTGAAGTTTGCAAGTGTGCAGAGTTTTTGGGTGTACACAACATTGAAGAGTCTTGCTTTCAGTTTCTCAAATTTAAATTTTTGGACTTTAAATCGGATCAGCAGGAATGTTCTAGGAAGAAGTGTTGTACACAGCATTGTCGGAAAACAAACCCTCAAATTGGCAATGTGGATGATGGAGACGTAGAACTAGATGATGAAGCAGAAGAACTTTTAGAAAAGGAGTATATTCAGACTCCTGACACAAAGCTGTGTAAAGGTGAAGAAAATGCTAAATTGTCACCTGCTCTCCAAGATAATGCCAATCAAACTTGTGATCCTGCACATTTAGAGAGGGGTAGTATTTCTGGCTTATCTTCCCAATGCCCAAAGTATAGGAAATTCCAGAAAGCTTTTGGAAATGACAAAGTTCATACTGCAGAGTCCAATTCCAGTATTAAAGACATTCAAGTGCCACCAATTGCAGTTTTTCTTGAGAAGGAAATACCTGATAATGATGGTGTACAAAAAGCTCAGGAATGTGTACCTATGCAGCTGGTCTCAAAATGTGAAGAGACTCTGGTGAAAATGGAAGAAGTGGAGGAAGGCATTGAGAAAAAAGAAGAGCCAAAGAGAGATTCTGCAACTCGGAATGTGTCTTGTCCTGTGGAGAAAATGGATCTTGCTCCTTTCCCACAAAACTCTGCTGTACCTCATGGACTCAATTCTGTCTCTTTTTTAAATACTTGTGAGCAATATGGTAACTTAAATTTCAGTAGTATGCAAAGCACCACAGGCTTAGCTGAAAAAACTGTATCGGGTACTGGAGTTGGGAATGACAAAATTGAAAGTCAAGATAACACACCTTCAAAGGTTGATTTGTGCACTAGGGAAGCCACTAGCATTACATCAGCTGGTGATCGAAGCAGTGTGGAGAGAGAGGTAGCAGAACATCTAGCACAAGGATTCTGGAGTGATATTTACAGCACAGAAGCCTGTCAAATACATTTACCACCAGCGGTTTCAAAAGAGAGCATGGAGCCGGTATATTCAGGGAAAAAAACAGAGTGTCCGTGGCTTGGTATCAGGATCAGTGAAAGCCCTGATGAACCTTGTTCTCAACGAACTTTCACAACGTTAAATTCTGTCAATTGCCCCTTTATAAGCAACCTTAGTACTGAAGGATGCTCCAACAGCTCTGAAATAAGCAGTGGAGATTATGTTCAGGGACAGCAACAAGAACAGTGTCCCTATAATTATGTGATAAGTTTGGGAGAGGAGTCGGAAACTGACACTGAGGGAGACAGTGAATCCTGTTCAGCAAGAGAACAAGAATGTGAGGTGAGAACAACCTGGTGTGTCCTTCGCTTCCCTGTCTCTTAAGTCCCTGTTAAAAAACTTTGAGTCTCTTGGGGTTGATTTTTTGGTGGTCACTTGTTTTAAAATCTGGGAAATTAGATAACCATTCAGAGGTTTATATGGGAGATCACTGTTAATTCATTGTTTTGGTAGGATATTGAAGTGGTAGATGCTTAGGTTTTCTCTCTTTAGATATTCTTCTAGGACAACTTTATCAGTAAAGGTTGTGTGTCTGAAACCAAGGCTTTGGGGTTCTTTTCTTGGAATTTTTTTGTTTACTTCTGGTATAGGTAAAAAAACCCCCTCAGCTTCTTGGAACCTTCATTTTATAGGAACTTAGCTGTTATCTTGGTTTATTCTGAGTTGTGGGGAGAAAGTGGGAGAAAAATGATACTTCAGATTTACAGTGAAATGAAAATTAAGTTTTTACGCTGGCTTGAATAGCTACACATTTAAGAGTGTTGCTCTTCCTAAAACTAAAGTTATATTTGTTCCTCCAACTGCAGAAATTACTTCTTACTTCATTCCTTTATGTCATTGATGTGGTATGGTTTTAGGCAGGTGCCTTAAGTAGTCTAATCCCAAAGATTTTACTATATATTTAGAATTATTTTGGTCACAGCTCTTAGAATTGAGCAATTGCAACGTGACTCATTTAATGTAATGAAAATTCAGTTGTTTTTAAAATGCTAGGTTTTCTTTTTTTCAAGATACAAGGCCTTACAGAGACTTCAAATAAGTGGAAGCTGTCATCAATATAGAAAATCAGAAGGCCAAACAAAAGGCTAGAATTGGCTAAATACATCCCTGTCTTTACATTGCAAAGAAGTAGAAGGCATCATTGCTGAGGGCAATACTCTGCCCGTTTTTTTTCACCCGTTTGTCACCAGTGGCAGCCAAACACAAAAAGGGTTTCTCTGTTTGCTCTTTAAACTAAATTCAGATCTTTGACCTCAGCAAGGTGACATATTTTGCTGCTTAATATACTCAAATGTAAGGATTAAAGTAAGGTGTTTCAGATTAACTTTTACTGCAGAAAAATATAGATATGAAAATGTATGTCGGGTACAGGCATAATAGCAGTTTAGGGGAAACTTTAGACTGTATTCTTGACACCTGTTTTGTGTACCACGTAACCTTAACTTATTTTACTGGAGTGTATCACCTAATTATTTGATGCATTCATAGATAGATTTCATCCTACTCAAAATATGCTTTTGAGGACCTAATGTAAATGTTCAAAGTACTCCGTTATTTTGCCCATGCTTGAACTCATCTAGCTGAAATCCCTAGGTTTTATCCACCTTACCTGATGGCTACAATAGTTTGCTCTTGTCTCCGAGATTTAGGAAGAAAGATGGGTTATATAGTAAAGAATGCATAAAATGAAAACTTGAATTGGCCTGTTGGTGTTTGTATATATCTGTTTCATCTTCAATTTACAACTGTATCTTACATTCTAGGTAAAACTCCCATTTAATGCACAAAGGATTATCTCTCTCTCCAGGAATGACTTCCAGTCATTTCTGAAAATGCACAAATTGACTCCTGAACAATTGGACTGTATTCATGATATCCGAAGACGAAGTAAAAATAGAATTGCGGCACAGCGATGTCGTAAGAGAAAACTTGACTGCATACAAAACCTTGAATCTGAAATTGAAAAACTGGTATGTAAGAATAATTATTATTGTTGACTTCAGTCTTTCCTTAAATGTCTTGACTGGACATCTGGCAGTAGAGTGTGAGGTGGCTTACTATTTTTTCCACTCAAGCTCAGAAAACTTCATAAATCTTACATGACTTCTTGGTAGCAGTTCTAGATTTTCTGTGCTTCACTGTAAAGTACACAGCTTTTTTTCTGCTGTGGACTTGTTTCCATTCAAGTAAAAGTGCATACAGCATAATTTTTGGTGAATGGTGTTTCTGAAGCTCACCAACATTGAACTTAGTTGTACAGAATGATTTCCAAACCATTGTCCCACTCTGCTTTTTCTACTTCTTTCCCCTTTCTTGCTTTGCTCATTTTCTTCACTCTGTGGTATTGCTCGTGATCAAGTGTACAGTTATGCAATTGTTAGTTCTGTAAGTGTTGTTCTAATATACCAACACAGCCTGGTCAACCAAGATCTTTGACTTCCCGGGTGGCAGTACTTCACTGCAGGAGAACAAGAGACGTTGTCATAAATTAAAATGGGAGGTCTAAACTAGGTATAGGAAAATACTCTTGTTCAATGAGGACAGGCAAGCAATGGAGCGGTTACCCAGAGAGGTTGTGCATGCTTGCACAAAAAAACCCTCTTGGGGGCTTTCATGACATGACTGAGCAAAGCCCTGAGCAGCCTGGTCTTACCCAGAGCTGACTTTGTTTTGAGCAGGAGGAGTTGGACTCCAGACCTCCTGAGACCTCCTGAGATACGTCCCTACACAAGTAATTCTGTAAAATTGAAAGTCTAATGTTAAGCTCTACTTATATTGAAGAAAAATGCTGTTTGGTACTGAATCTCACTGTTATCTGGGAGAATTAAGTTTGGTCATTTCTCTCAGTCTTCTGTACTGATAATGTCATTTTTGATCCCCGTATAGTCTTTGCTTACTGATCTTTCTGTTGAACCTATGTGTTCTTGTTGTTTGCTAGTGTTCTGTATTTGAGAATACGTGAGGGCCACCCAAGGAGAAGTTTTCTTGTTAGAAAGCTCTTCCAGAGCACCTATTTGTATTCATATTGTGTACTTTCTCACCTTAAAGCTTTAAAATGAGGGAGCAGAGTAAAGGACAGCTGACATCAAGAAGCACTATTTACCTGAAGATTCTGTAGCTCAGGAGAAGGTTGTGTCACTGGATGACATACCGTAAGGTGTGATCCAAGAACTGTAATCCAGATCTTGTTATATGTGTACTATGGCAGGGAGAGGAAGTGCGCGAGCTAGAATTCTTCACCCGAAGAATTAGAGCTCTTAGCTTAGTGATTATTGTGACCTCAGAAGTAGCTGGCATTGATTTGCAGTATTGGTATAATGCTGCTAAAATAAACCAATAGTTTTTAAATGTATTAATTTGTCATCAACTTCAGATGGGGGCAGAGAACTTACAGTGGCATAACTATTTCTGAATGTTGAAGTTTATATTAAACAGCAGTACAGGTAATTTCTATCAGTCTGTATTACACAGCTGAATGTCTCTACGTGCCCAAAATGTACATAAAGTGATTTTGAATTGGGAGATCTGGCAACAGCTGCCACTAGTATTCTGACAAGTAGAAGTTTATTAGCAAACACTCTAATCATTTTAGGCAAAAAGGACTGGCAACAACTGCTTCTCTTGCAAAATGCCACTTAGTAATTTGTTTCAAAAAAAGTTGTAGAGTTTGCAGGAGAAAGAGAATGTGAGAAAGACTGAAAATATTTAAACTTCTAGGAGTAAATTGACAGAGCAGTAGTGATAACACACAATCCTTATAATTAAAATCTGTTACTTAAAAACTATTTAAGCCTTTGTGTCTTCAGAGCTCTTCCTCTTAAGTAAATGTAGAAGTCAAAATGCATGTTGTGTTTGGGGTTTGAGTTCCCTCTCCCCCTTCTGTCTCCAGCTGCTTCATTATGGCTTATTTCTCTCCTCCTTTGCCATTTCCTCATTTTTCTTTTTTTTCTGAATGTTGCCCGATTCCATCGTTAGACCAGCCTCTCAGTTATCCATGTCCTTTAATCGTCAACTAGTAGTTTCAGAACTCTTATGAAAATTCATGACATTGAAGTAAATCAAAACAAAACAGCTAACTTTTATTATGAATAGTACTTCTTTTCTATTTGATATTCAGTAGTGTATTGCTATTCTTTTTGTTGCCCCTGTGTTTGGAAAATCCTTTTGCATTATACGGCTAGATGGTAAGCTCTGTAGAGCATGTTAAACGTCTGAACCCTAGGTTCTGTCACAGAGTTGGTTTATTGCAGCTACAGCCGAGTGCCGCTTCGTTTGCTGTCCATGTGACAGCTGGTCCAGTGATATTTCAGGGCCTGGGCTCTTCTTGCTCTCTATTTGGTTTTCCTTCCTATTTCCAGGAAAGCAACCTCTTTGTTTGTGGTTTTTTGGTTTTTTTTTTTTATAACCTTAAGGTTTGCAGTTGGCATAGCTTCCTTACCTTCAGACTTGGCTCAGCCCTGGGGCTTTCTTTTGTGTAACTTTGTAACTTGGTAAATGTTCAACTTAAGCTCATCCTCCTGGCTTATCTGTACAAAGGTTCTGCTTGGGTTTTGAAGGTCTTTGCCTGAGTTACAGGTTTGGTTCCTTGTATCTTGCAGGGCGAGATGTCCAGTACCTCTGCTTTTCCTCTTCTGCTTAGTCACTCTTGCTAACAAAGTCCAATTATGACAAGCTGCCTGGTCGTGCTGAGCAAGCTACAATTTAAAGTAACGAACCAATCACACTTGATTCTAATGTTCTATGAGTAAACTTATTTTAAAATATCTCTAACAGACCAAGGACAGTCTTATTTAATGTCTGAGTGATATCTGCCACTCTTAAGCCTGTTTGTTGTGTAAATAACTCGAGTATTCAGCTGTTTTTCTCCTGTTCCAATAATAGGTTAGCTTCCTAATGGCACCTCTGTTCTTGTCGCTTTAGTTCACTAACATGTCACCTGACTTTAAATTCTTTAACTTCCAGTGTTCTAATTGATGCCTTGAATCAAATTGGAGTGCTGTATTTCCAGAGAAAAAATTTCATTTGCAGTTTTAGCATGTTTTGTTTTTTTAATTTCCTGTATCTACTACTTACTGTAGGAACTCTTCTTAACTCTATTAATTAAATTGATTTTCATCTAGGAGAGTAGTACTGATTAGTAAAAATGTGATACCTGGTTTTCAACATTTAACTTTTGAAATATACACCTTTGTGAAGAGTGCTCTGCTTGAAATTTTATTGACCCAAGGTAGTGGTTTAAATGTTACCCTGTGGAATTAGTGTTTCAGGAACACTTACAGTAGCAGAAGCTAAGTTTAATTTATTAAATAACTACAGATCACTGTTTTGGCTGCCAGCATGAGTTTTTAAAAATCTCTGTCATAAATTCAGTTCAAATAGCTGAGGGTTATGCTTCAAGAGGTAAGGGTTGTCCTTTTGATAGGCATTTGATTGTGTCAGTGTTTACCTTCTTATTGCCAAATTAGTTCTTTTCAGCAGACCATATTATTTACAGTCTTAGCTTTGTTAGGAACATAAACTAGATTTTGTGTTTCAGATTAAACTAAAGACTAAAAGGCTATGTTTCTTCTTGCAGCAAAATGAGAAGGAGAACTTGCTGAAGGAAAGAAATCACATTTTGTCAACTCTGGGTGAGACAAAGCAGAATCTAACCGGACTTTGCCAGCAGGTGTGTAAGGAAGCAGCCTTGAGTCACGAGCAAATACAGATACTTGCAAAATATTCTTCCTCAGATTGTCCACTTGCATTTTTATTTCTGGAGAGAGAACGAACAGCTCCATCTGATAGTGAACTCGTGACACCAGCAAGTGTAGAATTAGCAGATGGTCTTTCAGGTGTTACACCCACAAATGAGCAGAGTGCTTGTTATCAGCGTGTGAAGAGTGTGTGCGATGCAACGTACAATCAAGTACAAGAACTGCATCCAGTTTCTGTGAGAACATTAGAGAAGACTTCGCATGTGGAACAGTGTGGACAAACCAGTGGTATCACAGACTTCTGTCAGCAAATGACTGACAAATGCACTACAGATGAGTGAATCTATTCTGTTCCTCTTGCCAGCCTCAACATTGCAACTAAAAGTGAGATTGAGCATTATTTTAAAGTAACTTACTAAGTGAAAGAAAAGATGAAACTTTATCTTTTGAAACTACATTATTGATTACATGGTCATTAAATTACTTAGCAAGCTTTGGGCTTGCTCTGTCTAGATCTAGAGTGTAATTGGTATGTGTCAGCCTTGGAGCTGTTTCTGTGTGGTGATGCCAAAGAGTTCAGTAAAGTTATTGGAAAGTATAAGCTCTGTGCGCAGATGTTTATTTGCGAGGAAGCTTTCATTCAGGTATAGAGCAGCCTTCACTCTGATTTATGCCACAGTACCTAATGCCACTCTGCATCTCAAAAAAGCCTCCCAGCGGGTGTTTATGCACACTGATTACTATACCTGGAATTCTTATCTCTTTAAGATTTGTCCTGGTAGACAACCTTAAGAAGCATATATAGCTCTGTAAATATTTGTTTTGTAGATGGATTTGGATAGCATGACAGTATGAGGAGTTTCTGGCAAGTGTGCTCTGGAACAGCTCATTGCTTCCTGCTGTTCCCATCCCTGTACCAGAGTCAGCTTTTACTGAATATATGCCTTTGTCTTAGCTGTTCAGTACGTAGTTAAGACAACTGGAACAGCGGAGGTGCTGCAGCCTACTGCTCTCCTCTCTAATTTTTTGGGGAGGAATATTGATGTACTGGGAAAGGCAGAAGTTTGAAATTGATGTAATTCTTTGATTAGTGTGCATTGGATCCTCTGGCATCTGAGTCCTATGTGCTTGTTAAAATTCATTGTTGTCTTGTGACTTGCTGTCCTAGCACCTTCGAGCTTGCTGCCGTTTGTGATAAGTTGGAATTAAAGTATTGAGCAAGTAAGGTATTCAGGCACCAAATTCTTTGACTTCAGTGTCTAATTGCCTAACATAATCTAGAAATGTGTTTGTTCTCTGATCACTGGGACCAGGAAAGAGCTATTTCAGAATTTTACTCTTCAGGTTACTTTTATGGCTAAACCTGTAGTACTTTTTGAATGGCTTGTGCTATAAGTATAAACATACGGGAAGTATAATAAGGAAATGAGCTGGAGGGATTTTATTTACTTTGTGAAGGAATAATTCAGCCATAAATTATTTAGGTTTTACCTGGCAGTAGATTCATATTGTATACTAATGATGCTTTGTTATATTGTTCTTATTCTCGCACCAAGAACTAAATATTGAACCTCACCACAGAAAACTTTGGGTTTGCTGGTTTACAAAATATGAAGAATCTTGTACAAGTCAGTGGAATTCTTTGTTTCCTACCTCAGAATGTATATTAGCTTTTTGTCTTTTGCGTGCATGTACAGTAGGCAGCAATTAAGCAAGGGACTGTTGTAAATACTACTTTGCAGTTTTATCTTGCAGTGAGACAAACCTGTTCTTGACAAGGCTCCCCCTTCCCAATAACATAGCATTAATAAATATATTAAAACTATTAAGCCACTTATTTAAAACAAAAAAGAAAAATTTGACAGAGTTCAACAGTACTTCTCATAACCAGCATGTAATACAAGTGACTACACTACCTCACCTGTGGGTTTGAAAGTTGATTCAAATCTCTAGTGATATCCTTGGATTTTCGTCATATGTCATTACTTTTTTAAGGGGAAAACTTATGTTAATGGAGCATAGATTTTTATAAATCACAGTGCTTGCAGTAATTAAAATTCAGAAATACCTACTATATGGCAGACATGTGAGTTCTCTTGCTTTGGAAATATTTTCAGAAAATTGAATTGAAATTCTTTTAAATGATTATCACTTATATATATTGATCCTGTATATGTATTACTCATGGAGCTCTCTGGGTTTTCTCCTCCAGCATCTGTATATGCCTGGTGAATTTAATCTTGCCTTCTTCCTGTGCTGCCACCCTGAGCGGTGTTTTGCTCTAAAGTCTCCATTTTATTTAAAAAAGCAAACCAACAAATATTAAAAACAAAGCAGAAAACCCCAGACCTCTCTGCTGTGCATACATAATGCCACTTTTAAAGCTGGTGATATTCTGAAATGACGTGGATAATGGCATTAAAGCATTGTCCTAACAGTACACATATTCTGGAATGGAATTCCTTGGGTTAAATGTTTTGTTATAAAGGGGTAGAACATATATGTAGAGAATGACTGTCTGAGAGCTTAAACATACTTGGCTATGGACATTGAAAAACAAGGTCAGTGATAAGAGTTCAGAGGCTGGAATATCCACCAAAGAGTTGTGCTCCACTGCTGTAGTCGGGTGTTCAGCCAGGGTGTGAGTTCCATCCAGGAAACAGTGTGGGGCTTCCAGTACAGAAATCATGGATGTCATGGATATATGATAAAACTGATGTCATATTTTTAAACCTGTGATGAACCTAATGAAGTTTGAGGGTAGGATTTTGCCTAACCAGCTCTGTCTAAATATTTTTTAAAATATTTATTTAATACAGTAGACCTACAAGTTGCATGTTGACTTCTATAGCCTATATCGTCAACTTGGAAAAGTTAAGAATGAATGACAATTTTATGATACAGAATTCTCAGGTAAATCTTTTGGAGTTTGCTTTGGTTTTGGTTGGTTTTTTTTTAGTAAAGAAATAATCAATTTTGAAATTGTAAAATACTTTGTTAAAGCATGTTTTAAAATACTTTGGACAGACTATCTTAAAGCCATAAGAGTAGGATGGCATACAGATTGTAAAATAAACAGATAATTACAACAGTTGATTTTGTATCTTTCATAATTCAGTATTTTCTAAGACTACAATAAAAAACACTGTCCTTTCTACAAAGGCTTTTCCTTTTTTTTTTTTTTTTGTACAAATCTTTTGCTGTGCAATTCTTTACTGGTACATTATTTGCTTACAAAGTACTACTAAAACATTTCTGAAAACAGTAGCATAGTAGTGTATTCATGAACTTCTAAACTATATAATACAGTAGCAAATATTTCTGAGTTGGAATAAATTTCCTGTAAGTTTATTTGACTTTCTTTTTGTGTCCTGATCTATTTAAGTGGATTTTATTTTCTGGGGAACCTTGATATTTTTTTATTGATTTTTTTTTTTTTTTAATTTTTTTAATTATTTTAAGGGAGGCAAGGTAAGTGGCTGCTTAATGGGGTATTGTAGCTCTATTGGGTCTAGAAAAAACTTGGAGATCATTTTATGTGCATAGTATAGTTTAGTGCCTGAGAGAGATTTACCATAGGGGCAGTTGTAATGATACATATGTTTATTAAGCTTCTCAAGTAGTGTCTTTGTAATTGTACATCTGTTGGGTCCTGTTAAGTAATCATAAGGATTGCAGAAAAATTATCATTTTGAGAAACTGCTTTTTTTCCTAAACAGTAAACTGTAATACTGGATCTAGCCTTTCAGTGTCGCTTTTTACCTTGCTCAGAAGGCATTTAATTAGAAATCTTGTTCCATTTAAAGTGTTTATAAGCTGTGGCAGTGAAGGCGCAGACTCCGTGGTACAAACGAAATCAGTTTATAATAAGCTGTGCATTTGACACTTTCAAGTCTGAAATTACTTGATCCCACCAGCAGACCCTTTGTTAACACAATTCGTTGGGCGAAAAACGCTGGAAGGCAAGGTGGTTCATAATAAGGTCAACTTGCTGCTTATGATTGACAAGGCAGTAAAAGCTGTCTCTCCAGGACAGTTTTGTCCTTGCAATTTGTAGTCACTTGGATTTAGCTAGCATGTTGTGCTTTTCTTGACTTTTAAGAATCGAGACATTAGCTTGCACAAGAATGTTGATGTGGTTCCTGTTTGAGGAAAAACAAAATCTTGATGCAGGAGTCTGTATTATGTTTAAAACTCCTTTTAATATATAGCACAAGACAACGGCAATGAAAGCCAACAGGTCAACAGTTAGTTCAGCCTCTGGGTCATTGTTAGGAAGTAAGAGACAAGGAACTGCTGATATCTGTCGGCCTTTAAGTGTGCTCTGGGTTGTGCTCTGAGCATGACCAAGCTAAGTGAAATTTGTTTGAAGTGAAATAGCAAAACTTCTCCAAAAGCTGAAAAGAACATAAAAGCACCTACTGCAGTAAGTTTTGAACAAATTTCTTAAATACTCTCTGACAAAGGTTTGAGTGTAAACAGAACAGTTGATCTTTACAGAGCAAAATGAATGTTGTCCCTTATTGGCATGGAAATAGAAGCTGGACAAGCTGGACCCTTATGCCTGTTAGATATTCTATTGCTTGCGTATTGATTTCTTTGTTTTTATTTTTTCTTCGAAACCACACAGCTGCTAGCATGTGTAAAGGGGAGTTTTTATATTGGTACATTAAGACTTAACTACCAGCTGAATTTTTGTAGACAGAACTAAAGGTAAAAGAGAAGGGGAAAATGAGCTGTTTTGACAGAGGTTTGAGAAAGAGACTTCATAAATATTGTAGAAGACTAGGCAAGTGTTATGCTCTCCAGGTTTCTTAAATTTGTGTACACTGCACTTAAGCTTTATTAGTAGTATTAATATTTTTGAATTGCAAATATTAATCGGACAGATTGTAGACACTAGCAATCATTTTTCCCCCTACGTTTAGATAACTGGGATGGGCAGAGAAAGCAGTATTCACCTCATAGAGCGAAGCTTTAGAAATGAACAAGATGTTTAAGCGGGGTTTTCTGTTGAGAACGAGGTGGAATACAAAGGTCCGAGTAATGGCATTTGTTGCCGAGAAATGTTTTGCCATGTTATAGGTTTAAATAATGAGAAGTGCTTATTCTTGCTGTTGAGCCAGGAAAGATTGAGGCTAGAACTTGTCAGGAGCATGTGCTAGAACCATATTTTTTCTAGTTTAGATTAAAGGAGGTATTTTTTCCTTTTCTATTGCTTCTCCACTGTTTTGAAGAAAAGGAAGAAATATTTGTAATTGTGCTTATTCAGAATACAGTGTAGTTTTCTAATGATACTAAAACAGCTTTCATATTTTGTAGGTATTGTAGACATGCATCCCAATAGTCCCTGTTCCAAACAGCTTTTGACTAAGGGTTCTAAGATAACCCAATAAGAAGATTTGCAGGGTACAAGATAAACTATAATCTCCTTTTAATTTTTGGGTGGTGTTTTGACTTGCTACCTAGAAAATACTTTGTTAGGTACACAGGTTGTGAGCATGACTCCCGAAGGGTAAAAACAGCTTTTAGCCTACAACTGAACATAAAGCTTTTTGGCAGTGGATTATATTGTTGAAATGTTTTGAAATGTTAGATTTAGTTATTCAGATAAATATTGCCAAAATTGCCTCCAATATTACACCAATTCATGGTGTAATTACCAACTAGTGTACTGAGCAGTAAAGAGATAGATAGATAGATAGATAGAAGAAGAATATTGATTTTCCTGAACTCACTAGAAATGCTAGTATTTGCTAGTCAGCTGGTTTGACACACGTCATGGAGTACCTGGAGTTCTTCAAGCCATGCCATCTATATATAGGAGTTAGTGTGCTTGTGTCATCATTTTCCTGCTTGCGTTTTGATCTGGTTTGGAGAGGAAACGGGAGCAGGACACCTCATACAGTAAGTCATTCTGGCAACATCAAGCAGAGAAAACCACATTGCACGGTCAAAATTCACTACGAAGTCTTGAGATGTGCTTATAAAGTTCACTAGAAGCTGAATATTTGTTTGTAGGCAGTCTTGAACTGCAGTTATCAGATAAAAACATTCTTTGTGTGCTTATAGTAATCTAGTGTTTTCTTCTCACCCTTTCAGGTGATGAGAAACTTGCTAAGCTCTACAGCCAGTGAAAAGCTTCCAGCTTTCTCTCTCTAGATGTAAGATTTCTTGTAACTTTTATGTTTATTGCTATGAAAAATTGACTTATCAATGACTCTATAGTGTTTCAAAATTAGAAGGTTGAAGTGAATTTCTAATACCTATAGAGGGCATTCAGAAGTGTCATCTGCTTTTGGTTTTCAGTTAGAACCAAATTAAAAAAGGAACCTATTTGTTTTCACTGGTTTGTTTTTTTTTTTTAAAGCTAACAAACAAAACCAACAAAAAAAACCCCAAACAAATGCCAAAGGAAATAAAGCCAGGAAGTATCAGATTCTGGAAAACACTAGTCGGTAATTCACAGGATTTCCACATTAAAAGAAAGACACTTCATTATTTTCTTAATAGGAAAACAGCTTTCTAGTTTAGTTTTCATGGAAATTTAGCACAATTTAGACTTACTTAAAACTTGGTTTTCTGCAGAAGAAGATGCACTTGGAGAACAGAAGAACCTTGATGCCCGAATGATTCAGGAAGCGAAGACTTTATAACTTTTTTTTTTCTTCCAAGATGCTAATACCTGCCATGACAATAAAGGGCTAGTTAGGGGTCTTATGTGTGTAATTTAGATTTCCAAATGTCTATTTCATAAAGTTAAATAAAAACTGGTTTTTAGAGTGCTGATGTACTGTTGCTTTTGCTTAATTTGTGCCCATGATGTGGACAGATACTTTTTCCATCAAAAAGATCTGTTGGGACAGGCTGGTGAGGAGAAGGGCAGCCAGCTAGGACTATGTCCAAAATAGGGCCAAATCCAACCTAGAACCCCTTCAGGAGAGATCTTGCTGATATTTTAAATAAAGTCCCTGAACTTTGCTTGCTGCACTAGAATGCAGGCAGAGAAATGCATCTGTGCGTTTCTCTCGATCACTTATCCTTTGAGAAGCCTTGATCATTTTCATTCTATTAACGCTAATTGTCCAGTGGCTTCTTTTCTAATGTGAACTGTGCAGCCTATTTCCTTTGTTAAACTATAGATGGCAGCATAGTACTGCATAGTGTCTGCATTACTACTTCTCAAAGTGCTAACAACTAAATTGGCATTTGTTAGTTTAAAAAAAAAGCCACAGAAGTAGTGGAAAAGTGAACTTAGATTTTTTTTTTTAAACTACTTAGAAGATAAATATTGACATCTAGTTTTTCAACCTGAGCATTGTTTAATACTCGCCTTACTAATTTCCACAAATTAGTGATGCGAATGCAATGCACCAATTACTGATGATATGTTCAAGGCTGAATTCCAAAAGCTTACATTCTACCCGTAACTTTTGGTTCTTGAAGTGTATCTTACAGACCTGAATTCAATACAGAAAGGAGAACAACAGTATAAACAACTAAAGTGTTTCCTGAGGCTTTCCTCATTGGGAATATACCTAAATCGCAGAGTACATTGACGTTTAAGGCCTGGCCTAAGACTACTTTAGCTTCTTTTTAATATTAAATGTGCTATTAGTTCAAGGAGCTTATGTTACTTATTTTGTAAAAGAGGTTTTAAAATTCTGTGCCAGCATTGGGTCTCTTGAATGTAAAGAGGGATGGAAATAGATGACGCTTTAAAAATCAAGCTACTGTTTTCTAAATCATGTGACTTTGCTGCAAGAGACTTGATTGAACGGCATCTCTAGTTTGTGGTCAAGACATTATTATCTTGCTAGTTTGTGCATACTCCACGGTAAGATGTTGGGAAGCGATTTCCACAACATTGAGGATGACTGTCTTCCCTCTTTCCACCTTCTTGGGGGACAGTCGTCATCGTGGATGCTGCTCAGGTTAATAAAAAGGCTTTTTTCAAACAAGCCAAATGGTACCATATGATACCAAGCATTTGGTATAAACTGAACAAACCAAGCTTTGGAAGAAAATATTTGCTTTGACACCATTTACGCAGTGTCAACTGCAGCCCTGTGACACTCCCCATGAAGAAAATGGGGAGAAAAACTTGACATAAAATAGATACCTGTGTTTAATTCCTTTGCCGAGAAACTGCAATAGTATCATGCACACTGGTATCTTCATGCCAAATTAGCCTTAAAGGTATGTATTAAAGAAGAGTGAAGAATTTACAAGCTTGTGTTTCAGTCATAGGCTGAAGCTCTGTGTACTTTTTAATTGCTTATATAGGTAAATTACTTGAAAACTCAATGACACACAAATGCCAGCAGTAACTTCTCCAATATCCCTTTTTCCCTCAACAGCTTAAAAAAAAAAAAAAAAAACCCCACCAAGCTATATAGTTCATGTATATGTAGCAATTTTTTTCTACCGTAAGATTATCAAAACTACAATTATCTTTTTCTATAACTCTTCCTATAGACAGAGTAATAGAAGGGCTTTTAGGGATATTATTTGAATAACGACAAGCTGAACTCGGAAACAGCTTTTGTTTGAACAACATGTAGAAAAGCCTTTTTTCTCAATATACTGAAATGTAAATGATAAAAGAATGTACAAGTGTCAAAAAGAAAATCCTTATTTCAAAGTTGATGTATTCCTCTATTACTTTACAGATATAAGAAATTTCAAATGTGTTTTCTTAAGAATGGAAAATTACATGTGTATAATTCCTCTCTCATAAATAGCTTAAATGATTCCTTAATTTGAGCTGTCAAAAATTATTTCTGCATCGTCTTAAAATCAAATGGTTATGCTTCAGCCCAGAGAATATATTTGCCACTGGATGATAAAACTCTGAAATTACAGCTTGAAACACTGATGAAACCGAACAATAAGATAGGACAATACATTAATCCTTCTTTAGTCTTTTCTTGTTATGGTGATCTGAAGGTCTGGTATCTGATCCCAGAAATGTTCTTTCTTGACTGGATTACCCTGTGGAACTCTTACTAGGGAAAAATAAACCGAGAGGAAGAAGGCTCATTGCTGCAACCGAGGTACTTGCTGCAGAGTCATTCCAATATTTTTGGAGATATTTGTACGGCTCAGATTTTGCTTCCAGGCTTACAAATATAGGAAATCTATCAATCAAAAAAATGCTCTGCTGAGAACCCAGCTTCTAAGGTGCATTGTTGTGAGTTTGGTTTCGTTTCCCAAAGGAGCTGTGATTTGAGTCTGAGGCTTAGAAATCCAACAACTGCTGTTTGGGGTTGGCATTTTGGCATTACAGCTTCTTGATGTGCAAATTCTTCCAGGATAAATACCATGGGAGAAAACATGATTTCACATACCATTGCAGGAGGCATCACATTGTCAAAACCGTTCATTCATAGCCAACTTCTATAGGTGGCCTATCACTTGAAAACAGTCAAGCTAGTGCTTAACACATTGTAACTACCTATGCTAAGTTCACATCTTACACAAAAAAAGATTGGATTTTGTACTACCATTAGAAAACAAGTTGCAGCAGCTGAAGACGTAGTCACTCCAGCTGATGCATTTATGAACGCTTGCAAAAATACTTTAAAAGTCAAACTCTTCCTAAGCAATGGAGGCTTTAATTTTCCTTTTAAATCTCAAGTCAGATTAAGCAATGTTGATAATTAAGTTTGATGTCTCTCGGCGATGCAACGTCCTTTGTGTTCAGAATCACTGATGGGTTACTGACAGAAGTCAGCTAGATAACAGACCTTGCTTCAATGTTGTTAGTAGCTAATGGAGGGGGGGAAACCTTTGCACAAGCATCCTGGTTTTATAATGTCCTTTTTGCCTTTCTTTTCCTCCCAGTTTATGACTACTCATACAAAAGAAGAATCCTAATCCTGTGTGTGTGCTGCAGGATCGTCATCCCGCAGCATCACCAGCCAAGTCTATGAATTAGTAAAATCCAGGACTATTCTTTCTTCCCTATTCACTAGAATGTGATTTATGAATTTTTTTATTATTATTTAGAAAAATATTGTGCAAGACTTAAAAGAAGCCTTGTGCTTTTGCTGTTATTTTTCTTGCTATTTTTATCCCCTCTAAAACCTATTTCGTTCTATTCAGATAGGAAGTAAAGCACATGGAAAAGTGATGCAATATAAGTCATGACTTGTCCCACACAATTCTTAGAATGATGACTTAATCATGTCAGGTTTTTACTACTGTAACCCTAAACTGTAAATTAGACTAGGTATGGTACATGCTTATTTTTTACTAAATGGTGACCATCGAAATGTGTGCTTTGGTGTTATGTTCCACTATTCCCACTGTCTTCAACGTTAGCACTGAGCAGCTGGGGATCTAAATGGGTAAACTACTGCGACAGGGCAAATTGCATGTCTCTCGGCGCTGCAACATCCTTTGTGTTCAGAATCTCGTACATGTGTAGCTCGAGAGCTACAGCTTTAGCATCTCCAGCCTTTACTTTCTTCACAGATAATTTGAAGCAAGGGAGCAAGTAGTTGTCACTATGGCCAAAATTCATGGGCTACTTTGAAATCCCTCTGCTTGTCCAGGCCAGATGTGCACTGCAGTTGCGTGGAGCTGTTGTCATCTCTAGTCTGGTCCTCTGGTGCACACGATGTACGAGTTTCAGCTCTTTTCTGTAGGATACCAACATGGAAATCACAAAGTCAGGTAGTTTCTTTAGCTCTGCTCTGAGACTTGAACTGTCTCTTGGCTGAGTAGTGTAACGTGAGTAATCTTAGTGGATCTGGCATGAGGGCACAAAAACACAGTTTGTAATAAGGCTTTGTAACGAAATTGCAAAATGAGTGTTAAGACAAAAACCAGCATTTTGCTAACTGGGAAGGATTTCTGTTGTTGAAATGTACTGAATGGACTAAGGCTAGCTTGAAAAGCTCAGTGGCTATACTTTCAAATTCTGCATTCTTCCAGAGGTAGAGAAACTCAGAGGAATGGGGCTTGCTATGGGAACAGTGATTCCAATCAAAAATTCGATTGCTGAAATATTGTGCAGCAATATCTCTATCTGACTGATGCCTGGCGAACTCCAAGGTAAAGTACCTGTGATCATGATTAATTTGGTACTGACATCAAGGATGCCGGCAGAGTGATTTGGTTGCCTAAAGACAGGTGTTCGGTACCATTTCAGGTATGTGAGTGTCCAACATGTTTTGTCTGTTGGGCTCATGTGATGTCTTATACACTTGATGGCGCTTTCTATTATCCTTGAAGCAGAGTCATAATTAAAAGAAGGGTTCTTGTGGCACTGAACAAAAGAACCCTTTAGACATTGCAATGGAAAGCCACTAGTTAACTCAGAAAAAATGGGAAAGATAACTTTAAATGATGGTACTGAAAGCATTGGCAGCTCTTCAGCTTCACTCAGGGAAAGGTGGAAGTGGATGTAGATATTATACTGTAGTTCAAGGGCTGGGTGGTGGTTTTTCTCAGAAGATTTCTCATTCCAGGAATCAGATTAACTTGGCAAATGGGAACTTCAGATTAAATGAAGGCATTTTAAAGCACTGATCAACAAAGCACTCTTTATGTATTAAAGGAAAGCCAATAGCTAATAGGGAATTATCGTACCAGGGAGACAAATAGGCAGGAAACCATATTGTAGTGGTCAATAAATAAATCAGAAGAATCAAAACAAGTTTCTGAGGGAAACAAGAGTTCTTAATTCAGGTAAAATGAATCAGGAAATAATGTTGAAATTAGGGGAACCTACAAACTGCTAAGAGGAAGTAATTCTTCCAGTGTTGTGTATTTTGATGCGGGTGATTTTGGTGTTGCATTTTAAAGGCTAGCTTTGAAACCAAACTTCTTGCTTATTCCAAGTGGTGAGCTTGGAAGCAGCTCAGTAGCTACTAGATGGTGCCTTCTACAGAGCTTTCACCCAAGTCTATGTCCACAGGTCTGATAAGTTAATACACCTGCAGCTCAACATCAGTCCAAGTAGACTTAATGGACACAACCAGACAGCCCATAGACATCTGTGTTAGATGAATGAGGTAAGTGGATCAGAAGTCTGCTGAGCTTCTGGTTACCCTGCAACTGTTCATCAAGAGCTTTCTTGGTATAATTAGAAAGACCAAAAGAAAATCCAAAAAGTCATAGGGGGATATTTTGTTTAGTTAAAGCTTAATCCATTATAGTAACTGTGGGCATCATGTTAAACAATGGTATAAAACCTAATGTGAAGGGCAGATTAAGTCTCCTGGTTTTATATTTCCCAGATAGTCTTCAAATAAATCTACATAAAATTAAATACTTAAAAAACAGAGTCTTGTTCCAGTTGGAGGTTTTGGACAGCGGGTAATGCTACTAGTTGTATGTGTTTCAAATATCAGCAAATGGATTTTAACAACAGTGTTGCAGAACCAGTAAATATCGGTCTCGTTCTATGTATTAGTAAACTAAGCCTATAGACAAACTGATTCAGTACTTGAGGCTGCCTTAGTGTCCAGACAGTGCTCATATATCTAATATATTTTAAAGTTTGTTAGCTGGGCCTAGAATCTACACTGAACTTCAATGTTTGACCCTCACAATCCCTATCTGCAAGGTACTAGGCTGGATTTGAGCACTGCAAAACTGTGGGGAGCAATCCCATTGTTCAGGTCTTGACTTCGTCCTTCTGCTCTCTATTGGCTGTGTGTAGCACGATGTCTAGAAGAAGAAACAAAAATACAAAAAAAAAAAAAGATGTTATCAGTTTTAATGTAGGCTTTAAGATAAGAAACAGGAAGAGAGAAGGAAAGTTCATGTAGTAATTTGAAATGGGTGATTCCAATCCTTTAGTCTGAATGTATTGCTGACAGCCTAATTCAAAGAATATTTGGCTTGAAGGTAAAAGAGGATGGAGCAAAGATATATTTTCTCAATTTTCCTCCCTCCGCTTTGCAAAGAAACCCGCTTAGTATTTAAAATAAGATTCCCAAGAAAGAGAAGCGATGGGGTAACATAGAAGTGTAGGTGGCAGCCACAGCTAGATATAATTACCAAATATTAAATACATTTGTAATAGAACTTGAATTCAAGAAAACATCTTGTTTCAGAAGTTGATGGTGAAAGATGCCTGCCAATTCTGACTGAGAAAAAAGGAAGGGTGGTGACTGCTGTTGGGCTGGTTTCTTGGTGGATTGGCACCTTTTTTGCTTTCTCCATCCAGCTGCAGGTGTCCAGTCTGTTTTGCTCAAGCACACTGTGGCACTTGCATTTGTTTGCATCAATTTGTGTATGCGCAGCTAGTTTTTTTAACATTGGATTTTGTTTAAGGATAATGATGCTGAGAAAAATTACTAAAAATTTGGCATGACAAAGCTATACTTTTCATCTGAATTAAGGAAAAAAGCAGTACAACAATAACAGTATCCAAACAGCTAATAAATAACAAACTTGTAATACCAGCTGTTGTTTGGTCCTATTTGGGACTGCTTGATCACATTATAATTTATTCACTTCACTGATAATGCTTCCAGAAATCATAAGAAGGATGTGGGAACTCTTCTGAATATTTACAGAATACTTCAACTTCTTAACTTCTCACACAGTCAGATAGCAATTGTAACCTCCTAAAAGCTTAGCAACCTGCTTCTGTTTGCTGAGTCCTTTTTTCGTTCTGATATTAAATTTGAGGATTAAAGATCTTCCTTGTTATACACACTAGATTTTCCTTTTAAAGGCTGAGAATTGTGGCAGGTGGCACTGCAAGAAAAAAACCCAACCTACATTCTCATGAAAGTGACGGACCTCTTGCTAAATATAGAGATTCTTAAATGGAGCTGTATGTGCTGTCATTAACGAAGGTGGTGGAGAAAGATCTTACTTGTGTTGTTCAGGGTTGTTTCTAAAAAGTTTCTTAATGCTGAGCTATCTTCCTCAAAGGAGGGAGGAAGATCTCATCTTAATCCTTGGATTATGTGAATGACATTCATGCTCACAAATGCAGTGCATGAAGATCATGATGTCAAAACCATACTGGAAATGTTCTTTTTACACTGAGGAATTTTTTTCTTGTGTTTATTTGCTAGTCTGTATTGAAAATGTCTTTCTCCTTTTTGACCTTTTCCCCCTTCTTGTAAATAAAACCCCAGATGATTTTTTTCTATTCTATCCAGCTCTTTAAGGAAACAATCCAGATTAAGGAAAGTTTAATTCTAGCTCATTGGCATCAAACTAAGTTGAAAATAGTTCAAAACTCTTACTGAACTTCAGGAAATTACTTTCTCATAGACATTTCCTCTATTTAAGTAATTTGAATAACTCAAGAACAGATAAACCAGGATAACTGTCACTGACGATGTAAAACAAAGTATTTACAGGACTATGATTGAAAGTGCAAGGAATTTAAAATTAATTATGAAATCAAGATTGTTCTTTTCTTAATGTGAATGATTAAGATTTTTATTGAATTACTTCAGCTCAGCTACGTGCAGTGAAAATCAACAACTGTTTTGTCAGGCAACTCAGACGTGGAGATTTCTGTACAAGACAGGGAACTAGACATAGGGTGTATAAATGAAGTTCTTGAAAGAATAGAGGTGATTTTCCCTTTATCCCAGATCTCTCTTGCAACTAACAATGCCCAATATGCACTTGCTTTTGGATTAATTGAATCACCCATATCATAGTCCTCACGCTACCTCTGAGAAAAAAACCTGGCATGAGACAATCTTGCTGTGGAAAAGCAAGATGAATTGCTAGATCAGTCATGGGGAAAAGCAGCCTGGTGTCCTGAGAATCCTCTAGCCCAGTGCCTTGAGGACCTGTCTCCAGGGCAAAAGACCTCTACCTATTCAAAAACTCTGATACTGGAGGTTGCATAAATGCTCCAGATGGCCAGAAACACCCTGTGAAGAGGAAAGGAAATGTTACTGCACTTTGTGATGCCTCGTATGTCTGCTGAAGTGCTGGTTCAAAGTCCTCTGATATCTGCCTTAAGTCCCCACCATGAGGTCCTTGCAACTGGGGCTATTTAAAGTGCTCTGACTCAATGATGCCGTGATCTCCTTCAAACATCAAATAGGTTCAAAGGGGCTTTTTGATATGTAAGAGCACCTAAGCGTCTTAAAGGAGTTGCTGTATGCATTTCTTCTTTAAAAGACCTGTCCCTACTGCAAAGAATTTACAATAAAATGAGATGTGTGTGCTAGAATTATCATTGCAGATTTACTTTTTTATCAGCAAAGAGAATTTCTAGCTTTGTACAAAGCATTTTGTTGACTTGCCCTTGTCTTGCATATTGTATTATTAAATCTGAGCAGGCACTGAAGCCTGTAGAAGTCTCAGATGTTCTTCTAGGGGCACAGGAAATCTGAATAAATCTCTCCCTTTTCAATAAGGAATCTGGCCAAAATACAACTATTTTCCCATCACACTAACAGTGTTTTAAAAGAAACACACAGAGAGTCTCTGCTGGATTTGAATTCTTCACTGAGCAAAGAGAGAAGGGTTTCAATTCTTCCATCAGAGAATATTTATGTACTTTCCCTTTTCTCCTAAGAACTTCCTAAAGATTTGAAATGTCTCTCACTTGCTGTTAGTGTCAGGAGAAGCAAACAGCTGTCGACCAGAGGCAGGCTTCTCTAATCTTCCGTTTTATACATACAAGATTAAAGGTCTGCTTTGAGTTTTGATTAAGAATGCAAAGTTAAAAGATTAAATAAGGGCAAGCCAAATTAAAGAGGTTTAAGTCAATCTCAGAATTCATCAAAATACCAGATTTTTAAGCTGTCATTACAACATAGGATTAGTGCAAAGCTTCCCTGAACCCTGATTTGATGTCCTTCAGTCAACAATGTTATTCTCTCTGCAGTTTTGTGCTCTTAGCATAAACCCAACTATTGTCTTGTATTTAGAGCTCATCTCACCTAGATCCTTCTTTGACTTTTTCTTTTTTTAAATCTGTGTCCCATTTAATCTGGGAACCCTACATTTTTTTGTGACTCGCAGTTTATACTCCAACAGCAATGTAATGCTCTGTATTATGCACTGTCACGAAATGCATTAAAGCTTAGTAAATGTGGCTGTTTTAGGAAAAAGGTCTTAGTCACTTGGATAATTATAGACTATTCCTATGAGTCCCAAGAAATAAATACATCCCACTTCCTTTGTACACTTCAACTGATTGATTCCAAAGATACAGGAAGAAGGAAAATGTAATCAGAACTAGAATGAGATGAGGCTAATATGGTTGTCATCAGCAAGTATCTGAAAATGAGAAGTCCATAATTGATGTTCACATCTTCTTGGAACAATGAATCATTTCAGCTGAAAATAATGAAAACCTGGGATGGGAAGGGCGGATGTCTGGAGAGCGGTTATATCCAGGAATCTGCTAATGCGAATAACTACTTTGATAATAAATTTTACAGGCTTCCATAAATCTTATTTAAAGCTCATGCTGTAATGCATTAAGGTAAATGTTCTCAGATTTTCAGTATAATAAATTGGGTCCTTTGCATTTTTTATTTATAGGATTTGCGATGTCTCAGCTACATTAAGTTTATGCTTTCCAGGATTGCAACCAGAAATGATAACTTAATAACGTCACTAAATGCTGTACTAATTAAAGCTTTAATTTGAATTTATTCCCTTTTGTAAGATCATGTGCCAACTGATCAATTTAAAATTTTTCATCTTAAGACTTTAAATTTCTTCTAAGAGCTGCATTTTGAATTCATACTTTAACTTCCCTACATACCTATGCAGAATGCCTTATCCAAAATATCAAACTTACCTGCTAAATTGCAACATTTTTTTTTAAAAAAGGCAAATTAACATTTGTATCCTTTATTGAAATGTAATATTTTCATTTCTGTATTAATAAGGACTCTTCCCTGTCTGCTCTATATCTTGTGATAATTTCTGAAGCTGTTGCCTTTATTAAAAGACACTGAAAAACGCTACTATACAAGTTATGTGAAAATACTATACTATTGTCAATACCTTGCATCATTCAGAAATACTCTTCATGATGGTGGAAGACACCAGATAAATTCCTAGGCTTTGAAAAAGAGTTGCGCTTTTTCCCTCTAATGGTTTTCCACTGTCTTTTTGGAAATTGCCTACTGATTTCATTTGTTCCAGGCATACTGCATAAAACCTGAAAATGTTTTCATTCAGCAAACACAATTCAAATTCGCTAGGTTTTCTGAAAGAACGTATGTGTCTTTTGAGTAAAGATGGGGAAAAATGAACACAGAAGAATAAGGAGAAAGATGAAGGAGAGAAAATTGTTATTGATTATGAATTTCTTGGCATCTTGCTCTTGGCAGATTTACAGTAATTTTATATCTGAATTTCCCTTGTTTGTTGTTTCACTTACTGGTATTCAAGTTGCTGACAGAAACAGAAATGAGAGAATGTGATTTCTAAGCTCCAACAATCGTGTCAGGTAGGGTATTCACAACAAACTCCATCTCCTGCTAACAATCTTGGTGAATTCATCTCAGGGATAAGCAGGTAGACAGAGTTTGGGTAAATTTATTCATGCATTGGTAAAGCTGGGATACAACAGACTCCTACCATTTTGTGCAAATTTGTCCCTGCCATTTGATCGACTTTTTAGGTTTTCAAAATGTAGACTGTAGAAACAGTGATACTGACTGTACATGGGCCCATCTGTTTGTGTGTGCACTTTTTGACAGTGGCTCTATCACTCTGGACACATACAGTGTCGTCCTTCCCCTGTTACATCCTTCCAGTGATCTTCACGCTATGGGCTTCTTGAGCCCAAGTTTGCATTTGAATTTTTCTCTTTATTGTTTTAGCGTTCCTTTTGTATTTTAGACAAAGCATATACTTGACATGATAGTGAGTGTCACTGTTTAAGTACCCTCCCCCGTAAAAAAATCATTCCTCTTATTTTGCTTTTACATCTTCTGTCTGACCAGTTCTTCTGATATGCTTAAATGTTTGTAGTATAAAAAAGGAAGTATAGCAGGTTTCTTTTTTACACTTTCAGTTTTGTCTCTCTTCGCTTTACCTTCTGAGCTCTGCTATATTTCCATTTTCAGATATGATGATCAGAACTGCATGCCTCGTTTAAGATGTGTGTTTATATATTGGTAAAGAATTTTTCTGTTTTCTTCTCCACTCCTAAATTTGTCTTTCTGTTCATTGATTTGATCACCACTGAGCACAGAGCTGTTTCCAAAAACTTATTCACTGTGAGTTTAGATTTCTTTTCCTTAGTGATACACAGCTAGTTTAGAGCTCATTAGTGTGTATGGTTAATTAAGGTTATTTTTCCCTATGTGCATCATTGTGGTTTAAGAACATGGAATTTAATCTGCCTATTTTACCATCCAGCTGCTCAGTCTCCTTCTGCAACTCTTCATAGTCCGTTTTACCATTTTACTGTGCTGAATTATCATCAGCAGCACTATTTATCCTGTTCTTCACTTTCTTTTCCAGGTAATTTATGAGCATGTTGAACACAGAGGTGTATCTGTAAAGAATCATAGAATCATTAGGGCTGGAAAAGATCTCTAAGATCATCCAGTCCCACTGTCAGCCCATCACCACCGTGCCTACTAAACCATGTCAGTAAGCGTGTTATCTACATGCTTTTTGAACACCTTCAGGGACAAAGACTCCGACACTTCCTTGGGCAGCCTATTCCAATGTTCAACAACCCTTTCGGTAATAATATTTTTCCTAATATCCAATCTGAACCTACTCTGACTCAGCTTGAGGACATTTCTTCCTGTCCCGTCACTTGTTACTGGGGAGAAGAGATCAAAACCCACCTAGCTACAGCCTGCTTTCAGGTATTTGTAGAGAATGATCAGATTTCCCCTCAGCCTCCTCTTCTCCACACTGAGCAAATCCAGTTCCCTCAGCTGCTCCTTGAAAGACTTGTTCTCCAGGTCTTTCACCGGCTTCGTTGCCGTTTTCTGAACATGCTCCAGTAACTCAATGTTCTTCTTGTATTGAGGCTCACAAAACTGAAAGAGACCCATGCAGCAGCTTCCTTTATAGTGAAAGCTAATAATTTATTCCTGAACCTTATTCCCATCTCTTAACCTTATATTAATCCATAAAAGGATTAATGTACTTAGAACAAACTTTGTTCAAGTAGTGTTACACAAACCCATTTTGGAAAGATGAACACAGTTCACTCACAGCCACATGCTTGGTGACCCCTTTGAGAAACTCTTAACAGTTTTGTAACTTCCCTCCTTCTTGTCATATGGCTCTTCTCATCATATTACTGAAGTTTCTTTTAATTCTTCGCCTGTTATAATCTCAGCAAATCTGACCCCTACAAGTAGCAGAATTACTGAACTGCAACTTCCTATATCTTCCTGTAGGTGTTTTCAAAGTTTGTCATGACTTTCTTTTCCTCTGTTGCTCATGGAGTAGGAGACTCCATGCAACTCCCATTTTCGTCACAGTGAAAACAGATGTAAAGAATTCTTCCAGCATTTCTGATCTTTTCTTAGGTATTTTTCTTACACCTATTTCACTCCCAGGTTCCACAGGCTGGCTGATTTTCCACATATGAAAAGTGTGAAAAGAAATGAAAATAATTGTCTGCAGTGCTTTTCTTATTATAGCTTTATATTTAACTAGTTAAAGTTAATGCTCTTCTCTGTTATCCTTGTTCAAACATGGCTTCCAGTTCTGGAAGGATGCCTTTTTACTATTAATTGCTTTCTTTACTGTATTGCTTGACCCCACTAGCATTTTCAGCAGTCATTTCAGAGTCATCTTTGACACACGGTATCAAGAATGCAACACCCATCCTCTTGCATTGGCCTGCTGAAATGAAAGCTGCCTTCTAAAGAGTATTCATTGACTTGGTGGTGGGTTTTGTAGCACTCATTTTCTGTTTATGCTTCAGATGGATGATGGAAGCCACCGGGGAGGTCGTAGGATTGATATTGTGACATTTGTTAGCTTTCCTGGGTGTAGCCAGCACCAAGTAGCATGGTGGTGCAGAAGGGGTTGGGATGCTTGACAGTACCCTGCATTTTTCTGGCCTGAAAACAGGCAGGAAGCTCCTAGGTCCATGTGAGGGATGTTTGTACAGTATTTTGTTCCATTGTTGCTAAGAGCAGGAGGTGGAAAAAGCCAATCTGCCCTGCCTGAAAGTGGGGTATCAAAGAGTGGTGTGTGAATGATAGCTGTTGGCCATAGGTGTGGTGTATGTTTTGCACAGGAATGTAGAATAGAATCATAGAATCATTTATGTTGGAAAAGAACTTTAAGATTGTTGAGTTCAACCTTTAACACTGTCAAGCCCACCACTAAACTATATCCAACAGCATCACATCTACATGTCTTTTACCAGGGTTGGTGACTCAACCATGGCCAGCATTTTCCAGTGCTTGACAACCCTTTTGGTGAAGAAGTTTTTCCTCATATCCAATCTAAACCTTCCCTGCTGCAACTTGAGGCCATTTCTTCTCATCCTACTGCTCGTTACTTGGGAGAAGAGACAAACACCCACCTCACTCCAACCTCTTTTCAGGTGGAGAGAATAAGGTCTCCCCTCAGCCTCCTTTCCTCCACATTACACGAACCTGGTTCCCATAGCTGCTCCTCTGAACTTTTGCGCTCCAGCCCCTTCACCAGCATCATTGCCCTTCTCTGGATGCGCTCCAGCACCTCAATGTCTTTCCTGAACACCAGATTCGAGGGGCAGCCTCACCAGTGCTGAGTACGTGGTCACAATAACTTTTCTAGTCCTGATGGTAGCACTATGTTTGATACAAGCTAGGATGCTGTTAGACTTCTTGGCCACCTGGGCACAATGCTGGCTCATATTCAGCTGGTTGTGAACCAATATCACCAGGTCCTTTTCTGCTGAGCATCTTTCTAGACACTCTTCCCCAAGCCTATAGTGTTGTATGGCATTGTTGTGACCCAGCTGCAAGACCTACGGATGACATAGAATGTCTTGCACTGTCAAGGGAAAGAGGATACAAGCTAGAAGTTCAACACTGTATAGCTTAGATGTGGAAGAAAAACATTGGTCAAGACTTTGCAAGTGATTCAGTGAATGCTGCCTGAATTTTGGATAGAAACTCTGGTCCACCAGGCAAGAGGTGACTCCTCTGTCGTCTGTAAAGGAAGGTGACATTGTAGGCCTCCCACAACTGGCAGGCTGCAGCACAGATGAAGTTGGGGTGAACCCCTCACTACAGCAAAACCAGCATTCCCATAATCTTACTGAGAGGCTGTAATAATTCAGAATTTGGTAAGGTTTCCAGAAAGAATGTAGGACACTGGCTGTTTCTCTGCACCTTTTCTTTTTTGTATGCATGGAAAATTCAGTGATAAGTAATAAAAATAAGAAATAGAATAATTCATGAAAAGTGATCTGACCATGCCTTGCTATCCATCCTTACTCAACTGAGGAATCACAATTCAGAACAAGCAAGACCTTCTGAGATGATCTTTGTATTTCTGATATAAAATCTTTACTGTATTGATGGGTAGAGACTGAGGAATCCTGCAGTTTCTTCAGAGAGCAAAGTCACTGGATGTCTGTGCATAGCTGTACTGGTTGCCCTTGAGCAATCAATGTCACTACTGTGACTACAACTGCACCTCTAGAATCTCTCTGGCTCAGCCCTAATCCTAATCCAATTATGACCCTAACTGTAATCCTAACCCTACTTTCTGGCCCCCTACTTTCTGGCTAGAACTAAACCCCCACCTCTGCCTCACACCACAAATATTCTTTCAGCACAGACAAGGATATTAAATTTATCGTCTGACAATTAAAGGAAAACGTTGAGAGGCACAAGGTAAAATAAGCTACAATTTAAAGCTAATTGAGAGGTTACAAATTGACTGGTTATTGCTGAGCCTAATTTGTGGGGATCAAAAGTGGTTATGGCTTCTGCATGAGTAGTGGGTAATGAGGTTCCATGGTGATATTACGGAGGTCCTACAGGATCATGACTGTCCTGAGGAGGTCAGCGACTGTTTGACATCTTTTCTATGGGCTATTAAATGAAGCTAGCAGGCACTAAATTCAAAACAAACAAGAGGTAGTTCTTCACTTAATGGATGATTTGGTCTTCTTGCCGAAATGTACAGATGCTAGAATATTATGCTGACTGAAAGAAAGCATAAGCAAGTACTTTGAGAAGTAACTCTTGATGGAAGTCTAATGCATTAGGAAGATTCCTAGCTTCAAGTAATGGGAGGAAGTTTATTGAGAGTATTAGAAGAAGTACCATCTATGTTTGTGCACCCTTCTCCCCTGCCATCTGTTCACGGCTGCTGTTGAGGACATTACATGGGCTCTTGGTCTGACGTTGTGTAGCTGCTTTTATGTTCACACTATTTCTGATGTAGACATGCCACATTGTATGTAGGAACTTAAACATGACATTACTTTCTCATAATTAACAACACTGCTTTGTCTAATTATTTCAGAAGAGAGGAAATGTTGCTAAGGGTGAGGCTAAGGAATAAACATGAGTGGTGCCATAAGGCTATGTCAGTTGATGCTCAGTACTGAGAGGTAACTGGAGGCTCAGGGTCATTCTGAGTAGTCCTAAGGGAGAAAAAGTGCTTCAGTGTGGTCCAAGGACTCCTCTGTTCTTGAACTCACGAAAAAAGTAAGTTAATTTGAATTAAAAAAAAAAAAAACTCAAAACCAAGGCTCATTATTTATCGTGTCTATTCAGAAATTACTGTAATTTATACAGCTCTCGTCATTCATACATCTCGATGCTGCTGATAGTAATTGGCATGTTGTTTTGAAGTCCATATGTGTGGGCATCGTGTGTTGCATTGGGTTGTCACAGAGCTCCATCTGCAATATGGACTACAAAAATGTAAGAATTACAGCTTACGTTTCTGCAGAATAAACTTGGCCAGTGGATGCTAGAGTTGAATATTCTCTCTGACAAGGTTCTTTTAGATATTCCAAGTGAAGATGGTTTTGTATCAAATTACTCAAATTTTATTTATTACTGAATTTACTTAATGCCAAATTACTTACTTGTTTTATTTGCTCTTATGTGGGATTTAGTTGAGCAGACTGATACAGCAATGTACTGAAATCAAAAAACAAGCATAATATAGCAATTGCAATATGCAGTAGAATCACAATACATTCTTGATTCCCATTACCTCTCTCTATACAGTCACTGCCACCACACTGCTGTCCCCAGACACTGGAAAAGAATACATGGATTGAAGCCAGCTCAATTCATTGCTTGCTTCAAATTTGCTTTATTAGTTGTACAGCTTTTATACTTTATGTTGGGCTGAGCCGTGCACTCACTCCCTGCCCCATGCTGAACTTGCTGTTTGAGGAAGTAATTGCTCTTTGTTAATTGACTCAGGGAGTCTAATGATTCAATGATACAGTTGAATTACCTAAAACTAAGGTTGCCCTCAGTCTTCCTGGTGTTGAGATAAGCCTAGCCTCCTTTAGGGGACACTGTTCCCTGAGCTCATTTTTGGGTTTTGGAGGTTTTGTTTGTTGGTTTTAGGCTTTTTCCCTTTCTCCTCTGAGCTCTTCCCTGTGTGATTGGTCACAGTGAGCCAGTTGAGTGATGAAAGAAAAGACGGAGGGTTCCTCTTTCACAAAGCAGTTTACAAGTGTATTTCTTATTAGTATAAGTTTAATATTAGAAAAACATATTAGAATCAAGCTTTTCTTTACATTGAACTGTTTGAATAACTGCACGATATGTACAATTCAACTGTTGTATTATGCTAGTTCTTTCAAGTGTATTAGAGCCCTCAGTCTTTTTGTGCACTAGAGGTCTCTTATTTACTCTTTTTTAAAAGACTTACAGTTTATTTGTATTCTGAATACAATGCCCAGCACTTGCTTGCCACTTTATCATTAAAGGTACATAATGTACCATAAACAAAAAAGTACCAGCACAAATTAAAAGGCATAGTTATTGAATATTGCTCTTCCCTACACAAGCAGTGTCACAGCTTCACTAGCAGGAGCAAAGCATTAAAATAATTTATTTTTCTTAAGGAAAAAAAAAAAAGATATAGGACAAAGCAGCTTTTGTTATTTATTATGCCTTTGGGAAGAGAAGTCTAAAATTCTCTTACCTAACTGCCAGCACAGTGCTGAGCATATAAGCCTGCTTATATAGACTCTTTTAGGTAATTGAGTATGTAACTACTCTTTCTGTCACATTGATAGCAAAATAATAATTGAATAAGCTATACAAAAAAGCACGTATTTTGTATTATAAGTACAACTCCATTTAATTTTTTTTTATGAAATATCTAGGGAGTACAAAACACGCCAATACAAAGGAGAAATACACACTTGCAACAAATTGTCAAGCATTTTGAGGTATATACTTGCTATGACTTTTATGATGTGCATGACATATTCCTCCTGCCCAGTAACAGTTTGTTACAGCCTAGACCACAAGAAAGACTGTTAGTGGAAGGTTATCAGATGTTAGAAGCGCTACTGTTGGAAGATGTCATCTGCAGATATTGCTTACTTTTTCTCCCTTTATACATGTTTTCCTCCTCTGTTCACCCTGGGGGAAGATAGAAAATGGATTAAAATTGATTGAGCTAATGAGTTTTGGAAGAAGCGCTGAAATGTACATTTTCCATAAAAACACAAATTAAATGCATGCTGGCTACAGTCTCTCAGGGGAATCTGAAGATAGAAGTGTTCAAATACAGTATTTTTCCTTGATTACCACAGGAGAAAAATCTTGTATCTCATCTGTGACACCTTTCATTGGGAAGTCTAAGAACTTCTTGCAAACATTAATGAATGAAATGATGAAGTTTAAATGGCACTTCAGGGTGACTTTTCTAGAGGGACCATCTGGGGCTCCCAAAACGCACAAGCTTTTACTCTGATGCAGGGATCTTTTGGCAAGGGTAGGATTACAATCTAGGCCCCATGTCACCTGCTGCTATCCCTGTTTCCCAGTTAATGTTTTTCATCTTTAAAGCTTGGACTGAGTCACCGGGCATCTGTGCTGAAAACCTCTTTAAGTTCAGTGCCCAGCAGCATCCCATCCCAACTCCAGAATGCAACTTTCATCCTTAGAGGGGCTTCCGACACCCAACCAAGCAAAATCCTGAGCGACCTGGTGTGATCCCAGAGCTGACCTTGCTTTGGGTGGGAAGCAGGACCAGAGTCTTCCCACCCGATTAATCCATGTTGCTCTGAGAGCTTTGCTGAGTATCAGAGATGGCGGTGGAGGCCATCCCTCTGGCTGCCAGCAGTGAGTGCAGAGCTGGGTGCCGTGAGCACAAGATGTCAGTCTCTGTCTTCCCATCTGCACTGCTGCTCTTCTCTCCGGCTGCCTGAATTGGAGGCAAGGTCAAAAAACGGAGGTTAGGTGACCCTTTAGGCAACTTGTCTCAGATACATTTATCCTACAATGGATAGGCGTAGCCCCGGGCAGGGTGACCTGGGCTCAATTTTCAGCATTGAGCTACTCTTACATTCTATCCCTATTTATTGGTCTATAAAAGCTGATAAATTATACTCGCTTACTTTAGGAATGAAGAGTTATTATTAAATGGCTATATAATGTATCTTTATTGAGTTACTTAAAAAGAAGGGCAGAGATGAGCTCAGAATAAATGCAGGATACTAATGTTTTTTCTAACCCACAAATATTTGTCTTTCTGGCTACTTTTACCCTTCTACATCAGAGCTGCCTGAAGTTGGGAAAATGAGAGCTACCAGCAGCAGCATCCCCTGAGCCTGGGGCTTGCTGTCACAGGTGGTGTTATCTCCAATCCTGCCAGGAAGGGGGCCCTGCGGGGACCCCAGTGCCAAAGGCAATCAGTTGATTACACATGGATTGGGGATTTATGTTACTCACATGCCCCACCAGTGCAGTGGCTCTTGACTGCAGCCCATCCGCATACGGGTGCTGAGCCCCTAGAAAAATTATACCTAGCTGACTGTGTGACAGGAGAGGTGGAAGCTGAGTGGGACTCCCAGACACTAGCCATCTCCCTACCGATTCCTGGGAGTGAATTTGAACGTGTACTTAAATCGCACATCCCCAAGTGATGCTGAGCACTCGACTCCCAGGCTTCTGATGACTTTGCGGTAGGGTTGTGTACCTTAGAGGAGAAAGGGCACGATGGATGAGGAAGCTCACCCTGCAGCATTTGGAAGCAAAGAAATAGGAAAGCTTCAATGGAAAGATCAATATTGACTAGATATAATATTTTTCTATTCTCCCAGATTTCAGATATTATAAATCTCTGTGTGCTACCACTAATGAAAGATGACTGATAAATTAGCTTAGGCCATGCTCTGGGATGCTGATATTGTTTGCTGTTTGTCGTACTCGGAGCACTAAATTTAGAGACTTGTATTTTTGACTCACTGAATTTGTAGCTGCATTACTAGTCTCTGCACGTTTTTCCAGTTAAACTAAATGACTATTATTTCCTCCTCCTCAGTCCCCCACCCAACTGTTGTTGTTTAATTAACCATAACGTGCTTCTCTTCAGTGGGTGTTTGTTTATAGTTAGATAAATGTTAGTAATATGCTGCAGCGTAAAGTCCTTTAACCAGGAATAGTCAGGTTCTTTCAACTACTACAACATTTGTGAATAAGAAAAACTGCTTTAAATTCAATTTTTCTGATGACTTTTCTTAATGTTTTAATTATAATTTTAAAGAATCATGAGGTTCAAATTGGAAGAGAAACATTAATCCCAAACTGAAACCATATGTGATGGGAAAAGAAGATTATGTGAATTTCTTGTAATGTTCTATGAAAAGGTTTACTTCACTAGAAATTCAGATCACATCTGCATTTCTTAGCTTTTTATTTTTGTCTTTTTCTTTCTTCTTAAGCCTTTGAGAAAATGTAAGCAAAATGAGTTCATGATGAGCAAAATAGAAGGAACACAGACGTAGCATGATCACTGATTTCTGATGCCTGTGTTCAGTTCCTCCAAGATATGTGTAATATCTTCAATAACAAAGATTTTTTTTTTCCACAAGGGCCACTGGAGCACTTTTAAAACTGGTCCCTAAATGTCTTGTAATCATTTCTCCAAGATCACTTTGATTTTAATATAGTTTCATATAAGAAATACCTAATTTCATTTTGCATGTAAGCAGTGAAATGGATGGTTAATAGCTATTTGGGGTGTCCTGATATCTGGCCTTTCTTGGTCAGAAGAAGTACAATAGGCTAGGTTTGCTGTTTCCTTCTCTTTCTAAATTGTACAGATCTGGGAGACAAATCCTGGGAGTACAGCTCAGAGCAGTGCCTAGAATAAAGATTCTTCTGCTTAAAGAAAGAAAAAAAAAGGCAGGAGAGGAAAAGAAAAAAAAAAAGAAGCACGAGAGACAGAGAGTAAGGTTGTAAACCTCGACAAAGACAGAATGGAATTATAATGGTCTAGGACACTGCACTGTGTTTTCCCCTACAGTAAATCAATAGACTTTCTTTTTCAGCCTGCCCAGAGTGCTGCTGGCGGTCTTGTCTGATGGCATATGATAATCCTACCACCTGTGGGCCCCAAAGACTGCTTATGGCAGTCTGAAAGTTAGGTTGAAAGTACAGTCCCGGCCTGAAAAACACCTCCAAACACAGTGTAAATCCAAAGCTACATCAGTTTATGCTCGATAACAGCAGTGCATTTCTGTCCCGTCAGGCAACAGGATCAGCCCTGGTGTGAGCACTGGTGGAGGCGAACCGGCTTCCCTCCTGATAGCAACATGGTCCCGCAGAAGCACTGCGCTGCGGAGGTCTCTGCCCAAGCCTGGTGGCAGGTCTGCCCTCCACAATGAATATGCATCTGAGAGCATTGCTGGGGCAGGACTGAAACTGGAAACATCTCAGATCCAGTGCTGTATTGGCAGGGTTGGTAGCTAGGAAAGGTCATGTATGAAGCATCTTCAACTACAGCTTTGCAATGCTGCTTTTTTCTTAACTTCTTAAAAACATGAATTTTCAAGGGTGAGTTCATTCCTCTTTAGGAATAAGGGCGATTTCTTTAAGTCTGCTTATAAGCTGGCAGCCTGTTTCACTGTTGCTTTTTTTCTGTATGACTCCGCAGGGCTGAAAAGCTGAGGAATATGGGCACCAAAATCAATTTGTCTGAACAAGAGATCACTAATTGTGCTGCAATGTTTATCCAGAATCATTCACTGTCACAAAAACACACAAAGGACGTTTCTACCTTACTGAACAGCCACACTGCAGCAACTCATAGCTGTCACAGTGCTTTATGGTGCTATGGGGCCAGGCTGCTGGGAAGCTGGCTCAGGGACCTCCCTGTGCTGTACTGAATTACAGAGTCTAGATCAGCTTCTTTTTTCCCAAATGACTGCTATATTCTGTTAATATTTTGTATTTTACTTAAACATAGAGTTGTTCTACTAATGGTAGACTAAACCTGGAAGATATATTGCCTGCATTGTCTTACTTGGTACCCTGTGCTGGGATTGGATATCTGTGTCTTTTTTGAGTAGAAGGTTCCCAGTCCCCATTTTCTCACCAGAAGCCATACACACCATAAGGGAGAAATTCCTTTTCTTAGAAACATGAAATTTAAATGTGGTAAAGCAAAGAGAACACTAGAACTAAGTGATCATTGCCATCCTATGTCACGGGAAGAAGACATGACTTTGCCCAGTGTGATTCGGAAAGCATGTGATAGAGCTTGCTGTTGAAGCCAAACCTATCATGCGCTTTTCACAATATCATTTTTCTTTCCCTTTTTTCTTTTTGTTATTTTACACAGTGACACTATGTGTGCTTTGAACTTTGAGAGAAAAAGTCTATTTGTGATTTATCTTGCAACAGTAGAGAGCTTGTAAATACCAGCTGTTACCCGTACGCACATTTATTTTTATTGGTTGTGAAAAGTTTAGCATGTCTCATGTTACAGTTTGGCATATCTCACATTTATAATAGTTTCTGAGAAAGATCAGGGACCTAAACCTGTGTAAAAGGGAAAGGCATATATATATGTTGGCACACAATACAAAAGGATTTCCACTGAGAGATAAACTATGTTTTCTATGGCTTATTTCTGTCGAAGCAAACTATCTGCCTGAAGAAACTGGTTTTCCTATGCCATGGTTTTTGCTATTCCATTAAAAAGCTCTTTTGAGACTAAGGAAGTATTGGCTCTAGTTATTCAGAGTTTTGCACCATGAGTATGCTTAGCCACAGGAACATTCATGGCCACTGTGCATGAAACATCTTCAAGAAATCTCTCTCCAGAATCAGGCTGTGTTTCTCTTCATAAGTGCATACCCAAACTTCACCTAACAACACGGGGAACATCCAGCTGTGTGCAGCTTGACAATGCTGGCCCTTCCCAAGCCCGCAGGGCTGGCGATGTGCTTATCACCCTGGTTGTACATACATGTTTCATGAGTGAGAAATCCTCATGTGCATCTGCAGAGGTGTCCTGGGGGTACCGTACCCCTGTGCTCACCCTGGAATGACAGGAGTGAAGGGGAGGTGTGTAAGCCAGGTGCTGGCACTAGCGAAGCCCTCCTGCTGCCACTGCTGCCCCAGGCCTCAGGAGCTGCAGGTGTTGCTGGAAGTGTTTTCATCAGCATCACCTCTGGGTGTATTCCTTAATGACAATATAATAGGACAATGCATAGTAATTTCCCCAAGTAACATACGTTGACATGACATTTAATTTGACATCTTTGTGTGTGACCTTCACAATCTCTCCTACACTCTTGTCTCCACTGTGTTTTTTGATGAATTTTCTCCCTCTAAGACATAGCTTTTTAAGATTTGTCATCAGACACTGAAACTTAGTAAGCATGTTAGGATTCATTTGTCCCCCGGAACTTAGAACAGTTTCTCCCAAGGCCAGACCCTGAGCTCCCTACTGACTTTGTCATTTTTAGGAAGATTTTTCTTTTGCTAGCTACCAGCAGAGCAGGGGCTGATGAATCTTTAGACTGTGTCATATACCATATATGCAATTTTCTCTTGAAAAGAACTCTCCACATTTTATGAGATGAAATGTTACTCTTATCCATGCTATTGTTCACAGACACAAAGCTACAAGGGAGATGGTGAAGCAGAGGGAGGGACACTGAAAACATGTAGGAAAAACAGTTCAAGGAAAGTAATTAGTTTTCTTTAGTCTCTGTAAAACTATCAAAGCAAATGTTAAATTTTCATTTAGGATCTTCCTGTTTTTAAAAATAGAGTTGGCTGGTTAGACTTTGCCCAGGCATGGATCCACGTAGTGCAAACCTGGGCTGTCACCTACCTGGAACATCACAAAAGCCACTGCTTTGCCTGTCAGAGTTAAGGGGTGCTGGAGGAGAGCTTTTCTGGTAAAAAGTATGCTTTACAAACTAAGCTAAAGCAGCAGGCTGCAGTCTTTTTCTCCAAGACCTCTGGACTGTTCTGTAGCCTCCAGTAGGCAGAGCTTGTGCTCAAGCCAGAGCCAGAAACATTGAATCTTGCCACTGGAAAAATGTTGTTGTCTTCACTGGATGGTAAAACTCAGGCTTTGAGGTTGGGCAAAAGTATTTTACATGATCTTTGCCATGTAAAATTTTACATTGCTTTTGCCTTTTCACATACACAAACCAAAATATTTTGTGCCCCTTTACAAAATCAGTGCAGTTGCCTTTCATAAACCACCTTAAAACCAAAACACAAGATAATGCAGGATGTGTTAAAATGTCTTTATTTTTTGAAATTCCCTTCCTTATCTTTACTAGAGTTACAGAAAAATTTATTTGAATCCAAAGCGCATTTTTGATGATCACATTCCACAAAAGAAAGAAGGAAATGATGCGCTAAAGGGAATCAGATGGTAGGGTAAGGAGTGTCACATGAATAATGTTGACAGATAGATAGGTTTTTAGAGAGAAACTATCTTCTGATATTTGAATCAGAGCTTCAGTCACTGAGTAATGTGATCTAATCTGTCCTTTCCCAGTATCTTTGTACCTATAAATGGTAGACATCCCCAAATAGTGAAATGTTCTCTCAAGTGTGGCTCAATTTTAACATAAAGGACTCCCTGCTAATATTTTAGAAGGAGAGTAGAAGAGTGATTGTTGTTCTGGCTATCACAAGCTAAGAACATTACCCAGGTGGGGCTTGGAAAATGTTACAGCTGCGAAAAGTAAGAATGTTTTCTGACACACACACTGTCCTTAGCTGAAATGAAAACAGTTTCAAAGCGAGATACAGACAGGGAACAACTGCTCTGAATTTAACTAACTCGCTCCATTGATGGTTAGTTTGTTTGGAAGAGAAGGCAAGAAGTGAGGAGTAAATGAGGATTTTACTACTAAGTAATACAGCTAAGGAAAGAGGAAGAGGAGTAGGAGGAAGGAGTTATCACTTGTAGAGGTCAAAAGGGCACAGGATTGACTGTGCTGAGCTATAATAATCTCTGAAATCACAGAGGTAGAGCTGCCTCTTTTGTCTTACAAGAAATTACTAAGTTTCATAGTTATTTGGTTACTTCTTCTGTTTTCTTCCTTCCCTTATCTTTCCCTTCACCTCTATCATGCCTTTCAACTACAGCAAGATGAACAATGTTTACACTTTCTCCTCAGTTTTTTGAAAAGTTCTCTTCCTCTCCCACCTCTTTCCTATCTGCATCTCTGAAAAAAATCTGTCTTCTGAAAAGGTGTTGGCAAAACAAAGAAGAAAGGAAGGACATTTTCAAAATTATTTGCAAATAATTTTTTTTAACGGCTGGAAAAATGGGTAATTGAAAAATTTGGTTTAAATAGTTAAGCAAATGCTGCTGCAATAGTAAGGGCAGGGCGTGAAAGAGAAGTACACTATGTGTGTTCATGAGATCCATGCATCTCATGGCTGACTCATTGCCATGTTCCAGCATAGATCATGTACATTTGGGGGTAGTACCTTAACTCACCTTTCTTCTGTTCTTTTATTAGTAGAAGAAATGACAGTTATATCACATAAAGCACAAGTGAAATTTCTCCCTCAAATTAGCTAGTCTGTTCAAATGTCAGTTTGTGCCATAGACACTTGCAAGCGTGTCCAGAGAAGAGCAACAAAACTAGTGAAGGGGCCGGAGAACAAATCTTATGAGGAGTAGCTGAGGCAACTGAAGTTGTTTAGCCTGGAGAAGAGGAGGCTGAGGGGAGACCTTATTGCTCTCTACAACTACCTGAAAGGAGGTTGTAGAGAAGAGGGTGCTGGTCTCTTCTCCCAAGTGACAGGGGACAGGACAAGAGGGAATGACCTCAAGCTGTGCCAGGAGAGGTTCAGGCTGGATATCAGGAAAATATTTTTCACAGAAAGGGTCATCGGGCACTGGCAGAGGCTGCCCAGGGAGGGGGTTGAGTCACCATCCCTGGAGGTATTAAAAAGACGGGTAGACAAGGTGCTCAGGGACATGGTTTAGTGGCAGATAGGAATGGTTGGACTTGATGATCCTGGAGGTCTTTTCCAACCTACTGATTCTATGATTATATGATTCTCTGAAATGCAGAGCTGACACTGGCACATGGAAGCCTCGGGCCACCCCTACTCCCCTTCCACAGAGCAAAGCCCTATGCTGGTGCGACTGCAACACCAGAGAGGGGCATGTCTTCATGCCATGTGTGCACGCACACACACGTGTGCACACCCAGATGCATGCATGCATAAATGCTGCCAATCTTCATCTTTCTTGGCACAGGATGTAGATTTACGCACCAGGCACATCACTTCGGAAGCTTACTTGCTCTGATTTTGTGTATATAGTCTGCCTCACTCAGTGGTACTTTATAATTTTAAGTAAGGAGGTCTGCTAAGTGGTGTGATACTCTTCAGGAGGGATTCTTGTACTTCATCACTCTTGTAGAAAAGAGTACTGCTGAGTGACAATATACATTTTTTTTCAGACTGGTGCTGCTCATCTGATTGTTTAAAGAAGCATCAATCTAAACTAGAAGACTTCATAGATGGATGCAGCATAACCATGCTTGTCTACATGATTAAAAGCCTATACGAGACAGATTTCAGCATGTATCTATTATCTTTGAGAATGTTAGTTATGCTTTTGTCCTTATTATTTAAGGATTGAAATGAGGAGAAGACAAATGAGTTAGGAAATTCCCATGAGACTTTTCTATTCTTAACTTTGATTCTTGGGTCTGCCACAGATGTCTTATGTGACCTTGATCAAATTGCTTAACACCTCTGAAATGGGTTACTCTGTGTAAATTCGTGGCAATAGATTTCTTTCTGCCTTGACTTGCAGTTCCTATTTTAAGTGGATGAGAACTGTCATGCACTTACTTTGGTTCTGTATTTTACTCATGAGCAGTGCTTAGCATGATGTGACCCGACTTCAGCTGAAGCCTTTGATAGTCTTATTAAGAATGGGGATTGGGCACGTCAGTTCAAATGATGTAGATGATGAGTGATTGAAAACATGATATGAGTGACAACAATATTTCTTAAATTCTTTTTTTTATGCATACCTATCTTAGTTAAAAGTCGTAAATTCCTCAGCTGGAACAGTATGCAGGTTTGAAGTGGCAGATTTCTAAGAGGCTGTTATCAATCATGGTTTTTCTGATCTAGCCAAAATAAGACAGAAAATCTCCAGAGGAATCTCACTTCCTTGAAATTCATAGACCAGTTTTTCAGCCTCTGAGAGTCTCTGAGGAACAATATGCCTATCAATAATTATTACCTCTAAGACTTTTATATAACTGCAGAAATCTACAGTGTCCTATTGGCTATTTTAAGGCCTTTCTTGGGTCATTTTTTAAGTTGTGAGGTCAAGTTTTGTCTCATCTGTTTTTACTAGTGGAAAAAAACTTGTTTGAAATCTCCACTTTTGTTCCTGCACAGTCGTGTTGATGACTTGTTTGATTCCTCGGTTGATCAATAGTGAGGTACTACTCAAAGATCAACTTGGTATGTGGAGTTAGATATGGAAAGGGCAGGATTTGAGTAAAGGTGAAGAATTTTTGGCTTGTTACACTTCACAAACATACTGCATACACATGGCCTTGTAGCTGTTAACATTTTTTGCTATCAAAACTAAGGTAGAAACGCCTTCTTTGGGAAAGTGGAGATAGATGCCTCCATATATCGCTTTTCAGAAGCAGATTGAGGCTGATGTTATCTTCTTTCCTATGGACCTTCCTTAGTTTACAGGATTAAATTTCTGACCTGTGCAACCAATTTATTTTCCCACATCTGCTATTGATCTTATCAACAGCAACAAAAAAGCCACAATTTCTTTATTGCTTTTATATCCTATGGAAATCCCTTACGAAATCACTATCATTCCTACTTCTGCCCTAGAAGAGAACTACCCTGAGACATTTAGAATTCCCTTTGATTGGAGGAATTAAAGATCAACAGCTGTCAGGAATACACAGATATCTGCAGCTCTGATTTGGTGTAGGGAAGCTAAATAACCTCTCAAGACTCTTTCCAATTAAATTCTCTGGCCTCCCTATATAGCACTGCAATATGTCTGGAAAGAACAGAAAAGACCCTGCATATATATATCACATTATTGTGCTTTTTTCAAGAAGACTGGAAAGGTCAGATTTGAAGGGAAAATCCCCATGCAATTTCCAACTGCTATGTTGCTGTTGATACATTAATCTTCTATATATTTTTATATATCACAACAAAGCAGAAAGCAGCAAAATAAAGGCAGGCGTACAGTAACTGCATGAGGAAACTTGGCCAGATGTTTCAGCAAGAGCAGAAATTTGAGCTCTTTCACAGCAGAGAAAGAAACAGTCTTACTCTGCAGAATTGCTTCATAGATAGGAAACGTGTATTTATTTACTTGGAATCACCTGAAAGTACATGGAACCACTGAAGTAAGGAAAATAGGCTCGGGTCAATAATCTTAAAGTCAAGCATGCAGAAGAACAGGTGCTTGTACGCATGTAAAGCCGAAGTTTCTCTCCTTTCCACTGGTGCTATATGTTATAATGTTTCTTCAGATGGTATAGCTGTGAGTCAGTCTGGCAGACACTTCAGAATAGATTGTCCCCATCTGCTTTTCAATTTCAGGGGCTAAACCCAACTTCAGAAAGCCTCGTGTCTTTTTTCTAGTTTCAAATGAAAAATAATATTTCACATTAACTATCATGGTAAGTTGCTACCTACAGAGGTGATGACTTCTTAAATAAGTGTAATAGTCCAGTCATTTGTTTTAAAAAAAAAAAACCCACTCTGGCCAAATTGAATAAAGAGTGATCATCTACTAGTATTAAGAATGACATGGCTTGCTGCTGCTTTGGATCTGGATCAGCGTCATCATTCATAAACATTTTTAAATAACATGGCAGAATGGAAGATGCTCAAATCTGTACCTGAAAAATCCACCAAAGTCTTCCTACTGAGAACCTCAGAGGTAAGGAAGTAGAAGCAGAAAGGATGCATAGCTAGCAGACAAGGTTTATGCAGTAAGTTCAACATATTTTACCCACATTACTTTAAATACATTTTGTATAAATCAAAGGTCACATTTTAAGTCTCTGTTAAATCATCAAACAGTTCTTTTTAAGATGTCAGCAATTCATTGCACAAATAGTCTGCCAAATGTTTAATCAATTGTAAATGGCATGCAGATTTCAGGTAAAAGTTGGGGAAATTTTTAACTGCAGGTAAATGTAGATAATATCAGCCCTGGCTGATTTAAACTAGGCAAAGCCCTGATATAAATGATTTCAAAAGTGTGGATTATTCTGAAAAGTCATATTCTATCTTATTAACATAACTGTACTCTTTGTAGGTCGACCCAACAGTTCCTTGGCTGTGTAAAATCAGCATCTTTGCAGATCCATGTCAGTGGCTTAGGGAATACATTGGGTCAAACCTTGAGAAATAAATATAGTTGTGTAGCGACTATAACCCTGGACTTTCCTCCACTTTTTGTAGGATGGGGAATGGCATGCAAGGAGTTGTGTGGCTTTTCTGGTTCTGTCAAAATATAGACCTTGAACTCTTAGCAAAACTAGGTCTTCTCTCATTTGCACTGAGATTAGATTTAATAGTTGCGTGCCTCTGCTTCTTCCCTTTCTCTTGCCAGTCTGCCAGCTACATTCTTCTACATTTTTCCATCACATCAGCTTTGCCTGCTTCCTTTTCACTCAGTTAGCTTTCTTCACAGCCTGTTCCCTTCACATGCAGGTGTAGGATTTTCTCTTCTCACACAGTACCTTCCTTCTCTTATTTTCTCCCCTATTATTTCTCCTATTAAAGTGCATCTTGCTCACCATCTTTCTAAATGTCTCTGCCTTTTCCTGCAGATCCTCATTAAGGACTGCAGCTTCTTCGCTGGCATTTTCCCTCTTTTCCTGCATCTTTTAGGTGGACTAGGTCATCACTCCAGGGCTCTTCCACCAGCATGGCACTCTCGCCTGGCTCCGGGCTCAGCCCTGCTGCTGCATGCTTCATGGGACATTCTAGAGCTTCTTCCCCCAGTCACACCATCCTGCAAGTGCAGATCTCAGGGGGGCAAAGCAGCAAAGTCCTCCCAGGAATCAAAGAGAGAGACACTGCTGGGGAGACACAAAGAGAAAAACCCAGCCACCACAAGGAAGTGGGATGAAGGTGGAATCAGAAGCATACTGTTAAGCCATCTTTATCCAAGAACCTCATCACAGTTATTTTCCCATTACCGGATTTTTCTGAGGGAGAAAATTGACTTTGGAGTAGGCTCAGAGCTCACTTGTAATTGGGACCACGCATTACTTTCTGATGTGATGGTCTTACAGCGTGGCAGCACCTGGACACACTCATTCCCTCTTGTCTGACATTTTCTACTCAGCCATGCTGACTCTTGTCAGGTCTTCTTTCCCTTTACAGCTCTGCCCAGCACTTGCCGTCTCCACTTCTCAATGGCAAGCCTATTTCTGATCACGTCAAGGAAAACTCCTGTGCCCTCTGGTGGGTGTTGCAGTAGTAGTATCTTTTCAGGTCATTTTTCCTGCCACATTTGTGCCCCATCACTGCACCCTGAACTTCTGCTGTGCTTTGGACTTTCCACTTCTCACCTCTAATTTGTGGTCATTACTTAGTCATGGGCAGGAGCCACTTTTGTTTCAGCCCACTAAGTCATGTAAGTAGTTGGGATCAAAGTGTGTCCTGATTTATAGTACACATGCTTTCTAGCACTCGAGATACCAATCATCTCTTCCTGTTGATTAAGGGAATTTACAGCATGCTACAAGCACTGCACTACTGTGTGCAAATAAATAAATAGAGTATGTTCTGGCTCAGCTCCGTCTGGTTATGTTATGTGCTCCTTCCCTGGCTTGCTCTGCCCTTGTATTGAACTCTGTTCCTCTCTACAGAGCCCTGGGGAGGGACACAGGGTGGGGCCAAGGATGGTGGTCTTGAGCCGAGCCCTTCCCTCAGGCTCTCTCGGTGCTGGCAGGCATGATGCCCAGCTGAGGATATTCAGGTAACTGTGTTTTAGGTGCACGTCTTGGAAGGGGGATCATTTCACTTCCATAACGGCATTTTTGAGTGTCAGACAATAGCCAAAGCAGAAGCCCAGGAGTTTGCTGGGTGCAACAATGCTCTAACATGCTCTGCATGCCATCTGTTCCAGGCCAGCATAGGGCAGACATAAGTTCCATCTAAACAGCCTCCATAATGTCAAAAAATATTATATTTTACTTGTCAGACTTAACTGTCCACTTACCTGCATTTAAATCCTATGGATGAATTTCAAGCAATTAAAGTTACTTAAACCTTGATAGAAATTGGTACTGGGCATGTGTTTGTCCTGCAAAAATAGGATCAAATGTAGAAACAAACAAATTAAGCTGGTGTGCCTGCATAATGCAGCACAGTTTAGATATCTTAAATCAGCAATTGCCTCCAGTTTTGGTACTGGTATGTACTCCAGTGGCACAGGCATTCTTGTCTAGTGTCCCTGTTGAACACCGTAAGCTTGCCTTAGTGGGTCCATGCTTCCACAGGAAAGCCCATGAGCAAAAGCCTCTCTATCCTCGCTACCTTCTACTCTGTGGTAGGGAGTAACCCGAGCTCTTGCTATGAATATTTGCTTTCACTATGGCATATGCTGCAGAAGCAGGCCACTGTGGGCATGATTTTCCAGCTTTTATCTATTTATTTTGTTAAATAATGCATGTGAGGTAGATATATTGGTGATATGTTTATAGCTATCTGCAGAGACAAAGCTGAAAGCAATATACATAATTAATATATTCCTCCTGTTGAATGTTTGTTACTTAATAGTAGGTCTCATTAAAATCAATAAAAGGAATAAAGAACAAAAGGACATAGATTTACTGAATTTAGCCCTTAGATAATTCTCAAATAGGTCATGATAGTTAAGAATTATTTTAAATTAATTTTATTTTGAAAACGACAGCTGTTGCTAAATACTACTATCAAAGATTGTCTTCCAGCTCACTTTTCTTCATAGACAAGCAAGTCTCAACCCTTAAAATACCAGTGTGCTAGCTCTGGGGTGTACAGCTAATGTTTGTAGAGATGCATTTTACATGTTAAGAACATAAATTGGAAACGATAATTTACCCATCAATAGTTGGACAAGTTTACTGTCTTTAATTAAATGGTCAGATAAAGCCTTTTATCTGACTTTGTAACGCTGTGCTATCTCAGTGCCTTCTAAACAGATTGCAGTTATTGATCTCCAGATATACGCTGATATGAGCAGATAATTTACATGTCTAGTAGATAGCAAAGATCACCGTGCAAGGTTCAGTCTATAACTGAGGAAACATTTTTGCATGAAGATAAGTAATATTTTGGGAAAAGTAGGGACAATGACAGCATGCTGGAAAAGCTTTCCTCAAGCCTCAGAGCATCCCTAGAGACACTCAGACTGATTTAATAATCACAGAAAGATTATTTAATCTATCAGGAACCTGGGGTTTTATTTTTTGAAGATAAGTAATTTTCAATTTATTTTGAAAGGAAAGCTGGGGAAGCAGAAAACAAGCATTTTTGTAAAGAAAGCTGTCGTTTATGGGGACTTAATATAGTGACATCTTTTTGAAAACAGAAGCACTTGTCAAACACATGTGAAACTTGATCCTTGTGCTTTCTTTCCCCTCAAAAGAAGTAGAACCACTTAATTTTGTTGCTGTTCTGGTGAAGACATGGACTCATGGGTGTGCACAATGTTTGTTAAAAATAAACAGCAGCCTACCCAACACCTCTGGGTGCGAAATCCTTTGGAAGGATTTGCAGGATGCAGATGTTCTCCCCACCCCTCTACTCTGGTCCATGGGGGACTGATACCCAGGCTTTGCCTTCTGAGAGGGCCATTAATCTGACAAGCAATCTGATTAAATGAAAAGGGGTAAATCCCTGTTGGATAACAAAATGCTAGATTAGCAGTTAGGAAACCTTGTGATTAGAGAGATTAACTGCTAAAGACATCATTCTTCCGGATGTAAAGACTCCATTTTCATTTAGAGCTGGTAGTCCGTGAAAAACCACTGCACTAGCAATTAGGAAACTCTAAACGTGCTGACCTGCAGAAGGGTGATTGAAGCTTAAGATAACTTTGGTAGGAGTATTTCTTGCTGTTTGCTTGTTAGGCAATCCATTTTTCTTTCCCTGGACATTTCAGGCCTTCTTAAAAGATGCTGTTTTCTTTGAAAAAAAGGGGATTTGGTGCTAGCTACTACTGGGAGCAGAAGTTCCTCTCTTTGGCTTTATCATTTCATTAGGTATGAGAAAATAGCTTTTAAGAAAGCATGTGGCTGTCATGATCAAAGAGTTCCCCACAATTTTCTGAGCTGCCTTCTGGAAATCTACTGCTGAACCACAGAATCATAGAATAGTTTGGGTTGGAAGGGACCTTAAAGCCCACCTAGTTCCACCCCCCCACCATGGGCAGGGACATCTCCCACCAGATCAGGCTGCCCAAGGCCCCATCCAACCTGGCCTTGAATGCCTCCAGGGATGGGGCAGCCACAGCTTCTCTGGGCAACCTGTGTCAGTGCCTCACCACCCTCATGGAGAAGAAATTCTTCCTTATGTCAAGACGAAATCTGCCCCTCTCCAGTTTATACCTATTGCCCTTAATTCTATCACCACAAGCCTTTATGAACAGTCCCTCCCCAGCTTTCCTGCAGCCCCTTCAAGTACTGGAAGGTTGCTATAAGGTCTCCTCGGAGCCTTCTGTTCTTCAGGCTGAAACGTGAAAGGTTACAGTGTTCTCGTCTAGTGGCACTTGCAAAATTCTGTTTAAACAGAATTAAACATAATTTAAAAACTAATTGTTGAAATATGCTTAAATAGCCACCCTTAAATTAGTTGGCTAGTTTAATTCAATATAGACATGATATTTACATTTTGCTCTGAGACGACAAGCAGCAGCTTTAAAAAACATACTGCAAATATTTTTGCAAACATTTCTGCATCACTTTTGAAGTGCCAGGTGAGAGCTCAGCACTTTACTGCTCTAAACACAACTGCATAAAACCTGAAAACGTGATAACTACTAAATGAAAAGGAAATACTAATATCTTGTAGAAATCTGGACTGAAAGCTTTTGAGGATTCCCATGTTTATACCAAGTTTCCTTTTTCTACAGAGTAAAGATTATTAAAAAAAATGAAAACAAGGAATGCAGAAGAGGAAAAAATAACTTCATAGAGGATGCATTAGGTTTGCACTTAACAGTCAGCATTAGAAGTGATTTCTCACTTTTCTCACTTTCCAGAGACATGGTATAGAAGTAATTAGATTTAAGTTAAATTACAGCCAGAAGTGTAATTTTGGGGTACTCCCCGCAGCAACCTTTATTTAAGCAACCGCTTTTGAATATTCTGTTAGGACCTAACTGTATCTTTGGGCTTCTAAATTTTTTAAACAACACATAGTCATACTTGATTTAACAGAGACTTTTGCTAGATAGACTTCCATATCTCACTCCCACTGAAACCAAGAAATCTTTTTCCCCTGTACAGTCAGGATGAGTTAAGGGTTCATGTGGTGTAACTAAAGCACTCTGGACATCACTCAGAACAGTTTCTCTAGTCAGTATCTTCAGCTGCATGGTGCTGTGTGCATGAGTAAAAGCCTGTGGGGAGAAGTTTCAACTCCATCTGTGGATAATTCATTAAAAATTTTCCACTGTCACCGCTTCGGAACCAGGGAATTCACAACCAGCTTGCCAAAGCAAAGCTTTACGAGTCTTTATCATCTTCATTGCCATTCTGCGACAAACAGAAACAAATCTCCCCATACACAGCTTTTCTCCCTCTACTTGTGCTAGTTTGCTATACCCCTTTAAGCAGTTAAAACATCATCCACAGTGCTCTCATCTGGTCCTACCTCACTGGTTTTTTTGAGATCAGAATAGCATTGTTTTCAGGAAGAGATGGCAGGCAGCTCTAGGATGGATATTTGTTCTTTAGGTATCTGTAGAAATCACTTGAAAATATCTTAACACTTCTGCAGCAGGACTGTTTTTTTTCAGAAAACATACGATGCTTTTGTTGCAGAAATATTCATTGCAGCAGAAAACTAAGCACCAAAACCATGAAGAAATCCAGACATGGCAGCTTTTTATGCTATTGCTTTGTAGAAAACCCAGTGCGGGAGGAGGAAAAAACCAAAACCTAGGCCTCTTACAACGTCTCTTTTACTTTATATTTAATAACTAGCAGAGTCTAGTGTCAGAGTGTAGTGCTGTGGCCAGAACCCAAGGGAGCTAAAATGGGTCAACTGATGAGTAATTGGGTTATTTGAACTAATTACTGCCTGGAATGAGTCACCAGGCTGGAGCTCATCTGGAAGTTGAGGACAGTGCAGACCCAGTAACCTTGTAAATGTTCCTTTTGCTACCCCTCTTCAAAGCTCAGTGGCATCCCAGCTTTTAGCACTTTAGCCATCCCTGAAATTGTCCTTGCAGTTTTCAAAGTGAAGAGTCCTCCCTGCTCCAAGTGTTCTGGGACTATTAATAACAAAATCCTCATTTCTGTAACAGATTCTCAAGTGCACTTGTCAGTGAAGGTGCTGCAGATGCAGGACTGTCACAACAACCTCCCACTCCCCGTTTGGCTGCCCATGTGTTGTGTGCCTACAACTTCTGGCTCTGTATTCCCCTAAAATATATGTAACCACCACCATCAGAACGACGCTTGTCCCACTCTTTTGAATTTTGCCGCTTATCCACCAGTTAAGGTTGAGGGCCAACGATAAATGAGCCTGCATGGAGGGGTGCACATCTGCTCTAGTCTGGCAGAGAGGTGTAGGAGGGAGTGAGACCTCCCAGGTGATTTACTCCCAGTAGTGCTTCACTCATACACACCATCTCCCTAGGAGCACATCTGGAACAGCCAGCACTTGGACCTTTCCAAAGGGTGACACCTACTTCTTGATGGTCCAGTCAGCAGGACATCCAAGGGGGCACGACATGCACCTCTCACAATGCAGAGTTGTAAGACCTGACTTTTTGTGGTGGTGGTAGGAGACACGCTGTGCACTGAGTCAGGATGGCTGTAGACTGCCAGAGTCCTGTGGGCAAGGTCCCCACTCTCAGGAAGGAAAGAGTCAGGGAATTGCCTGTGGAAGGAAAAGTGAATTGCAGACACATGGCTTTCCCCATATCCCAACAGCACAGCAACCCAGACCAAGGAGTAGGGGAGCTTGGCAGCTTCCAAACAGCAGCTTCTCTGAAACCATTGGAGAGCCAAGAAGCTTTATGGGCTGCTGCCCACTTTCATGCCTTCTAGAGCAGAGACGCGCAGTGTTAATCTGGTTCAGGTGTTTCTGTAATTGTGATTCATTAAGATAACCACAGAGATGCGTGGCTAGCACCTGTGTGCTCTTGCTGGGGTTGTGTCAGTGCTCTCAGCTGGGAGAGGAAATGTATGGCCGTACTGGCTAGTTCAAGGCTTTTTCCTCCTTTTGTAGTTCCTTTATGATATATTTGTTGGCCTCTGCAGCATTGAAGGTGCTGTTGCAAGCAGCCCCTAAGTAACTTGAGGGCATGATCAGTGTGATGAGTTTTATCTGTCTTGCCTGGGCAGGATTGCCCACATGCTCTTGACAGCGCATGGCTGCTTCAAGAACAGCAGCGGGCTGTTCTGACAGAACCATTTCTCCTCCACCAAGAGGCAAGAGGAGGACTAAGGGTATTTAGTCCTTTCTGAGGATGTCTATAGTTTTTATGTTATTCAGAGTCAGTCTGAAAATCCAGCCTCCTCCCAGACCTTGGTTTGTGGGAGACCACTCTGTGTCACCGACTCAGCCCACATATGGCTCTGGGCCATACATAAATACACTATAAATGGGTTACCCGAGTGTGGGTCTCATCTTCTGGGCTCTGTGACTGCTATCAAAGTCTGGAAATGCAAGGAAGATCTTCATGTCTTACACTGATACCTTTATAATGCTTGCTCTAATAAGAACAGAGTTTGGATTTGGGGGAAGTGATAAGAGGCAAACAGGAATGTGGCTCGAGTCAGACTTCATCAGCAGGCAAAATCATGCATCCTTATCAATCAAGATGGCTAAAAAGAAATTGCAGTTGTTTGACAGCTGTAAGTGATGTATCTCTAAATAGTGGCACTCCTGATCACTGAGAAATCCTTGCTCTTGCAGGCTTGATGAAGAGTAATTAAGGGGCAAGCTCAGAAGTCAATAGATGCCCCACGGGATTAGAGGTTCACAGCAGACCCACTCTGATTAAAGACCTTAAAAGGCAGTAGGCTGATCCTCATTTGTTCTGCAGTAGCTTATCAATCATGCTTTTAGTCTGGACCAGGAGCACACAGCTTAAACAGTCGCTCACATTTTTCCAGGATTCCTTCTTTTCCACTGGGTCTATCTTTCCACCTTTTCAAGAAAGTTAAGGGATATTAAATAACCCTTACTAAACCCACAGACAGGTGGTGGGTAGCTGTATGGGAAAGATCACCTGACACTAAAACAAGGCCATTTCTGAATGTAACACATTAAAGCCATTCAAAAGCATCCATCAATACTATTTTCTTTTTCATAAAATGTGGGAATGCATGCCTGCTAGCGCCAAGATAGAGATCTAATGTGGATATTGGCTTTCCTAATGGGTAATCTGTAATCAGGCTTCCCTGCTATGGCACTCTGCCACTCAGGGAAAGAGGCAGAAAAGTAATATTAGTTGGGATACAGTGAAAAGGTCACGGTTATTATATCTGCTACTATATTGAAATGTAAGATTGCTCTGTGCTTGTCCCTCCTTTCTTTCTCATTCGTGAAGTGAATTTATAAATAGCATCTGAAGCTAAGGAAAATGTTTCTAGTGACACAGCTTGATTTGCAGGAGAGAAGGAACTTTACAAAAGGATTTTGTTTTGCTTTAAACATGTCTACATACAGAAAATATGAAAAGTAGCACGGCTGTGAGTATAGCAGACACAGTGAACTGTCTGTACACAAATATGTGGAGAAGGGACCTGTCTGAACAGCATATGAGCAGCCTAGCCAGGGACCTAGACACATTTGGAGGAGGTAGAAGATGTCAGCTCTGAATTAGGACAGCAGTTGGCTCAGTCCTTAAATATCGGTAAGATCTAAATGGAGCCCTAAGCATATTCCATATCTAGAATTTTAGCTAGCTGAAATATGAAATATTCTGTTGAATCAAGGTGGGAAACACAGTGATCTTAAGCTCCCCACAGGTCTGTAGGTGATCCAAGTTGTGCTCATGGCCAAGGACACCTTGGGAGCATGGGGAGTGACCCCCATTGGGCAGTGGGTCACTGCTGGCCTGAGGACAGAGCAAACACTAGGAGCAAATGTCCTTTGAAGTCCTTGGTAGTGTCAGGTATGCTTTCCATAGTTTCTTGAAAGGTCATATATACATATACATATACATATACATATACATATACATATACATATACAGGCTGATAAAGAAAACATTGCCTGGAGGGAACAGGTCAGATGGATAGGGTGACTTGTCAGGGTGGAAAGCAGTGGCTGCTTGGAAGTTTTAGGGAATCCCCATTTCATGGAGTAGTTCACACCTCAAATCCATCCAGTCTTTGGGGAAAATTCATACTGAGGTGAGATATTGGGGTTTTTTTATAAACAGTTACCAACTTGCATTCTAAGAGCTGGCAGGGAAGGGTGAAGCTACACATCATGATGTACCACTTCATGAAATCATGGCAGGTGAGTTAGCTCTTTTGAAGCAAGTGCAGTTTGTTAAGCTGCCATCTGAGTTTAACACAGAATCTTCCTGATATGCCGTGACTCTTTCAAGCTACTAAAAAGGAAAAAGGGAAATCAAAGAAGAACCAAATATGCTTTATGAAGAAAGAAGAACCAAATATGGTTTTCCTGCTGTCACGTATTTCTTCCCAGGCAGCAAAGAGCCTGATTTTTTTTCCCAGCACCTTTTTATAAGAGGTAGACCACTAATACCTATGGGCAAGTAGAAACGTAAAAAATTACCAAACAAAGTACTGTTTCTTATTTTCAGGAAAACATTAGAAAATTCTAAAAAAAAATGAACATGGAATTCTTTAACTTCAAGCTTTTAGCCACAGAAGAGTGTTCCTTTAAAACCATAATAATAAAAAAAAAAAAGGCTCGATCATCAATATTTTATTACTTTGAATTTACTCATTTAAAAATATCTTAGCTGAAGGCTGTGGATAGCAGAACAACAGAGTTACAAAGGCTGAAAAATAATAACACGCTTTTCAATCCTGGTATTAGAACAGTACTGGTGGTCTGAATGGCCTATTTGTAACTTGATGGTCACATAAATAAATGAAACTACCTTTGGAAGTATGAGAGCACCTTATTATAAGATCCTCTGTGAGCACTCAAGGCCAGGGGCTGGTTTTCTTAATGATTACTGATCAGCCCAATGTGTCATTGCAGCATATAGCAGACTAAACTTCCCAAAGGCAAGCACTGATTTTAGAACTTCCTACTATAGTCACTTTAAAAAAGACTCTTCTCATTCCTTCCCCAAAGGCTGATTGCCTTAAACCTCCTGAGAGAAACCTCTGGAGCATAGACACAGTCCATAAGAGATGCTGGAAAACAGTAATAATAATTCGTATCTTCAAAGGAAGGAAAAGAAGAACACGGAGTTTTTGGCTGGTCATCTTTACTTTATTTGCCTGGCAAAGAGTTGCATGAAATAACTACTCTGTAAGTAATTGGTAGGAAATGAGCAAGAGTTATTATGAATCTGTCAAAGCCAGGTCTTGTTAATCTGATAAATTTCCTTCATTAATAGCTTAATGGGCCCTGTGGGTGAGAGAAGGGGTCCTTGAGAAGCCTTTGATCCTGTCCTGCATGACATTTTCATAAACAAGTAGGGCCATAGGCCAGATGACATATACCGTACGGTAGTGGAAAATGTTATTAACTGTCCTATTAACTCCTAGAGCTTCACTGTTAATATTGGGGGATCTACAACAGTTTATCCACCATCTGTATGTCCTTTATGGATGGTTTTAAATGAGTACATTTGCTAAATTTGCAGGTATTACCAAGCAGGTTCTGGTAACCAGTATGTCTGGGGATAGACTGATCTTGAGAGACTGGGGAAACAGTTCAGTAAAAAACAAACCAACAACAACCCACCACAAAAGCGTACAATCCTACATGGTGATGGAGCCTAAACTCAGGCTGAAATAGTTATTGCCTGTAACAATGGGAGGTCACCCACCTTACCCAATTCAGGCAAGGAGATCTCCTCACAAAGGTCACAAAAGGCCTTTGAGACACATGAAGACATTCTTCTGCCCAACTCGGCATGGTGGAGAAGCAGATCTAATTTTGGGAATTGTGTTTTAAGAAAGATATGGAATAATTACAGAGACCCTTGGGGAAAGCAGTGGTAGTGATGAAAGGTTTAGAAAACTTAACTCCTGTGAAACAGCTAAATGAATAGAAGTGTCTTACAGTCTATAATATCAAAATGTATGAGGCAGGGCTTTTAGAAGCAATACAGTTTGTTGCAGATTTGCCTTGCCATTTAGCACAGCGTAAAAGCTCACAGAGAGCAGTGGTGTGAGGCGAAGTTGGAGGAGACATTTCTCCACTCAAAGGCTTTCACATTACATTCTTCTTTTGCAGAGGAAATGGCCATCGGTACACGGGAAAGGCAATCAATAGCAAGCACTAAGCTCCCAGGAGGAATGTAAGAAGAACAATAAAAACACTTTGTTGAAGTACTTGGGTAATGAACATTGCCACAAGTTGAAGCAAATATTGTTGATACAACTCGGGCTCACCTGGCTCCATGTGCTGCGCAAAAAAGCAATCAGTGGCTTCAGTCCTCTGGTTCCCTTTTTCAGCCTTGCCTTAGGATTAGAGCTGGTGAAGGCGCTGGAGAACAAGACTTACAAGGAGCAGCTGAGGGAACTGTGGTTGTTTAGCCTTGAGAAGAGGAGGCTGAGGGCAGACCTTATTGCTCTCTACAACTACCTGAAAGGAGGTTGTAGAGAGGAGGGAGCTGGCCTCTTCTCCCAAGTGACAGGGGACAGGACAAGGGGGAATGGCCTCAAGCTGTGCCAGGGGAGGTTCAGACTGGAGATCAGGAAAAAAATTTTCACAGAAAGGGTCATCTGGCACTGGCGGAGGCTGCCCAGGGAGGGGGTTGTGTCACCATCCCTGGAGGTATTTAAAAGATGGGGAGACAAGGTGCTCAGGGGCATGGTTTAGTGGCAGATAGGAAAAGTTGGACTTGATGATCCTGGAGGTCTTTTCCAACCTAGTGATTCTATGTGGTCATTGTGGTGAGATTGCTCCGGACAGACTAGGTCTTCTTATATAATCTGGCATGTAGGAAGGCAGGGGTACAGCTCCCAGCTGCTGGGCACGAGGAACATCCATCTCCTACACCCACCTTCATCCCTTGAAGTGTGTGTGTGCCTGCATTTCACCCATTCCGTTTTGCAGGCATCCTCAGACCTAACTGCCTAAGCTGGCACCAATAAAATCTTTAGGAACAACAGAATTAATCATAGAGACATCACAGCAATAATATAAACATGCTTCACCTCACTGCAATATAAAGCAACAGATTCTGAGGGAACAGTTTCTGAGGGGCTGGATGGAGGGATTTGCTGCTGTAATGCATCACTATTCTTCAGACAGAAGTTTCTTTACAAAAAAGACTTAATTTCTCCTTCACTGTTAAAACATTTTGCCGATGTCCCCAGCCGTTACAAGAAAAGGTTTCAATTTCAGAATGCTGGCTGCATTCCTATGAGATGTTATTATCTTTGTGGTCAAGATTCAGTATAAATTGAATTTTCTTGGCTCTTACTTCTAAGGGATTTTAATTTTGAAGTCAAGAATTGTTTTATTGGTATCAGGAGCTGGAGGATACGGCAGTGTGATGATGTCCATGTTGTCTTCCCCTGTTCACTGATCAATACTTCTGTGATTTTGGTTTTTCTTTTTGAACATCTAGAACCTGGAGCCATGGTATTACCTAATAATTGTATTTTAAAAGAAATTAGAAAGAGAAAAGATAAGGAAAAACAATTTTTATCACAGAAAAGAACCCAAAGAGTGTTCCTTAAAATATCAGAGAAAATACAAATAACTTAATGCTGGGTACCTCAGTATTTAATACATTTGTTAGTCATTGCTTATGAGCTAATTACATGAATTTTTACTTTGGTTGTCCATGTCTTGGTTTCTAAACAACTGTGCTCAGTAGAATCGCAATCTTCTCTTCAAAAGGGAAAAAAAAAGTTCCACTCCCAGATTATTGGAAAAAAAGAACCCTGTCTCTTGTTTATTTATTTATTTAGAAAGCACATACAGCGATGCATGGGGAGGGGAAGAGAGATGCAAGACAGGCGAGCATACAAATCCATCTCAAAAGAAATAGTGAGACACTTCCCAGATGATTAGTAGTACATCAGTCTATGTGAACATTTAAACTGTTGTACCTCTAGATTAAAAAAAAGAAACCACAGAGAATTTCTGAAGAACAAGGTAAATGTCGGCATTTCAGAAACCCCACCACAATCAACTTGTAGGCAGCAATGTTTTTGTTTTTTGTTCCTGATATTTCCTCAAAGGGGTCTCTCTTGCTCACGCTATGGTTTCTTTCCTCAGTGTCCGCCTCTGGTGACAAGTAAGGATACTTGTGAATGAAGACTTCCCCTTCGTTCTTGACCTTTTCTTTAACTTCTTCTGGTGCTTGAGTGAAATTCCAAGCTCCTCCATTATCGCATTGAAAGAAAGACACTGGTGGAAAATGGAAATGGCATTAAAAACTTCTTACTGAAGGCAGGGTTCAACCACATCCTTTGCACAAACGGTGGTTTTTAGAAGCAGGGACCTGAAATCTTACTGGCTGCATCAGAAAGCTTCTCTGTTCAGTTCTGCCAGCTTTGAATAAACCCCTGAGGTATAATAGGTAAGTCTATATAAGTCATATTTTTGCCTAAGTTGGCTTCCACTGAATTTAATTTAACTTTGGCTTAGCTAAAGCTGATTATTAATGTTTCTGAAATTCTACACAGATGCACTCACAATGTTTTGGTGGCTTCATATCATAAAACTCACCCTTCTTCAGTAGGTAAATTCCCCCCTGACCTTAAAGGAAAAGATATCTTCTTTTTAAAGTCACATGTATGTTAGCCACAAAAAAAAAGGGGTATACTAGCAGAAATAACACAATTTTTGAAGATTCTTTTGTGGTTTACTTAGATTCCCCCCACAAAATTAACAGACATTTCTAAAATATAGCACAGTCCTCAATCGTCTTCTTTCTTTGGAAAGAATCTTTTTCAAACACTGTATGTTGAAGAAATGAGAAAATGACCACAAGAATAAGGTAGCTGAATAGTTTAGAAAGAAAGGAGAAATCTTCTGAATTCCCACCATCACAACATTAATAAAGAGATTTTGGCTAAGTGGAAACAATTTAAAATCTGCAGCTAGAATAATTACACGTAACAAAATAACACAAAAAGGCATTAAGTGGAAGTATCTAACAATGCAAAAAAAAATGTTCCATGCAAATATATAAAAACAGATTATTCATATATAAAATGAAGTGATTGTAGCAGTGGGAAACAAAGCTTTAACCACCTTATCTTCATCAAGCTGAATAAATCCTTCCTACTAAACCCTTTCAAGAACTGCAGAAATGACCAGCTTTAAAACAACTGGTTAAAATTACAGTTCATGTAGAATGGCAGCAACAGCACACAGAAGTGGTTCTCTGTATCCAATACACTTTCTAGAGTAATACCAGCGCAAGATAAACAATGTTCAGTTCTTAACCAGCAATAATCCAATAGTGACCTCAGATAAAGGGCTAAAAAAAGTTAAACCCGACATACTATTTGAAAAGAAGAAAACTCAAGCTTTCCTAGTAGCCAGCTATTCTAGAGGAGTATTTTCAAATGCAAAAGAGAATATGAGAGTAACCTAAATCAAAGCTAAATCATTTGCTTAGGGTAGCAAAGGAATCCCATAGAATTGAATTCCACACACTGTGCTTCTTTCTCTTCAGTATAAACCCTCCCTATAATGTGGGTAACCGTGGTTCTGCAATGAGCTCAAGATATCAGTACACCAGTGTGTGTGTGCGTGTTTTAAACGTATACGATCTTGAATATGCCATCCTGTCGATTTGCAGGATGGGATGCAAACAGATGAGATAGTTTTAATTTTTGTTCATCTAAAATTCTTAAGTCTACATAAATTAAACTATTAATTCACGTCAGCCCAACAACATAATAGCATAGGCCAGGGCAGTGTACTGTTTTTTAATTTTTTTTTTAAATTACTGTCTGAAATAGCCAGGAATATGCTGGTGCAGTTATCATTTAAATATCCCTTTTGACAATGCAACATAGGAATTCCAGCATTACTAGAGTTAGAGTCAAAAGTGTCTGCTGCAGTCTAAAGCCCTTTCGAAGCAGCAGGTGAAGCAGGTGTCATCCTGACACCATTTCTATATTTCTTTGGGCTTTTTTAGAGAGTAGCACCACTTACCTCCAAATTAATAAAACTGTATTCTTTCAGAGGATGACTTAGCACAGATAATTTCTCTCTACTATCTTAGTTTTAATTTGGCTTTCAAAGTCTAGTTTTCAAAGTGATTCCAGAACTCCACAGCAAATAAGAAAAGGATCACATTAACCTCTTGTAGGATTTATCAGATTTATTTTTATTTTCTTTCCCTGTTGTTCTTACTAACCTACATATCATATGCGTATTTAATAACAGTCATCAGTCTCTGCAAAGTGCACACAGGGATGTTTTTTGCAGATGAAATAGTACATTTTACTGCCTTGTTAATAGGCTTGTATTTTAATTTTCCAAACTGATTCATATTATTCAGAGTATGGAATTGTCATAATGTCTTTCAATTTCATATCAACAAATCAGTCCCTTAAAGACTATTTTACATTTGCAGTTAGCTATTTGAGACATATTGCTGGCATTAAGTATATGAGGCTTTTAATATCTGACTACATGATTTGTGAAGTGCCCACTGGTTCCACTTCCAACTCCATTTTGAATTTTAAAATAAATATTATAAGGAAGACTTCAAGCTATTCTTAGAAAAGGCTTGGATGTTTAGGTCTTCTCTAAGAATTCAATTTTTACCTAGTTGTTCATCCATAGCAGTCATATCTAAAACAATATAAAAACATTACTCTTCTTGTTGATGTTCTTTTCTGTAAACTGATCATGTTTATCTACCCAACGAACTATGGATACAGGACACTCAAAATCTGAAAGGACTCTGTCTTATTGAAACTCACTCCTATCCCACACTGGCAGTGCAAGGTCCCTCTCGTGCTCACCCATGAGAGATGTTGAAACACACCCAAACACACATGGGAATGGACTCGGATATCCTATGGGGACAGTGGTTTGGGAGAGGGACAGGAATAAGGTTTACAGTGATAGCTTCATGGATCTTACACCTTGCAACTCCTGCTCCTGGCTTTGTAAACCCACAAAAGCAGCTTTACCTTCACAGTCGTGTTATGCTTAGTTTTGACAGACTTAAAACACCACTGGCATGAGTTTTGTCAACCTGAGGCAATGAATTAAATGTAGATTTAAGACCCTGGACTGATCTTTCAAAGTTATTCATATAACTGTGGACGTAACTATGGCTTTGATCAATTTTGTGCATATTCCTGTCTGACATCCTACGACCTTTGAGAAAACCTGTTGGAGGTGGCAAAGAGCATTACAAATGTGGAAGACACAGGGCTTTCTCTGTCCCTCTACCTTCACACAGAGCTTTAGATGGTCTAAAAGAGCAATCTGAGATGATACTTTGAAACTTCAGGGGTCTGGTTACTCATTCAGAAGGACAGTTAAATGTGAACTTTCTTTTGAGCCCTAGGAAGCATAGCTCAAAATCCTATTTATCTTCCGGGCTTTTGTGTGCAATCAGGAAAACAAACAGATCTCTGAAAACTGGATTGCCCTGACTTTCAAGCAGTAGAAAACAGTAGAACAGAGCAAGTTTAAACTCAGCCAGAATGCTGTAGGATTTATAGGAAAATCACAGACAAGAAACGCATTCAGTGGGGACTCCAAGATGGCCCTCTGAACAGTACCACGTCTGCAGCATAATTATAGTAGCCTTTAAAAAGCGGATAGTGACATTAAAATTCCATTTAAAAGGGTAATATACTGTTCATTTAGTCACATATGCGGATAGCCAGACTGAAAAGGTTTCTTTAAAAAGCTGTTTTTTAACATGCTGTTAAGTCCACTTTTGAGGTGTTGACAAGAATGAAAGCAGAGTAGGCACACAGCAATACATTTAACAACAGAGTAACAAGTTTAACATTTTGCTTTTAGTCAGCCTGACTTTCTCATTCTAGCAGTGTCAAAATGCTGCAGGACATGGCATGTGAGGCTAAGAGGAAATGTCATCCTTTAAAAACGGAATAGATTTTGCTCTCCTTGTGATGCGAGACTCTTTCTCTTTGCCCTTTGGTCTTTTCAGCGGGCTCTGAAAGCTTGGACATGAAGCTCCCAATGCCATCCTCACACTCCCATACAGAAGATTGTGTTAAGCTTTAGGATAATTATAGATTAGGGATTTAAAAAATAACATAAAATAAAGTAGAAACAAGACTGAAAAAACCCATACTGTAGTCAGGCTTAATAGATCTGCTTCTTACGCTTCTGGGCTACAGCTGGGGATAACACTTTCCAAATACATTTTATCAACACCTTGCAAAAGAAAATAAATAACAACAATAACAACAAAAAAATGTGCTGTGTTGGAGAACCGAGAACTAAGAAAATTGAAGAAAGCATGGCAGATTTTATTCTGGAAGAACACCTGACTTGCTAAGGCACAGAGAAGAAGGTGCAAAAGTCAGTTTGTTTTTTTTCTACAGTGCACTCATCACTGTGAAGCTGGGATGCTGGCATGTGTCTTCTACTGAAAGAAAAGTGATTTGTTTGTGTGTAGTGCACCAAAGGAAAATACCCAAGATAGTTTCTCCTAGTGAGCAAACTGCTGCTGCAGCACATTAAGAATCTGTTTGAGCATTCTGTCACTGATGGCTAATTGCATGAGTATATCACTAAATTAAGTCTTTTAAACTGTCAGAGTCTATTGAACAGTGAGTGTCAAAACAGTATGAAAATAATCCATGGATTATTTTAATGCTTCCTTAGTTAAGCAAACTTTTCTTAAGTTTCCCGTTTACAAGAAAAAAAGTCAGTATAACTACTTGCTGGTCTCACAAACCATCTAAACACAAATGGGACAGCTCAGTGAAGTCACAGATGATCACTGTCATGTTTGGAGGAAATAGAGGGGTTCAAACAGATGTTCATTGAAGAGTTTGCAGACATGACAACCTCACAAATATATCTGTTTTGCAAGACCCTCACTGAGATAGGGGATTCCTTTCTTCTCCCCTTTCGTTGTTTCCAAAGAGCTAAAGATGTGAAGGTTCAAGGCTTTGATCTGAGAGAGATGGTACAAGCACATGATACTTTGAGGAAATATCTGTCTAGTTGTGGGAAGTGTTACTGAAATACTTGATCTAGTTCTGCAGTGCAGGCATATTGCTCATCCACCTTCATCCTAGCTCTCTGAAATAGTGATCGTGTGGCCTTTTTTCCTCTCACTCTTCTCTTGTCTGGTTGGTTCTCGCTCCTTCCACCTGTACAACTGCCTGATTGGACTGCAGACTGTTTGATGAGGCCAGGAACTGCCACTAAATAAAGGCAGGCACATCGACCCCAGCCAAATCAACCTGGCAATGGCTTGGGACTAGCTTGTTCAAGCCTCCTTTGCTTTCAATGGTAGGTGGCTTCTGTGTGTCAACTTGCATGCCTTTTGGTTTTTTTTTCTTCCAAACAATTATAAATTTGAATAGTTTGGAAGTTCTGAGTAAAATGCACCAACAGCAAAATAAAAATTAATACAAAATGACATAGGGTTGTGCTTACAGCCATTTTTCTCCCAAAATAAGTTTGGCTATGCTTTACTGGTATTGCAGTGCCAGAGTCTGTTATAGCTCATCCATCACAGTCAGAATTGTGGGCTCTGTGCTGATTGCACAGCAAGGTCCCAGTGCTAAAATACACCTGAGAAAGGATCTGATTTCATTATTGGGTCCTGGGTGCAGTTACAAGGCTGCAAGTTAGGAAGATGCAGTGGTGACCACCCGTATTTGTGGACAGAGTAATTTTTTTGTGGTCGAATTTCAAAGTACAGCTGACACAGAAGCTTAGAGCACTGATAAGCAGAAAATCTTCAAATGCTTTAAGACTTCTTGAAGCTCATTAAATCTATGCAGGAGTCCTCCCAGGTGTCATACACTTAATGGGAGATAGTGTGGACTCTGCCTTCTCGAGCCTCACCTTTAACCTCAAGGCACCTGCCTTTTCCTAGAACCATGGCAAATCTTGCAAAAACTGCCTATACAAGCATAGATTTGTTAGTTATTGGGTTGCATGCTGTCTCTTCACTGCCTCAGCTGCTAGCATATCTGCTAAGGAGCAAGCAAAGCTTCTTTTCGTAGTTAGGTATGAAGCTCTGTTAGGAAAAGGAGGAGTTCCTTTGTAATTCCCACAGACAAGTTGAAATCTATGAGGTTGTCTGTGGGGACAGCTAGACGTGGGGAAATGATGACTGTTGCTAGCAATGTGACTGTTTTCTTGACAGATACGGAAATGTTTACCCTAAAAGTGACAGAAACTTTCTGGATTCCACATTATATAAACAGTGATTAGAAAACTGGTAGAACCTCGAAGGATTTCTTGCATAGAAGTAAACATGTTAGGAATTTTCCTTCTCCTCTGAGAGCTGAGAGAAGCTGAATTTAATTAGTTTTAAATCTCTTCTACTGGGAAACTGCAAAGAGCAGTACTTTCTTGTACGAGGGATACAGAAGATCTAATTTAGGTCTTTGCTGGCAAGAAGGCTCATTTTATGAAGAAACAAAGATTTCAAGGAGCTACTCAAACAAGTTAAAGTGCCATTTTGAGCAAGACAATTTTTTTGCAGTGTCTGAAGTGGAGCATAAACACTCACACACATGGATCAGTACTGGTAGAGAAGAACTGGCATAGCCTAGCTCTGAGAAGTACATCTTCTTCACAAAAAGTACTTAAGCCTATTGCCATCATAAATAATGTTAGCAAAAAATTGTAATATGAATAGAAGGAAAATACAGGTCACTGCTTTTCTCAGCAGCCAGGTATGAAAGAAACAACTCAAGAGAAGAGTAGAGCTTCACTGCAGCACTTCAGCAACTGAGTGTAAAGGCATCTACTCAGAAAAGTTTTCTAATTGCAGCAGAGTCTAGAAATGGCCCCTCAATGAAACAGATCATTAACTTGTTTGATGAGGAGGAACTAGAGTAGGAAAGAAAACACAAAGTAGGTGTGAAGGGTGGGAAATGCATTGGTGAAACTGGCGGTAAACTGAGAGATAACGTAATACAGATAAAAGGTAACCAGGTTTTGGAAACATGGTTGTTTGCCATGGTTCATGACACCCTATGGGCTGGCATCTCTATGCATTTTGTGTATCTCATCTTGTACTATTCCTTTTTGTGGTAACAACAGATCCAGTCCACTGACTCCTGCCCCATCAGTTCTCAGACTAGCTGATGGCTAGAGGAAATCAAACTGTCATACTTCCAGGGTATAAAAAGCATGCAGTACCAAACCCCTTCACAAAAGTTTCCTTGCACATTTCAATATGCAAAACAATGCCAAGGCTTTAGTGTTTGATATAAATTGATATCTTAGTTTAGTTTTGCCATAAAGGAGTCTTCTATATTACAAAGCCTTACAACAGTGAGCATCATGAATTGCTCAAGCCAAGACAATGGAATTATTCTGAGAAAGCTATATACTGGGGGTGCCTGAGGGTGCTTTTGCTAAATATGTTCTTAAATGTTAATGGTTACATGGCATAAAATTTAACTGATAGATATGATTTTGTGTTATGATAGTTACTTGGAGGCTTTGGTTAATGAATTTTAAATGGATGAATTAAAATTCATTAAATATTGACACTGGGAATAAGATATGCCAGCTAAAAATCTCTGGCTGCTTATAAAAGGGGTTCAGAAAGTTAATGGAGCCCTGCAGGTTATTTTCTGAGGTTTATAAAGAACTGCCTTGCCCATGTGCTGAATGCTTTGGTAGAGATCAAGCAAAATATATATCCATGCTTTTTAGTAATGAGATTGCTATTGGTTCATTTAGGTTTGTTAGAAGATGAAAAGGAGGTAAATAGTTTTTCTTACCTGAAAAAGATGAATTACCTCATGAAATGAAAAGATGACAATTGTACTTAGAGACTGTGATAATTCTTAAAATCTGCTACAGTCTATTGCACTCACTCTTGCTGTAGGTGTAATTATATTCTGTGATATGCATTTAAACTGCCCAAATTTCCAGGACTTTGACAATTTGCATTAGATAAGCTTATCTCCTGCTGAAGCAAGAGGCACTTTGAAGTCATTAACTATGTGCTGGTGAGTACAACCTTTGCCATTGTGTGCACTATTTAAATTTAATGCTTTCCATTGGACACACCTTTTTTCTTTCCTGACTATACAGTGTGAATTGAGGGCTGTGTTCGAATCCCTCGCTCCTCTCGGATTAACTTTCCACAGTCTAACTCCGTAGATAAGGTGGTGCCAGAGGTAGAGTTGGATGGATGGGTTTGCTTACACTGTAGTCCGTAAAAGAAACAAAAGGCCTTGCATGCAAGAAAAGAAAAATGGAGAAAATAAATAAATGAAAGAAATAAAATTAAAAACAAACATGAGAATGAGATTCAAAAGTTATTTAAATCAAAAGAGACTCTATTTATGGAAACAGAAAAGTCATAGATTGTATTCAACTCATGCTTTGGATTAGCTTAGTGATAATACACATTGCATAGCATTTTCCACCTAAGCTTCTTATTTCACCAGAATAAAACCAAAGCAAACTGAGACAAATCAGATAGTAACACTGGAATCACTAGTTCTCTACATCCTGTAAAATCACTTCTGGAAAAGAACTATGATATTGCCTCATTAACTCACTTAAAAAATTTAATTATTAAGAAACCTCCTATAATAAACAACACACTGCTGTGAAACAGTAGTACAGTTTCAGAAACAGTATATAAATAAGAACACTATGTTATTCACCCAACATGTTGCTAAGTAAATTAACACTCCCTTGTGATGTAAAGCTTTAGGTCTACTTTAATTATGACTTTATGAATGCATTGCCTTTCCCAGACTCTTGGGATATTCTTTCCAGGATATTGTGCACCATAGCAGCACGTAAACTAAACATTTTAATCAGCTGCAACTGTTTGCCAAAACATATTTGAATGAAAGATCTCCTGAGACATGTATGAAACAAAGATATCCATACATTCTTTATGCATTTTGTGCTAAAACTGTTTTATAGTGTTAAAAGTACTAATCAGAAAGCTAACATGGGTACAAAATACATTCATCCTCTATCTCTGACATATTCCAAAACAGGAACACTGATATGGCCTGCAAAATTGTTCCACAGGAGCTGCATCTGTTGTTCATAGACAGTGCCATTGTCTTTAATGAGGGCTTGCTCAGGCACACATGGAGATGTCTGCATGGTCAGGAGCTGCCCTCTCATGCAGGATACTGTGAGGACCAAGCCCACTGATATTGGCATTAGGTGTCACGGACCCACTTTAACACAAAATACCATTTGGAAAAGGAAGATGCATGGTGGAATTAAGCTCACTTCCTTTTGGCTGTTTCCACAGAAGGTGGAAGCTTTAGCTTACGGTGATCCCTTATCAGTAGCAAGGAGATACAGGTGATTTATCCTATCCAAAATCAGATATTGTCCTCCTGAGGCCTTCAGTCCTGGTTGCTTGTTTTCGCTCAGGTGTCTATCCCTCTCACATCCCAGCACCACTGCTGTATGCAGTGTAAAGTGCACCTCTGAGACCTTGTTCAGAATGCTCTCCTTCTCCTCCCACTCATCTCTCCTGCCTTTGTTAAGTTATTTTTATCAAAAGTAATTTCTGGCATCTATGTCATCAGTCTTTCAGGATTACACTTTGGATGAAAATAATGAATTGCCCATGGAAAAGCTCCTGCCTTTCCCATCTAAAAGTGCAAAGTGAGCTTAAATAACTCACTTCGGAGTAGATGCCTTATGTCTAGAAACCTGAAGTTAGGTGATATGAACCTGTCTCTTGCTGATTGCCTCGGGGGTCACTGATCATGCAGCGCAATGTGACCCTTATGCCTACAATAAGTCCTGATGAAGTGAGGAGGATCATAGCAGCTATAGCAGTTGAGCCAAACAGGACCACATCAGGATCTAGGACACAACCAGAACCAGAACCAAACTGGCACCAGAGGAGGCAGCCACAGTAGGAAGGTTGGCAAACAACTTAACAGATGTTCAGTTACCGCTCATGTCTTGTTTCTTTTACAGTGGCTGGTGGTTTGGTAAATGTGTGTTTACACTCTATTTTAATGATTGATTCTACCTCACAACATGCTGTAATACTTAAGGTGTGATTTATACACAGTATTTCTCTTGTTTTCCCTTTGTCCTTTTAAATTGCTCATTACGCTTCAGTGGAGCCATAACCAGAATTTCTTTGGCTCCATAACCTTACTTTACTGTAGCATCCATCACGTTTCAGTAGTTCTCCCTCCTTTGAGGTGCATGCTTCTGCAGTGTACAAATCCCTGGCTGTGAAAAAAATGCTTTCTAGAGCAAAAGAAAAATTACACTTGGGGATTTGGAAGTACATTCCTGTTGTTAGTCAGAGAGTTGATGCTAATGCCATATAAATAAAATCCAGTTGTGTTTTATTCTTTTCCAATGCAATTTGTACTTGAAGTCTTAAAGATCAAGCAGAAACCATTTGAGAAATTAATCGCTCTTGTTCTGCATTGCCATACTAAACAGCAGTAATTGGACTGTGAGTGAGGTACTTCCCTGTTCTTATTAATAAATTATTTGTCTTTAGCTCCAGAAACTCATGGTGAGTGTTCAACAATACAAAATCTGCACTCTGGCAAAGAGACATATAACGCAGTCACGTCTACATCCACAAACCTCAGCCTCTCAGAAACAAAAGCAAGCTGGAAATGGATAACTTACCTGCTCAATATCACTGTTTTTCCTTGATTTATATATAAATTCACCAATGGCTACAAACACTGAAAGAACAAGCCCTGCAGCGAGCACTATGAAGATACCCCCAATATTCTCCACCCCGAGAGCACTGGCTTCTTTGCTGTCCTCCTCAGGGCAGCCATTGCCTCGCCACCACTTTTCCTTCATCATGTGGAGCTTTCCCTCCTCTTGGAGCTGGAGGATGGCGATGGTGATCTTGTCCCTGTAAGGAGACCCTGCAAGGTGAAAGCAAGACCCATCAGTACTGGTTGCAGCAAAGTGAAGACAGGCAGGCAGTAAGCTGCTGCTATCTGAAGCAAAACTGCTCCCTTATGGGAAGACTGATTATTCCAGTGAGAAGATCTTGGTTTCTCTTCAGCTGGAATTGGACTATCTGTTGGTGTCTGCTCTGGGGACTCGAAAGCAGAAGGCTCCTTTTGTGCAATTATTTGTTTCAGGATTCACTATAATTTCTAGGATCTCCTACTGAGGTTTGCTTAAGCCTTGGCAGAGGGTTTTCTTGCTAAGTAATTCCTCCAGAGCATGTTTGGATATTGCTTTGGGTGTCCTTTGAGACTTTCTGCTTTGCATCTCTTCTATTTACTTCAACATCTGTTTATTTTTCCTACTGCATGTAAACTGAGTAGCTGTCTAAGAAAAGCCCACAGTCAGACAGATACATTCTCTTCTCTTTTATACCTGCATAAGCCCTTAACTCCAGTTCAGCTGCCTTACAGCTTATAAGAATACAAGGCAGCCCAGTCTTTTTTTTTCTATGACTTGCAACAATATAGGCACTGCAAGCTGAAAATAGCAACTATTTCATACTTTTTATTTTCAGGCCAACAGCTTGCTAAATCATGTGTCTTCAGGCTCAGCAGCATTAATGGGTCTGTACAGTATCTGGAAAATAGCTGGGTCATTGGGCAGTTCAATCTGCTCAAGTTTGCCTCTCACGCAGTCTGCTCTGGCTCTTGGTCTTCCAAAATCTCTGCTTCCTATAAGTCCCTTCAGCCAACTCATGCTCTTCCAGAAACACAAGTCTGCAGCCCTAAAGGGGGACAAGGGAGAGGCTTGCCGCTCACCCTGCTTCTGTAGCAGTGCCTAGTTAAAGGGAATTGCTAACTGTTAGCTTTTCCCATGATGCCAGAAGCTAAAGATATCAACAATAACAGCATCAATCCTGTGATTAATTATAATAGACAAGCAGGAGTTGGTTTTGGCATTGTGAGAGAGACTTTTCTTCATGAGGCAAGGATTTTATGATGGCAAACAGGAGAGGTTTACAAGAAAAGCTGTTTGCTCTCAAAGGCATATATGTGCCCCCAGATCCTGTCATGTTGGACTTCCTACAGTTGGAAGCATGTAGTGTCTGGGCTGAAATATAGTCAGTGTCATGAGTCCTTTGTGTCCATGTGGCTGACTACTATCCATCCTTTCCTCTCTTTTAACACATTAATAAGACTATTTTCTTAAGCTGCAATTTCACAAAAAGTTACATTTTGCTGCAAATTAAAGCAGCGGCAATTCTCAGTCTGATCAAGGTAAATAAACTTTAAGGCAGAATGTGTGCCAGAATTTCAGTGACAGCAAGGTGCACATAGATGCAAATATTTCAGCAAATCTCCTAGGCACTTATTTTGTGTCTTTGTGCACCTAAACAGCCTTGGAAATTTGGCCTCGCAGCTTCAGTTTTCTTTCTTACATTGCTGTGCAGGACACTATTAAAAAGAACTGAAAGATGAATACAAGTCCTCCTCTCTGCTTTCCATTTTCTTTAGGCCACAGCATTGTCTGAGGAGAACTGATGTGAAAAACATTGCAGTTCTTTATTTGTTGTGCCAACACTCAGCTATTTTCCAGTGTATCTTACTGCCAGCACTAGGACATGCTGTGACCACAGATGCCAAGAGACACGTGTCAGATTATACAAAGTCCATCTGGGAAGCCAGCAATCAGCAGCCACTGCTTGAGGTAGCTAGTTTTGAAAGAAAAATATGCCTGCTATAAGAATGGAGGGTTTCTATGCATGCTATTAAAGAATCAAAAATATGCACAACAGAAAACAAAATTGGATACCCCTTCAAAACTGTCTTTACACAGAGAAGTGAATTATTGTGACCGAAAACAGCAGCACCTCTCAGAGGAAAGAGTGGAATTGTTTCTATTGTAGGAGAGGTTTACCACCCCAATAGCTCGAGTCTGTTAGATTGTAGGACTGATCTATATTTCCTTGTCTGAAAGGACATAGCTGCTATGTCTGAATCACAACATAGGATTTGTGGAGATTGTCATTCTTTTTTGTGATGTTTATGTCGTCAATAGAATTATCACAAGTCATCTTGAGGGTAACAGGTACATCTATATTTTACACATTCCTTTAATGTTTGCCAAGTGTGCCTGGAGTGCTGGATTGGTAATGTTTTATCGGTGAGCACTAAAACTGCACACAAATCCATCTCAACAACTCTTTGAATATTCAGCGTATCATTTATGACCCCATAGCTATTAACAACCTACCTCTCAAGCCAAGAAATGCATCTATCTACTTTCTTAGCAGTCTCCCAAGTAACTGGTAATAGCTTTAGTGTTAGAATTACTAGCATCAGCACTGGCAGTGATACTGGAATTAATACCTGTCCTATAATATATATATTATCTATAATAATATAGCTTTCTTCAACCAGATTCCTCTCAGGGTGACATTTTGCATAGGTTTTACTTAGAGGTGTCTTTGCTATAGCAGTACTTCCAGAGTGCATTAAGTTCACCACGAATCATTGCTGTGGAGTTTTCATTAGTAATGTTTTTTGCCAAGAATTTGATGAAGGCCCTCCTCTCTGAGACCCATTGGCTCCATAATAAATATAAGTGAAGATGTTTGTTGATATGCCTAAATCCCCTTTAGCCTAACTCAGCACAAAGAGGTAGAAAGACGGCCTGTATCTGCATTTTTCTTACTTAGAGAAGATGCTCTGATAAAATTGTACATTTCCTGGATTTATAGTAAAAAATTCTCCTTCCTGTTTCTTTGGGAACCAAATACTGGCGATATTCAGTTCATTCACTAAAAATTTTGGAGTGCAAGGCATTCTTTTGCTGCTGTAAAACCTAGCACTGTGGTTGAGCATTCTCCTGAAGAAATGAATACAGACCAGGTAAGGCTTGCTGAAACTTTGGCATTAAGAGTCACGGACAAGTAATCTTTTTTTCCCATGCAGCTTCTGCAATCAATAACCTTGAATGCTATGAGAAAAATAATGGAGCCTTTGGGGTATGTGAACAGTGGAAGGATCTCCATGGCTTATCTTGTTTACGAAATCAATTGTTTAAGACTTTAAGATGCCTGATGGTACTGAATTATTCCACAGTGCCTTGAGATATCTATTCCCCTGAATTTTGCTGGTTTTCCTTGAGAAAAAAAATAAGGCACATTTATCATACAAGAAGCATCTTATAAATATATTTCACAGCTGTATTTCCAATGGATGCACTCTCTCTGAGGATTACCATCTGTTCCAATTATTCCTCCATTGTTCTTGGTTTAAATTGTGGCAGCTTCATAACTGCAATGAAACCCTTGCCATACACTTCTCCTTATTCAGAATTTTAGGTTTTTTATCTCTTTCTTCAGGGTGAGAAAGCTGTTCTCACACAGCCAGTGGAAAAATATGCTTAAAATACTGTCTATATGACAATCTGTCTGAAGTACTCAGTAGCATAAAAAATCACAGTTCAAAGCGGAGCAGTATTTCTCCCTTGTTTATATCTGGTCTACCAAGCAACTGATGGACAAAATACTTCACCCATTATATCTGCATAAACTGATATCGCCTTGCATAATTCCCTCAAAGACAATAAAACTGCATAGCTATCAACTGAGCATGACATGGTAAAAGCATATGTGAGCAGAATGGAGAGGTATATTATAGAGGAACAAGATCTGGCTGCCCAGCACCAATTATTCACAAGAAACCAGCAAGAAAAACTGGCACTCCTTCTTGTTCTCCACAATTAGAAAATCTTAAAAAAGACACTGAATATGCTAAAAATGTCTACTGCAAAGAGTTCACAGAGACTAAGAGTCCTAAGACTCTGCTTAAGTCAACACGAGAATCCCTGATGCAGATGCAGAACCGTGCAATTGCTTCTCACTATTTTTATGTGTTGCTCTGAGGCCACAAAATAGATCAGGAATTCATCTGCTTTCATGCAGCTTTCTTGGAGATGCATATGTTGGACATAATATTTATCGTATCCACTTCCATTTTCCCAGCGATACTACCAGATTTCTCAAGCTAAACTGAATTTCGGTAGAGCGACTTGCACCTCAGGCAACACAGAGGATACCCATTTCATTACATATGGGAAGCTCCACAAGGCAAGCAGGTCACTCCGCCTCATTCTGCAGATGTAGCCTGCGCTGCTTTATTGCCATTTGTTTGCAGTGACTCTTTGCAGATAAGCAGAGGCAAGAGGAGCTATTTTGCCTAAAAACAGGCTCCTAAGGTCCTTTTTTATGAGGAACGTTTCTAAAAGGCTAGGACATGATTCAAATAGCCATCTAAATTTCTGAAGGGGACATTGCTGCATATGATTCACAATACCTGTGCTGGAAAGCATCTTACCAATAGGAGTTCCCACGCCGTAGCCTTTTGAATCAATGAGCCCCCCAATCTGGGTGAGATTGCAGTTTCTCTGAGTCACATACTCTATGCTGGTCGACTCCATCAGCAGTGCATAATCTGTTGTGAGCACGCGCTGGATTCCTTCATCGTTGTTCTTCACCAGCGCTGTCTGCTGCCTGCTGCTCATGAACGCCCACATCTTCTCATATGTTGATATTTTGGATTTCTGAGGAGGGAAAGTGGGGGCACAGAATCATACCAGCACCCAAATTACACTTGTAAAATATTCCTCAGCCTTTTTTTTGTGAATGATGCCAACAGCACATCTGGAATGAAAGAGAATTGGCAGCAGGATTTTCCTTCCCATAGCCTTTCTCTCTTAGTGTGCTTATGCTGAGGAATCTCTTTTTTTCATTTCCTTTGCACTGCCAGGATCTTCATTACTGGCACAACTGTGAAATGCTTTGAAGTTTTTTGAGCTAATGCTCTTACATGGATTACAGTACATAACCCAGCAAAATTAGTGCAGCTAGATACTGTTGCACTCAGAAGTAATGCTTCTGCCTATCAGGAAAAATGCACTGCTCCAAACGCCTGATGATGAATAAAGTACTGGCTCTTTTGTACTCATAACACTTGTCTAGAAGTCATGTACATCAAAGACAGAGCTTGAGAAACAAACCCAAGGTGGCTTCTATGCACATTTCTGGTTTTAATTGCAATCAGACCTAAGGACTTCATCCTTCTCCCACTGATGTTAAGAGAGAGTGCACACATGTACTGTGTTGATGCCCAGCTGCAAAAGCAAGAGGGATGCCAGAAGCCCCAGCCACCTCTGTACAGCATTGAACATCCATTCCTCCCAGCATCTTTCCCCTCGCTGTGGGAGCCCTGAAGGATGTGGGCATCCTGTAGGGAAAGGCAGTTGCCACTGCCTCCTTATTTGCACTTTTCATATCCTTCGTTGGAGGATATGAAAAGAAAAACCGAACCCGCCCAGGGACAAGTTGGAGGCCTGTGCCTACTACCCTCAAGATGTGCTACCTACAAACCAAAACAACATTCGAGCATTCGCAAATACTAAAATGATTAAACCTCTCTCTTCCTTGTATGCTCTCAAATAACGCTGAACACACAATGTTTCTTCTGGATTAAATACCAAGGTAGACCAAGCTTTGTAGTCTTGAGGCTGCAAAGCCAACCACTGCTGTTGCTGTGGCCTAGCACTGCAGAAAACTGAGTTCTTAATCTCAATTTGAGCCAAAGATCCTCCATACACTTACATTCTCCCTGTTCTGGGGCAGCATACCCTCACTGCCTTCAGGGGCCCTAGCTTTGGTTTATAACCATCATAGCTGATTTTAGCCTGACTGTGTGGAGCCCATATGTGCTTGTTAAACAGCAGTGCCTGTGAGAAGCTGATTTTCTGGTTCTTTGAGCTTTAAATGTGAATATGCTCTGCTTGTAAATTCAATACCTGTGAATGTCACCTAAATTTCATGTAAGTCTGGTAAGCCACAGGATACCACTAAACTCTGAAGACGGTTAAGTAGCTTTTTACTAGTAAAAAACCCTTTTTTCTGCTCAGTTGGGCATATTTCTTGAAACTAGTGATAAGTTTATGCAGTAGATCGAGACTGATATTGAATTTACTGGAAGGATGTATTCCTTATTCAGATGAGTTTTCAAGGAAGACCTTATCTCCTTAACTTGCCAACTCCCAGTATTTTCAGGATAGAACATATGCCAAATCCTGGTCTTTAAATTTTCAGTGATTTCAGTAAAAACATGTCTGCACATCAGGAAGAGGGAGCTGGCAAGAGTTGCAACATGAGATTAAGATCTATTATCACAGTGGGGCAAGAAAGCATAGGAAGATTTATGGATGTATTGGAAAGAGTAGAGCAGCAGCTTGGAGAAACATGCATATGTAACAATTAGTGGATGTGAAACATCTCGCCTTTTTTCCCAAATTTGGACATGCAGTGAATGCTGCGTGAGGTCCTGCTGGGTCCTTGCTGGAGCTCTCCTTAACTGCCCAAACCCTGTTCTCTGGGTATTTTCACCTGGTAGGGCCTGATCTGGGATGGGATCTGTGTGCAGGGAGAAGGCTGTCTCCAAGGTTGCTTCAAAGTCAAGACTCCATTTCCCGCCAACAAGTAAATTAAATTGCTTTTGTTTTCATTCCCGCTGCTACCTGGCTGGAAGGCACAGTCACTGTAGAAACTTTCTTGAAAGTATTGCCTCTTTAGCAACAGTTTTTCTGGAGACACAACTACAACAGGGATACTAGTGTAAGACATTCAAAATTAGTGGAAAGCCACATCTGCATTATATATATGCATTACAAACAAGACTAAAGAAAAACAACAATGTTAAGTTCAACTACATGCAAACAGAGCTTTTAGAAAAGCAGTGGAAGAAATTTGCCTTTCTTGTATAGTTCCCAATCTACATCCCATCCAGAAGGTACATTGTGTTATATCATCTTTCAAGGCCTTCCTGCTGCTACTTTAAGAACAAAGTCCTAAACCAAAGCTCTTCAGAGTCTGCTTTGTGCCAAGATCTTTTTCTGCACTTGATGTCTCCAGAAGTCCTTTTACTGCATGTTCCTCTTACAGACTTGAAAATTAGACCCATCTGGTCTTTGCATCTTGTGTCCTACATGACAGGCACTTTCTTGTTCCTCTCTCCTCTGTAGTGAGGAACTACCAGGGGTTGTGGTTTTGCTTTAGATAAGTGGTGGTCTGAAGGGGTCTGTTTATCTTGGCATTTCATCTTTTAAGCATTGGGCACAGCCCTTAGATAAATAAAATCTTGCAGCTTAGGAAGCACTTGAAATAATGACTCCTCCTCAATGGAACCCAGCCCTGTGCTACACTCTTGTAGGACATTTTTACTGTTGTTGCACCTGGTTGTGCCGATTACTCCTTGCCCTTTCCCGTCCCCATCACTTTCTCACTCCCATGTGGCAGGACAGTTTCTGCAACACATGCTGCCAAGCATGAGAAGCATCTTTCACCCCAGCTAAGCTCCTCCTGCCCTTGACTCTCAGAGGCACAGCTGTCAGGGAGTACCCCTAAGCACTGGGGAGTTCCCAGGCTCCATCACAGCATGGAGCAGCCCAGGGAAATCAGTCCAGTTCTGAAATTCAGAAGCTAGTTCCTCTGAAAAAAAAAGCATGGAAGAAACAGATTTTGAAAAGTTCTCTCTGATTCTGAATTTGACTTCAAAATAGCAATGGCAGTGACTATCTTTGGGCAGTGAAGAGCCCTCAGACCAAGGAAGTTTCCCAGAGTCCTTCAGAAGGTGGCACAGCTGCTTTCTCCTGCCTTATATTCCTAATGAGAATCTGATACTTGCCTGATGCAGTTTCCAGGATGTATTTCCCAGCACATCTTAAAGGAAATGTCAGCTCATCATTTCAAGAACTGACTTTAATGAGGCTCTGAAAAATACTCTAGATTGTGTGTTTCTTTCAGTAAGGAAACATTTCTATTAAGCCACAAGAGGACCATTACAAGGGCAGTTCACCCTTGACAGCTCCATCAGGGATATCCTACCATCAGAGCTATTACATGACTGAAATGTCCTTGATGAGCATTATTTGTTTCAAGAGATGACCCAAATAATTCAGACAATATCTTTTTTGTGTGTAAGCATTTTGCCTTGTGTGGAAGCATAAGGGCTTGTGGTTAAAGCAGGGTGGGGGGCTCAGGCTAGAGCAGCAGGGCAGGGCACTCATGCATGGCATGAGCGTTATTTTGCCTCACTTGCTGCTTTCCCACAGTGTCTCATCTGCTTCAAAGGCACTACATACTTGGCTGTTTATACATACCATTCTTAGAAGGTACAGTGAAAAACATGATACTGGTTCATTCAGAGCTTACCCTCCCTGCAGCGAGTACCAATGAAGCTGCTCATTAATTGTAATTGTCACAGGATTTTTATAGGATATTTGTGTGTATATCCTATATTTATAGCTTGTTGGCTTTTACGTTGACATTTTACGAGATTAACCCATTTTGTAGGTAATTAATACTAATAGTGGGAAAAAAAAGAATGCAGTTATCTACAAAGCAAATGGTTCATGTGTGTATGTGGCTCATGTATTAATAATGTGTGTGATATCAACCATGGAGTATTTAAAAAAAAGTTACAGCCTGCAGCATTTTCTGATGCAAATGTGACCTTCAGAAGTGATCTTAGCTAAGCGGCTGTAAGAATCCAAGATCCCACCCTAAGAAACGACCTGGAGGAGAATGTCCCCATGTCCATGCTCTGCTTCCCTTCAGATCTTCCCACCAAAGACACGGGTTTGCCGCCCACAGCAATACAGCATCGGATTGTTTCTCCATACAGCTTGGGGGAAAATCTCCCGCCTTCTACATTAATATCACTGAAGGATCCTCTATGGATTTGGACAGATTATATATTTACCTATTATGCTAATCCTTTCAAATGTTGTGATTCCACCTCACCGTTTATTGCTGGAGGGCCATGAGTCAGTCCGACCGTACAGAGCTGGCTGATGCAATCTTACCTTGAAGAAGGTCATTGTGGATCCATCTCTAACAGCCCCATACTCTATCTTGGTTTGCTTTGCCAAATCATCTGCTGAATCAATGGGGGATTCCATCCTTTCCACGGTTAGGAAGGCAGCCAGGTTGGCAGTATAGGATGAGATTATGATTAAGGTGAAAAACCACCATATTCCTCCAACTATTCTGGTAGAAAGAGCTTTGGGCATCAACTCTGATCCTGTTATAATATCATCAAAACATTCATATTAAAATGATGCTGAAAGTTGCCTTTCCTGATACCACAGACTGGTTTTAGGCACAGAATGCTCTCATGAGCTGTAATATGATAAAATGATTTAAACAATAAACTTACGGATGCACAGCTAACATTTATAATGGTAACAGACTGTGAAAGGGATGCATGCCATGACACAAATGGAATTATCCTTGGGTCTAAGCACCATTACATCTCTGAGGTAAAGCTCATTGTGAAGTTAACGTCTTACATCTCCAGCAAGCTACATTAGTATTTTTGTTTGTCTCCTGAATCCCTTTTTGCCAGTATATTGTAATCAATTTCTTTAACTAGAGATCTTTAGCAGAATTCTGTTCTGCTTATAAGCTACTTGGCAGAAATACCTTACAAGAGAAACCTGTTCTGTGCACCCTATTGACTGGCAGAAACAGCTCGATCAATATTGTTCCAATGAACTCATCAGCCTGTGTGAATCTGAGCTCAAAACCCACAACACGTCTCATTACAAACATGTGGTTTATATTTGAAAATTCAAAGGATGAATGGATGTATTCTTTGGATCTACAGGGCAATGCAAAGTTTTGGACAGTGTATTTAACACTCATTACTGCTGAAAATGTTTTAGCAGCTCTGCCTGCATGCCACACTGACAAATATCAAAGTGATCTACCATTGTCATAAACCCCCACAGGACAGCACACGTGGGTGTTAAGTGCACTGAAATAGAGTCTAAACAGCTTAAACTGTGTTTAGGCCACACAGGTACTTGTATATCTAAGCATTCACAAGTTTTGTGCTGTTTTTTCCTAGAGGCATCTCCACCCAGCTCATTTTGTGGGATTCAAGAACCTGGTTCAGCAAAGTACTTGGAAAGCCATCTGAACAGTTTTCACTTCAAAGTTAAGCTCTGCATAACTATTTTGTTGAGGAAGGATGGACTTATGAAAGTACTTAAATGCCTGTGAATGGCGATACCAGCATGTGAAGCTTTTGGTATGACAAACACTTCTATCACTGGAAAATCATGCTGATATATCTTCTCTCCCCAGCTATTTAATGATTTCTGCAAGAAATTTAAACATGTTACAGAGAATATTTTCAGACTTTGCAAAATCTCCAAATGTGACTTTTGGGGCAAAGACTAAAGGGCAAAAACTTTCCAAACAACTAGCAAACAGATTTAACTTAGCTTTGTAAACATATAGACATGTATCTTAAAGGTCAAAGCTAAGCATAGCCCAAGGGTTTGAGTGGGTTGACAGAATTACCAAACTGCTAGAGCAGATGCTCTGCCTGTGCAGCCCTGTGCAGCCCTGGTGCTGCATGGATTTCAAATTAAGCCAGCAGTCTGAAAGCAAAAACTCTCACTTGAAATTTTCTACTCAAAATGTGCCCATTTCGGGACCTGTAGCTCTGTCTGGATTTATGTTTGTGGTGTGTTGTACTTTCTTGCTTTTCAGTTTAGGTTTTTTTTCAATACAACGTAATCTTTTTCTTTTTTTTGTATTGTTGGTCTCAGGAAAATGTGTTATTTCTAAGCTGGGGTTAACCTGCAAAAGCTGGCTTTAAAGGTGCTGATTCAGGTCATCCTGAAAGTACTTTTTTTTTTTTTTAAGCTCAGACAACTGCACAAATATAATTTCTACACTTGGACCATGATGTAGTACCCAGCTCTGACATATACATCCTAGTAATGCATAATAGCCAGATACCTTGCAGATATCTTAGCTAGCAATCATGACATCTGCCAGCACACTCTTACGACAGCACAAGAGAGTAGGCAGAGAAGCCCTGTATGCTGGATCTGGGGGGTGAGATGCCAAACCTCTTGTGTGATTTCCTCTAGCAAAAAGTTTTTTGTGAAAAAGCAGCAGAATACATTCAGTTCAACTAAGCTCAAGACACCAGAGTCTATTAATTATGCAGTGAACTATAGTTTTGCTTTTGCGAGATGCTGAGCACACTTTGCTCCCAGCTGAACCTAGCGGGCCCACGGTCTCTTTAGATCGCTCCCATGATTATTGCAACGTTCACCTTTTTGAGGGCCTTGATTCCGGTGCAAAGCATTAATATCTGCTCCATGCTCACCTGCTTTGCCCTAAGCGCTCTTCTCAACAGTATCATCCTGGTCTGGGGCTCCAACAGATAGCTTACCTTCCTGGAAGTGATAGTTTCTGCAAATGGATTGGATGAAATGTGCCCTGTTTGGATGCTTTCAGAGTATGCATAACACATCTGAGACTTTCAGGGGAAAAACAGGGGAAGTAATGTCTAAATAAAAGTGTTACTAGCAAGACTCGGGGTCAGAGACAATACTTGCTGAAGTCTCTCTAGTGCCTTTTAATGGCAGACATGACAGCCAATCCTGATCCAGACTTTGCTCACGCTCTGTAGAAAAGAGAAAGTCTGATCATCACATTTTAAAATTTAATAACAAGTGGCTTCCAATCAAGCATAACAAGCAGCTGCTGCCAACAAGAAAGAGCGTAACACTAGATGCAGATTTTCACAACCATTCACATCATGTTCAAACTCTTCACATTAACAATGATGCACTTACAGTCACACGCACCACAAGTTTGTACATGGAAACATTTGTGTTGCCTTACAAATGTTTTTCTTTCTTTCTTTCTTTTGTTTTGTTTTTAATCTTCTTGAAAGACAAGCAGAGTCTGGTTGGGGCTGACTGTCATGTACCCAAGGTAGTGGTAACGAGCAGACACTGCATCCCACAGTTTGCTGTGGATGATGGTAAACTCCAAAAAAGGCAGTACATCAAAACACAAAATCCTGGGGCACTTTCACACACAGGGCAATCACAGTTATATACACACATCTGCCTGATACTGTAAAACCTCAGCCTGTGTTTTACTGATAAACTGGAAAGAAAACAAAACAGAAAAGCAAAACAGAACAACTCTTCCTTCAGTCAGCATCCTTCAACTAATTTCTATGAGGAAGCTCTATATCCTGTCAATACATTAGTGCCCCAGTAAAAGCAAGTGGATCTTAGGTACAATATCAACTTTATTCTCAGCCATATCTAGGAAAATACCCTCCTCATTTTTATTTATTTTTTTTTTTATGGCTACTTATATGTCTTAAAGAGGGAAGAATAAACTGTACCTGGATGAATGCAGAGATGTTTTTATATTCCTTACTCAAATGTTTAGGAATTTAATACCAAGGTACTGCTGGGCTTTCCTCTCAATTGCCTTTTGGGTTGTTGTCATGGGATTGGGTTTTTTGTTCAGCTTTGATTCAACTCAAAATATTTGTCAGGAAATATTTTTGTTCTTCTCAGCGGATCTCAATTTTGGTGAGTAGTGATTTAACTGGAAAACTTAGAACATATAGGTCATAGACAAAAGTACACATATCTGACTTTCCATATGGATTAAGCTTCTCTACCCTTCCTTGTCAACTGAGTAAAATGTCAGCTGTTTCCAAAATCACCAGCAACGGGGACTTGTAAATGGGTTAAGTTAATGCTTCTAGGGTTGGATGCATTTACAGAAGGATGGGACTCATATCTGCAGATAAGCCATTTTAAAAAAAAAAGGTTTGGTTTTGGTTTTAAACTAAGTGTTTGACAAGTGCTAAAAAACTTAACAACCTTTCTGAAGAAAATACATCGTTTTTTGTTTGGCAGTTAAAACAGGTTTTCTAGGGTAGCTAAGGCTGTTACTGTTTCTGTTGGGATGGAGCCCAACATTTTCCTGTTGCCAAACTCCTTACATCAATAAACTCAACTTCAGCATGAAGCACTTCATATCCCTCTTGCAATTATTTTACATTTTGGCTCCGGAAACTCCTGTGTGGCCCTGTCTCCTTCCTTTTCTCTCAGATGCTTCCCCTCCTTCGTCCGGTTGCAGCCCTGTTCTGGGTTTCACAAGTTCCCCTCTTCTGCCTGCTTCCAGTTGCAGTGGCACGTCGTTTTCTTCCTTTCTTCTATTACTTAGTTTCTGAGATCAGGTTTTACAGTATATGCTGTATTTACAGAGGGTGGAGTTTACCAGCACAGAAGCCCTTGAGCAGACTGTGGGACGTGTGCAATAATGAAGTGTAACCGGTGTACCTTGCTGCATGAGAGCTCCAACTCCAAACCAGAAACTATTTAGTAAAGTAAAATTGTTTTCCACCACATCTGAGTCTGGGTTGCACGGGTGGGGGTTATACCATTCATATGGTGTAAACCTGTGGCAGTTAACAGAAACAACCTGTAAACATCAAATAGAGTACACATAGCGGCAGCAAACCTGCTGAACAATGCACAAAATGAGGAGGTTAATGAAGGAAACAAGAAAAAGAAAACCTCAGCTGAAAGGCTGTCTGCAGGACATCTTGCGGCTGCCTTGCGCAAGCTGTGGAGCAGCGCTGCAATGCCAGGAGCCACTTTGACAGTCCCAGATCTAGCACTGGGATACTCCTTGGGTTAGAGCCCTCAGGGGTGAGCCTTCTGCAACACCCCACAGCCTCCCTGCCTGCGTTGCTGACAGACAGACAGACATTTGCTGGTGTGGGGGAACAACTGGAAGCCATGTAGCTGGTCATTGGTACAGTGTTTAGGAAATAATGAAGGAATAGAAGCCGCCTAAAGGCAACCACTGTCAGCTGTCTGTAGTTGAGATGCTGGATGCTGAACGTGCTCTCCCTGGATACGGCTGCTGCAGCAGCAGAAAAAAGGCTGCCAGTCCTTCGAAGACATTTGGGAGCAATTACAGTGTCTGAAAGCCATAGGGCCATGTTGTCAGCATTGCAGGGAGAGTCTTATGCGGAGGATGGCCTTTAATGGAAGAACTCTGCTCTATTCTCTATGCACCGGTCTGCAACTGCAAACCATGCTCGTTCTGCTCTGCATGACACGTGGCAGAGCTACATTAAGGACCATTTCTCCCCAAGATACTTTGCCTGCTGTTGCTTCCCACTGCTTCATGGCTGGCTGAATACCTTCTCATGATGTTTATGAATATAGCTTTAATTGACAATGTCATGCCAATACATTTTAATTACTGTTTCAACAATATAATTAAGCATTGAATTTATGCACGGCAGTAAGGAGAGTGCCTTGCTCTGCTGAAGTAATAAACTCTGATACTAATGAACCCACTAACTGAAACTGTATGTAGCTCAGGATGCTTTTAGCTGCACAATATTACCATGACTGGTACAATAATATTAAAAATTGTATCAAAAGATGTAGTTTTCAGATTCAAGATACAACAGTTCTGCACAGACTAGTGAAAAGAGAAGCAGTCTTCAAGTTATATGTTTAAATTATTTCTAGAATAATTGAAGCAACTGTTGTGTAGTAATGAAATTGTTCCCAACTCAGTTAATGCATATGTGGAGAAACACGTCTTTAACAAGAGACCCAGGATTAGGGCCTGTGGGTTGCCAAAGTTACCAACTGCCGTAGAAGTGAAGAGTGCTCACCCAAAGGGTTTCAGAGAGTTAACACAGGACAGTAAGAAGGTGTACAAATAACTCTGCCTGACCTGACTGGTAAGCCCAAGGCTGGAATCTTGCATCATTTCAGACAACCACCACATTCAGAAGGCTGGACACAACTGTTTCCTTCACCAAAACAGTGAACTGCAGTTGATAGAAAGTAGCAATGAAATTCTGGCAGTAACACTCTTTCTGCCAGACTGGAAAGATTTTTATAGCTTTAGGTATATATTTTAATGTGGCACTAGGGTATATGTTTCTTTTTTTTTCTTTAAAACAAAGCTGATTTTCTTGGCGTGTTTCTGTTGCTGTGCTGAGCTCTAAGAAGCAACTGAGTTACAATTTTGCTCTATTTCATTGCTCAGGCCTTCTGTTTTCCTGGACATATTTCCCTGATTTACTTTGGATTTCAGCAGTAGCTACGGTGAGGTTTCTGATAAAGATGAGATGCTCAAGTCGTCTCAAACACCTTTTTATACAGACTCTCTGTGACATTATGCACCTCTGGTGGTTCCCATCCACCATCAACATCAACAACATAGCTGATAACGGCATTAGCAATAAAGGGAAATTTTGACAGAAAACACCTTGATTGTTAACTGCCAGCGTACTTAGGGAAAGAGCTTTGTCAATCTGTAACCCTTCGCAGTGACGAAAACTTCAGTGTTTGAGTTTAAAAAATAATATAACGATGCTAGACCTACATAAGGCTCAAAGACAAATGAGAAATTATTCAGCTGCTGAAAAGTAAGATTATCACAGTCTATGAAAATTATTCCCAAGTATTCGTCTTCTATGAACTGAAGTCAAAGTACTGTTAACCTTTTAATTTACTAGAGAAGTGTTAAAAAGCAAATACTTCCTGAGGTTGTTGAAACAAATCTATCCAATACTAGCTGAAATGCTTGACAAATCTTACAGAAATCTTGACATATTTGGAGATGCGAACAGGTCTCGATATAGACTGTAAGAAGGGCTTGGCTTCTTGTGAATACAGTTTTGTGTCCCTTAGCCTATATAGTCACAATCTAGGCACAATATATAGGCACAATAATTAAGCACTGGGTTTAGGCATCAGTTCAAAAAAAGAACATATCAGAAAAACTGTAAACATTCAGCAAATTATTTTGCTGAACTAGTGGGTTCTTTTCTGGTTTTCCTAAAATACGTGGGTTATGAAAACAATATGCAAACTTGATATATTTAAGTTGCTACAAGTCAGGGTTTGTGCTGTGTATTACGGATGTGTGTGAGTCTATATATTCAATGACACATAAGCCTTTGAGATAATTTTGGCCACATTTGACAAATAGGTAGAGGCCTCAGAGGTTACTATGTTCCTACAAGTGTTGTGAAACATTGCAGTAGAAACCACCGCTAGGAGAGAAGCTGCAGGATGAGCTCACAACTTGTTATGTATCAGTTAATCTGAATGTGGAAGATTGTCTACAAATCCTTCAGCTGCAGGGAAAACAAACACACAAACTAACTTCAACTGGCAATCACAATCCACCATGAGACACAAATCTGCAGGGAAATCAGGCTTTATTAGTTATGCTGCTTCTGAAACTACTGCTTTTTTGAAAGATTTAAGAAACAAAAAGTAAAAAAAGTTACACAGGGTGAACCTATGGCTTTACCCAAAGGCTACCCTGTGATTCAGAGCAACATTTAACAGCCAAGAGAGAAAAGCAAACAGGTTTCACAGTCGATGATTTGTAAGCACTGTGCATTTCCCTTTTGTTTGCTCTTGGCTACGTATTTGCATGTAGACAGCATGTATCTGCGAACAGACAGAGGATCCTGAGCTTATTTATTCCTGCAAATTTGATCCTTTTACTTTAAAAAACAGAAGTGCCAAGGATAATTAAGGCTTTGTTTTTACTTCCACCTGTTCCGAGGTGGAGAGGACTGTGGGATGTTTTTAGTTTTGGCACACAACTCTAGAAAAGTCAATCTGTCACAGTAAAGCAGATTTAGTATTAGTCATGAATGAGATCATGATTTGGGTACAGTAAGAGTTATTATTTATGGTACAGTGAGCCACTGCAAGAGCTTGTGGGAAGTCATGACTAATTGTATAGAGTCCCATATCTGTCAGAGACGGATTAATTCTTTCTTTTTCCCCGGGCCAACACTAATAAGTTAACCCATGACCTCTCCTCCTCTAATACCCTCCTCCTTCTTCACAGAATCATCAATTAAAAGGAAAAAGCAAATCCCACAAAATTCTGTACTTCGGTACTGGTATAGAAACATGAAAACACACGAAGCATTCACATAGATTGTCCGTCAGAAACAAGGGTTGTTCAGCGGACAACAGAGAAATATATTTTTGAGGCCAGTCACTCTCAGCAGAACTGCTCTTGTGAATGAAGTTTGTGAGGGACCGTGTGTTTTGATTAAAAGAAAACAGTGAACTGAAGGAAAAGCAGCAAAAGCTTATTTTGACATGGGTCACACGCAAGTGGAAATCAGGCACAATGTGCTATACTGTCAGAATTAATGATTCAGATTACAATTATTTATGATTTTGAATGAGGCATTTGTATCTATACATAGGAATATATATGTTACTGATGACTTCTTAAAGCTGAATGCCATCATTTGCAATAAAAACTGCAGCATTTCTGTTACTTTTGCTGTGATGTGAATATGCAGACTCCCAATGACCATTTCAGTTCTTATATTTCATAGTGTAAATGTTTTCTCAGGCTATTTTCGATGTACTTTGTTAATGTGGAATGTTTTGTTGATGCACATGCAAAACAATACATAAGGGAAGTAGGGAAAGGCTTGATTAGGGGTCTTCAATAAAAAGGATAAAAACATTAATCTCTGTGAAACACTAGTAAAAATATTTATGTTTTAAATTATGAAAAGCAAAAAATGAAGGGTAGGATGAAATCAAATGAACAGAATTGGAAATGAAATTTTGAGGCCACTATCTGAAGAAAAGGGCAATAACTTCCAAGTATAGAAAAAAAGTGTCCCACATGACCAATCTCCTCTGACAAGTTTCAAAGTTCACTTTGTTTCATGCTTGATTTGCTCTTGCTCAAGGTCCTAGAAGAACCCAGACTGTGGTTCATGATCTCTGAGGCCACAATATGTAGCTTGTATCCAGTTTGTGGAACCGTATGAGCTGTCTAGAATTAAAATGTTAAGTTTAGGATAAGGGTATAGAGTGCTCTGCTGGTCCTCTGGAGATGTGACTGTGGTCCACTGGTCCAGAAACTTTGTGGCACTCCTGCCTTTGAGAATATCATCAGCTTTTGCTTCATCTGGAAAAGTGGTGTGTATGCGCTTATTTCCTGCTGGTTTTGAGTAGGAACATCACTGGAAGCCTGCCACTGACAAGCAAGGTGCATCTCGGGACAGTGCTGGGAGAGAGCCTTTGATATACTTCACCTTGCAGATTGCCCCCTCAGGTTCCCATTCATGTTATCTTGTATTTTCAAGGGGAAATTAGCTGAAGTAATTAACATCCTTCAGCAAAAAATATGCTCACATCCCCTTTCTTACCTTTTAAGTGTATGCACTGTCAGTGGAAAAGAGATGTGCGTATGTACAAGTGATAGAAACTGATTTCCAACATGTAGTCTGCTGAGGTGTTGTGTACTGACAAAGAAAGGCTGACACATTTCATCAGATATTTCTCTCCCTTCAGCCCTTCAGGAAAGTGAAATCTCATCACATTGCAATATATAAAAGTGATAGCATCATAGATATGAAAATACCACAAGACTTTCTAGAACGTTATGCTTTAGGACTGGGTAAAACTCTTAGGATAATATTATACATATCTACTTTGCAAGGCTCACGCAACACCTACAGAAAGAGAGGTAGTTAATGTAGATGTGTCTAAAGTTATGTCTTTGTCTTACCTTGCAATGACAAAGAGGACACAACTGACCCCAAGGCAGGCTAGGAGAACATACATCCAAATATCAGGAGAAAGAGGGTTTAAAAAGGAGAAAACACCAGGGTTTGTTCCATTTGGCTTCCTATATAAGATGCTGATTCCCAGCGTCATGAAGGGCTTTGAAAAATCAATTACTTTCTCTCTTACGTAGGTAATTGTGAGAGGAGCAACGGCCAGATCAGCTTTCTGTAAACACAAATGGGAAAATACTTATTCTTTTTCATGTTCAGCAAATGCACTACCTCACCTTCCGTTTTTTCCCCCAAGCATTAAAAACTAAACCAAATTTGACTATAAATCTGAAGTGTGAGACAGAATTGTTAGGGTATGAGTTGGTACCTGATGTTCTGTCTCCTCTTTTGCAAGTAGAGGGTCATTTTGACTTTCATTTGAGTAGAAGAGGTATGACTAGGGATATGGGGCTCACTCCTATACACAGGGGCAGACAGACTACAAGCAAGGATTGCCAGAGCATCTGGACAGGGACTACATTCACAGATCAGAGGCTGCTGCAGGGCAGAGGCTATGTGGAAGCTCAATCTTTGCCACTGGAGTTTGTAGCCAAGGGGTGGACAGGACCCATCCTAGCTCAGTACCCTCCACCCCACCACAGATGGAAGTTCCCCCCAGCATATGCAAACTGTTCATTCACATGTACTGATGTGACTTCCTACTCTGACAAGTGGCAATAACGACAGATCAGTTGCTCTGAAAGAACCGAAAACTAGTGAAAACATTTCATTTGGGCTGACTTCATATAAAATACCACAGGGGAAAGGGGAATAAAAAGAGAAGGATTATTCAATCTTACGTGATCTATGAGCTCTTTGACCATCCCATTCCACTCTCCTTTGTCATTCTGGGCTCCATATTTACCATCAGAAACTAGTTTGACCTCATAGATGAAGCCTAAAATATTTGACAGCTCCTTCAGTAAGTCCAGGCAATAACCCTCGAATCTGTCATTTCCATACAAGGGCTTGTCAGACTTCTTGTACATAACATAGGGATCTTCCTATAGAAAAAGACAAGTGACATGCAACAACAGAAGTAAGTCTTGTTTCAGATTATATAGGCTTCACTAAATTCTGTGAATATTTTATAAATTGATTGCAATTAAATGGAAACCAGTAATTTACCATTTCCATTAAAAGCTGTTCTAGGTGTGTTAACAAATTGACTGAATCAATTAGCGATAAGCATAAGGGCCCTAATTTTCAGTGGAATAGACCATTCAAAGCTCCTATGAGCTTTAATTAAGCAGTGCTTAGCAGCTCCAAAATCAGATCCAAGATCTGTACTCTACATTGTCCTTTCCTAAGGGATCAGGAAGGATGTTGAAGGAGAGAGAAGGCTAAAGAACAGAAAAAGGAAAACCTAAAACTGGTTATTTTCTGAGACAGAAATCTTTATTAAAAAAATCTTCAAATGTACTACATAGCTGTGAGTTGTGCAAGTATTCACCTGAGGGAATAGAGAACAGCACAGGCAGATTGCAAAGTACCTTGTTGCTTTTCTTTTAAAAGGATTTTGTATAGGAGAAGATCAGGGCAAGCAGGTTTCTGCAGTTTAATGTGGCAAAAGACCTCTGGCCATAGAAGGGGAGTGAAGAGGGAGCCTTTGAGCTTCTTCCCTCCTCCTGAGGAATTAGGCAGAGTTACTGTAAAAAAGTGGCATTACTGGCCAGGTGGAAAGTATGAGCCTGAACAAGTCATGAACACCCAGCTGGATATTTTCCATTTATCATAGTAAGGACATAACCCAATCTGTCTATCCACTGTTTGGTACATTTTTTTTTTAGTCCTCTTCATCTCATTTTCATTAAAAATGAAGGACATATAAGTATTGACTGAAATCCGAGCATTTGTGTGAGTTAATTCTTCCAAGAAGGAAAGTATGCAGGGTTCATCTCTGAAATATAGAAGTAAGCTAAACAATTTTGGAGGTGGAGGTTACTGAAACTCATTGGCAATGTTGTATTTTTGAATCCCTCTTGTGGATGGATTAATGTGTATGTCAATTCTGAGTCTAAATCAAGAAATTTGCTTGAAAACAGGCAAGTTTAACAAAACATTATTTAGCGTGGAGGAAAACAACCATGGGGTGCAGGGTAGAGGTGGCAAAGGTAGCTGCGAACAGCCCCACAAACCACCATCAGTAATGCCTGCATCCTACAGTGTGGCTGGTGGCATCACCTCTGCCCAGCAAGACTTACCAAAATGGTGGTGACAATGAGTGTCCGGTTAGCCAAGGAATCTGTAATGTTGGTCGATCGGTCCTTATTGCTGTCTGTCATGTTAAGGCCACTGTATGAGTTCCAAACCCCAATCTGCACAGAAGAGAGCAGGTGAGCGGCTACTCAGCCACAGCAAGCTGAAACATTTCCCTAAATGCTAACCACCTAGGAAGAGTGCACTGGCTCTAACCACCACAGAAAGAGACACCAATTGCAATGTTAGAGAAGGGACACGGCTGTAGGTCTGAGTAAGGCAGCAACATCAGATGGCTGATTTAGAAAACACAGGGAACAATCTGCCCTTTCAAAAGCAGGCGGAAATGAACAAGCTGCAAGAGTACAAGGCATGTCAATACAGGGGTGTATTAGCCAATTTTCTGCAAAAGTGGAACATGTTGACTTTGTTTCCTGCTAAAAAAATGTCAAATGTCTGCTTTGATGATTTTTAAAAGTTTTGTAAATGGTAGAGTTGAAACATATAGCAAGACCTCTCTCTTCCAATACAACAGATTAAAAGCTTGAATAAATATGCTGAAGTAGATTGATGGATGCACTGGCCTTTTGCTTCTACTGTGCCTTCAGCAGGTTTAGCAAAGATTATTCTGTCACTTCTTGACTACTATATATGACAGAGCTAGCAAGGTGGTACCACTTTGCACACTGATCAGTATTTGATCAGTAAATATAAGTGGTCAAAGGAAAATTCCCTTCTAGTCCCAGACATAATGAAGAATTCCAGTATTCAATGCCCAGTTCAAAGCCTCAAGGGAAAGATCATCATGATTCAAGTAGATTTGGCTGGATACCTTGTGAGGGTAGAAATTATAACCATGTTGATTTATTCCGATAAATATTTAAATAATATAAACACAGCCTGAAAGCACTTTCAGGGGTCTTTTTTGCCTTTGGATTTACATACACAGCATGGCTGAAGGCTGATGGGAGAAAACTGCAGGTAAAGGGCCGGCTCAGACGGTTTCCTTTGTACTGGACATTTGTGGAGAGCACTAGACCAATTGCTTGGGGGACTGATACTGGCCATCCACACAGCCATTCACATAGTCTCATCACTCTGCCAGCATGTTTCAGCTCTACCTCAGAGGGACTGGATTTCAGATCCTCCCTGCTGGGATTGCCAGAAAAACTGCCAAGTAAGTCTGTGATAAAAATGCACTGACTTCTCTTGTGTACTGAAGGTGTCTTATCTCCTGTAGGATGCTCAGTCATTTCAGATCCAGGCTGGATTCTTTTTCTTTGGTTGTTAACTCAGGCAGAGATGGTGTTGCCTTTGAACCAAACCCAGCAGACTAGTTTGTGCCTGCTGAGTGTGGATTTGGGGTAAAAATTGTGTCATTTCAAACAAACTTTGTGTTTGTGTCCCTGGATGCCATTGCTATTGCCTTTCACAAACTTTTTTTCCAAAGTATGCTTAACTAGGATAGTCATGCCATTTTTTTTTTTAAACTAATTTTCAAGTGTTTATCAGTCATTCCTTTTGTTTCCAGCTTAGATCAGGTTGGGAAACTGATTTGGAAAGTACAAACAAAATAAAATGTTGGATATTATGGTAGCCTATGCCAGGAGTATAATAAATTACCAGTGTCCTTGAATTTGCACCAAGGTGGCTCAGTCAATGAAAAAGCCATTCCGCTTGTTGTTACTGACTTGATATGGCTGACTTTTATTGGCTGGCAGCAAGGAAGAGGAGAACAGTCATGGAGAACATGGAGCAACACAGTCACAGTGCATACAAAATACACCAGGAGATCACTCTACGTCTGGATAAAAGAATGACACCGCAGGTCAATCTTGATTAGAGTGATGGAGGAGATCGGAGGGGCACTGGAAGAATGAGGCCAAGGTAGTACATCACTATGGTAAATCTGGGGGATTTATTGCAGTTTAGTGACAAGTTTGAGAGGTGTTATAAGCCCTTCTCAGCAAGCCTGTGCTCTGAACCAGCTGTAATTTGGTTTAAATCAATTCAGTATAACACAAAATGCCTAGAGTCAAAAGCGAGATTGGTTCAATAGCATTCTGCATGTCAGGTAGGATGATCTATTCACCAGTAATGAGGGAAATGGAGGCCTTTGTGCTTTATCCCGATTCTCTAAAGATTAAAACAAGGTTGTTAAGTATGTGCTTTATAACAACATGAAAAGAGCGCAACAGGAATTTTTTCACTGATCTACTCTATAGCATTAAAATTCATCTCAAAACAACATAAAACCTAAACATTTTTTAACTGTGTATGTGGGAGGGCCGGGAAATAATAATATCCGTATGAAATACATACAAAATATAATGATAAGTGTTATGAGAAGTTTTTATCTTGTGACTCCAGAACACTTTAAACACGGTAAATGCAATTGTTATCTTCTCAATACAAAATGGCAACCATGAGTTGTACCTCCAGTGGGGAGCAGGGCATGGAGCTGATCTTTGACTCCCACTTCTGTGCCTAACCCACCAGGTATAGGCACCTCAAATTAAAAGAGGGCTGAGATTTCTGCGGTAATTTAGTTCTTTTATAAACAAGCTTAGTAAAAATTTCCATGTGTTAGTGAATGACAGCATCCACTTAACCACCTGTATTATTTTCTTAACTAGCTAATAACTCACTTGTCAAACTTTTGAATCAACAATGCTCAAACATTACCTGCACAGGCAAACCCCCTGAAGCCTGCATGTTAAAGCAGTCCCTGCTGCTGAAGCTCATACACATTCAAAATGCTGCAAATTTACAACTCATGGTGACTCTTAGGTGAATCAAGAATGATAACAGCTGAGAAAAGAAGTGCTAATGTTGTAGCCAGGTGCCTCTGCTCTAACAGAAGAAAAGCACAGCTTGCAAGAAATAAAATAATAATTAAAAAATTACTTTGGTGAAAAATCTGAATCCTGCCAAGGTATTTTTACTATTTGTAATTTGACTTAGGATGAAACATCGTACTAGAAAATTTCATACTCTCAGGTGGACTTCTGTCTCTAAACTGCAATATGGGAGTCACTGTCAAAACCTAAAAGATGAGTCTGAAGACCCATCCCAAAGGTTTTTTGCATAACTCATCTGTGTACAAACCTTCTTCCACACTTTATATAAATGATTAGAAACCTCGCCAGCAGCCTTGGTATAGAGAAAAACAAACAGAGTTCTTTATTAAAAATGAAAAGAGAACCAATCTGGAGAGCTGTGTGGGAGCAATTACATTTTAAGTCACAATTAACCCAACAGCGATTATCATTCAGAGTCAAGCCAGTATACACAAAGCAAGGGACACTGTTGTCTCTAGCTATCATGAACTGGCAGTCATACCTGTGTTAGGGATTTTTGGACACCCATAGCAGGTACTTCCTAGGCAATGGTGGAGGAAGGCCTGTGGTGACCATTGGGAGTCCATATTTGCTGTTTGAGTGTTGGGACAAGGCCATCCCACCTTCACCCAGGGTCCCCCAAGTACTCGGTCTCCAGCATGGGCCCCAGCTGGCAGTGTCGGGGTGTGGATGCCAGAAGCAGCGCCATCTGGCTAGTGTGAAACATGGCCAAATGCATCTGTGGCTTTGGGCTTCTCTCTATGATCTCTGTAAGTCAAGGAGCTCTGTGTCTTCAGGAGAGTGTATAAGTGGTAGAGTAAGATCTTTTGACATGGATATTTTTCTTTTTTCAGAGGCGTGTATCCCTGAGTATCCTAAAGGAATGTGTATTTCTTGTGTCTTTCGTTTGAATCAGAATCGTTTAGTTGGAAAAGGTCTTTGAGACCACAGAGTCCAACCATACCTGCCCACTACTAAACCACATCCCTGAGCATTTAATCTACCAATCTTTTAAATGCCTCCAGGGATGGTGACCCAAGAACCTCCATGGACAGCCTGCTCCAGTGTCTTCTGGTGAAGAAATTATTCCTGATATCTAATCTGAACTTCCTCTGGTGCAACGCAAGGACGTTTCCTCTTGTCCTATCACTTGTCCTTTGGGAGAAGAGACCAACACCTAACTCACTACAACCTCCTTTCAGGCAGTTGTAGGCAGTGATAAGGTCTTCCCTCAACCTCCTTTTCTCTAGGCTAAACAGCCCCAGTTCCCTCAGCTGTCTGTCACAAGACTTATTCTCCAGCCCCTTCATCAGCTTTGTTGCCCTTATCTGGATGCAGTCCAGCCCCTCAATGTCTTTCTTGTAGTAAGGGTCCCAAACCTGAACACAGTAGTCAAGGTGCAACCTAACCAGCACTGAGTACAGGGGCACAATCACTTCCCTGGTCCTGCTGGCCACACCATTTCTGATACAGGCCAGGATGCTGTTAGCCTCCTTGGTCAATTGGGCCACTGCTGGTTCATATTCAGCTGTCTGTCAACCAACACACCCAGGTCCTTCTCTGTCAGGCAGCTTTCTAGAACCAATTTCTGAAATTGTATCATGCAAAACTTTCTGCTTTCAAACACAGATGCTACAACTAACTTAGTCCCCTGTAGTCTCAACATTTCAGCACAATTTGTGGTAAGCAGAGATGTTAAGTAAAAAGAACCAATCTAATCTCAAAAACACAAAGAATTTTTAACAACTCAACTGTTGCTAAGGTTATTAGTCAAGCATCTTCTTTCACCTCTCCGTCATATCACATTTATTAAAAGCAGTACATGCAAGACAAGTCTAGGGTTTATACATATATATGAATTTACCATACTAAATTACAGTGGCAAAACTTAAGATTATGTGCACTTAAAATAATTATTTCCATTTAGATAATTATCTCCAGTACCAAATCTCTAACTCATACCTCAAAATGCAAGATACACACTGTAAAATAATAAATCAATCTTAGTAGTTCATATCTGTCTTAATTTTCACTTAAATAATCTTGAGAATAGTGGTTTTAATCCCAAGCACAGGAGATTCAAGTTGAAAACAGTCTCTCCTACACCCTTGCAAATTAGCCTTCTGTTGTAGTTTTACAAAAGTTCTGGTTACCTTTTCTGTTCCTTCCTCCTTGAGGCTAATAATGTCCAAATCAAAATCCTTCCGTAAGCCATCCGTTTTGTTGAAGGTTATGCGCCCTGTCAGGCCATCCCACCGTGCCTGTGTGAACACAAAAAACCTCTTCCCTGTAACAATTAGTAGGAACTACTCTGAAGTCATAATAAATATTGCATTTTAAATTAACTGTAGCATTGAATCACCTCCAAATATTTTTTTTAAACATATGTGTCTTTGTTACTTTGATAAAAACACTTTCTTCAATTTTTTTTATTCAGTTTGTCTTCAATATGTTTAGCATTTTACAATCAGGCACAAGTCTGTGACAGTTTATATATATTGATTTACATATGTCTAGTACTGTATGTAAAAAGATATACTGAAGAGAGAGACAAGGAGAATAAAATATGTATTGCACATGCCTAGACAAGGCAGGTTTTTTGCGCTGCATGAGAATTCACTAAGAAACTAAAAAAGGAGTCTGCTTTGTCTATGCTTTGGGTCTGAATCTTGGAGTACAACTGCCTAAATCCACCAGCCTCACTGGAGTAATACTCTCTAGGTCCAGGTCCTTTTAAGTTCTCCATGTCAAATGAGTAACAAATAACAATCAGTGCGGAATAGGAATACCCAGAAGGTCCTTAATTGAAGGAATGTAGCTAACCATCCCAAATCACTAATGTAGCTAACCATCCCAAATCACTAATGAAGCTTTCTCAGCACTTGAGTTGTGCATTTCCTAGTCTTTTGTGATAGGTACTCCCTCTGTTACTCAGAGCCCAGAAATACAGATTTTTTCCAGGAACATATAAAGGAAAGCAGGGCTTTCGTCATTCTTGCTTGATTTCTTGGACAGGTTGTGATTAAATGTCTCCTACCAGCACTGGACTCCTAATGTCCTGGACTTTACTGAATTGTTTCATTAATGCTTCATTTTGCATCCCCATGGAAGAAGACACAAGTTCCCAAGTAAGCAAATGAGGTGCATCATTCCTATAGGAGCTCCACCACTACCCGAGCTCACAGGTGTCAATGGCATGATGATGATGGCTCTAAAAGCAGGCTCTCTGAAAAAAGGCACTCAGTCACAAAGACGTAACAAAAACTTGCAGTGTAAGGTACACGCAAGTCTCACATATTTGAAGTACAGTGTACAAGTTACAAGTGATCAATTTTGGTCCAGACAGCATTTTATTCTATCATAATTAAGTGAAATCACACTTTTCCTTATTTTAAACATTGTCTTCAGGAGTTAGTTACAGGAATGGACTTTGGACATCACTCTGTATAGCAATGATGATTCCCTGTGCTGGAGAAGGCTTCTTTAGTGCAGCAGGACCACTGTCCAGAACTAACTTTCTCTGCAATTTCAGTTTCTTGTATCTCATGAGCTTCCCAGCAAGCTCACTTTCTTTTAAATGAGATCTATCTGTCTCTCTTATAGGCACCATTTTTCCCCTAGAGCTGAAGCTTATCTATAAAAGAAAGTACTTGATGGATTTCAAACTGCAGACAATTTTTATAATCTATTTTTGTGAGCTTCCACATTAGATTAAATTCTTCAAAGATACAAGAAAGGCTGATGATAAATGATGGCCTAATATCTTCACATGTGTCAGACAAATAATTCTTAAATGACAAGCTTTTCTACTGCACACTGTTATTTGCCTCATTTAATTTGTTGTAGATGGATGACATAAGGAAAGCTGTATTAAATATCAACATACTTACAGAATGGTGTCTCCCCTTTCTGTTAAATCTAAATTCTAGCTCGTAATCTGAAGGATTTGATCTCAGATGCTGGAATGTTAGCACCATGTGTCTCAGACAAATCTGGTGCATCTCGAATTTTGTGGAAATACAGCAGGATTTTGAAGCATGGAAAAGCACAAATGTAACCAACTTGTTATGAGACTTTCCATCTTAATGACATGGGAACATATGTAAATCTCAGCTGTAAACAGAGAAACATTTGTGGATTTTTATGCTGATATAATTAAGACAGCAGAAGGGGACACATATGAATGCATTTCATCATATAATATCTCTTTTCCACTCTGTCTTTCTTTTACTCTGACATGACCCCATCTCTTATTCATAAAGTTGGAACATTTTTTAAAATATGATCTCTAGAGATCAATTCCTCCTTAGAGGGCGATTTGCTTCCGTGAAATGCTCACATTTAACGATTACATATCAGATGCTCAGCTTCTCTGTTAACGTGATATGATCTTGAATAAAGGAACCAATATGTTATTTTTGGAAATAGTACTAGGAGCCTACATCTCTAATCTTGTAGAAAAGATTTATATGGTGAAATGCTAGATCTCTTTTGAAAATCAGCATTGGTGCTTCTACCTGCACATTAAAAAAAGTGGAAAGAAAGGATGTTACAATCTACATATGTGTATGGTCAGATTTCAAGGTATCAGAGAAGAGCGTATGGCCTTTGTCTAACTTAAATCCCACTTAGACCACCAAATAATGACCCAAATGTGACTTAAATTACAAACAGAAGTCAGCGATCGTGTCTCAGAAGAGTCAAATTTAAATGTTGAACAAGTTTTTCAACCCTTATTTGTGAGGCACATGGTTCAGATACCATTTGAATTCTAAATTTAATTTTGAATTTTTATTTTATTTATTGTATTTATTTTAAGCAAAAATAAAACATTCGGGCTTGAGTCCAGTGAGCATAATTTTGTTTCTGACTTCAAGAGAGTTGTGGTACCTGTGTGTGCAGTAGGTTTAGACAGAGAGGTGATGTTTCTTTCCTGATCAGAAACAAAAGTTTTCCTTCAGAAACAAAGGGAAAAATGAGATAGAAATCTACAGTCCAGCCCAGGCCTTTGAAAGGTTATGGTAAAACTCCCAAGCTTTTAATACAATTTGAGTCCTAAAGCAGAACTTCCTGCTACATGCAAAGAAAGTGAAAGGTATCATTGCTTCAAAATCAAAGCTGTGCACCACCACTTCTAGATGCCTGGCAGGTAAACCAAGGATGTGAGTGTCTTTTAGCTGCTGTGTTCAGGCAAACAGGATAAACAGCAATCACACAGTTCTCAAATGCAATTAATGAACAGAAATGAAGCAGAACTGTGAACAGTCAGAAACCACACCGCTGTTTAACACAGCAATGAGATTTCATGCTTTTATATGCAGAATTTATAGCAGTTCTAATGTTTCTAGTGACACTCCATGTTAAATGTTACAGGATATAATAAAAGTTGAATCAGAACCTAATCATGTAATTTATCAAAAGTAATTGCTTTTTTTGCACTCTGTCCTTGCTTTAATATTAGAGGAACTAAGGGTACAATTTGAAAGTCTTAGGGACAGTACGCATTTTTGACTCTGTTTGTATAATTTTGAGCAGAGCTTGCAGCTTAGTTAAAAAATGTTATTTTCAGTGGCTTCTGCTTGTAACATCCTTTGCTTGTCTTAGATCTCATTTATGCAAGGTCGCAGTCTGCCTCTGACATCACAACTGTGATGAAATGTTCTTTAGGGAGTTTTGTTTGCAGCACTAGCGCAATGCAGTGTTCAAAAGAAGGTCTCACATTTTTCAATACTGTGCTTTAACAGATTATTATTATTATTTCTAAGTTGTAAACATTTGATGACTTTCTTCCGTTTATTAAACAAAATGAGGAATTAACCCAATATATTGGTTTCTGCTGGTAACTGAGAAGCAAACCATACAGGACCAGCAGCTACTCAGACCCTTTTTTGCTAATCATTGAAAAGGTGGTAAATAGAACAGATTAAAGATTCAGTCATTTCTGAAGGCTGTTAGGTACCTGACATGGCAAAAATATCCAAAGCAACCTAATTAAAACTGTGATGCTTTATATTTTTTATATCACTTAAAAAAATTAAGATTACGGGCAAAACAGACACTGAAATCTGGGGGTTAAATACTCAAATTACAGTATTGGTTTGCATATAAATATATTAGTGGAAAACTATAACAACTGGAAAATTATGCTGACTCAGCTTCTAAGAGCAAATACTCCAGAAGGGTGCTATCAATTCACATCACCATCATGTGGTCTTTATATCAATTTCCAGTTGATCATCTCGAATCTATTACTATAGCAGCCTTAGTTTCAGCCAAAGCCAACCGAGTTCAACCACAGAATCAGTTAGTTCAGCTGCGACCAGACTTAATAAGGTAAAATAATAGGTAAATTTCATATTCTGTTTTTTTGTCTCTATCAGACCTCATTTTTCCATATTTCTATTAGCAAGATATAACTAGATCAAGAAATCATAATGCATAGTGTACAAAATGCATTGATTAAGTAAATATTCAGCTTTATGATACAGACTCAATGGGATATAGCCAGTTTTGTAGATAATGTATTGCACAAAAATGTGTCAATCCTTCTCAGACAAATTGATTGTTTTTATTATGTATTTGTTCTCTCTTACTCAATATGAGTTTATCCAAGTATTTCAGTTAACCGTTTAGCTGCCTATGGCATATTTTCTCTTTCTGAGCCTAGTGACACACTGACAGATACCAGATAGTTGTGTTTCAGATTAGAAGAAATTAAATTTTTCAAGATCCTTTTTAAAGTGTTCAAAGCGCCTTGGTAATAGAAAAATGCAAAGGCAAAATCTTGTTTTAACTTTTAGAACTATTATGTTAAATAATGTTTCTGCTCTTCTATTAATATTCCACTTATTCCAATAACCTATGAAATAAAAGTTTTCTGAATCTATTCTTTACAATTCCACTTGTAATTAATCAAGCAAACTCTTTTAGAATTTCAAACTCAAGTTTTAAACTTTTATTGTTCCCACTGTTCAAAAAAATAAGATCCCTCCTATATTGAACATATTCCCAGAGCTAATCCGAGACACAAATAGGCATCTCGAAATTCATATAAAACTGTGACTATATTACTTAAAAAATATGTGTACACATTGAATCTGTTTCAAATGTTACAAGGAAAAACTGTCACAACTCTTAACAATTTTTTAAAATATATGAACAAAAGGAGTTGATAAAACTTCTGAATGAAGAGCTAAGCAGAAAAGTTATCCAGCTATCCTTGGATATAAGCGCAATGTTAAATTACACGCTTCTTCATTCAAAAGCCCTACAAACGCATCTAGGCACAGAAAAAAAAAACCCTGCTGCAACTAACTCGAGTGATTCCCAAATTAGACAATATTTTCCTGTCTACTCAGTTTTCCTGTCTAGCCAGTGGAATTATCTTGACCTTTGGTAGGTTTCTTTCCCAACCATTTTAAAGGTAACCTACAATGGCAAGAAATAGACTGATTTTTGTAACATTTTTTTAAATTATCTATGTTAAGCATATTTGTATTTTTATTTTTTGTTGTTTTAATCTGTTTATTTATTATCAGAAGTTAGTATGCAAAACTGAACATTAGTTATTGATTTAATTTACACCTCTAAATAACCACAGTTGTGAAATAAAATGTACGAACTTACATCACCAGGATGTTGTTGTTTTGGGGTTTTTTTAATGATGAATGAAGCAATAGGAAAAAAAATATTGGCAATCATCTGACCCAGAATCCAGAAAGCATTTAACCTCCCAAATTACGTTTGTTCACTTATCATTGCACAAAGGCACAGACAGGCTAACTTCATAGTCTTTTTGGGCATATGTTCTAAAATGAATGTATTATGTATTTGGACTGAGATTAGAAAAATCTTTCAGCTTCTGTGCTGGTCTCCCAAAATGAGCAACTTGAAGGAAACCAGTTGTGTCATGAAGAGAGACTTCACAATTCTCTTTAGCCACCATTTCACTAGAGCATTTTCTTCCAGCTAAACATTAGCAGCCTAGAAAGAATGACAGCAAAGGAATCACCACAAGTGCTAGTGTCTCCATGCCACTTCAGTTAAGGCATCCTTCAGCTTTTAACAAAAGGTGGCAGATGAGTACATATGGGGCTCTCAAACAGCATGTCAAGTATTAAACTGGTAATCCAAAATTTCTGATGAGGGCTGTGGTGCTAACTGACATTCAAATGCAGAGGTGGCAATGATGCCTCTTCCATTATGCCTTAGACTTATTAACAGAGCAGAACTCTGATGGCTACAGAATAATTGACAATTATTGATTAATGCACATATGTAGAGGATATTGATTATATTGCTTGAGGGCAAGGGACAAGACAGTGAAGGAACTCATTTTTTTGTTGTTGTTGTTTGGTTTTTTTCCCCACAACAAACTTTTGCTTCTTATCTACAAAATCAGATATCTGAAAAATGTATAAAACAGACATACCTAAACCTACTGTGGCCACGTACTCAGAATCCCACAGATCACTGCACTACAACAAAACGTTCCAATACCATAAATAACAATACCACTACATACTAACCAAAACAGTAATGATCAAAGTAATGTTTACTTTAATTTTCCTTTGGTTTTCTTTCCTTTTGGAATAGAAAACTTCTCCTTTATTAGAATTGCAGAGACAGTTCATGGATTTAAGTGATAGTGATAGTTCTTCTAGTTACACTGGAAGTCATAACATGTTTTGAGCCACACATTAACTTATCAGCTCTTACAATTAATCCTCTTACTAAAAGAGATCCCCATGGATTATGGTATATAGTGAGTTAGTGTATGACTTTTCCATTATCCTGGCCCAAATGTAGCATAACAGATGTAGCAAAAAGAATTTCAGCATTCACCATTACAGGGTTTTATCTACCCCACTGAAAATCATGATGCTTCACACTCCCTTTACTCAGAAGAGGTCCAGGACTGGAACAATCACAGGCTTTTATTGAGCAGCACCGGAATGGAAAAGAGAATCATAGAATCACCAGGTTGAAAAAGACCTCTTGGATCATCGAGCCAAACCATTCCTATCTGCCACTAAACCATGTCCCTGAGCACCTTCTCTCCCCATCTTTTAAATACCTTCAGGGATGATGATACAACCTCATCCCTGGGCAGCCTCTGCCAGTGCCCGATGACCCTTTCTGTGAAATTTTTTTTCCTGATATCCAGACTGAGCCTCCCCTGGCTCCCTGAGGCCATTCCCCCTCGTCCTATCACCTGTCACTTGGGAGAAGAGGCCAGCTCCCTCCACTCTACAACCTCCTTTCAGGTAGTTGTGGAGAGCAATAAGGTCTTCTCTCAGCCTCCTTCTCTCAAGGCTAAACAACCACAGTTTCCTCAGCTGCTCCTCATAAGATTTGTTCTCCAGCGCCTTCACCAGTTTCATTGCTCTTCTCTGGACACGAGAAGGAGCTATGGTGGAAGCTTGTTCTTTGGAAGGGGTTTAGGCAGCTGTCAGAAGACTGACCACACCCCTGTCTTGAAACAAGAGAGAGAAATGGCAGGTAAATAGAAAAGGGATATTTCCTAGTTAAGTCACAGGCTGTTCTGTGAGCCTCTCAAGAGCACTCATTTCCAGAACAGTAGATGAGCTTAATGACATTCGAAGATAGTCATATGAAAGGTTTTCGGTGTGACAAATCTGACAAGGAACCCTCAATACTTGAGGATGATGGGTTAGGTGGATTAATCTCAGAGCGTATGTTTGAAAAGTGTTTGAGTTATTTTAAAGCTTACATCTACCAGATTGCTTTATATCAATACCAGACATGAGGGAGTGGGTGTGGAGAATTAGAAAAGAAGGTCAAACTTTGTCAGTTATTTTTCCTAATAAGAGCAGAGTCTATTTTATGATGCACAAACATGACTGTCACCAAAGCATCTGCGTGGGATTACTGTTGACTATGATCTACCATAACATTACACTACTGTGTTAATGGGGATTAGGGTCATATTGTAACAGTTGCTGCTTGTATAGGTGAGACAGTACATAGAGAAATCCTGTTCCACACAACTAACAGACTAAATACACTAACTAGAGAAAAGACAACATCTGTTTTTTACAGAAGGGAATCACAGCATTTCCAGCTACAGGACTTCTTCACCTAGATTTTAGGTCCTGCTGCTTTTGTTTTAGAGTGATGTGGTAGCTACAAGCACGGATGGTGAACAGTTTGATCACTTCAGCATATTGGAAGCATCTATCCAAGCAATGACCAGTTTTGCCTTGTCAGGTAATCAGGGCACAAGTTCTACAGCTGTCCCGAAGTGAATTGCTCATGATTGCACAGAGTGCGCAGCACAGCCAGGAGCCAAAGACGAAGGTCTGGCATTCCCACCCATCATCTTGAGTGGGAAATGTCCTCCCTAGCTGAGCTGTTCTATCGCAGTGATATTAGCTCACTGAACAACAGGGATGACAAGGAGCCAGTAGGGGCTTCATGTGGTGCAAGGCACTGTGTCATTTCCCCTGAGGTAATGGGAGCAAAGTGCTGGCAAACCTGTGAATGAGAGAGTAGGAGGTTGTGTGGCTGAGGAACAGGTTTTGTTTCAATGAGAGTACATTGCTCCAAAACCTAAATCATCTGCATTTAACAGTTATCTTGTAAGCTCTTTGGAGGAAAGGCTGTGCACAGCAAATGGCTCAATGGTGATGTGACTAGGGCTTCTGAGAGTTTTTCCAGTACAATTTATCATCCAGTTTAGGCCATGCGCTAACACTTAAATAAAAATATCAACGTGGAGGAAATGATGAGCAATTTCAGTAGGCCAGGACATACAAAATATGTTCCAAAAAAAGGTTTTGTGTAGCAAATATCAAGACATCCTCCACATCTTCTGATAAAATAAATTTATAAATTTAATTCTTACTCATTTTTTAATAAACAAATCTACTTTCCAGGTAATATTTAAGAAAGTAAAAAGGAATGGAAGAAAATATGTCCAATAAAATCTTTTTGTCAGATTTCTGGTTTTTATTTTAAATATCACATTATCAGAACCTAGCATATTTCTTTTTATGAATTCAATATGCACTTATTCTTAGAATACAAGTTATAGGACCATTATTTAGCAATCTGTGCATAGATCATTCCTTAAATTACGTGATTTTCCACTTGAAATTTCATTTCAGAATAGGAATTCCTATTGGCATTAATCTCAGCCATACATTATCTTCCTGGAAAGCAGACCTTTTTTGCTAATAAATCATCATGGGATGCAGTTCTAGCAGTTGTTTTGTTTACTCTTTTAATGAAGAGTTTTCAGTTCAAAGTAACAGATAGTAATAGGCTTGTATCAGAAATGCATCCATTACTTCATGGACAAGAAATAAGTTTTAAAAAGTAAAACAATGAAAAATGTTTGTTTTAATGAGAGTGGATCAAATCCTAATATCAATTTATCTGGTAAGAGAAGTCATACCAAAGAAATAACTGCTTTTCTTTGAATTAACTAGATATTGCAGCACCAGAGACAGAAAATAACTACAGCCAGTATCTATAGATGCTGTAATTGACTCAAAAATAAAACGTGATGACAGAGATGCAGAAGAACAGATTTTATGTTATGTTTTGGAGCTGAAATATTGTCATCTTTCCCATCACATGCACAGAGATGTCTGTGCAGCAAAATGACTGGGTGACTGACACACAGATCCTTCCTCAGACAGCAGGGGAGAGTTTGAGTTCTCAGGTGTTCTGACATCCAGAGTTTTGTACTGCTCACTGCTCTTTCTGTTCTACTCTGTAGATTTTTTAGCCTCATGGAAATACTATTACATGTTGACTTTTGCAGTAATAGAAGGCAATGAAACAAAAGAAAGGTTCTGTTCTCTTAGAAGACGTTTTGTGCTCCTCTGTTTGGAGATATTTCCAATTTTGACCAAAAAATATTGATTAATATCTGCCCAGATGGATTGCTTTCTCTCATGTGTTATTTTAAATTCTTACTTTTCCTGTAATGAAAAATCTTCAGTTCCTTCTTCTTCTGGTGTTATTCTATGTTTGGTTTAGATTTAGTTAGTTATTATCAAGAATCCCCTGAAAATTTCACCCTGTGACTTGCTACTAGTTAATCAAGACCTCACGCATTCTTGTCTCTTTCTCAAAATGTTAGTCAGCTCATTAAATCTGGACAAAACCATTCTGGATGTGGTTGTGCCATCATCAACCCATTAGTTCTGTCTTTTGTTCCCTGCACCAGAGCTTCCCAGAAAATCTAACAGTCTGAGGATGGTTGCTTGCCTTCTCTGTGCCAAGAGAAAAACAACCCAGTAGGATCTCATCTGCACCAGTGGATTAGAATGAGAGAGTAGAAACCTGCACCTAAAGCGCTGAGTAAACATCAAACAGTTCAGAGATTTAAAGTATATAAAGTTTAAAGCATTTATGTGCTGAAAAATAAAATACAGAAGCTGCAAAATGGCACTAAAAATGTGAGAAAACAGAGAAATCTACCACTTTCTTATTGTAGATCAACCAGATCTGGAACAAGTGTGTAAATAGCAGATACCTCAGGACAAACAGGAGTTTCTAAATCACTTGTACACTCCCTGCACAGGTGAGGTAGACATGCAGCTGGTTTTGGAGGCAAGTAAGGGCTAGCAAGAAGCTAACATACCAAGTCATCTTCATTCAAAAGAATTATTATAAATAAGTTGAGCCAGTGGCTTAAAAAATACACAGTTGTGGTAGTTCCTGTATGACAAAGTCCACCATCCTGTTGCTTTTATGGTCACTAGTCTACGTGAAGAAGTGGTTCAGCCCAGAGGACTGACAAGATTTTTTTCCTGTGGTGCAGGTCTCCCCAGCTATTTTGTGATGACTGGAAATTACAATGCCTTCCTGTTTCCCAGTCTTCCTAATAATGCTGATGGAGAGGTCTCTTTCTCTACAGAGTCAGGCTATCAATTGCTTAAATGCCTTGAGTTCGGAAAAGAAGATTCCAGGAATTATATTCTTCTGTATCTATATAGATATAGATAAAGTTTGAGGGTTTTTTTCTATTTTTGTAAAGAAGAAACATGAAATAAAAACATTTATAGCCAATGTAACCAGAACACAGAGTACCACACCCTGAATAACCACCATGGTTTCAAAAAGCAGACAAAATAACAACCCAAGATAATAAAGATGGCTATGTGGCATAATTTCATTTCTTGAAGCTGAGTCAGTTGCTGTCCTCTTGTACAGGGAAGGACTGGATAAATCTTTTTTTAAAAATAATTTTACTGATCCACAGACCAGAGTCACACAGTGCTGGATGCTTTAAAAAATATAAAATGTGTATACAAATAAGCTAACTGAAGGTCTCAATGTAAAACTTTAGCAATGAAAATGATGTGTGAATATAAGTAGGCTTCTTTAAAGCCTCGATTTTACTAATCTTTGTCTTTGTCTCAGACCAGATACATTCCATGAGGCCTGCCACTTCTTACTTGTAGAAACAAGAACCAACTAGGTGAGGCTGCAAAACCCTTTATAAACTCTTAATGAAAGAGTTTCTTGAGCCTGAAGGCATTTGAACGTGGTTGGCTTTCCAGTCCAACTGGGACATCGTCACTCAGAAGAATTATTACAAATAAGTTGAGACAGAGGCTTGAAAGTTTTACAGACGTGATAGTGCCTGAAAAAAACTACTCCACTTATCTTGTTGCTTTCTGTTGTCATTAAATTAGCCTACACAAAATTTTGGTTCAGCTCAGAGGATTTTTGAGAGCTTTTAATGTCACACCATGAAAGGAAGTCTGTATTCATTTACTCGATGCAGAACCTAGACAGATTGTTCTCGCTCCTGGTCTCTACCAACCAGATATGCTTGAAATGTATCTTGTCAAAACTAGAACATAAACTGAAATATAGATGTAAATGCTTCAGGTTTCTTTTAATCGTTGAGATCTGTGTTTGTGTTCCTGTTTGAGGGGATTTAATAGAGTCACTCAACATAAAGTCTGCATCTCTGTCTTCTGAAATAATTCTCTATGCAGTCATTCTTTTAATTGTTTCTGGATTTGAGTGAGGGGAGCTCACATTGGCTTAGACGATAATTGAAGAACAGACAATCATTATTTTGGGGCTTCTCTCATGCTTTAAAGGAGACACGACCAGGGAATTTGATTATTCAATTATAAACAACCGTTTCATGTTTGCACACTTTTTACTTTTAGGAAAGATGTACTCATCTTTTCTCTCCCTATTCCCTCTCTGAAGAGAGACAATGACCTCTTTCTTTCCGGGCACAGGTAAGGTGAACTCTCTGCAAATGCTTCCATAAAGGCTACAAGATTAAAATATCAGTTAGATATGAATGTCATCAGGTCATTGAGAGAGAAAAGGTTCCGACAAGGATTTATTTTTCATTAAAAAGATCTTAATGAGCTACTGTAGAAGAACCTTGATCCCAGAAAGTGTATTTTAAGTAATATGCTCTTTTGCAAGACTTAGCACATGACCTCTCTGACCTCAAAGATATCTTCAGGCCTGGGGGGCTTTGGACAGGTTTACTTTTCTTGGCAAATTTCCAAATGCTTCCTACAATCAACATTGGCTCATGAGCTCTTTAAAGAACAGAAGATTACTTTTTTGATTGCTGTAATTAATTACTCTGTAGCCTGAGACATTTTTGCTATTGCTTTTCTTCTATAGTCTTGCTAGCAGCACTTCAAGTCTTGGTCATTAAGAAAAACAGGCAGTGGATCTGCTACTCCTGTTACCTGGTACACTTACCCAAAGTCCTAAGGTCGAGAGAGGGGTAGTCTCACATTAAACTGGCTATCTTTTGTTTTCACGTACTCTGAAAACTCAGAAATCAACTCCAACGTGCATGTATTCAGATCAGCATGAATCCAAAGGCAATATTTTGCCCTAGGATGTCCACTTCCCCGTTGCTTTCAGGAAGAAGCTAACCGATGTATACCTGAGGACCAAATATGACCTAAACCTTGACTTCACAACAAGAGAGTGACAAACTGCAAAAAAAAATAATTTGCCATCTGCTGAGTGAAGAAAGAAGCAGCCTATCAGCTGCTATACAAGCCAGAGACTTTCCACCTTTACCTCTACTTATGTCCAGGCAGGTTCTGAGGTACTTTTTGTTACCACCAGTATGGCATTTTATAGCACTTGTCCACAAAGCAAATGAGATGACTGCAGTTCTCATAACCTTGACAATAAAACGCTATATCCCACCACAGAGCCATCAAGGTACTTGCTAAGTGTTAGCACCTGCAGACTCATTGCAGGCAACCTCTTTGTCAGAAAGTTTATTTAGACTGCAGTACAGAATATTTGTCTTCAGGCCAGTCTGTAAAATGCCTTCACAGACTGTCAGCATCATAGAAGAGTAAAATTAAATTATGTTTCTGTGGGCCCAAGCTATCATTCTGCCTGCTTGGCTTTTTTTTTTCTCCATGCCTATTCATTGATTTCTAGTTTATAAAGTTCATCTGCCCTTGGTAAGCAAGCCAGATACTAACACGAACTAGGGAGGTCCAAATGTATTTGCTATTCACTTTCCAACCCCTGTTACAGCCTTTAAAGGAAATGTAATATTGTCTAATTAAACCTTATTCCCTACTTGTAAATCACTTTTTTTGATTACAACAGAAACAGGAAGATAAGACTCTTAGAGTACTTAAATCAGTGTTTTACTGAGCATGAAAGACACTATCTGCAAAATGATCAATAATTAGCTCACATATCTCACTCCATGAAAGAGAAGCTACCTGTACACAATAAATGTGAACTGTATAACTGTTTAAGCTGTGAACTGGACCTGCTTAGATACGTCTGGTACTCTTGGTCAAAGTACTTCTTCTGACTTAGGATTCAGGACCCTTATGCTATACCTTTTGCATCATCCAAAACAAGTAGGTTACCATTACAGAATTATGCAGGTGTGTTCACTAATAAAAAGTCTTCAGCGGACTTTCAATTCCATTATAATTATTCTTAAAATGTACCAGAAATTGTATGAATAGCAATGCTACCTCATTTAGTTTGAGGTTAAGAAGGAGAAGAGCAAAGGTTCCCCCTTAGATCAAATTAGAAGGAAGGGAGAAGTTTACCTTTATTACAAAAACTTCTGAGGCAATTTTCTCCTGTCTTTTACCGTTCCCACTACAGTCACCTCACCTCCCAACCAGTGAGAGAGGTGGATGCAGCATGGCTGATGTTAGTGTGAGAGAAATAATCTTTGCCAGTGCTACTTCCCTGTCTCCACTGGGTGTTACCATGGTTGTGCTGCAGTGAGGAGAGTATCTCAAACTTTCTCTAATTCTTAAGTCCGGTCTCTGAGTACCAAGATAACTCTTGAATTTTCTTTATACTTTTGAAGAGAGAAGGTTACAAGGAAACCTTAAAATTCATAAAACACCCTGTGTGGAGAGTACTGTTTCAGTAACTTGTAATGCTTTCTGTGTAGGTGAATCACCATGTCGTATCATGCCTGTAGCAATTCTTAAAAATTTACTTGGAAAGGTTTGGAGAAGGTGATGACAGCCCTTCTACATGTTCTGTAACCACCACATGTCTTGTCTTTCAGTTTGCTCCTACTACATTTCTCGATTCAGGTGTATGCTCTGACATGCTGCCACCATTTACCTTGTACCTCAGCCTACAAGTCCTGTTTCACCTACACAAGTGCTAACGTATGTGACTCCGGTAGGAATCACACTGTCATGGACAGTATTTATATATATATATATATAAACTATATATAGGACATTCCACATATTTTCCAATTTTAATTTCCACACCCTAAAGGAAAAGCTTCCATTTGAAATTCATAATAAAATCTGAATTTTTGGAAGAGTGAAGGCTCTTCAGCTAAAATGTGTATTTTTTAGAACATCTGTGGATCAAGCTAGCTCCGTGCTAGATTCTTATGAAATAGTGCATGATTTCCTGAAGCAATTTACCTCTTCAGAAATACTGTCTGCAGAATTTTCTGGATATTGATTACTGATCAAACAATGTGTAAAATAACTGGAATTTAGTGAGAAAAAAACCCCAGAGCTACAGACACACTTTTCTTTCAATCTCTAGAATGGCTCTTGTTAGTCATCTCATATTTTTAGAAATTATAAACATTAACTGAGAAAATGACTGGGAAGTCTTATGGTCTATTAGTCTGAGATTTAACCACACCTATGATTTAGCAGCTTCTTTTTTTTTTGAAAGAACAGATAAAGTCTCTACCAGAACGCAAGCTGCAGCCTTCTGTCCGTAAGTTAACGTTTCTCTGCTAGGAAGCTGAAGGAAGAATTGGTTAACAAAGTGCCAGAAACCATAGTATAGCAAATGAAAAAGAGCAGGGAGCAACAACACAAGCCAGTGTGGTAAACAAGGAAGGAAGGATTATGCTGACCATAAGCAGATGGTCTACACTTGCCTCTTTTATCAGATTCATAAATCTGGGTCCAAAACGCCATGGCTTATGTCTGTGGCACTGCAGGGAGCTGACAGTCATTTGGGAGGCACGCTGGGAGGCCACTGCTACCATGTAAACAGCATCGTACATCAGAGCTGCTTCAGTCTGCATGAAAAAACAAAAATATTTTCTTTAATGTACATCTTTGTGTCTGATCTCTGCTTTTCTCTACTGAGAACGGTTTCCCCAGGTTGGTGTTACGGAAAAGGCCACTAGTGGGCTTTTCATGGGAATCTGAGGTGTAACAAAATCCATTTTTTTGGCAGGTTATTTTAATTCCAGAATATTTTCAGTCGAGCATTGGGAAGAAAATTACATTGAATAGCTATAGGAAGAGAGAAGTCAATGAGTCTAATGCAGGAAGGAGTGCATGGGTAGCTCTGCGATACGGAGAGGAATTTTAAGATGCCTCAAGTGATACAGCACCCAAGTCCCACTCTCCAGGTGTGTCTTAGGTCAAGCACATCACAGTACTCAGTCTTCTAAATTTTCCTCATAGGATTTGCCAAAGCCTCTCAGCATCTCCAGGTGTGTCATTTGCAAGCACCATGCAGGTGCACAAGCCAGTCTCTGCCCAGCCTGCAGGTTGATATGCCTTGGGGGCATGTGGGAGGGTTTCCTGCACGTTGCCTGTACCAGCTGCTGCTCTTCTTATGGCACTTATAGGATTGCTTTCTTCCCCATGGGGTAGGCAGGCCCTGATTTCCAGGGAAATAAATCCCACCACACATCTGGCAGTTATCCCACCGAACAGTTATCTACCGTCTCTAAGTGTCTGCTGCTCTCAAGGATTTTGGATTTTGGCACAAATGTGTCAAATGGCCCCACTGAGATTTGGCTAGGGCTGTTCCCCTACCATACCTCACATGCAGTCATAGAGACAGGTGAACTGTTCTCTTAGGGTATCTTTTTTTGGTGATTAATTTGACTTATACCTAACTTCTAGCTGTCTAAGACAGGGCAAAGGAACACAGCCCTTAGATGCTCAAATATTACTAAAATTACTGGACGTCATTTAAGCATCTGTATTTTCGAGAATAGATTTATTGGTTTAAAAGCATTCCCAGTAAGGCTCAAACCAAAATCACACACCCTGCCGCCCTCTACCTTAGGGAACTTTTGGAAAAATCTTGCCTTCATCTGCATTGTGCTTCAGTGCTTTAATGTTTGAGGTTGGAATGGTCATGTTTTGCTTAATACACAGGGATGCTGTAAAAATGAAGTGCTTACCTTTCTTGTAAAGCTACTGAATAATTAAACAGGGGCAAGAAAAAAAGTAGTAACTCCACGGATGAGAAACTGGACTCATTTATATGAAATGCAAAGCTAATCCATTTTTTATTCCTTTCCCATGAAATTGCTTTGGGAAATTAATAGATTTGATTCTTTGCCTGTTTCATTTACGGAAGTAAACCACAACACCACCAGATTTATCCGTTGGAGGTTTTTGCTGGCAATCAAATATGATCTGAATTTATCAACTAATCTTAGTATACTGAAGAGGAGGAATCATCCTTTTCACACTAGTCAGGATCTGCCCAAAACAATGTTCCCACAATCAGAGCAAATTGGAAACATAATAAATGGAGAGTCAAGCAGAAGGAGACAATAACAGCTGTTCTCAGCAGCAAGTGTCTCAAAACAGATAGCTGTTCCAAGCGGACTGAGAGTCTAGAAGCCTTATGCAAAATGCCTCAAAATCAATAGAAAGTTTCCCATCAATGTCAATGGGTTTCAGATGATTTTTTTTTACTGATTAAAAGACTTTTAATTAGAGTGGGGACATTAGACTGGGAGCATGTCCGTTCAGGACTGAATTTTACTTGACCACTGGAGCCCCATTCTGTCTGTGTCCTAGGCTTAGAGACTCTAAAGAGGCTTGGTGTGAATGCTTCAGTGCACCTTACTTTGCACTCCTATCTGGGAGCACCGACTCTCTTACTTCATAGCATGGTGCATTCTGCAGTGTTTCTATGTTCACCAGACGACTGTTTGAAACTCGCGCTTCTGTAACTTGTTACCCATTCATCTTGCTGTGAAGCAACTGGGAGATTATATTACCTCCCTTAGCAATTTATTTCTCTGCTCACGGTGTTTCTGTTTTAGGGCTTGGGGTTGCATGGAGTTGCAAAAGTGCACCTCATTTTCTGAAGGAAAACTGCCTTATATTAATGTCTGTATTTGTGCATAAGAAGAAAGGAAATAAGAATTAGCTCTGGAATTTGTTTTTCTGATTTCCATATTCCATTTAAATTATTGCAAAGAAACCCAAAGATTTCATTAGAGCAACTATGACTCATCTATGTGCAGTTTGGACATTAAGTGGGACATGAACTGAAAACTGCTTTGGTCATACTCTGCTGACTTCCCACAAGGTGATATCAGGGCAAAACATATAGCTTGAACCAGAAGGGAGAACTCCTGAGCAGAACACCTAGACCTGATCTGATCTCCTCACACTGTGCAGCTTGTCATACCCGTATTGTCTAACGAAATACAGCAGTATTGCAGCTCTCCATCAAACTGAATGAGCAGAACTCGCTATGAATATTTAAATGATCACAGCCAAGTAGGAAGATGATTTCCTTGGTGCTCATACTGTTTCAGAGTGTTAAGGACACAAAGAGATTATAGTGATGCAAAGGAGGTAAGAGTTAGAGATGCAAAGGAGAGCATAAGAGTGTAGCAGGATCTTTGGTTTTCCTAATTTTAAGGTTGGTTGGATACATGTGAACAGCTATGTGTGAATAGCTACCCTTGCAGGTTTTGTGTATTCACACCAGAAGTTCCCAGGGACAACTTTCTCACCTGCTTTGTGTGTGAGTGAGCACAATGGCACTGCCCCAATAAGCAACGTTTTTTTTAAATGCTAGAGATAGCACGCACAATGCATTTTTCTTCAGGATGTTTCAAAATTTTCCCTGCAATCATCTGCAATAAGTCTATTTCATATCACTTCGAACTCCACTCAGTATATAAGATACATTATCTTTTGTTGCAAAAAGATGGCAACCCTTCATCCTGCAAAACTGCATAGAGTCATGCTATCCCTGTAATTTTTCCTGTTCTTTCCTTTACTTCTTGGGGGAGTAATAGGAAGGAAATCCTCATTTCCTGGCTTGATGATACCCTTCATTTATCTTTAAATTACATCTTAAAAGCCAGAGTTGCTGTAGATGATGGAAATGAAGAGAAAGGGCACTTTTCTAATTTAAAAATGTTATTATCTGTCCACACGTACAATATCTTTCCCTGCAGGTTAAAAATCACATATCTGCTCTGAAAGACTTTATTTCTTGTTTTGTTCCTCACTCCATCCAGAACATTATTAGAGAAATGAGGCAGCAATATATACATTTGACAACAATAAGATTAGCGGGACAGCACCATGATGTAGAACGGTCACTCATAGCTAGAGCTGCCCACCAGTGGTTTGCTCACTTTTGTGTAGAAGCACATAAAAGGAAGTTTGTTTGGGCGATGCTGCTTCAGCATCTGCATTGTGAAATAAAGCAGTAATGGGACCAGCTCACATCTGCTAGAATAGCATTGCAGAGCACGCTTGTAGACGCCCATGCATCATTGTAGTAGTTCACTTACTGTCATCATGCCATCCAGGAGGCCAGTCTCTGGTTTCGGTGGCGCCTGCAGACGTTCCATTGACCATTTCTCAACGACTGATGAAACATGAGGGTTCTCGATGTTGAGCAGGCGAAATCCTGTCATATTTACTCCACTGTATCTGTAGGGTTCCAGGTCTAATGCAAACAGATCCTAAATCACCATTAAGAAAACAAACAAAACCAGATGTAGTATTTTTAAAGCAAAATGTTTGGAAGGTACAATTAGGCCAAAATTGTATTCAACCCAAGCTCTTTTTTTCCCCCTGTGAATGCTCTGCTTGCTCTCAAAGCCTTGTCATGACTATTTCAGTTACACATCTGAATAAACTAAAACTGTGTGAAATTTATAACAAACCACATACCTGCTTTGTTGGAACATAAAAATCGGTTCCCACAATAACAATATTTTGCAACCAATCTGCACAGTAGTATCTAATTTTAATTTATAGCTGTCCTCTAACAGTGTTACAGCTCTGACAAACCAACATGAGAAATTAGCTGGCCAATGTCAAGCTTATTTCTCAGCTTGGGGAAGGAAAATTTCAAGAGATGTCAAAAGCAACACAATTTTTTACTACTTATGAATCCCATTTTTCTCCTGTCTTGCCTCCTTCAGGTGACTTGCTGCCAGTATACCTAATGGATGTGTCAAGCCAGTGCACAGTAAGTCCATGTGCTTCAGTGCTCAGCATTTACAGAGCAGGAAAATAATGGATATTCTAAGTAATATAATTGTGTGGCACACTCCATGGCTGTATTTATCAGACAGTGGAAATACGACAACTGCTTTTCAAAGCCTAAAGGCTGTTTTTCAAATCAACTTTTTGCTGATCCCAGCAGGCCATAAAATGACAAATGCATTGGTCATGGTTTAATACTACAGTAACCATCAAAATGTCAAAATTTACAATACCACAATGCCAAGATCCGACCAGCATTGTTTACTACTCTGTTGGTTTTGGTGGTTACCAGTTTATGTTAGACTGATGTTGTATAAAAATGTAAATTCCACAGTAAATCCTAATTTTTCACATTTTCCTTCATGTTAACATGGCCCCAAAGAGAACTATTTCAAGCTAGTACTTCAAGTTCCAAACAGCTAGAGAGTCTTTTCTGACTAATGAATTGACTATTGGATTCAAAATGATTTTTCACTCCCACATAAAATTTTATACGGAAAGGAAATAAAGAATAAGCTGGTGTACATGAACAGATATAATCGAGCCCTCTAGGATTATTCTAGAAATATTGTATCTTTGCTGTCTTTCTACTCTACAATGCAAATGGACTTCCAGCATGGATTGATTTATATTTATGTATACCATATAAGGTAAAAAATAAGAAAAATGTACTGAGATAAGTATTTATAGATTTGTACCATAAAAGCAAATTTAGGGTTTTTCTTTTGACATAAAATTTCCCAAGTGATTTTATATATGTGTGATTTTGTGTTTTTATAAGTAAAGCAAATACCTTAGTGATGAATTGCACTGCCTGCAGTGCTTGACCTTGGCTCCACTGCAAAGTCATTCATTCATTATTTTGTTTTACACTGATCCACCTGTACTGATGGCTTTTCCTTAAACACAATACTGCAATTCATTTTCATGGTTTTAAAGTGTTAGCCAACCCACAGACACTACTAAACAGCTTCTTTACAAAATTGTGACTCCTGGTATTACTAAGGAGTGTTAGTACTCATCCTCCAGGAATTTCCTTGAAAAATGGCAACAAACATCTCTGTAAATGCATAAAAACATTTAAATTCTTAGTTGTAAATGAATAAAATGTATGAAATCTTAGTTGTCTTTGCCACATCAGAGGAAATTCACTCCCACATCTTTAGTGTTCCTTACCAGTGTTGTAAAAAAGTAGTGGTAGTATTCAGTCATCATTCCCATGGACAGAATCTGTTGAAAGAAGTTGAAAGGTGAGTGTAATTTACACAGGATGCTCTCAGTGTCCTGCACTGTCTTTTGAAAAGCATGGCTTACTCTGGAACCATATGTTACAGGTTATAAGGATGACTACAACAAAGCCTACGTTTTTCTTCAGGAGCAAAAGACATCATACTCTATTTAAATTATGTTTTTATTACCTCTGCTCAGGAAAGAGGTTAAATATTGCAAAACTTCTAGGACAAGAAACATGACCAGCGATAATGACAAGCTGAATTTTTAAAAGTGTGATTCTTTAGTCTGCAGTGTTAAAAAAGAATTTACTAGCAGACAACAGAATTTGTAGGGAAAAGTGCTTAGGTGGAGGTTTTTTTATTCTGCATTACCATGTGAGAATAAGACACTGAGTGAATGCTTACTGAAGTAAAAAAGCAAAACAGAAAGAAGAAAGCTTCTATAAACACCTTTTATTCCACCTGGGGAGTGTAGGTCTGCAGGAGGCTGTCAAAACAAGCAGTAGGAAAGGATTTCTGGTCTGGATTAATTTTCCAGAATCAGACCTTTTGAAGGTCTGCAAGGTAAGATTGGCATTTAAATGCATATTGACTGGCCTCCTCAGGTGGAAGAGGATGAAGTTTTTCCTCCCAGCCCTCACATTGCAGGAAACTTCTAGAGGGATCTCTTTTTTTTTCCCCTCCGTCCCTGTCCAAAAACCATTGGGAATGCTTATATAAAACACCCAGGATAGTGTATAACAGGATGCTCTACAGTTTCGGGCCAGCATCACCTACGCTTGTTGCCACATCTACGCATTCTATTACCACGATGCAAGCATTTTGCCCTCTCTGGGATCTTGTGAAGAGGAGGAGGAATTATGAGCTAGGAAACTACTGAAGAATTCATTATCGTGACAGTAAGACAAAGGTTAAATGTTATTCAGTCTTGATCATAGTAATGTAAGCATCTGCTATTAATAGTATTTTAAGACATTTTTAGCAGTGCCTGAATAGCTGTTTGAAAGACAGGGGGAAATAGTGTGATTTGGCCTACTAAAATCCTCATTCATGGCAAAAGCTTCTGAAAATTAGTTGTATAATTGTGTATGGCAACTCCTCACGTAAAGGAAAGGACCTAAACTTTCTAAGCTGCAGTAGATAATAAAACCAGCTCAGGACTAATCACGAACAAACAATCCATTTCCAACTATTAAAACTCAAGCCAGAAAGCAAGAATTTCATTGAAACGCTCCACTGAATTTACATGTCAAAATTGCCTTTTTTTTATTTCTTATTAATCCTTTTTTATTCCATTTCTTAAAGTTATTTTATTACCTGTAGCAATGATCACTCTAGTAATCCTGAAGACTGATGTTCCTTCCCTACTTAAGCACAGAAAACTATATACATTAACATAAATGGAAACTTTAGCATGCTACGTTTCCCAGCTGACCTGGCTGGACTCATTTCTGCTTCCTGGAGCCATCGCATTTCTGTGTTTACGGTCCTTGCCATGAGAAGCAGGTGTCAGTCAGGACTTTTATGATGCAGGTCTCTTTTGAGCTGAAACTGTATTGAAATAACCCAGTTGTTTCACATGGGTCACAGACCAGCTACTAGGTTATACGAATGTGGTTTGAGCCCAGGTAATCAACTGTATGTCTATATTTATTTGGTCCTCTACAGGAAGTTTGCAGTTAGTCCATGGTGTCACATTAGTATGAAAGCTAGTTTATACTAATAAATTTGAATAGGAGGATATGAACGCCAAGATTTAAATTATTGATTCATTACAGTTTTAATTTTAGCTTGAGGTAGAAGAGCTGACATCAAGTCATTGCACTTTGTTAACAGAAGACATAAACTGAAATCTGCCTGTGTAGAAATCATAAGACAATGGAGAACTACGAAAATGCTAAGCCTTACAATGCTTTAAAATACTTCATATTACAATTTACAAATTACAATTTGTTAATTTATGGTTAAGAAATACATTAACTACAATGATTATGAAGTGTGTAGCCTGGATTTTTGGGAAGCACTACCTAGCTTGTGCTATTGCAGTTACACTGCTGCTGGGTAACTAGCTAGTTAATCCACTGTGAAACAGTTATTGCTTTTCTCACAAATACAAGGGTATTAGCCTGAGAGGAGTGTCTGTCTCCTGAACACATTTTTGATTAAAACTTTTTATGAGAATATTGATTCCCAAATAATGCACTATAAACAGAGCTGGCAGGACACACACCCCCCTGTGAATAATAATGATTCCAAAATACATGCTACAGGATTATCTTTGAAAACAAAACAGAACCAAACCCCCTGAAAATCAAAGGCAATTGCATGTAAAAAGCAATGTTCACCTGGCAATTTTATATGCTATAACTAAGACACAGGTTCACGAGAGGAACTGCTCGAGGGTGCCTTAGATTTGCCAAGGACCTTGCACTTAAGGGCTCCAAGAGAGATGCTCGCTGAATTCTTCCAAAGAAAGTATTGCAGCAGCCCAGGAAAACTTAAGCAACATGTGACTTTTGTATTTTCTATATTAAGGATGACTCAATTAAGATATGAAGACAAAGACAGCCAGAAGGGAGCTTGTAAGTGACACAAACATGTTAATAATGTCCTTGTCTGTTAAAAGAATAAGAGTTGACATTTGATCTGTCCCAAGCTGGGCCCTGATCGGACACTGAGCTCTACCTCTCACTTAGCACTGATCACAAGAGCAGGCTTAACTGCTTGCCCTCTCCCGTAACAATCATTAAGGATAATAATCAGTTATATAGCACTTAGTCGTCACTGAGACTTCACTGTGACACATGAGTTCGATCTATAGATTGACCTAAATAGGGTGCTTTTTATTCATGGATTGTAAAAGGTTTTATAATAATAACTTATTTATGCTTAGGCTAACATGGTTGCTAAGTAAAATTCCCATTGAATGATGATTTAATGACTGCACCAAATGCCCACTCTGATGGATCATATTAGGAAAACATATTAGGACATGAAGATAAATTAAAGCAAAAGGAAGAGGAACACTGAGTATCATGCTGGAGACTACAAAGCATTAATGACTTCCAAGCTGTAATGACTTGGATGACCCTATTAGTGTAAACAGGACAGTTGCAAGGACTTGTCTTCTGCTGTGTGTCTGCAACACAGCAGATACAGGAGAAGCTGCCTCTAGGAACTACCAGGAGAGAGACAATAATAAAAGCATGTTAGTAGCAAAGACTCCTTTCAGGCTCGGACACCTCTGAAGTACCTTGCAAAGCAGCTCCATAGGCTCTTCCCACAAAGCAAGCATCTTCCCCACTACAGAAAACAAGCAGAGCAGCCCAGAAGAGAGAAGAGAAGGCAACAAGACTGGTTTATGCACATATAGCTACCCGTGAGAAACTAGCATGAGATTTGTTTACACATTCATACTTCAATACTGATGCATGCAATTATTTAAATAATTATCCATCTGATAGAAATGTCCTATTTAAACAGTAACAGTTTTTACTAACTGTGCAAGTAAGCTAGTGAAACTGAGCTAAAATATTCTCTGTTCTCCTTCTAGATCTCCTACCCATTGTACTCAGCATAAAACCTGTTTGTTCTTCAGCCAAACTCAGATATGGTTGAAGTATGGATTATCGTGGAAATAAGATAAAGAGACTTCCACCTCTATCTATTTCAGATGAGAACTTCGGGTCTTGTCTTTTGCAAACCTATACTTTTAGTTGTGGGTCATAAACCATAATGTGCATCTGAAAAAGTATCAGTGATCAAATCATAATGACAGAAACTAGACACAATTTCTCTCTCTTTTGTCTGTAAATCTCTTTGGTCGCCTTGTTCTGGCTTGCACTATGTTTCAGGTCCACCCTGCATTTGTTCAACTTCTAAAAAGACCATCTCCTCATTTAGAGCTGGTGTCAGCCTTCCTTTAAGGTGGGATGAAACCATAATGATGATGAAGCATAGTAGCAAGAACCACATCAAATACTCTGTTTGTTTTCACTCTGCACTTTCCTCACTCATGCTATTATTTAATTTCATGACCATTAAATGAACGCACTTTACTATCCAATTAATTAGCACCACCACTGTTTTCTAAGATCAGCAACATACAACATAATGAATAAAAGCCCTTCTGCCTCCTTGCCTCTCAAGTGTTTGATATAAAAATGTTATATTTTGCTTGCAGTGCTTCACTGGACTCTATGTAGAGAGCTTTACTAGGACATGACTTAACTCACCGGAAATCTGCGTCCCACTCAGTTACAGCAGTGGTCCAGCTGGAATGGTATAGAGTTCCTCTGACATGGACAGGAGCCATGGCAAGAAACAAGATATATTCTGTAAATAGTTCACTAGTATTGCAGTCAAACTGGAAGCAAGGGCCATAGCAATAGGGCAGAACAAATATGTTGGCCCAGGGTCCCAGTCTGCTGTGGCTGGCTCATTCTGCTTCCTAATGGGATCCCAGAGAGCTAAGGCAGCAGTATTACCTTCCAAAGTCCAGCATGGAAATTATCTCACAGTACCAAGACTGAAAGTACTCTTTCAGTTTGCAAGTCTACTTGCATTTGCACCACCCAGTGAACCTTACAAGGAAGCAAAGAACAACTACATGTGCAAGATGTAGCATAGATTGCACTGTACTGAATTTATGTAACTATTTTAGCTTTCATCTATATAGCACAGCTAACAAGAACAGAGAAGTAGAGGTCTCGGCATAGTACAGCTATGACATTACACAGCAAAGTTCCCAAAAGACTGTACTCTGATTCACAGCCCATGCTGTTGTACCTTTGAATCTCAGAATAAAGCTTCTAAGGCAATGATCACATTTACTTCTATAGAGACGCACATTTAGATTTGGAAACTGAAGCACACTGCCAATTTTCAGGACGAATTACCCCTGACGCAAAATTTCTGTGCCCACGGTCTTCACTGATGCCTTAATCCATGTCTGTGCTAGGGACCAACGCTCTTGCCATTTGACACCATTCAGCAGTAACCAGGTGGCCAGAAGAAGATGTCCTCCCATCAACAACCCCTTTATAAAATCAATGAGAGGAGAACCAGTGAGGCAAGTATGCCTCACTCTGCTTCTCACAGTGGGGCTTGGGGGCATCTGGAGGGATCTGCCACTGATATTTCTACTGCAGCAGTGAGAACAGAGCTAATCTTGCCTTTTCTTGGCAGAGAGTGGGCTTCAGCCTACCTATCAAGTTACTACAAGGAACATAGTCAGGAACTGAAGTTTTATATTCTCACATTTATTGTGTACTTAGAATGTATACTAGGGTGACACTTAGTTTTCATGCTTCAGTAAGAACTGAATTAATTATTTTGTTCTTTGTCTGTCACATAGTGCAAGTGAACATAGAAGTCTTTATGAAATGCACTATGAGTTCCTAAACTTGATAAATATACAGTACATTTCATAAAATTTATTTTAGTGGTGTGGAAGTAGGAGTAGATAATTTAAGGCTAGTAGTAACGTAATTTAACAGTTGTGTTAGAATAATAAATTGAAGGTTAGCAATAACAACTTAACTCTTGAACTAAGTTCTGCATACCAAAAGACAGTATTTGACTAAATACAGTATGTGCATGGTATATTGCAAGATAGCTGCATAAAACAGATTGAAATTTGCAATAGCTAGATATAACTGATTTGTGGAATTGCTTACCTAGTCCAGAAAGAGCATCAAATATCTGTCCACAAAATATTTCAGGTAAATGTTGTAACTGCCAGATTTTTCCTTATAGAAGTGTTTCCTGCTTACTTGTGCAAGACACTCAGTCCTGCTTGTCTTAAGCAAGTTTGGAAGGAGCCTTATTGTCTCACAGTCCTTCAGATATATCTACTTTTCAGCTTGCAAAGGAGATAGATGCTAGGCACCCTCACAGCAGAGCAGGACAAGCACTGCTGAATTCAACAGGGAGGCTCTTACAGAGCTCAAGTAGGTCCTGAGCAGGACTTTGGCGATCACAATTTTACCGTAGGAAGCCACAGCTGCTCTTATCTCATGCTTTTGACATCTAATTCTCCACTATATCTCATTCTTTTTTTCAGATGATTTGTTCAGTCTTCATGAGCTTTAAAGCTCCAGGAGCTAAGATTTTCAAGCAGACTATGGGACTGACAGACCAGCTGTGACTTTTTCTATCAGCTTTGCTGTTGCAGTACATCTTATTTGAAAACCCTGCTGGCATAACCTCCAGTTCAATTGATTTTGGGATATCCTGATCTCCATGGAGTGGGTCACTTAGGACAGCAGAGCTGCCGGTTTTGGTGATTATCTTGTAGAGGCAACAGAGCTGGAAAACGCCCTTAGCCACTATGCACAGTCACCTGAGGTTACCAATCCTCATGAGGAAATATGCAGAGAAAATTCAAAGTGACTGTTGTAAAAGGCAGCAATTAATAATCACAATTTCCTCTTGTTCCCCCCAGATCTGGGTGACGAGAGAGCTAGGCTTCATTAAGCTGTTCGGTACTGTGAAAGGCTGGGCTTTCTGTAGCATGTCAGAAAGAAAGGGAAATGTGTGAGCTTAGGGAATAAGTTACTCAGCTGTGTTCAGGCTTTATATTTTGTTTAAACTAGGTTATCGATTCGCCTGTTGTTGTTGTGCACGAGGAAGAAGGGTGGCTCAATGGTATTTTAGTTGAAGCTAAAAATAAGCAAAAGATAGTCTCATTTAAGAGAAAAAATCTGTCTTTTGTGCTGTTTTGTAAACAATAAGTTGAAGGAAGCAAGTGAAAAGGTCACCTCCCATGGTCCCAAACCCTGGTAATTCAGCTTGGTCAGGTAGCTCCACACTCCCCAAACCAGCTCCATATGCTGACTCTTTCAAGACATAATTTCAGATGTGCTAATCCTTTCACTTCCAGAAAGAGTTTCTAGGCACCCCTTGACCTCCCTTTGGAAGCAAGCCATGCCGCAGCCGTTGCCCTCTGAACACTGGCACAAGGAGCCCCTGCTTGCAGAGCCATTGCCGCCACGGCCAACCTCAGCAGCATGGGCACCACTGGAAAAAGGGCAGTGAGGTCCGGAGGAGGTGAGGGATGCTGCCCACCTTGGTTGGGGGTTGTCCAAAGGAGATGGGGCAGATCCTGGTATAGAGGAGGCACTCTGAGGCATGGAGAGGGGAAATGCAGACCCTTGTCCATCTTGAGGGGGAACCTGGGCTGGCTTGAGTGGTGAGCAAGACAGAGGAATCAAGTAAAAGCAGTGGTGAGTATGTCCCTGTGTGATCCTGCTGCACTTTCAATCTGTAAAATACCCTCTCCAATCCAACACACAACTAATCTCCTTTTCCTTTATTTATCTTCTCCTGCATAGGCTACTAATGCATTATTGTAAATATGATAGGCAGAGAAGTTGTTTTGGGGACAGGTTTAAGTGACCGTGGGCTCTGATTCCTACTCCTATCAGAAATCTTACAAAATTTAACAATTACATGTATTTTTCCTCTAATACCTATTGGATCATTTACAAAGTAAAAAGTATTATCTATTAATGTTGCAGAGTTTTCTTAAAATCATATCTATAGTCTTCTCTCTAATAGCTTGTTTTCATTCATTATAAAATCATATAGAGGCTTCTGTCTGCAATGATGAGAATGTGAACCACAGAATTTCATAGAGCTAACATATAATCAGATAAGCCCCAAGTGAATTCATAGCCCTCCACACCCTCCCATTCACAGCTGCCTTTTACAGTGAGGAACTTCAACACCTGAGTTACTGCTGTCAGCATCTAGATTCAGCCACAGTACAGTCTCATATTAAATCAATTTTCCCTTTCTTTCTAGCCTGTACTTATGTTGCTTCCTTTCCCACAGCTCTGACCCACAGGTGTACTTAATTTGGTTTTCTTCCACACTGCTATTCAACATCCTTCTCTGAGTTCTTAAGGCATTGGAGAGCACCATCTGTATCTGCAGCTTTTCAGTTTTCTCCCTGATCCACTTCCCACACAAACTGTTCTGCTACTTTGCCCTGTCTTAGTGCATCTTTTAGCGCTTCCTCTTCTTCTTTTGACACTAAGGTTATTTTTCTCTTTTTTCATACTCAGCCTGGTATATTTGAAGCATTGCACCTCCTGCAGTGTGCCAGACATCTGCACTCTCTTTTTGCAGATCCTAGAAAATGCGTGTTGTCAGTTTAACTCTTCCCCTACAAGTCTCATTTTGGAGCAGCTTGCACACGCTATCATGTTTTAATGCTTTTGGACAGCCCTACAGGGAGCAGAGTAAGGGGACAGCAGCATTTCTGTCCACCTCCTTCCCAATTAATGACATTTGCTGCAGTGCACTCTCTACTGCGAGAGAGCAGCTATGCGATTGTACATCCTCCCCTTGCTCTTCCCTCACCTTCCCAATGCCTGTATTTGGCCTGCTGTAGCTTAAATGTATAGCTTGTATATATACTGAGAAAACCCCAAGATTCACTACAGGACAACATTCCTGGCAGCAATATATCTAACTCTAACAGCTCATGGGAACTTACGCGTTGATCTGATTTAGGACAGCATCCTGCATGTCTGTATTCACAGGACCAACATTCTCCAGTCTGGAGAGGACGGTTTAAGGCTCTGCAGACTAAAGCAACCAGTAAGTTGTCTTACTAATTTTGATACAGAACACTACTCTGAATAAATTAAATATTTCAGCAAAACATACCAGTATGGATGCATAGGCTTTAGCTTTTATGAGACATATCTGTACGTTAGAACAGTACTTCTGGGATCACTGGTCTTCTGGGATCAGTGGTTCCTGTTCAACTGACTGGCAGTAAAACCAAAACCGTCTCTTTCCTTGCCACAAAAAAGGAAATGCCTTTCACAATGTATTACTTGTTTGTTATTTTTTCTATAGGTCAATGAATTGCAGGAGCCAATGCTTTAGATTTTTATTGTCTAGAAATATGTAGTAAGTGACAACAGTAAATTCTAATTTACACCCCTCTTTGTGTCCCCCTGGAAACATCCCAGCCTATTAACATCAGACTTTGTGGCGTTTGTCTTTGCCTTATGTGACTGTCCAACTTTCACACTTAGGTCAGGGCTATGTCAACCCTTGCACAATAGCCTCTCTTCCTGTTCCAAAGTATAAGGGCTTTTTTTTTTTTTCTGATATGCTCTCCATTCCACCTTCTTGCAGTAGCAGAATTTGAAATGTAATGAGGTAATGCCAGCAGATACCAAATCTTACTTGATTAGAGGGATGTGAACGCAGAGCTACACTTGTCTGCAGTGGCTTGGTGCCCCACTGTAGCCAGTGCCGAACCTGATGTGCTGCCTCTGTGGAGGCAATAGCTCAATAGCCCCCCAAGCACTCCAAAGGGACTCTTTCACATAAAAACTGTGTTAATTAAACCAGGACAAGTTAAAATAAATGCAACAGTCTTCCAAGTCCAACAGAGACTGAAGTATCAAAAAGAAGTATTAAAAAGAAATACATATTTCTTTCTGCGGGATATCTATGGGCTCCACTTCAGACATCAATACTGCTGCTGGTCCTTATGGTTTTGTGAAGCCTGGAAGTCCCGTTGAGTGCTCAGGTGCTGCTGCACATTCTTCAACAACTTCTGTCCCTGGTATTTCAAAGCCTATGTCCAAATTGGTTAAATGCATTCAGTTTTAGTATTTCTCAGAAAATGAAAACCAGAAAGGCTGACAGCTTTCAGGATACAAACCAAATATTTTGCTTTTCCAATGCTTTCCCCCTTACCTGCTTAAGGATTTCTGCTGCCGTTTCATGTGAGCAATCAAATATCACATAGAACTCCTTGCCCTTCTTCATCTCCTTGAGTAAAGGCCTGGCGTCTTTGTTCCCAGAGGGCAGCTGGCGGATTTTGATTTTAATGTTGTATCTAGAAGGGGCTTTGATGAGCTCTTGCAGGCGAATTAGACCTGAAGAATGATACACAATTATACAACTAACCATTCTGTGTAATGAGTATTTATTGTCACTTAAACAGGGTCTCTTATCAGTACAAACATAATTCACATACCCAAAGGGCAGTTGTTAGTTTCATATTTGTCAGCCTCCTAACTAATATTATTTCAGTGTCTCCTTTTCATGGTTATACTTGGCTTCAACATCTAAATATTCTGAAACTATTATTTTAATTGATTGGCTACAGAATATGTTTGTATTGATGCTACAGTTTATTGCAAAAATGATATAATGCTTCTTCCCTGGGAGCTAATTATTATTTCGATATTAAACAACAAGAACATAGAACTGAAGAAACCTCATTACTAACTTTCCTACCTAATGTCAAGCATGAGCAGAAGAGGAACACAGAGGAAGAAAAATGTTAACAATGGCCAGCACCTCCATTGCAGCTCACTTAGAAGCCAGTGGCTAGCCTGAGTGGCACTCACTAATAACTATTCTTAATAGCCATCCATGTGGCTCTTGTGGTCCTTATTTCAGCATATGTTACAATACACTGGAGGATGAGCCTTAAATTTTCCTTATCATCAGTTCAGAGACAAATATCCTGAAGGAACAGTGACTTGCGTAAGGTCACTTAGCAAGTCTGACATATTATAAAGAACTGAGATATTTTGAGATCCAGGTCTATGCCTGTACATGCAAGAACATTTTCTAAGACTATGTCTTTGACTGGTACAAATCTAGAAGATTTGTCTAAGTATTTAAGCATGGTGCAATTGTACCAGCTAATTCAGCACTCCTAGGTAATTTGTACTGCCTCCAAAGCCTAAGTAAGATAGTTAAGAATTTTTTTGAGGTGTGTGATTATAGCCTCTTTTTCATTGTCCACGACTATAATTTACCCACAAAAAAAACTTGTGATCTCCTGCTGAGTGAAAGTAAAAGACTGTCTTAAAAATATGCCTAAAGAGAAAGAGAATATGAGCAAGAAGCATTTCTTGAACAAAAATCAAACAAATTATTAATATGAAAAATCTCATTGCTCTCTCGCTCCGAGTAAGTGTATATTTGTCTTGTGCATGAATGTCCTTGGTTGAGTGGTCCAATGGTATATACAAAGCAAGATGAAGCATCACTATTTCTTCAGAAGATTGCGAGTGGTTGCTATGTCAAGGACTGTTGGCTTTCACTCAGGTACTGGCAATGTGTTTTGAAAAAAACAATCTCCCTTTGCCTGCAATGCTGGTTCTGTTCTTTGCAGGTTTTCAAGTATCAGCAATCAATATAGAATATTAAGCATCATGAGAATTCAAATGTAAATTACTGAACACGCTACAAGATCAGAGCCTGGCTGGACACCAACCTGTGTAAATATGAAACGATTTAAGCTCATTATTATGAGAATTGGGCACATGCTTCTAACATTGACTAACAAGTAGGGGAGTTTATGTAATCTGGTTGCAAAGATGTAGCTTGATTGTACCACACACTCAAGTGTTCAGCCCTTCACTACAGTGCCTTGGCCACTATAACCAGTGGCAACTCTAAGAGGGAAAAGTGAGATTTGGGAGGAAGAGCCCAGCAGGCAGGGAGTCTTGCATCTTATCTACAGCCTCAGACTGAGTATTGTTTCTCTTTCCAGGAACAAAAAGTCTGAGTGTTATGAAGACTTGAAGAAATAGATTTGCCCACCCACCTCCAAGTCTTTTGTGGGGGAAGGAAAATGTTGTGTGCCTTAAGTTACTTACTTCAGCCACATGAGACTTGGATCTCACACTTCCCATTGCTTCCTACTGCCACATGAAGTGAAGGTAAAGCCTTCAGTACCTGCAAGGTACTGAAGAAGTGAAAGAAGCAGTGGAAACAACTGCAGTTATTTTTCTGGAGGACCAGGCAAAAGCCTGAATCAACTGACTACCAACATAATTAATTTCAAAGGAGCAAAACCACCAGTGCTCTCCTTCCTCTTCCTCACAAATCCAAACCCTTGGACATGATACCACCAAGTCTTGATAAGGGACAAATGTGAAGTGTTTAGTCTGATTCCTGGGGGGAATGTAGAAGGCCTGAGCAAGTGCAGTGCTTAGGGCAGTCACTCCCCTCTTACTTGGTGAGACCACCAGCCTGCCTGCAACAGGCAGAAGGTATCACAGACTGTCCATGAGGTTGGGAAGGAAGTAGTGTTCAAGCTGAGAAGGGCTCAGTGACATATCCTGGACATCTGCAAAGTGGGTGATGTGACCTCAACAGTGATGCAGGACTGTGCTAGTGGAGGAACTTGGATAGGAAAGATGCCGTAGATTCTGGCCAGGTGGAACCCACAGTGGATGAATGTGAATTGAAATGGGCTTCAGTGTAGGACTTTAAAAAAAAACCTACAGGGATGGAAACCAGGCTTGTTTCACTGACTTTCTTGGCCTACTGTCTGTGTTCTGCTGCCTGTACAACTACTTTCTCCTTTTCCTTTGACTTTGGCTGAAAGTCCATCTTTCAATGACACAGTGAGGACAGCAATTAGAAATAAAAGCCAGCTGTAGTATGCTTTACTATTTGTATTCATATTGAAGTCTAGGAGAAAAGAGGGTAAAAATCTGATTGCCTCAACTCAGGAAACATGAAGGAATTTTGCAAATGTATTTTATGAACAAAATACAAGCTTTATAACTGCTGTAGGTCACTTTGGAGGAGACAGAAAATTTGTTTAATGTGGTACTGTTTGATAAGAAGCAGGCTGAGTAAGTACTTCCTATTCCAAATGTAATTTTTAGCACTATTGGTCATAGGTATTCTAGATCTGCTTATATAAAATTTGCTTGTCATTGACAGTCCTATAGAGTCCACCCAGTAGATTACTAACAGTCAGCAACTATTGTGATATATACTGGGACCCTGAATGAATTCTAGAAGATTGGAAAAATGTGCTAAGGCTTTGTCAGTATCAGAAAGGGTATGTGAGACAACACAGAAGAGCTTATCCCAGCGTAAGCACTGGACAAGCTAAGAGTAAAGCTGATACGGTGGTAGAACGTTGAAGACTAAAAATTTGGGTCTAAAATGAAGAGAGATGTTAAGATGTCAAGAGAAGACAAGCTCTGTACCAAATCAAGTGCCTCCACTTGGTGTTACAAGTTTTGTTGGCACAGGTAGCTTCCTAGAGCTTCTTAGAGCACTTGCCCCAGGATGTGACCATTTTCATATACCATACAACCTACTCATGAAAAATATGGGACTTCAAAATAATCATTTCCCAAATCTCAAAAAGCAGATGTCAATGAGAAAGCCTTATCAAACAGCAGAGGCCTGTGAAGGCTGGTGATAAGCCATTTAGACATTTGTAGAGCTCTTGTCTTTGTGTACACTCCAAAATCATTGACTGGAAAAAAGATATGTCTGAAAAACATTTAGATGACACAAACTGGCAGCATGGTAAATAGCGTTTGAGATGAGTGCGGTATGCACAAGTGATTTGGACCATATGCCAGCAATAGAAGCCCAGAGCCCGAAGAAGGAACACAGGAGGAAGGATGCCTACAGACAATGGAAGCATGGACAAGTAGCCTGAGAGGAATACTGAGAAATTGCCTGAGCAGCCAGGCATCAGGTTAGGAAAGCTAAAGCCATGATAAAATTAAATCTGGCCAAGGACATCAAGGGCAACAAGAAAAGCTTCTATAAGTACACCTGGGATGAAATGAAGACTGAGCAACATGTAGGTCCTCTCCAGAAGGAAACGGGAGACCTGGTTACCCAGGATGTGGAGAAGGCTGAGGTACTCAATGACGTTTTGCCTCAGTCTTCATTGGAAAGGCCTCAAACTGCACTGCCCAAAGTGCAGAAGGCAAAGGCAGAGACTGGGAGATAAAGAACCACTCATGATAGGAAAAGACCAGGTTCGAGACCATCTAAGGAACATGAGGGTGCACAGGTCCATGGGATCTGATGAGATACATTCATGTGAACTGAGAGAACTGGTGGATGAAGTTGCTAAACCACTGTTTATCATATTTGAGAAGCCATGGCAGTCCAGTGAAATTCCCTCTGACCAGAAAAGGGGAAATATAACTCCCCTTTTTAAAATATAAAAAAAAAGAAGACCCAGGGAACTACAGGCTGATCAGTATGTGACCAGCAAGACCATGGAGCAGGTCCTCTTGGAAACTGCTGAGGCACATGGAAAATAGGAGATGACTGTTGACAGCCAACATGGCTTCACTAGGGGCAAATCCTGCCTGATGAATTTTGTGGCCTTCCACAATAGGGCTACAGCATTAGTAGATAAGGGCAGAGCAACTGATGTCATCTACCTGGACTTGTGTAAAGCATTTGACACTGTCTCGCACAACATTCTTGTCTCTAAATTGAAGAGACGTGGATCTGACAGATAGACAACTTGATGGACGAGGAAAAGGCTGCATGGTTACACTGAAAGAGTTCCAATAAATGGCTCAGAGTCCAAGTGGAGACCAGTGAGAAGTGTCATTCTGCAGGGGCTGGTATTGAGACCAGGGTTGTTTAACTTCTTTGTCAAAGACATGGACAGTGGGATTGAGGGCACCCTCAGTAAGTTTGCTGATGACATCAAGCTGTGTGACATGGTCTACATGCTAGAGGGAAGGGATGCCATCCAGTGGGACACTGATAGGCTCAAGACGTGGGCTTGTGCAAACCTCATGGTGTTCAACGAGGCCAAGTGCAAGGTCCTGCACCTTAGCTGGGGCAATCCCAAGCACAGATACAGGCTAAGTGGAGAATGGACTGAGACTAGCCCTGAAGAGAAGGACTTGGGGGTGCTGGTGGATGAGAAGCTCAACATGAACCAGCAGTGTATGCTTGCAGCTCTGCTCTTGTGAGACCTCACCTGGAGTACCATGTTCAGTTATGGAGTTCTTAGCACGGGAAGCACATGGATCTGTTAGGGTGAGTCCAGAGACGGCCACAAAGATGATCAAAGGGCTGGAGCAGCTCCCATACAAGGGCAGGCTGAGAGAGTTGGGCTTGGTCAGCCTGGAGAAAAGAAGGCTCCAGGAAGACCTTGTAGCGACCTTCCAGTACTTAAAGGCGGCCTACAGGAAAGATAGGGAAGGACTCTTTGTCAGGAACTGTGATGACAGGATGAGGAGCAGTGGTTTTAAGCTGAAAGAGGGTAGAGTCAGATTAGATTTTAGGAAGAAATTTTTTCCTGTGAGGGTGATGAGGCACTGGAACAGTTTGCTCAGAGTAGTCACGGATGCTCCATCCCTGGAGGTGCCCAAGGCCAGGCTGGATAAGACTCTGAGCAACCTGATCTAGTGGAAGATGTCCCACGGCAGGAGGGTTAGAACTATATGATCTCTAAGGTCCTTTCAAACCCAAGTAATTCTATGATGCTATGATCATTTGGAAGCATAAGCTAACTCAGATGAACAGGTTTTGGGTTTTTTTTTTTAACATTGCCCAGTCCAGATTCGTAAATGTACCTGTGTGGGTGGATGTGTCCATGCAGCAGTGAAAACTTTAACTACAGGAGGTAAGGGAAAGCTCAGTTTGGCAAACTGGCACAGTATGTGGCCTCTGTGCTGGGGCTGGCCATGATGGCATGTGGGTTTGCAACAGTGCTGTTATGTGAAGGATAAAAGCAGAATTTTCCACACTTAATCTTCAAAATAAACTGCTAACCTGGAGCAAGGCTTATCCCTACCAGAATAATCTGGATATGGATCATTCAAAGTTCACTGTTGCAGCTGTGAGTTCATTGTTTGTTTAGGAATGAAGCTGCTCTTCACAGTCAATTAGTCTCAATAGGTTAATGTGGTTTTTCTTCTTGTACTGTACCAATGTCAAACATGAGACATAAGAAATAAAAGGAGCTGGAGGTAAATGGCATCACTCTAACTCAAAGTCCAAAGACTATTTACATTGATCAACGTTGTTCTGTTTACTTTTCTGACTCCAAGTTAATAAAATGATTGATAATTAATTTACTTTATAAGCCTTTTTAATATCAGTAATTTTTGTACCTGAATACCTATACAACACTTAGTGCTGTGGAATGCTAATTTGATAATGGAGTAGGCTGAAAAAGACTTCTACTTGTTTATCCATGCCTATATTTTGGCACACAGCGGTAGAAGCCTAGCAGAAATTTTGCTGAGCTAAACCATCATAACAGAAATACAAAATGACCGCTGCAGTAAGCCCACCCTCACTCATTCTTTCTCTTCTATCTCCAGCCTTCTGGTGTGATCTCTGAGTCTAGGGTGAGTAGAATGTTGGAGACCTGCCTCTTGGATTCAGGAGGGAATGTGCTGCTTTTGTGCAGTCAACATTGCAGAAAGAAATACAACATTTTCATCTTTAAAAATGAGGTTTGGCTCCTTTTTTAGCAAAATTCTGTCTTCAGACATGTTTTTACAATGTGACTTTAATATGCATGCCTTTTTTTGCATACTCCCTTTAAAGGCTTAGGCAGATGCCTGGTTCATCCAGGTTTGTTTTATTCCATTATCAAAGACTCAGTTTAAATGTCATTTGCACATCTGTAAAGCTCAAGAAGGTATTATACTTCTCTGAGCAGCGGGAAGAATAAGGGGCACACAAGTCTCAGAGTGGAGTTGACAGTGAAGTGCTTACTTTGCACTAATGAACAGAAATCAGTATAGTTCAGCTACACCTTTACCATAAAAAAACATAGTTGAAGGATTGTGGTGAGAGTTTACACTGGAATTTCAGTGCAAGACTTATTTAGTTGGCTCTATTTTCTTCTTCTCTACAGATATCAGGTATGATGTCCCCAAGAAAATCTCTCCCGCTGTTTAGAATGTGGCCTTGCCTCTACTATGTTCTCTGCAAAAAATAATCCATTGGCACCCCTCCTGCTTAGTCCTATCTGTGTTCTGATGAGGGAGTCATAGATGTCTCCGAGCTTGTAATGGTTTGTTTACATACAAACCTTTTCTTTTGAAGACAGATTACGAACCCTTGTCTCAGTCTACACTGTAGGAGAGATTATGTTCCGTGCTGTCATGCTTGGAATAAATTTTGATGTATAATCTTACTCGACAGGACTCCTTCTAAGAGCACTTTAGTTTTCTCAGTGACCAGAACAGCTAATACATTTCTCAGAAACAAATACAGTACGGTATATGGTATCAACTACAAGGGCAGTAAAGTCTATGTAAAGACATGCAATAGTGGCTTGGACTTCCTTACAACATTGACAGTCTTCCACAATGTCTATGTAATTTAAAACAAAAAAAAAAAGGAGTCATTGTCTCTGATAAGATTTTTAAATAATTTGTCCCCAGGAATGCGTTTGCCATTATCTTTTTTTTTAGTTCCTTGCCCCCACCTTGTGAATAGAAAGAAATGTGTTACTGATATTGATTGTCCAAGAAACATTGCTGGACAGCTATGACTATCGTGTGCCCCAGGAGAAGGTTATTGTCACTAAAAGTGAATGATCTTCTCTGAACTAGGAGTCTCAGGCCATAATTATTTACACAAATCGCAAGTTTCAGCCTTCAGCACCCAGTCCACAAGGGGGTTGACTGTTTCTGTGACAGTTTCAAGCAACAATACAGTCTCTACATTAAAAATGCTGCATCTTGATCTCTTGTAGATGCATCCCTTTTAAGATCGACCACTCACTGAGAGGGAATCCCTAATCAGACCCCCACTAGAGTATTTATCAGTTTGAAGCTGTGATATTTGTTCCACAAATAAGAAGCAAAACATGATTGAGTATTCAAAATCTAGGAGCTACCTCCTGGCGACTTTTTTAGGTCTGATGAAATAAACAGCTTTCCAAAAGCAATAGCAACAGAAAGATAGCTGAGACTTTAGAGACCTTTTTCTTCTACATTCTGGGGAAAACAGCTGTAAGTATGCCAAACTGAACTATCACAGGCACTCTTTTTCACAGAATTTATGCATGTATGTACATTTAAAGAAGTATATGATCTGCAGTGCAGCAGTGCTACTTACCTGTGCTGTCTTCATATACTACTGTTACTATTTTCCAGTTGTAGTATAGTACAAGATCCAAAACTGCTCTGCTGATGGCTGCATAGTCTGGATAGAGGTTGATATAAAATGCATCTTTGATATCCACTGTTGGGTGCTTCCATCGGGTCTGAATATGTGGGACTTCAAGTGCATTGCAAATGGATTGCACTGCACTGACAGAGGAGCTGTGGGAAGGTCCAAACAGAGCAGCTACACCAAGAGCAAGCTGGTCGCATGCTGGTGGGGAGAGAAAGGGAGAGTAAGAAGCTGATAGTTGGTAAAAAACAAGTAACTTGTGTGATGTATGTTGAGATCATTTATTCTCCATCCATCCTCATGATTTCAAGAACCAAATGGGTGACAATGTTGCTTACAAAACCATTGAGGTATTTGAAAATGGTTCCTGAAAATGGCTTTACTGATTAGCATTATATCCTAGAACCTGCTTCCTACAAACAAGAACCAAAATTTCTCTGCTCATTACCTTCAGATCACACTGATTCCTAAATTGCCTTTCTCAGAATGGCATCACCCCGGAGAAACCAGGAACTTTCTGGCAGTGAGCTTGCCAAAGGGATGTCATATGAATTAAGTTTCATGGCAGCATGTCAGGATATACGTATGTTCATAGAATCACAACAGACGCTATACGGATTCCCTCCATGACTGGCAAGCTTCTACCAATGTGAGTTGCTTTAATTTCAGGCTACTGAAGGAAAATAAACAGTAAAGGGCACTATGATTCATGGCACTCCTTAATCTATGTTTATACAACAGGCAGTAAAGCCTAAAGCCCTCAGTAATGACACAGGGAAATAAAGAACCAACACACACTGACACCTTAATACCTTTACAAATCAGTCAAATGCTAGTAGCAACAAAGGTTTCTTTCTCCTTATGCCTATATCTCAGCCAAAAGAATCTCTCCTGTAGGTGTCTTTTCATTTTTCTTCCCCTCCCACATCTTTTCAGACTAATAGACAGAAGATGAAGCAATATTAATTACTTCTGTCCATTAACAAAATTCACTGCAAGCGTTTCTAACAAGGTCTTAATCAACTGGGACAAAGCCTCGCACTGAGTTGCAGTGCTGTACTCTTTGTAAGGCAGTTCTTTGTGGGAAATTTAGAAATTACAATGATTGGATGAAATACAGTTGAAACACAAACATCCACAACGAGTTGAGATTTTTTAAATTAGTATTTGTCTCTCTGATAGTAATAGAATATGAAAGAAAAATTATTTTCTGTTTTCAGTCTACAAATGAGTGTTTTACAGGCAGCATAAAATGCACAGGCTTTCAAGGTTTAATTCAGAAGGCTTCTTAAAGGATCACAGGGTTTAATGTGCAAATTGCATAAATAATATCAATAATTCATGATGAGAAGAAATTACTACTGTCTGAATCGATTCCTTGTATGTAGGTTTACAAAAATATTTATAATGAACTCTTTCCTACAGATTAAATTGAGAAAATACTTTCACAATAGTCACAGAAGAGATTCTCACTCTACAGGGAATCTAAAATCCTGTCTGTCTGGATTACATGGATCATAAATCCAGCATACTTGATTTTTGATAGCATGCAGTTCCAGCACGTATCTGATATCTGAAAAATAACACAATAAAGAGACTTTAAATCTCTTTTTTACTTTCTTTCAAAGCATTCTCCTTTTCTCCCAGTCTTTAGTAAGAAACTACAGTAGACAAGGAGAATTCAGTAATTTAGACATTTGGAAGGCAACAGCTCACTAGCATTCTAGCATGACTTGTGATGTGAAGCACATTTGTTGTCCAGCCTTCATTTACCTTATAGCAGACACATTTTTTGCCTTAGAGCAAGCCTATCTTACAGTTATAGATGTTATAGTAACAGCAAAGCACATCTGCAAAGTCTTAGCGAATTATGGGTCTTTCTCCAGACTTGCTTGCATGAGATTCTGTGCACATCACATGATTCTAGTTTGAGGAACTAGATTGCTGTATACAAAATTTTAGCAAGCCTGAAGGTTGCCTCCTAGAGGTGAAGAAATACACTGTGCTTAACAAGACTTGCAACTTTTTTTCCCCCTTTCTCTTCCAGTCTCTAGGTAAATTAGTTGCAAGTAATTTGGACCATAATTTTCTCTCTGAGAAAAATAAAAGAACAGACAAATTAATTGCAAATTTGTCCACTACAGTTCATATAGCTATTTATAACAGAGAAATTTATTTCTGTCTCTAACCTTCTGAAGCCGTTTTGGACAGGGAGGCTACTGGCCCATGTTCTTTAAAGTACAACAGAAATAATTTGTTACAAATAATGGATATCTCCATAATGTGTGCTAATAATGGGTTGTGACATCCCACTGTGCTCCTTGTTAGTCTGTGATCATATTCTGCAGAATTCCAGGTGGCAAATCTATTTTTTGGAAAGAAAAATGGATTGGACTTGCCATCTTCCATCTGGGGGTCTTAACATGCAAACAGTATGTAGGTGTTTTATCAGAAACTAGATGACAAGTCCAAGTCCAGCTTTGTTCTTAGTTCAAATAACTTTGAAAGATAAATTTTATGTTACCTTTTCTACGTACATATTACAATTATAGCAAACAAAGGACACCAGGCTGGGGAAAGGTAGTAAGAACATGTGAGTTACCGACAGAGTAATTGAGATAATTACCTCTCCTTGAGGCTTCAAAACTATCAAAAAGGTTAATTCTCTGGATGTCATAGGTTAATGTGGTATTAGGCATCAGTGTTCTGTTTCTATTAATGTTGGTGACTGCAAACTTGAAAGCCAATTCTTCAATATTAACAGGTTCATTTTCCACAGTTTCAAATATCCCTCCTGTTGAAACAGAGATAAATGAGAAGTATTACTCACATCTTCCTCACAGTACCTAAAAAGAGAAAAATAAATTATGAGCAATAATAACCTGAGAGATCATAAAGGAAACACTTAAAATTGCTGTTAAGAGCAGTACAGTAAAAGCATATGGGTTCATTAGTTTTTATGTGTGGTGTCACCGTAGGTTAACTCAATATTATGAATCTTGCTTAGAGAAACATCTGTGAAAGATGATTCATGTATATTATTCAGGCTTTTCAAAATAAAAATTCTTAATGTTTGTGAAAATTTCAATGAAGTTCCCAGCTAATGAAAGCAGTGATGCTCAGAGGTCTTGTTTCATAGATTTCTCCAGTACAATCTATGTTTAGCGATGAAACTTGCACGTGAAATGTTTCTGCAGATCTTGGCAGTACAACATCCACGTTCAGAAGTGACCTAGGAGTTTGAGCAGAAAGCTTCCACTTGAGGTCAGTGTCTTAGTAGGGCTTTGTTTTTTGGCCAAATCTTATTTTGCTCAGGGCGAGGTGCACGCTTCCACTTTTTCAAAGCTTGTTGCTGAATGAATTGAACTTCTTGATACAGAACACTACTGAGCCACTGCTGTTCCCACAGAAGATTTTACTTCTGTGCCAAAGTTTCAAGTGATCTCTCCAGTGGCACAATGTCTACAAGTACCATGATGGGACTGGTTTAAGCCTTTTTCCAAGGACAGAGCTGGATCTAGCAAAATTGCTCTCAACTTTCCATCCTTCCTCTAGATTCTTCTTCCAACATCTGTTTTGAACTATCCGTACAAAGATGTGTCCCACCCCATTCTGTGCAATCCCAGCTGGGCAACTGCTCTTTGAGTGCCGTTTGGTTTGTCAGATTTTGTTTTCTACCTTTCAAACTGAAATAACTGAAAATTGTGTATGATCTTCTAGTTCTTTTTTTTTAAACAAATGAGGGGAATCCAAAATTTTCTTTAACGTGGAAGCAGGTTTTCTAGAAGAGGACCAGTAAATAACCAGACTTTTGGAATTTTGGAACCAGAATTTTGGAAGCATTCTGAATGCTTCTGCATATACTCTGAGATGGGAGAGGTGGCTGTGTTTCAAGTAAACCTGCTGTCCCACTTACAATGGGGTGTCTACTCCCTCTAGCCTCTAGAGACTTTATTATGCCAACAACACATTCAGGCTGTATAGGAGCACTGGGATTTGATGAATGCATAACAAACACAGCTAATTTGAAAAAAAATAGCTCCTTTAAACAGCAATCTCCAGCTTCAGTACTTGATTTTGCAAGTATAATTTACTCATTTAGTGGAAGTCACTAGAGAATACTTTGGATTTCTCAGTTACATATTTCCACATTTCTCTATGTGAAATTTGAGCCCTAGATATCACTTTATATTTTCTGAGCATCAGAATGTTTTCAGCTAATGTGCTGCAGTCTCTTGCAATTTTGATGTCACCGGTAGGAATAGTGCAGTCATTAGCTGACAATCAGGAAATGGGAACACAGTGGAATTAAAACCTGTTTCGAATTTTAACTCAGCAATGAAAACACTGGAGGCTATCAAAACCAAGTTGGCAATGTAATCTCTAGCTAGTTTTGAATACACAGCATTATATTACCTTAGCCTGGAGAAGAGAATGCTGAAGGGAGACCTTATTGCTCTCTACAACTACCTAAAAGGAGGTTGTGAGAGGTGGGTGTTGGTCTCTTCTCGAAGTGACAGGGGACAGGACAAGCTGCATCAGGGGAAGATTAGGTTGGACATTAGGAAAAATTTCTTCACAGAAAGGGTTCTCAAGCACTGGCAGAGGCTGCTCAGGGAGGTTTGAGTCACCATCCCTGGAGGTGTTTAAAAGGCAGGTAGATGAGGTGCTTAGGGATATGAATTAGTAGTGGACAGGTATGGTTGTAACTGATGATTTCAAAGTTCTTCTCCAGCTTAATGATTGCATGCTATGATTCTATGATCTCTCAAATCCATATATAACAATAACTTAAAATGACTTAAGCAATTTTCCTGTTCACTACATGTATTTCTCATCTACTATATCATTGTATTAGAACCTTAAAGAATTTCTGATATTCTTTTTCCCCACCATCATAAAACATACAAGTGATTACATGAGACTATGACACACAGAATTAGCTGGAAAAAAATTTCTAGGTGTTGGTTTTGGAACCAAATGTAAAACTTCACATGGACTGCTGTAAATCAGCAGAATTTTCCAGATTAGCAAACTATAAAATTACCAGAAGGAAAAAAAAATCTAATGCCTGTTTTTTTAGATCCTGTAATTCCTCATTCCAATGATGACACCAATGACACCAACAATTCTACTATTCTGGTCAAGTAAAACTCACTTTCCCTCCTTTCACCTGAGGATGACAAGTATTTTCAGCTAGCTGTAGGGTCAGTTTGAGTTTGGGGAAGATAAAACTGTTGCATTTTGCTTAGACCTTTACTAGAATTAGCAGAGCGTTGTATCAAAAAGCAAGGTGCAAGTCACTGACTATAACGGATAGCCTGAGATAACTATTTAATAAGTCTGAGTGATCACCACTTCTCTCTACCAAATAGGATGGGTCTCCTACCATTTGATCTTGGCAAAAATCTTCTCCATCTCAGAATATCAATATGCTGCCCTTGTATTACTTTATTTTTTTTGTAATTCAGCAAACTTTGAGGTAACTTTCATGCCTATACATACACAAGCACTTTCTCTTTTTTAGACTAGAACTTTCTCCAGACCTCTAATTAGTTGCCTATTAAATGGAGATTTATTTAAATTGATCCATACCCATGAACTGTTTATACTTCATTAGCAGGGTTTTGCAGATTTTTTGCTTGGTTCACTTTAAAAAAGACTAGGAGCTCACTGGGCAGAAGAAAGGACTGGAAGGTAAAGAGTAGAGATGGAAAGACTGAAAGTTTTTCATAGATGTGTTTCCTAAACAAATTGATCAAAACCTCACATGCACTGCCACCTACACTTCAAATGTATTCAGACAGGTCTCTCTGAAAGTCAGTTATATAGTCAGTATGTTGGTACCCCCTCCAGTTTCCTTTTGTACATGTTAAAATGGCAGTGAAACACTTCCAGAGAACTTTGGTTACATGCTTTTATTTGCTAGTGAGATACTTTGGATAAGTCAAAGTAAAACCAGGACAGATTGTCAAGAGGTTCATGATTTTACACAGGAAACTGAACTAGAGCACTAAGTAGGGTGCCATTCACAGTGTCTGTAGTCTAGTGCTCCCCCAGTCACTAGGATGGGGAAGTTTTCAGACCACAAAAGTCATTCTTCCAAATGAGTAGATGTTTACTTGACTGAATATTCTCCTGATTAAAGTCTAGAGTAAGCACAAAGAGAAGTGCCCTGCTGTTCATGACCAGGTCAGAGTTTATGGAGGAAATTATTTCTTACTGTGAATGAATTTTGGGATAGTTGCATTGTGAAAAGTTTGAACTGCTACCTATGTGAGCTTAACTGTTCTGTTGGGACCTATGTGTGTAGAAAGAGTTTAATTAGTCCATAAACTTGCATTACAAACAAGCTAGCAGATAAAATCTGTCTGTTCTATGCTGTTGTGTTTTCATCCACGTATCCTTAATGAAATCTAGCAATTTAGCAAATAGTTTCTCTTCTCCTGTGTTCTGCTGGTGTCTTACAATCAAACTTAGAATTTATTGTAAGGTCCAGCTTAAAAGAGAAATAGCAGGGTAAGTGACAAGTTTGATGAAGAACTAGGCTGTCAGATGATTCATTTAAATAAAACAATTACCATGCAATGTCTTAAAAACAAATTAACCACAGGATTCTGCAAGGGAAGGGAAAAAAAATCTATGTTAACTCAAGATATAAATAAAGCTCCAGGAATGAGGTTACTATTGCTAAGAACAAAACCAAGCACTGGCTTTCAAGGTAGGCTGCTGGTAGTATGTACATGCTACAAAACTTCTTAAGTCCTCCCTTCCATCTCTCTCCCCTCCTCCCCTTATTCAGTCAGATAGTGAAGCCGCTGCAGTAGCTTTGGTTGACCAGAGGCTGCCTAGTTCTGGTCAGCAGCAGACCTGACCTTTCTTCTGCGCAGATGAGTGGGATTGTCTACCTATAGTCAACATGAAACCACAACAGTGCCAGAGCTATAAGGGTTGCTGTGCTTCACATGGATGTCAACATCTTCTGGAGGCTCTCTCACCATGTGCAGCTGAGGAGTAATGACAGACACAGGTTACTTGATCCTATTGCACATAGGGAGTAACTCCGCCTGTCACATGGGAGCAGATCAATGGGAGAACCCAGCATTCATCTTCAATTAACTGACAATCCTGCTTCGATGCACACGTGTAAGGAAATATTTCACTTTCAGCATTTACTTTATAAAGTGACTTCTGCAAGATGACGGAAAAAAATATATATCTGCCCCTACTTTGAATTTAGCTGTGGAAAGTAGGAGGAAAATGACTACTTGGCTAATGTTGCTCTGACAGAAATGAGAGCTGAGCCACATGAGTGCCTGCTCTGCAGAGAGGAAAGAAGGATGCAAGTCAAACTGACAACTATGACAAAGCATCAGCCCCATTCATCCTCTGAAGATAAAAAAATTCCATAGCAAGTAAAATGTCAAAAATATAAAAGCACACCTCAGTAGGCACACGTGAAAAACCAGTTGCAGTCCTTCTGAACAAGCACGTTTCCATTTAAAGGGGTCATCACGGACTGAAAGAGTTTTAGAAAAGGTCATAGCTGAATCAATTTCCATACTTCTCAATGGGTCTCAACATTTTGATTCAAGACAAGGCAGAGGTCAAAAGCTTCTTACTGGAAAAATTCTCTGTTCCTGTTTTAAAACCAGTCATAAACAGCAACAGCTAAAAAATTGCTGACCTTTCTGATGGCAGTTATTGGCCTGTCTCCCTGGGCTGCTTTGGACAGGTTTCCTCAATGCAAAATATTTCACTAATGTATTTCAGTCTCAATATAACTAATACAGTACAGTATTTTAGCTGCATATAAGTAGAATTGCCTGAGTAGCCTTGAAGGAGTTTCTGTGATTTCAGTCAGTGGTATCACTTTGATGATTTCAAAGTAAAAGGCTAATTTTTCAAAACAGTATTAAAACCTATATCCTACTTGCAGAGAGATTTTGCTTACCTCCTCCACAGTAAATATAAGAAAGAACAGTGTCTTACTGTGTTAATGTGTTTTTTTGTTATTTGTTACTCTCTATTGAAGATTGCAGAAACCCAGATGAAATGGAGGTAGGCTTACAGAGGAAAGACAGTACCAATGGTCTGAAAAAACGATGTATAGATCTTTGGTGATCTATGTTTCCTTCCTTATTCAGTTTCCATACTTCAAGAGAATGCTGTTTGAAAACAAGTATGCTGACCATGCAGTAAAAAAACCATCTGAAATATTAAAGCATACAGACTAAGAAGGATGGTAAGAAAAAATATAGCTGATTATCAACTAAATTTTTCCTCATTTTTCCCTTTACTAGGCAAAAAGGGGTTTATGTGGTTAACAACTCTTTATGGTTAATGATAAAACTTTATTTCTATATGTTTGATGTCCAGGTTTCCTTTCCTTGCTGAAAGGTTATCCTAGTTTCATAGCCTCATCCACCCAGGGAGGTGCTTTTTGCATAGGATGACATATTGACTAAGTGATGTGGAAGCATGGGGCCCACATCTATCTTAACATCTATTTCCTGGAGGGATTTGTGCTTTGAGAAGCCGCCCCTCCCTTCCACAGCACCATCTGAGCACCAGGAGGTCCATGAGACCTCATTAAAACCCACCTGTCACTCAATGAATAGAAATGAGAGTTAAAATTCTAATGACTGTGCAGCTATGTGCCACTGGTTTCCGAAAAGAGAAGCTGTTGCTGATACCAAGTTGATGTAGGAGATTCATAAAGCCAAATTAGCATGCAGTTTGCCCTTGATCTCTGTTGATATAGATATGGACTCTCATCACTCTGCTGCCAGTATGGCTATAGGCTCACACACCCCTCTGAAGCTCAGTGGGGTAGGGTTAGAGCTGCTGACCCATAAAGTAGCAGGGCAGGACAAAGAAGTGCTTACGAAAGTTTTCTCTCCAGATAACATTCACTTACAGAGTTGAAGAGCACGCCACTTGAAGTGAAAGCAGTCACTACTGGAAAACCCACCTCCCAAGCATTTTTTTCCATCATTGTCTCTTATCAGAGTACAAATTCTCCTGTGCCACAGGGAGTCCAACCAAAAGCCAGTGCCAGTGCACTCATTAGAGAGCAAAGCCTGGGCATTCATCTTACACAAAAAGAATAATCAAACAAGTTATTACTTACAGTCTTACCTTTAGCAGGCATTTTAACAGTGTCTTTCTTTTTAAAGTTAGCTCACTAACTGTGTAAGATTAGACCAGAAATTGGCTATTAATTATAATATACGTATGTACACATGACCTATAAACTACTTTGTTATGTGTGTACAGAAAAAAAAATGTTTCTCAGGAAGAATCACTAACAATCAGAGTCCTAAGGAAGTTAACTTTACACTTACAAATCCAGACCGAAGTGGGTTTACTCCCTTAGGTTTTCATGGAATGAGATGCATGAATTTTGGATTTGGCTCACAGAATACAAATTAAACACATTAGCATTCTTTGCACGGGTGAATTTAGCCTTGCAACAGGGACCTCTGAGTTAGGCAGCTATTATCACCCTCATTTTACAGACAGTGAAACCGAGAGCTTGAGCGAATTTCCTACCATCACTCCCTCTTCAATCTGTTCAAAAGCCATTTATGAAACCTTCCACACATTGTGCTCTATTTCATCCTGTTCCCGCCATTTTTCAAGACCCTGTCCTTATATCAGCATTTACCATCTTTGCATTCACCCAGCCTGGTTCCGGTTCAGCATGCCTTTGATTTTATCCCTCATTGTTATATCCTGCCAAATGTCACTGCCATTTCATTGCCTATGCCAGATCCTGGGTCTGGGTCATTTTCCCCTCTGTAACTCATCATCTGTCTGTGGGCTCCTCCTGTTACGATGGACTTTGAATAAAACTCAAACTATATCCCCTTGCCCTTTCTACACTCTACCTTTCTAGTCTATTTTTTTAAGCCATCCAAATCTAAAAGAAAAGAAGAGACAGTGAGCACAGAAAGGTAAATATCTTGCTCTGGTTTTCACCTGCCCTCCTTACACCATCTCTGCCCTGTTATCTCTGTAGATAACAAGTTTCTCCAGTCCACAAGAAATTTGCAACTAAACAGAAAAATTTGGAGCAGGGCTGGCTTTGTGGGGTCAGGGTGATGGCTGCAATTTCCTTTCCATGACTGCATGGTAGCACTGGGAAGCTGAAACACTGGACAGGTTCATGACCTGAAACCCAACAAAGAAAAATGGAAGGGAGTGCAACTCAAGTGTCAAATTCAGCAAATAGGAGGACTATTTTTTTAAGATTAGGTTTGTTTTTAGAAAGGTACCTGAATATTTGACAAATTGAGTTACCTCCTAGGTTCAAAACTGCACATCTGAAATCCACCTCTGGGCACGTGTTCAGGATTGTATCCCAGTTGCTTCTGCGAAGATTTTGTTCTCAGCTTTAACAAGAGGTGAGGTACAGCTTGTCAGGCTTCACAATCTGATTCAAAATTTGATTGACTTAGACTGAACTCTCACAGGCACTCAGCCTTTCTGTTATTTTCATGCAACATGGTTAGTTCTTAATTACACAGCAATGAAACAGGCAGAAATTACATTTTTATTTCAGCCCTCGTGCAGACAGGTGTGAGTTCTGTGACTGCAAACCCTTAAACCAGGTCTGAATACATAACTCACAGCAAACAAGACCTAGCTAAAGATTGAGATGAAGAGCACAGAAGAGGGAAAGGATCTTAAACAGAAATTGTTAAAGCATTTCTCTGTGAGAGTTAGGAACAGGTTTTCACAATTATCTGCACTCTGGCAAGGTATTGCATTCAGCAATGCTTTTATCCTGTGGAAAGCAGAGGGATAAAAATATGTATGTGTGTATGTACGTATATAAAAAATTGAGCTCATTAAGATACAAAGATCTGCCTTTTCCAATGGGATTTATTTGACTTCAGCTTGTGAGTTTGGAGATATTTCCCAAAGGCTCAGTCGGCATCATTCGTGTTACAGAATTTCTAAGTAATGAACTTTTTCTTTTTTTTAACAGGGAAAAAAATGGTTGACCTGATTTAGTTATCTCTTGCAATACAGTGGCAGTACTAGCTGGAAACTAAAGGATCATTTTAGTCATGTAGACTCTCTATGTGACAGAAATTTAAAAAACCTATTCTCTTGCTGTCTGTATTATTGTTTTCACTTGATGCAGAAGTTAGTGAAGAGATACTAAAAATGCAGGATAATGTATATGTTATTTACATTGTTTGCTACTCTTTCCCCCTCTCCCCAATAATGATACATACTTGGGCAAACTAGCTATCCAGCATTGTAGCATTAATTTCAAATGAGAGAAAAACAGGAGAGGGAGAAAATTGGTTCTAATTACCCAGTTACACATGCAACATTAAGTCCCATTTGATGATATTTTTGGCCATGCAGCAAGGGGAAGGGAATAAGAATTCTTTCCCTTCTCTTCTTGGGGCTAGAATTAGGCAGATGAGCCTTGCACAGATCAGGCTCAGATTTTGTGTGAGATGTTTTCCGCAGCAGCAGGGCACTGGCTAAGCAGCATACAGAGTTTCTGTACTCCGCTTTGCCTGAGCCTGCAAATACAAACTGGTCTGCTTTACAGGGCATGGCTTGTATTCTGTGCTTTGAAGAAGTACGTGGCAGATCAAACCTCCACTTTCAACGGAACTATGTTTTAATCAGAATGTGCAGGATGAATGGAGCTGCTTTGTTCAGAGCTCCCCGGTAACCCTGTGAAACAGATAAGGGTGTTGCGAGATGCACTCCCTGAAGCACAGTGAGGAAGTCCTCACCCAACACAGCTCTTGTGCTAAGTGCTTCAGGTGAACATTTTGGCTCAGTAAGTCACCCACCAAAATGCTTGGAAGGTGTCTTAGGAGTATAAAGTAATAAAGCCATTCCTTTAGTAAACAATATGGTCCTACTGGATGTATTTTTTGGCCTGGCTGCAACTACGTGGCTAGATCCATTCATTGCACCGTGCCTTTTGCTGTAGTTCTGCTGCCTAATCTGGGTGGAAAAATGCCCTGGGACCCTGCAGAAGCAGTGGTTTCATTTCCTGTTTTCAAGGCTCCTGGGTTTTGATCAAATTCTCTCATGGCTGAGCATCGCTCCCACCATGCTGTAACAACATGGATGAATGAAGTTAAATCTAGTTGGTGACCAGTCACAAGTGGTATTCCCCAGGCCTCGGTATTGGGGTCGATCATGTTTAATATCTTTATCAATGATGAGGATGATGGCATCAAATGCACCCTCAGTAAATTTGTGCATGACACCAAATTGGGCGAGAGTGTTGATCTGGGTAGGATTGAGGGTAGGAAGGCTCTACAGAGGGATCTGGGCAGGCTGGATCAATGGGCTGAGGCCAGTTGCACAAGTTCAACAAGGCCAAGTGCTGGATCTTGCACTTTGGTCACAACAAACCCCACGCAATGGTACAGGCTTGGAGATGAATGTCAGGAAAGCTGCCTGGTGGAAAAGGATCTGGGAGTGTTGGTTGACAACTGACTAGACATGAGCCAGCAGTGTGCTGCGGTGGTCAAGAAGGCCAATCACATCCTGGCTTGTAGAAGAAACGGCGAGGCCAGCAGGACCCTGTACTCAGCGCTGGTGAGACCACACCTCAAGTATTGTGTTCGGTTTTGGGCCCTTCACTACAAGAAAGCCATTGAGCTGCTGGAGCGTGTCCAGAGGCAGGCAATGAAGAGAGTGAAGGGTCTGGAATGCAAGACCTATGAGGAGCAGCTGAGGGAATCGCGGTTGTTAAGCCTGGAAGAGGCTGAGGTGAGACCTTATTGCTTTCTGTAACTACCTGAAGGGAGGTTGTGGTGAGGTGGGTGTTGGTCTCTTCTTCCAAGCAACAAATTCTTTACTGAAATGGCTAACAAGCATTGGAACAGGCTGTCCAGGATAATGGTTGAGTCACCAACCCTGGAGGTATTTAAAAGACATGTAGATGCACTGCTTAGGGACACAGTCTACTGCTGGCTTGGCAGTGCTAGATTAAGAGTTGGACTCAATAATCTTAAAGTTCTTTTCCACCCTAAATGATTCTAGCTTAAATAGTCCCAATGGAAGGAAAAATCTACTTTCTAGTGTCTTCTTTAATGCTTTTAGAGCCCTACTTCACATACATGTGTTTTACTACATATCTGTCTGAGTCGAGACATCTGGATACTTTAAGATATTAATTGCTGATTGTGTGCTGGGCGACAAGGCACTTCTTGAGATGGAAAGGGATGGAAAGGCAACACCAAAGTACGGAGCAAAGAACAAACACAGAAAAAAACCCCACTGTTTATATTATATATTATAGATGAGGAGAATGGAAAGAAAGCCAGTTGAATGAAGACTGAAAGACTGAGAGCATTGAGCTGTGGAACTAGCTGGAGTTTTATTTAATGATTTTATCTTTTTCTATCTGAAAAGTATTAGGTTGCTTAAAAAATATGGTAAGATTTGTTGCAGACAAAAAGTAATTGAACCTTAAAGCTGAGGAAACCTTGAACCAAACCAATAGAGACCCTATCTAAAAGAACAGAGGAGTTCAGAGGAGTTTTGCCACCTGCTTTTATTTAGACATCTATTTAAAACAGGAGGTATATCTGAAATACAGAGACATTTCAAAATCCTAGACTATACTTTGAGACATCTATTATTCAGTAAACAGTATTTTTAAGCATAAACATCAGGGTTATAGCTTTAAAAATGTTATACTTTTTCTTTTCCTGAGTGCCCATTAAGCACTATTATCTGTAAGATGCTTAGGAACATAAGGTCTTTATTAGAGCTGAAGAAATCTGAGCTTATCCTGGAAAAGCATGGATAAACTCAGATCACAGACTATACAAAAGTACATCCTTTCCAGAAAGAAGATGGTGGTGGAAGGAGGTTAAAGTTGGCAGGCAGAACATTTTATACTCCAACTTTAGTCAAAAGCTCTTTTCATTCCGAAATCCAGCTGTTACCATTCCCTCAAAGGCAGTGCTACCTACAGATCCAGAAACTATGGATATAGGGGATGCAAAGATGCCCACAGCTAGCATGATACAGCAGAGATCTTAATTTGGAAATTACTATGGACACTGCATTTTTGAGCATGCAAAAACCCAGTATCCTAATCAAGAGTTTAAACATTAAAGATACACAGATTAAATTAGCTTTTGCTGTCACATGCTGTGCATGAAGTAATAGTGATTTTTTACTTTGCTTTCCTGCTAATATGCAACAACTATTTATGGTAGAGTCTTCTGAGTCTTAAGTTGGACCTCTTACTCGGGAGGAGAGGTTTAAAATAGTTCAGCTAAAAATTCAGAGGACTTTACCTGCTACAGTCACCATCTGTTTCTTCTACCATGGTGGCTGGAGCTCACCCAGGGCTCTTCACCAATCTTGCTCAAGACTGGAGCCTCTGTCCCCACTGCTACAGGCAGTAAATGCAGTCAGTAGGGTAGGGTTAGCCAGAAAATAAGAAACCTAGTTCAGTTCTGGTGTCTTTATCCTGCTCATCAGAGGAGAAAATGAGTCTTCATATGGCATCTTATTTGTTATCACAATATGACAGACTTTTGTAGCACAGGGCAGCCAATAAACCAGGGGCTAGGACAGTGGCCTGAGATACATGCTTCCTCTCTTCAGTCTCTCTTGGAGTCTACGCCCCCAAAAAATTTGTCAACAATATGCTGACAGTATGGATCTGTTTCTGTGAAAAGCATAATAAAAATTTACCTGACCAATTTGAACCGAGGACATGTCTCTGCCCATGTCAGGGGTGCTAGAAGTAGATGATCTTTAAGATCCCTTCCAATCCAAACTGTTCTATGATTCTATGACCTGTGTGGTCCCCCAATGTCTCTGCATGAGGCAACATGTCCTCCTAACACCAAGCAACTGAAATCTTCCCGATTCAGCTCCAAAAGTGCACCAGAGACAACATATGGGAACTTCTTGACATCTTCTTCTATTGAACACATCTCTAACCCTGGGAGACACAGGCCTCCAGCAGAGCATGGAGGAAGGGAGTCAGCGTAGAGAAGCTGCTTTTCCCTGCTCCTCCTCCCCAAGCACCATCTCTCACTCGCACCTTCTCAACATGCAGCCCCAGCCTTGCTGCCTCTCTTGGCTTCAGGTCTGCTCACCTTCATTTAGATGCAAACTGGGTTTGGCCAAACTGCCATTTATATACGGCTGTTACTCAAACAGACCATTAAACTTCAGTCCTCATCAGAGGACTCCTCTCAGCATAAGGGATTGTCAGCTATGTCTTATAGCTATTAGCTAAAGGTGGGTGCTCAGAGCCCAGAAGACATGCATAAATAAAACGTATCCAGCTCAACATATTGCTTGCTGAGCTTGTCTTGGCTTACAAAGGAACTATGTAACATGTCTATTAGGAAAAGATTATTCTGTGGAAGAAGCCTTTGAGCTCCTCCGACAAAAAAAAAAAAAAAAAAGCTAGGAATGGGCATCCTTGTAGACCCTCTGTGAATAGAGTGTGTTCATGCTGCAGCTAACCTAGTGGAAGATTTTCCTTAGCCTCTTTTACTGCTCTTGTGCACAGCTAATTCTGTTGCAATGTGACAGAAAGACTTACAGACTTCTAGAAAGATTGACATAATACAGATAAGAGATGCCACAAGCCTCTCAGATCACATCAGGCATGTAATTAAGAATAAACCTGAAGTTTAAGCATGGAAACTTAAAAAAGACATAAGTGATTGAATTATCATTAAAATAAATAAATTCCCCCCCCCCATTTTTTATTGGTATAGAGGTAGAATATAAAACCAAGTCTTACCAGATTTCCAACTAGATCAATTGTTTTGATTGTCTTTAAACTCTGAGCACACCATTGGGATGGGATACCTCACTGACATTGCCGCACCAGTTTGTAAGACTCAAGCAAATAGGCAGATTTTGCTCAGGATTTATCCATTATTCTTTAAAGTTTATAGGAATATATTTTCTTCCATCCTGATGGATTATTCTGTCCCTCTCTTACTAGCATTAATATACTTTCATCCTTAAACCTCAAGTATCAAAAAGGAACACAGAAAATGAGCTGACATTTTTCCAAATGAGGTATTATTTATATTGCAGCCTCAGCAGAGCAGGTGCTTTAAAGAAAAATACCAGGATACATTTTCAGTCTTGGAAAGTATAATGTCTAAATAGGCTCATCTAGGATTATGCTTTCAAGGGTGAGAGTTGCAGATTTTGCAACTGATCCACTCTTACAAGTAACGTTTAATCAGCACCTGCACTTTGAGATGCCATATTTCTTTATAATAATGACGGCTGGCTCTTGAAAAGACACTTAGTTGAGGTGCCTGCAATTTAAAGCTTTCTTGGTATTTATCAATCTGGATCATTTCTATTCCTCAATCTACTGAGGGCCATTTGTGTCTGAAAAATATCTTACTCAGATCTACATTTGTAAATGTTAAAATAACAAGTGTAAACAGAATGCATCTGCACCTAATCACAACTTTACATGAAGTGTTAAATCATGCGATTTCAATAGTAATTTGGAATGAGAACCAAAGCAACTATAGAAACATTGTTTTCTTGCAATGTCTTTTTTTCCCCCCCACAAAAGAACATATATGCTTCAAAAAAACACATTCTAAAGGACTGTTTTGAAAATACTTAAAATGCTCAGAGGAAACCAAGACCTCACAGCAGTGTGAGAATGCCTCATGGAGAAGTGCGTGGTATTGAAATTCCTATGCATAATGGGGTTTAAATTAAATGGGATGTAAGACCCTTAACTCCAGACGTTCCTGCTTTAGGGGAACTGTCCAGGTTGTATCATCACTTTTCTTAATGCTGAATATCCCTAGAGGTTCTTTGGAAACAAACTTTTCATTTGTACATGAATCTGGGGACTCGAGATGTTGCTACTCAAATCACTCACCAAACCTATAATAGCGGTATCTTTCAGGTAAGCCACTTTCATACTGTGTAGGCAAATTTCAAGATATCTGAACCAGCAATGTTATAATCAGATAAAACCTAAATTGTAAATGTTTAACATTTGTACCTGGTGCATACATAGAAATGTCTTTCACCAGACTGAAGCATTCCACTGGTGGGATTTACTACCCAATTCTCAGGTTAGTTCAGTATAAAACTGGGTGGAAAAGCCTATAGTGCATCTATTTTTCTTCTTTTTTTCCTCTCCAGAGTGCTTTTGCACATAGCACTTTTTTTTTTCAGTGTCCCGAGAGCTATATTCAACAGATGTGATTTGTTTGAAAGGAGTCTATGAAAGACTCCTACAATTCTTAAAAATAAAATGAAACAAACCCTCAAATGTGCATACATCCCTGTTTATCAGCAAGTTTTAAGTGAAAATTCCAAATGCATCCTAGTTTATATTTGCTTGCAAATGAAATAACAGTAGCATGCCTGTATGCAATTATCTTAACACTTTTACCACAAAGCCTAGGTAGTCCGTTCTTGCATTAGAAAATATTTCAGTAGCAGTAACTCAGCTAAAACAACTTGAAAACGTGTAAAGAGCACTGGCTATTATCTGTTTCCTGTCTGAAAATGTTATGTGCATGCAAATTTCACATTTTTGAAAAGATTTACTTCTTACGTTCAATGAGTATGTTAGCAGTTGTGCACATATGCATGAGGCATGGTTAAAATGGTGCTGCACTGATTTTAGACATCATTGGTTGTTTCATCCAATATTCTGCCTCTGCAAGACTATTTTCTTACTTCCTTAATTTTTTTCCTGATCTGGCCTTACCTGTTGCAGGCAATCAATGCGATTGAAGCCCAAGTCTTTCCACTGACTCTCTGAGGCATGGATCAAGCCCAGATTTTGCAAGAAGAATTCTTAGGTGGCATTATATATTCCATCTCCTCATGGCTAAACACTTAAACAGCTTCACTGGCAACAGCTTCATCACGAATTATTAACATTAGTTAGAGATGTAGGCATTCTAGATATTACACTTATTTCTTATTTTATAGTGATATTTAGTTTTAATTATCATAGTTATTGATGGGAAAGTCAGATATGTACTTTTTTTTTAAAAAAAGGGCAGGAAAACTTGATTGTGGAAAATTTTACAAATTCGTTAAAGCTGAGGCCTAATAGCAAATTAATGAGAAAAAATTTAAAAAAAGGAAAGAAAACAATTCTCTGAAAAACTGGATACAACATCTCTGGGCTCCTGGAGGTGAATATCTGAGTTATTCCATCATCCCTCAGATCTTTTAAATATAAAAGCTCAGGCTAGAATGTATAGTTATTATGTGCGGGCTTTTTAGCCTCACAGCTTCATTGTCAAAAATTTCAATCAAAAGTCCATAAAATAACTTTGCCATTAAAAGGAAACTGTAATTACTTATAATTAGTACCATGTGTAAAGTATGGCTTGAAACCTACTACGTAGCCATAATTTCAATGTGTCACCATCAATCAGGAGAGAAAAACTTATGTTTCAAAATAAAATTAAAACTACAGCTCAGGAGATATAAGATTTATTTTCCTTCTTCAGTGACTCACTTCTCTTTTCTGCATGTAAAACTTCCTATATATTGTGTTACTTTGAATCTTCTTGACATTTTCTACATTTGAACAGGCTTACATTTTTTGGAAGCTATATATTAAGTCTGTTTCAAAGTGACACCAAGGCGAGTCTTTCCCAGAAAATCAAACAGAACTTGAATTGAGCTCCTCATGTTGACACATTTGAAAACTTCAGCGTGGATTACCATAATAAGAGGATGGAGATTGTTTCACGTTGCTGAAGCTGTTGCATTTGGCAGCTATTGAAAGTGGAGAAACAGAACTGCCTGAGTGACTTCACCAGTTCTTGTTGAGCACGAACTACTGCTCTAAAAGTAATACTGGCCCAAGGTTTTCAGATGACCAATGTCACTTAAGAAGGCCTTTTGAGGGGAATGTGGCAGAGCAGGATATAAAGCAGGGGTTGACTAAAGTGACTTACAAAGTGGGGTATTCTTGTCCTGCAGAATATCATATAAATGCCTCAGATTCAGGCAGGCACTTGTAGGAAGAAACAGACTATTCCTCTCAAACTACGTGACTTTTGTCCCCCTCATATGAATGCAACTTTTGTCCCTTTATTCAACAAAAATGCCATTTAAATCTATATGCACATTCTTTAGTATAGTCATATTGTTTTTGGTAACTCAAGGAACAATTTATTACAACGAAACCTTGCAATTTAAACACTCACTGAGTGGTGCAAATATGGCCAAGTGGCTGCTTGAGTTTATTGTGTTGACACATTCTTTCTACCCTTCATGTTTTGCTTAGTTACTTTGTGTCTGCTGGGCATGACTCTGATCTCAGCATCACTGAAGTTTCTCAGGCTACCTCTAGTCACTGTCTCAGATGACTTACTTCCAACACACACAAAAGATAACAAATGAACCAGATTTGTTGATTACTGTATTTAAGATGCACTCAGTGCAGGAAGCATAGCAATCATAGAGACTTCTCTAATTATTTTCTCTAACACGCAAACCTGGAATGCTGCCAATGCATGTGTCACCTGGGGATAGACAAACCTCCGAAAACCTGGGTGTCCATAGATTAGTGAAAGTTTCTAACAACATGAGTCACATAGAGAGAGAGGGTTGGGTTTTTTTTCCTAAGGATGTGACACTTGACAGGGTGCTGTATGATTTAAAAAAACAGAGACAACTTTAAAGACCGTAAGCCACAACACTACTCCTTGACATGTTGTCATTTATTCAAATTAGTCTCTGAATGCCTTTCTGAAAGATGAGCTACAGTCATATAGAAGTTAAATGGCTCACTTTTGAGGTAAGGGAAATTTTGCTGCGTGCTTATGATGGAAGATATGTGTGGATCCTCTAATTATCCTACCTGGCCCAAAACTTTATGAATTTCTAGAGGCAGTAATAAATCATAGTGAGGATCTCAAACAAGAAGGGGGGATGCTCCTATATGGCAGGAAAGCTTGCTCTCAAGTTATATATGTTACAACAAACTAGGTAACAGAATTATGTGCTCATGTGTTTTTTTGCTTGCTGACAAAACAAGCATTCCTTCTAACTATGTATGTTTTCTGTGAGATACCGAACATTGAAAAATAGTCAAATTAAGAACTGCAATACATTCTCTATGTAAATGAAATGCTGCATAGATGACACTTCTGGTGATTATAGCTCTCTACGTGACATATGTTTAATGATTTAGATTGGCTCCTGTTGAGAGGGATTTAATTTAATGCACTTATGGCATTGGGCTCAAATTATTTGCAAGAGTTGATTGAAGCTTATGTTTTATCCTGCAGCTTGTGTTCAGCTAAGGATCATCCTCTGAGTACATTTTGTTTATCTCTTGCATGATCTAAACTGTGGGGTTTTGCCACAGTTTTCTCTCACCATACATATTGTTTAATGAGTTTCTAGCATGATCAGCCATTGTTCTAAAATCAGATGCGAGAATAAAATTACTTAATTCTTGTATTAGATATTTTACTTAAGCATTAGGTGTGCAATTTTTAAGTCCTTCCCATCTATATCCTTTGGCAACATGCTTCAGATGTCTAGTTCCCATTAGTATTTGCAAGAACTGATCAACCAGCCCCTTAAGAAGCTTTTAAAAGCTCCACTTTTCTATCATTGATCGTCAATGAACTGCTGATTGTACAAACTGATGTCACCATCAAATTTGGTAGCAACTTAAACTAATCTGAGGTATGCAGCAACCACTAACCTTCCCTGTGCATTGTAATATTATCTCCTCACATTGACAAACTCCACTAAGTAGAGTTTTGCAGCCATACGCTCTCCATAAAACATCTGCAGATGCATGTGCACATCTCCTGCTGGAATGACATGGGAGATGAGCGCACAGCTTTCATTGAAGTTGTCTCAGTGTGAAAGTGTGATTTTTATGCAAAACGTAAAGGGCTTCGATTAACTTTTTTGGCCTTTGGATTGGCCCCTCAGCACTCACTGGTCTGGGCCTTATTAACAGTAATGATTGTTAAATCCAGGGGGAGAGTGGGGAATACAGAGTGCAGATGAGAGTAAATAATCAAAATGAATGCGTAATTTCCTTGTAGCACAATGCCAACTGGCTTGGAAAAAACAGAGGGCAACTGAAGCAATGGTTATTTCATTACTGTTTGAGTACTGAATGGCTGATGGTGCTCTTCAGAATTGTCAGGTAGTTGGCTATTCTGTTCTCATTTCTAGCAGCTCTGTGAAAGAGTGGATCACTCTTCCAGGTCTCTATTAGCGCAGGCTGTCCACCTGTCCAAAGGAGAATGTGAGCAATTGCACATGTTAATTGCACATGTTAATTAGTCCCTTAATGCATGGGTGGGAAAAGTCCAGCTGTTGGTTGCTTGTACTCAACAAACCTGGAGACTTTGTGGTAAAGTGGTGGCACCGAGGGAGAGTGCAACATAGATACTCAAACTGCTGCACAGCACACTGTTGATCAAATAATGACCGCAAAGCTTGGAGAACTTTGCATCTAAATCACATATTGTTTGTGTCAGTGACACTTTCTCTTATAAAACCAAGACCAAAAGGAGATTTACACTCTTTGCTAGCCTGGAAACATTCTGAAAGCACTCATTTTCCTCACAGGAAAGTGAGCTAGCTTAAGCCCTGTTCATCATAGAAACCCTTTCCAGGCAGTGTGCGAGACTGGTACTATCCCACTGCAGAGAACTGTAATTCCCCTCGCTAAAGCCGCTGCTGCAATGAGTCCATGTATCAAAAACTGCTCTGAAATTCAGCAGACTCAGAACTAGGGTATCCCCTCTGCTATCTAATACTAATTATACATGCCTTCTGGGTATATTACATCTCTTTCAGGTGGTACAGGTATGTCCAGTTAAAGCAAGTGTAAAATATGGGTTGAATGCTCGGTGAAAATCTGACAGGAAGTCTGCAGTTTAAAAGACCGTTAAATAGAAATTAGCTAAATGAGTTTAAGAGGAGAGCAAACACTAAGTATTTTTAAGGGAAAGAGTTAGCATAGTTTGCACACATTGCATGTGTACACTGATATCTTGTAAATGTTCATTTTGGTTTTTCTTTCCTCCTGAGTGATTATTACACTTCCTTTTCACAACATGGAGTATTTCCTGGGACACACGTTTGACTTTATATTCATCATAGCAAATACAATCTTTGAAATATTAAATTATTTCAAGCAGTTAAACTACAGCCTACAGTTTTATGGTATTAATTCTCAAATAAAATAAATGCAAGTTATTCTATTATGGCATCTCCTGGCCAATCACCGGCAGAAGTATTCCTTCTGAGGAGTCTCAAGGGACCTTCTTAGGTCATGCTTTTCTCAGCTCTGGTCCTGGAAAAGTAACTTGTAATTCTAGGAGTAGCTACTGACTTTCAACGTGCATCAAGAAAAGGTGAATCTCAGGAAATAATATTGAAATTAGCATAACTGAAATGTCAATTGTCTATAAATAGGGAGTGTATAAGAAATAATTCCATTAAAACAAAAATATTATCTTTCTCAGATCATTTTTCTGAATACCTTAGCCATAACACACAAGCCTCAAGAATTTTATTAAAAATGTATGCAAATCAGAACTGCTGGATCCAAAATCCAGCTCCCTAAAATCAATCAAACTCCAAATATAGACAAGCAGTTTAGAATTGGATGTATGAAAATCCGAGTTTTACTGTTCCAACTCATACTGGTGTTCTGATATTTGACTGGCCTGAACGTAGAGTTCAGCTATCAACTGGGATATGAGCATAGATGTGGACTGAAAAGATATAAAGCCATGGTACAACTCTTCCTCTATAGAAATATTTTTTATATCATTTCTCCTCTTCAGATTGTTTGCTATATGAAGGATGCAATACACAAAATCGCCATGTCAGGAATTCAGTCACATTGCTTGTTGTTTCAGATAGCACATGCATTGTTCATAATCACGGGATATTCCACTTTTTAATCTCTGCCTTCATATGGTTAATACTACCAAAAACAATACCAGTTGATCTTGACAAGATTTCAACATTCGGTTATAGCGTGCCAGGAAATGATTTCTTAAATTTGTCCTTCATGAACTCTGCCAGATGGTTTTTCTCTATTGTGGCTAAATTTTTGTCGTATATATTATTTTGTGAGTGGAGGTAGACTGAATGTTTGAATTCTAGAAGAAGCAGGAAAAATGTATTATTAGGCATTTAGAATTCATTTTTATTCAATGAAGCTTCAGCAGTAAGCTGAATAAGCTTTTTAATATACGAAATTGCTGTTGGTCCTTGCTATATTCCACTGAATGTGTGAGAACTCGCAAATAATGAAAAGCAGGAGAAAATAGCAGAAAACTGAAAAGAAAAAGGTCATCAAAAATTTTCTGAGACATTCCTGTTTCCTTAATATTTGGTTTATTTTTCTCTAGTGTTATCTGGTTAGCTTATAGGAGTATAATTTGGATCTTTACAAAGGTGCGTATATCTTTAAAATTCCTCTGTAGTAACTAGACACTTTTTAAATAGCAAATGAGCCCAGATGGTGTGTATTTGAGAAGTCTGGGGGGAAAAAAGCAGCAGAAAAGCAAAGTAGCTGAGCTGCTAGCAAAATATGCAGTTTCTCATTAGTGTAAGAATCATTACCAGAGGACTCAGAGGTAGCAAGCTTTGTTGAACTAGTTTTTAAAAAAATGTGTTTGGGACTGATGTTGAGAATTGCTAGAAAATTCATTACCCGGAAAATTGATTGAAAAACTCAATTACAACATGGAATTTATAAAATAGCTCATGACAATAACCTGAATTATATATATTTAGTGATTAATTTAAAAATTAAACTAATTACATTAGATCTTACTATTCAGAAAGGACACTCATAACTACTGTGAGTACTGTCTTGAAAATATTGTCGTGGCATACAGCAGAAGTCAAACAGGCAAAAATAGCATGAAGAGTTTTAGAGAGGCAACAGAGACCAGTATAGACAATACTCTCACGTGGGCATACACAAAACAAAAGTAGCAGCACCTCTGCTCCCTAGCAGGGACACTTGCTTCCCTTAGCATGGAGTTTTGCAGACTCATGTTTCAGGACAACAGCTCCAACCTAACAGCTTTCACATCATCCATAGACAGAAGACACGTGAAGCACCTGGTTCCACTGTGCTCACTGGTACATGCGCCTTGCCATCACCAGAGGTGTACGGTGTGCTCAGCCCCCATTTAGTAAGCCCTGCTCTTGGCGGGAAGAAATCATAGAATCATTGAATTATAAAATGGTTTGGGTTGGAAGGGACCTTAGAGATCATATAGTTCTGCCATGGGCAGGGACAGACTCCACTAGATAAGGTTGCTCAAAGCCTCATCCAATCTTGCCTTGAACACCTGCAGGATGGGGCATCCAAGATTTCTATGGGCAACCTGTGCCAGTGCCTCACCACTCTCACAGTAAATAAATTCTTCCTAATACCTAATCTAAATCTACTTTCCTTCAGTTTAAAACCATTACCACTCATCCTATCACTACACTCCTTGATAAAGAGCCCCTCACCGTCTTTTATACAAGCCTCCTCTGCAGGCTGCTATAAGGTCTCCCTGGTGCCTTCTGTTCTCCAGGCTAAACAAGACCAACTCTCTTAGTCTGTCCTCACATGGAAGGTGCTCCAGCTCTCTGATAATTTTTGTGGCCTTCCTCTGGACCCGCTCCAACAGGTCCATGGCTAGAAGGCCCAGAGCTGGGTGCAGTATTCCAAGTGGGGTCCCGCCAGAGCAGAGTAGAGGGCAGAACGACCTCCCAAGACCTGCTGGCCACGCTTCTTTTGATGCAACCCAGAATACAGTTGGCTTTTGTGGCTGCAAGCGCACATTGCCAGGTCATATTCAGTTTTTCACATACAAATAGCCCCAAATGAAAGTTTTTCCTTATTTAGCAGACAGTCCCTCCAAATGCTTGTCAAACAGATCTGGAAATGGGTAATAAACCCTTGCTTGGCTTGGCTTTGAAAATCTGGGTCTTGCTACGTTGGACATTGCTTTTATTCTGCCCATATCCCTGCCCTGCCGTTGGAGGAAGATACAGCTGGAGGAAACCATGGAAGCTCACGTGGCTGTGCCTTGTGTGACACTGGCTCCAGCTCTGTATTGTGTGTCAGCCTCAGGTAACTTCTGCCAGCTGCTGACAGCTGGAAGCGGGTTGTCTGCCAGCTGTTGAAGGTGCTGCAGCCTCACCTCCTACGGCCATGCCTTTCACAAAAAGGCAGAGGGAAAGGGGGAAAAAAAAGGAAAAAAAAGGACAAAAAAAGAAAGAGAAAGAGGGGAAAATGTGGAAAGGAAAAATCAAAAGAATGGGAGGAAAGGGAGGAAAAAGAGGAAAAGGAAAAAAGGAAAAAAAAAGGAAAAAAAGCAATGCGAAAAGGAGCAGCATTGCAACTCACTGCATTAGCTGCAGGCCAGCTGTGCACCCAGCTGAGGTCCTTGGATGGGTTTCCCTCTAAAGCAATGACTAAGGAGGAGGCAGCATGTCAAGGGATAAAGTGTCCTCAGGAGCTGTCTTCTGAGGAGGACAAAGCTTCATGATCCCTCTTTTCCATTTTTGGGTGTAAATGGCTCACACTTGTGCTGCCTAAGGGTTCTTAATACTGAAAAAATACCTCCTCTTGAAAGCTGTGTGTGGAGTCCACACGTTTAATCATGTCCATCTCATCAGGACGTGAGAAAACCTATTTCTCCTTGCCTAATGTGGCAAATGCTTTATATCAGCAGTGCTATCTTTTAACTCATCTGTGTGTAGCCTATGAATGAAGAGCTCCTTTGTTTAAGGCATTTTCTGGCAATAAAAAAGCACATCAGAAATTAATCTCTTTCACTGAAAGCCCAATGTAATGCTTGTAAATGTTTTAGTATGCAAGTTGTGCATTTTTTTACAAAAATACGTAAAAATTAATTTTATTGTGAATTTGTCTTGAAAGGAATCTTGCCACATGCCCTACATAAAGCCACAGGAATTTAGGAAATGGTGGCATCAATTTTACCTAATTTTCTCTATGACATTAATCAAATTCAAAATTCAAAAATTCAGGCTTTGCACAAAAGCCGTGCAAACACAAGTTAATCCATTTTTCTTCTTTTTTTTTTTCACTGAAAATGCAGAGATCTGAGAAGTATCTGCAAAATGTTAGGACACTCTCTTAATTTTATTAGAATTCATTCTTAGTAAGATGAGACAGATAACATATTTGTAAATTACTTGCAAAATAAGCCTGAGTCACACTTTAAAAAAAACAGTCATGGTTGAAGTCCTGGCTCATGGAGGTTTTGTTACTGACATCCAAGTAAGTAAAAATTTCATGTGTGCTTTCTGAAGAATCATTTCCTTTGTCTGTCATCATGCTAAGAATCATATGTCTAAAATTATGCATATGACTGCTCCCACTGAGCTCAATGGGACTAAAGTTAAAACTAAGCTAGTGTGTACTTCTTTGCATGGTAGGTGTTAAACAGCTAAAATATTCTCATCTTGGTAGAGGAGATTTCATGCAGATGGATGCACAGCGTGGGTCTCCAAACCTCAGAAGTTATATATGTGTGGAAAATCAGTTATTAATACTTCTTTTTCTAGATTGAAGAAGGAAAGTGTTCTCACTTTTTTTCAGGTCTGTGCCTGAGAAAATATTTATAAAGGGATATTAGAAGAGCCTGATGAGGCTTCCAGTTCAATGGATAACTACCTTAAACACTGAGCTTTCAGAAACTTAGATCTAACTACAGTCTCACCGCAGGAGACGATACTTTGCAGAGCACTGACTGTAGACTTGAGTTTAGGAAGGAGATTGATAAAGAAAACAATTAATTCATTCTAAATAGAGAAAGAGAGCCAGAAAGAGACAAGAGTTACTGTACTATAGGAGTCTCAAATAAAAACAATAACTAAGCAAGAAAGGTTGCAAATACATCTGAAAACATGGTGATAAGTTTCACTGGAGGCATTCCTCTTGGACATGCAAGTGAAATACAATTTACCCTCTACACTTTGATCAGAGCCTCAGTTTTGGTGTCTAGAAGAAAATACACAGATGCTGAACACGAGTTTGTTTGGTTTGTTGGTTGTTTTTTTCCACTGATAAATTTTAGCAAAGCTTTTATCATTACATTTTTTTTTATTTTTGTTTTCTGACTGTCCATCTTCTCTTGATGCCTCAACAATCAAAGGGCCCTTCTACAAAACAGGAACCCATTTCATTAAAGAAGGCAGCTGCATTGACAGAAATTGACAGTCACCATTTAGATCTTTAAAAAACAAACCTAAGTAGAGCACTAAAGAAGTAGGTTTACACTGAGGTAAACCACAGGGGGGCTTTTAAGAGGTATGGCAACTTTCTGTGAATTCACTGCATTTCTTGGTGTGACTGCAGGGTAACACTATTGGGAATGCAGGCAGGGATTCAGCCTCCTTGAGCATCTCATGGTTTTCATATGTATAACTTCACAATACAGCAGCATTATGGTTATTTGCCAAAAAAGGGTTTTCCAGGTTTCCCACCTTTTGAACGCTGCTGATGCAGATTCACAGAGAAGAGTAAAATGACATGGGGAAACTACTCTTTTGTCTTTCTAGTTAAACCATAGCATGGCCTGGTTTTGCTTTAATGTCCTGTTAGTGAGACTGTTCTCTCCCATTAGCATGTTAAATTATATTATTGACAATAGGAGAAAAAAAAACCCACCACAATAAAACACAGACAGAACGTGCAGATAGCTGTGGATAAGCTCTTTTTATGGAGCTACGAAACTGGGAAACACAGTAAAGGTCTGTTTTCATAGCTCTGTTAGGTTTTTGCTCAGTTTGTGGCTCTGCAGAAGTGGCTGCTGGGCAGCACACCAGCTCTGGCTGCCAGCCACAGCACATGTACACCAGCAGGCATGCCAGCCCAGCAGCACCCCACCGACACGACTGCTGCACCCGGTCCCAGAGCCCAGCTTTGGGGCATTAGCACAGGCTTTGCATGCCATAGTGTAGTGCACTTAGGAGCACAAATTATTTATGTAATGATCCAAAGTCATGCTGGTGGATTTCCCTGACCCCTTGTTCTGAGTTTTTAGCTAAATTGCTTTTCCCAACCTCCTTCTCTGCCCTCTTATGCTTCCTTCTCCTGCACAGCAGAGCTCTTCCAAAGCAGAGCTGTTACTGGTGTCCAGGCTTCCTACCCACACAGTGAAGAAAGGTCACTCAAGGGCCTGGAAAAGTAACTCAACAGCATTTCTAGCAGAAGCCTTCCTCTATGCCTGATTTCCCATTTTTCAAACAGTCTTAAGAGCTAGAGAGGTAATTGCAGGCGGAAACGCTGCTGGAGAGCTTCCCCTGCAAATACTTCATGGCAGGAGTGAGCAAAACACAGGAAGGCTCTGCCAGCTCACCATGGGGCAATGGCCACCACGCACCCTAGGGGTGCTTCAACCTCATTCCCGAGGGGCCAGAGCCCCTTTTGCAAGCCGGGGAAGCAGGTGGCAGAGTACTGCAGGCTCCTGATGCACCCCGAGAGACTCTCCCTTCCAGAGACAATTGCAAAACTTACCATCTGCTGGCAGCATGAGGGTCTGAAAAGCTCCACAGCCCTTGTGGTACAAATGGGCTGTTTCTTGGAGGGCAGGGGAGTGTGTAGCACAGTTGGGGCTTAAAAAAGTACACAAAAACCTTTACAAACTGAGATACAACTCCATGCAATTTCCCATGATTCCAAATAGACAAAACTAATCTTTTGGTTATAGGGCAACTGCAGATTGCTCACAGATGTGAAAAAGGGAGAAAACAGCCTCTGAGGCTGACCAGCTAACCCTGACCATCTCGCTGATAAATCACGCTGCATCCGTTTTTCCTGCCCCTTCATCTGGTTTTGCTGCTGCTATAGTGTGGGAATATTGCAGAATACTGCAACTGCTAGCACCAGCTGAAGGACGGAGAAGCACAGTCTTCTTTGGTCCTTACCCAGCGAAAGCTCTGTTGATGCTGCTTTAACCCCGTCTGCCCTGCACCTAATGCAATCCATGCTGTAACAAGGTCCAGAGAAAAGGTGTGAGCAATGTGCCCTGTCAGTATAAATTCACACGGCTGTGCCAGTTCCACTAGCATTCCATTTGTTGTTATATCCCTTGCACATGCTACATAAACCAAACAATTTTTAGCTTCTCTCTGAGGACACGAAGACTCGAACAAGCCCTCTGTCCATCTGTCAGTCATTTCCTCGCAAATAAACAGCAGGTTTCACACAGATAATTCCACTCCTGTGAATTTTGTTCGGAGAGAAGAGCAGCAGCCCCAGGGAAGGCAGATCTAAGCACCCTGACGGAGGATAGCCACCCATCTCCTGGCCCAGCTCAGCCCACCATGTAGCCCTGCGGAAGCAGAGGATATTGAAGTAGGGAGTAAGGGGAAAAAGGGCTCTGAGAGCAATCTGCTCTAGGTCTGCAGATTAACCAGGTTTCATTAGAAAACTGCGTTTCAGAAACCTGCAGGAACCTATGGATAGCCAAGTTTCTGCTCACAGGACAACGCCTGGGAGAAGATCTATGAAAAGTACCTAGCATTCTCCACTGTGTCTGGGTGACACTTTTTGTGCCTGCGGTCTGGTGCAAAATCTAGGCTAGCAGCTGTGTGGCTCCATCCAATCTGATAAACACATTTTTGTGTTTTCTTTTTCTCTTTTAAGGACCATTTTCTGCTGGTTTTTTTCCTAATAACTCTTTGACATTCCTGTTTTAATAAAACTATCTCACATTCTGGAGCATTTAGATAATGAACCGAGTAACAGAGCTGTCAGCTCTCTGCTACTCAGCTGACCAGCTGTCACACAAAGGACTGTCTTTTGCAATTGGAAGATGTTGGTTTTGATGTCTAATTCCCTTATTTCATCAAAAGACTTTCTTTGAAAAGGGTATGTGAATCATGCTTGTGTTGGAGATGGTTTCTTGTATCTGGATCATCTGCTAGAAACAACTGGGGTTTATTGATTAAAGATTTTTTTTAAAAAAACACAAAGCAAGTTTTTCTTCTTTTGGGCATTTTTTGTTATAAAGGCAATTTCTTTGCATTATTCAGACCTGACAATAATTAATTGCAACATTTCCACATCCAGAATAGTGCACCTTGTGCAAAATTTCCCTTGTGCTGAAATGGCTTACACGCACAGTGTACAACCTGCTGAGGTTCTCTTGCACTGTTCTGTGGGGATTTATGGGTGGGCTCAGGGCAGCAGGAAGCATTTCACGTTTTGTAGATTTTAACAGGTAGTAGCAGCTAACTGCCACTGGTGTCCTATAATAACTGTTTTAGAGTATTTATTCCATGAAAGGGCTAAAATCATTCAAAGTTTACAGATGAGAGATAGTAGGATTTTTTTTTTAAAATCACACAAAAATGCCTTAGACAACACAGTATTAAGTACGGAGGGAGAAGTTAAAAGCATGCAGGAATATGGCAAGTCTTCAACAGGCTTTGCTAAGATAGACACAATGCTTGATACTTCTATTTTTTTCTTAGTTTTAAACATTAAAAGTGACTCTTCAAAGTATGTGGACTTATAGTGGGACAAGTTCCGCTCCAAGGGAAGATATTTACAGCAGCAAACAGAACAGTTCCATGAAAATGAAATCATTTTCATGAAAACCCATAGGTGTGATTATGAGGATCATATTGAAGTTAAAACTTGCTGCAAAACAGCATTCAGAAATTCTCCTAAGAAGACAGATTTTGCATTCTGATGCAGTAAACTGGGCAGAAAAGGAGAGGAAAATCAGTCTTGCTTAGGAGGAACAGACCCACATTTCAGATTCTGCTATAAATATAAAAATGTGTACTATTTAAATGTTCCAGGATTTGCTAGTTGCTTATTCAACATACAGCAGCATGTTTGAAAGAAGCATTTGAAACAAAGAGGAAATCAGTCGGTCAAAGTTTTGCATTCTTTCTGCCTGGGACATTGGGATCCAAACTGAATAATCCTCATGCAAAAAGATCGCAAGTCACACCACAGTTCTACTGGGACCCTGCATCAGCTCCTCAGCCCATGTGTCAGAGGAATGAGGTTCAACACGGTTTGAGGCAGATGGATGAAGACCCATCTTATATCTAGTGGACCTAAGTGTTTTGTTGCCTGGCTGTCCTGCAGTGGCTGTGGGAACGAAATGGCTGCAGCTACCACTCTTGCCTGTGTGCTAGTCCTGTGTATCTGGAAGAAAGGCGTCCAGCCCCCACCCTTGGAGGTTTTCAAGACCTGCCTGGAGACAAGCCCTGAGCAGCCTGGTCTGATCCCAGAGCTACACCTGCTTGAACCAGAAAGTTGGACTAGAGAGCTCCTGAAGTCCCTTCCAGTCTGAATGATTGTATTGGCCTATGAACAGCTGGATGACTTTTCTGGGACAGAAGCTAGCCAGCAGTTTGGAAAAGCTGCCTTTAGCTGTAATAGTGCAGATGATCTTCCCTTCCAGTGTATTGTATAAGCTCTTCCCCCATTTTTTGCATGCATACACATCCTCCTGCACTGCTTCAGTTGTACAAAGCAAATACAGTGCTTGCTGGTTGGATTGATCTCATAAGATGAGAGCATTTATAACAAACTTTGGCTGGTCTGTGCTGTGAATCTGGCTCTGCCATTCCCTGCAGTATCCAGCACCTCCTCCCCATGACAGTTACCAAGAAGTAAACAGAAAGAGCAGAACAATTTCTGCAGATTAGTTACTTGCAAATGTATTCTTCAAGGATCTATCTCAATGCACAGTTCAGTTCTGAAAAGGGAATATACAGTATAAAAGGAATATTTTATTTATTCCCTCTTTTTCTTTTGCATTGTGCCTAGCTTTTGATTTTCACAAAGGCTAGTATTCCCATTTATAATATCAGGAAGGATGTTATCATGGCTTAGACAGGTATACTCTCCACTGGTTAAAAAGCTGGCTGCATGGCTGAGCCCAGGGTTGTGCTGAACAGAGTTAAATCCAGAGTGCAATAGATTACAAGCGGCGTTTTCTGGGACTCAGTGTTGGGGCCGGTCCTGTATAATATCTTTGTCTATGATCTGGATGATGGGATTGAGTGTTCCCTCATTAAGTCCGCAGATAACACCAAACTGGGCAGGATCTTGATCTGATCTGCTTGAGGGTAGGAAGGCTCTACAGAGGGATCTGAACAGGCTGGGTTAATGAGCCGAGGTCAACTCTATGGCGTTTAACAAGTCCAAGTGCTGGGTCCTGCACTTTGATCCAACAACTCCATGCAACACTACAGGCCTGCAGAAGAGTAGCTGGAAAGCAGCCCAGTGGCTGGCTGAATATGAGCCAGCAGTGTGTTCAGGTGGCCAAGAAGGCCAAGAGCATCCTGGCTTGTATCAGAAATAGTGTGACTAGCAGGACTAGGGAAGTGATTGTGCTCCTGTATTCAGCACTGGTGAAGCTGCACCTTGAATACTGTGTTTGGGTTTTGGCCCCTCAATACAAAAAAGACACTGAGGTGCTGAAGCATGTCCAGAAAAGAGGAACAAAGCCTTTTGGTGAAGGGTCTGCAGCACAAATCTTATGAGTAGCAGCTGGGGTCATTTAGTTTGGAGGAGTCTCAAGGTAGACCTTATCACTCTCTACAACCACCTGAAAAGAGGTTGTGGTGATGTGGGTTTTGGTCTCTTCTCCCAAGGGACTAGCAATAGGACAAGAGGAAATGGCCTCAGGTTGAGTCAAGGGAGGTTTAGATTGGGTATTAGGAAAAATTTCTTTACTGAAAGAGCGATTAAGCATTGGAACAGGCTGTCCAGGGAAGCAGTGGAGTAATCACCTCTGGAGATGTTCAAAAACCACATATATGTGGCATTTTGGGACATGGTTTTGTAGGCATGATGGGGTTGGGCTAATGGTTGGACTGTATGATCTTAGAGGTCTTTTCCAACATTAGTGATTCTATGATAGTTGCTTCTGGTTCAGGACAGCTAACAACAAATATGTAGCAAACCAAGACAGTGCTGCCTTGTAGTGCCAAGCCCTTTTAATACTACACTGTAAAGTACTTAACTGCAAATAATTCATGGTCTAGACATGGGTATTCTCGCAGTTTGACTTAATGCTTCTTTTCAGCTTGTGATGGATGATCAGGAGCCATTTGAGCCCTTGCCCTGGATGTGCTGATATGACCTGTACTTTTATGCTGGTTTGAGCATCAGCACATTGATGCCTCCCTGCCCTCCTCCCTGAACGTGGGGAGCTGGGCTGGAAGGCACTAGCTTCATGAGACTGGGAAAGTAACCTGCTAGACCAGACAGCAAGTGAAGAGGTTATGAGTATGTAGGGTGAGTTGTAGGCACTGATCTTACTTGGATGAGAGAAAAGCAGCTCTGTATGTGGAATTAGAGTCGCAGGGTTTTATCTCTGTAAGGATGAGGATCATGGCTGCTGAGATTCAGACTGATTGTGTGTGCAACTGCATGTATAAAGCAGGCTTGCTTTGCTATGCCATGCAACGGAGGGATAAAAGTCATGCTGTTGCTAAACTGAGGTTTTTATAGCAACAAACTGTCCAAGATCAGCTCTGATAGTGCATCTGTATATTGCAGACAGCCTGCCCAAGCTCAGACTCATTGTACATGTTTGGGAAGCTTTCCAAGGTCTTATTCTATCCTAAAACTATTCACAGTTAGTTCATGTCTATTTGTGGCTAATTTGCCATTATGCATTTAAAGCATTGCCAATACACACCAGTTTGTGTTCCACTGAATGGTTTACAGTTGCATATAAATATTGCTAACTGAAACACATTATAATTAACCTCCTTAAAATTGCTGGGTATCTTGTCTGTCCTGGTGCTGTGTGCATATGTACAGGATTTTCTCTATTATTAATAAGCCACTGTACCTGAAATCCCACCATATATGACTGACTGACAAGAGTAGCAATGAAACTGAAGCTGTACGTGCTCTCAAGGGAATCATTTTAGGCACAAAGCAGGAACTACCCTTCAATAATGTTTATGCATGTCATCCATTATTACAATAGTTCAATGCTATGGATATCCAGTGCCAGAGAGAAGCAGGCTTCGGGGACTTGATGGGGCTTTGATACAAATAGAAAAAAGTCTCTTTGCCTCTTTAGTGTTGAAATTGCTTTTATACCCTGACTAAGTTGGCCCATATGAGCCAGTGTGCCAGATGGATATAGGAAATGCCTTATATTTTATGATGCTTTACAACTTGCAAATTACCCAGACCCATTTGCTATAAACTATTCAAGATATTAAGGCTCCAATTTTCAGAATTAGCCTCCAATTCTGTGCCTGCAAATAATTACAGGTACAACTTATAGCAAATAGATGCAAAGGCATTTTTTGATATGTAGACCTCTACCCACCTGATTATCCCAGAAAAGGATGGTTATGTGCTATAAAATGCTCCCAGAGTAATGTCTCTGGCAAATTGCTGCCATGAAATTGGAGCCTGAGTTGCAGTCCTCTCAAACAAACTCGAAGTTAAAAAGTAATTATATGATTACTGCATATCTTTGTGGACTGCAGCTTTAAAAATCTTTAAAATCTTTCATTAAATATTTGTTTTATTGTTATCATCATTTCCCTGGGGATGCCGCAGTGGCAAACTTATGGTCCATCACCTAAAAATGTCACTGTGATGCCTTTGGTACACATAGAAAAGATAGATCTTCCTTAATGTTGTTATAGAAACTATTTTCATGTTCCAGCATTTGGATTTATGAAGAATAGTCTATATGTATTATATAAGGGAGGCAAAGCATCAGGGATTTATAAGGCTTAATTTCCACTCTTGAGACAGCTTACATCTAAAGATTGTGAGTATTAGGATGAAGAGGTTATTTAGATTAATTCCAATTTTCTGCTTACAGTGAACCACTGCTAAAGCAGTGTGCCCTCTGGAAGTAGCGGATATGTGGGTGCAAGTAGCTGAACTGAGATGTTGCAGTCAGACTTTTTATGAACAATTTATGAAACTAATAAAGCTGAGATTTTTTTATCTAAAAATCTGCAAGTAATTCTTACTGTCCATTACTAACTTAAGAACGTTATTGTTCCCTTCATCTGCTTACGAAAAGTAAGTGGTTTCTTGATCTTTGTTACAGAAGACCACAGCTGCAATTGTGAGTTCTGGTTGGATTCTTAATGATTTTGGTGAGGACATTTTTCCATCACACCAGTGTTTTGACTACTGCTGAACAGTGCTTACACAATATAATAGGACATGGAACTGTTGGAACGGGTCCAGAGGAGGGCTACAAAGATGATGGGAGGGCTGGAGCACCTTCCATATGAGGACAGGCTGGGAAAGTTGGGGTTGTTCAGCCTGGAGAAGAGAAGGCTGCGGGGAGACTTATAGTGACCTTCCAGTACCTGAGAGGGGCTGCAGGAAAGATGGAGTTGGTCTGCTTATAAAGGCTTGTGGGTGATAGGACGAGGGGGAACAGGTATAAACTGGAGAGGGGCAGATTTAGACTAGACATTAGGAAGAATTTTTTCACCATGAGAGTGATGAGGCACTGGCACAGGCTGCCCAGGGAAGTTGTGGATGCCCCATCCCTGGAGGTGTTCAATGCCAAGTTGGACGGGCCTTGGGCAGCCTGGTCTAGTGGGAGGTGTCCCTGCCCATGGCAGGGGGTTGGAACTAGATTATCTTTAAGGCCCCTTCCAAACCAAACTTTTCTATGATTCTATGATTCTAATATCAAGACTGTCTCTCCATCATTTCCCCCCTCACTCAATGTGCTGGTGATAGGCAAGATCTTGGGAGGGAATACAGCCAGGACACAAGCTGACCAAAGGGATATTCCATAACAGGTGACGTCAGCTCAGCAAAAGGAGAAGGAGCAGGGCATTCATTGTTATAACGTTTATCTTCTGTAGCCATCACTACACAAACTGAAGCCCTACTTCCTGAGAAGTGGCTGGACATCACCTGTTGATAGGAAGCTTAGAATAAATCTTTTGTTTTCCTTTGCTTCCATGCCTTTGCTTTCACTTTATTAAACTGCCTTTATCTCGATCCATGAGGGTTTTTTTTTTTCTTATTTTCTCTCCTGCTGTTGAGGACGGGAGTGATAGAGCAGCTTGGTTGGCACCTGGTGTCCATCCAACATCAACCCACTACAGTCTTTTTTGGCACTCGACATGGGGCTGTGAATCCACAGAGAGAGAAGCCCACACTGGAGCAGGTTTGATGGCAGGACCTGTGACCCCATGGGGAGTACACCCAGGAGCAGTTCATGAAGAACTAAAGCCTGTGGGAAGGACTAACATTGGAGAAGTTCACGGAGGATTTTCCCATGTGGGAGGGAATCAGGTATGAAGCAAGGGAAGAGTGTGAGGAGTCCTTGCCCTGAGGAGGAAAGACAGACACAGATAATGCGAGATGAACTGATGGCAACCCCCATTCCTTGTCATCTTGTGCTGCTCATGGAGAGGAAGCAGAGAAAATTGGGAGTAAAGTTGAGCCCAGGAAGAAGATTGGTTTATGATTTAGCTTTGATTTCTCATTACCCTATTCTGATTAAATTGGTAATAAATTAAATTAATTTCTCCAACTTGAGCCTGTTTTGCCTGTGATGGTAATTGGTGAGTGATCTCTCCCTGTACTTGTCTTGACCCATGAGTCTTTCATTATATTTTCTCTCTTCTGTCCAACTGAGGAGAAGAGCAATAGAGTGGCTTCGGTGGGCACTTGGCGTCCAGCCAGGGTCAACCCATCACAAAAAGAGTGCCTAATTTTACCACAGCAGCCGCGGCACACACCTAGGCAGCACAAAGGGCATGACGCTGGTGTATTTCTCTGACATGCAATCTAAAGCCCATCTTAGTGAAAAATGATCCTCTGTACCAGTGAAAAAAACATCATTTTGACAGATATTTTAATGGATGATAGCAATGGGGAAAGTCAGGGGCAGAAAAACACATGTCCAGTGGCCTGTAAACTCTCACTCACTGGCACAGTGAGGCTCCAGCATATCAGGCAGATGGAGCAGGGCCTCCATCCTGGGTCTTCCTCCTCCTAGTAAATGCTCTCACTGATGCCAGTTTTGTCATAAAGTTTCACCAGAAGAGTTTTTGTCAAGAACTTCCGAAACAGAACATTTATCACTGCCCCCCAAATTATGACCAGTTGGCAATTCAAGAACTAAGGTTCAGATTTCTTGGTCATGACTCATTGGACCAGAGCTATTCCAGTTCTGCTCATTGATACGTCCTTTGTGTTTGGTTGGTTTTAGCAGGATGTAAAGGATATTTCACAACAGGCTGTATCTGTAACCTTCGATGGTGGCAGGTAACTGCGTAGGGCAACCAGACCTTCCACTCTATCTTATCGGCCAACTAGGTTTAGTGCCTGTAGCTGTGACCACATTGCTCACTTGGAAATACCCATGTCTTCTTTCTGCACAGAAGAAGAGACAGTCTGCCTCTTCTTCAAAACAGCAGTGTTTAATATGCAAAGGAGCCAGGAAAATGAAATAGGGAGCTAATTTTTTTTCCCCTGCAATATGGAGCCATTGTATAGCTGGAAAAAACCTTGTCAGGGCTGGTAATTCTTTTAGAGAAAAATGAAATGTCGTTTTTAAAAATGTAAATTATGACATTCTTAATCATTCAGGTGAGTAAGTATGCAGACAGCAAGTTACTAAGGCAGCAAGAGGATGCTTCCTAATAAACACTGAAAAGCAGAGACAGTCTCTACACTATGTGATGCAGCAGTTGTTCAGATGTAGAAAAAGGTTCCCTGGACAAAATGTCAAAATCACAGAATCACAGAATCACAAGGTTGGAAAGGACCCATTGGACCCATTTCTTACAGATCCCTTGACATCTGCAAACTACTCGTAATGACCAAGGCCCAGCTTTATGGAATAAATTATGAAAATAAGGATTTTATTTCCTCCTGAGCTTCCATTCAGAAATTTGGCCCCTATCTTTGGTTTCGAATTGGATAGCTTTTTACTTTTCTAGATAAGGTTGTAGCTATTTAATGAAAATATCATGATACTGACAAAGAGGTTATAACTACACATACACAAGATTGCATAATGGCAGACAACATAAATATACTGTGCATTTTCTAGGACAAGTTTAGTGGATGGATTTTAACCGTACTGTCTGTTTGAAATATTTGGAGTGGGCCTTTGCTAACATTTTTCAACATGTCTTCCATTTGGTACTTCTACAGAATGCCAGGCAGGAGAAACTTGAGTGAAACACATCTGAAATCAATAGAAAATGCGTGAAATAAGTAGGAATTTCATCCAGAAAGGAGAGGGAATCAATGTTTTATTCAAACTCAAAAAAAAAAAAAAATTAAACCACAGGCTAAACTTTCTTCAAAATAAAGGTTCTGGAAAGCTTGCACTGACAGAGAACATAAATGGAAATGAGGTACGGAAATACGCAAATACAGTAAAGGTTACAGTTTCTTCTGCAATGCTGCCTACTTTTGTGAGCAAGACAATAACATACCACTGTGGTCCAGAAGCACTGTAGCCATCTCTTGAAAAGATGAAAATCTGACTTCAGTGGGAGATGACTGACAGATAATGTCTTTAGGCTTTTTGATGGCTATGAACTCTGTCTCTCTGTCGCTAATGAAGGTAAAACCTGACAGTCCCACAGAGGTGATACGGTCATACAAGCTTCTGTCATAGGGGAAAGGAGCTTTCATCCCAGACTGTCCCAAAGTCAGCATGTTAAATAGAAATTAATGCTCTTCTTTTAGCTGTTCTGAATTTAGGCTGGACGGAAGATGAGAAAAAGAAAAGAGTTCTGCTAGGCATATGTGAATCATTGCTTTGAAAGTCAATTTTTCACAGATTCACGTTGGATCTAGTTTTGTATACTTTCACCCACAGGCAGCCTGATTTCTGAGTGCACAAAGGAAGCAAGTATCTGCCTCTTGGTACTGTAATGAAATGAAGCACCATAAAAAGCAGTGTGTCTTGAAACCTGACAGTTATTGACAACAAAAGTTATAAAACACCTAAAAAGAGCAATACTAAGATAATTCAGCAAGCAGTATCTCACAGAGGCAACTCATGAACCATTGCGCTCAGTCACATGCCATTGGCCCGCACAGCGGCAGGATGCACCATCGTATTTCTAAAGGCGATGGCTGTAAACCTGCTTAAGACTGCTTTTGGAAGTGATGGGGGGAAAGGGAATAGGACATAGTCCCTAATTCCCCAGAAGCAGATGTGATTACAGGTTCAGAAGACAAGATGAGGCTGAGGCAGTAGTAAGCCACATTTCCCTTCCAAAAATTGTAGACATCTTTTTTTTTTGTGTGGTCTTTCTGACATTCCTTCTCACTACAACTCCCATCCTTTGAGCTTGTTTCCATCCTAAGTGTCCATCAGGATGACCTTACCAGCCTGGCTCCTGTACTAGACCTTCAGACAAAGAGCACTGCAAGACTTGAGGCAGAGGGATGACGCATCCAAGCAAAGGAACTTGACTTTCAATTCTGCCAACATTTGGGACACAAGGATATCTTGCTGGCCAATGAGGCATGTGTAAAATCATTAGCCAATACAGGCTCCACCTGAGGGTGCTAGACAAGCCAGGCAATGCTATTGCAAAGCCTCTTTCTGTCATTCTTAAATGTTGTGGTGATTAGGAAACTTTACAGTGGATAAGAAGAAGCCAAAAGTCACACTTGTCTCCAAGACAGGCAAGAAAGAGGATCTGGGTAACTATAAACTGGTCAGTCTCACTTCAGTCCCTGGGAAAGTCCCTGGGAAGGTTATGGACCAAAGCTGTCTGAAGCCATTGGTAACTATGTGTGGAACTATAACTAACTGGTTGGTACAGACAAAAATAAACTTCCCCTTCTCTCCTTCTAGCACTGTCTCTGATGGAGTCATTACAAGACAAAGCAGCTGGTTGGAAGTATCTAAGGAATGAAATCCTTCAAGTCGATAGGTGAAGTCTTCCACATTTTTACTACGTCAGATTGTCTCTATGGCCATAATATCCTTACGGCAGACATATGTCTGTCTGCAGTGAGGCTGCCGCTCTATTTTCTGCATAGCCTTACCATGCAGAGTGGAGGTGCTAGCTTTCTGCTGCAGAGTAGGGAAGGCATAAAGCTTTTAACAGCAGGTTTTATTCTTGTGACTTCAGACTTTTCCTGCAAAGGTCATAAAAGCATCTATAAAATACTTTATTTTTGCAAATACCCTAAAGCTGTCACATAATCGTTGCCTGCTTTTCACTTCCTGACAGGGCAGTGGTCGTAGTTGTGGGAAAAAGTGCATGAAGAAAACTGTGGAATATTAACAAACAGTAAAATTCTAGTAACAAAAACTGAAGGAAATTTTTTGTTTTAGCCATAGAGCAGACTCTGTGTTATATAATTACAGTGAAATAGTAATGCTGTTTTACATTGATGTTTAAATGCACAAGAATAATGACATTCTGAGCATTCACCACTACAACTGGTTGTGCTGCTTATTTTCTCATCAACGTTGCTTCTAGTCCCCTTTACCAGAGAAAGGTTCTTATGCTAAAACTAAGAGAACTAACAGTGTCCTAGTTCATTTTTTCATCTGATACTCTCTTCCATTTTCCAGACATTCTTCAAACACACAGAGAACCCTGTACCAAGGTGGTAACAATTCAGTAAATACTGCTTATATCATCAGACTGTCAGTAGAGTACCAGTATATATGACAAAATGATAAGCAAAATCGCTCCCCTAAATCACTTTAACCCTTGATTAATATTTACTGAAACATACCAACAGTGGCAGGTGCGACGTGCAACACAGAGCAAGATTTGTGTGGAGGTTTCTCCACACCTGAACACAGGCATCCTAAAATCACTGAAAGACCACTTCAGGCAGAGCTGGAAGGCGAGCTGAAATACAAGAGTGTAAAGTCTCACCTCTTCTCACCACCTCTAAGACAATGCCAAGGTTGTGTAAGCAACCTTGGAGGGTAGGGAGGCTCTGCAAAGGGATCTGAACAGGCTGCACCGCTGGGCTGAGACCAATGGCATGAGGTTTAATGAGGCCAAATGCCGGGTCCTGCACTTGGGGCATAACAACCCTATGCAGTGCTACAGACTAGGAGAAGTCTGGCTAGAAAGCTACACAGAGGAAAAGGACCTGAGGGTGTTGGTTGACAGACTGAACATGAGCCAGCAGTGTGCCCAGGTGGCCAAGAAGGCCAATGGCATCTTGGCTTGTATCAGAAACAGTGTGACCAGTAGGTCCAGGGAGGTTATTCTCCCTCTGTACTCAGCACTGGTGAGACCGCACCTTGAGTACTGTGTTCAGTTCTGGGCCACTCACCACAAGAAGGATGTTGAGGCTCTGGAACGTGTCCAGAGAAAAGCAATGAAACTATACGTCACTCCAGAGGCCCTGCCACACAGGAAGAATGTACGACCAGTCCTCATCCTGAACATAATTGACAGAAGCTCATGTTTTTATTGATATAGGGATCAAATGAGTGCTAGTGTATTTGACTGCGTGCTCTGCAGTAACTGTTCCACATCCTGCTTTCACAGACAGGAGAAAGTAAGACAAATGTTGTCCTGTAGCCTATGGACAAAAGTTGCTATAAACATGCTCCATCTGCCTTTACTGGGCAGCATTCCTAAGGGATCAGAGCACACTTCCTTCAGTTTACCCACATGATGTACATGGAAGAAAGTTTGCCTCATAAGTCTGAGATGGATTCACATGCTAAGTTTCACCTACAACTCACATCATTATGAGGAGACAGACAAGACAAAGCTTCAGTGCTGGACTGTCAGAAGTGTTTGTGGATGCAACATCTCAAAAACACATCATCTTGTGCATGGACCAAAATGTACTGTTTAAGGCTATGGTACTAACTGTATTTAATGAGAGCTGTCTCTTCTACAAGATGTAGCAGATCACGATTTTCCATACGTGTCTGCTTCCAGGAAGTAGAAAATCATGTCTGTATAAGCTTCAAGGAGGTCAGAAGCTGATTTAACAGTCTTATCTTCCTGGAAAAGAAACTTTATTCTCAAAGGTGTAATGTAAATGCTTACATAGGTAATGATCTATTGGACCTTTCCTTAGAATTCATGAGTGTGATCCTGCTTTGCCTTGCAAGAGCTGAAAATGCTTTCCAGCTACTGGGAGTTTGGCAGCCATAAAATCAGTTGAGTCCTAGCTGCAGGTTCTACATAGTATACCATGAGATACTACTTCTCGTTAGGTAGTAAGATTTTATGGGTCTCAGGATGTCTCTTGGGTATGTTTGAGCAGTGACAATGTTCCTCACACATGCTGTGTGTTCCCTGAGGTAGCTGTTCTCCTTCTCTGCATCTCCTTGCATTGCCTTCCTCTTCCCTGTTAAGTATCTTCATTCCTTTCTGCCAGTGTCATAGTCCTTCTTTTCAAGATAAGCCATTTTGCTCTCTTCTGTGTAAAAGTTTGTTTCTTATCCCTACTCCTATTCATCAGTAGTATTCTCATTCTGTTCTTTTACACCATGCCAGTATTTACTTTCCTTGTCAACATTTTTCTTCCTAAATCACTTTATTGCCTTTTTTCAGCCCATCCCAACCAATATTAATAAGCCCTTTGAGTTTTACATTCTTTATTTTTAATTCTTGCATGAGATTGGGTTTTCTCTATTTTCCCAAAGGTGGTAATAACTGCCATGATCTTTCCTCTCAAACCCTTATTCAGCCAGTTTTATTCCTTGGTTTCCAACTCATGTCATCCTTCTATTATCATCAGTTCCCTCTTGCCTTTTATTGTACTTTCACCTCCTCCTCTTCACTTTTCCTCAGAAGCTATGTTTTTCCCTTAAGTTTCCCTTAATCAGCCAGGCAACCATTCTTTTATTTTCTAACTAACTTAGTCTCCGTGGAAGTCCCACCTCTCTCCCTCTCCTTTTTTTTCATGAGAGCCCATTTGTCCTCCTGTCCCGTGTCTTTCTTTCCAGATTTTAACATGGGTGAAGAGGTCCTTATCACAGTACTCAAAAGCAGTAGATATTCAAGACTGGATGAGAGTATAGAGATATCAGATGTGATCCTTATTAGCATTTTTATCATCTTTCAGGCCTTTCCTCCTCTACCCTTTATGACTTCTTCTCTAGATGGCCTCTGAACAGACAGCCAGAAAATGACTGTTTCCAGTTAAGATGATAAACAAGTATCTCTGGAAATTCAGAATTCCCTGGGAAATGCTGGTTCAAAACAAAGAAGTCCAAGACATTGTGCCCAACCCCTCTCACCACACAATTTTCAGTGCCTAATCAAGCCCTGGACCTTGCTGCTCATTTCTACTTGCGGACTGCTCTGTTCCTGGCACAGCTGGGTGCACAGCCACATGGTGAATCAGATAAGAGAACAGATCCAGCTGAAAAACTATTTCTTCAAACTAAGAACCTTTTGGACAAACCAGTCCTCCACCTGATTTGGCACGGAGCCAAACAAACAACTGTGCTGGAGCAAAAGAGGGTTAGTCTGGGGACAGGAGTAGTGCCTGTGGGTGAAAAGGTCACACTGTGGCTCAGATTGGCTTCAGCAGTATCTACCACCATTTGTGAAACCACTGCCCAACATAGAAAATAGAAATGCAGTAAGAACTTGTTTTGTTCCCTACATCCATTAGTAATTGTCTCTCACTTACCAAGTTTGTATGATTTTGCCAGGTGACATGGAAGCAAATGCATTCATTTGTTCTCAAATTAAAACTAAATGACTGCTTCCTGGTAAAGAAATCTCTTAGGTCAGCTAAAAGGCACCTAGGATGGGAATATGTAGCATGGAGAGCATTACAGTTAATTTTCTGCTCCCGTCACAGTATTCTTTAGGATGCTGGACTAACACAGTTTGGCATGAGCTTATCAGAAGCTAAAGGACTACATCTCTATCAATGCTGCCCCCAACCACTATTTTTCATGCTTAATTGCCTCAGACTTTCAAAAAAAGCATAAATATTACATAAAATTAATATTGTGTCAAAACTGATAGCACTGAGAGATTTCAAAAACAATACAGGTTCCTTTTCTGTCACTAATACATGGAATTTTTTTAAAATATTTATTAATAACAATTTTAAAATTACTGCAGCACTGCTATCCCCATGCTACACTTGCAGATATTTCAGTAGTTCTAGATCTTGTTTCTAGGGGCTTGCATTAGATCTTGAAAATACAATCACAATCAGAATCAGATGGTATTTCTATTTGCTACTATAGAGTGTGTACTCTATACTAAAAAGAGATTTATAACCTTTAAGGATAGCAAAGTCTGTATATGACAACCTAGTTTGGAATCCTAAATTTAAAAAAACCTGTCAAATCTCAAGGGAGTATAATTTCAGCTGTTAATATAGACTGCTACCTTCTAATTCAGCCATAATTTAGTCAATAACAGACATAATTCCCTTGCTTAAAAACTTATTAAAATTTTAATAAAACCAAGGAGGTGCTAAGCCAAAAGCATATTAAGGTGGCATAAAAGTTGTGCATACATATCTTTCGTTTAAAGACAGGCTACATGTTAATTAGAATGACGTAACTGAACATTTCCAAATAGGAACATTCTTAGATTCGTTTGGAATGCATTTTCAATTCTGAATACAGTAGGTTTCAAATGCTTAGTACCAATGGAAGTCTGTAAAGTTTGCCCGTGTAAAGTTGTTCTTACGTGTTGCTGTCGTATAAATATTAGGGGTCCATATGTATGAGTTGGTTTTATATGTTACACGATACATGGGTTTGGATGTGACTAGTAGTGATTCAGATCTCAGCTGTATATTGCTTTATTAAGTGTATGTAATGTAATCTATACACTTTCAGTAATTGATGCAGACTAAGCTCAATGTGATTAGCTTCTTTAGAAGCCAAATGTATAAGTTACTTACCAAAATTAAGCTCAAAAGAAATATTTCAGGCTTGATGAGTTTAGGTTTAGGGTTATGGGGTTTGGTTTGAAGGTAGGGTTGAGTTTTGAGGGGTTTTTTGTTTTCATTTCATTCTACATCAATCACAGAAGGAAATTACTTTGAGTTATAGATCTTATCTCCTTCCTATCTAAATACAAGCTACCAGTTCAAAGAGTCTGTAAACAGTCATTTATAGCAATGAGGAACACATGTGTAATTGGAACCTGATTTATTTCATTTCCAAGTGGTTTTAGCCTTTAACAAAATACCCTAGAATCCATTCAGCTCATTTTCTAAAATGCACTCTTCTGTGAACAATCAGACTAAAATTTTTCCTTAAGCCCTTGAGTACCTGTGTGTATATTGCTATTTTATTAGTTAATTTCCCAGTCAAGTAGTCAATATGCTCCTGGATTGCTTTGAGAGTACAGAGCATTTGCACACTGTGCCTAAGTCCAAAGACTTCAGAACTGGACTTCAGGAGAGTGGACTTTGGCCTCTTCAGGGATCTGTTTGGTAGAGCACCATGGGATGAAGCCCTCGAGGGAAGAGGGCCCAAAGAAAGATGGTTAATATTCAAGGATCACCTCCCCAAAGCTCAGCAGCAATGCTTCCCAACAAGGAAGAAGTCAGGCAACAATGTCAGGAGGCCTGTGTGGATGAAGAAGGAGCTCCTGGATCAACTCAAACACAAAAAGGAAGTCTACAGAGGGTGGAAGCAAGGACAAGCGGCCTGGGAAGAATATAGGGAAATTGTTTGAGCAGCCAGGCATCAGGTTAGGAAAGCTAAAGCTCTGATAGAATTCAGTCTGGCCAGGGATATCAAGAGCAACAAGAAAACCTTCTATAGACACGGCCACGATGAAAGGAAGACTAGGGAACATGTGAGCCTTCTCCAGAAGGAAACAGGAGACCTGGTTACTGAGGATATGGAGAAGCCTAAGGTACTCAATGGCTTTTTGCCTCAGTCTTCACCAACAAGTGCTCAAGCCACACTGCCCAAGTCACAAAGACAAAGGCAAGGACTGGAAGAATGAAGAACCACCCACTGCAGGAAAAAATCAGGTTCAAGACCATGTAAGAAACCTAAGTTTCACAAGTCCATAGGACCTGATGAGATGCATCCGCAGGTCCTGAAGAAACTTGTGGATGAAGTTGCAAAATCACTATCCATCATATCTGAAACGTTGTTGCAGTCTGGTGAAGATCCTATTGACTGCAAAAGGGGAAACATAACTCCCATTTCTAAAAAGATAAACAAGGAAGACCAGGAGAACTACAGGCCAGTGAGTCTCACCTCCATGCCCAGCGAGATCATGGAGCAGATCCTCCTAGAAACTCCGCTGAGGCACATGGAAATTAAGGCCATGACTGCTGACAGCTTCACTAAGGCTAAGTTGTGCCAGACAAATTTGCTGGCCTTCTACAATGGGGTTAAAAAGTTGGTGGATAAGGGCAAAGCAACTGATGTCATCTACCTGGACTTGTGCAAAGCATTTGAAACTATCCTGCGCAACATCCTTGTCTCTAAATTTGAGAGACATGGATTTGACTGATGGGCTACTCAGTGGATAAGGTATTGGCTGGATGGTTGCACTCAAAGAGTTTGATGTCCAGGTGGAGACAAGTGATGCGTGGAGTTCTGCAGGGGTTCTGAGACCAGTATTGTTTAATGTCTTTGTCGCAGACAAGGACAGTGGGATTGAGTGCACCCTCAGCAATTTTGCTGATGACATTAAGCTGTGTGGCATGGTTGAGAAGCTGGAGAGAAGGGCTGCCATCCAGAGGGACCAGAGTGACAAGTTTGAGAGGTGGGTCCACATGAATCTCATGAAGTTCAATAAGGCCAAGTGCAAGGTCCTGCACATGGGTAGGGGCAATCCCCAGTATCAATACAGGCTGGGGGGATGAAGGAATTGAGAGCAGTCCTGCTGAGAAGGACTTGGGGACAGTAGTGGTGGATGAAAAGCTTGGTATAAAATGTCTCTGTGACTTTTAGCTTGTTGATTCTTTTATAGTTAAAAATAATATTGTTTTTCCAAGCAAAATAACAACCTTAAAAATGGAAGAACATTCACAATGTGGATGGTAAAATACCTCTTACTCACCTAGTCCTACTGAAGGAAAAAAATACATTGGGAAAGGTACAGTCATTCCATGTATAGATCAAGAATCTATTAAAATTCAGACCATGTTATTAGAGGCTCTGTCATAAGTAGCCTTTCACAGGTTTACACAAAGTGTGCTGATATGTCATAGATAGGCTGTGTACTACAGAACTACCTGCGGCTGACACTTTCTTTTGCCAACATGAGCAGAATCATCAAGGGCTGCAAGAGTAGTGATGCAGAATCAGTCTTTGCAAAATAGAACACATGTATGTAAAGTTTTCTTTTACAAAATTAGTGGTAATCGAAATGGTTTCTGTTCAAGCGTGCAGATTCTCTGTAGAATACATGACCAATGTAAGTATAAATACTTTTGGTGAAAGAAGGCTTGATCTTGTTAGTAATAATTTGTTTCAAAAAATGTAAGTATTTAGCCTGCATTGAGATCCTTTGAAACATGAACCAACATAAGACGGTTCAGAGGAAAGTAGAGTTTTTAAATGCAATTGACTATGAAAAACATTGCTCTGTACAATGGTACAATGTTATAATATCCTACATATCCTCTAGTATAGCTGGAAATCACAGCACAACTAAAGAAAGAAACAGAATCTAACCCTAAGAAAGGTACTGGTGAAACACAGAGTGTTTCTGCCCCTGCTCCCTCACTGTATTGATTGCACATACACCAGACTAGCAAACCCTGCAGCATCTTTTCTTTGTGACTTAGCACTGGGATCTAACCAATGGCATGATAAATTGAAAGGAATTTTATGCAACAGGATGAATGGGGATTCTGGACTGGTCTTCCTCCCATTAATTATTTTAGACACCTTCTTTCCCTGCTTGATCTCACTGCTGCTGTCTAAGTTGCTCGAAGTATCTTTAGCCCTCATTCACCTGATGTTCAGTTTGCCATCTGAAGGGGAGAAACTATGTCCTGGAGGGTGTAGACATCCTTACCACCGCTGAGCTTGTCCTCAGCTTCAGCAAAAGAGGACATATTTATTTCTAATGATGACACAATTGCTCCCCTCCAATGAGAGACACTTCTGATTTGGCCTTTCCTCTTTGTAGCCTGCCTCTCCCTTCTCCAGGTCCATCGTGACAGATGCTTGATGCCTCCACGGAGGCTGATGGCAGCCCACCCAAGAGGTGCATGATGGAAACTCGTCCAACGCAGGGGTGAGACAGTATCAGACAGTTATGCTGATACTCTAACTATACTTTCCAGGTGGTTAGTGGATTGCTAACAAGAGCAATATAGAGCAGAGAAAGAGAGAGACGGCTGTGATGGCTCAGAGAAAAGGGCAGGCTCCCCTCTTATCTTGTCTCCAGCAGTGGCAAACTGTGGCTATTTAGGAAATAGCATGAATATAAGGGAAGCATGTAATAGTTTTTATTCCCTGAGTTCTCGGTATCTGCGTGTCTTTAATTCACTTGGCTCTAGAACCAGAGATGATGTCTGGGCATTCAATAGGCTTCACCGGATTATTTTACCAGGATTTCTCCAATCCATTTTGAACCTGCAAAAGATTGTTAGCTTCCTCAGTGCCCTGTAGCAAGGAGTTTCACAGTTTAACTGCAAGTTGCGTGAGGAACCACTTTATATTACTGTTGCAGATTTGTACTTTGCTAGCTTCATTTCATGCCCCTTAGTTATTGTATTCAGAGATGAAAGGAGAGTTCACTCCTGATTCACCTCCTCCACTGCCTTGGTGATTTCACAGCTCTCCATCTCAGCTACCATCTTTGCATGCTGGCTCTATACACTTTCCAGTCATGTTTCAACTATTTTAATTGCCCTCATCTGAACCTCCCCTATTCCTGAAAATACAAGCAATGCTCTCACAAATAACAGGATGTCAGATTTTCAGATATGCCTCCCAATTAGTATGTGCATACATTCTGCACATGCTGGGATCAAATGACCTTTGTAAATGCAGCTTGCCAATACAGTTGCTTTAGCATTTCCAACATCACTCTCTGAATGTTATTTGGCTTTTTAATCCTGCTCTCAAGGGTTACCCATTTGGTGAGCTTCAGTCAAATAAATATTCAGCTGAGTCTGATCTCAGTGTGGCAAACAGGCAGAATACAAACAAAACAAAACCAAATCCCAGCAGCAATACAAACTTTTAAACTCCTACTTTTTAAGTGCTATGTACATATATATATATATAGTCTGTGCTTTGTGTTTTCTTGAACAAATTTTCCTTCAATAAAGACTATGGGTACTGTCAGAAATAGAAGGAACATTCTCAGTAAATTGCTTCTGCAATTATCAAATGTCTTTGGATTCATTTCAGCATTTAATCACCCTCAAAAGCTGTTTTTTTGCCTCATATGTTTCTGCATCCTTTAATCATGGAGGAATTAACTGCCAAATCCTGGTTTGTTTTTTTGTTTGTTTGGTTTTTATTTTAAAGTATATTCATTTCATGTACCGAAATTTGAGAGGGCTTTCTTTTTTTTTTTTTGAATCTACCCACAATTCTTCATGCTAAACAAAACTTAATTCTCATTCAGATTGGATAAAGGGGATAGCTGCCCTCATCCCCTCATCCCTTCGTATCCTGTCTCCCCACATTCTGTGCCTCTTTTCAAAGAACTGCCACTAAAGGAAACTTTTGCCTCCTTCCAGCCCCCTCCACATTCCCTTTTTAAAGAAGTAAGATTGCTGCTGGGGCTCAGTATACAGATAGATAGGTATACAAAAAGAAACTTGCAGGTTTTTCAGGGACAGATTCAGTAGCGCTTTCCTCTGAAATGATCTTCTGCTAGGGATTACCAGATAATGCACCTGGAACTACATTAGTTTGTTCAGGCTCATGGTTTATCTGAAAATCATTTTACAGCAATCTTATGTACACCATCTGGCTAAATATCCTGTTAGGAGCCAGCCGCTGAAAGGAGGAGGAAGTACTCTCTTCCCCTAAACCGTTGCTAAGCAGCTCAATAGTAACAACCACAACCACATCATTGATTCAGTCTGTGCATCCCTGGATCCAGTAAGATCCCCTGGCCCCATCAGGGGTGTGGACAAGCAGCCCTGCCTCTCAAATAAGTGACAAGAAATGTTCATTCCCCTCCCCTCCAATTGTCAAACCAACCTATTTTCTTTCCCCCCAGCTACAGCAATTACTATTAGTTAGTGTTCATGAGCCCAGTTATCACAAAAGGGACCCTGTGCCTGTCACAGCACCAGTTTCATGCTGCTTGACACCATCTCTCCCGAAGTGCAAGGATTTGTAAGCCACACAGATGAATAGAGCTGATCGTGAGACAGATGCGGTAGTGAAGCAAAGAATCCTAAAAACTGCTCCCACCTAGCCTCTTCCAAACACTGAGCTCACACAGACCCCCAGTGCCACCTCCTGTGCCAGGGTGAGCCGGTTAGATATGTCAGGGTAGGAAAATGCACCCCGTGCTTTCTTCTGTGAGGGAGAAGTAATCCTTCCAAACAGAAGAAATCCTTCCAAGCGTGAAATGCACTCAATCTATAATGAGGAAAAAGAGTCCTACTTTAAGATGTAGCAGCTAACACAACTTGTTTGCTTGGGCTCCAAACAGGAGCTCCCTGCTGACAGGGCATGGTACTTACCTCTAAAATTAGTAAGTCTTGGGTTCCTTCTACAATTAGATGTACTCCCAGGGGTCAAATTTAAGGCTCCTTCCTTAAAGGCAGGGTCACTCCCACACATTCACTGGACCTCACCACCTACTTCAGGGCAGGCAAGCGTACTGGAAAACACGTGTAGGCAGAGTCTTACTTAAATTAATTCTGCTGAGATCTTACTCATTAATCTCTGGGATGCTGCAGGTGCATTTATTAATGTGAGAGCCCCATGTTAAAATGCTGTGATCCTTTCTGACATGTTAAGCCATTTTTAACTCGTTCTCATCATCTCCAGCCTCTCTAGTAGAAATTAGATAACTGGGGTCCTAAATAAGATACAGTGACTTTGGTAGAAAGTGAGTCACTTATTAATTTTATGCAAATGCCTGTTTAATTTTCGGGCATCTTGGCACCATTGTAAGTGCTGGAAGTCATGGACTATAAAGAAAAAAGGGTAATTTCCTGTTTGTTTAATTGATCTTCAGTAACTTTTCTCCTGGCTGGTGAAGCTAGGTAATGGAATTTGCAGTGTAAAATCATTATTACAAGTGCCAGTATGACATTTGATTATTCCAGTCTATTTAGGCTTAATAATACACACTTGACTCATGTTCTGGAAGCAAAATTGCCTGCTATTTCCCCTCCTGCTTTTTAAAATATATTTATAAATATCCCTAGCATTATGATATCTGAACCTATTTCTTCATCCATTGTTACTAGGAAGTATAATTCCCCCAAACATATGCTTCATCAGCAATAGTACATTTTTTGTAAGATTTCTACCCATAGGAAACTTTTAGTCTCTGTAATGTCCAAAAATTCATTTAAAGAACTGATGCCTTTCCCCCTTTCCTGCAGGCTGAGATGGGTCAGTTCCGGCCACTCCTTGAGTGGCAGATTTCCAGGGTAAACCCAGACGGTGGCAATGACTCAGGAACTAACATTGTTCTCACTCAGCACTGAATCAATTTTCTGTCGTGCTAGTTCTTGGATAAAACAGAAAATAACAGTACTTCTGACTGTTCAAGGAATATAAAGGCCATTTGTCACTCTTTTTCAGTGAAAGAGTATTTCACCCAAAGCCATGGCCAGCCCCAATTCATAGGAGAGGTTTTGTCTCCACCCACATCTTCCTGCGTAATTTCTATTATATATAGCATCTTTTCTCTCTCCCCAGTCCAAGAGAGTGTTAAAAATTCTTTTATATAATGACATGTGTTGTTCTAACTCAGCAATGAACAAAGTTGTTTCTTCTTACAAAGTGCTTTGGAGTGAAAACATTTTAAAGTATGGTACAACCACTGCAAGTGATGCACAAGACTTGTGTAAGATCTGGGTTACTTTATGGAAATCTTTTTTGTAACTGTGCTAAAGAAATTATTCTGTTCCTGGTTTCATTTCATTTTATGATAATTGCTCTAACTTCTATTTCCATCACAGCAATATTTAGTGTAATGATCTCCATTTAATTCGATCATTTGTGTTCCACTGCAGTGATCAAAACAGGCAGTCTACTACTTTGTGTTACCACTTCTTACACCTTACTAAATCAGTCGTCAAAAAACCCCACAATTACTGTAAACACACACGAAAACATTTTACACTGCAAAGGGTTAAGAAAATGCTTTTAAACCCCACTTTTTTCAAGTTAAAAAAATACTCCTTATGTTTTGTTGGTACTTGTTCTGTGCTTCATAGCCTGACTTTGGTTTGTAAGTCAAACAGCAAGGAATACATAAGATCAGTAAGCTTTTTTAAAAAAACAGTGTTATTCAATAACAGGTTTCAAAAGGGGGTTTATTTATATAGGTTATATCTAAAAGCTTCTCACTATATGTCTTTTGGGGCTAGGACTGCCTGCAAAGAATACCAAGACAAAGCAAACACTGGCAGGGCTGATTTGAAACCAAACACCTTTTAAACAAACAAACAAACAAAAAAATAGTCTGGAGCATTTTCAAGCACTTTTTAAATAAAGGCAAAGTATTGTTGGAAACCTAGGACCTAACTGATAGACCAGAAGTGTTTGTTTATTTGCTTTTCAACAGAAGGTGTGCAAGAATCAAGTGCAACTGCTCAGGGATGCTCCTGAGCAGCTCCGGTGGAGATTCTGGGGCAGGATGCAGGAAAAGCAAACCAAGACCCTGTCCTCGAGGGCAGAGTAGCAACCTGGCCCAGCATCCTACCCTATGTGCAAGCCGCAGAGAGCCTGGGAAGAGCACTTACCTTCCTCTTTTGTCAGTGGCATCACAATTGATGAATCTATCCTAATTTTGAAAATACTAAAGTGAACACTCTTCAAAACCACAGGCCTGAACATGCTAGAGAATTTTGGCTTTTCTGAGATCTTGTTTTCGGTGAATAAGTGAGTCATCCTCCCTTCCATTCCTCCTGATGAGCTTGTCTTTTGTCTGTAGCCATTACAAAATTAACCTCCAATTCCATTTTATGCAATCAGCAGCCAGATGGTGACTGGACAAGAAGCAGCCTGATTTACTTCGGAATGATACTGAACTTCCACAGCTACTACTGAAAGAAAGTGCTCCCTTTTGAATGAAGAACAGTTTCTGGGGCTCACAATAAAGTGGCAAAATTGCAGTAGACTGTTGTTTATAAAGAATTTTGTTTTCTTATTTGACTGTGCTCCCATGAGCAAGGAAAACTGAATCTGTTAAGCTCTGTCCCCTAGAGAGAGTAAAATACTGGTGCAATTGCACAAAGTAATGGTGAAAGATCACCAAGAGGACGGCAGACAATCCTCACCACCTCTATATTCCAAAAAGGTGTCGCAAGATAGCCTGCCACGATGCTCAGAAGGTGGAAAAGCCATTTTCTGAGTGGAAAATAGATGAGAAAGGCTTGATCACAGAGCAAAGGCTGCAAGAGAACAAGGTTTCTCTTTCTAAAACCATTGTTTTGGTGGCATGGAGGGTTCTGACATACAGTGAGAGAAAGGCTGAAGGACACAACCAGCCCATGGAGATGTGGATATGAAGTAGTTATGAATAAGTCAAAGACAGTAATGAAAACTAGGTTCTTGAGCAGCCTCCCATCCTGTCAGGCTCTCTCATACTCGCAAATTAAGAGACAAATTCGCAGAGGGGAGAGGGGAAAAAAAAAATACTCTCTTCCCTCCCACTTCCTCTTCTTCCTAAAAAATTGTGCTGGCTAAAATAGTGGTGAGGGAGAGAGGAAGCAGAAAGGACTGACTGCTCAGGATTCTCAGCCACTGTTCAGGAGAAAAGAAGCTGCATTTATATGGTCTCATCATTCAGCTGGAAATGACAGGCAATGATTTCCAGGCTCTTGCCTCTCCTTTTGGTGACTGTTTAAAAACTGTTTGTGCTGGTTTGAGGGTATTTTATTATACAGAGAATGGATATATTTGACAAGCCTTAAATATGAATTGCTGCTGTGCTGCATGAAATATCTGATAGCAGACACATTTTTAAACAGTGTTCTGCTGTGATGCCTCCTCTTGTTTCTGCTAAGACGTTTTCTGCTTTCTAGTTTGTTTATCATTATTATATCTTGTCTTGCCTGATGCATTGCATGGTTTGTAAACACAACTTTCATTCTACAGTTAACAGTGTTGAGGATTTTAATAAATTGTCCTTCAGTCATGCTACATTCTCTTTTGCAGTGTCTCCTCTTCTGCACACAGAAATAGTTATTACCCATTCTGTTTTGTGGTGAAAACCTATGGAAGGTAAACCTCAAAGCATCTTGCTAATGAGCTCAGACCCGCTTTACATTCTGTGCTGCACAAACAGACAAGAATAAAGTCATTTTCTTTTTCTACAGTCTAAATTCTGAATAACAATGCTGCCAAAGTATTGTGCTTGTAATATTCAATTAAATTCATTTTACCAGTTTAATAGTCCACCTAAAGTAAATGCTGTGCTCAATCATTGAACGCATTTTATTTCTGTAAAATGGCTCTTGTATATTTGCACTGTATTGCTTCAACTGAAATTGGGATGCTAGACTTTTTAAAGATTTTTCTTGGAAACCAAGGTATTTAATCTGATTCTAATAAAGTAAACATTGGTTAATTGAAACTTACACTTGCAAAAAGATTAGAGACATTTAATTAATCAAAATTATATATCATGCTGTAATACAGTAAATTAGATTAGACAGGCTTTACACTTCAAATTACATTAATGACTACATACATTTTCTTAATATTATAATCTTTAATCTTAGATCCCTCAAGATACTAACAATTCTCTAACACATCACTGACTTTACCATCAGTATTTAGAATTGTAATTATTTCTAAAATTTTAAATTTCACTTTCAGTTACAGGAAGTAGCTAGATGCCAGAAACAACCAAAATACGGATCATTCAGAATGTGAGATTTCACTTAAACCTTTGAGTTGATAGACTGCCTGTGTTGCATTTGTTGTTAACTAAGACCAGCTGCAGTAGTTTCTTTCTTTGATTTAGCTTAAAAGCGGCTGCTTTGTTCAAATTTAGCTTATTCTGCTCTGGAGATGGGCTTGGCAGACTCAGGTAGTGGTCAGTGCCATATTATCATTTCATAGTCACAGAAAATGCTGCCTTGAAAGAAGCTTGCAGTGGTAATGAACAAACAAACAAAACTGGTGGAATAAGACTTCAGGCAGAAACTTTGCTGAAGTGATAGCAGAGCCTGCAATTGGCACATGGTCATCATTTTGGGGCTGGGATTCTCTTGTTCATGACCAGAAGGGGTATGGAAATACAAGAAATACGGGAATATGTGTATAGGAACACCAGTTATTAGTTGTTTCTCACAGACTGAAACTAGCAAGGCCTGAGTAAGTCAGAGATCTTCACCTTTGGTCCTCAATTCACAGCCGGGTTTACGAAACAACTGTCCATATGCCCGTTTCTCTCAATCACTTGCTTTCACAGGGATACATTGCAACTTCCTTCCACCTTTGATAAACAAGTGCCTTTTGGAAGAAGATCTTATTTTCAGAGTTTCATTCCAGATCTCACTATATCCCACGGAGGAGCACTGCAGTAAGAGAGGATCAGTGGCTTGCTCTGACTCATCTGAATCCATGGGCTCAGATTTATATACTGAACCAATCATTAACTCTATTACATCTAACACACACACAAATCTTCAGAAGGCTGCTTCAGCAGAGGAGCTAAATAGCTTGTAGTACTTGATTTGGATCAAAAGCCTTTAGTTCAGCAAAGCCCAACCCATGTTGAGCACTCTTAAAAGCTCTTACTAACAGGTGATGTTGACCAGCCGCACCTGCCTTTGAAAGCCATATTCAAAGCTGCATCACTGACTGCCCTAATCTTCTTAATCCTAAAGTGCAAGGGCCCAGAGGCATGCTGGGGACCATGCAGTGTTGTAGTGGGCTGAGACTGCTCTGAAGAGTTGTGTCTCCAAGGCTAAAATTCAGTATCTCTGGCACTACATCCTTCCCGAAAGCAATACCTTTAGCTTTGCCTGAAAATATTCTCACTTTAGAGGTTCAATTTGTAAGGATTTTTTTTCTGCTGGTTTCCCAAACTGTGTTACCTCATGTTTTACTTTAATTTACTTTGTCTCTGTATGATGTATAAGAATAATCTATGACACTGTGAACACAGCTCGGTCAGGGAACTGGAAAGGCAACGTGGGACTGGGAAAATTCAGGAGAGGCAGGGGATGCTGTGTGTTTGAGGGGCATTTTGGTTCAACAGAAATGGGGAAAAGAAGGGGAGAAACCTTTTCTGAGAGAAAAAACAAAGCATGAGAAGATTTACAAGTGAAAAGTGAAACAACTATGAACATGTTTCAGCCATTCTGTTTCCACAGAATCATAGAATCACTAGGTTGGAAAAGACCTCTTGGATTGAGTCCAACATTGTTTCTACAATTTTATTCCTCACGTGCAATTTTGTCACTCTGCTGTGCATGTGGAACCACAGAAAACTTTTAATTCTTGCAATTATCTGCTAAAAAAAAAGAAGATTGGTTCGGTAAAGGAGCTCTGTAATCTTTCTCTTAAAACAAGATGTGTAGCTTCAAAAAGATATCGCGGAGCAATAGACAACATGCAATGTCCTACTCATGGCATGTTATGTAATAAACCTTGTTTATACTGTTGAACACAAAAACATTTAGTGCTTAGTTGCTTTATGATATCTCCTCAAGTTACTCAAGGGAATTATGTCTTTATACTGTTTATTGCTATCTTTACATGTCATTTCAATACTAAATCTCTCAGTCACAATCAGAATTACCCCTGTCTTTTAATGATTTCATTCATTATGTTGATTCTCCAATATGCCTGACTTCATGATAAAATTAAACAGAAAATTAAATGCATCCATGAAAGACAAAATCAGAATTTCTTCTGTCTCACAGAATTCACAGAGGACGGTCAATAAGTAATTTGGAACTGAAAATCTTCATACTTACAAATTCTTTCCTCTTTCAGGAACATTTGCTGAATTACACTAATTTGTCAAATGTATCTACCTTTTTACAAAAAGTTTCCTTTTCATACATTTGTTAAAAGAAAGATAATTGCAACTGGAAAGCAGCAAAATGAAAAGAACTTTAATTATGCATTATAATAACAAATGTGTTCTAGTTCAGGTAAGCCAGACCATTTATATATGATTAGTGAATGGAAACAATTGATGTTTCTGCATTTTCATTTGGGTCTGATGACCTTTTATAGTGAATGTGCTACAATCTGTCTTCCCTTGGTGCTCAACACAGAGCAAATACTTTAATATATAGAGCCATTTGGGGAAATTATATCAGTTTGATTAGAGACAAGTTTTACTGAACTCGATCAGTATTTACTCAATTCCAACAGAATAAAAGAATAATTCTTTGTAGCTCTTTTTAAATTGCATGTGGTCTGAATCTAAGACACAGCTATCAGGCTGTTACTGTCTTTTCTTCATACCACATTTTGCATTTCTCCATTAAAAATGGACAAAAATTAATTTATATGCATATTTATATTCTACTTATAAATTAGAAGAAGTTGAATAAACACGAGTGTTTACGAATAGTTAAAGCTATTTAAGTGTTTATTAAAATTTTAAATTTGCAAAGCTGTGTTCGAGTCCAAACTTTCTCTCTGAAGTGAAGATGACAATTGCCTTACTGCTCCAGCTGAGACCTGACTCCCTGCACCAGGCGCTGCACCATCCATATGAGAGAAACCAAAGAATTTATCATCTAGTCAGAGGAAATGTAGAAGGTATGGCAGAGACTTAAAACCGTAAGACTGAAGACATCAAATGGTTTTTCAGTCTGCTTGGCCTGGATGTTATTCTCCCGAGACACTGTCCCATGCCCTGGACCTCATGGCCAAAAAGTTGTAACGGGAGATCCTCAAAATAATGTCATGTTATGTGATGGCAGTATTGCCAGAATGAAGAACTGGCATGGCAGCACTGTCAGCTTGTAGAACTTACTAATCATTTACCTTCCAGAAAGTGTTGGAAAAGACAAAGCAAAAAGCACACTTTTTAAAATAACACATTAGGTGATGACGCATTCGATTTCCTATGGTAATGTTGACATAACGTAAGAAAAAGTAAGTAGAACTCTTATTAAAAAGTAAGCTGCCTTTAACATATCCTTCATTTTCCTCTGACTGTCATTTCTGATGTTTACGTTTGCTTAGCACTTCTGAATAGCTCTTTAATCTAATGCCTGAATCATTTGGGATGCTGTGCTTCAAAATGCCTTCTTTAGTAGAGACATATAAAAGATGCACCATGCAAACGTAAATCACCAGAAGCTCTAGTAACTCAAATACTTATTTTACTAAAACCTTAGCTTAATAGAAAGGTTGGTGAGAAAATGTGAAGCAGTTTCAAATGGGTGTAAAAATGGACCAAAACCATGTAATTATTCTGTTCCAATTACTTCATGTTATATATTTCTTCTAAATATTTTCTTTCCCCCAAAAAGTTCAACAAGGCTTTCTCAGTATAGCTGGGTCCTTCCCAGCATCAGCAGAAAGATATTCTGCAGATAATGTTATACTCTATAACTTCATTACTTTCAGACTGTACTTTGGAGAAACCTATGCAAACTCCCTCAAATCTAATGAGGCTGTACATCACTGAATTCACTTTGAAGCTAATAGGGTTGCACAAAGTGACCTGAGGACATAATTTGGCTACTTATAACGATGATGAGTGAGACGAAAGAAACCCTCTTGAGTCCCAGAGTCCACAGAGAACCTGGAGGCTACGAAGGGAAAATGCTGTTTTATTCTGGGTAAATCTGATGCAGAATCAGAGAGGCACAATAAGTATGGAGCCCTGCAATGACTCTTCACCACAACTTTGGGCAGAGCTTCATTTTGAATCTATTCACATTATCAGAGAATTAATGACATGTTAATTCATAATCAAATTAATCTGCAATAATCTTTATTAAGGAAAGAAACCCATTTGCAGGGTACCTTATTGCTCAAACTTAGAAGGATGTGTGCAGAGGTACAGCAGAGATGTTCACACCATACAATCCTGTGGAAGGAACTAAGATGCATATAAGAGCATTTTTTTCTCCAGAATTATCAGGTAATCAAAGATGCCACCTCTCCACAGCCTTATAGACATCATATGAGCTGGAAAGAGAAGGGATTAATGGAAGAAAAGTCCTGTAGGTTTTTCTGGCCTTTTTCTCTTACATTCCTTAAGGATGTTTTCACAGAAAAGTACCTTTTCCTCCTAGACATCCTGAGCATAATACCATTAAGCATTACTTTCCCAGTTGCAACTGATAATATCATTTCCTCCATAATCAGCAAGTGCTGCATTTTATCATATGCAATCGAGAAGATAATGATATTTTCATACTAGGAACTTTGGGACTTAACAGACATTAAAGGGTAACTGTCCCTCATGCACGTTTTGCACTCACTTGCAACTAGAATTTATCAAAGCTAAATTGTCTTCACAATTTTGCAGTACAAAGTGAGGATTTATGTTAATTCTGCACACAGGAAACATGAAAAGAATCCAATGAGGATACAGAGCATATGGCAGATGAATAGGAAGGAAAGGCAAACAGATTTGCATCAGTTATTTATTTATGGGCAAGGGCGCAGGGCTGGTTCTTTAAATGTCCCTTGACCAACTCTGCTGTCATTTTCCTTTCCTATTGAATGTTTCTTGTTGTTTCTTTACTTTGCCTAATGCAAGCTAGTGGCAGCCACTTCTCCAGTGACGGCCCCACAAAGTCTATAAGAGCTGAATTTCTCACTATCTCCATGTGTATACGCCTCAGAAAGCATACTAGGTGAGGACTATATACAACAGTGTACATTTCAACTCCCTTGAAAATCTTTTTTACTATCTTATGGACAACTTATCAAGTCTTCTTGCCAACTAGGCAGTGACTCTCATTGATGTGCCCAGAAGTCACTCACACAGGGTTTCTCGAATAACACCTGTTTTCTCAGGTATCAAACATCGCCACCCTCCAGCCCCTGGCCCCTTTTAAGTTTGTAGTATACATAGGTGTCACAATCTGGTGATCTGCGTCATTCTTTAGGAGACAGTTTGAGATGTTATTAAAGGGCTTTAATTATGAGCACCAGCTCCTCAAAAACTGTTTCTCTATCTCAGAGGTCCTGCACCATAGTCTGACATCTGGAGCACATTTACCTACCCTCATTCTCTTTTTTACTAGTTTCCTATGAAAATATTTTTTTCACTTAAACTAATCAAGTGTTTTGGGCAGTTCTGAAGGTCAGTCACAGGTACAGGAAAAATCAGTATCGTCTTTACATTGTGTAAGTGCATATAAAGAAATCGTTTCTGACCTCAAAACTTTCAGCCTGACTAGGTGAATAACAAAACTAAAAGACCAGCCCCTACAGAACATTTCAAATCTTAAGCAGTGCAACACTTTCTCTAAAAAAAAAAAAACCAGAACAATCCTTCAATTTCTTTTTCACTTACAATGTACTTAATGATATTCTCTGTATATTTTCTTGCTGAAATTGAAATCAGAGCCTTGTATTAAAAACCCACTCTGTTGGCACACTGGCTTGTGAGGAACTGAGAGGTAGATAGCCACTCAGCCTGAGCTTTTCTGGCAATTCACCTCCACACGAAGGCCAGGAAAAGGCATACACACATCTGAAATCCCATCAGGGTCCTATTTTGAGTCTTCGTGTTTTGTTGTGAAAATACTTTCAAATAGACCAGGATGCCCAAACATGCCAACTGCCTCCAAATCCTGAGTAGCTAAAGCATTGTACCTAGAACCGGTGAAATTTAAAGGGTTTGTGGAATTTAATGCAAAGTAGTTCAGTGTGTTTAACACATGTTAAATAGCATGCCCTGTCTCCCAGAATAGACACAACATTTTGTAAGACAGATATTTGCTACAGTGACAGAAAAATACCATCACTATCTTTACCTAGGATTTTCTTCAAATAACTGTTATGTACCCACGATCTTCATGTTCACGAGAATTTTATTTAAGAGGGGAAGAGTGGATGATGCAATGTATCATGGGGGCTGAGATGGAGACTCACATTTAAACCCTCTCACTGGTAGGAAAGATGTCAAGGGTTTGAGGTTAACCAACCCTCAAAACTGCATCATTGACAGTTTCTGTTTCAAAAATCCTACCTGAAGTTCCTATCCAAGAAGTATCGGGATGTCAGGCATGGAACTTCCCCTCAACAGAGGCCACAGTAGAGTAGATGTGGCAGCATCCACATCTATGAAACTAGAGCAGGCCCAGGCTTGGAACACTGCACCACTCCCTGTGATATCACGATTCCTGTTCCTCCTTTCTATGACCTCAGGACTAGACAAGCTTAATCTTAGGTAAAACACAAACACTAGTGTACATTTCTTGCTATGCCTTCACATGATCCAGCTACCCATTGGTGTAGATCAAAACAAATCATAGCTACTCCAACTCCCGTGGCTGAAATTGTAAACCTCACAAGAATTATCTATTGAAAAATGTTGACTGCGCATAGTCAGCAGTAGCAATTTCATTTCAGATTATTCTATATGATATACTACATAAGAAGTTAGCTATTATCTAGCTCTGCACCAATAGTGATTATTTATTCATTTGGAAATACATCTCTTATCAGATTGAGAAGTATTGCTTTTCTCTGGGCCGGAACATAATTTATGCATTCCAGAGAAAACTTGTGCTGAATATCCCTACAATCTGCTTAAAATTCATCACCTGAAAAGTGTGTCTGCTTGTAAAGACAAAACTAAAAATCAGATGAGGAATACTGCAGCAAAAGTTTAGTGTGTGTTAGTGCTTCACTTGTAAATTGAGATATTTTTCAGTTTTATTCTCTCAGCTATTTCAGATTCCATTGTATTGCAGTCTGATATAGTAGATAATTTACCGGTCTGTATGTCTTTTATTAGTATTACTGTTACAAAAAGTCTTGATTTCAGGAGAAACGAAACAATAATTTTGCAATATTGTCACAAAACACTGGGTTAGAACATAATAAACCTTGTTATTATGATCCTGAAATAGCAAGGATCACTAAGAATGGTACGCAAAAACATTCATTTAGAAAAGTGACGTTCAAAAAAAAAAACCCATAGGTAAAATAAATTTCATACTCTAAGAGACTCACAAAGTGCACCCAGCTGCAACTGAATCTTATAGGTCAAAATCAGGATCTGTTCCCACCACTTCCCAGTGCGAGACCAAGCTCTGGGTCCTTATCTTATACTAATACATAAGGAGTGTTCATGAGATCACCACTGAGATGTAAATTGGCACGGCTCCACCAGCTTTTGGTGCATGGTGTTCATTTAAACGTGCTGACAATCTGATGGTCTTAAGTTTCATGATATATGAACATGTCTAGGTGAACTGAGGTAAGAACTTTAGCTCATGAATTTTCTGCTTTGCCGCAGGCTGCAAACAGCAACCACCTACAGAGCCAACTGCATGTCCTCACTATGGCAGCTCCTTTGCCTTCAGTAGGCCAAGGTGATGATAACACTTGCAGGACAGAGCTGTGACAGTGTTTACTAGCCTACAGACTTGACATTAGGAAGCATTTCTTTACAAAGAGGGTGGTCAAATACTGGAACAGTCTTCCTTGAAAGGCACTTGATGCCCTGAATCCATCAGTTTTTAATAGGCGTTTGAACACTGCCCTTAACAACATGCCTTAACTTGGTCAGCCCTGAAGTGGTCAGGCAGTTGGACTAGGTGATCATTGTAGGTCTCCTCCAACTGAAATAGTCTATTCTTTTCTGTAATTTGGTAACACTAAATTACTGTGTCAAACGGGTTCAGATCTTTGCTGGAGGTGGGATTTTTTAAGCTAGAGAAGATTTCCATCAGACAAGGTATTTTGGCCTAAAAGGTCTCAATAGGGTAGTGCAGAATGATATTGCCCTTATTCTTCACTATAGCAGCGCCTCTGAGTGGCATTTCACTCATTCTAACCGATGGGCTTGCCACCCAAGCAGAAACACAATGGGCTGATGCAGACGAATTTCCCAAGTGTGTGAGGACCTCTCTGCCATGGAAGGCTGTAGTATAGCACTCCACAGAGTGCACTGTCAGATATGAATTATGCATTGACACTTCACTCCCACATCATTATACTTCTCATTCTGCTGTGTCTGCACAGATAGGATTGATTCACACATCATACACTGGAACGTTCATAATGGGTGAAGGCTGGAAACGTTTGCACAGTGAGAAAAAAGAACATGAATAAGTACACGTTTGGTATAACCTTATTAGTGATTGGACCTCGAGTTTCTAATGGGGCATGAAATGCATCAGAAAGCTTTTTGCTTTTATCAAAATATTCCCTGTTTAGGCAGTAATTCAGAAGTAGGCACTGGGGGCCTGATGCAAACTGTCTCCTTGCATGTGGTCTAGCAAGAGTGAAAAAAACCCCCCCGTGTTGTGAATTTTGAATATACTGCTTTCCAGAACAATTTTTTATAATAGCCCTGCCAAACATTCAGAACCATCATTTAAGAGATATTACAATACAGAATGATCTCATCCATGCAGTAAATTAATCAGAACCGAAATGTTGCATATCAGCAGTGTCATTATGTGCCTGTAACACAGTGAATTGTTTTTCAGAAAAGAATAGACACTGAAAAATAATCTGCCTTTTTTTTTCGCTTCAGCATGTTACATTACCCTGTCTTCATCTCCACACTCAAGAGAGGATCCCAAATACAAACCAGTCACGCTGGCACAAACATCTGATTGAGATGTTAAGCCAGGATTAACGATCAATTTTCTTCTATCAATACAGCTAAAAGTGGAGCTGTCTGACAATCTGGATAAATAAACACAAAGGTTTAAAAGGGGCTTCCTACATAGAGGGGGGAAAAAAAAGCTGCCACTCTGTTAGGACAACAATCCATCATTGTTTAAGAATATTGTTAATTAGCTTGGCCTGGACTCTGACCTTTAGCTCTCTTATTCATTCCAGGATTGTGAGGAAAAAACAAACTGATTCTGGAAACAGAATTTATGTTCTGTACATACTCTGCCTGCAGAGACCTTCGCCGGCACCAGGAAAGGATGCAAAGAGTGATTACCAACTCCTGTCCCTCAGAGGATTGTTCATAGAAACACAGTGATAATTCCACAGCAAGACCTCAGAGCCATACCTAAGTCCTTCTTAAGTACACTAAAGTAGTTACTTTTCACCTAATAAAGCCAGGTTTAAATTTAGAGGAAGAACTATTTTCATTTTTAAGGGTTCAAAAACTATATTGCAGTTATGAGGTGTAAAGATTTCTGTGACTTTTTGGTTAGGCCTATAGCATTCCAGGAAATGTTTCATCGGTTCAGTGTTTGCATCCACTCAAAATTCCCTAAGTATTCAGCTTCCTAGAGCTCTGACTTTTACATTTCAATTCCATTCAGGTTGAAAGTGGCCCAGGATTAGCTCAGCTCATCAGGAACATCAGTCCAGGGTAGTTCACACATAATTGCATTTTAATTAATTCTGCTAACTTGGAAATTCTTTTTTTATTTTGCTTTATTATTAAATGTGTGTGTAAAATCATGACTTTATTAACACAAAAAAAGTTCCTTATCTTTCCACAATATCAACTAATGGGCGCTTTTTTTTAAGTTAAATTTGTATTTTTGGGTCAACAGAATTTTTGAGTACAGACAGACCTGATACTTTCACTTTTCAATTTTCCAGTTTTATCATAGGCACAAGGTGAGTAAAAACATACCTAGAGACATGTCTGTGATAAGAACATAAGGCAGAGATTGAATTTGTGGGTTATTCATTTTTTTGTGTTCCTTAGAGAAAGGAATAAAATCAGATAAGAAGGACGTTACAGAAAAATAATCTTTTGGTCACTATTTTCATTTTCCTTCAAAAATTTACCAGCAGGTTCCCCTAGACTGCACTAAACCAGATCAAAACAGCAAAGCATCAGCTGAATTGGTAGACGTAGAAACAGGATCACGTTGAGCAAATGAAGAATTCATACTACTGCATTTTAGACCTTTAAGTAAGGTGTTTAAATTAGCAGTCTAATGAAGTTGATGGAAAGAGGTAAGTGGGTAACAGGGAAATGCCTTATGGAGAAATGTCTTCATTGGCCACGTGTCCCTTGGGTTCTTAATCTAGGCACCAAGTGAGGCGCCCAAAGTTAATTAGTGCCAATATTCCAGCTCTCTAAGGCAGCAATCATGGCAAAATACTACAGGATAATATGCTAAGGAACAGTTAGGATAATTTTTCTTTTTATCCTTTTTTTTTTTCTGCACCAGTCATCAATTTAAAATAGAGGCAGTGGTGCTGCTGAATAAATGACTGATGCCTACCAAAAGGATTTAATTTTCAGTTCAGCCTTGCAGGCAGAGCTGGTCAAAACCATTCTATATTCAAAAGAATATTTTTCCAGTGAGATGCAGCAGTGTAATCAAATCCCAACTTGTCACAGGAAGATGATGAGTTTGGTCCAATAAAGGTACGTTGGTATGCTGTGACCCTCACATTTCCCAGAAAGATCCTACAAGTGTTTTTACTCTTTTGAGGGTCAGCCTACAGGCAGCACACCATCCATCCACAATTCAGTGTGTGTCTGCCAAGGATGCAGGGCCAGACAGTCCTTCCAAATGCATTTGGTGGGCCACACAAACACAAACACCTTACCTTGCCAATAATGGTGTAACTATGGTCCATTCAAGGGAAAGCCCTGAGCACCATTTATTTCCTGCATCTTTGCTCCTGCCAGGGGACAGGGCTCAAACCAACCCGTTGGCAGAAATGCATAGGGTTACTCTAAGACAGGGCGACTCCTTACAGGGTTAAGCACACTTCCCTGAATTTAGACTCAGAAGAAATTTGGGAACAGGCAAGAGAGGCCATTCTGAAAGAAGTTTGTATCATGTAGAAAGACAGAATAAGCAGGAAATTTAGCTCTGCATAATTATGTCTTAGTTATGCTATAATTCCAATTTCCCCGAATTAATTATATTACATCTCTAAGAAGAAAACTAAGAGATGTTTTATGTGTCTTCAGGTATTTTAATACACTAATTTTCACCTGTTTGAAAGCCTGCATAGCAGTATTGAAGAAAAGTTTAATTTCTCAGGAGGGCTCCTTTTTTTTATGTTAGATATTTATCTCTATAATTATATTCTGGATTCAAGCTTTGTCCCAGTTGTTCACCACAACTAGTAAATGATGGAAAACACCTCTGGAAAAAAATGCTTTGTCCCACAATGAGACAGTCTTCATCCCACTAAGTCTTGCCTTTTTGCACCAGCAACGGATGGAGGTGGTGCACCCCTCTCACAGCTCCGTTCTCCTCCGTGTGTACCTGAGGTGTCATTTGCACAAGGGGTGGTCCAGACCTGAGCTCTGCAGAGGTGGCTGCACAGGGCAGGAGGCTGTAAGGCTTAGTGCATCTTTTAAATCTCTACTGCTCCACTCTGCATGGACTGTTTTGGCAGGTAAAGGAAATTTATTATCTCAAGCACTTTGCGCCGCGATCAGAACTTTATTAAATGGCACTTAGAAGCCAACAAACCGAACAGGGAGAAATAGATCTACAGTAGAGAGAGGGGAAGAGTAGCACAATTGTACTGAAGGAAGTAAAATTCAGAAAAAAAAACCCAACAGAAAACAATCAAGTGGATACAAGAGCAAAGAAGAGTGTTAAAATGAAAGCGTCATGACAGGCAAGATAGAAGAAATGAAAGCAAGGAAGAGGAAAATACAGAAACGAAGTTGGGAAAAGGATATTAAATTATTTATCTAAGCAGCACATCTAATTTTCACAGAAAGGACAGCGCTACAGTTATCAGAGAGCATCATCTAAAAGGACAAGTGGGTGTAATTAAGTAACACTAAAAATCTACTGACTATCCTAAAGGAAAATTAACTCCTCAAAATAGATTGCACCTTTGGAAAGAATTGGACACACATCACAGGATATATCAACAACGCCATTACCCCCACTGCTGGTTAAGTAAGCTGCCAGTTTTACAAATACTTTGTCCCTGAGGAAAATAAAAGATTACAAAAATATGGCCAAAGCTATTATACAGTCCAATGAGACAAAACTGAAATGGTATATAAATTGTGGATTAGAATATATTAAATAACATTGCATATATAAAATACCGTATTGTCTAGGAGTGCTGAGACAAGGCAAAAGGGGAGGATGCTACTGAACTGGCTTTGATGTAGCTAGGAAGTTATCCAACTTGCTGCTACCAAATTTCCCTAACACTCTGGGCTCCTTCCATAGTTCTCCTGAGCAGCTCTTTTACTGAGGACAACTGATATTTTCATGCAGCGTTGATAACTTCTCTCATGTCCTATTTATACATGGATGCCGTTCTGCAGAATATTTTTCTTGAGCCTGAAGCTTTCATAATCTGGAATATAAGACTTGTACAAAGGAAACTGAACAATTTGGGAGAACCTATATATGGAGCAGCTGAAAAGATGCAAGCAGAAGCAGAATGCAACCCCATAAACTTAAGCAAAGTCATACACCCCTTAGAAATGCCATCATGATGCCACGGCCATTTAAATCCCACATTAGACAGACGATTTCAACTCCCACAGCAGCACGTGTTGGCAGCTTCAAAAGTAGCCACAAAATGTATTATTCCTGATTATTATATGAATAAATAAATCCATTTATTCATCCTACATTGCCATGTGCATGAACATACCACAAACACTCAACAACTATTAAACATACAATGTGTCTCGAGAGTGCTGTGGTGGTAATCCACAACATTACTTCATTGCTTTTCCTTAGACAACACTTCTTCCTATTAGACAACTCACTCTTCCCATGTGCCAGACACGTCCTCTCCAGACACAATGCAGGTGTAGCTAGCAGAGGAGACTTGGGGAAGAACCAATGTCCCTGAAGGTGCTCAGCAAATTGAAGGGCCCATTATGGCCAGCTAAGCTTACTTCAGTTGAGATTTGGCTCTTCTAAATGTGAACAACTCTGTAGACCAAGAATGTCACCAGACTCCTATAACACTCAGCTCATCCAAAAAGAGAAGTGAAAAGATTCTTGTGCCACAGGCTAGGTTTTACCCCAATGCTGAGTACACTCCACTGTTTGCTTGGAGTGAAGAGTCTCTTTGCTGTCTTTTTGAAAAGAAGTTGCATCCATTTTAAAAAATGCCAGTTTTGTGCAGCAGTGTAAGTATCCAAAAGGCCACATGAAAAAATAAATAAACACAGTGAAGAGTAAATAGCTTAATTTTTGTTTGAACACCACATCTGTTTAGGAAAATCCAGGCTGGAATATAAACACAAAACCCAATTTGAAGTAATTTTCCAATGTTTGAATTATTAAGTCGAGTATATACTTATAACAAAAACCTCTTCAGAGAATTAAGTCTTATTTTCCACTTCAAATAACTCTTAGCTTGGACATGTACTGGTGGCACTCTTCATATTTCTTATGAGAACAGCAGAAAAAATTACTACAATTGCATACAAACAATATGCAGTTACTATTCTTTTCATCAGGGTTGCACACCATTGATCATGACAAATTAATCTTGTCAAATTGGCTACTTTTCCCCTAAACTTCCTTTGTGATCAGTTTAGCTCTTGAGCTCTAGGGAAATGCCTCATCAGATCATGGTTATGCCCATCAGGTAAAACTAGTTTATCTTTGTATTTCCTCTGATTCAGGAATCAAAAATATGAGGTATTAGATCAAATGGAAACCAAACTATCAAACAAAGACACTATTTATTCCTGTGTAAATAAAAATCTCTGCTCTTGGCAGATTACTAACTCCATGGCAGAATAGTTGTATTTATGAAAACAAATTGTTTTAATGTGAGGACAATAGACTTCTGTTCCTCTCTAAGCACACAAAAAACCTAAAAAAATCTACATAGTAGGGTGACTTCTTGTGAACATTTAGACACTTATGCAGTTGGCAATACATCTGTCATCAATGCAACCTCAGTTGCCATTTTTCAGGAAAATCATCACGTCTCAGAGTTCCTCCTTATAAACTAGGCATAAAAAATCTTTCATAAGTCCTAGAGGAACTCCTAAGAGTGGGACATAGGCAGAGATTTTTTTTAGAACCACTCCTTACTTACCCCAGTCTCACAAGCAGGGAACAAAGTCACCCAATTACCTGATTTGCACGCAACACCCACGTGTGCTCATTCTTCTCTTCACTCCACAGATCTTTGTTTTGAAAAGTTGCTAAAATTTTAAAACATGTGACATTTCAGTACTTAAAAAGACGTCAGGCCAGATGGTGCTGAGCAGTCTAGTGCAGGGTTCACAAGAAAAATATTCCCTATAGGCTCTCTAAATATTTTACTTGCCTGTTCGCTTTGTTTTTTTTTTTAATTAATTTATTTATTCATTATTTTGTTGCCCTAAACTTGTTTGTATGCTAAAAAACTGCACATCTTATGGTTGGACTCAATGATCCAGTGGGTCCTTTCCAACCTGGTTATTCTATGATCTTCCCAAACCTGAATGACTGACACCTCATAAAAACCTTTGTGCTTGCCACCACAAAATAGTATAAAAACAAAGCTGATAAGGAAAAAAAGTCAAAAAGAGCTTTATTGCTCACAGGATTTAAATATATAAATGGTGTTTAACCTTCTAGGCATGAATAAGACTTCCAACTAGATCATTTCTTTCAGCTTCTGTATGGCTAAACCAAAGCAAACAGACAGGGAGCAGCAAATGCAGCAAATGCCATGGCACCAAATGGCAATTAAAAGTAGGCTTCCTGGAACAACTAAGATCACATCATCTGGGGAAAACCTGCCTCAGTATTAACATTTTCCTAGATTTTCGATATGTGGGAGTTCCCAGCTGTTTCTGAATTTATTTTAGGAAAGAAGCACAGTGTCCAAACAAGTATCTCACAAAACAACAACAACAACAACAAAGAAAAAGACAAAGGAGGATTTTTTTATAATACCCTACACTTGAAAATCTATGGAAAGCCTCTCAGGCCAGTGGCATGAATGAAAAAAAAGAGACTGGTTCATATTTTCCCTTCTGCTCAATGTAGGAACAGCTTGGGGGAGAAATTAATTTGAAGTTGTATGGCAGCATGGATACTCTAATGTGCCGGAATTGCCCCGACCTGTCACAGAATCATAGAATAGTTTGGGTTGGAAGGGACCTTAAAGCCCATCCAGTTCCAACCCCCTGCCATGGGCAGGGACACCTCCCACAGGATCAGGCTGCCCAAGGCCCCATCCAACCTGGCCTTGAACACCTCCAGAGTTTATTGATACTCGTTCCCATTATAACAGACAAAGCTGAACTAAATTTAAACCCTGTTTACTAAATTAGCCCACAGTTCCCCCAGGGATTCTTTTCCTGGAGCTCCGATCCATCTCTGCTTTATGGCAGCTACACTTTTTTACTGTGAACAACGTGGCTCTACTGACAGCATATTTGCTTTTTCATTTGCCAGTTTCCTTATCTAACTTTATCACAGCTAGTGTGCAATTTTTCACACTTCCTTTGACTGCTCTTACCGTCACTTTTGTCATTGTCCCCAATTTATAGTCACACATCCTCCTCAGCAGAACTGGATGTTAGGATAATGCCGATGATGTTTGCACTCCTACACAGATTTGCCCATGCTTTCATTAAAAGCTGTAGTTTGAAATGTCACAATTGACAGCAGTTTTGTTCTGTTATTAACACAACAGGGGGTTGTTGGATTACCCTAGAAGGACAGTCGTCAAATAAAATGTTTGGCACACAAGCCTGTGAGTGACAGGTCCAGTATGGAGAGAAAATTTGAAGCACACACACCGATAGATTTCCTTTTTAAGATTTAGGGCATACAGAGTGTATATGTAGTTTGTTCTGTAGTGACAGTGCTGCTATTGCTCTCAGGTGTTGAGTGAAAAATGCTGCAGGTACGTGCAGCATTTTAGATCAGCAAAAGCTCAGAGTTTTTGAAGTTAATCTTCTGATTGCCCCCAGTTATCAGATTTTTGTTTGCATCCGGGAGCAGTCTTGGGGCACATAGGCTACTTCGCATCTGGATGAATCTAAACTGGAAGACCTGCTCCCAAACAGCAGCTTACCACAACCCTGCCACTAGTGGGCATCTCATGAGAGCACAGCAGTGCCCAGACACCATAAATGTCTGCAGGCACTCCAGTGGGGCTGTCACCTGATTCGGCAGATGGGTCTACAGCCCCTTCCGCTAATGCAGAGAGCACCCCATCCCCAGACATGTAGCCTCTCAGCACTAAAATGTCTCTGTTCTCAAGCCTGATTATGAAGACAAGATGCTCATCACAGAAACCGTATGAGGATGTGGTTTTTTCCATTCAAAATAAACTATTTGACCTAGGCAGTAAAGGGTTACTTCTATTTACTATACGCATAAATTCAGCAACCTCACAATGCTCACTCTATAACAAATTAGTCTACGATAGCATGGGTCAAGGTCACTTAATGATAGAAAGCCTCTCTATTTCTATTGATTTGCAATTTTTAGACTATTAAGTGGATATAAACTGCATGCTCTAGGATTTCACTCCTATTTCAAATTGCATTTCACATTTGCTTCTTTGGGGAATGTTTGCTTGTATAGCCCCCTGCACATTAGGGCATGTCTACACAGATATTAAGCAACTCTATCGACATTTAAAGGTGAGTGAATAAAAGCAAGGACGGAGTCAAAACTGTGAAGCCATGCTAGTGCTCCCTTGACGCAGCACACTAGCTTGGGCTGTGTTCTGCAATGATTCATCGATACCTCCTTTGGACCAAGCTGGCTGTATCTGCCTCTATGCAACCAACCAGGTACGTCCTTACAAGCCCCTGGGGACTTACACAGGTATATATTATATACTTCACATTTTTCAGAGTTCTGAAAAACTGGATTTTCAGGAAAGTAAAAAGCAGGCAAAGTGAATGTGATTTTAATTCAAGCTATCTTGTCTTATTTGAATAGACATACAATAGTGAATTTCTGCAGTATGTTTGTGTTTCTCAGGGTTCCTTCTCAGTGAAGGGAAATACCACTTACTATGACTAGTTCTTTTCTTTTTCCTTTACTTTTTAAGAAAAAAAAGAAGGAGTACTGACAGGCTCATTGTGGCTATAAGTGAATTTAAAAAAGACATTCCACTACTGCAGGGGGGGTCTCCTTTGGGACCAGGCAAGTAATCTGCTGTCATGATCTCAGGAGTCCTTCAGTGCAAGCAAGTTCTTCCTTTCTGTTATTAATGCCTCCCCTCCAAAAAAGAAAATAAAAACAAAATCCAAGAAGCTCTTCCTGACATGGCATTCAGTAGATTTAAGTATTCAAAGAATTGCTCACCTTTTTTATCAAAAGTAAATTCTCAGCAATTATGTTGCCAGAATTCCTGCATGGGAAGCAAAAGCAATGGGGGTAATAAATATTAATATTGCTGTATACATTGTTAAGGCTGGACAACCAGGAAAGACCTCTGGTACATTTTCCAAGCACCTAGTTGGATATGCATCACTGTAGTTGGATATGGATTGTTATAAATATCTTTATCCCTTTGTAGTAATATACCTGGAAAAAAATCACTTTACCAACAGATTAATGTTTTGCATCTATTGATGTACTGAGGACAGAAAACTAGGAAACAGAAATACCTACGACATTTCCCTAACCCTGCTCTAATGAAGTCCAAAGTTTTGCCATCAAGAACATTTGGTGCAAGCAAGCCAAATTACAGCACTTTTGCAAATCCCACACAGAAAATACAAGTATTTGGTGACACTCTGCCCAGCAGAGTAGCTCCCTGGTTTATAACAAAATAAAGAATAAGCCTGTTTAAAAGAACAAGCTGAAAACAGTCGCTACAGCAAGCAGAAGCCCCATTTTATAGGGACAAGAAACACAGCACAAATGGAAACAGAAGGAGGTGACAGTAATGTGGACACAAATATCTGGAACCTTGGTTTTTTTGTAGTACTAAAATTAGATGACAAGATGATAAGATGTCAAGGGTACACCCTTTGCTCTCTCAATTTCATAGATAGCTTTCATCTTTTCAAATAAGATGACATATTCAGTCCTCTGTGATTGCTCATGCTTGCCTCTGACTTGTACACGCACATAACTACTGAACTTAAATAAAAACATTTTTATTATTTGTGCAGCAAGATATGTCTCTATTTAAAACCCCACAGGACTGTTTTGATCACTGCATGTCTTCCAGATCTGAATTCATCCCCAGGGAAGCATCCTAGCCCATCCAGACAAGATCAGCAAGCATGTCCCCTGTGTAATTTTTATATGGGTGCTTATCTCACTGTTGCATTAAATACATATTAGAACATTACCCATGGACAAATACAGCTAGCAAGATTCCAACTTTTCTTTCTCAAAGAATGAGTAAAAACCTTCTATGGAATAGGCCAACTCAGAGAGTGCCAGAAAACCGGGTGCTGAATAAAAGGCAGGAGGTTGTTTTCAAAAGAAACCTTGTCTAGAGAAGAGGAGAGCATACTTTCAGAAAAGTTAACTTTACGTAGGATGGAAGACCTGATGTTGTAATTTATGTGTGGAAAATTACCTTTTCCATCATATCGGTGCCTACACAGGAGTTGATACCTATCTATAGCTGTACCTCTACAGGCTAACATCACAGACTTTCTATATGAGAGAAGTTAAGCTTTTCTCTGTACAATAAAATGTCCTCCAGAGGCAGAGAAGGAGTGCTATAAAAAGCACATTTGAGTGACCTCGGAGTGCTGTGTCAAAAATATACAATGCCACAACAGGATTTTACAGGATAGAGCTCACTTCTGCAGGGCAGGTAGGGAAACGCGATGGAATTTTTTGGGTGATTAGAAAATGCTGCTCTTAGGGCATCCTTTTCTGACAAAGGGAAGAAAGAGAGCAGAAGCAAAAGCACAGATGCACGCTCCAAGCTGTGAGATTTCTGCTACTCTTGTTTAAGCTTGGAATTTTCCTCTTGGGACCAAAATTTCCCATTAGGATGCCTCCACCTCTTAGCTGTTTCTCTTCTTTGCCCTCAACAAAACAGCACCTTGTTTAACCATAACTAAGATATGGATTTGATTGTTAATACTAAGGAAGACCAGCTCCAGTTCAGGCTCTGCTTTGAGGATGGAGAGGCAAACAGATGGACCTGAGCAGAAAAAATGTGATGCAGATACAGAAAATGGCAAGAGGGATACAAGCAGAAGATTATCCTCTCCAGTTTATCCTTTTCATTTGTATGGGTACATGCAGATACTCAGTGACATAGTGAAGAAACAAATTTGAAATGGATAAAAGAAAATGCTGTTTGATACAAAGAATAATTAACTTGGGGAATGTGTTGCTACAAGGTGATACCGAGAACTGAGAGCTCAGTGGGATTCAAGAGAAGACGAGACACTTATAGGGAGAATAAGAATAGCTAAGATTGCATCAGATAAGATCAAATGCAGAATTCATGCATGTTAGTAATAGGTGAAACACCAGAGGGTAGAAGCTGAGATAGAGCTTTCTTGAGGGATATCTTTCCATAATTCTCCATTACAGGGTTTCTAATTTCTTCCTTTTACACCTCTAACACTGGATGCTGTCCAATATTGAAAACTAATGAAAAAGCTCCAGGGGATATTTATATAGTAATTCCTCTGATTTATGTAACATTTTCTGGGAAATAGCTGTTCTATAGAAATAAACAGTCTGACTGTGGAGCTAAAACTGCATATCAGTATTTTCCTAGGAAAAATTAACCTCTCTTTGTAATCTGCTGACAACAGTTAAGTTTTGTACCTAAACTGGGGACAATATGCAGCCCTGTGTTCCTAATATGTTCCTTCATTCTCCCGCCAAAGGCCTCAAAAAACAATAGCAGCCATTTAAACCTCACACTCATTTACAGTAAGAGATTACAAAGCACCTCTAGCTCACAGAGAGTAGGGCGAGCTCTCTAATAAGCACACAATCTGCCTTTAACTTAACATCTGTGTCTCCAAGCGGCATTCTAATACTGGGTTTGTGATCTGTGGACAGTAATGTCTAACTGCTCACTGGACTAGGTGTAAAACGCATCTGGCAATTTCACCATTTGGTGGATAAATACTTGTGATTGATTAAAAAAAAAACAACAGATCCCGACTCCAAGAGGAAGCACATTTGCTGTGATTTATACACTTACTGCAGTGGATAACACTAATGCCATCATGATTGCCCGTTGTAAAGATCCTGTCATTTCTCACAACTGTCTTTTCCATTGGGGCCAACTGTTCTATCTGATGATAAGCACTAAAGCTCTGGAAGGTGATTGTAAAAGTAACAGACTGTCAGTAGCATTCAGAGTTGTTGTTTTGCAACTGCCAGTTATTTGAATTTTTAAAACTTGCAAAGCCAGGAAACTTGCTGCTTTTCTTATCATTTGGTCATATTTTTTTCTTATCATGGCAGAAATACTGAACATCTTGGAGTCTTAACTTAATATAAAGGTGTCCCTACTAAAAGAAAAATTAATGAAGCCTTTATTCCCCATCAGCTTGCAAATGCATTCTTATACTATCTTGGTAGTTTTATAAGTACATTCACGTGACTGCTAGTTGCCTGAGTTCAGGCTGCAGAATAAAAGAAGTGTATTTGAGAATTTCATGACAGATTTTGCAATAAATCCTTCACTCTGTAATCTCTTAAGCATGTTCAGCACTAGAAAGTACTTGAGTTTAACTAGAAAACGTGCATAAACACAGTTCCACATACTTAAGATTATCATCAACTTGCCATTTCGCTCTTATCTAAGATTTTTTAATTCCATTTCCTTGTCTTTATCCTCCTTGTGTACCAGTGCTTGAGCTCATGATGACAGGAGATAGCAAGACTACAGTAAAGAGCTATTGTAGCAGAACACCAATCACCGAATCTCACACCTTTAAAAGGCAATCCTGTAGGCTTCAGAAACAGTCCCCAGCTCCATTTTTTAGGGCTGTGAGAACGGGGGGGAAGAAGTACAGATTGAAAAATGACAACAGGCAGGAATTTGGAGGACTATAGCCTACATCAATATGTCAGCAAAACACTACAGCCAAACAGTATAGTACTGCTTCAGAAGCACTGCTGTTCCTGTTACCATATGTGGTCCATACGTATAAGCCGTATCACCATATGCAGGTGCCACTGTACAAATGCATAATCTGTTTTCCTAATGATTCCGTGTATTTCTGCTTATTGAAACAGTCTGAGTCACTAAGAAAGCAACACACAAGTCCCAGATCCTCATCCAACACTTCAAGTAGTATAGGACATCATCTCCATTTATTGCTCTCTGCTGTCTTTGTGAGGGTGTTTTTTCTTCCTTCTAATTCAGACATAGATGTTTATGTAGCTACCTGTGAATATTCCGCATTGTGAAGGGCTTTTACAGCAAGATGAAAAATTTTCACTTTGATTTTGTGCTTTACTTATCACCTGCAACATAACAGAGCAGTGTAAATTTCGAGATGCATGAAGGATGTAGATCACACTTTCTGAATAACAAATATCAGTGTCCTTCTGAACTTCCTATGCTCCTTGATTTCTTGAAACATGCTTCTCTGTAATGAAGAGAAAGCTGAGCTACACTTATGGGCCTGATATTCCACAAACCGCTACCAAAGCTTTTCCCTTTGATGTCTGTCTATGTCATGATTGCCCAGTCTCGCAGGCACAAGGAGAAGGAAAGATATTGTTGGCATAACACTGTGTGGTTTGAACAGAACTAGCATAACGTCTTAATCAGCTCTTGCCCCACAGAGAACAAAAATCTCCCCAGATATAATCTTTTACAAAAGTACAGGCTTCATGGCAAGAGCAGCAACACTTTGATTCTGATTATACATCTTCACCAAGTGCAGCAGAATGGGGGAAACCAGCATTTTGGCTATCTCAGATATAATCTAGTTTGTGAGTAACAGACATATCTGATTTCTTAAACAAAAAAAAAAAAATTAAGTCCGTTTTTAGCAAGATTTTCTATGGAAATGAGATTTCCAAAATTATGCCTTCTGCTCATCTATCTCAGTCCTGTTCACACCAATAATTAAACTGCTGGCTGCCTTTAGCCAAGTTTGACGAAAGAAAGAGGTCTCAAAGTCATGCAGTTCCCACTAATTTTGTGAGAATCAGTTTGAGGAATGTAGTAAATGGCATCACGGAAGGAAAACCTCAGGCTACTCATAGGTTTGGTCTGCTGCCTGTGTGTCTTTTGGAAACAACACTACTGCTTCTTGCTGCTTATCATTCAGGGAAAGCAGGAGGACTTTGGAGGAAGAGAACCACGGTTGCTGCTGCAGAGAGGAGGTCAAGAGGGAACAAGAAAGGCAGCTGAGGTTATAGTAACTGTAGGATGGGGAGAAGCAGAAGGCAAGTCTGGGCTTCATTAGGTCAGCTATTCAGCAGTTTGTTTCTTGGACCCTTCTATCACCTGCTTGCTCGCCTGCCTGCCCTCCTCCCTCACTCCTTTCCTTCCTTCCTTTACATGCAATATGCATTGGTGTGTCTCAGAGCAAATGCAGCATTATTATCCAGTAAAAGGGATCTAGCAGTAATGTTTTAATTTTTAGGATACAGTACAAACTGAACAGACACTGATCCTCAGATGATATATGTCCACGTGGTTCTTCAGAGATCAGGAAGCTATTCAGATTCTATCAGTTCTCCCACAAAGTATTACTCTGTACTTAGATATCAATAATGCAGGAAAAAAAAATAATAAAATTAAACTAAGTTGTAACACTGTGCTTTATATGCCCACAGATGTCTCTCCTTCAATTGAGTAATACGGTCCAGAATCCATCAAGTATGTCATGAAGAATGGCAGCAGCTTATCCATCCTAAAATACAGAACGCACTACTCTTGCTAGCTATAGGACAGTCAGGATGACTTCAAAATATTCTAGCAGAATTCAGGCCATGGGGACCCAGAGACCCCTGTACCCAGGTGTGAATATAAAAGAGATTTTTAACTTTGTAGCATCACATTGAGGGTCTTTTTATTTCATTCTGGCTTTCATCAGGTAGAAATGTGCCAGGCTCCCTGCAGTTCTCCAGTTTAGATCAGGTTTCACAAATGGGGAGGCTGCCTGCTGCCTGTCTTCCCACAGGGAGCTCACTGCTGTCCTGTGGAGACTGATGTATTACCCCTTGGCTTACTTGCAAAGCTCACCAGTTTGGGTTCCTTCTCTCTCACTCTCATTTTTATAAGCAGTTTTGCCATGTTACATTTAAACATGACCCTTTTAATCAGGTTACTCTGTATAATACAAGCAAAATTATGATGCGATGGATGCTGTTATTATCTATTTTTATCTCCATTGATTCTTCTGTATCTTTCATGAATCACCTTATTGAAAATGTGACAGGTTTATGTCAGTCACAACAGGACTGTAACAATATTAGCTCTACCATGAATTCAGCATGACATCAAAATTGTATCATACTCAACCTTACTTGATATATTCGTCTGCTGAATCAGAAGCTCTGTGCTAAGCTGCACAAAGCAAGGGAAGATTCTTTTCTAACAAGACATTCTTCTATATAAATAGAGGTTTGTGCTTTTAGTGTTTGCTGTGCTAGCTCCAACTATGTGATCGTATGTAAATAATAATGCTATTTCTAGAAACTGTGACTAAGAAGACATTCCAGCTTTCTTATTCAAGCCTGTTTACAGCATCATCAGTAGCTGGAATAACTTACACCTGACAGTGTCTGTTCTTACTATAAACTAGTGAACTTTTGTATTCTTTCTCTGCCTCCGCTTTGGTGAGAACAAGCAGGGCATAGATGGAAACCAAAGAAGCACAGAATATTTCAACTTGGAAGGGACCCATAAAGATCACGGAGCCTGAACCCCTGCTCCTTGCAGGACTATCTGAAACTAGACCATTTGACCAAGAGCATCATTCAGAAGCTCCATGAACTCTGCCAGGCATGGTGACATGACCACTTCCCTCAGGAGCCTGTCCTAGTAACTGACCACACTCACAGGAAGAACCTTTTCCTAATGTCCAGTTTGGACTTCCTCTGACACAGCTTCATTCCATTTCCTTGTGTCCTGTCACAGATCACCAGACTCCAGCTGCTCCTTATAAGTCTTACCCTTAAGGCCTTTCATGATCTCCATCACCTTCCTCTAGACACACCCTAACAGTTTGCTGTCCTTCCTACACTAAGGTGCCCAAAACTGCACACAGTGCTCAAGGTGCAACAGTGCAGTGTACAGTGGGACAATCACTTCCCTTGACAGGCTAGTGATTCTGTGCTTGATGCTTCCCAGGACACAGCTGGCCCTTCTTTTGGCCGCTAGGGCACACTGTTGACTCATTTTCAACTTGCCATCAACCCAAACCTCCAGATCTCTTTCCACAGGGCTCCTCTCCAGCCTCTCAACTCCCAGTTTGTGTGTGTAACCAGAATTACTCCACCCCAGGTGGAGAATCTGGCACTTGCTCTTGCTAAAATTCATATGGTTGGGGACTGCCCACCTTCCTAGTCCATTCAGATCTCACTCTAGCACCTCTTTAATCTCAGCGGAGTCCACAGCTCATCCTAATTTAGTAGCATCAGAAATCTTCGCAGAAGTGAGAGATTTTGACAAAATCAGCAGCTGAAGGAAAAGGAAGTGGGAGGAAGCCTTTTACCATTGATTTCCTCAAACTAATGGAACCCAGAATGTCCAATTGCAGTTTGGATGAACCCCGGTAAATTGCCCAACTGTTCACTTCTGTCAGAATAATACACCTGCCAGAGCCTCATCACTATAAACTGCCGCAGCTTCACTGAACCTGGGAAAGGCAGAGCTAAAATAGTCTTCAGGTGTTTTTTTTCCCCCCTGGGAAAAAGTGGTCTGTCACTTAAAACAAAGGACAGCAAACCAGAAGAGATAAATTTGTACCCCATTTTCTCACAGAGTTTCCATAAGAACTCATAGATAAGAATGAGGGTTGGGTTTTCCAAAAAGTTTTTGCAGTTAAATCTGATAAAGATAGGCAGTTTAAAGTTCATGTCAATCAAACCTCCTGAAGAAGGTTTACATACAGTCATCGAGCTGTTGTCAACGAAGTTTAAGACAAACTGACTGCTAAGGAAGAAGGACTGGGCTTTGAATCTTTGTGCCCACTTCCTTCAGCCCCTGCCAAATGTAGGAAGGGATTTCAAAAAATATGTATGTTGAAGGAGCTTCTCAGCACTACTTTACTTAGTAGGAATCAATATTTTAATTATAAGCCTTTCTTTCAAGGGATTAAATTGGAAGTATGGCTGAACATCACCTCTTTGTATCCCACCTGCCTCTGTTTTAACTTAGAGGAGTAACAAAGGAACAGAGTTGTGTATATAAAAAAGCTAAAATGTGCAACTAAAGATGTTGAATATTCCTTTTAAAACGTTTCCTTGATTCCTGTTAATTCTCCAGTATGGAGCAATTCAGCAGTGATAACAAGATATAAAAGCTGACCATTTAGGATGACCAGTAACTGAGTTTTATTCAGATTTTTCCTGTGGATTTCAAGTTATTGGTCAAGTAATCAATGAAGATACTGTACTAATATAAATGTGCATTAATATTACATCATTATACAATATCATGAATTACTGCACTATTCTAAGAATTGTAATAAAATATGCTCTTTATATTGCAAACAGATGAGTTGCAAATACAAAAGCCAGGAATTTTAGCATTACTTAAAGCTCCCCAGCAAAGCTTGCTCTGAATCTCCTAAACTAACTTAGTTATTTAAATTATTTAAAAATCACATTTCTGACTGTGCAACTGGTATCACTGGGCAGTTCAGTATCCCACCTAAGAAACTCCAGTCCTTACAACAGCAGTTATAAGTCATTGGAGAGAAGCAGCTTCACACTATTCTTAATAGAAGTTACTACAAATAAGTAGTTCCAATATAAATGCTATGGAAAGAATACTTCTATATCTGACTGATTAAGTTTCACACAGGAAAGAGGGAAAGTGCTCAGGATAAGTCAAGCTGCCCAGAAACAAAATTCACCTGTTTAGTGGCAATGCATAGTAACAATTTAACATTCACAGAAATACTCAAGACAAAGAGTTGTGCAACGGCTTCCTGAATTTACCTTTATGAGAAGGAAGAAAAGGTAGGATCTCATCACACTTGCACTTACAGATTTGTAGAAATAAATTAGTACACAAATCATCTTAAAACAGTAGTTGGCATATTAATTATTCTGCACTTGCAAAGAACAATTCCCTTTTTCCTCATTACCCCTTCTCATTACCTTGCTGTGCAAAGTATTTCAATACAACATGGAAAACTGGAGCAACTTTTGCCTACATAAAATAAGCTATGTAACAGCCTGATTAACACAGAAATAATCTGCTTACACACAGAAATACTCCCATTTAAAGCAAAGAACCAGAGGGCACAAAGCATATAGCCATCTAATTAGTAGAAAACATTTCCTTTCTCTTCCTCTGATTTTTGCTAACCCCAGTGCTCCTGAAAAGGTTGAGATGTATGCTGCACACCCTGAGTGTCCCTGCTGACGGAGAACTTGACAGGGAGGACGTGACCTTAACCCACTCACCCAGAAAAACACTGCCTGCAGCAGTCCCAGGCATGCTTGCCTCCGCTGCTTTCTCTTCAACAGAAAGGAGATGCTGCTGCTTCTCCATGCACTGCTTCTGAAAAAGGGGAGCAAAGCTGCCACAGGGGAAGGAAAAGAGGTGTCAGGATACCATGTCCCCCCCTCCACCCCTTACATAAATGTGATGAGGATGCCACAGAGAAGAGGCCATAGGGAACCTTGACACTGATGCTCTTCCCATTTTGGTTAACATCCTCCAGCTCCATGAAGTGTTTGCACCACACAGTAGTGCAAGCAGCAAGTGTTTTGGGGCAGCTGCAGTGTCTGGCTTTTGTGTGCATGTATGCACATATGGGAAACAATTCACAAGAGGAAATGGGACTAAATTCATCCTTTATACAGATATAACAGGACTGTTTGCAACATGGGATCCTATCAGTCGCTTTAAAGGAGGCACCCACTCAGCTTCCTGCCAGGGATCTGTGTTAGGCACAGAAGAATACAAATACAGATGTGATCTCGCCACATTGGGAGAGCTAAGAAAAGAGGGATAGAAGTCAGAAATCCAGCTTGATAGAGGCACGCATCTAAGTAAAACTGCAGTGCATAAGTATTTCAGTTGGATGCTGCAAGCAATTTGTTTTAAATCCATCTGCGTATCATACATACATTGGATATCTACAGGATAAGGTCTACAAAGATGAGAAGATAAACATTTCTTGCTTGTTTTCCTTCATGGCAGTTCTGATTTCAAGATGACAGCATAAGGATTACAGTTTCTCAGACCACTTGCTGTTCAGGGCACATCCCACACTCATTCCTTCTGCAGATGCTTTTTAATGTCAGTACATGGATCAACAACAGGACGTAGTCCCCAGGAAACAGCCTGGCACCCTAACAGAAAAAAGAAAGGCTTGGGCAGTGAAGTAGACAATGAGCTATACTGATGCAGGACAGATTCTTCATTTCAAAGAGAAAAATCTGCATTCTTCAGTGTTCAAAAATTTAATCTCTATTCAGTTCAATGGAGCAGCTTTATAATTTACAGAACCAGATAAAGCTAGAAGATGTAATGTGAAATATCTGAAGCAGTTCTTCCCCTGTATTAAAATGCACCTTGGGCAACAGAGCTTTAACTTCTCTTAAAATATGTTTCTAGCAGATAAGTAAACAATTTGGACGTGAAATGAAAATTTTCAAGATAGCTACAGTTGGAAAAACATCAACTCATGTTAGACTTCAGCTGCAGTGCCCCACTGATAAGTTTTTCGGGTTGTTTGGCATAGCTGAAAGGAAGCAGCTTAGGTAGAATAAAAAGCTCTTTGCATACAAGTTGTTGGATCAGAGATAGCAAGAAGAAAGACATCATTTTTGCATCAAAATTCTGGAAGTGGTCTTGATGACAGGATTGAATCACATGCCAGAGCACCTGGCCAGAGCGAGCTGAGCATCTCCACTAGTGAACTTTGCCATGCCCATAAGGTGTGAGGGGAATGATGCTCGCTCTTCTAATTGGTTTTTTACACAATGGTAGAGGATTATACCACAAGCTTTTTATATAAGCATATAAGATTTAAAAGTGAAACCCCAGAAGATGGGAAATCAAATTAATGTTGGCTGACCAACTTCAAAACCCATCTTTTGTTACCTAAGCACATATATTATTCTTCAGGACTTCTGCTGCATTTACTATACTCTTTTACTATAGCCTTTCACATTTAATATTTTTAAATATGGACAAATAATTTGGGGACACAGCATTCTAGTAACAAAGCAGTTTTGTTTAGTATGAGCATGGTTTATTACACAAAATACATCTGATTGATCGTAAGAGAACATAGTACAGCAATGATTGCATATCCTTCTTGTACCTTGTACAAGATATTTACTCATTCATTTCCCAGTTCAACAGACTAATAAAGATCATCTGCTTGATTTTTAAGTATTTTCCTGTGCTCTTTCAGAACCCTAAAATGAATAAAAGCATTCAAAAACAAAACATGAAAATATTTTCATCAGAAACTGTGATTTTTTATGTCTCCAAATTTCAAGGAAGAATTCCTAAGTGGCTTACTACTAGTTTCTTTAATAGTTCTCTATAATTTATTACTATATTATTTTATGTGGGTAGATAACTTGCTATCCACATGAGACTGCTGAAGTTATTCATCATGCATTTTGATTCACTGGCCGATCTGACAGTGACTGACAATCTTTGGAAAAGTATAGTAGAGCTTAAAACCCTGATCTAACTTTTAAACAGCTTTCTCTGTGATACTGACATAATCACACAGAGTTTTACATATGTCACACTGTTACTGCAGCAACCTGGCCTCCTCTCCTCTGACTATTGATAGGGAGCCTCTGAGCTTGATACGGACTCAGATGTCTTGAGATTAATCTCTTGGGAGCATTCCAGAGAAATCAGGATTAATTTGCAGTTCCTCGAAAATGATGTAACTAATTCACGTAAACTACTTTTCATATTCCATCAGGCCTGAGCTTCCTATTCATAACCTTTATAGAAATGACTGGGTTGGCACAGGGCCCTCAAGACATTTAGGAGAAAGTCATTTGTACAGCAGGAAGGAGGATTTAAAACGGCTTTGGCTTCTCTTGTATTTTTCTTGAATGTAATAAGAGAAAAGGTTATTTTTGTGAAAGCAAAAGTTGTGGCTTTGTTTTGTGGGTTTTTTTTTTCCTCTGGATGTTTACATCTCAATGCATCTAATTTTGAGTTCTTCATATCTTCATCAGGGATGAGACCAAGACAATGAAAGCAAAGGATTGTGAGCACTGAGACATGTAGTTCCTGAAGCCAGTGTTAATTCATAGCTAGCACGGCTGTAAAATTTTATAAAGACACCTGAATATTTCATAAAGACTTCAACAGTTTTGATGGTACAGTCTACACCACTGCATATGGCTCGAATGCTGTGAAAGCCATTTTCCAACCGCCAAGACCCTTCCTTGGAGAAAAAGGGGGAAAACATGGTGCTAGAACAGACATTATGCAAGAGAAGTCAGATCAATTTATGTGGGTTTCTGTATTTGCCCGGGAGTTACAGCCTAGTAAAACACTTCACCACCTTGCCAGTGTATGTAATATCTTCATGAAAAGGACATAAAAACCGAAGTGTTTCTGTATTTGAAACATACATAATTACGTGTGTGCCACAGTGGAGTGGTCCATGGGAGTAGCAAAATGGGGGGAAAAAATGTAATTCTTCTGTATCCTAAAAATGTCCATTCCTTGCTAAGACTTAATACGCCTGATCTTCAGCAGAACACCACTCTGCTGACCAGATTGGAAGCCAGAGGCTTGAGAGGACACGGCAAACCATGCTGAAGATGCGTGTTGAAGACAGCGCAGTGAAAAGGCACTTCCAAGGGCCATGGATGTTGGTGGCCTCCGAGGGGCTTCTGGTTAAGGTCAGACACAGCACATAGTATTTGCCAGCTACCCAAATCAGAAGAGAAAGGCAGGTGCACCCCTTCTTCAGAGAATGCCCTGGGGTCAGGGAAAATATTCAGCGTTGGCTGCACTTAGGGCTGATCTCCAAGCACATGCAAAACATTCAGGTCATAAAACGCTCACCTACAAATTGTTTAGTTAAATGCACTTGGGCGTCTGTAGAAGCAACACTTAGCACTTCATTCTACTAATTTCCAAACGATCTAGCCAAATCTTCACCTAGTATACAAGCATAAGGACACATCAAAGTTGTGATACAGTGGACAGAGGTCTGAGGTGATGGCACTTGAGAGACCTGGAGTCGCTCCCTGTTTTGCCATCATTTTGCCAACAAAACGCTTGTTATCTGGCCCTGACTTTCCCAATCATAAAATCAAACCAATTGTATGTGCTTTGTGAAGTACTTTACTTTGAGCTCTACTGCTTCAGAAGATCTCCGTGTTGTTATTAATTATAATTCTTGTTGAAATACAACATGCAACAAAGCAGTAAGGAAACTAGTTCAACACCACCTTTCATTGCATGGTAGACCCTACAAGCACAAATTTCCATAAATTTTCCTTCTGGTTATATGATCAAAAGATATAAGGTACATGCAGCTTTTCTTCTCAGCACTGTCTTGCAGAATTACGCTAAACCAAATGTATATAATCCAGCTTCCTCTAAAGACAGTACGATTCAAAGTACTTGTTCATTGTCTAATTGTTCTACTGCACTACAATATACAGTAGCAGTGTTACTACAGCTAGGCAAAGCTATAGCAAGGCAAGACTCTTAAAGAGAAGTAGCATCGTTTGATTTACCTGTTCAGAGAGAGAGTTGTAAACCGAGATGCGTGGGCTGCTTTTGCTATTCAGTGCGGGAAAGCAGAGAGTTAAAAACTTACTGGCTTCTATGTGTGCTCTTGTGGACTGGAATGCCAAAGCTCTCAGGTAGGAAAAGATACTTAGCATTAAAGTAAGCAACTAAAGTAATACTTAGGATATGTAGGGCTGACATACAGACTGCCATTAACTGCAGAAACAGCAGTAGCAGATTAGGCAAGCCTAATTACTCACCTGGGGATCTGGCTTGCATGCTGAGGACATTAATGACACATCTCTCCCTGGGAGAGGAAGGGGAGGTGATCTTTAGTGGAAGTGAGTGGCAGTAAGCACAATTTAAACATCCTGACAGGACTTTGCTCCATTGCTCATCCCGGGGGAAGGGGAGAATAAACTCCTATCTTCAAATATTTTCTCTTCTTTTCTTACAGCTACCTAATGCTTTTGGTTTAAAAATAGCAATTTTTTTCTCAAAACCCTTTGATCCACAGCATACACTAGTTCCTTTTCCTGCTTATTCTGTCCAAAACGTTTAGAACTAAAAAGTCTTTATTACTTACACTGTAGTGAATGGCTCTTGCTTATTTTAGCATGCCTGGTCATTTTTAAAAAAAGTATTGTGGTTTTTTTTGGATTTGGTTTGTTGCTTTGGGTTTTTTTCTCCATAGGAGAGCATGCAAAATCAGTGATTTTAAGATCTCAGTGGTACACCACTGAATTCAGGGGGAGATCTGTTCGTTCTCCATCTGAGAGCCAAAGCAAAGCCTCAGCACCTATAATAATGATTCTAGCAGAAGTGTTGCTTGGACATAATGGCTGTGGGAAGTTTCACTGCTCTTTCATATGTAGGTAGAACAATGAGCTTTGCATACTTGATCACTCAAAACAAGTCCTATTCCATATTTCTGGAGGTACTTCTGCACTCTGACTGTCACTTCCACCTACTCAGCATTGCACCAGGGCCTCCATGCCATTTAGCAATATGGAAGGACGGCTGGTCTTGAACCCCAGCCAGAGCCAACATGCTGTAATTTCCCTTGAAACAGACCAAGTTTGCATGTGCGCATCCAATGGCAGAATGTAGGAACAATTTCAATGCTAACAGAATTTATAATGCTACCCTTTTAAACATGTGGTACAGCCTGAAAGCCCAAAGGGAAAAAAAAAAAAAACCAACTAGAAAGTGTAATTCTAAAGAGACTGATGGACCCAAGAAAAGAAGCTGAGCCTTTGTGACCACTTCTAAGTCTTTCACCGTACTACTCGGCCATATAACTGACTCACGTTTCCCAGTGCTTGTGCCACTCTGTTTCAGTGTCTCAGTACAGATGAAGCTGTAGAAAGATAATATAAGGGACCTTCTGCACTGTCAGGGGAATTAAAAAAAAAAAAAGAAAAAGATACTTTAACTGCCCTATCAGATACTCCTCTAGCTGAAATTAAAAAGATGCCTCTTCGTAATAATAAAGCAGTTTTAATTTTGAATTTAGATTTTGCTCAGTGCAAGCAAATTCATCATTCAAAAGCTAATCATTTTCTAGGTAATACTCTATCACCTTCAGCAGAAGGAGAAAGAAAGAGAGAGGGAAGGATAACAACATTCGCACTGCAAAGCTTTCCCAAAATCATGAACTCATTACTGCAAACTAAAAGCTGAAGTCAACCGAAAACTAGGACATACTGGGCTTGCAGGTTACAGAATCCAAAGCTGCAGAGTAAAACTAATCAGTTCTTGGATAGGATTTTTTTCTTTTTCACTGCAGTACAGTCTATAGTCTAGTTGGTCAAATCAAGCCTTTCTGAGAAAAGAAGATTAGAGGCAGTTGTTTAAAAAGAGGGGGGGGCGGTGTTGTGGAGAGCAGGATTTAAGCTTTATTACTGACCAGGATATACAAAACAGACTGTAATGAAAAAACAGTATTGAGGTTGTACTTGTGGTCTGAGCGGAAAATATTAAGCGAAGACAGGGGCATATGGAGGAGCTTATAGTTACAGCAAGAACTGATGCTGAGGCAAATGCAAGTGAAATTAGGCGTTATGGGAAAGTCACAGGAATTTATAAGAAAGATTACAGTTGAATACTACAAATAGGCTATTAAGCAAGAAAGGAAATTCAAAGAAATTCAATTTTATTTTATGTATAAGGATTGCTCTTCCTACAATGATCACTGAACACTGCCTGAATTGTTAATTGAAAAGTACTAGGTAAAGCATCAGCCATCTTGCAATATATGACAAAAAATTGTTATCCTTTGGCAAAGGATATCAAAATGTCATTGATATCAAGGATATCAATTTCATTGTTTTGGAGATTTCATCCTGCATTTTCCTGAAGTCTGAACTGTCTGTACCAATGCGTATATGTTACATAAACGTGTTTGAATCACAGCAGGATGCCCTATTTATATTCCCACCTGGAGCTCAGTGCAGCACAATGGAACTATTTTGCACAGGGGCACATTAAAGTATACCTTGCATAAGTTAAAAGAAAATAATAAAATACTGCAGCATAGATATCAATCACCTGGCTTGCTGTCCACCTCCTTTTCCTGTAATCTACTTGAATTTTGACCAACACAACTATGTGAAATTTGCCATAGTGAACCACCTATCTTCCAAGATGTGAAATGCAGGACTAATACATCTTTCTGATGCATTTTTTTAAATGTTTTTCATACCTCTCAGTATTGCATTAAACACCCTAGCTCTCATCGAAGCTAGGCGAATCCAGTCTTTTTTCCCTAATTTTCATTTTCAGGTCTTGAGACCTTCCCTTTGATGCTCTCCATCAGCCTTTACTGACAAGTAGCCCAGGACAGAAGCAACTGAAGCTTAGTGTTTTTATTAATACAGCTCCGAGCAGTTGGTTGCCTGCTGCATAATCATCAACCCACAGTATTATAAACTATTTGAAGATGATCGTGTGCCTTTACAGCTCACCTATTTCAAGCTATAGCAGATACTTAGAATGTATATTCTGACAACAGAGACACAAACCATCAATTTTCTGGAAAGTGATAGTCTCTTCTATAGCTTCTTTAAGTCCTGACAGTACTTTACACTGTCCCAGCAATAAGGACGTTCTGGCAGCAGCACAGCCATCCAGTAAACACACCTACTAAGGCATCAAGAGCTGACAGTGGAACAGGTCACCATAATGTTGGCAAGCTTCATGTGCTCAATAACCACCACTGCTTGGCCTCAAGACTGAGCTCCAGAAATGGTCTGTAGAGTGTACCGGTGTAAAACAAGAGATAAAGATGTGTAGAACTTGATTCTGGCAGATCCTGCTCATCATTAGGAAGCGTAGTAAGTAGGTAGGTCAATCAGGGAAATTACAAAAGTTTCATTGTTCTCAATATATTAAGTACGTTCAGGCAGCTTTTCAGGCAATTTAAATTGGCATAATTCCCTTCAGTTCAATAAAAGGATGACTATTTACATCAGCTGAGCACTAGCTTCACAACTTTTTAATATTCCCCAACAGAGTGAGCCAGTACAGCAAACATCTTCCACTGTATTAATGCCTGGAAATACAATGGTATAGAACACAAAGTAATTCACCCCTCTGCACCATCAACCCTAAATGGCAGAACACAAAGAAATCACCAGAGGTTTTCATCGTAAGATTTTAGAGTGAAACCATGCAAAACATTATTCAGTCAAGTGTGTTCTCTGAGCTCACTCTACACATCGAGGCCACTTGGCTCCACTGACCTTTAAAGTGTCCTGCCAAGTTGCTGGAAATACATTTTTCATCTGCCTTTTATAAGATATTTTTAACTTGATTAACAATTTAAAGTTTGTAAAAAGAAAAAAAACTTGCACTGTCTCACACATGTACAGTACTGTCAAATCTAATGAGGAGAGAGATGCACAAAAATTGATGTCTGGACATTTTGGTAACAAACCTTTAGAAATATTTATAGCAAAATACTTTCCTATTATGCATAGAATGAAGACATTTAACCAAACTGTATTACAGTGATTTATAAACCACAGAGAATTCAGCATCTGGTGAACAAAATGTAGTTAATGGCTTATCATCTAATAACAGAAAATTCAGTCCCACTTCCGACAACATTATGGAATAGAATAATTTGTGGACACCTAGTAAGAAACACTTTTGAAATGTAACATTTTTAATAGTGTTCAAATATGATATTTTCCAAATCCTGTTTTGCCATGTCACACTGATGAAGCTCAAAAGTGTATTAATATCATCCCCATCATAAACAAAATCTCAAAAAGAGTTGACAAGACGAACCAGATTTGCAGTGTTTCAGGGTTTTGTCCCTATCATTCTCATAGTGCGGCAAAGGTAATATCACACAGGAAAAAGCCTCATAATTCTTGTCCTGCTTGGGGAAATACAGACATATATTTTGGAATATACATATGGAAATTTTCAACTTATTAGAAAATAATATTTTTCAGGTTAGGTTGACTTATCTGTGTCTGGTTTAAATCTATATTTCTCAATTGCAAAGAAATATTATGGGGCTAATCCTGCATCTTTGAAAACACAATTCACTAAACGACTGAGAATTTTGCTCTAGTAAGGAAAAAAGAAGTGCAGAGTATGAACTCATACTTAAATACTCCATTTAACTACAGAAACACATTACTGAAAATTACTTCTAGTACAAACAGAAGGGTATCTCTTTCATCACCTAAAGCAATTTCTATGAAACTTAACAATTGCTCATTTGCTTGTTTTCAGGACCTGTTAACTTTAGAGTTTAATTCCAAGATACAGCCAAGTATAACTTCCTACAGGTATTTGTTGAAAACCACCACATTCTCTTTGTAATTAATTCCAGTGATATGTTAATATCTGGAGTAGTACCTCAACTATTGGTTAGTTCTAATCCGAAGCGCAGCTTGAAAGACTACCATTCATAAATTCTCGTGTAATAGCATTGAAATATATTCTTATAACCTAGTTAGAAGCTGTAATGGCCTTAAGCACATAAATTAAGAAATGAGGAAGCTCAGCATCTACTATTAACAATTAAATTTTGTGGCTGCAGAGATTTCCATGCTTTGGAGGCTGTTTTTGCAACTTAGTGCCTACTTGTCTTAATTTATATTCTTCCTTCTGCTATTTGAGCTCATTTATTTTATACAAGTGGTAGAAGTGGAATGGATAAGAAGGTTAGGTTGACTAAGTGTAAAAACTGGAAAATTCTTGATATTAAATAAAAAATATTAGGGTCATGAACTTCAAATATACCTTTCTATAATATAGTCTAGTGGGTTATGTGCCAACAAAGATGGTATTTCTCTGGAACAGCTCTAATAGATCTAATAGCTTTTTAACATGAATGTGAAAGAAATACTCAATAAGACACTAAAATTTAAGTATTGGATTACCTGAGACTGAAAACTATATCTTATCTCAAAATCCATTATTGTTATCCTAATGAGTTAGTTTTACTGGTCATACTGCCATCCCTCATTTTCTTGTTTAGAGGGCTAGGAAGGTAATCATTAGCTTGATGCTGAGAAATAGCTGGAATATCTATTGCTCGCGTATCCTTTCTCAACTAATGAAACACCAACAAAAGAATCCATTCATTTGTATTATAAACCAGAAAAATGATAATTAAAAAAAAAAAAAAGCAAAAGCTCCCCAACAGAGGAAAATGCAATTAAACTACCGGTGTATTAATTCAGATGCAAAATGCTACACCACTGCAGTGCTTTCCTTTCCTTAATTAAGTAAAACACGAAGAAGAAAGTCTGATGGCTTAATAGCATTTTATTCACTGTCAGAAATGCTTTGGGATGATTGTATCATGTTATCAAAAAGAGTGTTGGCGGAGTTACTGCCATTACTATTGTTTGTCACCTCTTAAGAGTGACAGATTCCATGGAGAAACTTGCTGCTGTTAACCAACGTGAAGGATTGATATTTTATAACACCATTAGTTTATAGGCAGGATAACTACAGTCATAAGAATTCATTTAATATTTTAGGCATTCATAGCCACATAACACATGAGGAGCATTTACTGTCCAGCAGCATCTCTTCTGATGTGTGTTTATTGCTGTGTTTGAAAGCTGAACAGTTTGTCATACTTAGCACTGTGTATATTGTGGTGGAAATAAGAGTTTAGCCAGTGTCAGGGTACTATTGTTGCACACACTGAAGGAGTGAATCCAAACTAGAGAAACACAGAGATCTTGCAGCAGACAGTCTACAAACCTGGGCAATTGCCTGGGAGCCTCACTAGACCAAAGAAAAGCGGCAAAGTAAGGTATGCAACGGGGAGCCTGACAGAGGGGGGAGTGCACACTCTAAACCACTGCCTGGGTCCCTGCAATGCTGATGCTAGCTGTGAAGCTGAGGTTTCACCCTGCAAGCATATATGTTTCCCTGTAACTCTGGCACGCTCCTTTTTCCTTCAGATGCTATTCCTATTAGAGGTAAATAAGTTAAGGGTTCCTAGAAGCAGTGATGATGCTCCTATATTTCCAACGCATGCTGCTGCAGCATGTAGCTAAGTTATTTGAATATCATCTACTTTCTTCCACAAGTTTCACTGGCTCTGAAATTACCACTATGTGAAAGCACAAAGCTTCATGCTTCATGTGCTCTGTGTCTGTGCACAGACACTCCCCTCGACTCCAAACGGGGCACAGTTACACTGTAGTGGTGAGCAGCGAAACGGCAAACTCCACCTGCATCCTGCGAGAAAGAAAGTGCGTATACACTGAATATGGACAGTTATAAACTTATTGCAGATTTTCAGCTGCAAGGCGTTGAGTGCCTTTAGCATTTCTTCCCCCCTTCCCTCCCCGTCCCCCCACTTGCCTTTGCACAGCACTTTGAGGGACTGTGTCCCTTAATATATTTAAATATTTTAGTCATCAGGTCCCTCGCTCTCTAAGCATATGAAGAGCCTTCCTCTTGATGCTTAAAGGAGTACTCATGTGGGGAAAACTGAGCGAGGTTAATGCTTGCCAGGTCAAAACACATCAGTCTTTTACTTTGCACAGGAACACGCCTTTAGGAATACATCTCCACGAGAGCTATAAACAGCCTCTTTTCTCTCTCTCTTTTTTTTTACTTCATGTTCAATGCTTCTCAAGCACTAAAGAGGGACAGGCAAGCAAAGGGGATAGGAAACAGAAGCGTGGCAGATTCTGCCTACATCTTTTCCAGCTTCTCCTAACCCGTAACTCTTCTGATACTTTGTATTCACTGTCTCACTTGACTGACACAAGAAACCCACTACAGGGAGCGAGGCTTCCTGTGAACTGAGCCCCGTTTCCATGGTGCGCAGTTTTCTACACAGATATAAATTGTTTTCTGGGACCACGCGTATGTTCGGCACTCGTGGAGCGCCAAGGGTTTGGCACCGAGGGCAAAGGAGGGCAACCGCGTCCCTTATCCTAAAAGGTGACCCTTGGCGTGCTACAGTCCCTTTCTCTCCCACCAGAGCCAGCGAGCTCCATCACTTTTCGGCACGCGTTTTAAGGTCACTGTACCATTCCCTCGGGGTCTCTGACTGGGTTTGGGCGTCCTCTACCCCCGCTGCCATCCTCCTCGTCCGCAGCCGAACGGCTCCCGAGATGCTCTTCCCAACCCCGTTCCCGGTCCCATCCGCCGGGATCCCAAACTTCCCTCCGGGGCAAACTTTCGGAGCGGCACCTCCGCAAGACCGCGACAGCGGAGCAAACGGAGCGGGCTAAGCGCGAACGCCCAGCCGGGGGAAGCGGCGGGCTGGGGGCAGCCCGGCACGGGGCTCCCCGCGGCTGCACCCCGCCCGCCGGTCCCGCTGCCCCGGCACGATCCAACACCGCGCAGCTCCCGGAGGGGCAAGAGCCCAGCAGCGGGAAGCCCCTCCGCAGCCCCCGGGAGACGGTGGTACCCGACGTCCCCAGGAGCCGGCGATGCTCGAAGCCCCTCTGCAGCCCCTGCGAGCCGCCCGGTGTCCCAATCCCCGGGAGCCGCTGGTGAACGAAGCTCCGGGATCCGGCGTTGCCACAAGCACCTTCGCAGCCCCCGGGAGCCGGTGGTGACCGAAGCCCTTCCGCCACCTCTGGGATTTGCCGGTGCCCCAAGCCCCTCCGCAGCCCCCGGGAACCCCCGGTGCTCGAAGCCCCGGGAGCCGGTGGTGCCCGAAGCCTCGAGCGCCCCCGGTGCCCGAAGCCCCTCCGCCTCCCGCGGGAGCTGCCGGAGCCCCAAAGCCCCTCCGCAGCCCCGGAGGCGGCGGTGCCCGCGGGCGGCACTCACCGATGCGCAGCACTTGCTGTCCGCTGCGGGGCACGCCGGCCCAGGCGCAGAGCAGCGCGAAGAGGAGCCGCCGCGGGCCGAGGGCGCTCGCCATGCTCGGCGCCCGCTCTCAGCTCATGCCGGGCTCCGCGGGCGGCTACCTGCGGCGGGGCCGGCTGCGCGCTCCGCGCCGCCCGCCCATGGCGCGGGGCCCCGCGCTCCCGCTGCCGCGCGGCTCCCGGCGCCCCGGCAGGGGACGGGGGGACCGGGCGGCTCCTCCCGCGGGGCGGGGCGGCGGTGACCCGGGATGGACGGGACGAGACGGGGGGCGGGGGGGGGGGGGGGGGGGGGGGGGGGGCAGCACGAACACGGGGACACGGGCACACGGACACGGGATTGGCCGGCTGCTCCCTGGCACGGGTGGACCCGCGCTGGGCAGGGACGGGGACAGGGGCTGGGGCGGGGATAGGGATAGGGATAGGGTTAGGGATGGGGATAGGGATAGGGATAGGGATAGGGATAGGGATAGGGATAGGGATAGGGATAGGGATAGGGATGGGGATGGGGACGGGGACGGGGACGGGGACGGATAGGGATAGGGGCAAGTGTAGAGACAGGAGCAGGGCAAGGCAGAGGCAAAGTAGAAGCACAGGACAGGGACAGGGGCTGGGATAGGGATAGGGATGGGGATGGGGATAGGGATAGGGATGGGGATAGGGATAGGGATAGGGATAGGGATAGGGATAGGGATAGGGATAGGGATAGGGATAGGGATAGGGATAGGGATAGGGACGGGGGCAGGGTCTGGGACAGGGACGGGACAGGGACTGTGACAGGGACAGGGCAGGGACAGTGGCAAGGGTAGGGGGAGGCCCGGGACAGGCAGGGGCAAAGTAGAGGCGGAGGAGAGGGACAGGGATCGGGGCAAGGCTAGGGACAGGGGCAAGGCAAGGCAGGGGCGAATTAGAGGCAGAGGACAGGGACGGGGGCTGGGATAGGGATAGGGGTAGGGATAGGGATGGGGATAGGGATAGGGATAGGGATAGGGATAGGGACAGGGATGGGGCAAGGCTAGGGACAGGGGCAAGGCAAGGCAGGAGCAGATTAGAGGCAGAGTACGGGTCAGCAGCAAGATAGAGGCAGAGGACAGGGACAGGGTAGAGGAGAGGACAGGAAAAGGAGGAGAGTAGTGGCAGAGGACAGGGGAAGGGGCAGAGATGCTCCCTGCCCCCTGTCGCACCAGGCAATTAGCCCTGTGTTTTACTCTGTGCTGTTCTGGCTCCCATGGATCTCTTTCCCACAAGGCTGGAGGCCCCTCCTTGGTCCAGGGGAAGCTTTTCCCCCTGTGCCCGTCAGCCCCACAATTCCTGCTTTTTTTCCTCCCAGTTTTATGGGAGTTTGAAACGCAGATGAAAGGCGAAGATGATGCAGGGGGGTGCCTGTGTGTGCGCGCATCCATTCTGGTGGGGGGCAGGCATGGGATAAGGTGCACAATTTCTGGAGGCTGAGGGATGCCCGGGGGGGATGAGGTGGAGGCAAGACAGCACCATCAACTGTTTGCCCCATTGGCAACTCTTTCTGGGGTGTGTTTGATACCCTGAACCTCTGCAACTGAGTAAGGGGCAGGAGGTAACATGTCCCCACAGCGCATCTCCACCGACATGGCAGGACAACAAGGGAACAGTAGGGCTGCTCGTCTGTGATCAGAAGTTCACAAAGTTCAAATGATGAAAACTCAAGGCCGGTTTTGAACCATTGGACACAGAGATGATAATACCTGTCCTAGTCTTGGCCAGCAGATTCTTCTCCCCATGACTTTATGTTATCAAGTGATTTTTAAAGTCTTTGTTTTAAAGGTTTAGTGAAACTCAAAATGCTCCACTGTAATGTAAACATATGGGTCCTCGGCTGATCTGAAAAAAAAGAAACAAAACATGACAGGAGAATGACTCCCACCTAGCAACAGAACTAAAATTGCATAGCTGAGAAATTGAAATAATTTAAATTTGTTTGTTTTGTATTCCTCTCCAGTCTAACTATTGTTCCAGAAATTAACTCCTTGGAGCAGTGGCAGCATATGCTGAAGTGCAATGGAAATACTCTACGGTATATCTCTCAGTCATACTCAAATGTTTCCTGAAAAGGCTGCCTCTACTGTTTACAGAGCAATTTAGGCTATTCACGAGTTCTCTACTTAGTGCTACCACTAAGTGCTACCATACTACTTAGTGCCCCACTTTATATTTCCTGTAGCATGTTTCACATGCATCTTGGAGAATGTTTGCCTGTGATGTTTATTTTTTTGTTTGTTTACCAAAGAGACATCCTTTCCTTAGGAATTGAGCTAAATCCGCTGGAAGGCACAAGCTCCCTGCCAGAAAGCAGGACGAGACAGGTTCATTTCCCTCTAGCTTTCATGCTTTGTCTCCTTCTGCCCTGACATGGTGAGGGCATGTAGCTCAGCTGGTGCCTCTTCTGTGGCTACCAGTTCTCCGCAGCTCTGAGAGGTGGCTGTGGATGTTGGCACGACTCCTCCAGCTCCATGCTGCTTTCACATCTCTGCATGACTGGCCACCTCATCTCTTGGTCTTGTGGGATGCACCCTAACACTGGATGAGAGACAGGCTCAGCCTTCACCCTCGCTGTTTCACACACATCACACCAGCTAAAGGTGACAATTACATTAAATCACTCATGTTGTTAATAACTACAGCATGTGCTCTTGTGTAGGAGGCAGAAAAGGAATCCGTCAGTCCCCCTTGGGCTGGACTGAATAGCTCGGTAACTTGGCACAGTGTTATAACCTATTACCTTTCAAACTGCTATACATGAGAGAAGGCGTGCTGCATCTCCTAGTCTAGGAAATACTCAGCCACTGAGCAATGGCTGATAACAGCTACCCTTCATCTACACACTCACCTATTGTACAAAACCATGCAGTAGACGTAACTCTGACTTGACTGGTAAATTTTATTTTCACAGTCACACTGGAACACCAAATAACTGATATAATAGCAAGTACCAAAGGCAAGTTAAATTAGTTCCATTTGACTGAGAAATGTCACTATTTTGAAGAAAAAAAAAAGTAAAAGGAAAATATATCATTGGGAAAATACACCTACTGATATTTTCAGAACTGCTTGTCCTCAACCTAAACGGGTTCCTTGCAAAAGTCAAAGACACCTCAGCATTCATTTCAGTGAGATAAGAGGTTGACCGGAACTATTTGCTTTTGAAAATACCACTGGTTTTAGTCTTCTGCTTCTTTTAAGTGTGTGGACTGAACAGAATGGGACAAACAAGAGCTTAATAAAGAATGCAAGAGGGTGGTATAGGTCTGGGGGCAGTTGCTGCTGGTAGAAGAAACCTGAACTGCTCAAACTCTACTAACCCCTCATGGCAGGAGTGGCTCATAGGAAACTTCCAAGGGTACCAGCTTCTGCTTCAGTTGTATTCCATTGTCTTGTTCATAAGGAGTGAGGGCTTTTAAAAAACTACAAGCAGGAATACGAAAATTCAAACTTGCTCTAATGCAGCAAAGGCTGGACAAACTTTAAAATTAAGTACTGTCTGTTCACTATCGCAGAACATATTTTTTGCTGAATTTTTCTGGTTTTATTTGTGTATATGACCCTTCTGACCTGCACCGGTTGGAGCAGACATGGAGTGGACATTTGCATTTTCACAGTTCTTCACAGGAAAACTGGGAGAGAGGGAAAGGATTTTTAAACTTCCTGCTTTAAGGTTTAAAACATTCCCTCTCCTCAAAGTAGTTCTGAAAAAAAAAAAAAAAAGATATTTTAGAATTAGAAAGGGACCATTTTGAAATGTAAAGGGGCAGAAAAAGTTTTAAACTGACAGAAATTTCCCTGCAAGTATCTCCCAGGTTTCTAGTTTTGCAGTAAGCTCTAATCCATATAGTTCTTCCGTTGCTTACAGCCTAGTAAATCACCCAGTTTTAACTTTGTCCCACAAAATCATGGCATGCTTTACAAGGAGTGTTGTTTTATTTCTGCCTGATATTTTAAAATAAGAATCCCTGATACACTTAATCTTGCTGGTCTCCAGTTATTAATGTTCTCAAATATTTAATCTCCTTTTGGGCTTTGTTCAGAAAGAGCAGGGGGAAAGCCCAGGTGTCTTGCCATTTTTTTTCTCCCATTTAAAGAAGTTTAAATGCCCAGAGCCCTGACATATGTTCAGCTCATACTGGCTGCTACAATTTCTTACTCATTCACTGCATTGCCAATATTTAGATGAATTTATTAGTAAGATGTGTTGGAACACTTCGGGAATGAAAGGTAGCATGTGTAATCGAAGTCTGTTCTTATCACACAGCACATTAATATCACAAATAGTAACAGAGTCTTTTATGCAAGAATTTGCAGTCTTTATTCTTGTTTCACAACTTCAAATTCCAGTTAGATATAATGCATAATTATTATGCAATTTGCTGTTTAATAATACTATTAGGCTAACAGATAAAACCTTGTCTGAAATGAGGGACTCATGACAGAATCTGAGGATGTAAACTACCTCCCCCACATTCTGCATTAGTTTCAGAATTCTCGTTTTGAGTTTGGATGTGGTCAAAATATCAGAAGGACAAGTGTATGCAAACAATAGGAAAACTTTGAATCTCCAGCAAATGTGGAAATTTTCTCAATTTCTAGGTCAAGTCCCAAGAAATTTTAGCTGGTGTTGTGTCATCCTCGGGACTTTAAGCAGACATTTTCGAGTCTAAGCTACTTTCCTACCGAGTTGAGGTCACAGGCTGCAGTTAGCATCCACATTTGTCTCCCAATAGCCTTCTACTATCACGCAGTACAAGTTTTAGCAATAGCTTGTACAATACTGCAGTAGTAAAAGCTCCAAATGGAGACATAATAAATCAGACTTCTCCAAGTCTTTCATAACCTATGTACAACACCTGGTAACACAGAAACTGACAGCATCATCTAAAAATAACCACATCATATCATCATCCTGTTCTTCAAACAAATAGCCGTGATCTTAAAAAAATTTTTTGATTATGAGTGTACCTCAGAAAAAGGCTGAGAAAAACTGAAGGATAAAAGAAGAGTCCAAACCATCCCTCTCTTCTCCTTTTCTGTTTCCACTTGGTCACACATTTTCTTTCAACGTAATTTGCAAAGTAAGTATCACTTCAAAGGTGATAGGAACAGAAAGCCCCAGCATCCATTGTAGTTCCTTTGGTTGCAGACTTGGGTTTGGATGTTTGTCAAGGTTTAGGCCTGGCCCAGCTTGATTGGCACTTAAACGTGAGCAGTTGTGAACCCAATCCCCGCACCCCACCTAAGAAAGGGGAAAGGGAAATGAGAGAAAGAGACTTGTGGCTTGGAAACTAAAACTAAAACAGCTTCAATGAGACAATAATAACAAGGAAAACACTACTAATACGAAAAGACTACTAATAGGAAAATAATAAAATATATACAGATAGACAAAGTTGAACCCCCCCTTGATGACTATATCACCAGTGATGCTGCAAAGCACTTTGTCCTCCACTCCACTGACCGGGAACACACAAGGAGCAAGGCCCAAGCATCTGTGCAGCCAACAGGAACACAAATGACCTTTATGGCTCTGAGGGTGCTATTGCCCATGAAGAACAGCTATCGTGGGAGAGCTGCTACAGAGATCTGTGTAAGACAACATGATGAGGCAAGAAATTTGGTCTGTAGAGCTGAGCTGGTGGATGTGATAGAGTGCTGTGCTGGCATTGGCAGGGGAGAGGAGAGAGCTTTTTGAGTGGAATTATTCCAGGTTCCCCAGACATGCCCTCAATTTTGCTTCAGCCAAAGGCAAAGATTATTTTTATAATTTTTTCCCTCTCTAACAGCTTGTAACCAAAACACCACTGAATTTTACGTGAGGAGACTGAATTGATTTTTAAACTTGTTATAAAAGAGTTAAGACAAAAATATTTCTACGGAAGCAACATAATACATAGGAAAGCAAATGTAAATTATTTCCTCTACAAAAATATCACCATGATTACAGCAAGTTTGCACACCACATTTTTAAAAGTTTTTTTTTGCTCAAGTGTTCCCTTTATTTATGTTCCCAAACCTACAAATGCAGTTGTCCTCTTTCCAAACTCTTTTCATCAAAAATGCTGCAGCGAATCTCTTAACAAACTAACATTGATCCACTACATTGAACTGGTCTGACATTAATCTGCAAAACTGCTTTTTCCTGAGAAGCAGATACTTTTATCCACCATTTATTTAGCTAAAAGACATAAATAACCTACAACTCAAATGCAACCCACCGAAAACCTTTCTCAGCCAAAGACCTATTACATTTTTTTCTCTACCATATGGTACACCAGAGACTTTTTGAAAAAGAAAATTTCTACTGTATATACATAAAACATCCTGGCACATCTTCTACTGAAGAAGGGTCTTTTATCAAATTCTGCTTAGTCACGTTAATAGAAATCTAGAAAGTGCCATTAAAACGAGTAGAGTCAACGTGAGCTTCCAACGTTTACCAAGAGCGATGCTTCTGCACTGAGAAGCTCTTGTCATATTTCCTTTTTACAGAAAAGAAATCTTTTAGCACATAATGCAGAGAGGAGAGGAATTTGCACTGTTTTGTATTAAACTGCACTGTTTCCCCAGTGTCTATTTCTCTTTTCTACCATTGAGTAAATATTAATTATGAGTAAGCTGGTGGGGTAAATGAATGACTGTTTCAAATCTCTACCAGTATTATTTAAATGTGTCCTAACTAATTTTTCTCCTTCCATACTTAATTCAAAAGAGTTACTTAAATGTCAAAAAGAGAATATTTCACTTCATTATTGTAGTACCCCAGCACTAACGAAATGGAGTGGGACCTGAGGGAGAAACATCCTGCTATTTTCTGCCCTTTTCTTCTTGGATTGACAAGACCAGGAGAATTAGTTCCCTGGTTTCTCCAGAAATACATTTCTTTCTGCTCTGATGTAGTCAGCAACATGAGAAGACATGAGAGAGCTTCTGCTTGCTCTCTCAAGGACTCTAACAGATAGTTCACCACTTACTATCAGCTGGAGCAGCTCTTGGGTGGCAAGTTCCTCAGTACTTCAGCAGATCTCAGGGGTCAGTGCAAATTCTGGAGATCCCTCAGAAGTGCCCTACTTCTCCCAAGCAACAGATGATAGGACAAGGGGGAATGGCCTCAAGCTGCACCAGGGGAGGTTCAGACTGGATATCAGGAAGAAATCTTTCACAGAAAGGGTCATTGGGCACTGGCAGAGGCTGCCCAGGGAGGTGGTTGAGTCACCATCCCTGGAGGTGTTTAAAAGACAGGTAGACAAGGTGCTCAGGGACATGGTTTAGTGGCAGATATGAATAGTTGATCTCAGTGATCTAAGAGGTCTTTTCCAACCTAGTGATAATGTGATTTTATGATTCTACTTGTTTCTGCAACTCATCCTTTGTGTTGTGCAGCTAAGTCCATCCCAGGCCAAAATGATGCTGCTCCCAGGGCAGCTGGATGAGTAGCAAGTTGTTCCAAGAGCAGTTCTGGCATTTGTAGGCCTTTTTCAATTCATGAAGATTTTGGAAAAATGAATCAAGATTTTGGAAAAAAAAACCTCCATTGTTTAGGAAAGACTACAAGTTCACCCATAGCAATCATTGTGGTTTAACCCTAGCTGGCAACTAAGCCACACACAGCCACTCGCTTACTCCTTGCTGGTGAGGTGCAGGAGGGAACTGGAAAAGTAAAAGTGAGAAAACTTGTGCATTGAGATAAAAACAATTAAATGGGCAAAACAAAAGCTGCACATGCAGGCAAAGTAAAATAAAGAATTACTTCACTACTCCCCATCGTTGGGCACGTGGTCAGCCATCTCCAGGAAAACAGGGCTCCGTCACAGTAAAGGTCACTTGGGAAGATGAGCTTTATATGCTGAGCATGACATCATACGGTATGGAATATCTCTTTTGTCAGCTGGACGTCAGCTGGGGTCAGCTGTTCCAGCTGTGTCCTCTCCCAGCTTCTTGTGCACCTCCAGCCTAGTTGCTGATGGGGTGGGGTGAGAAGCAGAAAAGGCCTTGACTGTGTGTGAGTAGTGCTTAGAAATAACGAAAACATCCCTGAATTATCAGCACTGTTTCCAGCACAAATCAAAAACATAGCCCCATACTAGCTACTAGAAAGGAAATTAACTCCATACCAGCCAAAACCAGCACAACAATAAATGTTTCATTTTAAATATATATGATTCATATATTGATAGTTCACATCATCATTTATGTAGCATCTGGCAAAATTAAATTCACAGAAAGCAGTAGATTTTGGGTTTAAAGCTCTGCATTGTAAGGATCGCAGACACTATGTTTGCTCTTTGAATGTTTTGTGATTCACTTGGCATTTACATGATTGATTTTAAATATGCACACATGATAAAATATGGTGTGCTATCTGTGATTAAAAAACAATATATGGGATTTTGACTATGTCTATAGATAAACATCTAAACACACATGTGGGAGCAACGCCAAGTATATGGAAGATTAATTGGGACTAAGATAAAGCATGAAGGTGATACCAAGCATATTAGAATAAACATTATTAAAAAAAAACAGGTGTTCCAAGCTAGACACACAGGATAATGAGTCTTGAATGTGTGAGAAGACCAGGCTGGAAAAAACTGCCCATGAATAAGTGAATTGGAGATATGACTGAAAACAGTCAGGAGAGTATAGAATAGACAAAACTAAACCCATCCTGTTTGTCTGAAGTTCAGAAGCCAACGAGCTGTATAAAGATGAGATATAATGAGAGAAGCCAGTAGTACTTTCTTAATTTGAGTCCTGTATGCCATGCTGATTAAAAGAATATGCTTAGAGAAGATTAAAAGGTCTGTGTCTCCTTCATCACCACAATACTTGCCTATCAGCATGTAATTTCAAAAGCTACTTAGAAGATTTTGATATCTGTATACTATATACAGATAAATAAATATACTTTATGTATGTATTATATATATGTGTGTGAATTTTTAATAATCTGGGTTACTAGTTTTTTTTGTGGCAATGCACAGCACTTCCAGCCTAGCCCAGGCAGGGGTTCCATTGTTGTAGGCACACGTGTGGGCAGTGCTGGAAATGAAGCAGTATGCATCACTGTGCCATACCAGCACTGCTCAGAACTCCACAATCATCTATTAGCAGTCTTTCATCTCCTCTCTCTATGTGTGAGATGAATTAGTTGAATGCAGTATTGCTTGTGCTCCTTCGCCTTTTCAATCACTATCCACAGGGAGATCTTCTCCACTCTATGAAAAACTTATATTAGAAAAAAAAGAAAGATGAGCAGCAAAGAAGGTAACTTACTTCACCTGCACAGTCAAGGAGAACGTGGAAAAGTAGCTTGTGCTTTCCACTTTTTATTTGATGTTGACCATGCTCAATTTTTGTTATGGGCGTAAGAGTTAGCACAAGTACTAGAGGAGTAAACCAGAATGTAAGTGTCAAGAAATGGAATAAGGTAGAAGGAAGCCTATTAAGAATGAAGGATAGAGGGGCGAAGTAGGAGTCTTAAGAGGAAAGATAAAGAAGGAAAATCTCCACAGGCAAGCAGAGCTGGAGCTCCACTTGCAATCCCATTTGTACTCCCCACAGTGCTACTTGTGGTGAAACACGAGGACCCATCTGGGTCTCTGCCTGTGCCACAGCTCTTGACAGCTTTATTGGTATTGATAAATAACACATGCTGATTGTTGGCTTTTCAGCAAGGCCAGATCTCAACACTGAAATGAATGCCTATAAACAGACCACAGTGCTGCAGCATCACTGAGTCTTAAGTAGACTTAGAAAAGCTTCCTTTTTTTGGACTCCTCCATGTTCAGACAAGGGTCATTAGTATATGCTTGTGTATGTGTACTTCTGTATGTGCCAATATGAAAGTACAAGATCACCCGTCTTGGAGTGCCCTTGGAGTGTCCATGCAAGCCAGCCCTGCACACAGATCCCACCTTTCAACCTTCAGCCTTACACAGATCTTCTCCTGAAAGCCGTGAAGGTGCAGAGCACGATGAGGAGAACACATCTCCAGGGAAAATGAATGGGAACAGCAGGAAAAAATGTCACTGTGGCTCTTCTGTCACCAAGGCCATGCCACATAAAGACACCTCTGTGTCACTGTGATGTCTAGCATCACTAACACAGTGCTCTGTTCAGGATAATTTACTGTTTTTCTTAGTAATGTATAAAAGGTGGGGAAGTGTAGCATGTCCAGTGCCTTTTACCCATGTGTCTGATAATGAGGTGCATAAGCTCCTGCTCTTGCCATGTGTCTAAATGTCGGTAAATTGTGCGGTGCTAATATTTAGGCTAACTCTAATGATAAGATGAACAGACAGTGTCTGGAGCTTGCTTTTAGCTGGTCCTCCCCTGGCAGCTAACATCATGTTGGTGTTGCTGGGACTGAGATTGAACCAGCTGTGTTTGGCTGCTTGGGGGTTGCCCATTCCATTGACTTTGGGGTTTGAATCAAGTTCTTTAATATTTTGATGTTTGAAGGAAGCTTCCAATCTAATATATTTCTTATAATTACAAGAGGAATTATACATGAAAACAATTCCAGTTTTAAATGCCATCAAGTTAAGGAGACCTGTTCTTTCAGAGTTAGCCTGAAGTTCCTATGTGCAAGCAAAATGTGTTATCCTAAAACCTATGCTTTTATATGATATTCTTTTATGGATGTTTTAATAACTCAAAGCCTACACAAACTGTATTTCTGTAAGCAACTTGTATATATTTTTAAAGTGACTCTCCTTTGCAGTGTCCAAATTAAACTCAAGCTGCTCTATTACACCTGTAAGCCAATTTCTTGCATGTTTTTCTTTTTGCCTCTTATATAGCTAATGATGCCGAAGACCTCTGTATTAACATTATATTGTGAGTTGAAAACAATCACATTCTCCATATTCTCTGTTCCCACTTGGGGTTTTGTTTTGTCCTGACTTCTGACTAATTCACATTCTGTCCACTCTACTGCGTTGCTGCATGAACGCTCCCTGCAACTAGCTGATGACTATTCCATTATTTGACTCAGTAGAAACATTTTTCTGCCTTTTGTGTAGGAAGCAGAAGAGGATAATACAACTCAGCCAAAATCCCACATTTTTCTCTGTTGTATCAAAAAATTAGGGCTGGCATCACCAACTGTAAAATGTCCCTTTGCAAAAAGCACTATAGGTAACAAGACTGAAACTGAGTCTAGATGTACCTTCCTCCTCTCTAGCATCGACATTGATAGTTGACTATGTAAATCAAAGACAGTGTCAGGAGAAGTTGATCACATACCTGTAACAATAGTGCTGTAATTGAGAAATCTACTGCCAGCCTTCCTAGATCTCTTTTGACTCGATGAAGTTCTTAATTAGCTTGAAGTAGAGGTGAATTGAAACAATCCAATTTATATAGGTCAACTTCACAGCTGTGACCATAATACTTAGTGCAGTATCTTTTAGGAAAGAATAAAATGCTTTTGTACTTGAGAAATTAATCAGCACAGTTATTTTTACTGCTTTGGATCACTTAAGTCTTCCTTCACAACGCTAATTCCTGATTCTTTCCTACTTACATAATGTGTACACTGCTGAGTATAGGTTGATTTTCTCATTGTGACAAATAGGTATATTTTTTCAGTTGTTTACCCTTTTACGTATTTTACCAAGGTGTGAAGAAGAATGGAAAGCTATTTCACTACTATTAAAAAAAAAAAACAAACTGAAAAAAATCCATCATAGAAAGCTTAATTATTCTTTATAAGTGGGTATAGAATCATTGACTGGTTTAGATTGGTAGGGTCCTTTAGGACCCTGTAGTCCAATCCCCTGGCGGTGAGCAGGGACATCTTCAACTAGATCACCTGCAATTTCTTGAAAGAGAAGAAGCTGCTTTGGGAAGGCTGGGTCAGGCTGATAGATCAAGACTAACCCCTCAGTTTTTGGTCATCCTAAGAACCGAAGTACAGTACATGCTTCGTTCCGGAAATTTTTGGAGACCCTTCATTCCCTTAGGCATTTCCTCTCCAATAAAATACTTGAAAGTTCTTCAGTGTTTCTAGTACATAAGAAAATCTGTAAAGATGTCAGGTCTTTATCATAAAGACTGCTTGTCTGCTAGGTACCCTTTTATCCTACAAATGCAGAGCAGTGCTTTCTTTTCCACATGCAGAATTTTCAGAGGTTTTAATTGAAAAAAATTCCTTCAGAGAAATGGTAGTAAGAATAATCAATTGAAATTAAAGTACTTAAAGAATATATCATCTTATTTCAGTGTTTCCAAGTTTGTGTTTCTGTCTGACTTTCAAAATATTTAAATATTTGAAATAAATTCTGGGATGTAAGTTCCACATTCAAAACTGAGCACATCTCTGTTTGAATTACAGAATGGCTGAGGCAGGAAAGTACCTCTTGAAATCATCTAGTCCAAGACCCATGCTCAAGCAGAGCCACCCAAATTAGGTTGCTTAGGGTCTGCCCAGTCCGGTTTTGTGCATCTATGCCGTTATTGATGACTCTTACTTTTAGTCTCGGTTTTTCTTATGTTCGGAAGTCAGATCCCAAGTGACAAGACATCTGAAGCCAGATTAATAATGAGGCAAAGGCCTTGTGCTACAAAATCTTCTAGGTATTTTTAACATTTTGTCTGTGTAACAGCAAAATAAAATTTAAAAAATCAACATTATTTCTTACTTCATTTAGCAGGAAAAGTGTGAGTCACACAATAATTGACCTACATACACCCTCACTTGTTTAAGCTCAAAACCTTTGCTTGCATCTCATAAATGGATCATTTTCTATGCTTTTCTTTATTATTAATATTAGTTGATATTGAATGGTTATTCTCTTGGTTTGACAGGGGGAAAAAACCCAGCATTGTGGAAAACATTTATATTAAAAGATCAAAGTTGGAATGATGGCTACTTCTGTCTTTACAGAAGATGTGTCCTGTGTAAAATTTGACTTTTAGGAATCTCTGTTCCTTTAGTTGTTGACCACAGAGAAATACAACGAAATTCCCTGCCTTGAATGTATCTGAGACAAATTCAGAGACTTTGAATGTGAACAGAAGAGAGAGCTTGTCATGCTTTTGAAGACACACTAAGGAAACAATTCTGGGAACAACTGCCAGGGGTTGGACAAGCAAAACTAGCAGCAGGTCCACAGAGGAAGAGTGTAAGAACAGGCATAAGAAAGGAAGGTGTTGGCCAGTACTTTCCCCTACTTCCCATCCCAGGTTTTCCCATCTGTGGCACATGGACTTCTCAGTGCAGCAGCACCGAGTTCAGCGGATTTGGTATAAATTATTCCCATGTGAAGCCCACTCTCTGTTATAGTCCATATACATATATATATATGGTATGCTACGCAAAGATCTGGCACACTTTACACAGTGCAGCTACAGAAACAGGTTATGGAGGGCTTGAAGTGCTATAACATTTTCTGTTTGTGAAAAACTTCTTTCTGCCTTGGGGGAGTAGACTGTCAGAATGTTGTACACAGCTTCAAAACATAATTTTAATATTCTAGTTTCAGAAAAAAAAAGGTGGTATATCTTTAATCTCATTCACGGCTCAGTTATATCAGAAATCCACCTAAATTAACATGATTTCACTTCAGTAAGCCTGTGACAAAGAAGATCTATGGTCCAAGCACCACCAGTGTCTTGACTTTTTTACACCAAATAAATGCAGTGTAGTTACAGCAAATTCCAGAACCTCTTCATTTCTTGTACATGGTGGAGACACCTGATGCCAATGGAACAATTTGAGAGATAGTGCATAAGGCTCACCTCCCTCCCTTACAAACACATGAAAACGAAATCCAGACTGGTTGACAAGGAATCAGAAAAAAACCCACCATCAATTAGCACACATAACAAAGCAATTCACTGTATGCAATAGCACAGAATGCACAAAGTAAGTTAAAAATATTTGTATACTTTAAACTTTTCTAATTATACAATTATAGTTATTTTTTTTTCCATGTAGAGGTGTGATATGTAAAACTGGTTGTAGTGTAGTGATAGAAGTATTTGAATGTTGAACTTCAAAGTAAAATGTTGGGCCACTCTAAGATCAGCAGAAGCAGAAGAGAAATGGACTGAGAAATTTCAGAAGAGAAATTTCTGGGAATGTGGAATCTCTTTTTCATATGAAAAGATGCTATGTTTGTGTAGATACACGGGTCACTGATTTAAATGTGCACGCTTTTTCCTCTTTGATAGTAGGAAAGAGAAAATTTTAAACTAAATACCATTGTTGTAGTCTGGTATATTTTAGTTGTCATATATCAGATGTCCCTCCAGTGGCTGAAGGTGACAGGTTTCTCTGACCCTTGTAGCTGTCAAAGGATTAGGGCTCTTGTCAGGGCTGTTCAGGAAGATCTTTCCTACAGTGTATACAGGACAAAGCACACTGCATCCAAAAGTTGAATTAATTTGCTGTTGCTCTATTTTAAATACTTTTCCACTTCCCAAGCCTGCCAGCCTTGCACAACTCCAGCCCCTGAGAAAGTATGAAGTTCTCTCTTCTTCTGCCTCACTTGTTCCATACGTGGGGTCTGACACAGACATATATGCAAACCCATTGCATTAAGTACCTGCTGTTTGCTTAACTAATAAGCCAGTTTTCTGAGTTTAATAGTTTCCTGTGTTCTACCATTCATTACTCACAGACAGCAGTCATTTAATATCACTCTGTTAGGCATTTACTGTTGTAAAGTTACATGGCAATCTGGCTGAATGTAAAGTTCAAGTAAATGTATCAATACGCTATGCCATTCCCTGTCCATCATATTGTGGGATGACCACAATTCCTATTCTTACCTGTGCTGTTGTAGTATGTATGATTATCCTGCCTTTTATAGAACTGATTGATAGTATTTACATCTGGCTACGAAGGGTGTGCCATTTTCTTAACAGAAAATATTATGTTTTATCTCCTTTATTAAATTTTGACTATTTTAATATCCTAATGTACCACCAGCTTCACAGCTTGATGATAATTTTGTAGAGCTGAGCAGTGGAATGTGTACCCAGAATTCATGTTTTGCCTTTTCAGTTTTTTGAAGCTTCATCCATGCAACATTTTCATGTTTGCCCCCAAGGCAGATACTGTTTCTGATGTGGCCTTATGACTAGTCAAACATTATTTGCAGCCTGACTTTTTAATGCAAGTAAGCTAAGCATGCCCAGAGTTTTAGTTTAGTTCATGTCAAGCCCATTATATTCCCACATAGCATCCTAAGAGCTACTTCTATCAGCACCAGAGTCAGAACTTCCTCCTTTGATTCATTTGTAAGCCCCATTCTTTATTCTCATGTTTCATCTTAAAAGAAGTTTAGCATGGTAAATCCATTATCTTGTCTCAAAAACTTGTCCTTTCCCTTTTCCAGTGAAAACACAACAGGATACTTAGTGGTTTTATCTAAATAACCTGCCAAGAGAAGAAAACTTGTAACTTTTTAAATAAATAAGCCTATTTTAATCCCAAGCTATGAAAGAAACCAAAGCTTTCCACTGACACAAAAATAAAATAAGTCTTGCTTAAGGCAGGAAGACTCTTTGAATTTGGATGCTATTGATATGGAGTAGTTGTCTTCACAGATACTAAAGGTACTTGTAAACCGCCACTGAACTCTGTCTTTGTGAATATAACAGGACTTGCCCTAACACAAAATACCTGTAGAATAAAAAGAATGCATTACTTTCATCTAAAATGTCAAAGGAAGTATTTTCTTTCTAAATAGTGGTCACTAGCTGTATGCCATAGAAGTACTAGAGACAGGACTTTTCATGTTTTGTCAGCCAAGTGAAATTCCCATTGCAGGGGGGAAAGTTTCAAAACATTATGTTAGAGTATTTGTTCTAGATTACTTAGATGTCAGTGGCAGCTGGCATTGCAAGAAATGAAGACAGTGAAGAAACCTTGCTATTTACCATATAAACTTAGTAAAATGTTGTATTCTGCAATTTATTCCGCGCTTTTGTTATTGCAAGACCATGCCATTTATAGTGTGGCCATTTATATTAATGAATTATGTTCAAATAACATCAAGCCCTTTTTACAGAGCTTCCAAAAATCTATATGGATGTTTAGTGCAATTAGTAATAATCTCAAAAAATTAAAATACAGGAGAACTGTTGGACAGAGAGGGTCAGATGTCAACAGTCATGCCTGTGCCACAAAGCAGGCTGCTCACAGAAACAGCCTTGCTGAAAGCCAGAAAACCACCCTGGCTGAAGATATACTCTGCAGGATGAACAGTATCAGGATGGCCTCATTGAAAAAGCAAAAGTAATGAGAAAGCAGCAACCACAATAGCAGCTACATATTCACTGTAACTTAAGAACTCAAGTCTTATAAACGGTACCTGTCAACCTTGACTTTGGCTTAGGAAGCCATGGCAGAAGAACAGACACAAATGGCTTCAGGTCACCAACGAGCTTCTCAAGATTTACTCTGCCACTTTCCTGCCACCATCGGCTCTCTGTGAAGGGAATACATGGCATTTAAACATCATATGTTTTGCAAAAAATGGCTGTAGCACACCACGAATGTCAGTGCCACGCTTTAATTGCAAAAATAAAAGATGTCCTAATTAAGCCTCTTGGTATCTGAGTCTTCTATTAAATATTGCTCTATCTCATACTCAGATTGATGAGAATTTAATTTACCTTTGTGAAGATTTTTGGCTGAGTATGAACTTTTGGACTGATACAGAACAAAATAAAAACCCCAGCCATGGAGTTGAGGCAATTTTATGACTTTCACGCTGAATGACTTGTGGCATTGATCTTAAAATGCCTAAACTAAGAAGTAGGTTTCCTCTGTAGTTAGTCAACAGAAATGTGCTCTTCCAGGGGGCAGTTCCAAGCAGAAGTTTGTTTCAGGTGCTTCAAAATGCCTGTTTCTCATCACAGATGGGGACCAGGAGATGAGCTTAGTAATTAGGTAGCTAAAATCAGTCAACAAGCACGCACAAAGCCTGCCCAGTGATATAAGTTAAGCCATTAATTTTACTTCAGCCCATCATCAAAATGACATTCAGGAGACACAACAGCTGCACCAAAGCACAGCCACGCACTCTTGGTCCAGCGGATCTTCATCAGCCTGTTTGACACGAAAGAGGCAGAGTTGCAAATTAAACTTACATATCCCTCTTCAGCATGCATACATGATGTTCATCTTTCCTGTAGTGGTCAGTGCTTGAGATTATATACATGCATTGTAATACCTCTGACCGTGTTTATTTACTCATCCACTGCAAGATGTTATGCTAATACCTCAGACAATGACGTAAATTAGGATGAATTGACTAAAAGTACTCATATCTTATTGCCAGGAGGAGCATTTATAGAGAAGCATTCAAAGAAAGCTTTATTGTATTATTACTAAGATGCATCAGTCACAATCAGAGCCCCAAGTTTAGGCACCACACAGGTATACAGAGATGGGTATACCCATCCAAAAGACCTTACAGAGCAGGACAAGAAATGCATTTCATGGTAGAAAGTATTTTAGATTTATATAGCAGAATATAAAGCACATAAGGATTAAGTGTATATGTCCAGCAGCATATTGGAAGGAACGCACAGCAAAGCCAAAATTCAAACCAAAAATCTCCTGATTTCACATTGAAGATTTAACTCTTCCTCCTGTGCTTGACTAGCTGGCATCATGTCAATCACAATTCTTCATCATGTCAATGACACTTCTTAAACACTGCATAGTCTTTTTTAATTTGGGGAGGCACTTTTCATTGTCATATCGTATGTCTCTACTCTCAATTGATTTACAGCAATTGCCTTTTCAAAATACATACTTAAATTTTAAAAATAATTAATGCTTTTCAGGCATAACATGATGAACAGCATTTCTCTGGAAAAAAGTGTGAATTGTTGTTAGCATCACTGTTATGACTTTGACAACTTTACTGTTAAGGAAGAAACCACGCATTTTTATAATGACTGAAAAAATGTTAAATGTTGTGCTGTGAAATAAAACCGGAGTAAGAACGATCATTTAATTATATAAGAGCGATCATTTAATTATATATATATCACACGCAGCAAGTGACTGAAGTACACAAAATTCTCATTATAAGTCCTTCAGTTTTCTGCTCCTTGAATTCTTGAACACTGTGGTTCTTACAGTGCAAACAGAAGAATCAATGAAATATCCTGTTCGTGCCGAACCCTGTTATCAAAATGATTTGGTGTGTTTATAGTTATCTCAATTTGAAGTGTATGAGAGGAGAGAAGAGTAGTAGACAGGAGGGAAAAGCTGAAGGGAATAGTGTTACAGACAGATATTACCAGAATTTGTTTCAGTCAATGACATACATTAAAATTGAACTTCAGTAGATTTGCATGCATTAAAATACATTTCATCTCTGTGTCATAATTACTTGCTTTCATTTCAATTATGTCCTCTTGATGTATTAAAATGGCAGTTGTGCCCTGTGCAGTGTTAGGCTTGTGACTTTGAAATTCAAACAAGCTTGTAATGAATCTGGTTTTGTCGTTTTCTTGTAAGTCCATACAGTGCTCAGTTAGATAACATCTACTAGGTTACATGACTGTGTACCTTCTAACTGAATAATTTTGGGATGTGTAATTAAGTTGTGTTAGCTGTTTGCTGATGTAATCACTCTTCCAAAAGAAGATATCATCAATATACCTGGATAGTATCAAAGTATAATCTTTAAATAGCTAGTGGGAAGAAATTAAAACCTTCTGCTTAATAGGCTGGTCGGGCTTTGAATTATGCTGGAGTGAAGTCAATTTGGTTTAATAGATACCTGTTTTTCAGGACAGGGTCACAAGTCACTGTACACAGTGGCTTGAGCACATAGGAGAGAAAAAGCCCTTATCCGTTTGTGTGGCTGTCATGGACACTTGCAGCCTGCTCTTTCTCTCATTCAATCCAAACCAATTTAAGAGGGTATGTAGCTCAAGATAATGTTTATTAGCTGCAGGCAGGTGGTTTGGAAGCATACATTGTAGAGAAAGAGGACCAACACAGTAATACCAATATCGGAAGAGAGCTCCTGCACAAGGTGGGTATCTGCCATCCAACCCTCTGTCCTGCAGCACTCCTGGATGGCAAAAGCAGGACAGTGGCACTGGGAACTAAAGTCACAAGGGAAACACGACAGATACTGACAGTGCCCCTCCCCATTTCTTCTGGAGATTGGACAAAAGGCACGTATCATCAGCAAGAAATAATAAGGCAGTTCTCATGGGAGCGCTCTTTTCAAAGCACTTGGCAAATGTTAATTTGTTAAGACATACTGCAGAGAGCAGCAGTATTCCCCAATTAGTGATAATGCATCTGCTTGAACTAAGTCCTGATTGCACATGATTATATAACTGAGTTAAGAATACAGTTCTTGACCTGTTCTTGTGAATCTTCCAGGCTCAAAAGTCTTATACATGACTATGATCCTGAGGTGGAGAGTAAGCTATACGAGTGTCTGTTTTCAGCTGGGTTAGAATGAGTTTTCTTCTAAGTAAAAGCAGCATTTCAGATTCTGAGAGAATAAAGTTGGTAACATGTAACTGCTTTATTTTGTGGTCAGGCAATGTCTAGGTTGAGTATGAGTGGAATGATGCTTCTGGACAAACCAAGGTCTTTTCTCCATTTCCAAGCTCCACAAGTGAGCAGATGTATAAATGTTGGTGGGGAGGATCTAGGACAGGTGACTCACACAGGCCAACAGAAGTATTCCATACCACAGATATCAAGCTAAGTAAAAATTGGGAGGTTTTCCAGGTACAAGCTCTCTTCCTCTTTGGACTCTGCCCTGCTCACATAGCTCTCTAGGAGTCTTGCTTCCCTGGCTGTGTGTACTCAAGGAACAGATGATATTTGGTTTACTGTATCTTGCTTCTTCGTGTACCGAAAGAGCATACATGGGCTTAATAGGTATCTTCCAAAATGGAAAGTGACTGGCTGTTTGGGATTGCCTTCTGCTGGGAGAAGTTTGTTGGAGAGCTTGATTTTTATTTGTTCTCTTCAGAATTAAGTATTTCCTGGATAGTTTGTCTGTTTCATAGTTTACAGGTCTCAGGGCTGCTCTCATAAACCACTTCAGGGCAAACACAAAGCTTCTTTTATCCCCCTAAAAGGCTTTTTGTGCTTAAGACTGTATATGGTTATTTACCTTACTTGCATTCAGTTATCCTTTTTCTGTAGCATCTGATCATCACTTGGCCGTAGTGGCAAAACTTTGGTCCCTTCTGTTTAGTTCTCTCAGAGTTTCTCTCACACACCAACATAGGTGGAAGAAAAAGCAGAATAGGTTTTTTACAGACTCTGCAACTGCTCAGTGGCACCCGTGGCCTAGAAATTCACAATAAGGCTGTCAGAACTTCTGTTAGATCTTTCTCTGTGAGACAAACCTTTGTCAATTTGGTGCAAAATCTAGAGACAAAATGTCCTTCCTAAATTTCCAACTAACAGCTTCAATAATCTCATACCAATTACCCAGCCTTTTGTGAGTAGACACTGGCTCATCTTCTGTCGGCAAAGTGTTCATTTGGCTCGATATTTTGGTGGTTTGTTGTGTTTAAGTAATCCTACCCATAGGAAGAAAGCTCATGCCCTTAATAGATAGAGCTCATTCTGTGAAACTCTGAAGTTGAATTACTGGGCTATAAGTCCTGTACATTAAAACAGTGAGTTTCACCATTATTGATTTTAGTTTCTGCAGGCCGAGCAGTTTTTTCTCTCTCCCTCAAACTCCTCATCTTTTGCATAAAATATGCATTGGCTTATGTCAATGACAAAATCAGTGAAAGGACTGTGGAGATCCTATCCATCAGCTCTGTGGGAGCTAGTTCAGTTAAGGCATCAATCTTCACACTTTCTGACTAAAGAAGGTTGTTGCCTGCTCTAAGAAACGACTCCAAGAGAAGTCTTTAATGTTTGATTCGTTTTCCTCTAGAACAAGTGCTGCCTTGGAATAGAGTACAGGACCTGGGGGGGAATTCATAGGAAATAAATGCTACTGACAACACCTGACTGAGCTTAGTGGAGTTTTAAAGTGGATGTGCCTCTGACTGCACATAACCTTTTTTTATTTCTGAATTTCCTTACTGTGCTGTGCTGATATTTATTTAGACAGTGTCCTGGTTCCCGTAGGGGAGTTCTAAGGTGACAAAGGAAGGTAAGAGGGATAGTGGGTACTCCAAATTACAGGTGAAATCTAAAGTGGGAAAAAAAAAAAAAAAGCTTTTTCTGTGTATGTAACTCCTATCTGATAAATAAAGAAGACCCTCTAGCCAGAATTACAACTCAGTTGGGGTTGAGGTTTGTTTATGCTTTGGAAAGGAGGGAGAGAAGCTCTCTGCTCAAGGTGATGCTAGAGGACCCCAGCAGGTCCTCGGAGGATGCAACCAAGGCTGCTGTCTGGAAATTTCTTGCTCTTTCTGCTGTACCAAGACAGGCAGCCCGATCCACCACCTCTCTTTGGCACACAGAGCTATCTTGTTTGACATTTCCTTTCTATGAGGAAAGTTACTGCCACACAGTTATTCCCGATTTTTCACCATGTTCTCAAGTAAAGTGAACATGATCAGAACATACTGCGAGGAAAAAAAGGAATAATTTTCAATTTTAAAAAATGGCTTTTAAAACTTCATCTTACCTTTAAATAAGTTAAATACCAGTAGAAGGCAAAAAACAGCTTTGTACTTGGAAGTTCTCGCCTCTTCTTCACTAGTCTGACTGGTTTTTATCTTTGTTGTCTGGATTGCCGTCAATGCAGTAGCTATTAGAATTTAGTTAATGTTAGTTTTTGGGTTTTAAAGCATGACTATTATTCTGGTTCCTGCAGCCCTGGAGGCGAGTATGGCCCCTTGCAGGTGAATAAAAAGACCATTTTCTTCTCTGCAGAGATTAACATTGAAGTTAAAAGCTCAAATCCGTATTTCCAGACCAGTATTATACCATTCAGAGCAAAGAGGCAACTATGGACTCTCTTTCCTGCAGAGACATATTATATGTTTCAGCAAGATCCCCGTACTTCCCTGAACAGCTTGAGTGAAAAGTGACTTGTTCAAATTGTACTTGCAAATATCTCACTCACAGTTTAAAGTAAATCCTAGGCGTTCATGAGGAATATCGGTGACTTCATTCACCTGGCCTACAATATCAGTTATGTCTTAATGAGAGGTTATTTTCAAGGGGCAGCATAGCCACAGAGGAAGATTTGAGAGATACAAAAGAATGAAAGGAAGGAGAATGGGTGCTCTGAATAATGGAACATATGAAACTGAAACACAAATCCATAATTAGGGGGATTACACTAAGGATGAATATTGCTTTGTTTTTCTACACTTATGTAAATTCATTATGTGTGGTATGCATATAAAGCTAGCAATGAACTGGATACTCAACTATTTTTTGTAATACTAAGGCTGTATTCTAAAGAAAATAAATCAAAACTCATTACTGGTTGCTGCAAAAAAACTCTTATGTAATGTGTTGTTAAAAACAAAAAGTAGAAAGTTCAGCATCGCAGTTCTTAGACAGATGTTAACATAGACAGCCTGCACGTATTTTTCAAGGGCCCTCAAAACATTCTGCACACAAACTGTACCTTTGCCATCAGGGACTGTAATTTGGATTGCTTATTCCTGATGCCTTACCACTACTCTTCGCTAACTAATATCATTAACCATTAATCTCCAACTTTTTAATGGGCTTTAATAATCCTTATGGGAAAATTCAAGTTTTGATCTCTTTAGTAACTACAAATGCAAATATAAGTCCCTTTCAGTTAACAGCTTGTTATGCTTAAGATATAAGGAGCACAGGAAATTATTACAGCCCATATGTTACTAAAAGGAGTTTGGTGTGGATTAGTGGCTTATGTAACAGGTGGGCCTAACCCACATTTGTCTTAATTTAGGGGGTTTTCTCCTTTTTTAAAAAAGGGCTTTTTTCCTAATGATAATCTTGAGTACTAATTTAATTTACATTTTGCTGCTCTGAGGCACAATCAGCATACATTCGAATAAACATTTAAAGCCCCTTACGAAACAATTTGTTGCTTTTGCCATTATTTGTTTAATTTTGTGAGTAATTTTCTTGTTTTCCCTTGATTAAATAGTCTACTTAGGTTTTATTTGGAATTACAGAAACTGCAAATTAAACCAACAAGTAACATTCCACAGTCCTCTTGAGAAGATGAGAGAAAAACTTAAGGAATGTTCAACAATGAAGGAAATTTTTCACAGTCCATGTCTAATGAAAATTCAGAAGATATCTTCAGACATGCAAATAAAATAAAAACAAAGTCTACAGTATAAAATAGTAAAAGCAAACAATTATATAGTGTAGCTGGTAAAAAAAAAGGAGAGTGTTTGAAATTGGTGATAAATTCTAAGTTCATCACTAAAATATTTTCAAAAATTGAAATTACTGACATGCATTTTTCGTTCTTTGTGTTACCCAATAGACAGTAACATCACTTCAGTGCTGCATTTTAGAAGATGTAGGCTGTATGTAGACACTCAAACACAGCTTTTCAGAGAAGACATATGTTCACTTGTGATGTGTCGGTTTTTTGTTGCCAACTTGGTGTACTCTGGGGCAGTTCTAAAATGCTGAGCTGTTTTAGAAACAGTTCCAAATTAAATTAGAACTATACATATCTTCGGCTTCTGTGTAAGGTAATTTAAAAAAAAAAAAAGACAAATGGTCATCTGGCTTTTATTGACAGGTATTAGTCTCATTGCTAATTTGAAAAGAATCTAACAGATTCTCAAGGCATCTCTTCCCTCCACAAAAGTCATATGGATACATGGTCATTATCTTTTTACATTACCTGTACTAACTTAGGTTTTGTGGTTGTTCTGACTAATTTATCAGTGCAGAAATTGGACAGGTTTTTTCGTAATTCCTGAATTTCTCCTGTCCAGGGTTTGTTTTCCAAACAATTGTCTTTCCATGTATCATTGTCTTTCCACTGGTTTCAAGCCCGTTTTAGGGAACAGGTTACCAGCCACAACTGAATATCTGAATTCCTTTAACATATTTTTCTTATAGTTGAAGCCTTTTAGTGCCTCAGACAGCTCACACTGTGGACCTCACAGGATGACTGCAAAATCCTGACAGCTCCTTTGGAATGTGTAGTTCTGGATGATATGAATTAATTGGTCTATTTCCCAAATATTGATATAACTCCCAGTTCTGAAAATATTTTTTTTTATCTTTTTCATGAACAGTCAATCATTCTTGACTGAAATGTTTTGGGTTTGGGTGGGTTTCTTTCCCCCTGAAAATTATTTTAATGTTTTGTTCTCAGCATGGAATAAGGTGACATCCTGAAGTGGTCTTTAGGTTACCTGCAAGTATTTTACCTTTCTAGTGGTTCCTTTTAATGTCCTCTCAATAAAGTTCTTTACTTTATTGTAAACGTCTTAAGTTGAATGTTATTACTGTGGATTTGTTTTGACTTTTCAGCCTGCAAGAAGGACAAATTTAAATATTTTACAATGTCTTTACTGAAAAGAACTTCAGTGGCTGCATCTTCAAACAGGTCTCAGGCTCTGCTTGAAATTAAATCGAACATGACTTTTTCTTTGTGGATTTTCTGACCAATTTAAAAAAACAAACCTTTATATTGTTTAAAACAACATTGTCTACAACATCGTCTGTCATAATAGATATAGAGTCCCCTATTACTATTGTGATTGTCTGTGTTACCTCTGGCAGGCAGGTCTTCAGTCATCTCTAGGAAAGCAGGGCTCCATCATGAGTAACAGTTGCTTGGGAAGAATAAACACCATCACTCCAAATGTCCTCCTTTTCACCTTCTTCCCCCAGGTTTTATTGCTGAGCATGACATTTTATGGTATGGAATATCTTTTTTGTCATTTGGAGTCAGCTGTCCCAGCAGTGTCCCCTCCAAATTTCTTGTGCATCCCCTGCCTACTCGCTGGTGGGGCAGTGAGAGGAACGGAAAAGGTCTTGACTCTGTATAAGCACTGCTTAGCAATAATGAAAATATCACTGAATTATCAACACTGTTTTCAGCACAAATCCAAAAAAAGCCCCATACGAGCTACAGTGAAGAAAATTAACTCCATCCCAGCCAAAAGCAGTACCCACAGTTAGAATATTTACCTTATTTGATTCCAGCCACTCCTTAAATTATTATTTTACTCCCTGAAATCAGAACTGTTCTGATTATGTTCCTTCTACCAGTTTCTGATATTAATTTATTCATTGTGTCAATTTTTAATCTGGTTTATAGTTTCTCTCTCCTTAGCTTGATTCAGAGCTTTAGCAGTAGTACAAACAGGCACATATATTCAGTCTTAATCTGCTTGCCAATTTTTATGTTTGTGCTGAAACGGGGAGTTACTTGTTATTCTGCGCTTTGCTGTTGCTTTGCTGTGTTATATGTTTCCACCCTGCCCTTTATTTGATGTTATAATGGTTTTGTACTTTAGTCCTGTGAAACATGCTATCCTGAACTATGTGCACTTTCTCCCAGCCTTAGCTTTAAAAACCTCCCTTATTTTTTTACTTTTAATTCTCAGTTACCAGGTTCAATTTTGTATTATACGGACTCTGTCCTTCCCATATAGTAATAAATCTCAATTGTCCTCCCCTGCACTGCATTTTCAGTGGAGCACTGAGTCTCTGTCTCTCCATCTGCTGCCATGCGTAGGTCTGGTAAGCATGAGTGTCTCTCCCTGCCTACACTTAGATCTCATCTCCACAACATACATCACAACATTGTTGACATTTATCCCTATCATTTTCAAGGAGATCATTTACATGCTTCATGAGGTTTGCCACTTTTACACTCGACAGGCCAGAGCAGGACTTCTTCTCATCTAAGTGCCATTATAGTGATTAGAAGACTAGATATTTATATGCCAGATAATTGCAACCCTTCATGTTATTGACCAAATGCTGAAAAGGTGTATGACAGTAATAACAAGAGAAAAAAAATCAAACCAGCTTCAACAGACATACTTTCTCTTTCCATTCTATTCCTATTTGGAAGTACACAAGTACACAGAGTTATCGGTTCTGAATGTGCCAGGAAATCATATTGGAATTACCGGGTGAAATGTACCGAAAAAGCCAATTTACTGCTCTGCTGTGGTCTTTAGGAACTATTTGAAAAGGCAGAGAGAAGAAAAAAGATGATATCATTGTGGTACTTCAAAAATAAGCAGCTCACCTGTCTTGAATATCATGTGCCAATCTTGTCAACCCTGTCAACTCAGGAGTATGTAACAGGGCTAGACAGGTTCAGATGATGTGAAATGAGGTGAATCCTGGAAGGACTTCTGAAGAAAGAGAGACTGAATTGAGCAGGACATTTTAGTTTGGGAAACAGTCAATAGCAAAGGGACTGAAAATCACGAGCAGTAGGGAAAGGGTTAATAAGAGATAATTATTCCTTACTTCTGTAAATACAAACCTAGCACCCACTAAAGGAAATCATCATGTGGCATGTTAAGACAAGCAAAACCAAGCAATTTTTCTCAATACACATGAACCGTGAAACTCAAGTCATAACTAGGCAGATTCAGAGAAGAAGCAGCAGCGATGTTAAACATGAGGCTCCGGTAATAACCTTTGGCTAAAGAAACCCCCAAAATGCTGATTGCTGAAAATGGAGAGAGCAAACTACAGGATATATTACTCTACATTTGCTATGATATTCTTTCTATAAGCATTAACTTCTGGTTGCATTAGAAATGGAAGTAGAGATAGGAAGGTTTTTGATGTGATGCAGTAGAGTTGGTCTTATAAAGTCCTTTAAAACTGCAGCTACTCAGAGTAATGAATGCTGAAAATGAGGATTCAGCTCTGGCACCTCTTGTTATGCTGCTGGCCAAGTGTGCTTACTAGGGTTTTATTGTTTTCCTTTTAGCGCTTTCTATACACTACAGTATTATTCTACAAAAACACAAGTAGTAAACAAGCTTCTAACTGGTTATGTGGATTATAGTCTTTATGACCAAAATATTTTCTGTCTGAAAATGAGCTTTAATATTCTAGGTTGAAGAAATATCCTGTGTGTAAATCTTTCCCTTGTAGATGCCACTGCTGTAGAAATAGTTTTACACGATTGAACCAACTGATTTAAGATTATACTGTACTTGCAATCAACCACCAAATGTATTTGTCAGATATGCAGTTGAGACAAAGAGGAATATGATGTGTTCTATCCACCACTAGCCATAAATAATAAAAAAGTCATAATGCGAGATATGAAAGACTACAATATTTCGTGGGTTTGTTTGCAATAACTAAAGCAAAATGTGTTTCTAGAATGGCTTAGCATTGACCTGAAACTGAGTTTTTTATATTTGTGATTAATTTCCTTTTGCAGTCACACAAACAATAAGTATATTTTTATTGTACAGGTAGATGTGGTGGGAATTCTAAGAAGCCACATGCTAAGCACTTGTTATCCTGCACATTGAGTATATCTTACGGAATACTATACATCTCAGGAGTGGTGCAAGAAGGGATTCTTAGATTTAACAGGGAAGAATTATGATGCTTTGCAGTTTGACAACAACAGGAAGGAAATACTGGAGTTCAACAGTTCAGGAGCATTTAAGCTTTGTAAAAAACGACCTATGAATCCTGGCAGACACCAGGCTGAACATAAGCCAGTGATGTGCTGTTGTGGCAAAGAAGGCTAATGCTATCCTGGACTGCACTAGACAAAGCATTGCCAGTAGATGGAGGGAGGGCATCCTTCCCCTCTGCTCAGCCCTTGGTGAAGCCACACCTGAAGTTCTGTGTTTAGTTCTGGCTTTTCTAGTACAAGAGAGACAACAAGATGGCAATGTGTGCTCACAGCACAGAAAGCCAACTGTATCTTGGGCTGCATCAAAAGAAGCGTGGTCAGCAGGGCGAGAGAGGTGATTCTACCCCTCTATTCCACTCTTGTGAGACACCACCTGGAGTATTGTGTCCAGTTCTGGAGTCCTTGACATACAAAGGATACGGAACTGTTGGAACAGGTCCAGAGGAGGGCTACAAGATGATCAGAGGGCTGGAGCACCTCTCATATGAGGACAGACTGAGACAGTTGGGGTTGTTCAGCCTAGAGAAGAGAAGGCTCTTGGGAGAACTTATAGAGAACTTCCAGTACCTGAAGGGGCTACAGGAAATCTGAGGAGGGACTGTTCACAAAGGCTTGTAGGGATAGGACTAGGGGGAATGGCTATAAATTGGAGAGAGGAAGATTTCGGTTAGACATAAGGAAGAAATTCTTCACCATGAGAGTGGTGAAGCACAGGCACAGGTTGCCCAGGGAAGGTATGGCTACCCCATCCCTGGAGATGTTCAAGACCAGGTTGGATGGGGCCTTGGGCAGGCTGGTCTAGTGGGACGTGTCCCTGCCTATGGCAGGAGGGTTTGGAATTAGATGATCTTAAAGGTTCCTTCCAACTCAAACTATTCTATGATTCTCTGTTTCTATGATAGTGGAGAGAGTCCAACGAACAGCACATCAAGTATGAGGAAAGTCTGAGAGAGATGGGACTTATATCTTGGAGAAGAGAAGACTGGGGAGAAAATCTTGTCATGTGTATAAATACCTGAGGGGAGGTATTTAGATACTTATCTGGACATGTTCCTGGGCAACAGGTGACTTCAGGTATCCCTGCTTCAGCAGGGTGTTTGGACAAGATGACCACCAGAGGTCCCTTCCAACCTCAAGCATTCTGCAAGTCTGTGATTCACGGCATCCTCAAGACTGAAGTAAAATAAGGTTGAATGACTTGTGTTCCTTTGAATTCAACACAACTGGGACTTTAGCCATGTTTTGGATATTAATTTTCTATGGATACTCAAAACTACCTCACTAACCCACTTAGGTGATTTTATCAAACCATTTCCCTGTTGCAAGACACCAAAGTGTTAAACAAGCTTGTCGTCTCCGTGGTTCTTCTAGTAAGCCTGATTTTTAGCCACCTGTGAGCTAAGAAAGGTTTGCAAGTTGTTTAGAGTCACAGCTACAGTAAGCTTGCTGGCAGTAATGCTTCTGTTCTGGTTGTCATTCATCTCCCCTGCTATGTCTTTTATAGTTTATAAAATATTCCTTTTCAACATTTTGTACATGGAAAAGGAAAGAAAAGGAGCTTTCATCTTACATTGTGTTTAAAAAATATATCCAGTTTTGTTTTTTTCAGCTGTTACCTTTTGCACAGTATGAAAATGAGAAAAATTGGCTATAAAAGATCCATTGAACTGCTTTTACATTATACTATGTCCCAACTGGAAGTTGTTAATTTTGCCAGCGATGGTACTACCGAAGTCAAACTGGAAAACAAAATGAGTAGCTGTTAAAAATGAGGGAGCAACGCAAGCAGAGGAGACAATGCCTCTGCACAGAGGCAAAAACCTCACTTGGGATGTTGGGAATCAGCAGATTGAATCTAGCAGATTGAATCTAGCAGAATGAGGCTAGAAAAACCTGTTAAAACAGTACTAAAAGGCTAGAGTAATGATGCTGTTTGGAATTTACCTGCTGTTAAATAGGCCTGGTCACAAACATACTTCCAAGAAACCTCAAAAGTACTGCACTGCTACACCTAGATTCTTCATGCCACATCTCCAGTGGGAAGTTGCATCTCCAAGCACACCCTTAGGGTTCACTTTGCCTAAGGGGAAGCTGTTCATTCCAATTAGTTATCACTGGAAAGCATGTTAGTCAATAAATACACCAGAGTACAGGCAGTGAAGGACTGCATACATGACAGTGCCTTGTGTTTGGGAAGCAGTGAAGAAGGATGGAGGGGACCTGTGCGTTGGCTTTCTCCCACCTGCATGGACAGTGGTCTCTGATTGACAGCATGTCCACTTGCAAATCAAACTCTGCACTGCAGCTGCCAGCACAATTTTTTTCTTGTCAATAAAGCAGCAGAGCCACTAGGGCTCTGCGTCACTCACTAGTAATGAAGTTCAAATTAATTCCAATATTAGTTCCTAGTTGAACAAAGAAAAGAAAAAAAACGCTCAAAAACAATAACCCTGGGAAGAAAAAGCAAACTGTGTTTGAGATCTCAGATGGCAAAAAGCAGAGCTTTGTTCCTGCTGACTTTTTTATGAACTAAATTACCTTCTATTTGTGGTTTAATTAAGTATAAGCCCCTAAAGCTTGTTTTTTTCATAGTCTGGAGTTTTAAATCAAGATTTGAAATTCCCAGTTGATGGAGCAGCAGACAAATTTCTTGGCAGCCTTGTGCAAGTGCATTTTGTGCTTTTTCCATTCAGATGGCATTTCATACCTTCCTTGGCTTGGTTGAACACCACATGACAAATGTAATTATTCCTTTCACATGCATGCAGCTAGTTCATGTTTATGGTTTAATGATACATTTATTAGCATGGAAATCTCACTTCCATGAGTCTTGACTCAGGCAAAAATATTCTTTTGAGTAGGAGGTCCCCCCGAATCTGAAAGGCTTTTTCAGGAGTTAGACCCAATAGACAAAACTCTTGCCTGTTGAAGTCTGTGAGAATCATATTGTTGAATAGCTGTGGGCAGAATTTTGCTGGTGGAGTTTTCCACTGTGAGCTACCTTGTGGTGGGGTCTCAGCTTGACTGCAGACAGTGGCGATACACTGATTTACACCAGCTGAGAGCCCAGCTGCTCCATTTCACGCTCAAAAAACAATCTGTGCCTGTTCAGTAATGCATGCAAGCATGTACTTAAAGTTAAGCATGTGGTTAAATGTTTGCTGAAGTGGGCCACAAAACACAAAGGATGAGTATACTTTCCTCCTCTAACTACCCTTTTAAAAATAATTTCATCCACTATTTTGCATGCTTTTAGGGAAATGATGCTATGAAGAACTCTTATTACCTGCCATCAGTGAGCTGCAGGAATTTTTCTAGCAAAAAAACAAAAGTGAAAAGTACGTTAAATGCTGCTTCACTGAAAGTAATTATTTTAATGCATTGTCTAAGTGCTCATATAAAAGCTGCAATTAATAAATATGCATTGACTCAGGTATTCTTATGCACAATGTTCAAATTCCTTAAGGCTAGCAGGTAGCAAAGCCTGTGCTCTGCAACAGATTTCAATTTTCTTATTAATGACCTGACTATTTCTACCAGGTACAACCCTTTCTTTGCAATTAGTGCTACAAGCAATATAAATGTTTTTATCATAGAGTGCTGAACTACAAGCTTTCCCCAGAGCGCCATCCTGTATCTCGCATCAAGCACAGCTATGTGCTTTTTCAGTCTCAACATAAACAACGTAATGATGGCTTTTAGTAATTTTTATAATAGTTGTGGACAGATGTGAAAATAGCACACTTAACACTTTGAGTTCATTGTGATCATTGTTGAAAGACTGTTAGTTCCTTTTTGCTAACATGCCTGAAAGAAGTCTTCTGCTCTTGCTGGAGCTTGTTTTACTCATAGCTAGTTCAAAAGTGATTGGCTGATTTTATTTCTTTCAGCCTACTAAAAGCCACAGCCTAACTCTACCAATATACTTTTTCAGAGTTTCTGTATTTGGATTGCTGGAGATTTAAATTTGGGTTTATGGTTGGTTGTTTCAGGAGGAGAAATTCAGACGTAGCAGATGCTGAAAAAAGCCTGAAAGAGTTACAGCCAAGATCTCAGGGCTGAATGTTACTTTTTAAGCCCCTCAGATGTCTAGTTCATGGGTCAGCAGCAGTCTCCACAATCTCTGCTTTCCTAAGGAGCATTCCCACTATCATCTTTCTTCTACTGCTTCAAATGCTGTAGCACGCAATTTCAAATTGAAAATGTCTCTATACCTCCACAAACCTCCTGTATTACATTAGAATCTAAATATGAATCCTGTTGGCGTGACAGTATTAGCCAAAGTAATGTACTTCAAACTCTGTTTTCTTTCTTCTATCTCATATTATTTAGGAAACACAATGATATACAGTATTATTAATAAAAAGAGGGCTCTTCCTTGCTAGTTGACAAATATCTATGTGCAGGCAAAGACAGGCCTTGTGCCAAAGAAGATATCATTGTAATCATTTCCAGATCTGTATTTTCAGCACTGATGTGTTGGCTAGCAATGGCTGCACCTACTCCACACCACAATGCCATCACCAGCTGTGCAGAGGATCTTCAAATACTTTTAAAAGCAGGAAACAGGCACCCATTCTTCCTCTCCTTTCTTTCTAAGTCTATTTTGACTACTAAGCCTACAATGGAACAAATCACTGATGCTGATTAGAGAAATATCCCCCTTCAAGGAAGACAAATTCCTCTGTAGGCGAAGGAGTAAAAAGAAAATGTGCTATGGCAATTGAAGGAATAGACCGGCTTTGCAACCATTCAATTTCTCAGCAAGTACATTAGGCAGTTTGAAGTTACTCTTCCATCGATGCTTGCTGTTGAATGTTCTATGCCTCCATAGCACAGAAGAAGGGGGAAAAAAAGCAACCATCAGAGACCAGGTCTGTGTAAGAAAAAGGGAACATTTCAACCTTGTAATAGAAATAACGTCTGGGTCACATTTTTACTTTGTGTTTAAAGAATATTTCCCTGTGTAGTACATTACAAGAAAAGCAGTACTAAGTGCCTCTCTGTTTCCCTGGAAGGCTGTCCACTTATTTTACAGCTACGGTGAATAAAGCTATGGAATATGAATTCTATACCTGAGAGCAGGCTGATATGTAGATACAGGCAACATTATTTCAGATCACAACCTCAAGCTTTAAGGAATAGCCTCAGGCTCTGCCTCTGTAGTGGCTTTGGTAGGACAAATGTAGTCATACATGTACTGAGCCAGAAAAATAAAAAGAACAGGGAGAAGAGGGGAAAAAGCCCCTAATCAGTGTTCAAGATGGTGGAATGATTTAAAAGGATATGTCAGCTCAAATTCCTGTGCAGGGGGAGTTGCACTGGTGAAGAGATTATGCAGTGCTAAACAGGATTGTTCCTCCACATATGCATGAGCAGCTTGCCAAACCTCTGATGTTCCTGAAGAAGGTATGCTTACAGTTCCTGGGAGATGCCACCTCTTGGGTCAAGTAGGTCTATTAAGAAGATCCACCAGAAAGAAAAAGTGGCTTTCTTCAACAGAAATTCCCAAAGCAGGGTGACAGTGAGACTATCTTTAACTGCAGCATACGCACAGTCTCTTCTGAACAGATATTTGCTTGTCTCAGGTCTGAGGATTCTTAACATTAATTGTCTGAAATATATTTGCCTCTAGCTGTTGTAAATTCAAGTTATGACTGCATGAGAAATTTGCAGGACTTGTTACCAAAATAAACACAAAAGGTGTCAAAATAATGTATTTCATTTATAAAACGTTAAAATGAGAAAAATCTGAATTACAGGCAGAAAGTATTTTGGTCTTTTTCCAAGATTTTGCACATAAATATAAAGGTCGACAAATGGAGCTTGCTTTTCCATGGAGACTACAACAACTCTTGATCACAGTAAACCACAAAATTCAATACATTTAAGCAAACAATTTCTTAATTCATCATAACATTTTAATGACTCAATATTTATTTTGATTTAAAGTTGTTTTTTAAACAATCTCAATTCCTTTATACTCCAGCAGAACAGATAAACTTTTTCTGGCATGGAGCATGTGGTGCTAAACAGATCTAAAAAGACCATATAACCTTAAAAAAAAAAAAAAAAAAAAAAAAAGGCCCTCTAAAAGATTCATTTCATTAGTCTCATACCCAGTAATAAGATTTGAGGGTCTCATGCAAACTGTCAGTGCATCAAGGGCAGGAGCAGCCTGATCCTGAAAAGTCCCAAGCCTCTCAGAAAGGAGGCATTGCTATTTCCCATGTTCATGCCCAAGAGATGTGCGGTAGACAGAGGGGCTCTGACCAAATGCCAAGGTTAGCCAGGGCTGAGGTCTAGAAATAGATGTGAGATGGCTTCAGGTCGGTAATTAGGATATTATTCCCTGTGCACGAATACATCCCATGGGAAGAGCTTGCTGCAGTAGGCAACATTGCACACTCCTGGCTACTCCAAGGTGAAGCCACAAAGGAATCAATTGACTTGTTCAAAGCAGTTAACACAATCGATTCCTTTTTGGCAGCTCTAAATGTAATTTAGGCAAATCAGAATTACTTTTCAAGTGTTGCTTACCGTGAGCATGGCCAAATTGTTCTAGACCTTTCCATCATTTTTTCTTGAGTAAAGTGGAAAAATCCCTGCTGTCTGGTTTTTATAGTTGGTTTTAGAGCCTTTCTTTCTTTCAGCCATTACCAGAGCAAATATCGGAGTCCTGTGGCTCTGTTTTGGATGGTGGATATTTTATATTCCCCATATAATTTCTGCCATAGTGGTTACATAATAGATATTAATAAGTATATAAAAAAGTGTGCAAAGTATATGTAAGTGTGCAAATTCATGAGGGAGGCGAGAATTGAGCACCCATGTCCTGTTAATTCTAGTCCACTAGAAGTTTCTGAAGAAAAAGTCTTCCATTAATCCACAAATGTATCTGATATGGAAGATATTGTAATCAAAAGCTGTTGCCTATTAGGACCAATGTCATCTAACATGGCCTTTAAACAGGGTACTTCAGTTTTGTATTGCCAGTCTCTTGACAGTAGATGACTTTAAGACATTAAAAAAATCACAGAATTAACTGAAGTTTTGGGAGCTCTATATCCCAGAATATCTGGCTTTTCATATCTGAAAAGATATAGAAAAGAGGGAAGTGCAACATTTCTGTGTTTATCCCACTGGGTGTAATATCTCCTTACTAAGATTGCCAGTGATGGGACCAGCTGTACTTTTTGCTTACAAGATATGATGTATAAGTAATCTCCATTTCAGTGAAAAGGGCTGCTTGCTCACTCATAATCGTATGACTTCTTTTCTAAAATGACAGATAAGCACTGATTTGTCAGACATTGTATTTGTAACTGCATCTCACACTTTTAAACAGAAAATGCTGGCTATGGTCTGGCTTGGATAAGAAAATTACCAGAGTACGAGTCTTAGAAAGATCTAGGTCTGCTGTTTTTATTCAATTCATGGGTATTCAGTAAATTACACCACATCTCACCAGAATCCACAAAATGTGTGCACTGCCTTGTTGCTTGGATCCCTACAATCTCCTTAACATGTTATGAACATGCATCAAAATTGAAGACTCAGGCACTTCAGTGCCTCAATACTTCTTGTATAAATCTATTTAAAATATGACCTTAGTAAATTAGGTTAAATGTTGTAAATCTAGTTCCTGAAATCAGCCCAAGATACCACTTCTGAATGTCTCCTAACTTCTTTAGGATGTAAATTGATTTTTTTTCAGCCTGTATCTCCATTTTATTGAGTCTGCTTTAGACTACACCTATATTTCTTGGGTCAGAGTTTTGTTCTAGCACATGAATTTTAATTAACAACTGAAAAAATAGAGTTAATCTTGATTAACAGCTGATAAGGATCTCCAGGCTATTGTCAGATCCTTTTGCTTTCCTAATTATTTTGCAAATGTGACATACAAAAAATGCAGCCTTTTTTTCAAAAGTCTGATTTAGCCTGCGATTTTTTTTTTACAGCTGCATCTTTGTTCCTCTTAACATTCCCTCACTATCATTTTACTCTCACGTATCTATACAGTATTCCTTAGCCAAACAAAAAAACAATTGATCGCATAAAAGAAGCAAAAAGATGGACAGTACTGCACTCAATTTCAAGTAAGTTCAGCCTTCTGATATACAACGATCAGAGGTGAAAAACATTATAAGCTGTTACTCTTTCTCAAAGTTGCTTTGGGCTGATCACCCTTTGGTCACCCTACCTTGATCTTTAAGACTGTGTATCTGTTGTATAGATCCCTACTGGTGGCATTTAAAATGAATACTTTCATGAACAATATGTGTGACTGTCAAAATGTTCAGAAACTTATTCATTCTGCCAGCCTTGTATCCCTGAGCCTCTGTTTAAGGTCTCTTTTCCAAGAGACCTGGGCCATACTTAATAGGAGCTGGTTATCTTATTCCTGCATGGCTGCCAGCTCAGTAGACCTCTGGGCAAAATCACACTGGAAATGTGGAAAGGAGGATCTGCTTTTGGTCTCAGTCCTTAGATGGCAAAAGTCTTACTTGTTTCAACGGTAGTGAAGGTTCCATTGCCATAACTATAGATCCTAGGGGAATTATAGGCTCTGCCACAAGTCTTTCCTGTTCAAAGAGCAGACAGAACAGAAAAGTTAGCCCATAGTAATCCATGCAGAAAAAAGTCAGCTGTGTTTACGTTTGTTGTCTGTGTGCTATGCAGTAATTTTGGAGCTGTGGGTTACTGTGTCTCTGGGGAGTGGGAACAGTTGGGGTTATTAGGACCAGCCATTGGATGTCAGTGTCGAGCTGCACGAATCTCGTGAAATTGAGAACTCAAAAACAGGCAAAAAAACATTTGCATCTTAAAGTTCTGTTGGTTTATTAGTTTCAGGCAGTTTGTCCCTAAACACAGCCTGGGAGGCAAAGCAATTTGCTTTCATGTGCATATGCACATAGGTGTTTATTTGATTGGATTTCGAAGATGTAGGGAACGTCAGCTCCACTAACCTATCATATCTTGTGCCTTTATATCAAGACTGCACCCAGTTCTTCATGGCAATATCCATGGATTCTTTCTAAGAAGAAAGAAAGGTTACAGTCTGAAATTAGCAACATTTTTCCATTAATAACTTTCCTATATAAACAAGATTGCAGAACTGCAGCACATCTATGCAAATGAATGAAGAAAATTGAATTAATCAAGAAACAGAAACATTCTTATTTCCTGCATTGGGCTTTTATTTCTGTCCAGTAGTTCCTTTCAAAGACATATCTAACACAAAAAAAAACCTAAATAGGTAACAAGAAAGTGGGAAAATTTGCAAAATTATTAGATGTCACTTAAAATAAATAGGCAACAGGTTAAGCAAATCCAGAAGATAATACAGATCAGAATTGCTGGATAATCCACACATGGATTTATGTGAGTCTTTCCTTAAGTAATGGCTTGTCACTGAGAAGAAATATGATTTTTCATGATGGCTAACCACTCCCTCAGAGAAGATGTATTTGTCAAATCTGGTGCTCAACATTTAGTAAAAATATGCTGTCATTCTTCTGGAAATATCAGATTTTCAGCAAGCCCGTGAGGTTTGTATGGGATACATATATTATAAATCACCAAATTTTGAAACGAGGCCATATCTGAAGCTTCCCACTGGCTAACAAGGGCAGACAGGGCAATGTGCATAACGTGTTCATTTAGATGCAGAAGGACCCTTGGGGGAAATGAAGGGATAACCTTACAAATCTATAAAGTACCAATTTTAGAGAAATAAATGATGAAGTGGCAATAGTCACATTTTAAGCTTTTTATCCCATTCAAAGCCTGTAAAATTTCTTTTTTTACCTAATCCACTCAATTGATTATGCTTTATTATACACATGGCAACAGCAACCTTAGTCATGATGCTACTGTCTGTGTTACAATAGCATCCCATGCCCCCAGATGCTGTCTAGGTTGCCCATCTGCTGAGTGTTGTAAAGGTACAGAATCATAAAAATAATTCCATAAAGTTTTGTTTCAATTACAGGAAAAATATTTTGATGAAAGGGATTATGAATTGCTAGCTGAAAAATGTGTTCACTTTGTTCACTTCTAAGAAAACCTGGCGGCATTTCTTTTCCTAGACCCTTCACAGCCACTACTTTTAGTACATGCACATTTTCTCTCTCCTTTTTTCCACACTGGGAAGTTGAGTGTGGTGGCTTTGACACACTCCTCCTCTGAAGGAATCAGGGCATCCCAAAGGGTCAAGGGAGCAGGGAGGGAAGGTTGGTGGACAACTGTTGACTGTGGAGGGGAGCTGACAGCTATGCAGAGGTGAAGAAGCTTCTTTTTAGGTTTTACTTCCTTTTTATTAAAAATAAATGCAAGATACTTGTATAAATTTAAATAAATAAATACAGTCATGCCATTCACCCATCAAGAAAACTAAATTGAGTCCTTGAAGGAGAAACAAAACCTTCCTCCTTGTGTAGAGGTAACTACACCATGCAGCATCACAGCTCATCCTTTGGTACCAAACCAGCTGAGAAGCACATCACTCTAGTGAGAGGAACAGTGACCACATGTGAAGGAGCAACTAATTAAATTCCTCTATGGCTATACAATTGCTATTATCATACCATTCCCGTTACTTGTTTTCCACAAGAACCAGTGAGAGGGACCACTGGTACACTACAAGTTAGCAAACTGAGATGGAGCAGCAGCATGAATCCTGGCTCTGCACTACTATGTTATGAGGAAGGTTTTGGTTCCAAATCCACTGTGTGTTGCAAGGGTGCAGAAATACCTCCCACAGATGTTATGATGGTTACCTACTTGCTAGCCATTGGCCAATAAGAAGCAATTGTCTGTGTTTATGGCCTTAGCCTGTCCCAGTTGGGGTAAAAAAAAAATGTGTTGACTTGAGACTGTTGCATGCAAGCTCAACCTAATGCTGTTCACGTCATCATTTCAGCCAGATCTGTAACTGGACTGTGATGCAGCTGTAGCAGTTTGACTAACTGGGAGTACTGTTGGGAAACAGACTGTACTTGTAACTCAGCAGAAATGCATGTATCGAGACAGCTTAGTGAAGGGAGACTAGTCCAAAAGGCATCTTAATACTGCTAGTAACTGTAGGTGCAATAGATACAATTATTTTTCTGCTTTTTAAACTGTGTTTCTAGCCTAATTAGTTAAATTGTAGAGAAAAGAAAATAAGAAAGTTAGACAGGTAAAGAAAATAAGGAAGAAAAGAAGGAAAGAGTTGAGGTTAGGAACTAGATCTGCTGCCAGGTTTTGGATATCAGTTTTTTCCCCCCTTTTCCTTGGATTACATGGAAGCTGCAGTGTAATTAACAAAGAAGTCAATGAGAATGACAGTGTAGGGGTTGACATTGGACTATCCAAGGGTTAGGGGCACCTCCTGTAAGATTTCAGTATCCTCTTTTAGGGCTCAGCTACAAAGCATTAAATGCAGTGGCTGGTAAAACAGAAGAAAGAACTTCCTTTCCAATGCAGTGAGGGACACTGCATTGTCTAAGCACCTTCACTGTAAGGATACATACAGTTTAGCCAGAGTCCTCCTCAGCTGCTGGTAACTGTTAATGCAAGAGAAACATTGATGTGATTTTGCCTGCTTAAACAACTGAGCAGCACTGTCTTGCAGAACTGTCATGTCTTTACTGCTTGGCAGATCATCAACTCTCTGAAAGGCAACCAGGGCTCCGGTTTATGATAGGACACTTAAGGCCCTCTTCCCAACCCAATTAAAATTGCAGTTATTTATCTAAACAACAGAAAAAGGAAGCCAATAAAGACTGAGATCTACTCCAGGATTGTCCCAGCTGAGTGATTAGATGCCTCCTAGAAATGGTAAACCAACTTTTCCCTTTCAAAAGGGGGCAGACCAACTATTTGACCAGTGGCTCTGGAAAAGAGGGTTTTAGGGATCCTTTGCATCCTCCTCATCAGCTACTGCATCTGAGCAGAGCTCAGTGAAAGCCAGGGATTGCACTGCAAACCAATGCAGAAATTACAGGTTGCATGAATCAGCTTTTGCTGTAAGGCTTTCTAGGACTATAACCTAAACGAGTGCCTGATTTGTATTGTCTAGCAGTGACTTGTTCTCACAGGACTGACACTTGGATTCTAAAGATGGGCAGAGTCCCTAAATTCTAAGCTGCCCTGCTTGCTCCATTGCTGCAAGTAGCTGATGCTGTTGAAATGTGAAGAATACTTGTGTTCATTTGTATGTAATATCAGACACTGTTTCCTTCAGCTGCCCATGGAGGCTTGCAGACTAGAACTTAATAACTCAATACCTACTTTAGATAGCAGCACACTGACAGTTTCAAATATTTATCCTAACCTTGTTACACCAGGGCTTGAGCACCTCGTGTTCTTCAGTACCCTTACCTTCACAGGACTAACATCTCACTTCTAAAACCAAAACCAAGGCTCTCCTCTTGCCCTTGAAGTTAGGGCACCCTTTTGTGCATGTAGACATTAACAAAATGCAAAACATCACCTAGGAGTTCAGCAGCAGGACAGAGGCTTCGAATCTTCCCCCACAGCTCAAAATAATTGTCCTAAAGAGTGTTTGCTGTCCCCTGTGCAGGACACACCTCTGTTCCAGGGCTTGAGTGATTGTGGTTTCTGTCAGCTTCAGCAGGATTCAGGACTGCTCCTCACCTTTGAAAATCACATATGTAGATTTTTGTGCTCTGCCTGTACTGGGAAATGGAGATATCTGTGTGCTTGTATGTTAAAGTTCTACACACAAACCATATGCTAATGTTTTCAAGCACATGCAGAGACCTGCAAACAGATTAATAAAATTTATAATAACCGTGTGACTTCTTAGATTTTGCTGTGTTGAAATTTGCTGTAGTGCATCTGCTGTACAGGTGTGGCAGCTGGTTAGGCCGTAAGGGCTTACTAGTTGAGGTAAGTTGAAATCAAAATGTTAAAGGTTTATAATCATTTGCAGTGATGCATTCCGCAGAAAGAGTTCTGACAGTAACATATCGTCCTTTTCTTCCGTGATTTGCATCCTGAAGAGTCTGGATAATTCCCTGGGATACAGCAACGTGCTTTGCTCTGTTTTCTTCTTCTGTGTATTGCAGAATTTCTACACTGTCACCACCAATGACAAGCTGCATGTTCTACTGAGCTATTATGCACAGCTCAAGTCTTAAAGCTTATCAAATTAAGAGAGACTCGAGATGGGGAGATAATGCTGTGGTCACAGGGGAGAAAGGAAAATTAAGAGAAACCACCACTTTGTAGTGATGGTACATGGTCCAGGTTCCCACAGCCTTCTGCCTGAGTATTCAAGTAGCTTGTCAGATAAGAGGAAAGGGTGAATAACATTCTCCTCATGACTGGCTGAGGAATATTTAACCACAAAATTTATTCTCAAGACACCCTGAGCTTGAGCAGGGCCTTTTTTGATCTGTAACACATTCTACAATTGTGAGTATGGTGATTTTAACAACACCAGCTCTGTAACTCTTATTCAATTCCATGCACATTCACTGCAGAGGCTTTGCGGATGGCAGTGGAGGATTGTACTGAAGAAAGCCAGCTTTAAAAACGCAGGCCTTTGGCCCCAAATTTAAAGGCGAATACATATTATCTCTCAGGAAGAGATTAGTTAACTATAAAAAAAATTATAGCAAACAAGTGTCGGTCAGCCCCTGAATGTCATCCAGGATCATTGCCCCTGCCCACATCCTTGAATAGCTCTGATAGATGTCAAGTAGTTGTAGGAAGAAAAAGTGGTGTGCATACACCAAGGTATTACCCTATCACCTATAAATGCAACAATGAAGAGACAGTCAGCAAGTACAGGATGTTTAAATTCTTTTACTTTGAGGTGTATGACTGAAGAGAAGGCAACTTGTCCATATTCAAGAGTTTCATCCAGCTGAGTTCCTGAACATCCTGGAAGCCTCATGGGAACATGGCAACTTCCATCGCACTTGAGTAATAATAAATATATTACTTTTCAGAATTATGTATCAGTTTTGGCTCAGCTACTTTTCTGTTTCTCAAAAGAATCTTGCAATCAGCTTTTCTACAGAGGTATAAAATCACTGCAGTGAGTGATCCTCCAGACATTCCCTTCCAATTATGTTGAACTATAAGAGTCAATTGCTATAAGACGTTTCATTCTTCAATGACTGTTTTCATGGATGTGATTTAAATTATAACAAAAGTTTTTTTAATTAAATTCACCCTTGTCATGCAAATATTTAATTTGTGTTCATATATTTTTAGCTATAAACCACTGTCTTGATGCTTGGAAAAGTCTCTTTAAAATTCATGAGACTATTATAGTACAATGCCCACACTGTGTTACTTGTGACATGAGATATCTGTCAGTCATTCATTATCTGTCTGCTTGGTGAGGCTGCAGGGGTGAAATTCTAGCTCAGACTGTTTCAGAACAGCAGAATTTTCTGCCAGGCCTGTATAGCTTCAGCTAAGTGTGAATCAAAATAATGTTTGGTAAAAGTGGCTTTGCAAAGTCTTGCAAATTTCCATGAGTCTTATGGTCATAAGCAAGCCTCTCAGAGGCTCAGCTTTTGAAATGACCTCTCTGCAGGCAAAGCTAATGTTTTTTGTAAAGAAGAATTCTGGGCTTAGTGTTCAGCATTGCGAATAAATGCTTCAATATGAGATCTTCAAGAATCAGAATCAAAGACGTGAGTAGAAATAACTTGATACAGGCATCTTTCCTTCATTTTTTTCCCCTAGTAGAAGTGGCCCAGCACTGAAACAGAGAAGGTGTAAAACATCCATCTTTCAACATACAGTTAAAGGAAACCACCCGACCTAGTGTTGAGAAAGAAGCCAGATTAGATGGCCTCTGGAGGTCTCTTCCAGCCTATGCTTCCTAAAATTCTATGATTTGGGAGTCATCTTCACAACATGTTTTAACCTTGATGATTCGCACATACTAAAAGTCAGTATTTCTTCTTCTCTACACCCTGGAGAATTAGGTCTCTATTTATTGTGCTTCCATAGCTACTGCTATATAATCTTCCTTCTCCAAGTGAGACTGTGCTGCGCCTTGGAGAAAGAACAAAATACCGTACCTCAAAAGCCTTGCCTTTGTTCTGGGTTTTGTTTCTTGAGACATTTAAGGATAACTACAGAAGAATATGGCATAGTGGATTTCTAGGAGGTGCAAAATATTTGTATTATTAGTATAAAGCTAGCTGCTATTGTTACCAATTTTTGCCATATCCTTATTTGTCTCTTTTCCACCTCTTGTACTCTTTTTAGGGCACACTAACAGATATGTTATATGGAGACAACTACATAGTCCTAATTTCTATAAGAATGGAGGCACAAAATCTCTCAAAGAGGGAACATAGAGAAAGTAAGCGATGAGTCCCATGGTAACTATGGCAGCTGGTACCTCTATCCCCACGCCAGTTTTCACCAGGTAGAAATCTTTTCCCATGTCATGTTTCTGTTGTGCGTGCAGAAAGCCCAAAGTGTCTCGGTCAAAGAGAGAAGCCCACATGCAGGACCCGGCTCAGTTACAGTTTGCTGCATGGCTGTGCCTGGTAGTGTTCTTTGTCCATGCCTCCTGACCTGCCTGATAAAGTTTCAACCTGATCACTGACCATCCTGGCTAGTACTCACTGGTGTTTCACCTCTCTTGCTATTCCTCTGCCCTTGCAGACAAGCATGTATTACAGCTGTTCGTGAGCTCCAAACACTCCTTCTCATGGTACAGGATCCTTAGGTGGAGAGGGAAAACAAAAATCATACCAGTTAGTGGAGGTAAAATGCTGCCTTTGCTCCTGCACAATGTTTCTGTCCCTTTTCTCTAATTTGGTTACGTTACCCACCAGTAAGTCTAAGCATGCATGCAGCCACTGTGCCTTGCAAAGTGGTAATGAAGAATTACTTAGATAGAAAGCCTATGCAGATTAAATTGTGCAAATTAACACTTGTGTAAAGATAATTGCATCTCAATAGCCTTTCATCCCTCACTCACCATCCTTTAACCTCTCCTTCAGGTCATAGTATATAGATAATGATTAGGCATCTGTCATGTCTTTAACCACAACAGCTTTAACTTTGCTGCTTTACACAAGTATCTCTGTTACCTCACGTGCTCCCTCCCTGCTACCTCATGTGCTCCCCTTCTGTTGTATTCGGTGCTCCTCATCTGAAACACTGACTGTAAACATTTTGAGCTAAAACTGCCTCTTAGTTACACTTCCAGCGTATGAGGAAAAATGGACAGTGGCATTTAGACTGCTATAAAACAAACAAAAAAATAAACCCAAAGGCTAATCTGTTCTTTGGGAAAGTTCCTCCGTGAATGCTCTGTGACTCATTCCATTTAATGTTGGTTTTGTACATCATGTTTGATGAGTTTTGTGTAAGTAAAAATGAAATCTGTGGCAAAATGGGAACATAAATCATTCATAAGACAGTTACAACTGTGTGTCATTTCGACAACTTCTTCTTGCTGAGACTTAATTTTTCTAACTATGTAGGCAAAAGATATCACCTGAAGTAATTAATAGCACCACACCGATTTTTCCTATGGTGTAGCTGGTCTCACAGAGGCTGATTTTACCTCAAATTTATTATGTCTGTGCTGAAGACAATTATATAATAAATGAACAGATAAAGAAGATAGAATTAAAAAAAAAGCTGACAGTCTGTATATAGCTGTTTTTAATAGCTAAATGGAGCAATAAAGACAGTAAATCCCTAAAAGAAAAACCTATGGTGCTTTTCATGTCCCTGCAAGGAATGCTGATAAGGGATTTTTGAAGTGGGGTGGGGTTATAAATGAAAATATTGCAGCTTTTGGCTGTGAAATAGCAGTTAGAAAAAGCCAAGAGAGATTTCAGAACATGTTTCTGCTCAGTTCAATGAATTTTTTTCCCAGTCAGATTTAATATTCTCTGGGTTTTTAAAGTTCATTAAAACACCCAGCACAAACAAGCATGCTTCGTAAAATTTTGCCCTTTGTCTCTGGTAAAAAAGAGAGTATGCCTACAAAAAATGCAGGTTGTATGAGGGCTCACAGGAGAGAAGGAATGCATGTTCCAAGCTCTACTCCAGAAATATTGCTTTAGCTTAAGGAAAGTGCTCCTCTCTTTTCTTTGTGGCATGATTCTGACTGCTTTCCACTGTTACCTTTTTCAGTTGCTTAGGTGGTCTTTGATACAAGTATATATAATGTACTTGGAAAAAATATTGTCGTTTTTTGAGATAGTTTAGTGTCATGGTTCCAACCCCAAACAGCTTGGTCAGCAGCTAAACACAGGCAGTTGTTGTCCCAGTACTCTGCACACAAGGAAAGGGGAAAGGGAAATGAGAGACAGACTTGTAGGTTGGGCTCTAAAACTAAAACAGCTTTAATGAAACAATAATTAAAAAAAAAAAGGAAAATAAGATTAATAAGAAAATAATAAAATATATACAAATATATGACATGGAACCCATGAATGACTGATTCTGCAGTGCAGATGTGGGGAAAGGTCCCAAGCTGGACTCAGCAGCAGATAGGAGCTGGACTCAGGAATTGGATTCAGGAATGGATGGATTGGGATCAGGGGCAAGAGGACAGATGAGGTCTATGTTAGACACTGGCCATTGAAGAAGAGTGCTTGACACTCGTAATACCTCAGTTTTACAGTATGACTTATATGGAATGGAATACTCTGTTGGAGAGTTTGGGGTCATCTGTCCTGTCTGCATCTCCCTGCAGGTGCAACCCTTTTTCACCCCTTTGACTTAACGGCACTCCACCAGCTTGAGAATGGCCTTGTTTTCTACAGGAAAAGGTATAAGCAACAGCCTTTCTACATGTCAATGCTCTGCTACTTTGGTAATAATCATAAATTTTAAGTGTTATCACTTCTGAAGATTGTCAAAAAACACATAGTTAAATTCTAGAAAATGGAGTTACTTAGACAAGGCTTAGCTGAAAATTTAGAAAATTAACACTGCTTTAACCCAAACCAGAGCATTTACGAAATACAAAACCCGCAACAACAGTAGGTTGTTTTTTCTTATCTGCTAGCAAGACACTGATTTCCAAGATAAAAACAGTGGCATCCTTTGTTGTAATCAAGACTTAATTGAGTCTGCACTGTCAGTCAGGCAAAGGTCTGAAAGAAACAAAGTAGGATTTTAGAGAGCAGCATTAAAGAAGCACCATTTAGTAATTTCCAGAGGTTGCCAGCTGGTTGACAGAAGTGCTGCTGAGCTCCTTTTAAAACAAGCTTTTCTAATTTCTGGTTTCCCTAATTATCTGCTCATTGTTCCATAAAAGACAAAGCACAATTTTAGCATTCCAACTAAGAAATCATAATATGCTAGTAGGATAGCAATACAACAACATATAAGCTGGCCCCAGCGCCATTATCAACAGCTGATGTCTCCCTCTATGCCAGCCTAAACCTCCTCTGTCTCTCCACGGAGACAGCATGGCCCTTCACTTATTCTTTTTAATGCAGCTCACAGCATCTTCTAATGAACCAGTCAGCTGGTTCCTCCTCTTCCTTCATACCTCTATTTTCCTAGTAACAGTGGAGACAACAGATATTTCATATAAATGAGTGCTTTTGTTTTTCAACAGAAAGCAAGAGAAGATTTTCTTTTTAGAAAAAGGCAATAGGAGTATTTCATTCATTTTTGTCTTGTCATGTGCATCGGGAAAGCCATAGGAGTGCAGTCTAGGAGAAACAGTTAAGCATTTTTACTTGAAGGCTACCTATGCTAGAACAGGATTTGTTCTAGCAGTTAATTCACATAGCACAGGTTACCATTTCAACCAGCACAGAATCTCACGTCTTCCACCAGCCTCTGAACTGCAGCTCTTACAGGGATCAGTGAATATATATTGATTTTGGTAACTGTTAGAACTGTTTGCTTCAACTCTAGTATAATATGTCCCTGCACTGCAGATTGATATGACCTTTGAAAGTTAATATCAAACTTTTCTTTCTAGAAGTTACAGTGTTTACCTTAGCATATATTCATCCAGTTTTCATTGCTAATGTATTCTGGTTGTTGCACACTTGATGAAGTCAATAATGACTTGCTATCCAAACCTTACAATAATGTTGCACTTCTTAGAGTACCTTTAATAAGTCTGTTATTTCTTGCAAGATTGACTTTTTATTAAGGTCTCGATAACCATGTATGCTTTTGAAACAGTAATTTGAATGTTTCTTCTGATAAGGATATGGCAATAAGTCAAATTCATTCTGAAATGTGAATCCATCAGCATGATAACTGGTTTCTCACTTTTAAAGTCTTGCTTTCTTTTTGATTTTATTTGAGATGCCTGTAGTTTGGGGAAAAATTTTATCAAATGTACTTCATGTAAATTGAATATAACCAGTAATTTGCTACTGTCATTTTTCACATCTGGAATGACATTCTTTCATAATCCAACCCAAACTATTCTATGGTTCTATGATTCTATGATTCTATGATTCTATGATTCTATGATTCTATGATTCTATGATTTGTCTCACTTTGTCACCCAGTACTGTTGTGTTCTAGAACCTTCTATGTCAAATCAACAATGGTAATGAAATAATTCATAAATTCATGAGCCTGAGTGTCTAACTCTTCTCACCTGGTGGATAAATCCCATTTTGGGCTAAATTGAGCGAGTTAATTTTTAGTATTTTAATTCTCATATAGACAAATAGTTGATTGGTGTTCTTTGCTTCTGAGTGTTTGGTTCAGTTTGGTGGTAGTTTTCCTGGTGGTATAGAGGAGCACCAATACTTGATTTCTGATATTTACAGCAGAAAATGAAAAGATTTAGGGAAATAATAAGTATATAGTGTTGCTCAAAGATAGCCGACCTCTCTTCCTGGGAACTTCCTTCAGGTGGAATGAGAATATTTCATCTGATCCAGCATAAATCTTCTCCTGGTCTTCATGGCTTGTATTTTCTCAGGTATCTGCAGATGATTTGATGACTGTTGTATCAAAAATCCACTTTTTGAGTGGATCTCATGATTTGTCTATTAATCCACATTTGTAGAGACTAAATTCAGCATCATCCTTTTAAGACATAACCTCTGCCAGACCACTTTTGAAAATGTAATTACTACATTTAAGAACCCTGCATGGGGGTATGTGTGTTCTTACAGAGCTGAGAAACCAAGCACAAGTAATATCTTCCAGCTAAAAGAGACAAGAGGATCCTGCCTCCCAGATCTAGCTGTGACCATGTCCCCAGGGCAAGTCCATTCACATAGAAGCAAGTTTATGCCTTGATATAAGGTACATGGAGCAGTGCTCCAGAGGTACATATCACTGCTAACCCCCAACCCTGCCAAGTCTACTGCACTTTGAATTTCAGCTGCTGGCACGTGTATGCCAGGCACGCTAGGAGATTAAGACTGCAAACTGGCATCACAGTCCAATGAAAAGCCAGACAAGGGGCACAACTGTGGCTTAGAGTACCTGCAGCAGCCCAGACTACGGAGGAAGGAGATAAGTGCCCTCTGGATCAGCCCAAAACATGTGTATTTTATTCTCATTCAGCTTTGAAATGTAGTGAATTACTGAAATATAGTAATCTCTTCCAGAGGGGACAAATTGGAGGATTATTAAGGGCTTCTTATCCTGGCAGAGGCAACACAATTTTGCTTGCAACTCAGAAGTGAAAAAAGTAGTTTTTAGAGTTTCTGTGTTAAACTTTATCTCTATACTGACTCAAGGATGCTGGCAACTGTCCTGTGGGTGTAAGTATACCAATGGAAGCAAAGTAACTGTTAGAACAGAGGCAAACCCATCTGGGCTGTGCCATTGTGGCAAGATATTGCAGCCCAGCTAGAGAATCTGGTTGCAAAAGCACATCACATATATGCCAACACACCCAGGAGTCAGGCTACTGCAGAACACCAAAACAACCAGCAGGTAGATCAGGCTGCTAAATTTGAAGTGGTTCAGGTAGACTTAGACCAGCAATATAAGAGTGAACTAATAGCTCAGTAGGTCCATGACACCTCAGGCCATCAAGGAAGAGATGCAACATGTAGACGGAATTTGTGATCAAGGGTTAGACTTGACCGTGGACACTATCACACAGGTTATCCATGAATGTGAAACACAACCTGCAATCAAGTAGACCAAGCAGGCTAGACCTCTGTGGTATGGAGGGTGGTGGCTGAAATATGAATTCAGGAAAGCCAGGCAGATCAATTATATCACACTCCCACAAAGCTGCCAAAGCAAATGTCATGTGCTTACAATGGTGGAAGCAGCCACTGGATGGCTGGAAACATATGCTGTGCCCTATGCCACTGTCTGGAACACTATCCTGGGCATTGAAAAGCAAGTCATGTGGAAACACGACACCCCAGAAAGAACTGAATCAGAATATGAGACTTATTTCCAAAACAGCTTATAGAAACATTTGCCAAAGAGCACAGTATTGAGTGTGATTATCGCATCCCCTATCATGCACCATTCTCTGGGAAAAAGGAACACAATGGACTTGTAAAAACTACACTGAGAGTAATGGGCAACAGGACCTTCAAACATTGGGGTACAAATTTAGCAAATGCTATCTGGTTAGTCAACACTAGGGGATCTACCAGTCAAACATCCCATGCCCAGATAAAATTTCCATGTACTGTAGAAGGGGGTAAAGTCCTTGTAGTGCACATGAAGAATGTGTTAAGGGAAACAGCCTGGGTTAGTCCTGCCTCAGCTAAAGACACACCTATCTGCAGGATTGCTTTTTCTCAAGGACGTGTGCACTTGGTGGGTGATGCAGAACAATGGGGAATTCCAATGCCTACCTCAAGGGGACTTGATTTTGGGTGAGAATAGCCAACAATTTGCATTACATGATGTTGATTGCTTTATAATACTGTATGTCATCACTTCTACAATTGCTGTGTGTCACATCAAAACTGTTACTGCAAGTATCACCCAGATTAATGAAGAATGAACCTCAATGGAACAGAGCAAAGTGCAGTGGTAATGGAACCATAACTGGCTTCAGCAGCTGGCATTCAGCAACTTCCTTGAGGCTGACACCTTCAGCCTACAGACTGTGGACATGAGCTGTGCCAGATACTCTAACTACAAGCTCCAGATGGAGCATGCAACAGTCCAACGCCACATACCGTTTCTCCTGCCTTCAATGCCTGCTATGACAGATGAAGCTCAAAGTCATGGACTAAATGAACTCAATGGATATTTTGGAGGGATGATGCATGGACTAAAGGAGTGATATTTGTATGTACATATATACTTGCATCAAAAGACAGGAAAGGCCATGTCGATCAGTTGGAAACTGCAAGATCTGGCAATGATGTAGATGATATAGAATAAGGAGTGAATAATGCCCTGGTTCTGGGCAGGAAAGATTTAAATTCCTAAGTTTGGTGGGAAAAGAGTTAGTTTTCACATTAAAAAATGCTGGGAAGGGATGCAGCTGGGGCAGCTGACCCAAAGTGGCCAAAGGGATATCCCATACCATGAGAGTCACACTCAGTATATAAGGCATTGAATTGCTAGGGAGCAGAATTCACACAGCTCAGTGCAGCTGCACTGCAGATAGTTGGCCACGGAAAGTGATCCCTTTCTGCACCGGGTCACTAGAAAAAAGTGATGCTTCTATGTGTCTTCCCCTAAGAAACACGCCTAAAATCCCAACTCACTCTCAGGCATCACTGACCAGAGCACTGTACTTTGGAGAAAAGCACTGACAAACTGGAAGGCAATAATCCTCAAGAGCATGACCAATTTCTCTGGGTTTTGTGAAGACTGTGCCTAATTTTTTTTTTTTCAAGCTGATTCCAGAAAACAAAACATTTGCCCCATTCCACTCCTTTTTCCTCAAACTGAGCTTTTATTTCAGGATCTTTTGTTATAACCTCAATTTCAGTGTAGTGTAGATCACAGAAAATGAACATAATATTTCTATGTGGAAATTCCATCTTGCTCAGAGAGATGGAGACCTGGTAATACAATGATGCATGGATCATCAGTGCGTCAGACAGGTGACTTCTGAATTAGTATGATGTTAAGATATATTTCATAAATAAGTGTTTTCCTGGTGTCTTGACACATCCAAATCACAGTTTGCCAACAGCCATAAGCAACTCTGTTTGGTTTTTCTCATGTGGCAATCAGGAAAATGTAACTTGCACAATGGTCAACCACAGTAAAGATATCATTAGATAGTTTTCTCCAAGAATTGTTAATATTTAGGATTTAGAATCCAGGTTATCTTTAATTGTTGCTTTAATGAGCCAAGAACAGTGCAGAGTTATATAGTACAATCCAGTAAGAATTGTCATTACCTATCTATTGCATATAAAATCTCTTTGCTCTTTGGCAGAGGTCTGTTTTTTCAACTAATGCAATTATACATGCTTTCCAGGAATTTTCTGAGAATCAGACTGTGATTTTAACAGAGATTACTTCCAAATTTATTTTTTATCTTATTCTCTCATTTTTTTTCATAATGTGACTATAAAGTAAGCTGGTTTACAATAATTATATATAGTACCAAAACAACATTTAACAACTTCTACTTTAACTCTTTGCCCCAGCCCTACTCCATAGCTCCAAACAGAAATTATTGGCACCCTTTGTGTGATTCAATTTTAACTGCATGTGCTTAGTCCAAAGCCTTGGATGTTGACAGAAAGATTACAGGGGGGTTATTCTGACCTTGATCAAAAAGGTAAGTGCCAGCAGTTATGCATCAGCAGAGAAAGGTGAATGGTACATGGGTTAGGATCTGGAGGCTGGACTTCTAAAAAACACCATCTCACCTCCCCACTTAATCCCAAGGAGAAACGTAGAAATGAGTGCATCTTGTTGTTGATCTGAATGTGACCAAGTTCAAACCTATATGATGCAAATAAATGCCATTCCTGCAGCAGAAATTTTCTTTTTGTGGAAGCTTTGGCCCATCTCCTCTCCCTCGCACCCGAACTTGTTCAAAACACAGATGCTAGGGTACAGTGGTAAACCTCAGCCATCAACCTGAGAATGCCACGCTTAAGGTGTGTTTTCAGATGGCCATCCAGCACAAGTGCACAGAAAATGGCTTCCTTTGTAAAGCAGATTACATTTCCAAGCACACATACCTTTTTCTTCCATAGTTGTCATGTCCAGTTCCCCTTGAATGCAACATGTATACCTATAAGCATAAACACTTTATATATATATGTACAAACACAGTCATGTCCATGAACCCCCACTCTTACTTTGCTTCATGTTTTCTTAGTTACCAAAAAGAACCTTTTGCCAAGTTTTCTGAAATCTACTTTATATACTCACCAAGGTAATGATGAATTTGCTCTTGAAGACCAGAATCCCTCTGAGCTTGTTTTTATTTTGTTAGAAAGAATGCTACAATTATTCAACAGGATCATTTTGATAAAGGCCACTTTTTTTTGGTACTTCTCTTAAGTGCTAATACTTACAATTTAATGAGACAGTAATTCAATTTCAAAGTGGCTATACTGAGAAGCCGAAGTCTTATAACATATCCCAACAAGGGAAGTTGAGCCAGTTATGCTACCACTGGGAAAAGTTGTAATGCAGTGCATTCTAGAAACAGAAATAGAGAACAGCACTTCATTAGGATATTTTATCTTCCTGGTGCTATGAAAAAAAAAAACACATTATAGTCATAGCAATGAGAAATAAGATGGTGGCTGCAGCCCTCTCTTTCCTGGAAGCTCAGTGCTCTGGGATCTTGACCAAGTTGTTCACATCCTCCAGTTCAGCAGATGTTCAGGACAGTGATGTCAGAATTCACTGCCTTCCACAGCTTACCCAAAGACTTCCATAATTCCCACATGGGAAGGAGCATCCCTTTCCTGGGTGCTCAGAGGAGACAGGGAAGATGCTGCACTCTGGTATCTGGCTGAGCAGAATGAGAGGGTTGGCCACCACCAGACGTGTAGCATACTTGGACCATAGAGCTCCAGAAGATATCAGCGGTGACCACCTGCTCAGCCTATGTCATGAAGAAAGGCATTTTTGTGCCTAGTGGTTATTTGTGCCCAGCTTAGTTAAACTAGCCTACTGCTTCAAAGAGTTTGGACTCAGACATCCTACAGAGTTCAAGCCAGCCCTCATCCACGGAAGGCTCTAGCAAGGAGGAATGGACAGTCTTCCCAGCAGCATGGTCCTCTGAAGATCCTGCTGTTCTACAATATGAGACTTGCAGTAAAAAATGACAAAAAAGTAGGAAATGGTCAATTCAGGTCCACCTTCATATCCACAAATGCCATTTAGAATAAGAAAGGCAGTCTCTTTATGAAAGCCAGGTAATGAGATGCTGATGTGCTGTATCATTCTCACTGCAAATGGATAACTAAGCTTCGCATCTGAAGGAAGATGTTATCTTTCTGTACTATCCTTTGAGCTGGAAACAAAGACAAGAAACAATGCAGGGCAGCTGTTGTTTGTTCTGTCAGCAGCAACTGATTTCCTCTCTGGTATTGCTGCACAGGCACCCCCGATGACCCTATTGCCTGTAACAGCACTACTATTCCTCACTTTGGAGCAGTATATACTTTTCTCTAATTGGGAAGTTCTGAAAGACACACAAAACCAGACATCCTATCTACTCTCACCATCCAAGGGTCCTTTTTAGAATGTAGATTTTTTCATGTATCCTACAGTCAAAATAATGATTTCTGTCTTTTCCTTATATTGTAGAGCAACGTGTTCTTTGCTAAGTGAATATTGCATCTCACCTCAGGGTGGATTTATTTCATCAGTACTGTCTGTATATCACTTGCAAAGCACTTAGGTATCCTTCAGGGTAAAATGTACTGCATTCCACTTTATTTTATATTGTGTCCTTGCCTAGATCCTTGAAAGTTTTTTATTACTTGGCATATGTTAGTTAGGGGTTTTTTTTTTCATAATCAGTTTAAATGCAGTGTGTCCCCTGTCCAAGTTAATTACATGGTTGGGTTAATGACTCATTGCTTCAGGCACTTGAGTGGGGAACTTAGCCAGTCATTAATGCATTGGCTATTTTATTGCCTCTAAGCTCAAGTTTCCATCCAAAAGCTAAACTCCAAAGTGGTTACCTTCATCAGTATCAAGTGAACACAGAGTATCCAGTCAAAGACTTTTTCTTATGCAAAACTGCCACTGAATTTGGAAGTTACTGGTTTAGGTGTTTAGCAAACTAGATAGCTAGGAGTCAAGGTAATTCTATCAGACTAATATCAAGGTGACAGAGGACTGACTCCACAGATCTTTTGGGCTGGCATCTGCAGGCTGGGGAGCCAGAAATGTGACCACTGAAACAAGCAATTAAAATCTCTGTGGAACAATTCACATAAAGCTATGTCAGAATGCATTTGGGGGTGAAAAAAAACCCAAACATATAACTCAGGAGCAATAAAAACCCCATTCAACTTGAACCAGAATACTTAGAAGAAAACTAGCAAGAGTTTTACAAGTTGCAGTCTATGAGAAACAGGCATTACATTTGTTTCTGGGAGACAGATTCCCATCCATCACTGCAGTTCTCTGTAGAAGTGAACAAGAAATCCCCTTCAGCACTCGCAAGAAATCCCCTTCAGCACTCGTGAATGTCCCCATCTGTTTAAAAAAATAGATGTCATTGACCACTGGAGGCATTTCTTCCTTTGAGCACAAGAAGCCAAGGGAAAGAGGAAGTGGAAGGCTCATGTGCAAGTCTTATTATGATGCTAATTATAAACTCCTCTTCTGAGCTGGTTAGCACTTATTTCGATTAGCTGATGATCAAGACCACTTTCTACCAGAATTCTGTCGATTCTAGCCAAATGAAATACTTTTCTCAGGCAGCTCTTCTCCCCTTCTTAGGTAAGCCAGTTCTGTGCAAGCCAGAATGCATCTGTTTGTTAACAGTGTCCCAAAGGCAATGTTTGTTTTCTTTGTTTTGGTAGACAGAGGAATTGTTTCTCTCATGTTTTATTCATGAAGGTATTTCTTGTGAATGTGGCCTCCAATATGTATTAGAGGCAAAATATCACTAAAAGTGATGCCTGAAAGACTCTTTACTTGTGTAACAAATGGACTCACAAATTAAATTACCACTGGTAATGCATGCCCACTCCATAATTGCAGCCCAGTTTGAGATGTTGCTGAAACAATTATCTCAGTTCAGAATCGCAAATCGGGAGTTTGTTTTAATCAGGAAAGTAGGACATCTCATCTTAAGCAAAGACAGGCGTACAAGTCTGTAACATGTCTGACAAATTACTGTCAGCTTTGGAGAATGTATCAAATTACTCTCTCTAGATACTCAGCCTAAAAAAAAAAAAAACTGTAGCTAAGCAGCCCTTTTCTTTGTTCATTCCCAGAACAATATTGGGTTGCAGAACTGCTAATTAAAACAAAGAATTTCCTTTATTTTATTGCTTACAGTTTTGTCATTCTAGCTAGAGTCAGCCCTTATATTTACCTACAGAAATTATTAAAGACAACGGGAACCACTTATTAAGTTGCTGATATCCTATTCTTATTTAATCATACGAACACTGAAATGTTTAGGTGCCAGGGCAGAGTGGTAGCCAAATTCATCCAAGCAGGTGCACCAAAGCAACAAATTAGTTCACCTTTACTTAAGCAAATGGTTATTGAGGCCCACAGTGCCATGATCTGGGTCTGAAAATCCACTTTAGCTGTGGCTCAACATCACTGCAACAAAAACACCGCTTCTTCACGTGTTACTTAGCTCAGTCTGATGTCACCATTGACCTAAGAGAAATAAGGGACCAGAGGTGGTTCAAACTCTTAGATTCTCACTTAGGAGAGAAGATGCCATCCATTGATTTTCAGAGAGAGGCTGGCTCTGACCCTATTACTGCCTCACCAGGCTCCAGGGCACTGTGCTATGTTATCTCCTCACACCTGATTGCTGCCACTTCTCTCTTGCAGATTACTGTTCCATAGCACAACAGATCCCCAGTGCCTCAGTTAATCCAGCTCTGCTCATTTCAGCAAAAATGCCAAATTAGTTGAGGTAGCCCAGACAGGCACACATATTCCCATGTGCCTGCTTGGCCCCAAAAGCACCTAATTGTGGCAGAGGACCTGGGCAGACCTAGGTCTCATCTGTCTGAGACCTAGCTCCAGAGTGTTATTTGTACCTTTGCAAATCTTTCTGAAATCATTACTGTTAATGATCTCAGCTCTCCATTTCGCTTTGGCACGACTGAAAACTTAACTCAAGGTCTTATATTGATGAATTACTGTTTCACAACAAGTAAGATGTATTTTTGTGTCAACACATTGAAAAGGAAAACCAGTTTTTAATACCATAATGTTAGTGCCAAGCTGTAGATAACATTCTGCTTTCCAACTAATCTTAAATAATCTGATTTGACTGAAGATTTATTTATTTCATGCCACCATTCACATTCTTCCTGCGTATAAAAGAGCTTTCAAAGAAAACCAAGCCTTCTATTTTGCAGGAACAGAATGGGGTCTGGAGGTCATCTAAGGAAAGCAAAACTGTTTTTTATTTTCATTAAGTTCTTAACATGTCCCTAGCCACACGTTTTAGCCAACACTTTCACAGAGAATTAAACCCTACCAGAAACTATCAACTGACTATTCTGCTGCATACATGCAGAATACAGGTAAATACTTGCAAGCTGGGAAAATGTGAGAACTTTAGGATAGCTGTAAAAGTAGTGTTATTAACAAGCACTACAAGATGAAAAAGCATCAAGTGGAGCTATCATTTCTCCTGAGGTTCTCCTGAAGGTAGCACTTGCCCTTCTGCCTTCTTAGTACTTTCCAATTTTTTCACTTTTTGCTATCAGAACTTGCAAGCTTTGAGTTCCCAGTAGAAATGAGTTTAAAACAGGCCTTTGACTAAGAATTTTCATTCCCAAAACTCAGCAAGGACTGTGATGGCTGCACAATTGCACAGGCAGCAGATAGCTGTTTCTTCCCTGCTTTCCTGAGGTGGCTTAAGACTAATGATATGGCATTTCATCTGAATTAACAACTAAGAAAAATTTTCCTGACAGGCCCAAGCAGGTCCAAAAAGTAACCACAAGGGAAATAACTTTTCCTATCTTTCTCTCTTCAGGCACCGGTGCAGCTGTAGACCTGCTCTTCCTTGAAGTCTGTACAGCTCCAGAGCCACTTCAGATCTAATATTACAGTTCCTATTTTCTTGGTTAGACAGGAGTAATGTCAGACAAAACAACAGAAACCAAATGAACCCTGAGGAAAAGAAACAAAAAGATCAAGAACTTATCAAAGGAACTTGTTTCAAATATTCATGGACTGTTTATGCCAGAGATTACATATATGGCCTACAGGAAATAAAACTCCTAAGAAGTATAAATTCCTTTAAGGAAGGGAATAAGTCTTTTTATTATAGTTACGTGCCTATATGCAAATACATATGCATATATATATATCTGAATTTAGTATGCCAGCTATTAGGATTTAGTTGAAAGTCTAGGTTTGTTTGATGTTCTTAAAATGCCTTGAGTTATTGGATTATGGAAGAATCCCTACTTTTGAAGTTCTTCTTAACTTAAAATACAGTTCCAACTTTCATGATTTCAATGGAGAATTCACGCAGAAGGACCTAAGGACTTTGAGATCCAGAAGACATACAGAAAACCTAAGTCAATCATTTTGGTTTGAAATATGATTTTAAACTGATTTGAACATTTTCATGGCAGTAGCAAATAATTCTACACATTTTGGTGTTGACAAGTTGATCAGGCTCTGATCTACAGACTTCAGAAACTACCATATTTAATTATAACAAAAATTTCTGTTTCTTTAATTCAATTTAATTAATTTAATGTCAGAACTTTCAAAGTGAGGCACTCAGCTGACACTGCTCTCCATCTCTGCAGCATTGAATGTCCAAAAGAAAGAATTTGAGGCTCAGTCATCAATAATCACCCCAGAGTAGACGACTTCTGTATCTTCTCCCAGCGAAAAGCTAGCAATAAACCACATATTTTTACTCCATGTTGATGTTTATTTAACCCCATTACATGTACAAACTTGTACAAATAGCAGAGGTATCTTGCAGTGACATGGTGCAGGTGCTGTTCTTAGTAGTTTAGGATGAAGAAATCTGGGCTGTTCAGTCACTCCCAGCCCTCCACCCTTCTCTTACGCTAGCATTCACATAAATTTAACCACAGGGTGAGCCATATCAGGTAGCTGATCTGGCTGAAAAGTGATACTTCTTTTTTTCTGCTGGATTAACTTCAGCATTAGCTTTAGTCTCAATGACCTTCCTGAACAGGCTCACCAGGGCACACACAATAGCTTTTGACAGTACCTTGCCATGTGACTGATTTATTAGTGTTAGCACAACACACCTCAAGCAACTTATTTTCTTTTTTTGGTCTTTATAAGTACTTGCAACTGTTGTCTACTGTATGTCATAAAAAAGTGCACTTGTTTGCATTCACCTGCCCTACTTGAGTTACGATTACTTTTAAGGCAAGTATGTAAAAAAAAGCAAAGGGCAAAAGGGCACTTTATGAATTTTTATATCTTCCCATCATATACTCCAGAGCATCCAGAGTGCAGCAGAGTGCATCCTATTGTAGCAACAGAGGTCAAATGGTAAGTTGGTATCAGAGGGGCCAGGAAGATCAGAATCATCTTTCAGTAGCCAGTGGCAGCTGCCTGGAGGGCGACACGTACATAAGGTGGGTGCTTAAATGATGAGGCTCTAAGGACTATGTGTTATATATTAGGACTCTCACATCACAAAAAAGGTAAGCATACTCTGTGGGGCTGGAGCAGGGAGCATAGTGAGACACACCATCCCCAGTCACGGAAAAACATGATTTGAGGAAGGGCTGAAAGGCAGAGATATTCTGGAAGGGAAATCAGACAGTGACAGGGAAATAAAGCAGAAGACAGGGAAAATGCCAGCAGCAAGAATCCAGAAGTGAAAATGTACAGAATACGACAGGTTTTCTGAATATTTAGATGAGAGCTATCTAGCACAAGGCTTGTGCTATCTACAGCTATTTAGTGTAGAGCCATAGGGCATAAATTTTGATCTAAAAATTCCTTCATCATAGTAGCATGCATTCCTACTACCAAGGCTATCCAATGTTTAATTGAGGCTGTCTTGGGTCATGACATGCACTGCTAATCAGAGCTCTCAAACTAAAGAAAATGAATAAGAGGACCTGCTGAGTGTAAGCCTTATTGGCAGACCAGATACCACAGCACAATCTCTTGTTCTATGTGTAAGAAAATTGTGAATTGTGGTGGTCAGTTTTATTTCACCCAGCAGTAACATGGCTTCTTCAACACCCAGTGACAGAGAAGACTCAGAAAAATAGTCAACTCTCAACCATGTCAGTAGAACTTCTGGTACAGGAGAGCAAAATACTTGTTAAAGATTAGAAAAATAAATTTTGACAAAATATATAGCCTAAGAAAAAATTGTTTATTAATCCATGACTGAAATCTGTGTCTTCACTTGACAGCATTTGTAATAACAGCAATATTTATGTTGTCCTACTCCAATCACCTCCCAAGGTAGGTGATAAAGGCAGCAAAGTTGGACATGTCTGTGGCCTAGGTTAAACTCACTAAATTGTAACTTTCTTAGTGGGCCAAATTCTTCTGTCTTGACAAGACTCTAAAGTCATGAGGATGAGTTTGGCTAGATTTTAAAACATAGGAAAATGATTTTGAGAACTGTTGTAGATGCAAAACAGGCATGTGCCAAGTTAAGGTTAAAAAAATTGTGTCTGATCCAATTATAATCACATTTGCTGATTTTGTCTCGGCAGAAAATTCTCTCAGCCTTTGTGTCCCCCCACCAGAGAGATGACAACAGACCTAGTTAGCAATTTATCTTACAGACAGCCTCCTTGATTTCCACTGCTGGTGAGAGTTCCCTTTCGGCTCCCGCTGTCACCCATGGTCCTTTGCTGAGCAAAAGTGGAGATGTGCCACATGCAGTCTTGCACCTATTCAATGTTGCTTCCAGCAGGCCAGTTGTTTCCATGTGTGTTCCCAGTTCATAAACGGAAGAATTGGCACCAGTGCAAACCATACCTCATTACTGTGGGATTTACAGGGTTGTAGAAATCTTACCAGAAAAGACACCTCACAAAGTGTATTCCGGTAGAAACCTAACTTTTCAACATTTCATAATGTGCTGGTAGAGAAGATAGCATGCCACAGTCACACAGATTTTTGAACATCCACACAGCAACCAACTCCCTCTGAAATCATAAAGCTTTCTGGGAAACAGATTTCCAGGCTAAGCATAGCTGTCTGTTTGAATTTTCAGGTATTTTCTTATATAATAAGCCTGAAAGTTTCCATAACATTGAGAGAAGTCAAAGGAAAGGTCCTCTTTGTATCTATAAAGTATCTTATCACAGCTCATGGAACTGTCGCCTTCAAGAAACAGACATTTTGCTCTATACACTTAACTCCACTAAGTTTCATAAAGATACGTTGACACACCTGCTGCCAGCAATTTGTGGCAGGAGTGGTTCTGTATGCATGAGGTGCATGTGAGAAGCCCCCAACAGATAAAACTGCATGTGTAAAGCCAGCCTCTGTGCGTAATATAGCCAAGGCAGGTGACTGTCTTCTTGGATCATCTTTACTGCTAATACACGCATCGCTCTTCTTTTACGGAGCTCAGGATTTAACTCCCTAAATTCATTCATTTCCAACACATTTATGTCTGCCCCTGCTGATAACTCTCCACAGCCAATGGCAGAGAACTAGGCTGTCCAATATTAAGCTTCCCTGCTGTAATGAAATCTGATTTTTACTTTAGCATTCTGCAGTGAAATATAAGCAAAACTTACTTTTGAAGCATAGAAAGAGTCTATTATTGTGAACTTATCATTAAAATATTAGAAAGTTCTTCTGCTCCAAGAAAACTAAAACATGCTAATTTACATATTAATAGATTTTTATGCTCAGAGAGATAACAAATGCAATCTTTGGCCAGATGCAGAGAATTAATTACAGCAAGAGAAAGGATCCTATGAAATATACAAAGCAAGCTCTGAATATTGTGAAAGAATGTTGTTGTCAGTCATATTTCAGTGTATAGTATAGTACTACCGGAAGAGTCAATTGTTTTATTTCAGTCGCAAGGCTTTAGAAAAAAAGAAAGACTGGAGAGATGTTTAGTACGTGCTGTTCATTTGAGACACTGTACCAAAGCAGATATAGAGATAAAATGGATACACAGAAGGCCACTAAACCTACAATGTTGAGTTCTTTATCCATCTCAGAATTTGGAAGTCTGTTAAAGACCTCAGTATGGCAAATAAACAGTCTGTTTTAAGGAGAATTAAAGCTCTCCAAAAGCTAAGTGACTTACTGAAGAAAAAATAGGGAAGACGCATGCCTCAGTATCCATACTCCTGGCCAGCAGTATGGATAAGGAATTGTAAGAGACAGAGAGCTCTTGGAAAAGACGTGAAGCAGAAGCAATCATCTAAACTGCAACAAGTCACAAGGTCATAGAATCATAGAATGACTAGGCTGGAAGAGACCCACTGGGTCATCGAGTCCAACCATTCCTAACACTCCCTAAACCATGCCCCTGAACACCTCGTCCCCCTCTCCCTTAAACACCTCCAGGGAAGGTGACTCAACCACCTCCCTGGGCAGCTTATTCCAGTTTCCAATGACCCTTTCCGTGAAATTTTTTTCCTGATTCCAGCCTGAACCTCTCCTGGTGGAGCTTAAGGCCATTCCCTCTTGTCCTGTCCCCTGTCACTTGGTAGAAGAGGCCAGCTCCCTCCTCTCCACAACCTCCTTTCAGGTAGTTATAGAGAGCAATAAGGTCTCCCCTCAGCCTCCTCTTCTCCAGGCTAAACAACCCCAGCTCTCTCAGCCACACCTCATAAGACTTGTTCTCCTGCCTCCTCACCAACTTCGTTGCTCTTCTCTGGACACGCTCCAGAGCCTCAACATCCTTCTTGTAGTGAGGGGCCCAGAACTGAACACAGAATTCGAGGTGCGGTCTCACCAGTGACCGAGTACAGAGGGAGAATAACCTCCCTGGACCTGCTGATCACACTGTTTCTGATACAAGCCAAGATGCCATTGGCCTTCTTGGCCACCTGGGCACACTGCTGGCTCATGTTCAGTCGGCTGTCAACCAACACCCACAGGTCCTTTTCCTCTGTGCAGCTTTCTAGCCAGACTTCTCCTAGTCTGTAGCACTGCACAGGGTTGTTGTGCCCCAAGTGCAGGACCCGGCATTTGGCCTTGTTAAACCTCATGCCATTGGTCTCAGCCCAGCGGTCCAGCCTGTTCAGATCCCTTTGCAGAGCCTCCCTACCCTCCAGCAGATCCACACTTCCACCCAGCTTAGTGTCATCTGCAAACTTGCTAAGGGTACACTCAATGCCTTCATCCAGGTCATTGATAAAGACGTTGAACAGGGCTGGACCCAGTACTGAGCCCTGAGGAACCCCACTTGTGACTGGCCTCCAGCTGGAGCTAACTCCATTTACCACCACTCTCTGGGCTCGGCTATCCAACCAGTTTTCAACCCAGGAGAGTATGTGCCTTTCCAGGCCAGAGGCTGACAGTTTCTGGAGCAGAATGCTGTGAGAAACTGTGTCAAAGGCTTTACTGAAGTCCAAGAAGACTACATCCACAGCCTTTCCCCAACCAAGTAGTTGAGTCACTTTGTCATAGAAGGCCATCAGGTTAGTTTGGCAAGACCTGCCTTTCGTGAACCCAATGAGAGTTTTCATCTAAGTGCACTGTGGCAAATTAAGAATGAAGGAGGAGGAATATTAATAGAAATACTTAATTTATTGCTAAAAATATCTACAAGTCCTAAAGACTGGAGGACAGTCAGTTTCCCTTCATGCAGAACATTGCAAGCTAGGTGGCATTTCTGCATTATCAGTTATACTTGATAAATAGGTAATTAAGGTGAGAGTTATGAAAAACCTATTTATCTCTCCATCTATATTCGTACACTGTTGCTTAATCACTGCATTATTTAACAAGAACATCCTCTGCTAGAGACAAACCTGTGTGACTCTGTGAACATACACCCACCCTTCTCAGATTATTAGAATTCTTTGAGCTAATACAGATGCAAGAGAAAGTCAGTCCCTTATGATTTATTTGTGCCTTTCAAAAGCATTTGATAAAATCACTGACAGGAAGCTACCGGCGTAAGTAGTTATGCTATTATCTCGTATTTACTCACATGTAGTTCCATCAGGGTTTGGCAGCTTGTCAAGAAGTAAAATACAAAATGTTAATGGAGAATTTTCAACACTGACAGACCCATACAGTCCAATGAGAAACATGAAGGCTTTTTGTGGCATCCACAGATGTTGTTGGAGTGTATTGGCTTCACTAAGTTTTGAATTAGGTCCTACAACCATCACTGATTTACACTGCTTATATCCCAGGCACACAGATGCATATTTTAAATCATTCTTTCTTTTGTAAGCCGCTTCCCTGCCACTCACTTTTCCATTGCCCATCAGCCTCCTATCCATGAACAACACCTTTATCAGATCCTATTAGCTTATTTCCTCATTAGAAATAGCTAACCTTGTCTCATACCTTTATTTTTTATACTCTTTCTTCTTCCTAGTTACCCAGGATAGCCAAGTGATCTAATCTTACAGCTGAAAATTAGTAATTAGACTCGTCCTTTACAATACACAATCTTCAACCTCCATTGGGCTGATGGAGCATGTGAAGGATCTGGCCTTGGAACTGCTAACACTGTTATGCTTCCCAGGTGCTGAAACCTAAGAAATCACCAGGGCGTTAGTCTAGTCAGGCACGCAAGAAGTTAGCAATGCAAGCATGTGCTTGTGTGCATTGCATAACCAGGGCTTTAAAATTTTCTCCATCTACAAAACCAGGATCACGTTTCTTACTGGTCTCACGTTAAACTGAAATTACTGTATGTGATATACGGAGAGTGATTTAAAGACATAAAGCAATGACTAAGCACTAATTTCTAGTCGTCTCAACCTGTACTCCTGGTGTAGTCTGGACAGTCATATTTCCCTGCACAGGCTCCTCTTGCAGCGTTTCTGAAGTCTGGCTGCTGTTTGCTATAAAACACTGTGCATGTGTTGACATTTCAAGTACTGTAATTCTTATTACAGTGTTCCAAATGCCACCAGTGTTGGTCTTCTGCACTCTCAAAACCTTCCAGCTTCCCTCTGCTCAGTCATTATCCCTTTAAAATAGTTTTTTTCCTTTCTCTGTTCTTACTCCCTCATAATTATTGCAATCGCATATCCTATCTTCAAACTCTGCTTTTACTTTTTTTGTGTGAGTTTCAGGTAAATCTAAAGCACGCTCCAATACTTCTGTCAGAAGATGCTTTGAGGAAATAAATTATTCTGTGCAAATAATATGATCACTCAGCCTGTCACAACATAAAAATGCGGAGTAATCTAAAAAAGCTTAGTTTTCCTGAATAAATAGCTGCAGTGGGAATTTGAGGGGCCCTAAGATTTATGGCTTGACTACAGAGAGTGATATATTAAACCTTACTTAACCATAGCAAATATAAAATAAATATTCAAATCCATAAATAAAACATAGGTGTGGGGGTTTAGCTAGAAAAGGGGGAGGGAATTAATCTTCTTTTAACAAGAACTCAGGAATATCAAAGGTTGTTTTTTGTTTGCAGTTATTATTAAGATTGATTGATTGATTTAGACCTCAGTACACTTCCTGTGGCTGGTAATTGCATTACTGCTACTGATAAACATGTTTCTGAAAAAAAATAAACAGCCATTTGAATTCATTCAACTATACATGCAGTCCCTGTTATTGTACTGAGCCTGAAAGATAAAACTATGTCCTAGTAAGATCTAATAGCTATCTGTTATAAAGGGTAAGAGCTTTTCATAGTTTGACTATTATGTAGAATATAATGAATATTTAAAAGAGATTGTATTTTCTGCCTTTCCCCTCAGCCATCTTACCTTCTCCCTTAATTAAAGATCAATTAACCATTTTGTACAGAATTGGGGGAAAAAAGTAAACATTCTAGAGCAGTACAAACCCAGTATTTCACCTGTTCTAAAATCATGTTATTGAACAGGTTTTAGCCCAACTGAAGCTTTAATTATTAATCTAGCTAGTAATTTGATCTTTCTATTTTCTTCTTTGATGGTACTTCATCAAGTCTTACAGAAGTCATTTGCTTCATGGCTTCATGAGTTTTTCTTTACCCAAAGAAATCATGCCAAATAAAAATAAAACCTGGCCATTTCTATTTCTATATTTCCTTCTCCTTATATAAAATATTAGTAATCATTTTTAAAGTGTTATTGTATTGACTTCATGAAGCAGTAATGCTCTGCTTGCAAAGCAATCTTTATAGTCAAAACCCCAACATTATTATATGTATATATGTAGATACCACTTTTATTCTGCTGGTGCCAACTGATAACTCATTATGCAAGCAGCTGCATACACTCTCAGGTATACAATGTAAGATGAAAGTTCACTAATAAATACACTGACATTATTTAAAATGTGATGGGAAGATAAAAAAAGTCTAGCTGTGGGAGTTCTACACAGAGTTGCTGGAATGATTTCTACAATACTCTGGCATTGAAAAATAACCTATTCTTGTTAAATCACTTAGAAAAGGAAAAGACCACAGCAATAATCGTTACCAATCTAGATCCTGTGAAAAAGATTATTTTTTGTTGTCTGCTGGTTTGGAGGTTGAAGTCAACTAATGAGGGAGATTCTCACAGAATTGCTAGGAACCACTACATACATAAATAAGGTAGGAAAATATGGTAGTGTCAAAACTCATTAAAAACACATTTTGAAGTCTCCTTCTCATGAAAATTAGTCTTCTGCAGTTATTGTCTGTCTGTCCAGCTCCCCCAGTAACTCCAACTCTTGTTGACCAATTTCAATGGCACAAAGGTAAAAGCCTCAAGGACAAATTAGTTGCTACTGATTTTAGGAGAAATGCTTAAGGAGAGTCTTAAAAAGAAAAAAAAAAAAAAGCTGCTATTGAAGGAGAGGCAAAGTGGCCCGAGCAGCAAATCTCTGATGGACGGGTGGTTGTGCCCAGTCCTGCATCTATGTCTCCTACTCACTGGAGAATATGTCTGGCAGCTTGCATTGGCTCTGCCCAGCTGTATTGCAGCACAAGCTGCTGTAAGGGGAATTGTAAACCAACCTGGATGAACTCAGATCCATTAATTCCCCTGCAGACAGGACAATATAATTAAAAAAAAAAGCCAAAACGTATCTTAAAGGGAGGGGTGGATTTTCAGCTGCTAATTAAGGAAGTAAATACACAGTGAGTAAACTATACTTGATTATGTCCTTCTAATCTTTGGAAAATCTCTATATTTAGCAATATTTAGTCTACCAATGATAGAAGAGATTGTGCAATCTAGAAACGCTCTTTAAATTCTGGAAAATCTTTTGAGTATACATGACCATCACGTCTCTACCACTGCATATGTGAGTGCATACATGTGCATGCACGAGGAGTTCGGAGAGCTGTTGCAGAAATGTTGGAGGAGAAAGAAGACCCAACACTGATTTTCAACAGGCAGTTGCAGGGTGCTGTCCATCCTTATATGAAACCCTAAGCATCTGAAAAAGCATCTTTCGGACCACTGGCAGTTTATCCTGAACAATTATAATTGAAATGACATGTCTGGTGTTTTAAAAGATCTATTGATCATAACAAGGACATTTCCATTGGCTTCAATAAGCTCTGAACTTAACCTTCACTCCTAACTCATGAGTGTACTAAAACAACTTAAACATTTATCTCCGAAGTCTCATAACCCTTTACCTTTGTTTCACGCTGAAAAATTTTAAGGGTGCTTTGATTCTCTATGTCAAATGGTATTGGTCTGAAATGACATGGTTGTATCATAAGGTCAGCTGAACCACAGTTTTACCAACAGTGCATTATACAGGAATGCTCAGTCTCTCTTGAAAGAAAATTTATCACAAGCACCACTCAAGAAATATTAGCATGCAATTAGCTCTTGGCAGTGGAGTGTTTCCAAATTCCGGAGCATTAAGCAGCATTTTAGGTGGCACGCAAACCAGGTAATGGGTGCGGTAAGCTTAGGGAGAGGAAATCACGATTGCTGTGCTCAGACACAGGTTCCTGGTTTTTGTTACCTATGTTAACCAACACTTTGTTGTCTTGTACACACCTCTTTGCAAGTCAAATGTCTTACTCCATAAACTCCATTTCTTGATAATTACTTTGATAATCACTGCACTCTCCTGCTTGAAGAAACATGCACGAAAGTAGACTCGAGAAGATGGGGCGAATCCTGGTGGATAGAAGGCACGTCCTAGTGCAGAAGCACAGATATCTGGAAACCCATGCTGCAGAGGGGAGAGCACAAGAGGGGTGACTGTGTGCATCTGTGACATGAGCCGGCCTTCTCATTACAGCTCTCCACCCAGCAGCTTTCTCAATCGCACTCAGTGCTCCCATCCCAGCCAGCTGTTGCTGAGGCGAAGGGAAGGAGGACTCCAGGAGATCTTCAGGCCCAAATATGGAGCCCTGGATTAAAATCATAGAATCATAGAATCATTGGGTTTGAAAAGACCTTTGAGATCATCAACTCCAACTGTACCTGTCTACTACTAAACCATATCCCCGAGCACCTCATCTTTAAATAGCTGAAATACCTCCAGGGACGGTGACCCAACCATCTCCTCTGCAGCCTCTTTCTGTGAAGAGATTTTTTCCTAATATCTGGTTTAAACTTCCCCTGACACAGCTTGAGGCCATTCTCCCTTGTCCTGTCCCCTGTCACTTGGGAGAAGAGACCAACACTCTCCTCTCTGCAACCTCCTTTCAAGCAGTTGTAGAGAGCAATAAGGCCTCCCCTCAGCCTACTCTTCTCCAGGGTAAACAGCCCCAGTTCCATCAGCTGCTCCTGATTAGACTTGTTCTCCAGCCCCTTCACCAGTTTTGTTGCTCTTCCCTGGACGTGCTCCAGCCCCTCAATGTCTTTTTTATAGCGAGGGGCCCAAAACTGAACATGATATTCGAGGTGCAGCCTCACCAGTGCAGAGCGTGGGAAGAATGACTTCCCTGGTCCTGCTGGCCACACCGTTTCTGATGCTGGGTTGAAGCATTAAGGACAGTGCACAAAGAATAAGGATCTGCCCGCCGATGCTCAAAGCCTGACATGGTGCTGCCACACAACCTTGTTTTCAGCCTTGTCCCCTTCCAACGCTGCCCTTCCCCGAGGCCTGGAGCACGCAGTGGTGGCTCGAAATGGCTGGGCTATGGCCAACTACAGTCACCATTGCTGGCCCAGACCAGTTTGTCTCACTGGGGGCTGAGGGAGGAGGTCTGACAGGAAGGGGGGGCACTGCACTGCCCCAATGGCCCCCTGGCCATCTCTCACCACTGCACCCCAAGTAGAACCTTTCTTGGGGGCTGTATGGGGTGCAGGTGCCCAGGCACTGGTGGTGGTACTGCAGGGCAGCACCAGTGAGGAGTGATCAGGGCTGCCCCAAGCTGGACACGGTTAGCTCCAGCTGGCCTCAGTGGCCCCAGTGCAGCTGAGCTCTGCAGCTGTGATGGCTGTGCCTCGGGAACAGTCTGTGTAACCAAGGGCAAAACACTGCCCTGCAGTTAGGGCTGAGAGGAAAACTGTGGGAAACCGCCCTGCGAGCAGCCAGTGGAGAGAGGGCAGAAGAGTAGGTGCTATAGGCATCTGAGCAAAGATCCCCTGTAGCCCCTGGAAAGACTACTCTGGAGCAGGGGAAGAATGTGAGGAGGAGTGAGTGTCTGGGTGGGCATCTGGCATCTGTCAACCCACCACAAAGGCACCTGCAGGTGTGTTCAGATGAGGGAAGGAAAACAGTCCTTTACAGCTCTGCAAAGGCAGTCTGCCATCCTTGCGTCCTCTGTCCTAGGGCTGAGGCAGGAGCTCTAACACTAGCACTGGCCTCCTCCACATCTCCTGTTGTTTGTCTGCAGAAGCCACCAGGTTGGTGTAAGAATAGATTGCAGACAGCATTTTGATTGTGTCAGTGAGAGATCAGACTAACCTGTGGAACTTTGCCTCACAAAAAGTTCATAGTTAACAACATACTTTTCTTCAACACGTGGAGTTCATGTTGCCAATTTTTGCTAAATTCAGAATGAATGTGACAGTATGCGAGGCAATGTTTGTTGGGGTCTAGAGATTATTTTCTATCTCCCAGCACCATCTGGCATTACAGTGGAAACTCTGAATGAATAAACATTGCTTATCATTCTGTCAATCACTCATCCATCAGACAGAAGCTGAAACACTAATGTACTCATCATCTTTGTCATTTGGCAATCAGGGACTACTTCATGGTAACTGAGACAAAGACCACAGATTAAGGTCCATAGCAGAAGTGGGCAACAGAGATTTAGCAGGCTTAATGTATTATTCAGTTTGACTGATGCTGATGCAGGGAACAGAACTCAATGGTTTTGTGGTTTCTATTTATGAAGCATCTTTTCTGCATCAAGGTGTGGGATTTGTCAGTTAAATTGCTGCGAGTTCGCTTTTTGTTTTTTAGATTAAGACAGGTGTTTAAATAAAAATGGGGGGGGGAACACTGAAAGGAACTACGTAATAAATTCATCTCTAGTGATTGATACACAGGCAATGTTTGCTTGGAAATTTTGGGGTCAAGAGAAGGCTACATTAAGATGAACATTAAGAAGGCATTAAGATGAAGAACAACTAGTTCAAATATCTTGGAGCAATTCTGTCAGTTCCCTTCTCAGAGAGGAGAGCTGCTTCTCTAGAGTTGCTTCCCTTGTCACTGCAGCAGTCATTACAACTAGAACAGCGAGCACTCCCGAATCCTTGATTAAAATGACACTCCTTAAAACTCAGCAGCAAGATTTGTTCTGGTTTGCAGGGCCCACATGAAGGAGATGCTTTGATGAACAGTGTCACTTTGATATAGAGGCTCTACATCAGTACACGCACATCATTGGACTCACTGCTTGAACTGGCTGGTAGTAGAAAGTAAAAACACACTAAAGTTTACTTTTCTATAATGCCTCAAAATTTCACACTGTTGAGGTGATGATGCATTCAAGCAAGAAGCCTTTTTGGAGGGACAGGAAAATGAGTAGATATAATAATAAAAATCCTAATAGTAAGATTAGCTCACTCTTTTAAATGAATGGGATGAGAATCGCAGGTAACATTTTGCATTCTGCTTTTCTTCTGGTACAAACAGTTGAGTTCAACATAGTATTTTCTTTTTTTCCTTTAATAGTTTAAAAAAAAATGTAATTGGCTACATTGTCACTGAGAACACACTGGTTTCAATCCATTCTGACCCCTGGAATTGAATTAACCCAACGATGCTGACACTGTGAGCGTACATGGCTTGCTAATGCTGCTGTCACAACCCTTTCCCTACCTGGTTCTATTCCTTGATGTTGCTAAAACTGAAATCTTTGTGCTTTTGAGTACTTTTTGTTTGTCCTCATTGACAGCTGTAACATTTTCTTCAAGTGGCAACTGAACATAAGAAGCACTGACACAGACCTTATCAGCTGAAAATGTCCTACCCTTAACAGGATATTTCTCGTTTTCTTTTGCTCTTTGTTTCTTAAAGTAGTCATAAAATATCAAATTAGTCTTATAGATTCGGAGACTCAAACCTGGAAAGTAAAGTGTGTAAGTCAGAGACTATTTCTGTACCAGATACAGAGGAAAGGAATTGTGTATTTGGTGGGTCAAATCTGTCCCAGTTTTCAAAAATGACGTAGGACTCCCCTGAAAAGACCTCTTATGCCTTTTTCTAAAGGATAGTTAGAGTCAATCAGAAGGACAAAATCATGCTCCCATTTCTGACTTTGTGAGTCCTCACACTGATTTTCAGGAGAGTTGTGACATTTTTTAACATAAACTTGTTTAGTCTTAATGTCCCTCACACAGACCTTTGTCTCTGCGTATCAGGACTGATGACTGCATGCATTTATTTGTCTCAAAATCTGTCTGATTCATCTTTCTGTTATAATGAAATGTTTTGCTAAGCTGTCGTTTTTGCCATAAATATATTCCCTTGGCTGCATCTTAATGGCGGATTATTTGTTCCAGAGTCTTTTCTTTTCAACTCAGAGATGAATATACATTTCAGGACCAGCTTTTGAAATATCTATTTGATTCAGGAAACTCCCTATCAGCAAGTCTTGGAAGTCAGAACTACATCAGTTTTGTGTATTTTATTTCCCATGGAATCAGACCCACTTTGTTTATTATCTAGCAAAACCCAAAGCATAATGTAAAAACCAAGACTGAATCAGAAAAAGACATTACAAAACTACTGAAACTGTCTTTCCCTGGCAGTAGGGAAATATATTCAATCACTTTAATATAAAAAAGAAACAATGATGCAATAGTCAAAAAAAGAAAACTTGAAGGTTTTATATATTTATTTCAAATATATAGCAAAATCTCAGCTATTCACATTTATTTACAAAGTAATTTGTCCTACAGTCACAAAACATTAAAGTATATGATAGCATCAGGATATTAAACTAGATATTAACCACAATATTTAATCAGCTGTTGTTAATAAATACAGCAGGCCTGAACTTGCTGACGGTTGTGCCTAGAGAAATGTGAACACAGCATCACTAATGCAAGTTTACCACTTACATTCCTCAATGAAAGCAGAGCTCCAGCACAGGGAAACCTGGCACAACATTTTAGTGTTCCCTGTCCCATCCGCTTCAAAGGACATACTTGTCAGGCCTTTTTTTCTGACAGAAAAGTCCAGTCAACACCAATTGTTCACACCTTGCTTCCTCTTGTTCCATCATCAAGTAGTGTGCAACTAATGCTCCATTTCCATGACCCTCTTGCACACTGAAGAGGTGGGCCTTTCCCTAAACCTCTTTACATGTGTCCCTGAGCATCCTCTCCTCACTTAATCGAAAAGGACATGTTCAGCAATCTAAACAAAAACCAAGAGTCACCGTAGACACTTGGAATTACCTGAGACTGTGTCTTGCTAGGTGTAACCCAAAAGGGGCTGAAGCTTTCCTGGAGAAGCAGATGGAGGGTAGAATATGCAGCCGGGGGCACTAGAGACCTGCACAGGCTCCTCCATCACTCCACTCAAGCCAAAGTCTTCCTGTTAATCTCAGAACACTCATGAATAGAGGGAGTTTACTTTCAAAGCTTACCTGCAGTTTTTCATTAAAGGCTGAAAACTTATCCATACGTCCAAACCGCTGCTTCCAACTAGTCGGTTCTGAGCATCACAGGTTTTAAATAGGGGAAAAGGAAAAGGGAAACTCCATCTCCCTTAGCAGACACAAATTTGTTTCAGTATCAAATTCAGAAATTTTAGTGTCACAGACTCTTAAACATGTTTGCTTGAATCTAAAGTGTTAAATCATGTAATCAGAAATTGCCGTTTGTTTCAATAAAACTCACACATGCAAAGAGCAGCCCAGCCTAGCTTTGTGCTCAGAATTAAGGTCAAATTCCAAGCTCACACACAAGCACAAGATTGTCTGAGCTTAAAGATTTTGTTTGAACTTGTCTTTTGATCACCTGGTAAAAGAGAAAAACAGAGGAATATGCAGGCATCAGGTGTTAATGTTAGATGTAAAACACTTAGGTTTTCTTTGAAATTAATGGTAAATGCTCAAATAAAGCAGTTTTATCTTTCAACTCTCTTAAAGTACAGTTACTACTGTAAATGACACACCCCGTTCAAATTTGATTCCTAGATGAACCTGCTGATAGTGAAAACATTCAAGATCCTTTAATTAATGTTGAGGAAAACTGCACTTAATGACTACTTAAGCGCTTACATCTGCATAAAGTTGCATTACACTCAATACGTCATCATTTAAATCCATTACTTGCATATAAATGTGTATCAAATTTGCATTGCAAATGTCTTCATATCCTGCTTTGTTAATCACAGGTCTCATATCTAAATGAATTGAAAAAGTGCAGTTCTGGCTTACTTCACCAAATAGTTCTTTATTAAACAAAATATATGTTATAGAAAATAAATAAAAGAAAATAATAGGTGGAGGTCCTCAAGGTATTATAAATTATTACCAAAGTCAACAGAATTGTTCCACTGAAATGAGTTGTCTGACCCTAAGACAGCTGCTGTGACAGGCATCGGTAGCTTTAAGACAACATTAAAAAAAATGTGGTTTAGCACTGGAAAACCTACTTACAAATGTTCTCTTAAAAGCTCACCTGGAATTAATAAGTGCTGATTTGATGAGCAGAATACATTAACCCTGTTTTCTAGCAACTAGAGTATTCCCACTAAAAGATCTGAGTTGGTTGTCTTAAATGTAAATGCACATTAGCTAATATATTTAATTAGTATCCGTGTTCAATGGCACTTGAATGGTTTCATTTAGGTTCATCTGAAGTCATGTTCATAAAAAGCTTTTTTAATTAAACGTAGCTTTTTGTGTTCTTCAAATTGAACAGTCGAATGTATAGAGCCATTGCTTTCCTCAACTAGAGAAGTCGTTACACTCTTTTTTTAGCTACCAGTCACAGACACAGAAAAGGATCAAATCGAGTACCTGTGTCAGGAAACTATCAAGGAAATGGTATTATCCATTACTACTGTGTAAAGAACCAGAAAAACTGTTCTGAACTGGGCCTTTTTTGTCACTTAACAGCATTATGACAACCACAGTGTCAAAAGCAAGTTCCAAGTTTTCAAGTGTGGAAAAGAAAATGCACAACTGCAAATAGTGTGGAATCCTGCACAACAGACAGATAGGTATCACACTACTCAGTCTACATTTTGAAGGAAGTCTTGCGAACCCAAAGCAGTCAGGAAACATTAGGGCTTGGCTTTTGTGGGTGTGAAGAAAGATGTAGGCAGGAACTCTTCATCCTCCAGCAGGCCAGTGGGGGTTACATATTCATATTGCCTGGTTTGTTTAATTATACTTTACATTAGCACAGAGCTTTAAAGTGCATAAAGACAGATGGTCTGTCCTGAATTTTATAGAAGAGGAGGTGCTACCTGTAGAACAGGAAGAGTCATAAAAGATGAAAGGCAGCAAGTGACAGAAAGCTAATATATTCATTGCAAAGTCTGGTGAAGTGATGAAAAATTTTGTTATTCCATGAGCTGGATTCTGTGCCTTGCAGAAAAGGTAAGAAGGACACATCAACTCCGCAAGCATCGATGAAATCTGTAGTCAATCACAGAGGCCTCTAATAGGAGAGCATGAATATTTTCGTGCCAGTATTGAAAGTTAGAAGACTGGTGGTCCCTCCTTTTATTCAGCAGCTTCTTCAGCCATGCTGCCAACTCCATGCTTCTCTCCACTGTCCTAGAACACTCCTTGTGAAGACTTTGCCTTAGAGTAAAATCCATTGCTCCTTTTACACATCATGAGTTTAAGGGAGGGCCATAGTGCTATTGCACAGCAACTGCCTTCCTTCCAGCCCAGCCATAGGCTGGCTGTTCATCTTCCCTGAGAGACTCCTGAGTGCTGCTGTTCCTATGCCTTTCCTGATTCCCATAAAATGGTGAGATTTTTATTCTGACTGTGCTCTAACATAATGCCCATGTAATAACATTTCTTATAAGCATTTTAGAGAACAGATGTGTACGTCAATAGCAAATAGCAAATGAACAAAATTGTTCCTCCGTTACAGACTCAGAGTTTAATTAGACACTGAAGTCAATTAGCACATATCGACATGTTAAGCTGAAATATCACATGTAGCAACTATACATAGGCATGCATACTTAAGAACGGCTTTCCTGCAAAGTCAGGTTTATGCAATTTGTGACGGGAAAGTGATGGATACCTGGATTTTGAGGATGTGTCAGCCCAGCACCAGAAGCTACAGTACATTACTCCTGCAGTGATGAGAAGTGCGGTGCTCACCCAACCCACATAGAGAGCAGCTCCTAGTTCTCGTTTCAGTGGTATAGGGACTTCCGGATCATAGAAGTCGTGAATGATGCTACCTCCAGTCCAGGACACAGGAATCAGAACGAGTACGGCCGTCAGGAGAAAGGCAACTCCAGCTGCCAGTATGAAGACACTGATGGCCTGGGGGTCCTTCTTAGTCCCGTGAGTGTACTTCACACCAACAATGGCCATCAAAAAGGAAATGATTGACAGGATCATTGCAATGCACATGAGGGCTCTGAAAACCTCCAAGGGAGGGGGGAGAGCCAGGACAGAGTCATAGAATTTGCACTGCAGCCTGATGCCCAGCTGACTGATGCAGTCCATCCACAGTCCTTCCCAGATGGTCTCAAACACCACGATGTTGCCATCAATGTAGGCAGAAACTCTCCACTGAGGCATAACTGTGGCTGCCATAGTCCCAATCATACCAATACCTCCGAATATCAGACCAGTGATTTGTAACACACAGCAAGCCATGCTTCTTCTGAAGAAGTCACCTCAAGTAAGGTGGCTTAGAAAGTCTTCCAAAATCACTTTTCATAGAAGAAATACTAAGTATGAGAGGGAATATTTTCTCCAGTAGTTTCCTCATATGGCAAGTTGTTGCATCTTTTTAAAAGCAGATCTTTTCAGTCTGAAGTTCACACAGGAGGAAATCCATTTCTGACTGGCTAGAAGGACCTGCTATTTACTTGCTTTGAAATCCCCTCTGACTACAGCGCCTACCCATCAAGCCTAACAAGTTTCCAGCCAATGGGAAACTAGGAGGGGTGTGTCATAGTTGATTTTACTGCTTCTCATGGTGTGTCTGTAGTGGTGCTATAATTAAGTTAGTGTCAGGGATTCAATTAAAGGTACCTACTTGCAAGGCTAATAATTTCTTATTGCAAGATTGCAGCTATGTTGAAATTTGATACAAAATGTCTGAACTTACATCTGTTAAAATGTTATGCAAAACAGGTCACCACAGTTGTTCTTATGACAAAAGCTACACTTGGACTTGGGGTGGGACTTACTGTCTAAGTGCTACAGCCCTGGGAAAACAAGATTTTTTTTTAAAATCAAGCTAGGAGGTACTTGCTGTAGCTCTTTAATGCAGATTCCCCATTTTGATCAAATAATAAAGTATAATTATGATTTTAGACAGGTACAGGAAACTCAAGTATTCCAATCAACATCAAAGCTTTACCAGCTGCATAATTCACAAGGATGACAAAAAAAAAAAAAATAGCTGGTGGCGTTTCAGAGTTTCTGCTTTTGAATCTACGAGTAAGATCACTGTTAGCAAATAATGTTCTACGAGACTCTCTCCCCATTAAAAGAATAGCGTTGCCATTGTGTTCCAAACTAATAATCTTCTTTAGGTAACATTAGGTGGGGATGGGAGCAATTGTCTAATATGAAAAGGATGAACTCTTCTTTCAGTGTATAATGCACCTTGAAAGAAGTCAAAGATACCTCCCACAAGCATGTATCTCTGTCTGAACAGATATCTACAAGCCTGGGCAATGCATGCCAAAGGCTGTTTTGCCTTGGGCAAGTAAGGGATAACTGCTGTACCATGTTTTTTTCACTTTCTTCTCCCTACTTTGAGATAATAGTATATTATGACATCTCATGGGTGTTGAAATTTTTATGTTTCTGCTTACTCCAACTGTTTGAACAAGTAGGGCTAGTAAAAAAATGAATAAGATTTGGCCCACTGAAGACAATTAAGGGCCCTAGAAATACCGTCAAAGACAGACATATTCTTCGATTGCTTGTGGATTGTGGTGTTGTGAGCTCCATGTGTTTCCAAATATCAGACACTGCCTTTGATGGTATTAATTTAGTTACAGCCTTAGGTGCCTACACAGCATATTCAAAGCAAAAGCTAAAACCCATGAAAGTGAATTGCCCATCTAAACCACTCATAGCCCCCAAAATCCCCTCCTTCCTACCGTTACTAACTGTAAAGAAAGAGTGCCAAATAATGCAAGTTATACAGTATTACATTACATGTCCATGTGGAAAATAACTCTTAAAGGATCTTGCCTTTGAGTCTGCCAGCAGGAATCTGGAGAGAAAAAAAATGTCTTCAGCTAAGATGTGAAATGTAACCTTTAGAAACTAAATACATTATCGGATTTGTTCTTAAAGAGAGATGAATATTGCATCACTCTTCTACAGACATAAAAAAGAATCTCATGATGGAGAAAACTTAAGGCAGTTTGCTTGATGCCACAAAGAAGGAGGTGGTAGAGATGAAATCAGAAGTTATAGATTATTACCTGTCTAGAAGAAACTCCTTTCTCTGGCAGGACACTGCTCCCTTAGAAGAAGATTGCACACAAGACCTGTGCTGTTTAACTTGAGGACAGTCTCCATTCATTTTGTAGGACTCTCTTACCTCTGAATTCTCAAAACTGTTTTTTTTAATTTGCTATTTTAACTTCAAAAAAAAGACATAAACTTCTTATAGAAAATCCCTTTCAAAACTAGCATTTAAATGTTTTTTTTTTAACAGAAAAACTCTTTGTGCAACATTTTCAGCCAGCTAGCTCTTAAATGTACACACAGGAAGTAGAGGGTCTGGAAAAAAGAGCATTCCTAATGTGCTGAATCTCTTTATCTGGCTGCCTTATCTAGCAGGATTGCTCTGAAATAATTTTTCCTTATGTGACTCTGGGAGAGTCAGCCAATGAGGTAAAGCATAAAATTACAGTCTGTGACAGTCAGGGCATGGTATATATAGAAGATAAACTGCTCCCGGAAATGCATCCAGAGAGTGCTAAGTGGTTGAATGGTATTTGATCTTTCATTGAATTAGTACCTATAATGAGTGATATCCGGTGTAGGCATAAAAGAGAAACACCCAGGATGAACTGCTGCATGCACTGTCCGGTGGCAGGATGGTGTTTGTTAGTGAAACCTGAGGGGAAGGAAGAAAGAAAGCAAAAACAATAAATGGCACTTTTGAAACTTGAAGATAACTTTCAGAAAAGAAAATGAGCTACAGGAGACAGGTTGAAAAACAAAATCAAGAAACACTACCAATAGCTTTGAAACTCATGAGGACTGGAAAATCTCATCAACCTCTTAAATGTCGATGAGTCCCTGGCTTTGTTAATTGCTGGAAGAAATATCTTTTGCAGAAAAGTCCTACGTTAGAATCAGCCTGAAGGGAACTCTTACACCCTTGTATACCCTAGAGAACTGTACTTCCGTTTAAAGGGTCACCTCTTCTGTCAGAAAGAAATGCTTAGTTGACTTCAAAATCACTCCGAACAGCAAACAGCACTTAGAAATTACATACATGTTTGCATAGTAGGCATCACAGATACAGTGACTTCAGTGTCAGGTGAGAAAAAAATAAAAGGAAAACCCCGATTACACTTGACTAGACTTAGAAATCTCCTTAGTCTGCTTATGATCCATCTGTTACTTTATTTGGATGCTTACCTGCCTCAAGATGAGAATACCAGTTCTTATGCAAAAATGCCCACCCCAAAATTAGCCTTCAAAGAGGAAAAGAGGCAACTGAGGAAGCACATAGCCTCTACATCTAATTACATTGTTCCCTGGATCTCTGTTCAGATCTACATTTTCTCTTCCCTTCAAATCAGGATGTTCGTTTGAATCTTTTCCTGGGATTATATCTTCAGTTCCCTCACTAGCTTTTAAAATATTGCCCCTTGAAAAGGAGGAAGTAGAGTATCCCCAGTCCACATGATTAACAGAACCTGTCAACGATCTCCAGTGTTTAATTAATTATAGCCATCAATAATTGAAACAATTGCCTCCCAGAAAACAGGTTTCATTCCTCTTTGTATATCTTATATGCACTCTAAATTTCAGAGTCCTTATACATACACATGCACCTATACATAGAAAAATAGACTTTAATCTTGGATAAATGTAGAACTGTAATGCACGCAGTTCATCATGCAGTCTCATGAAGAACAGACGCGTTGGTTATTCTACAGGCTAATGAGCTAAATTTAAAGTGCAGTAACACTTTTGGAGGAGATTTGTCATAAACACACTTTAGATTAAAGATTACTAAGAGTTACAGTTAAGTCTCTTAACCTCCCAGAGGCTGCAGTTATCCAGGGAGGCTGCAAAACTGTCTAACCACCTGCAGAGTGTGGCAATGAGAAGTCAAGAATGCTTGTGTCTTTGCAGTCTCTTTGCATCCTGTCTCCTTGGTCAAATGTGCTGGATGAAGACACGCAGACCTAGGTCATCACGAAAAATCTACTTTAAGTATACAAAAAAATAGGGTTAGATTGTCTGCAGATCATTTGTTCTGGAAACACACGTGAATGGCATCAGTTCCACCCTGCTTGTGACTTACACTAGTCCATTATGTGCTGGTGTAACCACTTTGTTTTCAGCTATTTACAAGGGCTGGACAACGAAATCATGGTTGAGCTGATGGTTTCATTACTTTCTATGGTATTTTGTTTGGCTACTGCTTTTTGAACCTATTGGTGAAGCAAAAGGTTACTTTGATTCTGTTTCAATTCAGGAGAAAATGGACTGAAGCCAACAAGGGCCTTTTTATTTCTGCTAACTTTAATATTGCTGCCTGCACATCTGTTAAAAATATGAAGGCACATCTCCTTCCCTCTCTTTTCAAGCATGGCACATTTCAGAGTGAGAGGAACATCTGTTCAGCGTAGCTTTAGAGAGGGATTTCCCCCGACACATAACAGGCACCGTGCACTTGGGCACAGACCTCTAACTCCAGCTTTGAGGCAACCCATGACTGACAGTTGAATTGAAAACAACTAATATTATTTTCCGTCATGTTTCTCAGCATGCTTGAAATTCACAGCCGGACAAAACTGCCAAACTCTTAATGATATTCCATGTCTGAGGAAGCCTGTCTCCTGGACACTGTGAATGAACTTGAGTTCAGTGCAATAAAACCCTACAGTAATAAAATATTAAATACTACTTTGACTACTTAATCCATCTGAACTGTTTCAAGATTTAACAAGATATTTGTCACCTCAATACTTGTGTACAGGGAGCAGCCATCTTGACAGAAATAGAACCTGGCAGAAAATATGCTATCTTACCTTGCTGTTTAATGACAGGTCCTCAAAGCATATTGGGGGTGGGGAGGGACACACGAGGACACGAAGGACTTGATTGCACAATTCACATTAAACTGTTGGAAATACAACAGTGGCAAATTCCCAAGGCAGTATTGATTCTTTTCGTAAGGTTTAGCAGCAGGGTCTGCAGTTAGGCTATTACTGCATGAAACACAGGGGAACTGTTTCACTTACATGATTTACTGAGACGGAATAAAAGAGGAGGGGAAGGTATATGTGGCAGTGATGGACTAAAGACAGATGAGATGAGAAGTTTGTAGAAAGAGGTATTACCTTTTGTTAGACTACCTGATAATGTTAGAAACAAGCTCTGAGGCTCAGAATCCTAAGGAAGACTGCTTTTGTAGCCCACTATGATAGCACACCCTTAAACTAGCTTTCCAGTAACAACACAGTGTAGGTAACTAAACAAGTAAGTCTCAAACTTTGAAGACAAAGGGGTTTTTTTTCCCCCATCTTTCTTGGTCATAATTTGGGCTTCTCCCTGTCCAGTCCTGTCCCACTCACTTGGGGTCCTCTCTCAAACCCTACCTGCTGAATATAACTAACCACACTGTTCATTTCTACCTCCAAAATAAACACTAGCAGCACAAACTCCACCACCACTAGCCCCAAACTTATGCACCTAATGACAGCCCCGAACCTGGCATTTCAACACACAGCAAGGTCATCAACCCTCTCGCATGCTCTCCTCTCTCACTCTCTACACAAATCCAGAGTCCTTTATCAAACCTCTGTGCTTCTGGACAGGATGTTTCATTGTCCTCTCTGCTAAGGACTGGGATTCACCTTTTCCCTGGGACATCCTGGCCAATGTTCTCTAGATGGCAAGCTGGGCATACTCAAGGAAGGAGAAACATAGCCCTTGCACATTGGGCCTGCACATCTGGCAGTTCTTCTCCCAAATGACTTCACTTCATCTTCAAACAGAGGGAGAGGAGACAACGCAGGGGATAAGGGAAGCTCTGCACAGCCAACCAGCTGTTCCTGCACTCACACAAAAGAATCTCTTCCTGGAAGTCATAAATCACTTTGGATTTGTGCTGGCATAGAGACCAAAGCAGGAGTATTTTGCAGGAAGCAATTAATTTTTGTCACTTGCTCTCACAACACCCTCTCCAGCATCATGAATCACAGCAGCACCAAGGATGCACTACCGCCACTGTATTTTTGGGGCTGATGTGTCTCTGCACAGTGACAGCCCATGGTCTGCAAGGGCACAAATAATTCACCAGTGTGGGCGTACTTCTTCCCTGCAGAGGCAATCCAGAGATATTCCTAATTGCAACATAGTATGTGGCCAGTCAAAATAAGAACTTCTTTGCCCGTGGTTAAGTAGTAGCTGCTTTCATTCCAGATCTGAAGTGTGTAGTTTAGCACTGAGTGCAATATTTCAGGAGGAGGAATGTCTAATAACTATTTCTACCAACCATGTGTTGGGAGTTAAGGGGCAGGAAGTTAGACAAAGGAAAGGAAAAAAAGACAGAAATCAGTCTGATGTGCAGTCTGACTTAAAACCAAGTATAAAATGGAGGAGGGAAAGACCCAGCAAATCTGATGCTTTTGTGTTGGAAGGGGACTCATGTTGTGAGGCAGAAAATGGTATGCGAAGAATCATTAAGATGAGAGGTTCTGTGTCTCTTTCATTAAGATGAGAGGTTCTGTATCTCTGCAGAAGACCATTGTCAATGTGGTGAAAGAGCCTGGAGCATTGAAGAAGAACAACTCCTCAGATCCTCATCACATTCTTCTTTATTAATTAGACTCAAAATCTTAGGGACGTGGATGTGGATAAGATTTTAAAATTCCTTAGGAAGTACCTCAAATGTGCACCCCATGGGGAAGTAAAGGAGAAACTCCCAGGAGTAACGTCAATACTCAAATGGATCAATAACTCCACAGGGAAGGTATTTTTCAGGTGAGAAGAACATAAAAGGTAACAAACCAGCAGAGAAAATATATCTAAGAGGTCAGAAAATGTAAGGGGAGAATGAGACTAAATATGTCAATTGAAGTTGGGCTTTTCAGAAAATAAAATGATAAAAGGTGCTACAGACATACAAATAATACAGAACAGCAAGCGAAGAGGCATTCTAGGCTGTCAGGATGCGTCTAAAAAAGGTAATTAGCTGGCTTCTTCTTTGAATTTAAGGATCAACAGGGATGTAGAATGAGGAGTGCACAATAGAATTACAATACTGCAACATTGAAAGGAACTAATGATACTGGTGGGACTCTTGATGATGCCCAGGTAAACTAGTTGGCATCAGCCTTCTAATTTCTCAAGCAATGCATATGTAGGACTGGCAATGGCCTACATCCCTTAGGTGATGGTTCTTTGCTGAGACTTGACAGGAAAGTGTTGTGGCCACCAGCTCCATGTGGCAGTGAGGTAAGTGGGGAAGCCGCATGGTAAGCAAGGGGTCGTCTTGCTTTGCTACCTGCAGCCTGATCTGTGGTAGAGCTGCAGGAAAAGCCTAAGGGCTCAAAGCACCCAGGGGCTCAGTTCAGGGGCTCTGTAAAACAAGACTGGTAGTGGACACGCCTGTGTCAGGACTGTAAATACTGGCCAGGACCTTCACAGTTGCATAGTGTTGCCCTTTTTCCAGCTCAGCAGGAAAGAAGAGCTGCACATCATACCTCATGCCCATAATACTCACTGTACCTATTGTGTGGATTCTGGGTATGAACCTTAGTGAAGGGCTTAATTAAATCCCAGACAAGTGTGTGACTTCATTAAGCACAAAAATACCCTGAGTATAGGAGGCCAAAAGTGGAGACAGTACTCCCAAACACTGTTGTCCACTGGCCCTGATCTCCCTCTGCTTTGTAGGCACTTGCCCCTGAGAGTGGCAGATCTCCTTATATGTCCATGATGACACAGTAAGACCAGTATTAGATTTCAGTAATGAGCCTTCACCTATAAGGCCCAAGATCAGATGGCCTCTCCTGCTCTCTCCCTGCTCTATTTTCTATTACTCTTTAGTAGCGATGTCTGAGAGTTGAACAGAAAACAAGCATCCTACAGATAAATTCTCACAGACAGGCAACATGCAAACTTAAAAGCATGGGGAAGTGCAGTACCTATTGAGGACTGCACAGTAAAGAGATATGCAAATCCTTTATATGCAGCTGACCTTACTGGCTTTGCAGATGTATGATAACCTCGTATGTCAAATGATCCATTTTCATTTAAAATTGCAGGGTAGGAGCTCACATGCACTCAGGCTTTGTTAGGGTGCTGCCTTGGTTGCACAAAGCAGCTCCTGAAACCATGGCTCTGCAGTCACCCATGTATTTACCCCCTCACTATCCAGCTCTAATGAGAGCAGTGCCTAGTAATGCAGGTGGCAGCTCTCACCTCTAGACCCCTAGAACCGTTGCAGCAAGCAGTGGCAGAGCTTCAGAAGAGACTCATTATAAATGAAAGCCCAGCTGTTCAATCACAGAGTGTTGATTGAAATCTCGAACCTTCACTCATCCAAGTTAAATGAGCATTACTCTCCTCTGACTTGCAAGTTGTGCAGTCATTTACACAGCACAGAGGGCACCACATGAACCTGGAAAGGCTCCATATCCATTTTACATTGCAGGAATGCATACAAGCACCAAAAGTGCAGGGCAAAGGGGAACAAGATAGACACCCTTGGTTTCATTTATGGAGGCAATATTCCTTATTTCCCAAATAATTTTTCTTGTCTGCAAGCAATGAATTCTAAATTACAAGATACAATATTTGATAGTTTATTGCTTCAGGCAGTAGGTTTGTGCTTGGATATATGCCCTTAAATGGGACTTGTTCTCAGACTACTCAGGGTTTCTTTAATGCACAAATCTGGGAGAAGCCAGCTTTGTTTAAAATGGAAGTTTTGATCTCAGCTCTCTTGAAGATGCGGTATATGAGCGAGATACACTTTGAAGGAAATGGCTGGATGTGCATGAGAGATAGTTAAGGGGGAATATGAATACGTGTGCTTCACAATAAGGTGAACTGTTTGCAGCATATATAGGATCTCTAAGGAAGATTCGCAAAAACGCCAGGGTTCAACTCACGGTCCATTGGACTTCTTGTTAGTTCTATGGATAGTTTCATAAGTCTTCTTAGAATCTTCTTGTTTCTTTTGTTTGTACAACTAGATCAGTGTGCTTTGCCAGCAACAGATAATATTACCCGATGTACCGGCAGTGTTGGATGTATGCAAGGCTTTTACAGACATATGTTTACCTCATTTTCCACCGAGGCCTGTCTCAGACCCACAGATGAATGCTATATGGGTCACCCCATGTTTTGACAGCAGAGATAACTACGATGCACCAATACATATACATGTATTTTTCTGAGTCAGATCTTTTACCTACCTTTCAGCGGGATGAACTAGGCAAGTGACCTTGTTATAGACATTGTTATAAACTCCAGTGTTCCACCTATGAGTTCTGTGTAGGATAGTCACAAAGCGACACCAACAACAGGTTTGTTTCTCCACTTTCCCTCCCAAAAAAGAGACTAGGTTGGTCTATACGTATTAATGAAGGAGTACAAAGGAAATACAGCCACACACTTTTATATTACAGAAAGATTATACACATCACACATATGTATATGTAGAAGTAATTTGCTTAAAAATAATGAAAAATAAAATTACATAATCAAGCACATTTTACTGTGTATCTTACAAAGACTATGAAGTTCTTGAGCAGATTTTCATTCCTTCTAGCTTGTTGAGTTGCGTCTTATGAAGCGAAGAATTTACTTCCAAATTATGAAGTAGTAATAGTCTGCGGAACTTACTTGAAAACTGCAGATCACGTAATAAACTTTCTATAAAATATATAAAACAGTCAATCAAACTCTAGAACAACAATGTTGCTATCCATTGAACACCACAAACTGAATTGCTTTCTCAGCTAAGTCAAAGGCAAAATTCCATTGATTTCTGTAGGTCTGGAGTTACATCTTATTTATTGGTTACAAAATTCTATTTAAAAATTACTACTATTGATTGATTTGGGTCATTTATTAAGTTAATTTTTATGGAAATATTTTTCAGTAGATTTGGTTTGTTTACATTGTTGCTTATCATGACTGCATGATATTGTTAAAAATTTGGTTTACCTTCTTTTAATGTGAACTGTGAGAAAATAGCATCACTACTTGTGTTCTTTATGCCTATAAACTATGCTGTTATAAGTGGGTTTTAGCAAAAATACAGACTTGATTATACAGAAGACTCTTATTTCAATACATACCTATCACAGAGTCCCACAGCAAGTAACCAACATGATGTTTGTGATCAGTGTGATATTGCAAAACATTGCAAGCTGCAAGGAATTTGCAAGGGAATACTGCTGCTTTTAAAAATAAGAATGTGAACAAATTCAACCCAGAGGGATTATAAAAAAAATTAGCTTTCACCAAAAAGTTGATATTTAGAATGAACATTGAGCTATGTTTATTCTCTGAAATAAAGGATATTTTTTGTATATTTTAGCTTACCTTCCTCTGCTGAGTAAATTCTTCATGCAAACCTCCATTCAACCTACAGTAAATCAATCCTTTAGTGAATGCTTTTCTTTTAAACCGTTATTATCTTGTCTTTATTTGCTGTTATCCACTCCTTCCCAGGAAGGACAAAAAAGATCCAGCTGCTTAATTCCTCTCTGCTTTGCAATAGGCCAGAATTTCATATTACAGTGGAACTTTGAGCCCTTTATTACTGTTTTTGCACATAAAATGCAACCCAAAGCAAAACCACACACCCCAAAAGCCATTCCAAGTTACTATTAAAATAATACTAAACTTTCATCTTTCCATGCATTCAAATTTCCATTAGCCACAGCAGAGCCCACTGGGGGTAACTGCAGATCCAAAACACAGCCACAACAGCAGCAGTTACAGGGCAGAAGGCAAAGGCAGTTTCCTAGCCACCCTTAATGCAGGAGCTGAAATCCATTCAGACAAATTAAATGCTTAAAAAAATAGGAAAAAGCAGGAGACATCTAGACGTACTGACTTTTGGAGTATGAGCTTTCCATCTTGCTGGGCAAATGCTCATTTTGAGTGGGGTACTGGATTGATGGAGAGTATTCGTAGCTTCTGTTTTTCTCACAACAGTGACAAAAGCAACAGAATATGGCTCCGGCAGCAATGAGGCAGACAGCAGCTACCCAGCCCAGGTAGAGGGCCTCTCCAAGCTCCCTTTTCTGTGCAACGTTGACCACAGGGTTGTAGAAGTCACTGATGATGGTGTTAGCAACCCAGCAGACCGGAATGAGCTCGACGGTACCCGAGAGGATGAAGAGAAGCCCAGCCGTCAGAATAATATAGCCCTTGGCTTGCCAGCTGCTCCAAGTGCACCGCGTGCACTTCATCCCAATAATGGCAATCATGAAAGCCAGAAATGAGAGCGCCGACCCAGCACACATCAGCCCTCTGGATGCTTGCAGGTCCGGTGAGAGAGCCAGCACGGAGTCATAGACCTTGCACTGCATCCTGATGTTGGCTTGCCTGATGCAGTGCATCCACAGGCCTTCCCAAATGGTCTCAAACACGATGATGTTGGTCTCGATGAAGGCAGACACCCTCCACTGAGGCATGCCCGTGACAGCAAATGTTCCAATCATGCCAATGGCACCAACAAGCAGCCCAGCAATCTGCAAAGCACCACTGCCCATGTCGCCTTTGCAAGGTGAGCACACCTTCACAGCTTCCCTGAGTCAGGTACACACTGCTGGCAAAAAAAAAAATGAGCAACTTCTTCCAAAAGTGGTCCGTTGTGCAAAGAAAGTTTCAGAGTCAGTCTGGACTACTTTAAATCAGCTTAAATCTGGCACGCACTACCTGGGACTTGACTGCGCCTTCATTGCTTTTATAATTCCCCTGCCACCACTGAGTCAAAGAGGCAAACTGAGCAATCAAGTGGAACAACTTTCCAAAGCAAGAGAAAGGACAGGGTGTGTGTAAAACAGCAAGAGCCACTTAGGGTAAATGTACCTTCTGAGGAAAATGCTTCGCATTGAAGTTTCTTATTAAAAAAAAAAAAAAGAAAGCCTTACCCTTAAGTTTAGCTATTGTCTGTAGATTAGTCTGTACTGAAGAAATGGACTGGTCTCAGTAGGGAGACATGCGTACAGTAGTGCAGTTACTGAAGCTGTTGCGCTGAACAAGCAAGAATATTCTGCCTCGGCTTGGTTCCGTGGCACATTGCCAGGAGGAAAGCAGAGCTGCGCTCCCTGCCATGGGGCCTCTGCACCCAAAACTGCTTTTGTGCTGTAGCCTGAAGGAGAGTACTGTAGTGACAGGATCAAAGAACAAAGCAAATCAAGAGGATAAAGTAACTCAGAACTGAAAAATGTTCTGCAGAGGATAATCAAAGCTGCAAAAGATCATTTAAAAGGTAGAAGAAACAATAAGAGATCTCAACTCTACTAATACCTGTATACATAGATAGTTTTATGCATTTCTGTTGCTCTACCAAGTGTTATGGGGATAGGCAGGCTTCTAGACATGTCCACATGCTTAAATGAGTACAGAATGACAATTTAAGCTACGTAGCAAGTTGTTTTCCTGTGCCAAAGTGGACTTAGCAATTACCTTATGATGGAGTGTAGTGCTATAGAGGTATCGGCTCTCCAAGTAAAGATCTTTTAGAGATGTTCACAAACAAACAAATACTGTAGAAAAATATTATTTTTAAGAAATTCTAATTTCAACATAATAATTAAGTAGAGCATATGAATTGTTCATTCAAGAGCTCTTATGTGATGTGCCCAGCAGACAATCCTGGAATATGTCAGGTGAAGAAATCTGTGAAAGTCAGAGCAGCAGAAACAACAGTCAGAAACCTAGAAAAACAATCGGCAGGTAAATGGATTTTTTTTACAAATTCCTATAGCTACAAATGCACGCATTAAATATTCAGCCTGATCTTTGCATTTGCCTTAACAATGAAAATAAAAAATTAGGCATAAACTAAGATTTTTCATTATGAAGTAGTATTCCATATGTTAAGACAAGAACTCATTTGTTACACTGTAAAAGATCAGTTTAGGATACAATTAGCTAGGTAGTGAAAAACTAGTCTCCTGCTTTTCATTTGAACTTTCTTGCCTCTATTTCTTTTCTTGCAATGTACACATCTTCAAAAATAGAAAGTAAATGCAAAAAAAAATAGAGCAGTGCACTGCTAAATATGCCAGCTTGCTGGTATATCAAAGAGAGGGACAAGATAAAAGTCCCACTTACATGAAATATTTTATGCTTCCTAAGTGTATTTGTGTGTGCATGTGTGTGTGCATAAAACTACAGTTAGGAGGCAAGGGAAAGTAAGAAGCACTCTACAGATCTTTCCATATTCAGTTTGGCTTTCATGTCCACCTGCTTTTCCAACGTCTGCAGCAAGCTGCTTATATAGACATGCTAAAATGATGGAGACAGGTAACCTCTCCTGTTTCTGGTCCCTGGAGGCCAGGCAACTTTCCATTATACTCTTGGTTTTGTTTATATCTCTGAAATCAAACCTGCCGTCTGCATGCCTTTCTTCATCCAAAGGGGCTGAGAGCCTTGCCCTGAAAACTGCAGTTACTCTGATGGCAGCTCCAAAAGCATTTTAAGGGATGAGAAGCCACACAGAAGCCTGTTTTTTTCATGTTTGCTCCTATTGCTGTGGTGCTCAGCAGTATCCAATCCCACTGCAGCTACTCTGCCTGCTCTGCATTTCTCCTGCCACACATTTGTATTTGCAGTTGCCATCAGTCAGGCTGTCCTGGCAGTTTGAGCCCCTTTGCCCTATCTCTAAGCAAGGCAAGGGAGGGATTCTACAGCCTCCTGAGTCAGGGATCATCGCAGCAGTGTGAGTTGAAAGCCCATGTCATTTTTGACTGTGCCTGGGCTTTACACTCTGCAGCTCCTCGCCCCAGCAACTCTCTCCACTCTTTGCCTCTCCTAGCCCACATGCGCAGTGCACAGGGGAGTGGGCAGCATTCTCCTCCCAAAGGCGATGCTTTCCCTCTCCCAGAGCAGTTGGCACTGCAGGTGCACAGGCACTAGGTACAATAGCTCTCCTTATGCTTGCAAACCCTGATCTCTTGTGAAGGGTGTTATTTTCTACACAGCAATGATGGGTGACAACTTGGTTCTGTTGGGTAGAATGTGTACTTTCCTGGTGTATTGATGTGGAGAGCCATACTCTTAATGTATTGACACAGGAACAGTATAGACTGCCATAGCATCAGGGAGTCTGCATGTGTGTAACTGAAATCACACTTTGCTTCTTTGCTTGCTGCAAACTAGCCCTGTCATACAGACCCATAAGTGCCTGGGGTTTGGATACAGGACTTTGGGAAAACTAAGTGGGAAGACTTCTTGGATGACTGGACTCATATGTTCGAAGAATAATTCAAGTTAGAAGGAGCCCCTGGATGTCATCAAATCCACTCCATTGGTGTGCCGTTCAAAGTTACGAGGCTAAGAACCCAATCAAGTTCCATTTCAGTCACCAAAAATAGTCTTGAGGATTTCTTGGGTGAAAAGATTGGTTAAATTCTCTTCCACCAAGGATGAGACAAGCAGGATTTTGGGGAAAGGTTATAAATATAGAATATCTCTGCCCAAATGGATTCGATATATTAAATATATAATAATGTCATTATCATTGGATGGCTTTGCAGCCCCATAGTTGCCACTTTAACAGCAAAGAAAAAACTACCAGCCTATTGCAGAACAAATAAACAAACACTTTAATAACATACCAGTAAGTAAACACATTTGTGATACACACAGCAGGACTGATTTTTCTTAGAGACTACTGAAGTTCCAATTTACAGGACATGGAAAATAATTAGCTGTGCAAATATAATTTAACCACATTATTGATTAATTTACAAAACCATTAAAGCTCCTGTATAAATTCATGGTAAGACTGTTCCTGCGTCAAGGATTCAGTATTTGTACATTCTTAACGGATTAAATTTGAGTGCCTTATCTTGCTTAAAACCATTTTCAGAAGGAAATGTGGGGAAATCTTATTTAGTGTTTTGGATTGCATCGGCTTGTTTACAATTAAAACACAGGAAGGGGACAAGTCAAGAATCTCATTATTCCTTCTTGTCTGTATTCAAACACCCCATTTCATTACAGGGAAAGATCAGAAATACCTGTAACTAGCTAATCATTTTTTCACCATTGTCCACAGAATCCTGTTATTTTTTTATAAAATAAATGTGCATGTACATAATTTAACCTCCTTTCCTTTCCTTGCCTCACCTCCCCTCTCCTCCCCTCTTTCTCCCCTCTTTCTCCCCTCTTTTTCCCCTCTTTCTCTGCTCTCCTCTTGCTCTCCTCTCCTTTATCTCCTCTCTCCTTTTCCTTCCCTTTCCCACTGTGCCAAGGGATTAATATACTTTAACATCGAGCTATTCTGTATGGCCTGTGTATTTCCCTTCTCGGCATTCCCAGCTCTGCCATCGTCCCCTTTCTCTTCTCCAGAGGGAGTAAGCCAGCTGCAGACACCCATTGTTCTGTATTCTTGGTGGATAATATGGACCTAAGGCAACTGCAGCACTGCCAGAGCAGAAAAGAGGTAACATTTCAGAATTAGTCTTAGCTGTTTTTTCTCTTAGCTTCGAACAGGACCCCGCTGCCAGGAAATTTTGCCTCCCTGTCTCTCTGACAATTTGGTAGCACTATTCTCCTATGAATGGAGAGAATGCAAGAAAAGATTTTTCCCCCTTTTTATGCAGCTTTTCTTCTGAATATATCTCACAGTTTGGGGAGGAGCTGAAATGAGGAAATAAACTTGTGATTAGCTGGGCTGCAACTTAGCACAATTTCTCACAGCTTTTTTGGGTACCCGCTGCTCCCCATCATGACCCATTTTCAGCCACTAAAGTTGTAGTAGAAAAAATACACCAGGAAAATGTGTTTTTTCCTCTTCCTGAGCATATAGTATTTTTTAATTCCAGAGCTGTGGAATGCTAACAGGAATCACTGATGCTGAGGGGAAAGTGGGGAAAGGAGTAAGAAGCGGTTGCTCAACATTTCCAAAAATCTTACCCCACACCAGCAGCATATTGAAAAGAGTCCTGGTTATTAATGTTCTTACAGAAAAACAGAGGAGTGTTGATGTCAGACAAGTTATGCAGCATTTTCTTTCTTGGAAAGCTATTATTATTGTGTCAATGAATTTGCACTGCTTTATGGCCTGCCCCAGGTGTACCAAAACCTGGCATTTATTTTTCTCTTAAGGTCTTTTAATGCAGCAGAACATGAAAAGCCAGTTCAACACATCTAGTGCAAGCTGAAAGAGTTACATACGTTCATAATCAGTTTCACTGAAGAGCCACTTCTTTTCACTTGAGGTAGCTTTCACTCCCGTACCTTCTCCCTCCATCACGTACCACTAACAAGAGACTACTGTCTAGACAGCAAGTGGCACAACGACAGAAGTGCAAAAATATAATCCTTGACCAGCAATGCAACGGTGTTGCGGGTAATTGTTCTGTAAAATCTCTTTGACTAATAGACCAAATAAACTTTCATATTTGCTTCTCTTGCTCCCCGCATTTTAAATCTCACATATAAAATCTATGACAATGTGATAATGTTCCCCTTGGATTAACACGCAGTGCAGAAATTTCCGTTTCCTTGCTTTTAACTTCCGTTTGTTTTGTGAAGTGTTAATGTGGAAAATTTCCCTAACTCATTATAAGGGGACACAGTTCAAGAATGAGATTATTTTTTACTGAGTACTGAAGGTACAGGAAGCTGTTGCCTCTGTACCTTCAGTACTCAGTGGTTAAAGAGCATCAAGGGCAACAGCTTCCTGTGCCATCTGCCTCTGTATACTTCAGGAGACAGCCAAAACCTCATGAAGAGCCAGATACCTGAACAAAGAAATGTCCTATTATGTTGCCGAATCTTCATTACAATTAATAGCAAACAACGCTATGCTAAGGAAGGTTTAGAAAGCTATTCACTTGGTGGTGTGAAAAACAGACTAGATTTCAGGGAATCATTCTACACCGGAAGCAGTTCACCCTGAGGAGATTATGGGATATGTGTGGCTGCAGATTCACATAGTAGCCTCTGTCCTGGAGTCCTCCCTGCAAGCTAGAAAGGATCGTATTGGGACACTGACTTCTAACTTCAAGACACCTAGCTTATGCCTAACAAAACCCTTTGCCCCTCTGCTGTGAAATGAGTAGGAACATCAAATATTTTGTATAAAGTCACTTTTTTCTTCATGCAGAAAGAGATGTGATCACTAACAGGAAGGTCCAAGATGAATGTATTTCTTCATTGTTTTAGAAAAAAATCTGTGATTGCTGTGTTTGAAAGAAAACTTAAATTGCAGTTTATATCGTTCAGATGGTTGCCTCAGTCTCATTCTCTAACATCTCCTGCAATTAGCCTACAATTTACAAATTCCAGGCCTTCTTTAAAATGAAATGTTGCCTAAGCTGATTTGATTAGAAGTTTTACCTCTCCAGACAAAACCTATAATTTGTGGCATTTCTGCTCCAACCTGGTTGAAGCATCACAGTATTACATTTAATTTTCTTTTCTAGAAGCTCCTCAGGCTTATATTTTTGAAGTTCCTAACATTCTTGCTGTGAAGTGCTGCCTATACTGAATCATAAGGCTTTCACAAGTGTGACATGATAGTTCATTAAAGATAAAGACAACTGGCCAATGCTTGTCTTCTGTTATACTCCAGGTGCCTCAATGACTGTGGTAGGACTTAACAGGTGAAAATGAGAGAAGAACTTCAGTTTAACCAGATTGCCTAAAATCTGTATTAAGAGTTTTACAGAGGAAAACAGGATTTGTTTTGATTCGATTAATGATGTTTAATCTTCTGATATAATAAAATTGTTGCAGTGATAATGCATATATTGTAGAAATAGTCTGGCATTCTTGAGGTGTAAAGAGAGGGAATTAAATGGGGGCTCAGACGAGCAAACCCACAAATACAAACCCACAAAATCAAAAAAAATACATTGTGTGAAGTTAGAACAAGAAGGTAAGGAGAGTGTCGTGTCGCATCTTCAGCATAGCAGCTAATCTGTAACACTCAGAATAGGCGCAAGCATGTTTTAGATGCAACACAGTAGCATCAAGGCCTTCCATAAATACAAATAGAATGCATTCCTTCCTTCTGGTTTTCTGCCTTCTTGATAGGTTTTCACACTCTTTTCCTTCATTTTTCTGTTTTACTCTTGTTAGAAAAATTCCAGGCTTGTATCTCCAGAATTTTCCTAACATGCTTTTGCCTGCACAAATACCTTACCTGGCTTTAGAACTAATGGGTTTTTTGTGGATGAGCAAAATAACATCTTTAGAACCAGATCACCACAGCCCGGCATGATTTCTGGAAAAGGAATAGACAAATTAGTAGCACAGTAAATATGCTCGAGCAGGTCAAAAGAAGCACTAGAGTTTTAGTCTTTGCATGACAATCACTGTAACGTGACACACATTTTGTGCCATAAGCTAGCAGCTGGCAGATTTTTTGAGATCTCCCACAAATCTTCCGAAGGACAGCCCAGCGCTACTGGCATCACTGCTCCTCCTCGGATGCAGCATCATCAACTCGTATTCAAACCTTACCTCTTCCAATGCATTAAGCCCACCTAGGCAGTGCTATAGGGTTAATAAGCCCTTTCCCTCCCTGTTGAGTCTCCACAGTGCATTTTTGACAGTAGGAGAGACAATATAAATATGCAGACTCTTTTACGAAGAAAGCCCCTTGAGCCTGCAATATCATTGCAGAGCACGGAGTCCACAGCTATGATGTGTGTGCTAATCACAACCTTTCACTGGCCATATCTCATAAATAGCCCTGAACTCTGGGATGAAAGGGATGATGAAGGCAACCACTGTTTGCAAATGGTTTTCACTCACTACCTACCCAGGCTGGGGTCCCATGTTCCAGAGGCAATGAGGAAGGAGTGGCCATTTCTACACGCAGGAACTCATCGCCTGCAAAAATAGAAGTCCAGCAACCATTTTCTTCCTTTGACATGGATGCAACATAATCAGGAGATGGTCCAGCTCAGGAATCCAGGTACTTTTATAAAAGCACAGCAGGGGTTGTTTTGAGTGCTGGCCTAGGGGAGCAAACTTACACTCATACTCTAAATACTTTTTACGGATGTGTGCAATCCCCTCAAAGGCACTTTCCAACGTTCAAAGGGAACAAAGATTTCTCCTTGTAAACATCCTAATTGTCAGTGCCACTCTTGAAAAAAAAAGCATCTAAATCAGGTATATATAACTAGGAAGCCTTTGAAAACTGAAGGAAGAATCAAAATATCATATAAAGGGGAATTTCAACATTCTGTCCTTTAACCACTTTTTTTTCCAGTCTGATTGGGAAACTATATGTCCTAGTGTGTTTCTGGGTTAAAACTTTCTCTTTTATTGCAAATTCTCCTTGTTTGTTGGCTTTCCACTTCTGCATCTATCAGTAACATGGGCCAAGGGTAGATAATATTCTCACGGACCAGTTTTTCCCATGGTGGATACCTCTCAAATCCTGTAGGAGATCCACCTCATGTAGTAACAGCAACACCAGCCTACTTACAATGTTAAAACTCTTTAAGATCAAGGCAAAGTGTTCCAGCTGCAGTGTTATTCACAGATCAATATGCTATTAAACTAGTTGGGGTGTTGCACAATACATGTTTACAAACTCACCATGAAATACCGACATGACTAAATGAAACAGTCTCTAGATGACACAGGTGAGCGGAGGCAAGAAAAGGGAAGAAATTTCTTGACATTTCAGCATTATTTGTAGCATTTAACCAAACACACAAGAAATTTTCTGAAAGATAGCCAAAGTGATCACCGTATTCAAAGCAAAACTGTTTGCCCAACAAAAGGCATAAAGGAATTAAAAAGAAATATGTAGTTTGGGGCTAGCAGAACAGCTGAAAACAAGGGAAGGGAAGGGAAGGGAAGGGAAGGGAAGGGAAGGGAAGGGAAGGGAAGGGAAGGGAAGGGAAGGGAAGGGAAGGGAAGGGAAGGGAAGGGAAGGGAAGGGAAGGGAAGGGAAGGGAAGGGACGGGAAGGGAAGGGAAGGGAAGGGAAGGGAAGGGAAGGGAAGGGAAGGGAAGGGAAGGGAAGGGAAGGGAAGGGAAGGGAAGGGAAGGGAAGGGAAGGGAAGGGAAGGGAAGGGAAGGGAAGGGAAGGGAAGGGAAGGGAAGGGAAGGGAAGGGATCTGAGGACTGTGAAGTGTGCTGGCTTCTTAGTTTTTTCACTTGAGCCACTATTGGAAATTCTTGGCTTCCAGGGAGCTTTTCTCTTGGGGACTGCTTAGAAGCTCTGGCTCCTTGGGAGATGTAGCTTCTTGAATTTAGTCTTACCTGCCCAAACCCTTTCCTCTTTCTAAGAAAACTACAGGCACATACCCAAACTGTCATTCTTCTCACTCGTGCTTCAATACACATCTGTTGACCCATATCCCACATATGTGTACTAGCTGCTCAATGATCAGACCTTATGATCTCCCCCATTCCCTGATCAGGCTGCTCTATGTACCCAGGTGGAAAGGATACTCTGTCTGTGGTGAAACCTCTGCCTAAATTTGCTTTTGTTTCCTCTTGGTGTGAGTCAGATTTAGTTTATTACAGAGCATCTATGAAAGCACTTTAGTAATGTAGAATGTGTCTGCACAGGTGGTAATGGTTTTTCTATTTATTTGCAGCCTTCCCAACTGTGTATTTTAGATCACCACCTTCTCCCAGATTTGTGCTAAAAGCTTATGCTAGCAAACTCACATTTGATTTTGGTCTATTAAAATGTAAACCATCAGATGGCACATGTTCAGCTGGCACCATGCACTCTTACATTTATGAAAGTACTGAACAAAAATACTTTTCAGAAATATAACAATCATCCTGCAACATTATCAGTGCTATGAGACTGCATGTCCTCTGATAAGTTAAATTTTTCCTCATTGGGAGAATGTTCAACTTTCTCCAACATTTCTTTGTTCAGCTCTGTGACCTGAACAAAGGTTCTGCCAGGGTGTGAGACTGGGATGCACATATGGAATGCAAGAAGAGTAGGGTGCAATTTTTTCAAGGACAATATTTTTCAATCCAAGCAGGATTTGGCTTTTAGGAACAACATATGCTGCAGCAAATGTTCTTTTCTGTCAATGTAATTCATTACCAAATGAAATTTCCAAATGAAATATTTAAACAATGACAGAAATCCTAAATATTTAATTTAGAACTCTCAGCAGTGAAAGTAAGTTAAAAAATAAGTTGTTAAATAAAAAGCCACCATTTTTCTCCATATGATCTATTTAAAAAGCCAAAACCTTTCTCTCTGCACACTGTGAGAATTATCAAATTGAATTTTATATGAAAATGCCCATGAAAAACAAGAAAAAAAAATTTAATGGAAAGTAACTTCAAAAAATTTCTTTCTCCACCTATTTCTCAGAGATGCCTATCCTTTTTTCAAGGAGATAAGCAATTTGCCACACACAGTGTTTTCCCCCCTTCTTACACATAAACACACACAAGTAAGTTTTTTTCATTTAGAAAGTCAGGCTGTAAGAGCTGCTGTCCAACTCTGGAGCCCTCAGCGCAAGAGAGACGTGGACCTGTTGCAGCAGGTTCAGAGCAGTGACACGAAAATGGTCAGAGGGCTGGAACACCTCATCTACAAAGAAAGGCTGAGAGAGTTGGGGTTGTTCAGCTGGGAGAAGAGAAGGCTCTAGGGAGACCTTATTGCAGCCTTTCAGTACTTAAAGTGGGCTTATAAGAAAGAGGAGGACAGACTTTTTAGTAGGGCCTGTTGCAATAGGACAAGGGGTAACAGTTTTAAACTAAAAGAGGGTAGATTTAGACTAGATATAAAGAAGTAATTTTTTACAATGAGGGTGGTGAATCACTGGAACAGGTTGCCCAGGGAGGTGGTAGATGTCCCATTCCTGGAACATTCAAGGTCAGGTTGGATATGGCTGTGAGCTACATGATCTAGTTAAAGATGTCCCTGCTTATTGTAGGGGGCTTGGACTGGATTACACTTAAATGTCCCTTCAAGCCCAAAATAATCTATGATGCTACGATTATTGTAAGCATTTTCAACTAAGTATAAAGCCAAAAGAAGGGAAAAATATATTAAAAATGAATGCTTTGAATATAGATCTAATCTGTCTCTGCAATAGCCCAAGTGAGAATAAGCGGGAGTTTCAGAGTATCAGATAGTGTGTTATTGGTGAATTATTACAAAATACCTCCAATATCAAGTACTATATGCAATCTTGCTCTCACACCTCTTGAAAACATATGCAAAACTCCCATTGTCCTATCGGAATGCAAGCAGTCTCAATTTCTGAAAAAAAAAAAAAAAAAGTAAAACAAAAGCCCTCTCAAGTTCTGACCAGAGGACAGGCTGGATCGTTTTTTGTCCTTGCACAACTTGTGTGACTATTGTGGAGCTCTGTGGAAATAAGTTTGACAGTGACATGTGAGGACTTCTTTTCAAGCCTATCTGGGAAGAGCACACTAACATTGTCACCAAAATGCACACATGGAGCAGAGAGTCATTGCATCCTCTCCATCCCTCTGGACTAGTTCATTTTCATGCCCAGAAGTTGTGCAGAATTGACTTCCAGCACAATACCGGGACAAGCAGGAGCTTCCTCAAATGTAAATGGTGAACCCATATCAAGAGCCATACGAGTGGATGCTTTACGCGTCTGTGCCTCCAGATGAAGAGAAAAGCCACTATGCATGAAGCGCTCTGTCACCACATCCCTGCTGGAGGAAAGCACCAAAGGTAGATGTTGGTGATAGCCAGATGCAGCTGCAGCTTTGAAGGTGCCTACAGAAGATATTTCAGTCCCAGAATGGTGATATTCTGGTGCTCACAACAACATACAGAGCAAAGAGCTGAATGCACCCCGATCAACATTGTTTTGATAGAGTGGACATGTGTCAGCCAATGTTCCAGGAGATGATAGTAAAGGATTTCTGAATCCAATTGCTGTCTGAGGAGTGTTCCTGCCCTGAGTCCTGCCTGGATTTACTACCTCTCAGCCAGCTGCTGTTTCTTTCCCCTCCCAGCCAGGGATACAAGTGTGAGGCCTTAGATTGTCACCCAAGGTCTGGTGTTAGGATATCTCTGCTACACACACACCACAGCACACAGCCAATGGAGTTCCAAATTAGGCTGGGTGTCCCAGTAGCTCCAGGAGAACTGATTACTCTTATCACTTGGCTGCTTTCTCTGCTGAGCAAACAAAATTATTTCTATACACTCTGTCAATCTACAGGCTATGCTTATGCTTCAGGATGTCACCCTTCATATCTACAAACAAATAAATAGGAGAGCTCATACAGTATTGCATGATTTAAACAAGATGAAATTTCTCATACTCTAACTCTTAAGTCCACTCTTGGAAACATGTAAAACAAGAGAGCTGTGTAAGGCCACAGTCCATAATAGGTCACCCCTTCTAAACAATATCAAAGGAGAAAAACACAGTTGTAGGCATAAATGGTCCCCTAAATGTCCAGTTCAGTGATATTTAAGTGAGAGCAATCTGTTCAGCTGCTTCATACAGTTCTCATCTCAGTAGTATGTGAGCACCTTCCAGCTATGGCTATAATGTCAGGTACTCTTCAATTAAGCGTGACAAAATGTGGCACCTGTCAACAGCCCTTGTCAGCTGGCAAGCGCATTACAGTTATTAATTAGGCTTTGCGTACTCATCAGGTTGCTAAGAACAGCATGGTAATCCCTGATCAGTGACAACAAACCACTAATGCAGTTACAGATGTCCAGCCATCAGAAAATTATGTATGTGGTTCACGCCTCAAAATTTGTGTTCTGCTACATTGTGGTAATCACCCTTTTCAAGGACTGAGAAGTTTCTTTTCTTCTGTGTTTTCTCAAAATACATATCTGCACTGTCAGCATTTCCAGCTCATTTTCCCTTCCCATTAGATCATCAACAATTTAGAAGCCATTAGGATATAAAAATTGCTTACTGGCTTCCAGGTCCCTGAACACATTTGTGAAACAGACTTTCAAGCCCATACAAGGTAGGGAGCAAGGCCATGCTGCTCTCAAAAGTTTCTGTTAATTCAGGTTTGAAATGCTATATGGTGCCTGCAAACCAGAGTTCATGGCTGCAGAGCTCTCTCCTCATGGATTCAGACATGGGGAGCGCAAATAAAGAGTAGGAGGGCATTTGTCTGGAGGCAATATCTAGCATCTCTTAAGAAAACTAACAGACCAAAAGGTCTCCGCACAAGTCAGCCCACAAATGTGCAGTGCAACTCACTGGGACATGCACTTCAGTAAGAGTCAAGTGGCTCTTGAATAAGGCATCCAACAGGGCAAGTGTCGAGCAACCCAAACCATCCAGGGCAAGATCAGAGGCATTGCTTGATTCCTGCCTTGCCACATAAAAACTTCAGTGGAATACATTGAGAGTTTGGGGTTGTGGGTTATATTTTTCCAGTTCTTCAATTTTTGGGCAAAAGGGAAAAAACATCTCAAGAACCATGTACTGAAATGTCTCCACATTTGGATTACCTCCCCTATTCTGACTGTTGGAAGGCACCAGGCAGCTTAAGAGCGATGCAAGGTCATACACTGGAATATTTAGAGAAGTCAGTCTTGAAAAGCGCTAAGTCTTTACTTTTATTTAGGCCAGAAAACTGTTTCTTCACAACCCCAAAGACAGGAGACTGAAAAGCATGCCTTCAGCAGCAGTTTAAGCTAACCTTTTGCCAGCACTCTAGAAGAGCCTAGAAGGGCTCACACAGTCACTTACTGCTGTTCCTGGTGTCCTGCTGCAGCCTAAGATTCCCACACCAAGACAGAAGGGGTTGGTTTGAGTCTGTGAAGACGGAGCCGAAACTCTCCTGCCAAGGAAAACTGAAGTGAAGGGCAAAGCCATGAGAAAAGCCTTGGGGAGTTAGAACGCCTGTTCCTACTGCTGCCAGGCATGGGGAAGGAGCCCAGCAGCTCCCTCCAGCCCTGTGACCCGGAACTGCTGGAATCACCATTGGACATCTGGCCATTCCCATCATTCCTCTGATGGCTGCTGCTAGCTCTGCCAAGGAATATCCTCCAAACAAAACATCCAGTGTTCTTTGTGTGAACGTCCAGGCAGAAAAAGCAGTGCCTGCAGTCCCCATCCCAGGTTCCCTGCTGATGTCCTCCATCCGCAGCCAGGAGGTGACCTGTGTGAGGATGTACAGCTTGAGTGTGTGTTTGAGGGCCCCACTAGCTTGACTAGACCGACAGAGATTGGGACCCTGAAGGGGTTAACGGCCCAATTAAACGCAGTGCTCCTGGCTGTGGCTATGAACTACTTTGCAACACAAATAATTAACCTGGTAATACAAAACCTGGGGACTCAGTTACCAGGTTCAGACACCGTGTCTTTGGGAAAGACTGGCTTAAAACACGAGCAAATACTTCTAGGGTCCACTCCATGCTCACTGAACTACGTAGTGCACTTATGCCGGATAGTTTAAAGAAGATTCTTCATTAGGTTTTTTTTGTCTTAGTTGATTGGATCTAAAACCTCTAGTAGCTGCATCCATTTGTACTATGTATACACAATCATTAATACAAAATAAATCTATTACAGCTCTTGGAAGATATATTGCAGCTATAGAAATTACTATTAGCTTTTTTTTTAGTAATAGTACTAAAAATACTAATAATAGTACTACTAATAATACTAATAGTACTAAAATAGTACTATCATCAGATTAGTGTCTTACACATAACAGCACCTATGCCTCGTAGTGTTACATCACAAGTACTACTACCAAATAACAATGGTAAAATCACTTCTGCTGGTAATACTAACTAACAAATTCCATTCTAATTACTAAAAAAGTACTACTCCTGAAATCACTTTCCTGAGCAATTAAAAAAATTTATATACCTTTTGACCAAAACCTCACACAAATTCACTATTCTTGTCCTCCTTCCAGACATTAAAAATGCAATAGGCAATGGCTGAAAAGCATACCAAAATTTTTCCTGGTTCCAGTAGCCCTGAAGGCAAATTCTCATCTATCTTGTGTTTGGATTTCTATAATAAATATACGATACACCTGTTGTTAAACCAGAATTTGCCCTCTACAGGAAAGGATTGTACAGCTATGACTTGTTGTTCTTGTGAAAAACAAGCCAGGTCAGAATTGTTTGCAATTCTGCATCCCTAAGTGACAAACACTATGTTAGCTATAGGGAGCCTAAATAAACAAAACTGACATAGATGGATGAAGGGGAATAAGAAATACGGAGAAGAATTCAGAATGACGACAAGCACACCTCTTTCGTTCTAATCCCTTCTCGACAGTGTCCCAAATAATCCTTATCTAAATATTTTATTCTGAAACTCTTTGTCTCTTATCTTTTTACAACATGTTTTTTTATTTGATCTTAATCTTCTTCTATTTAGTTTGTACCAGCCTCTGGCCTTTTCACATTTAAGCATTTTCTTTCTGAAGAAATGTCCCATTAAAAGGAGAGGAAAAAAAAAGAAGTATTTCTATGGGAAAATAAGCACATACGATCTAATGTTACATGCAGGGGAAAAAAAAGATGTGGACATTTTAGCATGAATTCATTGTCCTAAAAGTTAAAGACAAGTCGCATCATAACTTTTTTCTTACAATGATATTTTCCATAGGATGAAGGCATGCTGAAGGCAGTGCAGTGAAATTACACCATTTTACAATATTGCAACGCATCAGATCTCTAGCCTGCTGTCTCAAGACTGTGCCGCTAGTTCCTATAAGCAGCTCTGGATTTCTTTGGAGACAGCATTTACTTTATAATATCACCACAAACTAGAAAGCCAACATCAGCTATAGAGTTGCTAAATTATTCCCCTCTCACAAAAGCATCTGTGAAAAAACATTACCATTACAGACCTCACAGTTTTTCTTTTTTGTTACAAATTCTCATTTAAGGTTGTTGATGAATATTAATTCTCGTTTTCCCAAATACCACTGCATGTGCATTCAGTCATGAATTCCTCATAAGACAACAGAGACTTCATATTTTCTGTTGCCTCTTGAGTTTCAACTGAAACTGAGTAACAACTGAAATGCAAGCGCAGACTTTAGTGTGGGATATGTAGGCTCAACAGAGATCTCAGATTCAGTCGTGCTGAAGCCCAAAGCACTGGTAGACCATTTTAGCTATTACATTTTGCCACCCAAGTAAAAAGATCAGGATGTGTCCTAGTGCTTTATTCACAATTCTGTTTGAGCAGAGATGGCAATAATTGTACAGAATTATCTGAAAAAAAAGCTGTGAAAAATATTTATAATGGGTGATGAGTCCTCAGGCTTATGTTTCCAGGAACTTGGCCTTGAATTTACTGGCTTCATAATTATAAGAGAAACCTCCTCCCACTTAGCCACGCTCACACCATGCTCCCTTAAGTTTTCTAAACTCAGACAGCAGTAGAAGACCGCCCACTCAGGCATAGCTGAGAGATGAAAAAAATCTGCTATAATGAATTCAGCCTCAGTATTTATTAATTGTCCTCTTGTTAAACACCCAAACAAACCCACATGGGATGTTTGCTTCCAACCAGTGTAGACTGTGAGGTTTATTTAGCTGAAAGCTTCAGAAATTGAGCCCTGCTGACTTGCATTGCCGTGGTTATAGCCCAGATTTTAAAGGAGGCAGAAATGGCCATGGGATATCTAATTATGTCCTGGATCAAAGTGAATTGGTGAACATTGGAGTTCAGGTGATAATGCAGTGAAATTTGATTTTTAACTGCAAGGAAAACTGTCATTGTTTTTCTAGGGTTTCTTTGAAATGCTGAAGTGTTGCACTTCTGGAAAGTAGTGCAAACACGCAGGTAGTGCAGCAGTAAGCATTGAGCTTATTCAAGGTGAGACAGTGTGTCACATCCTTAAGACTTTTGTGGCTGCTTTTTGAAAAATATGCAAGTTCTTGGGAAACAGTTAACAACTATTTTTGCTTCCCTTTCTCATATCAAAAATAAGTGTGAAAGTCTCAGAAATGGTGACACTGCATGAATAGCCTGTTTTAATAACCAGATCTTCATCTTGTCAAATGTGGCTTGTAGGACAATGTCTCTTCTTTAAATTTAATAACATGGTTGTTTTTACCAATCTGTTCTTAAAACACACAGTCACATACTGGTTCAGGGCAGGAGTGCAGTCTTGATCCTTCATGAATGTGATGAAATATTGCACTATTTCTAGTACAGAAAAGGAAAATTAATCAACCACACAGCATTGCTCTTCCTGAAGCTAGCCCTTGCAGGTAAGCCTACCTCCAGGAATCATTCCCTTTATTCACTGACAGCCTTGCTCTCTTTTATCTGCAAAATAGCCTCAAATTTTCCTGTGTCACTCTCTGCAGTCCTGGGTGCTTTGTCACTCCCAATGTCGCATTGGACTGAAGCCATGAGTGTAAAGGCTGCTGCTATGGGAAAGCTGTCTGGAAGCCATCCTTTCCCAGAAAATAACGCTCCCAAAGTCTATCTCAAATGAGACATGCTGCTTTGTTTATTGTATTGGCTTCTCCTGGCTTGGTTTCTTGGGGAGACAGCTTACAGGCTTTTAGCTTTTGGGGACCCAGCTGTCTCCTGATTGCAATGCTAGCAGTTCTCCTGCTCTCCCAATGCACTATTTACCACGGCTCTGCTGCTTTGGACTGTATCATCCTCTCCCCGGGGTCTTTTTTCACAGAGGTTCAGTACATGGAAGGAGAAATTCCGACCTGGGTCCTGAAAGATCTGCTCTAGGAACTCCTGCCACCAGAACCCACAATGTCGCCTCTTTTTGACAGTCACCTCATTACTTTGTGGGCTTTCTATATATATTTATTATCACTTGTTATGCTTTGTCTTTCCAATAGCCTTAACTTGAGAAAAACTTCTTTAGCTCAGCCAAAGGTCAGAAAGGAACACTTACAAAGCTAAGGTAAGAACTGAGAATTTCATCCAACACTGATGTATAACCTGGTTTACTTCAGTGATATCACTGAATTTCCATTGATGTAAGGTCAGCATAATGTAAAGGAAAATTAGCTACATGACCACTGATGCTCTGGTCAGTACTGTGACTTTTTTAATGAACTCTGTTTTGATGAATTAATGCCAGCAACAATTTATCCATTATTTCAGGATTTGTCTTCCAGTGCTTTGCATTTTGAGCACTCATATCTTTCTGAGCCAACTACATGTCACTTCTGTCCTGTCATCATTTCACACCCATTGTGCACAGAACTCAGCATCTAGACGGAGGGATGGCAGGGAAGAATGTCCCCCTGAAAACAGCCCCCATGCCTGTCCCCCTGACACCACTAGGCTGAAGATCCTGGATGACTGAAGCTTAGGCAGGCCATGGGGGCAAGGGCAGAGCTGGGATGGTCCCTTCTCCAGTTTCATCCTTCCTATACGTGCAGGACCAGCAGCACCAGAGACAGAGGGGTTGCCTTCACCTTCTTCCTGGAAAACCTTCTCTCTCCAAAGGTACCTTAACCAAAGCCCAGCCAAAGGCATCAAGCAATGTCCAGCCCCATGATCATCCAGCAATAATCATAGCAGGACAGAGAGGAAATAATCAGCACTCAAAACAGCAGCAGATTGTGTTATAGGCCACAAAGGCTGAAGTTGTGAGAAGAAAAATGCTTCCCTGCAGAGCAGAACGGGGTGGTGCACAGGCCTAGGCTACATAGACCATCACCTGTCAAATGCTGCTTAGAAAAGCTGCCAGCAGAGGTTGTGTTGCTAGGAGCAGCTGCAGGATGGAATAAAGGTTTATGAATGCTGGGAAGTTAAAAACAACTCCAAGCCTAATAACTGTTTTAGTGATGACCTGAAGCTCACATGAAAGCAGACAAAGCACACTGAATGTGCTCTCTAGTTGATTACCACCCACTGTGTAAAATAAAGCAAGTCAAAACGATTGTTAAACTCTGCTGTGGTCTCAGGGACCAAATCAGCCAAACAAATAATTCCACCACTTGTTGTTAACACGTCCCAGAAATGTGAAACAAAAGGTACAAGTGAAGTGTTGCTTCCCTCTCTAATTTTAAATGTGGCTCTGTAGACAAGATGTTCCTCACCAGAAATTCATTACAAAGCAGCAACAACAGAGAGGCAAAGAGAAATTAAAAACTCCACAACTCCCTGGGGTAGTACAATCCATTTCTACCCCCCTTTTTTTTTCTTTTTCTTTTTCTCTTTCTTTTTCTTTTTCTTTTTCTTTTTCTTTTTCTTTTTCTTTTTCTTTTTCTTTTTCTTTTTCTTTTTCTTTTTCTTTTTTTTTTCTTTTTTATTTTTATGTAGACAAATGGTATTAGAGGGTAAGCAGACATAACAGAATTACATGCTATTGTCAAGCTGTGGTTAGAAGAAGAAAGGCTGATGTGAGGTTACACTGTTCTCCAGTTTACCATGGAAGGGAGGGATAGAATGACAGCAGAAGTGGGAAGAATTACCACTGCTTCCACAAAACATGGACAATTGGTTCTCTGAACTATGGAAAGATCCAGCTTAAATATAATAATTAGCACAGAACAGCGATGGAAGTTTCTTCCATAACAAATAGCAATTACCCAGGAGGCCTGGCTGTAGAAGCTGTTGTGAGTTTGTAATGAATAGGGAACTATGGCGTGGATATACAAAAAGCAATTTAATCAGCCGGGGGACATAAGGGGCCATGGTCAGCTCCAGTTGGCACGATGGAATATAAAACACTTGTATTAAAATATCAGTAAAGGAAAGAATGAAGCCATTCAAAATATAGGCTAAGAGTTAGTCAGTGTGTATTTTTCCAGACTACATGCTGCCACCAAATCAAAAGCTATTCATTCCACTGACTTAGGAAGTCAAAATGAAAAGAAATGCATTGTCCATACATAGGAAATACAGGGAAGTCTGAAGCCCTCCATAAGGATAATAGTTACCCAGTCCTCCAGGGACACGTTGGGGAGCAGCTTCTGTACTTGCAACAGAAAAGAATGAAAAGAAAGAAAATCTTTACTACTTGAGTAAAATTGGAAATGCAGTAATTTCTAAGGCAAGCAGAGGAAAAGAGGCAGTGACAGGAGGCCAGGGAGGAGGCAAGGTTTTGCAGAAAGGGAGGAGGGGGTTAAATCTTCAGGGGAAGAGCAGAATAACTAAGAAAGCAGCAAAAAAAACAGAGTTCCAAAGAGAGGGAGGAGGAGTAGGGTGGTGCTCTCAAATGTTCCAAAATCCTGACACTGTGAATTAGTCTTGCCCTAAGATTTTTGGATTCAGTCCACCTGTCTCTCAATATTATCAGCTATACATCCTCTTCAAGCACCTGCAGGAACATTAATCCTTAACACCAGTCTTCTCAGGTAGATTGGTAATGTTATTGTTCTCACCTATAAATAGGACTGCAGAAAGATGAGAAATGAGACAAGGCAGAAGGTCTCAAACTGTGTCTAAACAAGGTGTCGAGTGATGTTTTAATTCATATTAAGCAGTGCTGGGAAGTTTCTGCACCTTTTCTCACAGTAAGAAGAAGTCCAGGCAAGGCATACTTTCTCCTCTGTTTTCTCAGCATAAAGTGATGTACAGACCAAAATTGCAATTAAGAGCTGAGGAGGAGGGATCAGCCTTTATAATATAAAGGTAAAGAGAGAATTTAATGAAGGAGTATCAATCTGCCTGAGGGCAAGTACAAAAGAGGAGAAGGGAATGTCGCTGTGGTACCAGGGTGTGTGACAAACCAAATCGTTTGTGAGGAAAGCAAGAATTAGGAGCCATCCCTCAACTACAAAGGAACATCTTTGTGATTCAAGACTTACCGCAACATTATTTATGCAGGAGCTGCTGATGAGGAATACTGACTTTCCCACTAGCAGCTGAGTTGTGAGCAGCAGCAGAACTCACATTTTCATCCAAATATTTCACTTATTTTCCCCCAAGTGCTTTTACTATCTCATTGTTTTCATTGTGACTTGATTTGATTTTCTTTTAGTGCACCAGCTGCTCCACACACACAAAACATTGGCTGTGAACTTCAAAGTTTAACACTGATTTTCACTGCAGTTTCATGCTAATGTTCCTACAGAAGAAGAAGGAAAAGTAGCTTATGTACGGATGTATTTCACTTCCCTCTGTCCTGGACGGGTTATCTTCAGATACAATACATTCTTTTGCATACGTGACTATAGGCATAATCCATCAGGCCACAAGTCCACTGCTCTGTTTCCAAAGTATGTAGGGGTTAAGTGATGTAGTTGTGTAACAGTGCTCCAGTGTTCCAAGTGATATTTTCCCCCAGAATATTCTCTGAAGCAGGGAATAGAATATATTCCCAGAATATTCCTCATGCAATTTTCTGCTTTAAGTATCTTCAATATTTTTGTATTTAATAGCCCTCAATGTACCGTGGTCCCAGGCATTTGTCCCAAAACATTTTGAACCAACATAACAGCTCTAATGCTGTGCAGCTAACAGTCCTGCATCTGAACTGCACCCTATGCGAAGGACTGTCTCCAGCACCAAGCTCCAGGGGTGGCTGTCCTATTTGACCCCCTCCTAGCTCTTTTGTTGGAAGAATCGGTGAACAACAATTCCCTGTTCATTCTCTCCTTATCACTAGTGTTTTAATGCACCTCTCCTATAGCTCTTTGTTGTTGTTTCCTTCCCAGCCTGGAGAACCATCGCTTATACAGAAACTATTCCATGTGCCAAATTATCCTTGTTGTCCTTCTTCATAGTTTTTCTGTCAGCTGCATCCTCTCTGAACCGAGAGCACCAGATGTGAATACACATTTAGGACGCAGGCACAGCATGAGTTTGTGTGATGGCAACATGCTGCTTTCTGTTTTGATCTTCATGCCTTCCCTAATAATTCCTAATTTTCAATGTGTTAGTGTGATCCATAACAAGCACTGTGATGATGTTTTCACACAACAAACTATTAGAAACATAAGAGCTCTTTCTCGAGAGGTAGCAATCACCTTAGAGGCCAATGTTTTATATGTGAAATTAAGATTGTTTTTCCAATGTACACCACTTCATGTTTCCCTACAACAAATTGCAGTGACGGCTTCATCATCTCATGATCTACTCTTACAACATCCTTCTGCAGCTCTCACAATCAGCCCTGCATTCACGGCTCTGAATAACTTAGCATGATCAGTGAATATTGTCACCTCATTCTTTTCATTTTCAGATCATTTAGGAGCACATTGAAGAGCACAAGCTCCCCACAAAAATCCCCATAGGACTCCACTCATGACGTTATTCCACTGTGAAAGCTAATCATTAATTTTTCCCTACTGTTTCCTTTTAATTATCCATGCACAGACCTTCCTCCTTACCCATGGACATTCAGTACTGCAACAGAAGATGATATAAACAACAGTAGAATGTTATCAATTAAATGAATAACTTTGAGGTTATTTTAACATCTATATATCATAATCTTCTTACTATACTGAGAGCAGTCCATTCATTTTTTAATTAACTGAACAGTTCTATTAGTTTAATAAAACTACTGTAAAGTCTGAGTCAATGTACTTTAGTCAACCACCTGTTTTTATCCAACTTCGGACAAATCACATCACAAATACATCGGTTCTTTAAAGTACTTAAGGAAAGGACCTGAACTGGTGATTTGTAGTCCCAGCACTTTGAGGATTTTAAAGCCAGTAGCTCTCAAACTCTACAACCCAGCTTCTATTCTTACTTAAAGAATCAAAAAGAAGCCTTTCTGCTTCTTGGTTTACCAACTAGCTGACATGCTGAAAGTGAACCAGGCATTGACCTGAACTAGCTGGATAAACAAAAACGAAAATGTTACCCCTCTACTGTCAGAAAAGACTACTCCTGTCAGTATTTATTTGGCATTTCAACTAATAAGTAACTGTCCATGAGCTCATTAGTCTGCTTTTTGTTTAAAACATTAGTACAAAAAAATATGCTACTTTATATCATTGCCTTATAATCTAGTCTAACCTTTGAAATAAATTTTAAAAATATTCCTTAAACTTTACCTTGCTATTGATTTTTTGGTTGTGTCTCAAAGAAACACACTTAGGGGATCAGTTTCTGCAGTAGACATCAAATTATATCTACTGTGAAATCTCTAAAATCACATGCTCAGTGGATAAATCTTGCAATTGTGTGGGGAGCATGTTAAGGGTATGAAAAACTTTTACAAAGCAATACAGGACCCAGGAGTGCAAAAAGCTTTGTAAATTCATCCATGGATAAATAACCACTTCTGATATCGCAGTAGCTTTATGTCCCCGGGACTGTCATCCCAGATTGTACAGTACAAGGATTCTGCGGGTTGCAAATAATGCAGAGAATATGATTTGGTTAAACAAAGCATCTCTTCTCTTCCACGCAAACAGCTTGGCAGCAAGCCCAACCCCGTGGCTGCCAGCACGGCACATGTGGCTGAGAAATGGGGTTGCAACCCAGCAAGACCCATCAGATGCAACCAAAGTGGGCTCACACATATCAAAAGGGCATTCGCTTCCACAGCTCCTGCTATTATGGCTCTTGTTATGACCAATGAAACTGATGTAAAACTGTTGCCGTAAGTAGCAACATACAAGCATATAAACTTTAAAGAAAACACAGAGTTTCTTCTTACTGCTTATTTCAGACCAGAGAACATTTAAAAATTATTCTTACTTTAAATGGGTCCCGGACAAGACCAACACAAGTGATAACTGAACACAGAGCGCTCTCTGAGAAGTTTAACAATATGTTGTCCCTTACGGTCCTCCATCACGGCATTTAGATATTTTATCTCTTTTCTGCACTCAGGATTATGTATTAGGAGAGGGAAGGAAGGATCTAGAAGATTGTTTTCCTGTATTCTTGTTAAGCTTCTCTCTCTCAAGCCTGATGCCCATATGGCCTGTTAATATTGCAGCACCATAATTTAACACGGTTTGCCTTCAAATAAATCCCAAAGTAAACACGGTCTGGGATAATGCTCGCTTAATATGAACTGCATGTCCCAAAGGGAACTGACCAAACAAACCAAATTATAAATGTGAAAAGATGGAAGAAAAAAAACAAGCCATCCCAAGCACTTCAAGAATTTGTAGTGTTATTATTATTTTTTTGAGCTTCCTTCCTGTAAGCTTAAATGAAAAAGGATATTTTAGTATTTCTCTTCAGTTCCAATGACTTTCAGTAAGGTGCAAAGTTTTAATCAGAACAATAAAGGGATTTTTAGACAAAGCTTATAGTTTCATTCTCATACAGTCAGGGAGGGTGATCCAAGACAACTGGTGAAACATGATAATTTTTTATCATTAAAAAAAAAAAAGGAAAAAAGAGGGAAAATGAAGAAATGAAGGAGCTAAGGAATTGGATCAAAAGTTTAGATTTGTGTTACCAAGCCAGGAGTAATTTAAGATGATTTTAAGCAGAGAGTAGCACTGTGGTATACAGATATATATACAGGGAGAGTGTCATTGTACATATATATATATATATATATATTCAGGTTGGGCACCATCCAGCAATGTGATGGCTGCTCTCTGAGTGACACAGATGGGAGGAAAGAAGAGGACTTTGGGCAATGTTCAGGTGACAACCATAACCCTGGACACCATCCCACATTTACCATGTCTTTCGGCTTTGAGATACATCCATTATTTCTTCTTCCAAAAGACTAAGGAAACATGATAAATCAAAGAGAAAGAGAGCCATTTGGACTTGAAAAAGACTGCATCATCCCCACTGTGTCAGGACTGTGAGTAAACTGTGCCTTTTCACTAGCAAACACAGCACTTACCCACATAAGTCTTCTTTAAAGAGAAAAAAGAGAACGCAATGAAAAGATGGGCGTACAGTTTGACCAGTACATCTAATTTTACTAAATCTCCATAAACTATGTCCTGCAAGGTCAGAAGAGAGGCCTGCAACAGCAGCCGGTAGAGGTCTATTAAGACAAATGGAAGAATTTATTGTGTTCATATGGTCATTTTTACTGCCAAGAGCTGGCCTGATATGGACTGACTGGCAGGACAAGGGTAGCTCTCATACAAGGGCATGATTCCTCCAGCAGTCTTGCAACATCTGCGCTGCTCGTTCTCACCGCTGGGCACAGCCCTCCTTGTGAAGCAGCTCTAGATGAAGTCCATAGTGTTTAGCACACCAGAGCTCTCAAAAAGCCTCTTTTTTTTTTTTTTTAAATGAAGCAGGAAGTTTTACTAAATGTGAAATTCAATTCACTTAATGTGTTTCCAGGGATTATTCACCAACAGTAGCACTTTTTTTTCATTTGGCTTCTGCCCACAGCATCCCAGCTATCATAATGGTTAAGTATCCACAGGAGACAAAAATAATTATGTAACTTTGTGATATCTATGCAATAATAATGAAAAAGTTCCATTTCTATTGTAGTTATAGAAAAACAAGTCCTATTACTCACATAACATTTAACATGCTTGCAATGTGGCAGTACTGTTCCTCTGTCTCAAAACATTAATAAAAAGTAACTGCACTGCACATACTGTTGAGGAAGTAGATTTCCATAGATTTACTAAAATATCTGACGCTTTCTGTTTAGGCATGGACAGGTAAGTGAAATATTATTGCAACAATAAAGCTAATAGCTTGCCAAAAGTCTCTTACCAAAGTGCACATGTGGGCTGAAAAAACAATAAATAAATATGAGGTTGAGAATTGCAATATCACTTTCAGTTCCCGTTCTAAAGAAACCAGGTCTTTTCTTTCAGCTCCACAAATCACAAGCAGAAGGTAATTTGCCAAGCATTTTTTCCTCTCTCTTTATAAAGGGAGCTTGAAAACCACAGAAGAAATTATGCATAAAATAGATCCTGATCATGTGCATCATGAGGATGTGTCAAGTCACATTCTGCATTGCTCTGTGTGCCTGAAACCCATAGTGTGGGCATAGGCACAAACTGGAAAGATGAAAGACCAAGTAGAAAATACAGAGTTGCTGGCTACACAGGAAAGCTGGCTGCCAGAAAAGATGTCAAAGCATTCACTAGTCAATAATGTGACACTGCCTCTGAAAGAGGAACATCTTCTCCTGGCATGCATTTACACTATTGTTGTCCTTAAAACCTGAGAAGAAAATGATGGGGAGGCCTCAGGTATGCAGAAGTACGTACCTTTGTACTGCATTCCAGGAGAGCCATAGAAGAGATGATCTTGTAATAGGTCATTTGATCTACAAGTCTTCATGAAGAAACACCAAAGAACTAAGTTCTGAAAATATTTTTTTAAAAATTTATATCGCACACACATGTATATATACCATGTCTGTTTCCTAAGGAGATACTTTAAAAGTCAATGGCAGTACTATAAAGATCATCTTTGGTGCCTTATGAATCCCACAGAACAGCTTACATCCTAATGAAACAGACCACCTAACTGCAGATTTCTTGATGAACTATTTACTGTATTGATTTCATGACAAGCTACATAAAACCTACATTAGCTATCCACAGAAAAGCTTAGATTTTGGCTAAGGATTAATTTAAGAGTTTTTATGTGATGCAGGCAAATCTACTTTGGCTTTGCAGAACTATAACATTCCCAGGTTCAAGAGAATTTACTGTACAGAAATCGGCTTTTCCCCATACTTAAAGAGTGTACAAGAATATTATAAAGCATTATCTTCATTATCTACTCAATGCTATCATGCCCCAGTTATACCAGCTTTTGCAGATTTTAATTTCGTACTTCTAGCACTGTCAATGGATGTATTTATTTCTGTTTCAAACTTACCTAAAAATGATTCTATAAGTTCTTGTTTATCTTTCAAAGTTTCTTTGAAAGGAAGAAATAGCAACACAGCATCTAGATGGATGATGAGAGAAGGAAGTTGCCTGTGAAATCATATGAAATGTCTGCACCCTTAGCATTTTCATGACTACTGACTTATAAATCTTTGTGAGTTTCACAGTTTAGATTTTAGCTCACTGAACTCGAATAAATTTGGGTCATGATGTTTTGATACAAATCTATATGCAGTTTTGAAATGGAACTGTATATCACAAAGATTTCCTGTACTGCATCTACTAGGTAACAGTTAAATTAAGTTTAGGTATGCATAATGAAACATTTTTGAACTACAAAGGACATTTCACACATGATGACAGATTCATATTTCTGTTAACTACATATGTATTTGGTAATGGCTCATAGTTCTAAATATTTATTTTTTGTATGTTTGTATTAGCATCTTATGACTGTAAACAGGAGCAGTTATAGCCCAGCTGGAATAAGCATCTGTTCTGGAATACAGTCACACCATTTCTAAGAGATTCAGTAGCCCTTTACCTCGGTGGGCAACTCTAGACACCCACCTCATGCACTCTCCGTCTTACTTACCCATCTCTTACAGCTGCATCAGCACAAATCTCTCTAGCACTTGTTTGCTGTCCATCTTCTGTAAGCCAGCCCCCTCTGCTTTCCCCAAAGGCAACAAACTTTCTGTCTGTGCAGTCACCCCATTGCTTGATCCAGAGCCTTTAATACCTGATTAGGCCTAGGATAGGAATAAGCTCCTCATACCTGTTTATCCAGTGCTAAGAGCCCAGGGGAAAGTAAGGAGATCATCCTCTTTACAGTAATTACTTTTACATTTCTTGTATGCATCTTATTTGTGAAATTTCTACCAGTATCACTAGGGCATTTGAATGGGTTCCATTTTAGGACTGAGATGGTTTGTCAGTTGTCTTTAATTTTCTAAGCCAGAACCAAAAGGTTTAGAATCATAGAATCATAGAATCATAGAATCATAGAAAAGTTTGGGTTGGAAGGGACCTTAAAGATCATCTATTTCCAACGCCCTGCCAAGGGCAGGGACACCTCCCGCTGGATCAGGCTGCCCAAGGCCCCATCCAACCTGGCCTTGAACACCTCCAGGAATGGGGCAGCCACAGCTTCCCTGGGCAACCTGTGCCAGTGCCTCACCACTCTCATGATGAAGAAACTCTTCCACAGATCTCATGCCACCTTTCTCCTAAACACTCCAGTGACCACTGGGAAAGCATAAGTACAGAGAAACTTTAAATCTCCCCAAAAGGTGAGCAAAGATTTTGAAGTATTATTTTTATCAGTTTTTATCAGATCTGCTTCCAACGCAATGGTCTCCTCCTCTCTCTCCAAACCAGGCTTTCCCTTCTGTTGCTTAATAACTCCGGTGTATATTAAGGTCTGGGTGATGTTATACTCTCCCAAAAAGGCAAGAGTGCACTACTCACAGTGAACAATATTTCCAAAGGATGTTCAAGCTGTTTCTGAAACTGGGATTGAACAGAGTTGAAATTCATCCAGTAAGCTGCATTATACTCTGCCAGTGCAGAGTTTTGCCTCTAAATGGGTAAAAGACCATGCTAGAAATTCATTTCAGTCCTTAAATTCATTGTTAGTGAGAGCCGTAAAAGTCATGCTTTTGAAATTTTGAGGACTTCCATCACATCACTTACTGATGTTAAATGCACAGAACAACTTAAATTAAATTTATAAAAAAAAAAAAATCATATGCAACCAGGATACTGTTATTACAAGAAAAAAAATTATTCAAGTCACTCCAAACCCTCCAGGAGAAAATTCAAAATTGTTTCTGCAGACAGATGGAAAAATACTCTTTAAAGGGTCACCTTTTTGAAATAAGGAATGAAACCTTTCTGGATTTCAAGAATTCTTAAAGTTTTAAAAAAATGTTTTAGTATAAGAGGGTTTAAGATGTAGACCTGTGTTACACATATTAGATTTTTAAAGCAACAGGGTTGAACTGCATGTGTAGGCTAGTGGTAAATCAGGTTCTGCAGTACCTCTCTGAGTTCATTTCAAGAAGTCTTAACTCTTTTTATTACAGATCAATTGCAGCCAGAATAGACTGATAGGAAAAAGGCTGTACCCAGATATAAAATCAGATTTCATCAGACAAATTTTAGCCTTAGCTCTTAAAACCTTTGCTTAAGAACCCCTCAATAAATGTGTTGATGTAAGAGCACAGAAAACATACATTTTATTAGCTGTTAGGAACAGAGATAAATCTTTATGTTTATCCTCAACTAAAGGAACTGTTTCAGTGTGTGCTGGCTGTTTCTTTTGTCCTAGTCTGTAACTCTGTGTTACAAGAGGGAAACAGTGCAGTAAACTGAGCTCCTAAAGATGCTCTGGTTCCCCATTTGAACTCTAATTTTCTTTTCCTTGGGGAATGCTGGTAGGGACAGTAACAAAGAAAATCAATGATTCCTGATGAATCCTCATATTTCATCTCAAGCCAAATAAAATTTTCTGGAGAAGTATGCCAACAGGAGTGGAATAGCTCAAGAACCTGGGAGACCTCTGGCCCTTCGTAGGTGCTATAGATCAGCAGAAACTAAGATCACCCTCACGGCATCGGTATGAAGCAGTGACTCTTGGTCAGGAAGCCCCTGATCAGTACATCCTTTGAGATGATATAGACAACAGATAACTTATAGACTCCTGTCATCATGGAATTTCTCCTTTTTTAAAAAACTTTCTCACCACTCTCTTTTTACACATTATCTTTTTGACATAAAAGCAGCTACCTTTACTTTTCTGCCTTTTGTAGCAGTTGTGCTTTCATGGACAAAAAGGAGTGGAAATCTTGATAAAATCCATGAGTCTTCCTCTTGAAGAAAAGAGAGCTGAAGAGGCAACTGAGTCTCGTCCATGATTCCAACATAGTGGAAACTCTTTCCTTCTGCTGATCGATAGATAAATAGCCAAAGGAGGATGGCTGCATAAACTTCCTCCTCCACACGGTGTCTGCTTAGAAAACAGTGGCTGCTCTAAAATCTGGTGAGATTTTGGAATTTTTCCCTCTGATTCAACTGGTGTTTTCTAGAAGTGTCTCTCTACAGTTATACTTTTGGGTTTAGAAGTGACATTGTGTTGATTCTACAAAGTTCATAGAAAACAGTGGAAGCTCTGGGTGATGCTTTGTGACTTTACTCAGTGCAGAGCTTCAAAATATCTTTCAGGAAAATATTCAAAACCACTAACATTTGTAAATCTTTTCCAGTTCATCTCCCTGCTGTCTATAGCTGAGGAATCAGAAAAGTCTATTGGATCAAATAACCTGGGTTAGACTCTTCCTGTACTCAGCATCTCAGCGAGGTTAATCAGTTCTCCAGGATGTAATTGAGAGCAGAGTTAGGATACTTGAGGCAGAATTTGACACTCTGCTATGTAGTCAGTGTTACAGATTTCTTCTGTTCATACTTAGTGTGACAAGTCATATGCCTGTTAATTCACTTCCTGAGCATTTGTTCTACAATATTTTTGTTTCTCATTTACAGAGAAAAAGTTAAAGGATTCCACCATATGGGTTTAAAAATATTAGCTCAGATGGCTTATTATTTTACAGCATCTTATTTCTCACCCACAATATGAACTCTTACTTGCACACTACACAAGCATTAGTAGTAACTACTTAACATTGACATCTGTCCATAATGCTGTTCTCTTTTCCCTAAGGACATGAGGTTACGCAGTTGCACTGTCTATCCATCCATCTGCCTGTCTGACAGTTTCCCCATCCCCTCAAAACAAGTGCTGGTTCTTGGCCAGTTCCAATGACATGTGGTAGAAACATTTAAACCCAAAAATTAACAGGTTTCATGAAAATGGAAGTCTAGCAAAGGAGACGTACCCAAATTACTGTCACCACTGTGGGAAAGGCAAGCAGAGCTGAGACGTCCTCCTGCTGGCAGCAGCTACATCACCAATGCGCCAACGTGTCCTCACCTGCCCACTGGCACAGCAGGGTCACTGCCTAACCTCTGCCCACACTGTTCCTTGCCCTTTGTGGTGGCATAACACTATATGCAGGGAAGAGGCATACAAACCTACAGGAAAATTAGCTACTGGAGCTACAGGTTTCATCAGTTCTGCAGCTCACGGGACAACCTCTTTCTTATTTATGTGATGGCTATGCCTAAAAGCCCCTCTTCTGTATCAGACCCCAATTTTCCCAGCACTGTACAAACACATGATACGAAGACAGTCTCTCCTTCCTGCCAAAGCTTTAGCCTTTCTTATGGCAGTTTCTCTCTCCTGATTGTGTGTCAAAAAAAAAACCACAATAAAGAGAACAAATTGTGGAATAAAGATAATATAGAGTGACAGGAGAAATACATTTAAAAAAATGTGTGATGAAGCCAAAACATTGCTAGTGTAGTTTCAAGTACTGTTAGTAACTTTGGATATGTCACTAGATTTATTTCTTACCCTCGTTGGATATGTCACTGGTAATACCTTCAAAGGGCCTGATTTCTGAGGCACAGTTGCTCAGTGCTGTGAAATAAAGTAAAATCTGTGTATGGGGTTCACGCTGCCGATGATCCAATGTGAATGGCTGAAATTATTGTTCCCTCAGCCAGAAGTTCCTTCCCTGTAGATGAGATGAGGTGAGTGAACTGACCATATGCATGCTCCAAATCTTTTACAATGTGAAATAGAATGGGTAGCTTTTATCATATTTTCTCTATTTCTAGCTCCAGTAAATGAAAATACATCTGACCTTACCCCTTAGCAGGCACGATTTTCCCTCTCTTTCATGGGCACTAAGGTCCTTTGGCAAGAAAAGTACTTTTCATTTGAGGAAAGAAGGAGGAAGCAGAAATAAACCTAATACAATCTCTCAAAAATTCAGTCAACTGCACAATTCCAAACTGACCAGGGAGCAGCAAAGCCCTTCATGCCTGGACAACCCAAAATCCCACACAAGGGAATCAAAAGGGCACACAGTCCATGAGTTTGCCTCCACACAGGTTACATATCCAGTTGGCCCACCCAGGCTCAACTACAATGTGAAATTTTCACCTCCCTGGATCTAACAACATTTCCGTTCAAGATCAGACTGATGCTGTTTCTGTCTCTGTCCCTGCCTGGTCAGGGCAGAAACAGAAAATTCTTTCTTAATCTGAAGAAAGTTTAAGCCCCTTTCTCCTATCCACAAACTCGGAAAAAAACGAATGACGTTAAGGTATCTTTGCCCTAATCCTCTCTGCTGAGGAAAAGCATAATACGGCCGTATAACAAAGAACTCTATTCTTAAGGGAAAAGAAAATTCCATATTCTTATTTTTATTCACAGATTCTGCCAAAACTATTTGCAGGCTCTTTTTGTGACTGAAGATGAAGAGCTCTTCCATCTACCTGCAGTTACTTTGACTTTATTTCCTTCAATTTATTCTATCAGCTGCTGCTATTATTTGTCTTCACAGAAACCCTTTGCTGCCTGTTATCAACTTCCAGGCACTATGCAGCCGAGTACCCTCAGCAATGCTTACAATTGGTGTCGATGCCAGACCTGCGCATGTCTTCTTCTGAAGGACAGACTAGTAAATGGGCTCTGTCTACTTCTGACACTTTCCTTCCCCAGGGTGACAGTGCAAGTGAGTCCAACTGGAAAAGAAGGGAAACACCATTCACACATGTATGGTTTATTTTGAAAGAAATTTTCAGGAAGAAAAGACAGTCAGTATAGAGAGAAAGAAGTAGGATTTCCAATCACTCACTTTTGGCTGTAAAATGTGGTTTGCTGTAGCAGTTATCCAGTGTGCTATTCTGTGCTATATTTTCAAATTAACAAAGCATTGTGTTGTGGAAAAATAAGTTGAACAACAAAGATAAGAGTCTTCCCAGCAAACATTTGGGTAACGCAAGTCTGTCTGTAGCGACCTCAGCTGTCTGTCTGGCAGCTGACTCAACTACTACAGGACTGGAGCACTGCTGCTGTAGTCAGAAACCCCGTCCTTCTCCAGAGAGAAAAACTTCTCCATTTCACATAATTTCTGGAGCTCTCATCTTTCAATGCATTGAGATATGCATGCTCCTTTGGGCCAATAATATTTCCCTGTCATCTACACACACAAATCTTTTCTTTTCTAGGTCCATCACACCTTCATTACGTCTCAAAGTTATTACTTCCTGCCTACCTCTTCTGGGCAAATGGTATCTCTGTAATTTGAAAATGCTGCTTCTGAAACAACACACTTATTGAATGGGATTTGGTTGCTTTGATGCAACACCCTCTCCAGCAGAGATACTGTTCCTCAATGTCTGGTCTGTGCTAGCTCGGGAACCACTGGCAGCAGACCAGGTGGCTTTGTACATGTGTCTTCAGCTGCCTCTACTGATGTTCTATACACACAAGGTGGTTGGGGGCTACAGGAAAACTATTCTCCTCTACCTAGTCTTCTTTAAAGAACGACAAGTTCTAACTGGTTTTAAGCACAAAAAAAAAAAAAAAAAAAAAAAAAAAGCAGTAAACACATCTTAATATTTCAAGACATTAACATAGATTTGGAAAAAGAAATCAGATGATGACTTTCTCTCTGCTTTCTTAACTTTTCATCTTTTTTCATTGTCATTTTTTTCTTTCTCTCTTCTTTACCTCTCTCTCTTTTACTAATAATTTCATCTCTTTTGCGTTCTTCTCTTGTCTGTGTGTTCCTTGGTCCTTGCACTTCACCAACACCTCCCTCCAGCCTGCTTCCAGTCAGAGACCAGGGCTGACAGAAGCGCAGAACTGCGGTGGGAGAGTTCAGTGCAGGGTAAGGTTGACATGGACAGGCTGTGCCCTACATTGCTTAACACATGTACACAACCCATTCTCTCTCAGACACAAGTGCAAAAGTGTGATGGTTCTTCCTAAACATAAAGCTTCCAGTTCAGTCTGAGAAATGCTGTCTGAAAGGCGCTGAAGGAGCACAACCTGTTTTCATTTGTTGATGCGGATAGAAGTAGCTTGCATAGAGAGACAAAATAATTGGCTGACTTCTGTATAAGCAAGATTCGTGTGCTGACTCCATAGAAATCCTCAGCATTGTATACATTGTGCTTCTCAGTTGGGTTTTGCAGGTTGTTGGCCACCAACAGCACTGACTGTTCTCTGCTCCAGCTCTTTGCTTTGCTCCCAGGGACGTGGCAGCAGCAGTGACAAAGCAGACTAAGGCTGGTATTGGCCCAGGCTGAGTGCTTTCCCTACTCACAAATCCTGATTGTAGGCAGATCTGACAGGTTCCTGGGAAGATGGCTTTCACCTTTGCAAGCAGGGGTCTGTGGGAGCATATAGCCTGTGTGGGTAGTACATTGGTCACCATAAAAAGCCACAGAAACTGTAAAACTTAATGTATTCTTTGTGTACTTCTTATGAGAACTAATGCCTCTGGGCTATAGACTCTTCATTTTCCTTCATGTCCTCTTTTACACTCATGGCATTTTATCAGGTTGATAATTCAACTATTTAAAAGTCCCCTGATATCAGCATTAGTTTTGTCAAATCCCTTATCCACTGCATGAAAACAGACAGGCATTTTGTTGAAACAATAAATCCATTATGTCAACACAATTAATTCTGTTCACTGACTAAAACATTCTTTCAAGGAACAAAAGGCATTAAACTAATATCTTTATCTAGTTGTCAAAAAAACCAAATTAGTTCAGTGTCTTTGATGTCATTGTGGTTTATGTCTAGGAAAATCCCTCCTATTGACATAACGTTTTATCATCATTTTGCGGGGAGTCAGGACACATGGGCTTTACCAGGGCTCTGTCAAGTGACACAGGGAAAGCTATTGCATTTGCTTGTGCCTGTATTTCCCTCTGTTTGTCTGGACCAGGACTTCTGCAGAGAATCGTTTCTACTTATGTTCTTGTACAATGATGGTCTGTTCCCTGTGTTAGGGGCCATCATTTCTCTGTATGTTTATTTTTATAACAGAAAAGGAAAGCACTGGATTCCCTCTCTGATCTTGTGGCACCAACGATAAGCGTTTGATTTCTCTCGGCATTTCTTAATGCTATTATACACCAAATCACTTTCAAAGTCATTGATGATCACAAGGGGGTTTGGGGCTCCAAGTTTCTAAATGAGATCAGCCGTCCATGCATGTCTCCATATGTCTTAATGAAAGTCACTCTCTTCTCACATGTACTTTTTCCCTACAGACATCAAAAATTAGAGGTTCAAATTTCAAATTATTTCTTCAGGGAATTATTTCATTATAAAGAGACCTCAGGTTTCGCTGAAGCCCCTAACAATGGGCTGCATAAGCACAGAAAAAGGAAGTTCTGCACGTGGGTAATGTTCTTTATCCCCTCCCTTTCTCCTCAGAAGGTGTGAATTACATTATGAGATGAGTCTTTAAATCACTGAAATAGTCAGTCCTGCCTCTCTGGAGGCTAAGGCATAGTGATGGTTTCCCTCAGCTCCTTCTGGCACAGGGATGGTTCATCTGCAGTGGGTCTGAGAAAAGTACGACAGCCTAGGAAAACCTAGAAATGACAGCCTAGAAAGTATGACAGCAGATGATGCAGACAAATCCAGGCTGTTGTAGAGGTCAGCCTCCACAAGCTCAGATGGAGCTGAGAAGCAGGTACAGAGCAGGACCACTACTGATGCCACTGTAGCAATTCCTTTACCACCCACAGATGACTATGGCAGGACAGCAGTCCTTCTGATCACAGGTACAGCCCTCATGCAGAAGTTCAAATTTGTTTTCCCACAGGCTCTGAGCAGCACCTTCAGCACCCCATTTGGCCATGCTGCAATAAAGTCAGAGATTCCTCTGTTCATCCTCAAAGGAAGGTCCTCCTTTAAAGATGCCTGTTTTAGTTTGTGCTAACAGCACTGGACACAAGAATGCAGACAAGCATTGGTTTTTGCTAAATGGAAATGCTGTAATGGAAAGGATTCTGAATGAGATTTGTCGCATCTGAGACTTATAAAATCAAAGCTAAATCCCTGATCTGCTAGAGGAAACCTGTGCGTGTCCTGGGTTTGCTTTTCTCCAATGTTCATCTGGAAACAACCATAGCAGCACTTCTTTTCCTCACAGTGAAAATAAAGATATCTCTTGAGGGCAAAGAGGGTTGTGAAGTGCTACTGCATGCAGTATTCTGAGTTAGAAATAGCACAAATATAATTTTGGAAGGTGGATATTTCATAGTGGTTACTTGGCAGTCCATTCCAGCTTTCTTATCTACCCTGAAAGTAGCAGGACACCATGAGTCTCAAAAGTACTGTAGGTCACGCACACAAGATTTCAAACACAGAGCATGGGTTCATATGAGATTCTTCTTAGACACTTGCTTGTAGGAAGCTATCCTTGCCCTATCTGCTGGACTAACATTTAGTAGCAGGTTTAAGAGGTTAATTTTAAAAGAAAAGCTAGAGTTAAAAAGATGCTTACAATAAATATTCAAGAAAATTCTCAAATTATACTTCATCGTATCTAAAACTTCTTCATAATCTATACCTACCTTTCTTTTTCAAACTCCCAGTGGCTATGTTTTTCTTACACTGTCTAAAAGGCAACAGTGTAGCTCCAAGAAATGCGGATAAAATTACTACAAATTTTGTGGTTATCAATAGATTCCTGATGTTTTCCTTCCACTCATGCCTACCATGATTAAGAAATAGCCAGTTTCTTAATTATTTATTAAGAAAATCTTTTTTTGTCTATTCTGATGGAAAATCGTCTGTTTTGTTGATCTGTGATTTGGTCCTCTGCTGGTGTCGTGCATTTTTTTAGAGTAGCTTGTGAATATCAGTTGTGAGCTGAATTTCCAAGGTACTTACGCATATTCTTACCTTTAAGCTGTCAAGTGATCCTTGCAAGATCAATAATGCTGTATTTAAGTATGTGCTTAGGGGCTTGCTGGACTGAGACCAAAGTGTTAAGAACCTACTAAGCTGAATTCCTGGTAGATATGTGCTGTAATCTTTAGATTTGTTATAGTTTTAATTGAACAGCCAAGGCTTTCTCATTTGTTAGGTAACTGCTGTTCCTTGAGCATATTTGTTATGACATGTTTTGAGTGATCACCTCAACATTCCCACAGACCTCACCTGTTGCATCAGCTAAGGTAGTTCACACTCTCAACTTTAAAGGTAGTACAGAAGTTATCAGCAGGATCAAATCAAGTGATAGCTATTCTGCTAATTTGGTTAATGAGATGCTTTTTCAGCGTAAGACAGATGTTTCCTATACAGACAGGCACAGAGAGGAACCTAGATCTCTGGAAACAAAGCTACTACCTTTGGGAAATGTTCTGCTCAACATACTTGCAAATGCGCATGGGAAGCCATCCTGTTTTACCTCACTGAACTGAGATAATTGGCTAGGGAGATTCTGTCTCCAGTTTCAAATTTTCCTGATATTATCTGGAATGCTTCAATACTCAGTCTCTGAGGTTTTGCTGTGTTTCCTAAGCTATAGTTATTGAAATCAGCTGCAAATTCTTATTAAAACATTGCTTGAAATCATTTCATGATCAAAGCCAATCTGTCTAGTGTGCTGTCATAATATTTTAGATAACATTTGTGCAGAGGCCTCTTAAAAAGAAATAGTCTTAATTGTGTATTGTTCCTCTGTTATGTTTTTCCACTTATTTGCCCAGCGTGTTAAATCTGCTGTACACAAACTATTTGTTCTTCCTACACAGAAAACTAAGTTAAACTTTCAAAACAAAACATTTCCCTTCCAGCCACAGAAACACTTCTTGCTCTGTAGCAAATAAAATGTTAGAACATAACACAAAAGTGTGCAAATACTTATGGTCTGGTAGTACAGGATGAAAAGGTGACAACACCACATTGTGCTGTTGTTAATGTGTGGTACTGAGAGAAGAAATACAGACATTAAATCACAGGAGAATTTGGAGGCTGGAAGGAACCTGTGGAGACTGCCTAGTAGACTGACTAGTCCAAGCTGCTGCTCAAAGGAGGGTCATGCAAAGCAGGTTGTTGAGGGATGTGTTCAGCTGGATTTTGAAAATCTCCAAGGATGGAGAGTCCACAACTTCTCCGGTCAACTAGTTCCAGTGTTGATCAATCTCAAAGTTAAAAAAAAATATATATATTTCCTGTTGTCTGAACAGAATACTGTACTGTGGGTAAAGAGGCAGCTGCAGTCTTTCTTAGAGGGCATCAGAATTGCCCTCAGGCCACCATCAAGTCAGCAAAATAGTGGCAGTCCCAAGTGCACAGTCACAAAAGGGCATCAGAGTGAGAGACAACTGAAATTGTAGTGAAGTAAGATAGTGTCAATGTCTTCTTTGACATAGACAAACATAATCACAGAAACAAGTTATTGCCACATTAGTACACGGTCCTGCCTCAGGTTCCCTCAGGCTTTGGCAGATCAGTTCTGGCAAATCTCTTATTAGTACCTTGAGGTACTCCCACACCAGTCATCCCCAGATGTGGGACGTCTGCCCCAGAGCAGACAGCCATGTGTGCTGCCCCACGACCACACAAGAGGAGACATTTAGGGAACCCTCTTCTGTAGTTTACACTAAGATGGATGGAGGAAGGGGCTGCAGATGAATACTCCTCGCTGCTGAATCTGCAGTCACAAATGCCACTGTGCCCAGGCAGACAGACCAAAGGAGTGACAGCAGTAACATTTTAAAGCCATTTAGCAAATACAACCAGGGATTGCCTGTCAAATTCCATATTTAAAATGGCATCACAGATTAGAGACTGCATAATACAGTCTCCATAAGCCACATGCAGGATAAGAAGGGACAGTGCATTTATGAAGGGATGTAAGTGAAATGCAACAGAGTCTGGTCTTGATGAGAGGTGCTCGGTTGCTCAATACCAATGTGCAATACAGGGGCTAAGAAGAAAGGTAGGGCAATGACTTTCTCTGAGTTCTCATGCTGCCCCTGGTCAGTCAGAGAGTCTGGGCATGGAAAGGTGTTTGGACTCCAAAGTCCTGGGGATGTGGACAATTATAAGTCAAGCTTGGAGGGGTACAAACAGATGGTATTTTGAGAGGCTATAGTTGCATTCATGAAGATAGTTGTTGCTCACTGAAAACTTGTGATTTCCCTACACCCACCAGTCAGTGGGTAAGTATTTCAGGAAGGCACATCCAACATGCATTTGACAGAGGACTCCACAGCCTTCCTCCAAATTTTCTAACTTGGACCAAGTGACTACCAAGTGCCAACAAAATCATCTAAGCCTCCACTTTCCAGAGGTTCCAAAATGCAAATTAGATGTGATTACACAGGCCACATACATAGTATTTGTACCACCAGTCTTATGGCAGGTGTTAGGTGGAGCATGCCAGCAGATCCTCTTACTGAGGACACAGTGAAGGATTGGAAGCAGTACTGCAGAGAGCGTTCTGTGCATCTCCTTTGAGCCTTTCCATTGTGACCAGAGCAGCAAAGACCTTTTTTTTCAACAGTCGTTTGCCCTGCCCTCCATCCCTACAGTGCATAGTCAGGCCACCCATACCCTGGGTGCCACCAGAGTGGAGCACAGTGGTGCTGGGTGCACAGGGAGGGATGGGTCGTGTGAGGACACAAAATCCTCTGCAGGGTGGTAAATGTCAGAAGATGACTGAAAAGGACCAGATGGTTTATCAGGGGTTTTTTTCACCCTCTTCTCTTGCTCTCCAGCAGCATTTGATCACAACATCTAAGTATTAGGGAGACAAGCAGGGCTTGTGGGGTGGCCCAGGACATTTTGAGGCAGGACAAAACTGGTCTGGAAAGCAGTCAGGGAGGAGAAAGAGAAACCCAGGGCAACAGCACCAGCATCACTCAGCGGATCAGCACATCCTAGCGGGGACTAGCACTAATAAACCCTAGCAGCAGGCATGGTGCCCCACCGTTCAAAAAATGCTCCAGCCATTCCCCTGTGGGCAGAGCCTGGAGGTGATGTGGACACCTAGGGTCCATCACCGAGGCCCAGGAGCACAGCACAGTCAAGAGAGGACACAGTCTAGCCCCAGGGGCAATGCACCCTTCCCATCCCTCCTCCTTCATAACGCAGGAGGGTTACAGCAATCTTGAAGATCTATTTAGCCTTTTTATTGCCTGAGAAGTACTTCAGAGCACTGTGTGGCTTCTTGGCATTTCCTGAGCCTCTGTTCATGCATGCATCCACAGCAAGTCCTACAGGTTTCACAGCTGCACAGCCAACTCATCAGTTCAGATCTTCATGTCCCTGTTTGGGGCCACAGTGCACGAGGTGTGCTCCTGGAGCAGATCTTCCAGTTTCACTTAATCCAAAAGGGCACTAGAATCTCCCTGCAATGTGAACCAAGGCAGCATCAGTGGGAGAGACTGGGACATTGGCTTGGAAAGCACACCCCAGAGCCAGCTAAAATGCTAACTAAAACATGCACTGAGGGCTCAGCTGTGCATCTGTTTCTGACTCATCTTGTATTCCAGCTTTTAAGTGAAACAGGACTTCTATACTGACTGTTAGAGTGGTGTAGAATCTTTATTCACATGTCCGAAACCCAGAGCTGAATCCAAGTCCAGAGCAAAAGTGGAGAAGAGGGAAGGAAGGAAGGAAGGAAGGAAGGAAGGAAGGAAGGAAGGAAGGAAGGAAGGAAGGAAGGAAGGAAGGAAGGAAGGAAGGAAGGAAGGAGCAGTTTTTTAACAACTTGCTCATGTTTATCATTTGAAGGCAAGCTTTTCAGAGACAAATGCCTGACATTTGACTATGAAATTTATTGTCACACACCACAAGCGGCAATCACCAATTGTTCTCTTGAAACTTTCGTAAATGAAAACTGCAAGACTCATTTTCCTAACTTAATACTCAGCACAATGCTGCAGCATAGCGAATAAAGTCAGATGAAAATGCTAAAACCCACTAACATAACATAAGGAGCACATGGAAGTGAGTTATCATGTGCCATAAGATGTGGGGCTTTGTGCTCGGTATTCAGTAGCTCATAATTGGCACCATTGTGATAATAAGAATTTTTTTCCTTTGTTCTTGTTGTATTAGTAACCTACAGCGCCATGGTGCCACCAGGAGAACTGATGTGGAACCGCCTTGATTAGCAGGAGAGAGAGGTATTCAAAAGGTGCAGAGCTCACTGTCAAGTAGGTACCTTTAGGTGCCTCTTTAATAAGCAATTATAGGAAACAAATCCAATCCAGGCCCCATTTTATCCGAATGCATAATAAGACTTCCCCAGAACTTCAGACCACATCATACCACTGTGGAATTAGGCATACTCATGCAGCAATGCAACTGAGCCGTAGCTGGTTCCTATGTGTCCACCGATATTTCTCTGCAAGATAGGAAAGTCAAACCTAGGATGAGGAGAGACAAATCTGCGTTACGATAAATTAATAATTTCCATAAGCACCAAACCAGACAAAAGAATCAAATCCCCTACCACACTGAAAAAAACCCGTGTATTTGTTGGAACTGTAATCTCACACCAACTGTAATGCATCTCATTTTGTCTTTAAAGGAGAAAAGTAAGCCTGTTTTCTCTCTGCATTGAAGAGACTTGCACATCCCTGCTTCCAGACCAGTCCCATGCAGATGAATACCCTCTCACTTAAACAGCATAAATTTATTTATGCTTTCTGTGAAGAAGTTACAGTGGGAAGAACTTTCCATGAGTTCTGAGTAGTGATTTGATTTTGATTTACTTATTTTTAAATTGAAGCTGACAGGGACATATTGAGCTGGCTCACTTTCGGTGGTGTTTTCCAGCTCCTGCCACGATGATGTGACAGCAGTTTTCACAGTGCAATAGGCTAGTGTCCTCATCAACAGGATCACCCTTGAGCCACGTGGGAATAGCAGGGAGTGCGAGCATACCTAGGGGAACCAGGCTTAGCTCCAGGAGACCCAGCAGAAAGCACCCAGTGCAAAACTTCCTCACCACCTTAAATTTCATCACTGCTCCTGGAATGGTTCTTCTGCTGTCACCAAAATAACAGAGAGCCACCAATGGAAATGGTTGTTATGGGTTTTTACCATCCAGCGCCTGAGCACGACAGGTGTTTACATATGCACAAGATTGTTTTGTCAACATTTCTGTCTTGCCCTTACACTGTGCTGTATTAACAGTCCCTTCAGGCTCACGTTCAGTTACATTTAATTATACCAGTGAAGTGACTTTGTCCCTTTGCGTGGCTAACATCGATAGTTTTCAGAAACACATATTGCATACAATGTCTCAAGGATGTTCAATTAATGGCTTGCAAGTGAGGCTGTAGTTGCTCAGACAGTGGTGAAGGAGTTGTAGTAAAAAAATAGTCCATAAAACCCGGACATCACTAATTTATTCTCAAGTTTGTGTAACTGTTCTTTTTACCTCCAAACAACTTCAGCTCTTTATGAAACCAGAGAGAGGCCCCTTCCCAGCTGTATAAAAAACATAGGTAGTTCAATTTTGGGACAATCTTTTCTCATTTCTTCCTCATTTCATTGTTTTCAGGACTAGAAAGCAAGAATCCAAGAGAAAATTGAACCAATATACTATACTTCCCAAAACCAGATCTGTTTTGCCATTCCAGGTGTTACTTCGATGAAGGATAACAGGAGGAAAGTTTGACAGGTGGTAGGACCAGTCAGAGATCAGTATTGCACACGGATGCTGCAGATCCTACAGCTGGGTTTACTTGTCTATGTCACGATACTACTCTAAACTTTGGTGTGGTTGAGATCAAAGATTTATTATCCTGCAAGCTTCTTCCTCATTCTCCAGTATTAGTCTCTTCATGGATGGGACAACTTCGTGAACCGATGAAGTACTTGGGATAATAGTTTTGCAAAGTGTTAACACCTTTTATTCATGCTACACACACCTTTTGCCTACTGCTGCTGTATGTATTACATTTATTTCTTAGTTCAGAGCCATAAGGCAGAATTTTAGACTGTGCAGAAGTTTAAAAACCAGATATAGGTGTAAAGGCAGGAAACTGCTACCCAGCTGGTACCACAACATGCTATGTTTATGACAGCCCAGTCATAAAACCAAACAGGTAAAAGCAGTAGTGTCCCTGTGGATTTTCGATATCAGAACAAGCACAGATCTCGCCCTAATACTGCAGACCTCAGCCTAAAGCAGGGCTAAAATGTGTGAGAACCTGACACAGAAAGCAAGAAAATGGAAAGCCCTTCTGGAGCAGGTGAGCCCCCTTGTCAGCGCAGTTCATCTCTGTATGGGAGGGTGTCCATGCTGCCATGCCCCACAGCTTTCACTGCAAATCAGGGCAGCACCCTGCAGGTTCAAGCTATTCAGCCTAAATAAAAATATACTCCCATGTACTATTCCACAGCTGGAATTGTAGATTGCACTATTTTTGTGCCTTTTTCCTGAAATTCTCTCTTCATCTCCTTATGGCATTGTTTCACTGCCCCCTCTCTCATCCCTGATCTTGTCTTCAAGCTGATGTTCATGACCTTTTAACTCCAGCTCTTGCCTCAACATACTGAAACTTCTTTTTGTACCACCTACAGAAATAATATCTTCGCATCTCGCTGCCAGGTGCCTTTCTCTGCATCTCCTTGACATCAGCTCTTGCAGATCCCAGGGGAAATGCACAGAGCTGAGACACACAGCTCCAACTTGTCCACAGTGGTGTCAGTCTATCCAAACCCACCTGCTGTTTTCAAAATGCATTTCCTGTTTAAATATGCAATTTTTACACTAGCACTCTCAGTTTTGACTTGCTCTTAACAACAGCTCTTTCTTTACTTTTTTAAATGGCAAGCAGAGAAGAAGGTTCATTTAAAAATCATTTAGTTACCAGCTGCTTGTTTTCTCACACTTTGTATGGTTTCAAGGGGGCAGAGGCTTGAATTTTCTTATCTTTTTAAGTTACTTTTTTTTTGCTATCTTTATCTCCTTTTGCTGGAGTATTCTGATGTATAATTCAACTAATCGCCTGCAACTGCAGCGACCTCAAAGAAAGCTGATACTCTTCCTCTAGCTGAATCTTCTAGTTTCTTACTGGAGATCAAAAGGGCTTTTTTTTTTTTTTTAATGCTGTATTAGGAATCTGTGGGAGACAATGAAGTAGATCCTTCTAAGCCGCATTTCTACCAAAGCTTCTTTCCACATCCCTCTACCTTCTCCAAGATTAGGGGGTTTCATTTTCCCCAAAGCTCTCTAGTATTGTGGAGAGCCCCTGAATGCTCTTCACCTGCCATTTTTAAACACAGTGTGGCAGTTCTCAAAGCAAACTTCGGTGATGCTAGACTCTTGTCTTGACCTACCCAGCCACTGCTCATGCTTGGAGGACTCTCAATACAAATCTATAAATAGCCTCAGCATTTGTTCCCATGGAGCCTTACAGATGCTGCAAAAAGCAACAAGGGAGGTGGGACATATATGCTGCTTTCAAGATTTGCAGGTACAAAATCTGTTTTTTCCTTTATAAAATCTTTCGCCTCTCATCTAAAGCACCAACAGAGGCCTCACATTGGTGCTGAACATCTGGCCATATTTGACAATTTCGCCTGTTAGGAGGCGTTTTCTCCAACCTGTCCCTCCTTTCTAAATCCTAGATGTGATCTCTTTGGATACTTAGTAGAAAATATTAGACAAGATTGAGGGAGAATCTGCCCTCCTTCACAAGGGGAGATCCTCACTGATCAGGAGCATCAGTTCCAGTGTCATTAGTGCTTGAACAGCTACAAAGATACTAAAGCCTCTAATACGTCTTGAGGAGTTAATTAAAGGGGTTTAATCTCTGCTGAGAGGAAGTGAATCTGAATTTATCCCTGGAAATTACTTTCTCTAGTAGAATGATGTAAAACCCAGCTAGTGCCCTGCACCAGGTCAATGGCCACACTGCAACGGTGTGGGATGCCTTGTGTAGTGCAAACAAAGAATTATAGAATCACAGCATGGTTTGAGTTGGAAGGGACCTTAAAGATCACCCAGTCCCAACGCCCTGTCATGGGCAGGGACATCTTTCACTGGACCAGGTTGCTCAAAGCCTCATCTAACCCAGCCTTGAGCACTTCCAGGGATGGGGCAGCCACAACTTCTCCAGGCAACTTCTTCAAATGCCTCACCATCCTTGCAGAGAAAAATATTTAGAAAAATAATCTAAATCTCCCCTTTTAAAACTTAAAACTGTTACCCCTTGTCCTACCCCTTCACTCACTGATAAAAGTCCCTCCCCAGCTTTCCTGTAGGCCCCCAGAAGGTACTGGAAGATCACTACAAGGTCTCCCCCAGGCTTTCCCTTCTCCAGGCTGAACAAAAACAACTCTCCGAGCCTATCCTCATATGGGAGGTTCTCCAGCCCTCTGGTGATCTTCATGGCCTCCTCTGGACTCACTCTACCAGATCCATGTCCTTCCTGTACTAAGGAACCCAGAACTGGACACAACATTCCAGGTGAGGTCTCACAAGAGCAGAGCAGAGGAGGAGAGTCACCTCCCTCGCCCTGCTGGCCACACTTCTTTTGATGCAGCCCAGGATATGGTTGGCCTTCTGGGCTGCAAATGCACTGGCCCAGCTTGTGTTCAGCTTCTCATCAACAAACACACCCAAGTCCTTCTCTTCAGGATGCTGCTTGACTGCTGCCAGAGCAAGAATGCCTTTATTTTATTTTCATAGAATCATAGAAGCATAGAATCATAGAATGGTTTGGGTTGAAAGAGACCTTAAAGCTCATCCAGTTTCAACCCCCCTGCGACGGGCAGGGACACCTCCCACTGGATCAGGCTGCTGTTTATCTGTTTTACCAAAGCAGAAATCCCTCGGCTCTCCAAGGATGTGGATAACCAGGGCTGCTCGGCAGCGAAAAGCTGCGCTATTTGCAGGGCAAGAGTGACCCCAGCTGGCCACAGCCTGGAAAGGAACCCGCCGGTGGTTCCAGGCCAGCATTGAGTACTGGTGTCCTCCTCTGTCCTCTCCCCTTGCTCTCCTCCTCTGCCCTGTCCCCCTGCTCCCTTGCAGAGGAGCATGGTCTGCAGAAACATCTCTTCAGTCTCTGCTCTTTCCTGTAGAGCCTGAGGAGCCCAGCCACCTGCTAGCAGGGGTGCTGCGCTGCCTGGAGAGCAGGGGCACAGAAGTCAGCTGCGGCTCTGGTTCCATGCTGAAGCTGATATTGGAGCTAACTGCTTCCCAGAGAGTCAGCCTTGATTGCCAGCACCAGATAAGGTTGATGTCAAGGATGATGAAAGACAGATGTCATCCAGAGGGACCTCCTAGACAAGCTGGAGAAGTAGGGCTGTGTGAACTTCATGAGGTTCAACAAGGCCAAATGCAAAGTGTGACACCTGGATTGGGGCAATCTGCAGTTTCAATACATTATGGGGAATGATGCGGTTGGCAGCCGCCCTGCAGTGTGGAGAAGGACTTGGGGTGCTCATTGATGAGAAGCTTAGCATGAGCTGGAAATGTGCGCTCCAGCCCAGAATGTGCACTCCAGCCAACTGTATCCTGGGCTGCATCAAAAGAAGTGTGGCCAGCAGGGTGAAGGAGGGGATTCTGCCCCTCTGTTCCTCTCTTGTGAGACCCCATCGGGAGTATTGTGTCCAGTTCTGGAATCCTCCACATAAGAAGGATATGGAACTGTTGGAATGGGTCCAGAGGAGGGCTACAAAAATGATAAGAAGGCTGGAGCACCTCTTCTGTGAGGACAGGCTGGGAGACTTGGGGTTGTTCAGCCTGGAGAAGAGAAGGCTTAGGGGACACCTTATAGCGACCTTCCAGTACCTGAAGGGGGCTACAAGAAAGCTGAGGTGGGACTTTTCACAAAGGCTTGTAGTAACATGACAAGGAGAAATGGCTTTAAATTGGATGGGGGAAGATTTAGACTAGACATTTGGAAAAAATTCTTCACGATGAGGGTGGTGAGGCACTGGCAAAGGTTGCCCAAGGAAGGTGTATATGCTCTATCCCTGGAGGTGTTCAATGTCAGGTTGGATAGAGCCTTTGAGCAGCCTGGTCTGGTGGGAGGTGTCCCTGTCAATGGCTGAAGGGCTGAAATTGGATGATCTTTATGGTCCCTTCCAACCCAAACTATTCTATGATTCTATGATTCTATGATTTGCTCCAGCAAGCAGGCCCTGGGCTCCTGCTCAGCTTCTTACAAGCTGTCCACCAGAAAACACTCGTAGCACATTAGGGATGTTGGAGGTATCTAAGCTGAAGTACCAGCCTGAAGGACCAGGCAGGTGTGCCATACTGCATGTTGCGTTGGCTGAGCAGGGCAAAGCTTTCAACATGCCTGGGGAAACCATGCAGGGCTGGCCCATGCAGCAGAAGGAGAGCCTCGAGGCATGCTGAATTTCCATGAATGAAAACCAAGGAGCAATGACTCACACTAGACTGACCCAGCAACTGTGCAAAGCAATAGATGTTTTCCCTAGGGACTGAAAGAAAAGCTATGGGAAGTAGGGCTTGTAGAGCACCTTTAGTCTCTCCAACACTAATGTTCTCGTGACCATGTGCTTCTCATAAATTAGCATGGGGGAGCCCAGGGGAGGGAGAAGCAGGAGAGCATCTAGTGCAAGATAGTACCTACAGCAATTCTTGTAGGTACAGTAACTGCAAGTGTTTGTCTAGCACTTTTTAAAAGTGCCACGTAACACAGAGCTCTGTATTGGCCCTTTGGGCATGGAGGGGCACTTGGATTTTCCTTGCCACACTTCAAGCGCACCAGTCAGGCGCTGACTGGGAGCCCACTTTCCTTTTGGAAACTGTGTTAGTACCTACTTAATATTCTATTCATGCCTCTCTGCAGCTTTATGAGTCTCAGTTTCTGGCTTTCATCTGGTTCCTGCAACATTAATTAATTTCAGGCCCTCTTGCTCCCTCTTTTTTTTTGATATGCTATTTCTAATTATTTCTTATTACCTCAGGTTACCTATTTCATTTCAAACAATTTTTTCCCTGAGAGCAGATTACTTGGCTGTTGTAACAACATGTGATTGTGTACAGGTCATCAGGTAATTGCATAGATGTTACATAGGGACTGAGCACACCTCTCCAGCACAGGCTGCTCGCGTCTGTTCTAGCACTCAAAAACAGTGTTGGTATTTGCCTCTCCAAACCGTGCAGGAGGAACTGCAGCAAGAAGTTTCCCTCTGTCTTCCTCTGTTTCACACCGAGGCTGTTGGCTCTTGGCGGCACAGAGTTTTAAAGCCAAAGCAGTGGGAAGGGTTTCAGATCTGGTGCAGTGTAGTGCACAGCGAGGTGGCATACACGAGCCACTTGTCACTGCTTCTATGCATGCTCTTCTAGTTGTGTGCTGCTCTCTGCCTGGTGCCCTGACTCTCTTTCTTCATTTCACTACTTCAAAGATTTCCTGAAGGTTTTGGATTAGTCTGGTAGTATTACAAGCTGAAAATAATCCTACCTTAAGTAGCAAACCTTAACTTCCTGCAAGATATGCCACTACTGTAGGAACAGCTGCATACACCATGCCCTGTTTTCATGTAATTTACTTTCCATGCCTTTTACAGTCATTCCCTAGAGAGACACAGAACTCTGCAACATTTAACCACTTTAAAAATCCTAATCAGACTTGCTGGCAACATATTCAAAATGTTTAATTTCTACTTCCTTTCACTGTCATACCTTCATACACTTTTTTATCTTTTGTTGGCATTTATGAGTAGGTTTAATGGCTCTTTGAGTACCAGAAAGCGCTCAGTCTGGAAAAAGATGACTAATGAAAACTGTGGCAGAGATTTCCAAAGTTATGGATGATGTGGAGAAAGTTAGTAGAGATTGACTCTTCATAGTTTCCTCCAATGGAAAAAGTTGGGGGTGTCGACACTAGTGGGATCAAAAATCAGAATGAGCAAAAGAATGGGCACATCCCTGCCTGGGTACCAGACCTCTAAAACCCCTTGGCAAAGGATGTCTGGATGCAAAAGTCTTACCTAGATTCAAGGGCACACTGGACAGCCTCCTAGACCAGAAGTTACCAAAGAGCTACTAAACCCACGGGGTAGGATTCAGCTGCCTTTAATACCATCTGAGCTGCCCCCAGGATTCCCCATAATACTCCAGCTGCCCCTTCAAAAGAGCATAGCTCACCTGAAATGCCTGTGTCCTGCTGCATCCCCAGGGATAGTTGTCTTGGATCTCTTAGACGTCAGCGTTACTACTGACTACGTGTGTGCAGCTGAAATGACCTTGGGGTCTTCTGAAGTATCTTAAGATACTACACCACAAAACAGTACAATGTGCCTGTGTTTAGGAGCTGGGGCCGCAGTGGACAAAGTAAGACGAATGCTTAATCTGTTCTTCTTCCCTATGACATGTCTGTGGGTGCTGTTTCGAGGCACGACATTCGACATGTCTGTAGGGGAGCCTAGAGGCATACCCTAACCTCCACCACCTTTGGCAGTCAACATTTCCCAAGAGATGCCTCCTTCAGAATAGCTGCATTTTGGATAGGAAGCTGACCTCAAACACTTGGCAGGCTCTAGGAGGAGGAGGAAGAGTGCCTTTAACTGTGATGTGTGAAAATGGGGGGTTAAGAGATTTCCTGATTTCACGTATTTTGCTTCATCTGGGAGAAGACAGGGAAGTAGAAAATATGATTTTGTATAGCCAAACACAGTTTAGATAAAAGTCCAGTGATGTCTTTTGTAGCAAGGATCGAAGGATTAGCGGCAAACACACACTTCTGCCATTTACTGTGTTTAGTAGACCCGGGGGCTCCCAGGAGACATATCTACAGCTGCACCAAACACTTCACATTGAGGGTGAGAAGATCAGGAGAAAGTAACTTATGGCCTCTTCAGTCGTCCCACTCCCACAGTAAATCTGTGCTCCTGACGTTTCCTATGGAAGATTGTCACCAAGCTTTATCTCCTGGGAGTTTGCCTATTCAGCTTCATTTCAATATTTTCGTCTTTTGAGACAAAATTCAAGACACATTTTGCAGTTTTTTCTGACTGGAAAAAAATAACAAAGAAACTGAAACTTCTCCTGTGTGACTGAGCATAGAAGGGTGTGGAGGAGGAATCATGTCATAAGACAATGCAGGTGGGAAGGGTCCTTGGTAAGGTCTCTGTCCAACCCCCTGCCCTAAGCAGGGCCAGCTCCAGGATCAGACCAAGCTGCTCAGGGCTTTCTCCACACAATTCCTGAAACCCCTAAGGACGGAGCCTGCACAAACTCTACAGGCAACCTGTTCTCCTTTTAAGTGCACTGAGGCATGCTCCCCAAAGGCTGCGTACAGTCAGCATCACCTGTAACACCAATGCCTAGAGGTGACCAGCCACAGAAACCATGGCTTCGTTTTGAAGGCCGCATGGCAACTGCTTCATTGCTTACAATTATTCCCTAACCCATCATCATCTCTCTCCCAATTGTGAAATTGATTGGAAACACAGGAGGAAGAAGAAAGCAAACTCAATACCACAGCTGTATGTTATGGATGAACAAATTATTCCTGCTGCCCCAGGCAGTCCATGTGATCTTTCTGATCACTTCATTACTCTGCCACAAGAAAAGATTCCTTACTACACCTAATTACTTCTTTACATTAACAAAAGGGAAACATCATTCAGACTACTAGCTAAACAGCCTTCTGTAAGCCTGTTGCTGGTACCACAAGCTTGCTGCATGACCTTCTCCACCTGCCTTCATTTGTCAAGCTTAAAATGGGAACAATTTACCCAGGCCCTAAGGCTGTTCTAAGATTTCATTATTGTGAAAAGCCACTCGAGCTCAGGCCCATGTACGATGCAGAAGTACTATGTATTATTGACAGGATGTGGCCAAAGGAAAGAAGAAACAGAAGCAGCGATTTTTCAAAGGATTTCTTTCCCCAGAATAAGGCAGAGCCGCAGCAGGCTTCCAAACATGTCAGCCTGGATTCATTCAGTAACACCAACACAATGACACTCTTCAATCAATGTGCACAACAGCTCTTGCAATTGAAAAGATTTAAAAAGTTCAGCAGAAGTACTTCAGCAACTGTTCAAAATAAAATTAAAAGGAAAGGAAAACAAGTTGCAGAGAAGCTGAAGATGTCAGGAGGAGGAATAAGCTGTGGGAAGAGGCAGTGCTGTTTGTTGTTTCCACGATTATCAGGCCACATATAAAATAGCTGCATGCAAGGAGCAAGGTCACGTTCTTGACCTGTTATTTGCAGAGACAATAGCCTCAGAAAGAGAATATTTCCTGTGTTGTCCTGCAGCTGGTGCAAGCAAAGCAGGTCTGCTAGAGAAGACAACGAAAAAACATCTGAGTGGTAAAACTAGAGTTAAAAAAAAAGCACTTCCTAAACCTCAGTGCTATGGGCTCTGGGCTCCCCATGGAAGAGCACTGCTGTTCTGCTGCAGGTAAGCCCAAGGGGCTGTGCAAGGCTCTTCTTGCAGCACTGGGCTGATAACACCTTGCTTTCCAACAAACCAGTTTCCTGATGTCCACAAGCCCACATTTTAAGGCAAATCTGCCAGGATCCATGCATATAACCAAGCTGCCTGTACATGAGTAATCCTGGTGCCCCTAAAGAAAGGTGGTGGGAGTCAGAGTTTCACCCACAGCAAACAAAAAAGCAACACACACTGTGCTACTTACATTTGGACTAAAATTCAGCACCCCAAACGCTGGCCAAACAACTGGCCACAGCGAAACTGGAGAGCTCTTCCAACACAACTGAAATTTGGGAATTTGCAGCTTCCTTCTTCTCTCTTAAAATATACACTTCATGTTTCTTGTGACCAGCACAGAAAAAGAAACAGGCATGACTGGTTACAGACGCAATAAGTAAAACGGCAATTCTCAATTCTTGAAATACGTGCTGAGCCTTACCCGAGGGCTAAATAAGCTACAGGGAGCGGTAGGTGAGAATACAAGAACTACTCCATAGTATTGACTTTCCACCTACCACACCTTCTGTGTAAGGTTCAACATGCAACAGGTGAGCCACATAATACAAATTTTTAACGCAAGGATTTGCTTCCTGATTGCCTCTACTGAGAAAGGCACCATCTTGGAGTACACACATACACATACCAATCTCTTGCATTTTTTCCAGTATTTTATTTCTGACAGGCATTTACAACGTTCCATTCATAGAACTAAAAACATAAAAATAGACCTTCTTTCAGCTTATAAAAGAAATATATAAGAACCTTTGACATAGACATGTCATGACATTATGTACAAGAACAACGGTACCTTCCCAGTACCAGCCTTCCAGTATTTCAGCGCTGACAGTATTCCACTGGCTACAGCATAGGACAGCTAAAACTTCTGCTTCTCTAATACGGTGGGACACAACTGACAGGTAGATGATATAAAACAATGATGTGATAATACAAAGGGTATAGAAACCTTTCTAAAGCTTTTACGAAAAGAAACCAGAAGATAGCAAAAAGTTAATAGAGAAAGCTTTCATAAGATCAAGTATAGTGCACCAGAAACCAGAAAGGAGAAGGAGTGAGGAGGGAATGCTAGCTAGGACACAAAGACAGTGATGGATTTGAGGGGGGAATAATTTTTGTTATGTTTTAAAATATAGTCAGAGTGGATTTTATAAAATATAGTCCTAAAGCTATTATAAAATTGCAGGTTTTCAAAGTACCTACTAATGTGTCAAACATCAATAGATACCCCCAAAAGAAAAAAAAATCATATAATTTTCCTTTTTTTCCTATATGTGAAACTGAAATGGGCAAAGCTATATAAATCTTTAAAAAAAGTGCTATTTTGTGTTTTGTATTTGGAAGTCTACTTAAAAACCACAATATTTTAGTTACATTTTACCCTGTTTTAATGTTTAAATAAAAGATTTTAAATGTCAAAGAGGTTTGTTTGTGTAGAACTTGTTCATACTCTATTGCAGTGGAAAAGCTTCTATAAAGGAATTAAAATACACTAGTTTCACCCACAACACGAGAGTGGATGAGGTCAGTTATTTGGCCATGAATTCCCTGTCCCATAAGCCCAAACTCTGCCAGAGAGAGTGGACCAAACAGACCTGTCATGTTGCCACGCTGGCTCCAGCAAGGTTACACGATGGATCAGTTTGGTCCACTACAATTCAGTTATGTCATTTTATTTTATTATTTTTATTATCTAACTAAACTCCAGTCTTAAACATATACAATAATCCTTTTTCTGAAGAAAGTTATACCTAAATAAGAGTTTCCAGTTCATATTTTAATATAAAACCATCATTCCTAACCCTCGGCAAAAAGCTAGCCTCGTATCCTAGGCGTGGAGCTACGCTAATGCTGTAAAACTCTTATCCCTTTGTGCCCCTGCATCTCAGGTAAAATACAAAAAAATATTTCTTCAAGTGTTAAATTTGGATCTCTTAAGAGAGTTTGGCATCTTTAGAATATTATGTAAAACTAGAGCTTTCAACATTGACATTAAATTAGACCAGCCACAGACCAAGAGGACTTAACACAACATAAATCCCAAACCTTTCCTCACACATTCCTAAAATACATGTATATTCTCTTACATTTAAAGAGGGAAAAGTAATAAGAATACTGCAACTGTACACATTAAAAAGGCAGTTTCCTCGTTAAGGAGATGAACCTACAACTGATGTTCTACGGCTATAAAACCTTCTGTTCGTTGTGCTATTGTTTAAGCTAGTTTGCTGCACATAGGTTAAGACATCCAGAGTAATTTGTTTTCCAGTGATGATATTCTCCCCATATTTAATTTCAGCCCCTGATTATTTTAGAATAAATAAAATAGTGTGAAAGCCCTTTGTAACGAAAGACAGGACCTTAAGCTTATTCTGTTCTAGGCTTCGAGCATTTTACAGTTGCCTAAAGTGTGGCCACATGGCTTCAGATCAATTCAGCTGCCAAAATGGTGTGTGCAAGTGTGCAATCTATCGGGGGGATCTGCCCACCACAGTGTGCGGAAGCAGGAGGAAGGGATGGAGGGTAGGACAGGGAGACCTAACGCATCCAGGCGGGGAAGGGGACCAGTTTAGAGCTCTGTGTTCAGTTTCCTGTTGGGGACAAAGTCTTCACGTCTAACCCAGATGACCTCTTCACCGTGGCCCTCCATGTCACCATTGATGCCAGACAAGGCTGCCTGCTTCTTCAGCTGGGTCATCCTGGAGGCGTGTGTGTCCATGGCCGGGCGCATGCGGTCTCCCCGGCACGGCTGGCTGCTCGTGATGGAGGCTGCCTGCAGCCGCTCCCGAAGCTCTTGGTCAGCCATGGCGCCTCTCATAGCCTCGCAGTACTCATCGTCATCGCTGAGGATGTCTGTTTCCTTGATGTCCTCCTGCTCCTCATACTGAGCAAGGTCAAACTGTTCCTCTACCCAGCGGTCAGTGTCCCCACTGTGCGTGGGTTGCTGGGGCTCTTTTTCAGGGCTGCTCATGTAGACGGCATCTGAGTCAATGGTAAATCTGTTTCGGGCCAGCCGCCGCCTCCTCCTCCCAAGAGACTTGCTTGGGGCTGACACTGCGCACACACAAAGATAAAACCCCACAGGCTTTTTACACACAGTACAACTCTCTTTAAAAAGTTAGTCTTCCAGAGGCCCTTTATTTAACACCGCTAGGCACAAAGCAGTCAGACTGCCACAATGACCTAGTCATTCAGCATCCTCCCTGCAGGCAAGTCACACTTCACTCAGCTCCTCAGCACAGGTCTCTCTCCAGCTGAAATAGGAGTTTCTGCTACTCAGATCCACAGTTGGGATAATGGCCCACAATTACTGTTCCTCCTAAGCGGTAGGCAAGCAGCCAGCCAGTACAAAGTGCATCTGTTCAGCTCGGCTTCTCACACGCAGTGCCCTGCTGTCAGCACAATGCAAAAACCAACTAGCCTTACACCTCAGTAAAGGAAATTGCTTTGTCTGGATTAGGAGTGATGCTGTAGGTTTCCAAGAAGTTACCTTAGTGCTGAAGATGTTGCAATTGTTGCAATACTTATGTGGAAGTAAGTTACCTGTCCAGGGCTCTGCTACTGCCTTTCCCACTCCCTCCCTACTGGGGGAAAAAAAAAACCCACCACTCCAAAACCAGAAAAGCTTTCAGAAGTTCCTTACTCAGCATCAGCTGGTCTACGAGCTTCTGCAATTAATTGACCCCAGCAGAAATTCACATCTTCCAAGCTGCAACATCTTCGTAAGAGTCTTGTGGCACAAAGCAGGGTATGAATCCTGCAGCTGAAGGACCTGCAGACATTCCAGTGCTTTATGTGCACACACACATAGCTCCATCTCACGTAGGAGAACTCTGAGGTTATAGTTTGTCCCTCTCCACTAAAAAACACCTTAGCACTTTCAGTGAGTATTTACTAAACCCTAGCATCTTACAGGGATTACATTTTAATATCCCTGAGCCTAAAAACAAGCATTAAAGTACAACAGCTCAGCAGCTGCAAATTTTAACTGTAGCGAGAGGTCTGAACTCTTAAGAGGAGATTTTAATCTCTGTAGAATTCATCATGCAAATGCACCAATGAGCCAAACTAAAAGAAGGTTTGGCATCTACAGCAAATCAGCCTCCTAGGCTGATTGAAGAATCACTGTTGTAAAACAGTTGCATTTTGGCCTTCCTTTGACTCTTCTTCCTTACTATTTTAAGTGCCTCCAAGGCAGATGGCTAGCAACACCCCGAGTGAGAAGCCATGCTGCGAATGTTATTGGTCTGGCCTGCCCATTACAGAAGAGGAACAGAAAGCCTGGTTGTCTACATTGCTGGATCTAATGAGCAGAAAAAAAAAGTAAATAACAGACCAGAACAAAACACGCAGTGGTGCCGTGTACTTTTCAGTTGGAAGCAAGTGTTTCTTCCCTCCATCATCTAGTGTTCTGAAAATGAAAACCTGCTTTTCCCTGGAATTTTCTCATTGCTTTTGCCTGAAGTCAACTGAAAAGAAAAATCCATGGTTTAGGACAGACCACTAGAAAAATTACAGTATCAAGTGCATGCCTCTCAAAATCTGAGAAGTAGAAGCACGTGCCCTTTAGCGAAATAGCTGAAAATCCTAAGATGGAGGACATCCAAAGCTATCTCTTCAAACTAAGACACATACACGGGGGAGCTGATTTTTCTTGTATATTTTAGTTTAAAAGTGCCAGGGTTAGCTCAAAATTCTGTACATGCTTTTAAGATGTATGCAGCGGGCTTCTGCTTTGTTCAGCTAAAACCCATTTCCAGCTTAAAGTGCACAGCCAATCGGTTTTGACAGGAATCCCATGTCTTCCTTCCATGCCAGAAGGACTGCCCTGAAGCTCAGCCTCGAGTGCAAAGCAAGGTAAATAGAGGCAATTTAAGGCTCTCAAGGAGCCAAAGCATGGAAAAACAGCAGCTTTTACATACACAGGAGAGAATGCTAATCCTAATATACAAGTAACAGATACCACCACATGCCCTACAATGGTGCTGGGGTTACTGGGATCTTGAAAGTCTGTAGCCCTACAGTACCTGCCCTGTTCATGGCTGGCCTTGCACCTTTTAGAGCACACAATCTTTTTCCACCAAAAGGAACATATTGCTGGGATGAGGGCAAACTTTCGGTTTTAAGAAGCTGTCTTCTGTGTTTATCCCGCAGAATCGAGTGCACTGCCTTCAGAAAGTCCTTCCTGTGTTCTGGTGAACTGAAAAACAGTTTAGAATACAGAAGGCAGTGTTACCTCTTGGGAACTGCTAAAAGCTTGCTGTAAACATGATAAATAATGACCAGTTCTATAATTTAAGACAGTGAAAACCAGCTGGCACGTGCTTCCCTCACAGAAGACTCAATTTAATACTGTGCTTTCAGAGTAAAGCTAAATCTATAATCATTGCAATGGACATGCAAGGAAACAAATACATTGTTCATGAACAAAACATTTAGCAATTTGCCCCTTTTAAAGTTTCTTTTTCCTTCAATACCAATCACTCACTTCTCTTTTTCTTATAAACACCAAGTTGACCTATGGTGGCTAATTACATCTCATTTTGTCTCCTGTAAACACACATCCAGCAGAAATCCTGCAACTCTCTAATACGTAGTACTAGGAATTGGCTTGGTTTCAGCTCTGTTAGATCCTAGTGAATTTGTGTACCAAGCTCTTATTTGAACTCTAAAACACATCAGGGCAACCACCACAACAAAGATGGACAAGATTACTTAAGGAAAGGGCAAACACATGAGCAGCTACTTGGTGTAAAGATCCATTGCTGCAGATTAATTGGATGCAAATTTGTGAACAGAAAATTGTAATATCAAGTATGTGCCTTTACTTTAATACATTTTACAAAATTCTTCCTTCCAGAATTAACACCTTCTACCCACTTTCCCTACTGGCTGTTCCTAGACTGCCTTACAGGAAAGGCAGAGGCAACTTGGGATCCAGTAGTGCACCTGCCATTGATAATATGGAAATGCACTTACCTACAGCAAAGATGAAATGTTCTTTCTGGCCTGCCTTCAGACTCAGATTTAACGTGGACAATCTCACATACAGAATTGGTCTCTGCATCTAAAGTGAAAAGCAAGCACCATTTCATACAACAGCTTCTCATATTTAGCCTCAGCTAGAGTAATTATTCCATAATTATTAAAAAAAAGCAGTTTAAGACCATTTGGGACAACAGACAAATAACATTAACTCATGGCTGAAGGGCAGCAGTGGGCAAGTGACTAATGAAGCAACAGACGTTTAAACTTGTCAAAATCTAGTAGTATATGTATTCAGTCCCATAAAAATACAAAAAAATCCTGGCTTTTCAGGTATTCCATGGAGTACTGTCACGTTTCACAGCTACCTCCTACATTCTTTCCACTCTCACTTACCTAAAGTGAAAAGGGAGCAAACTGTTTAAAATGTGAAATTTTTAACATAATAAGCTTCACATGAAGTCATTACCTACAAGAACAAAAATTCACCAGCACTGTTGTCTCAAAGCTGCAAGACTGATTGCCTTCTTGTCACCAGAAGCGGAACAGACTGAACCAGAGTCAACAACTTTGTCTTGTTTTTCCAGAACCCTGACAAGGTTCAGGAAAATACTGACAAGTTAGAGATACATAACTGGAGCTTCTGCTCCTGTTTCTCTGCAGGGCTATTATAGGTTTGAGGTTCCTTTCTGAGGACTCAGAAACTGCATACACATGTAGTGATGACAAATACTGGTCATTGAACACCCCTAGACCAAACATTAAGAACTCTGCCAAATTCATGCAACTGCAACATTACCTGCACTTGCCAATGCTCGAACCTGCAGTGCTTCTAAAGGTATCATGTGGCGAAAGCGGAATGGGTCCCAGTCTTCATAAATTGAAGCTCTATGTGATCCTCCCTGGAAGAATTTCAAAATACTGTTAGGAAGCGAGACACCTTGGCACATTCAGACCCTAAAATCTCCTGTGCTTTGCACTGAGTATGTCCAGATAGAGACTTGTTGTAATTCTTGTTTTTCTACTACAATTTCTTAGTAACCTGTGCCACTGAAGCGCCTGATTACAAAGTTCTTACTAAAATCTAGACATTTGAGGCCAATGCTGCAGTCTCACCTCCGAGTGCACACACAGATACAAACAAACATTAGTTTTGCTTTAGTCACTCTGAAGTTATTCTGTAGCCAGATGACTTCAGAAAACAACTATACAAGCATTTCAGTTCACCCTTTGGTTTATGCCGTAAGTGGGAGACAAACAGTTTTCTGTCATACTGTGTTCCCTGTTGTAGCAAGGCATACGTCTACTGTCAAGCTTAGTTTTACCTTTTAATCCCAGACTCCAGGTAGGATAACCAAATAGAGTGTAGACATGCCTAATTTAGCTCGGAGCAGCCAGTGCTTGCTCAGTGGCATGCAACAGCCAGAATTGAAATGAGGGCATTATGTTTCACTAAGAAAAAATTGGCAGACATCAGCTCTCATATCTGATTCATATGCACTTCTCAAAGAGCCAAGAGACATCTTCAAGGTGACAGCACCTTCCATGGAAGTCCACTCCATAGTATGGAATGGAACATAGATTTGGGTTGGAAGGGACCTTAAAGATCATCCAGTTCCAACCCCCCTGCCACTGGCAGGGACACCTTCCACCAGATCAGGCTGCCCAAGGCCCCATCCAACCTGGCCTTGAACACCTCTAGGGATGGGGAAGCCACAACTTCCCTGGGCAACCTGTGCCAGTGCCTCACCACTCCCATGGTGAAGAAATTCCTCCTTATGTCTAGCCTAAATCTGCCCCTCTCCAGTTTATGCCGACTGCCCCTCGTCCTATCACCACAGGCCTTTGTGAATAGCCCCTTCCCAGCTTTCCTGCAGCCCCTTTCAGGTACTGAAGGCTACTGTAAGTTCTCCTCCGAGCCTTCTCTTCTCCAGGCTGAACAATCCCAACTCTCCCAGCCTGTCCTCCTATGGAAGGTTCTCCAGCCCTCTGATCATCTTTGTGTCCCTCTGGAGTCATTCCAACCGCTCCATATCCTTCTTATGTTGAGGATTCCAGAACTGGACACAGCATTCCAGATGAGGTCTCACAAGAGAGGAATAGAAGGGCAGAATCCCCTCCCTCATCCTGCTGAACACACTTCTTTTGACGCAGCCCAGGACACAGTTGGCCTTCTGGGCTGCAAGCGCACATTGCTGGCTTGCAATGCTCGCAATGTCGAGATTCTCATCGATTGGCACCACCAAGTCCTTCTCTGCAGGGCTGCTCTCAATCACATCATGGTGATATGGCAGGCAACATAAACTACTAGTCCAGCAGAGAGCAAAGGATAAACTAAACGAATGCTTGCAGAGCATTGCCCCCAGGCTGAACAGCAGGCTACTCGGAGCTACCCAAAACCTCAGTTTTGTGCAGCCAAGCACAAGATCACACATGCAAAAGCACACTCAAACAGCACTGTTTTACAGAAAGCAAATATTATTCGTAGGACCACAAATGCACACAGTATCACTGAAATTGTCCATGAAACTTACAAGTTTCTTCTTCTGTTTGGAACCGTCTTTGTACACAAGGACCACAGCAGTTTTGAATACTAGAGGAGAAAGTAAGAAACAAAAGCCATGTAGTCAGTAAGGGTGGGAATGGGCCTACTCTACACCCAGGCAACAGGGACCTTTCAGTTCCTCAGAGAACCCTCAGCTGAGTCAGGGAGGGAAGCCAGGACTAAACCTACCAACCTTCTGGCATATTCTTCCCCCAAAAAATGAGCTTAACCACTTTTAGCGCACAAAAACAGGTTACTTCAAAGTCACTTAAACTCTTAATTTTCAAGTTACCAGTTATTGGCACCACTATTCAAGCAGCAACAGTTCTATATAAAAACTGAGAAAACGTTAATCCCTCTGGCTCAGTTCACCTCAGACAAATGAACAGCATCCAACTACAAATAGCCAGTAAGCAGATGAGACTGCATTTAGACAGAATTTGAACCCCTCCCAGGTGGGACAGTGGGCTATGCTAATTACAAGCAGAGTATCACTGGCAGGCAGAGATGTAATCTGATTCCTGGAATTTGTCTTTCAAGACTCCAGTTTTCCCTGTGATCTTTTTCTTCAGGAGTCAAAGGCACCCTTTGTTTTACGATTAAATTGAATGGACACTTAATTTTGGACAGTTTATGAAACCAATTTAAGGCTTTTTGGAGTAATTAAGAGTTGCTGCACATTCCTAGCAGCTTTCATAAGGCCTCTCAGCTTCAGGGTATGACCAGGTGCTTTCCCAACTTGCAGTAAAGCCGTCAATTTCTACATTTTTTTCCAGAACAAAGCTGAAAAAGTCTTTACTCATTATCTGTTTGGTATAAGACAAAAACAAAAATCATTGTTTTCCCAAGCAGCACTGCCTTCTGGAAACAACAAAGAAAAAGCCCACTGCACATGAAGAAATTTAGGAACAAATAAAGAAAATCTAGCACGCTTTGCATTACTTGATACAATTCTGAAAGTAAAAGAGATATGATTTAGCTAGTATTAACCAATCATGTACCTTTCCATGGTATACTGAACCATATTCCAATGCAGTGAAAAGACCTTGAGATCTATGCCAACAGCAGTTTCAAATTCTAGTTTGGCCACCCAAGACAGAATACTTGAGAGGAAACAGACCACCCCAAAGCAACTCACTGGAAGTCCTGGCTTAGCTTTTAAGCACTTTTTAAAGCTTAGCTATGCAAGTCCTTTCTGGCAAAAAGCACAAAGAAAAAAGGCAAAGCTTCTTCAAGCCCCCGGTCTTGTCCTACTCTGTAGGAGGTGAAGTACAGTTACCTAGCATATTAGACTACCAAACTATGTTTTTTTCCGAGACAAATATCTTTCGATATAGCTCTCAATTCATGGACTTGGATATATGTTTAAGAAACTCTTGCACTATTATAGCAGTCATCTCCAAATTCTTCACTAAATTTAGATCAACACAGAACAGAATATGGCCCTCGCAGCAAAGGGATAAACAGGGTTTTAGGTTTTGGCCAGTCTTGTGGAAAACAATGCTTAACTACCTTCAACAAGTATCTGCTAAGACACAGCCTTTTAGGCATCCAAAATAAAACTACTAGAATACAAACCAAATGCTGCCAGCTCAGGTTCCTTCTTCCACTTCCCCAGTGAAGCAGGAGGATTCAGCCATATCACTGTATTATGCAAGAGCAAGTCCCCCATCGAAAGGTCTGCAACCTGCCAACACAAACACGTACACAAAGACACAGTGTCTAAACAGTTCCAGAAAGCTTACTTGAATTTTCAGTTCAAGAAAACTTGCTTTAAGAATAATCTTAAGCAAACAAATGCCCCGCAAGCAAACTTTTGGAATACTTATAATCAGATGACTGCAAGCATGTGCAAACAGCCTGTGACAGTTGACAACAGATGCATGTAAATCCTTAATTGGTGAGCATAAATTAGGAGAAATCAAACTCAGAGCCCAGCTCTTGTAATTTGGTGGGTATTCAGGGCAAAGCCCAGATATTTCACTTGTATTTTTTTTTTCTTCTTTGCCCACCTTTCTCCCTGTTAGTTTCTTTCTATTTTCTTTGAACATTCAAGCATTGCCCCCATCACACATAGCTTAGGGTAAAACTTAGAGATGGCACCACATGAAGCAGTTGAAGCACTTCCTCCCCAAGGCTGCTACAGCTCTTAATTTCACCCAAAGGCTCATCTGCAGGAACCACAATGGACAAATAAAGGAGTTCATAACTCCTGCAGGGAAATACGACTAATATTGCAGGAACCAGATCTTTCACTTTGATCTACAGCCTCCCAGAGTGACAAACTGAGGGTTATCTCCAGCTAAGGGCCATGTTATCCCATTCCTTCACCTTCCTCACAGTAAAGTCTGGCTTTTGCCAAAGGACGCCATGGATACCATCAGTACGACAACCTCAGGTCACCCCAATAACAAGAGCAACACTAAGATATGTGTTTACTGTCTCTTCTCCCAAATTAACACCAAACAATGACTGCTGCTCAACAGACATCCTGACATGCTCTCTGCTTGCCAGCACCAGCCCTAATCTCTGCCCTTTACTCACTACCTGGTCCTCCATCCCTGCTTCTGCTGTCCAGCTTTCACACCCAGAGCTTCCTCAACACTATTCAGTTCCAGACTTCTTTTGCCTCGTAGCCCAGTGCCTCTTATGTTTGTTCTTCATTCTGGCTGTTGGCAAAACCCCATTACCATTACTTCATACAGTCATTTCTGTCTCCAGCCTCTACCCACATCACTGCTCCCACTGGCTTTTCCGTATGTTTTTACTTCTTTCTTGAGTCCCCTTCAACCTTACTCTGTTGCTTCCTTACTGCCCACCACTCTCCTTCCCTGTGCTGCTGGGCTGCAGGCATAGATTCTATCAGCAAACATAGAGTCCAGGTTTCAGTCTAAAAGTTCAAGACACCTTCCACAGATTTCTGAGATGGTCAGCCAGGACTGAGCCACACTCAATCTTCACATGTTTCCATATACGTCATATGAGTGACCTAGTCCAAAGCCCTCTCGTACATCAAACCCACTAACACACTTTCTAAAAGAGGAACAGCAGCTTCTCTTACAGCACACCTCACACTTTGAGTCTTTAAAGTGATTAAAGAGCTATGTACCGACTTGCCTCAGCATGCCAGTCCACTCAGACTAGCAGGGCAAGATTATTCATGTGGGATGAGGAGAGCCAAGATATGGACATCAAAACAGTAAACTGCAGGTTGGACTGGGATTTTGACTCAAGCACAACTCTCAAGGTGAATTGACCCACTACTTCTTTACAGTGGTCCTACTCATTGAACCGTGCATGGAAAAGCAGTTTTGAGTTGGACTGGGATTTATATGTTTGTACCAGGATTCACAAAAATGACAGCACGAAAGGTAAACTGTATCAAACATTTAACATATATGTTATAGACACCAAAATAACAGACTTTATCTCTTAAAAACTGATCATCTGTTACCTCCTTTTTCTCCCCTGTTTGTTCTGCTATGAGTTGGTCAAACACTGCCCCATATTCTTCATGGATTTTCTGCATTTCATTAATGTGGCTGGCAACTTTGTTCATTGTTTTTATGGCCACTAGAAGAAAGACAGAGAGGTAGGAGAAGAGACAAAAGGTATTTTTAAGCCTCTGAGAAGGGCGAGGAGGAGGGTTTCAGATCAGAGGCTAAATAGGGAAAAGAAACGTAGCTTAGCTCCTTACCATCAAGGTGATAATGTTCTTCACTGTCTACGTCAGTCAGAGCAAAGAGCTCCTTCAGTAGGAGAGGGTATTTCAGTATCCGCTGGATGGGTTTGATGAGGTAAGACTCTAACGTGGAGGAGTGCTGCCGTCGGGGATTCTGAGCATCCAGAAATGCCTTGAAAGCAGTGTCTGTCTTGGCTAGAAGATTAAAATGAAGTGATTTGATAAATCAAAAAAACATAACAGCTGCTTTGATGAAATGACTTTTCCAGCTTTAAATTCATTTATCCAGAGACATTTTGCAAGGAAGTGCTGATTTATCAGGTCCACAGTATTAGATTTATGCCCTTCAGGTTTTGAGTTACTGACACTTTGCCACAGATATGCTATTTACATTTAACATCAGGCAGCCACCTACTATAACAAAACACGCAGTTTTTGAAGAAAAGGCTCAAATTGGATATTTCTAAGAAGTCACTACTTACTAGTCTAGTCTGACAGGCACACCTATGATATTTGCGAGTCTGGTTATTGTTACCTTATTAAACCTTTATGTCCAGTACTGAATGACAACATCAAGAGCTACTAAGTAGGCAGGAAGCAGTAAACTTACAAAAGTGTACTGTATTTTGAGAGCACAGGCCAATTGGCTACCTGTTTGCTATCATGTTTTCTACCTGACTGCTACAAAAATACCATTTTCCCTGCTGCTCCCCTTACTAGAACATAAATTTGTACAGCAAGGGAATAATGGAGAAGCTGGCATTTTTAGACATAGAAATTATTCAGTACAGGAACAATTCCACACAATTGCTTTTATTGGAACCATGTCCCCTACTAGGGTTCGTTGAGTTTTTGCAGACAGTCACTTGACTTCAATCAAGCAGCTTCATTTTCAAATCCAAAAGCCACCTGCACCTCAGCTGAGGACATCAAAATACAATTGAAATACACTCCCAGACTTTTAAAGGTATTTATCATGGGCATAAAATTTTAAGTTCTGTTTGTGCTGTAATTCAAGCACAACCATTTCTCATTTATAAATACAGTCAGCAATGAAAAAGCAAACCAAAACAACCACATCTACATAATCTACAGACTTAACATTAAGGTCTAAGGAAACGATGCTGAAAAAAAGCATTGATGTGACTAGCAAGAAATTATTTATTCACATACTCCACAGAGATGCCAAGTATTCTTTGCAGCATGGTAAAGAAGAGTTTACAAGTAGAAATGAAAAAAATGTGTCCAGTAAAAAAAATCCCAAACCAAAAAAACAAATAAGAACCAAGAATTAAAAAACAAAAAAAAAAACAACAAACTTTTACTGTAAAACATCCAGATATTCTTTAAAAAAATAAGAGCTCCCCCTTTACTGGCATTGCTTCTACAACTGGAACCATGTGTTTATTTAATGTCTCAGCCAAAAATAAATTGCATGAAGGACTGCTAACTCTAAGTGATTAACACTTTTACGGGGGAAAAAACATCACTCCAAGGGAAGGAGGCCATGAGTGTTTATAAGCCAGACCACAGTTCATTTATCTCCATCTCAGCAAGCCAAGCTCTGCTAGGAATTTGTACACGGAAACTTCTCAGTCAAATTGGAATGAAGGTGACAGGAAGAAGAGAGCAGAGAGAGAGCACAGCGAAATTAAAATATTTAGACAGCTTCTACAAAACATTCTCCCATGCTGATCCTTTCCTAGTTGCTGTCAGCATTCAACCACATTGGCCACCGCTTCAATGGGAATGCCACCAGCGAGCATTCACAGCACAAATTCTAGGAAGATCCAGAGGTCACTACACGCTTCACCACTCCTAGTTCCAAAGCACACAGTGATCCATTAGCGCATGGCACATCACCACTTTACGAAATCTTTCCACTCCCCACATGACTGAAAGGAAACAGAACATGTCAGGGGAGAATAAACTAAGTGTGTGTGTGGGAAACTACATGTGAGGTTAACAGCTTCTTGTAATGAGCTACTCGGGTATCATTACATCAATGGTGGTCCAAGAACACCAATGGCACAGCATTCTCTGTGAGCCTCTCAGGCCAGATGGACTTTCTTCCCTATTGCAAAGGCTCCTGGAGAGCAACCAGGCACACGTGTGCCCCCATTCCTTCACCACAACTTGTCCTGCATGGTTTGAGGTGCAGTGGCCCAAGGACATCATCCACAAGGACAATCTGTGCCAGCCCAAACCAACCTGTCACTGCAACATCCCTCTCTCTGCATGTCCAGGTCTGCTTGTACACAGTTCTTACCTTTCACAAGTACTTTGGGTACTTTTGTGTGGCTGGCACAGAAGGCACTGTACAGCTTGAAGCGGTCAGCATAGTAAAGAAAGGATCCACCCAAGGAAAACAACACTTTCTAGGATTTAAAAAATAATTTAAAAAAAGGCATTAGGGAAAAAAATCACGTGAAAGCCAGTTAGTTATTTGCCCTTCTGCCAGGTCACCTGAAGTTTTCACCTAGCTTTTGCATGACAGGACACTGCATTTTTAAAGTGTTTTCACACCATCTAGGAAGAAACAGGTGCAGAATTTATGCCTAGATTCAGGCATCTGATTATTATCATTAGCCAAGTTCCTGTTAGGATGATGTGGAGACGCTTCTGTCTATAGTGGGAACTAGTTTCACAGCTCCAGAACTGCATTTAAATGCCTCAGCTTAACAGTTATGCTCTAAGCAATGACCAGAGGCCACAGGAAGGACTGGATGTATCTGACTTTGTAATGGATCAAGACACTAAGGAGCTGCAAGCAAGGCTAGTATCCCTCTGCAAAAAACACTCCAAGGTCTTCACTCTCTTGAAAAGGATTTTGTGTTAAGGGCCAAACACAATTCTTCCTTAAAATGTCTATGCCACAGTCAAGCATTTGCTCCACTACCCACTTAGAAATAAGACAACATTGGGGGATGCCAGGGGGAATTCAATACATAGGCAGTAAAAAAGTATCTCTGTGTTCTCCATTGAGGGCTCATTTCCTACAAAACTGAAGCTGTGTTTTAGTTAAACAAGAGCAGTGTTCACAATTTATGCATATTTTAAACAAGCACCCGATGGCAAAGTCACACACAAAAAGATAATTTCTTTCAGTAGTTCTTTTAGGGCTGTATGTTAGCTGAAGAGCAATCCCAGAGGAATTATTACTATTCATCATGACATTCTGACCTCTGCTAAGGTGAGTGCTCAAAGCAAGAGTAAAATTCTCCAAAGACTAAACATTGTATGAGCTATTTGCCATATATCCAGTAGGTGACCACACTAGAAATAAAACAAAGTTTCTGTTTCCACATTTTCCTGTTGCCTTTTTTAAATGAAGTTTATATATCCTTAATTTACATTTCTACCTTTGATGCGTATCTGCTGATAGTTGCAAGTATTTGTCATACTGTTCTGCTATGCATCAAAAGCCCAACTACAGAATTCGATCTACAGTTCTGATCTGTAGCCCTAATGGGTTTCTGAACTACTACAATAGACCTGACAAAGATTTTATATAACGTTCCATTCCTAGCTTTTCTGACAGCCTGAGACAAGAAATCTGGCAGAAGGGCAAAAATAGCATCTATAAGCACATGGCGTTACAGATTTCTAGTGCTCTATATAGCTAAATGCACCCTAAACTACAATTATAGCAGGATATGTTTCAAACAGTTTCAATATTAGCTAACAATTAATCTCAAATATAAGCAGATACAGGTTTTTACAGAAACAGTAAGAGCAGTCAGAAAAATAGTGTCAAAGGACTACTTTGAATGTAAACAATCAAATTACCTTAAATTGCTCAACTTTTTCAAGCTTTTCCAGGTCTGGAACCAGCCTTACTCCATCTTCTAGAGTTTTCAAGAACTCTACCTGGAATGCTACCATTTCAGTCAGATTCCCAAAGAGAACATCCAACTAATAAGAAAAAAAAAAGCAAGATGCGGAAAATATCACTTTGCAAATAAATCACGTTTTCTAGAGCTTTAGTAATTCTCAGTCCAGCTGTATAATCAATGTGATGTCAGGGAAAAAACCCTACAGACTATATGTTATTGAGCAGTAACTTTATACTCTACTCCTCTACTCAATCAATTATTTTAAAAGAAAATGAATTCAAAATTTCTCCATAGCCCTCCCTCAAACAAGCAAGTCGAGCTGGGGAGTGAGGGTTGTGAAGGGATATGTGTAAGCTATCTAGCAAAAAGATAAGCAAAATTAACATACCTCATCTGGTGTGAGGAATGTTTCTTTCTGTAGAGGCTTCAGGTATCTCTCCATTAGACAATTCAAGTCCTAAAAATGCAGAAAAAGATTATCATCTTGGTTCCACAAATTGCCTCTGAATATTTATTGAAGTGGCAAAGATCACCATTTACCTAGTCCATTAATTTCTGTCTTTCATACTTAAGAGAAAATAGTTAAATTTCATAGAATTTAAGATAGTAAAAGGAAACATTTACACAGTTTTACTTACAAAAGTAATACCAGAACTTCTTCAGCAGTGTTCCACTGCACAGCAGCCAAGTAATTTCAAAATGACAGAATAAGAATTTGGAAACCCTACTTATTTCCAAGGTTTAAGTTACTGTTCTAGGGACAGATAGTAAAATTGAATGTAAATTAACAAAGATACATGCACAAAACATAAATATTAGAGAAGAAACTAATAACATTTTCTAGAAGGAGAAGAAATATTAGTAGACTAAAACAACATGTTGAGACTCCTTACTTTGACATAGGTGCGTTCTGTCTCAAGAAGTTCGCATATAACCTTTCGCAGTTTATCTGCATCTGTGAGTTGTCTCATGGTGGCCAGTTGGGGTCCTGTAAATTCCTGAGGATGAGCACTTGAATCAGAAGGGTTCATTTCATGCAGACTGCGACAGAAAGCAGCGACCTGCTCTGTACTCTTTAAAAAGAGGAAGAAGAAAGACCAACAGTAATATTTTAGGCAAGAGCTATAGGGACGATGGAGCTGAGAAGGCTTTGCAGTTCAGAAGTCGCAGATTAGGGGCTTTTTAACAGGCACCAAAGTCCATAAGTGCATACATAATTTCATATATCTGTCTATCCTATCTCTCAGTGACTGGGACGAGGCAAGGAGAGTGTGGGGAAAGAGATGCACAATTCAAGTTAATTGAAGCGCTGTTCAATAACATGCCTGGTTTCAGATAGGCATGACTTTCATCACAATAGGTTCGTCCAGCATTTAAGATTGAAAAACAAACAAACAAAAAGGCCCAAGAATCGGGAACTAAAAACGACTGTGCAAACATAACACACATGCCACCCCTCCGCCAGTTCCCTAATCTAGTTTGCAAGAGTCTTGTGAATAGCTGTGTCAACACAGTTAAGGAGACATTGCGGAGACAGAAACCATTTAAGCTGTTTTTCAGGGAAGCAGAGCAATTTGAGGAACCAAAGTCTCTCATGCTTCAAATACAGTCTTTGGAAAAGCAACTGTATATTTGTTCTGTGCCTGGAAACATGCTTTGCGGAGTGAATATCTTCCTCATAAATCAGGTTTTCCAGAACTGCTACATCTAGGTGGTTTCTTTAATGTTTAATCAGCTGTCTATATAATAAGACAGTTATCCTCTCTTCACCTCTTCACGTTAGATCACCTTCTTGCATCTTTCATTACACTGAAAAGCTTGGAGCAGGTACAGTTTCTAGTGTCAATGACGACAGTCCCAGACTTCTAGAGTTGCCAAAGTAGAGGCATGCCCTGTCTCCATCCCTCTTAGACACCAGGACAGAGCATGGGAGGGAAAGAGCTGCTGCACGTGATCACACTTCTCTAACCTTTAACATCTAATCCTGCTGTGCAATCTTAATCCAGGTTTAGTGACTTTACAGCACCACATCTATAGCCCTTCAGTCCATACTAAAACAAGTTGCCCAAAATTATGTTCAAACAGAAAATATGAGAAGAGAAGAGAAGAGAAGAGAAGAGAAGAGAAGAGAAGAGAAGAGAAGAGAAGAGAAGAGAAAAGAAAAGAAAAGAAAAGAAGAGAAGAGAGAAAGCCAGTAGCAGCAACATCATCCAGAGCCTGCACTACGCCATACCTTTGTGATGACCCAGTGTGGAAAAATGCTGCATTTGTTAAGCTGTGCAGTCTGCTCACACATAGCTATTTTCCCCTTCCAGTGCATCTACAATGCTACATAGCCATGAAGCCCAACAGGAGCATTAAGCATGCTAGTGACAAGTAAGGAATTGCCTTTCATAATACAGTTGCTTTCCCTAAAGGTATCATATGGCTGTAAATGCTCGCCTGAGTGTACCACTGCAAGGCATATTAGTAAAGATGCTTGTTACACAAAGAATAATTCCCTTCAGGACACAAGGGTAAGCAATAAAGTAATTGTAACTGACTGTCTATACAAAAATGCCTCTCAGACAGTTTATTACAGGAAAAATATTAATCTTCAGTAACTGAGGTTTAACTCCTATGAGGAAGAAAGGAAAAGGGTTGTAAGTTGAGAGCAGGGGGGAAACCATGAGTTCAAGCAGTCCATTTCCAACTAACTTAGCTTCTGGTAATGCCACATGTCACAGAGTTGGATATATTAGTCAAAGTAATTCCTCTTATTTCTCAGCACGGTTTCACTTACACTTACTGTACTCTTATGTATATCCAAAGCATACCCAAACCTTTAGGTTAAGTTTGCATTAGATTTCAATAGATGTGATCTTGATCCCAGCAGCCCTGAATTCACAAAGTGCAGTAGGTGAAAGCTTGGCTTCAGCACAGGCAAAAATACCTGCCCAAGTAACCTTATCTACGGAAATGGGACAAAGAACTGACAATTAACAAATGTCAATCTGAGCCCACAGAGACCCAGGACAGGCAGGGTTTTCCTCACAAACATTTAGTGTTATTAAGACCATTTTGCGAACAAATATTTAAGGAAGGCATATCCAGTAACAGCTTGCTGTAAGAGCCCAAAGTACAATTAAAAATAGTTACAATATCTAAAGCAAGTATGGAATCAAACTCCAAAAATAAATTGAGTCTTTTAAGCAGTTCCCATCTGATGCCCTGCAGACAGCTCACCATCCTGTGCCTGCACTTGCAATACGTTGCAGAGAAAGATGGGTCACCCAGAAAGAGAGTGCGAAAATCCACTTACACCATGGAACACCAGCTAAGCACTAACAAGTAGCTGAAAATTGGATAACTGTCATAAAGGCATGCTGTGTGCCCCAGAAGGAATAGTTACACCCATATGCCAAAAAGGAAGCACAGAAGACTCTTTAAAGCCTTATCTCCTATTATGCACAGTTAAGCCACTCACTGACTTCAGCAGTGCCCAGCTCCAGCCAGCAGCAGGGCTGAGTTCTGCCTTGCCACTGCCCTGCCTCACATCTTTTATGCATTTCCCAAGCACCATTCACCCAACACTCTTTGGACAGACAAGAAGTCTCAAGCACAATAGCATACACAAGGCTAGTTTATTGCTTGTTCATTGAAAAAATACGTCGTTTCATTTCTCAATGTAATCCTTTCTATCTAATATTTATTTTATAAAAAAACAAATCAATTTCTAGACAGAAAGCAGATGCATATTGCACCCAGGGAGATTCAGAGCACAACTATTTTGCTGAAAACTCTCCAAGTATTAACGAAAACCTCTCTGACATAATTTTCTAGAGAAAGTGGACAGACTAGGTAAGGTCTGCAACAGAAACACATTCCTTTATCACCCAACACCAGCTCTGTTTGCCAGCTGCCACATGATAGCACAGAACCAGGATTTCTCTGGGAGAATTAGGGCATCACAGTTCAGGCACAATTCTTCAAGCAATCCCAGCCAGCAACCTTAAAATGAGATGAAGGGCTGGCACAACCAGGCAGTAAAGTGAAGTTTACTCTTTCCAAGTACATTAAACCCTTCTCTGCAGGGGGCTCAGCGGAGAAGCCTAGCTCACATCGTTCCCATGCAGGAGCAGCAAGTCCTTAAACTCATCAAGCATGTCGATGCTGCCTGCAGTGGGAAGTTTTGGCTGCCTACCTTATAGTTGCCAGAGCAGAGTGCCATTTCTACCTTACAAAGACATACAGGTTGCCTGGGCATCAGGCAGATTGCCCTCTGGAATAGCATGCAACACTTCTCATCCTCACAGGCAGAAAACTCCAAGCAGTATTGATCTCCCAAACAAAACTCAGGCAAATCGCATCCTTTCATGCATTGCCAAGACTGTTAATGACATTGCACAATAACAAAAAGCCTCTACAGGTTATATATGTTACAGTTCACTCCCAAATTTATAACCTGAAAATTAAAACAGCGTGAAAATTTGTTCAACTAATTACTTAGACTAGTCACGTTGCATAGTAGATCTGCTCACCAAATACAGCATACGGTACAAAGAGTCGCCAGCTCTCCCAGCGCTTTCATTCTTGAATTTACGGTTAACTCTCCAAATAGCCGACATTGCTGGAAAGACAGTATTGCCAGAGCTGTCACTTAGCTAGGAGGAAAATCCCAGTTCTCCATATATTCAGCTGATCCGAAATGCTTTCCCACTCCAGACCGATACTCCGTGCTTGTTACTTGGCACACAACACAGAAGACAGCTGCATTTTAATACGGAAGGGCAGTGACCACATTTCCCTAAGCAAAGCCTTTCTGCATGTGTCATTTGCCGCCGGCCTTGTTCGCTCACCACATCAGCTGGAATTAAGAGCTGGCTATGAGTCGAAGCTGAGAACTCAACGCTGCTTATCATAGACTCGTTATGAGGAGAACTTCAGCAGAGAGGCTAAAATGCAGCAAAGCAGAGGCGAAGACAGCCCAGGAATATAAATGTCTGTTGCCTGTGGCTGAGCACAAGCTGATTGGCTACGAATGGCACTGCTGGAGAATATTAAACATCTGAAGGGACATAGACACAGAATTAAAAGAACTTGAAAAAGCCAGTTACGCTTATTGGAAAACCTACCCCTCAAATCCCTGTTTTAATCCTTTCACATTTATTGCAACACGATGAAGGTTTTCAGACTTAATTCTCGTCTTGAATAATGATGCAGAGAGTAGACGACCTATTTTCTCTGAAAAAGTACCTCTAAATGGTGTAAGCATGTACACACACAGCCCATTACAGCATGCTCCCCTAAGCACAACTGCTGCAAGGTAATTAGCTTTCATTTCAATAGACAGGTGTCTTTAATTAGAAACAGGGAGAAATGAGTGTCCTGCAGTATTTTAATTGATGACTGCTTCTAAAACACATCCTCAATCAAATTCAAAGGACCATTACAGGAAAGAACATGTACAAAGAGTGATCTTGAGATGCAACACAACACCTAGCTTAGCCTTTGGTAAACTGCAACACTAAGCACTCACACATATAACCAGTTCTCAGGGTACCTCCTTTGAACCTTAATTTATTCTACAATATTTAAAAGGCCAAAGCAGTCAGCTCACCACAGAGACAAGTATCCATTTAAGAATTTACTCTGGTGTGAAATATTCCTGATATTCTCTCGAAGTGGAGACTGACAGAGAGACATTTCCTAGATTTCGTAAACAGCTTGAAACCTGAATCCACATGCTGGATGAAAACAAGCCCTAAGAGATGGCAGAGAGCAGGCTTTCCTTTGCCCTATTCTTTTCCCTCCCAGCTCTCTCCACCTCTTGTCACCCACACAAAATGGGGAGAGAAGGGAAAGTCAAGAGCCTACCCCAGAGCAGAAGCAAGTGGGAACACAACTTAGGCCACAGCCAGTTGCATGGCTTAAAAGAAAAGAGCTGTACCCAGAAAGTGTACCTGCTTGCTACTGTTTACCTATATTTCAATGCAAGAGATACCATCCCTAAGAGGGATGGTTGACAGAGGAAAGGCATAATAAAATTAGGTAGGAAGCAATTCCAGAGAACAACAGCTATCCCACCCCACCTCACTGCAGATGCCCAAAGCCACCTTTGAAACAGGTTTCTAGTATTTCAGTCGGAATACTTCTACAGACAATCCATTTCTGCTTATTATAATGATTCCTTTGACAAGAGTGATGGAGAAGAAAACTCCATGTTATCAAGTCTTTAGAATATACAGAAGATAAGATTTTCAGAAAAGGGAAGAATCCTCAGAGCTACTGGTATAGCCTTCAAACCTTCACCACCATCAACAGCTTGGAGGCTTTTGCAGATTAAGAAACAAATGCACCTCTACTAAGGAAACACACACTCACGTGCACACATGCTGGGCTGGGGGAAGGGAAAGAGACACTGGGAGGGAGGAGGAGGAGAAGGAGGAGAAGGGAAGAAACAATCTAGTACCTCCCATATAATACATCCATCTATCACCTATACAAGAAAGTTACAGGTAAGTCAGAAGGGACCCACACCCAGCTTTTGGTAGTATTTCACACAGCTTACCTTCATAAAAAGCCTACCCAGTCTGTGCTATGAAGACAGATGAAGGAGAGCTGTGGCACTGTCTTCTCCTTTTTCCATGAATTATTAACTCTACCCTAGGATCGCTTTGCTGGCTGGAGAGCCGGGAAGTTTCCTTGGAGAAGCGTAGAGCTCTCCTTCTCTGCAGCACTGTGTGAGCATGAGCAGACTGCCAGCACCACAGCAAGGAGCAGCGGTGTTTGCAGGATTAAGCCCTGCCTCAGGATCATGCTATCGCAAGGCAAAAGACAACCCAAACGCTATTTTTGGATCTTCAGCTGTTAATGCTGCATCTGCGTTGAAAGAAGAGGAACTCTGCATTTAGGTGGGAGGCTCCAACACAGTTAAACTGGATTTCCTCCGCTGCCTAGCAGTGAATGGATAAGAGTGCTCCTGCCCTGCTTTTGTCAAGAAGCAAAAAAAACAGTCTCCCCTAAACTCCACTACCTGAAGGAGACAGGGGAACATGCCTCTCCCGGTGGTACAAGGGCAGAGAGTTTCACTTCCCACATACAAAAATAACCATGTAAAACAGTGCTGAGGACACCAGCTTAATCTTCTGCGCCATAATCCTAAGAGCATGGAAAGGTGTAGCAGCGCATGGAGAGGAAAACGCCTTTGCTTTTTTCCTTGCTGTACCAGCCAGGTGGTGACTTGCCACGGAAAAACACATGTTGCAGACTCCTTACTACCCACACAGATTATCTTTTCCAAGCACACAGAAGTTAAAGAGATTAGGAAAACTCTCCCATTGACTGAGGTTTTTTATGTTAGGATTTTTTTTTTCATTGTTGTTACAGTTAAAAATTAGCACATGATTAGCAAGCAATGACATGTTCCCCTCTACTATATACTCGAATTCTTTATGGGGACTGCAAAATAATTGGGGGGGGGGCTGCAGCTTTTGTTAGAGAGGAAGCACAAAGAAAGCCCACTTAATTCAGAGCTCTTTTGCGTGAACAGGAATAGTGCCATCCATGAGTTTGACAAATTGTGCACACTGTCTATATACTATATGGACAAGTGTGCCTCTTCATTTATGGAAAACCATTTCAAGCAGTTTGTCCCATGACAAACAGAATGTCAAGTAAAATGCCTCACTCCCTTCTATATCACACAAACAAAACATGACATATTTCTGAATTTTAAAAGAAAACATGTACTGATGTCAACATTTCATTTGCAGAAAGACGGATACTCATCTCGTTGGAAACCAAAGCTTGTTAGAGTTACAAGTTATTCTTCCAATATAAGAATATTAAGTATTGGAGCTGCTAACACACATTTCTCAGTTTAACTAAATCTGCTGAGCCACAAGGCTAATCGTGTAATCCTTATGCCTTGCTGCAGGCAATTACCGTTCTGATGATCCAGGAGGCAAGACACAAAATGGAACCCCACAGCCTGTCATGCAGTTCAGAAATAGAAAGCTACAGAAAACACAGCAAGAAAATTTATTCCCCAAGCAGCTATGTTGTGCTCGGTGCTCCTCCACAGCTTCAGTGTTTAACAGAAAAGACTCCTTTCAGAGCATATGAAAATCCCTTATATTTACAGTTAAAAATCCCAATGTATCAACAAACACTTCCACTTTAGTCAAGAAGAAATTTTTTGTACTTACAAGAAAAAGACTCTTAATAAAACCTGGAAATAAACTGTAGGAGCAATCACTCTCTCTGCATGCAAGCTCTGCGTATATTTAATGCATAGGAATGTTTCCTCTTATCTGACTTCCACTGTCCGACTATCAAAGACAAAACAACAGGCTAGCATGACATAAGAGATCAGGAAACAAGAGGCCAGGGTCTTTTCCTTCCTTTTGTTAAAATAACAAGTAGAATAGCACAGGGACCAGCTCAGAGCTCACTGTAACACATTTTAGCTAAAACATGAGCTGAAAAAAATCACACCAGCACATAAGCACAGACTGAGATCTGATACACATTAGACTATGAATTCTGTAGAAAAATAGGTGCAAGCCCTCACCACCACCTATGCAACAAATACCTAAAAGCAATCAGTGCCTTCAAAATAATCACACTTGATTTTGCCACAAAAGCCATTAATTATCACACCTTATGTTGCATAAAGCTTCCCAGCACCAGAGCAAGTACAAAATACCAACCACTGCAAAACCCATCCTTTAATAGACACCAATTAGCCATCCATTTGCATAACCTCTTAGCTATAATTGGAGAGTTTTGCTTCAATTTGAGGTAGATTGTCTATAATTAGTTTGCATTTAAAAACTAGCATGTGCGCTATGTTATTGATTTAAGGAAATACTGTTTAACTTACATTCCTCCTATGCCCAGAAATCAAGAAAGAACAAGAAATCATAATGAATCCACTTCATCTTTTGGTTTAGCTGACCTGCTCTGGTGAAGGAGGTGATAAATCTGCCCACTTAAAAACTATATGGGAATATTATCATAAGGTACTGAAGATGTGAACCAGCCCTGTAAAAGTCCACAAGTCTTGGTTGAGAGAGAGCGATATGCCATAATCAAAGCAGTAATTTGTTCAATTCAATATCATCTGTAAACAACTTAAAAATAAGATGAACATTTTCCCAGGAAAGATGTTCTAATTGTGTGCAGCTGTGAAGTCAGCACATCAGCTGTGAGTGTACTTGTGCTTTCACTCCTTATCATGTGAAAATGAAACTTTCTCACCTTGCTCATCTTATCGGCCTCGTCAGATGACTCCAAGTCTTGCGCTTCTGCCTCCTCTGGAGCTGTCTCAACAGAGCTGTCTGGGTCGCCACAAAGCGAGTGCCCTGCTGAAATTGAGATGTGCGTGAAAACCCGATCACCATCATTTCCAAAAATTCAAAATGTTGGGTGCAACAGATATGCAGTTCCCATGAAGAGCCAGGTCCTATCCTGTGCACAAGTACATGCCAACAAGATGTTATGCCTGAGGCACTCAATGACCTCCAAGGACTACCTCAGTTTATAGCAGGGGACAGACTTAACTACAGGTGTAAAAATAAACAGGTTATGGCCAGACACATTATTTAGTTGGAAACACAAAAGCCGATTCAGAGATAAAGCTAAAATGCCACATTGAAATTCTTAGGATTATTATTAGTTTCTTGGTTGGCAAGCAATTGCCTACCTTTATACTTCAGTGATTTCACATGGAAACTGCAGTATGGGATGGGCAGGCTGTGCCAAGAAGCAAGCAAGCCTTGTTAGCCTTTCCTCTGAGTTAAGTCAAACGTGACGATTTTAAATTGCTTGCAATTTTAACCTAACACACCCACCACCGAGTTTCCATCTTGATTTTTAGGGAAACCAAAAATTCAGTTTTAGCAGTTTCTAGCAGCCTATTACATTAACTCAAAACTAAATTTCATTTCCACCAGCACGTGGCAACAACTATGCAAACCTATGTCCAAGCACTCTTCTGGAGACTATGTTGTTGATGCAGCTAATAATTCCTTTGTCGCTTCTTATAAGTAAATAATGAATTACCTGTAAGCGACAAAAGAAAGAGCAGAACTAATCCTAGCCTGAGAGCTCTGTGCACAAATAACTTTCTTTGGGATCTCATTCTCCGACTCAAATAGCTGTAACAAGCAGCATTAGCCATTCTTCACAAATTTCATTCAGCTTCTAGCTATGGCAAATTATAATGACCAGTGATGGAATGAACTATGCCAAGAAACTGCTGTGTTCAACCGAGCTTCAAGCAGCATAAGGAGATGCTTTACAGCAGCTGAGTCTAGATGCTAGTTCCTTTTATCTTTTCCCTCCTCGACCCCATAAGGAAGAGTTTTTGCTGCAGTGCCACTCCTGGGGCTGGATGAGGAAGGGTGGTTTCTGAGTACACTTCCCTGCCCACATCCTACCACACGAACAGGACAGTTCCATTATGTTTATTCTTCAGGTAATACAGAAATGCATAATCAAAGTTAAATGGATGCAGCAACACAGAAAATCTCCGTTTTTTAAAACCCAAGACTCAACAGCCATTGACAGAGTCAACACAGACATTTTCCTAAGATTTAACAGTGATTCAGCACATCAGATGCAGCACCATTTCTATGTTAGTCCCAGATGCTGATTCTTGTCTTGTTATTTTTCAATTAGACATTTCAATTTAGGTAAGTCATGTATATTTGTCTATAAGAAGCACTTGGCTAGAAAGCAGTGCTGTGAGTAAAAAGGCCATCATGATAACATACATCTGTCACATTGATATATTTCAGAATGGCCAAAAAGGACATAATAGCAAGGATGGTCTTTTTAATTCAGATAAAATAGCTGACTGCTTTCAAAATTGAGATTTTGGAGAAAAAATGATCACACACATCTAATATATTTGTTTATATTTATACTGGACAGAAATATGTTTCATGATACAGAAATTATAGTTTCTAAGAAATACACTTCCTAAATGAATATGAAAATTATATTTCGCTGCCTTCTGTGCAATTGAAAAGGCATTGCTCTTTTTTCAAAGAGTTTTATGTTAACACATAATTTTGGTTCACAAACACATCCTAGGTAAGGTTCTCTACATCAAGACCGAGTGCAGAGATCTAGGTCTGGGTTCCTCAGTATCCAATTTTCAGCTGCTGTTCTTGCAAGCTTTCATCCACAATTACCAAAACCTATTTGCACAACTGTACAAGATTTCCACTTTATTGAATCTGGAAATAACTTGGAAAAACTGGACTTCAGAAATCTGGAAACAAATACAGAATATATTCAGCATACTGGGACAGAGCTACACTGGACATCAAATGAAATTAAAAGGACATAAAAGTATTCCATAGCTGAGCTTCTGGAAGACATGTCTCTCTTCTGAAAAGCTCTCTTTTACCTTTTAGAAAGATGACCTGCAGAGGTTGTTTATTACCAGAAAATCTATTTGAACAAGTGTTTTTTCTGCAAGAAATCAGGTTTTCTGAGTCTTGCTTAGATTTTATCACTCAGACTATCATCTTTCTGGTCTCTCTGTTTAATGTGTGAAAAAATTCTTAAAACCCTTAAACTATCCATTAAAAAATAAGAGAAAAAAAACTTGCTCTGTGTCATAGTTTGCTTTGGGCAGTCTGTGTTTATTCATTGCAATTAATTTCCTGTTATAAGCTGTACGAAATATATCCTACAGCTGTTTCTCGCCCCAAGCCAAGGCAAATAATATTTGTGTGGGGGTTTTGGTTTTTGCTTTTAAGCTACCACTTTTTCTTTTCCTGTATATTAAAACACCACTTAATCTGTTTCCTGCAGTATAAACATTTCTACCCAGTAGACAGCAATCTTTCACCTACACCTTAATGAGCAGTCACATAATACATGTGCTCAGGGCATTTCTAATGTCTTAAGCTGCCAAAGCCAATGTCGACTTTAGCAGGTTTATCTGCTGGTTGTTAAACATAGGCAACCAGTTCAATAACGCCACACGTTCCTGCCTTTCCAGTTACTTTCGAGTTACTATCCTATTTCTGTCAGGTTCATTACATCATTTTATTTTTGCCCTGTAAATCTTTATTTAGCTCTGCAAGGAGCATTGAGGATGACGTGCTCATTTCCTTCTGCAGTACCTGAACACTGCCCAATCACTACCAATTGTGAGTGGTGATAATGCATGGGCTTCACTTGACATTAAGGGACTGGAAATCCAAAAAGCAGCAGGAAAAAGGGGTCAAAACCATGTGGCCACCAGCATAAATGTAGGTCACATGAGCTCCCAAATTGCCTCAGCAGTGTAATATCCGTGATATTATGACAAATGCCCATGAAATAACTCCTACTTACAGCTAGAGCTAACAAAACAAAAGGAAGTCTTATATCACTGCAGCAAAGGTGCTGGGGCTTAAAGGCCTGGAGAAATCACATAAAGCTTAAGCACCATGCCAATACTTGGCTAAAATTTTCCACGGCTGCTGTTTCCAATTTGCAGGGTTGCTGTCACTCGAGATTTTAATGAGTCTTCCATGATGCTTGGTACTGCTCTTAAAGCCCCCTTCTCGGTGCCAGATTATTTTTTTTAATGCCATGGGAATAAATATTCAGACCCAAGCTCTGTCAGCTGTGGTGCAAAGCTCAGAATCGTGAATCCAATTAACACGAAAAGCAGCAGACAAATCGGAAAATGCTGCATCTTTATGCCTTCTTCCCAAATATGTGGAATGAGCAATACTGAATTTAGTCCTCTCGGTGGCAGCAAGGGGGAAGGGCTGGCAAGGGCAGTCATCCACCAGCCTGTTACACCGTGAGGGCCAGAAGCATCGACAGGCTTGGATGGTTGAAAGCGCTGGTTCATAACTTCAAGGTGCCTCAGTTTCCTAGGCAGGTTGTACTATGCATCTCAGTGCCCCACACAACACTTTGCCATGTGACTGAGGCAAAGCTCCGCGAGTGCCGCAGCCATCCAGCAAGTGTCAGGGACCATGGGGCTTAGCCTGGTGTTCTTCTTCACCCAACTGCCACCACTCACTCCCTGCAAAAGGTGTATTGTGCTCCTCTGTGATTCTTTCACCAACGAAACCCAGCGATACTGGAAGTCAAATACAGTGACGGCTTAATCACGTTCAGTGAGAAACAAGGAGTGTCCTCCGTGTGAGCTGAAACCACAGAAGAAATACAGAACAGGCAGAATGTGACTAACCCAGCTGAATCCCAACCAAGACACTCAGGTGTCTGCTCCTACGAGAAGTGCTGTGAAGGTTTCAGTGGCCAAGTGCTTTTAGTGGCTCATTTTTGTCTATAGTCTTAAAAAGAGTTATTACCTACTTAGGCAGTTCAACAGCAGCTTCATTAAAGAGAAAGCGTAATTTCTAAATGCTAGAGAATGTCTCTGTTATGACAATGGAGCACCTTTCAAAAGAGAATCTGTCATAAAGGAACAATTTTAATACAGATTGCTAGGGAATTGTCTCTCAGATTAAATTTTTGAGACAAAATTTCACCTATAAATCTACCGTAAAGGTAAGGATGTATTTTTTTTTTATTTTTATTTTTTACAAAATGCTTGTTAGCTTTGAAACACTGAAACATAAAAGAAGAAAACATCTTTCTTTACACTAGGGTATTCTGTCCCATCAGGAAGTCCCTCAGAGTTGATAACACCTCCAAAGACCTGTAAAATTCAACTACAACTATCACAGTTATAGTCAACTGAGCAACCAAAGAATGGTATAGGAACAAACTGGGGAATCTTGCCTTTCCTGGAGAGCTACAGGAAAGCCCCATCATTCTCTTTCCCTTTCTATTGTTTCTCTTTCCACTTCAACTAAGTAATAAATTGTGCAAGTAGAGAAAAATCTATGCTCAACATCATTCAATTCATTCACTCTTCTCAGGAAAAATGTAGATTCAATGAAACCTTCCCTGAACCAACTGTAACAGTCACTTTTAACCCTCTCCAAGTTAAGAGCCTAGTCAAACACTTGTCTTATGCTTGAGTAGCCCCTTTGGAAGAAACAGGACTTCTCATAGATGCAAAAATGAAGCATGTGCTCAGGGATCTCGGAAAGCAGGGATACTGACATCAGAAAAAGCAGCCTTTCCTTCCGCAAGTACTGTGCTGCACGTCTGGGCTCGCAAAGCCGGCAGGGGGAGCGGCAACACTGTAAGAATATTAAGATTAGAAATCTGTGAGTAAGGGAGCAAGTATGCTTACTGCAGCTAAATGAGAAGGGTCAGAAACTAAAGCCACAAAGCAAAAACTAATGTGCTAATAGTGACTCTGCTTATTTCATCAGCAGCTCAGGCAGACTTTAGAAAAGCCAAGAATGAGACCTCTGAGCACAATTCTGCCTGAGGCCACATCCTTCAGCTCTAGCTTTTAAGCTTTAGAAAATTTTTTGTGATTTTGTGAACAACAGTTCTGCATGTCTCTAATTAATTACACACAAGACCCTCAGATTGCTGCTGCAGTAAATGTCCCCGGAATTGTTAAATCAAGCACTGAATGATAACTACTTTTTTAACATGCTACAACAGGTATTAAATTAGTCATCTGCCTCAGGCAAATAACCCTGAAGAAATCAAGGTTACTCTTAGTCTCTGCTTGTTCTGAAATCCAAATTACTTAGCCGGAAAGGAGCTGTGACAGGATGATGATGGAAGGAATAGTAGTGGCCATTCTTAAAGTTCAATGAAAGTTTGTTTCTGTTTTATACCATAGTCTTTAGAGTGTATGTTAACTTCAGTCTCTGTTTCTCCTGCTTTCAGAAGGACAAAATAATAGACTCCTTAAAAATACCTTGCTGCTTCCTATCTAGAAGATTAATATACCTATCCAAAACAGCAGTATACTTTCTTTATCATTTATATGTTCTATATGGTGATTTATATGGCTCACAATTATCCCTGCAGAGTCATTCCTCATGCTAGAGGTCTCCAAAACGCAGGAGCATGCAAGGTCTAAATCTCAGAAACTCTACCCCAGGTAAAAAAAGGTTGTGAATTGTGGGGAGACCAGAAACAAGTATGGATACTGCTCCTCACTCCCATTCCCAAATCCCAAATTCCCTTCTCATAAGAAAATATCTTGTGATTTTAAGAAAATGGGAGGGTCCTTTCCAGCTTTCAGCCTCTCATTGCCTGGATTTAGTGGAGCAGAATAGGGAGGCATAACCCTCCTCACAGAGAGGGGAGACAGCACTCACTGATCCTTTTAGGCAATAAGGAAAACATGCTGTGGGGCTCCAGACAGAAGGAGAGCTAGTCCTCCTCAACCAGATTTATGCAGACTATGTAAGCAGGAGAGAAGACTGAAAGCTAGGAAAAAACAATAACAGATAAAAAGAACAAAACTTTTGGATCTGCAAGCCTGATGCAGTGCAAATTCCTAGGGGAAACATATATCTCATATCCAAGATAGTATTTTTCACATCAATTAGAGATATAAAATCCAGGGTCATATCAAGAATAACCTATTACGTAAACACAATGAAGTAACCACTGCCACAGAGCTGATTTGCAGCACTAGCCTCAACCTCAGTGTACACAAGGTAGTTCCAGATAATGAAACAGCTGTAAGAGACATCGTATTTAACAAAAGTACTGGCAGTCACTTCAGAGAGGTCAACTCCTAGAAACAGCCCTGCTTTGAGTAATAAGGCATTAGGAAGTCTTTGTTTAAAAAAAAAAAAGTAGCACAACATCTTTCTGTTGAAAACATACCATATGATCTGCCTCACACAAAAAATCTACCCTTTGCTGCCTTCACAGACGATGAGGCATTGCTATGAAGAAGATAATGACAGGATATCAGTATAATCAGTCAACCAGACCCTCAATTTCTGGAGAAAGATGTGCCCACAGGTGATTTATACCTGCTGGCTTTCTGGCCCAGCAAGCCCCCCTGCTGAAAGGGGGGCTACTCTACTCCAGGACTGAAGAAAAAATCTGCATGCTATAAATAAAGCATATAACAGAAATCACTGAGCTGATTTGCCTAGCCAGCTGAACTGCCAGTAATCAACAAGGACACAAATAAATAGGTCAGTGGGTATTTCATACTTGACTGCTCTCTACAAGAAGCTGTGGAGCCAATACCAAAAATCTGAGATACAACCACAATCTCACAAATAAAAGCATGTAGCCCTTTTTACAGTTTCACAAAGATTCCATTTTAGGTAACAAATCCCTGCAAAAGCAGACGGCCAGAAGAAGAAAGGCTTCAGTAAAACATTGTGTTCTACAAACACCTCAATAGAGAGAAATTGATGGGGAAGATCAAAACACCTGCATCCCAATTGCATGCCCAGGTACAGATCCTTGATTTAACTCCCACCTCAGGCTAAGTCATCCCAAATTAAAGCACTGGCACTGTTTAGCTTTAAACACCATCTTCATGTCATTCTTCAGAGGCATATTTCATACGACAACTGCAGGAGCTTTCAGAAGCTGCCAGCGACACCTGCACATCTGCTGATGAGGTATTGCGTTGCTTCTACTAGTTAAAGAAGTATTCCTCTCCCTTTGAGGAAGGGATTCCCACTTCAACTTTTGCTTGTGTTTTGAAGGAAAGTAAATGTCAAGAGACCTCTAGCTTCTCTGCTGCCTGTCACCTGAAAGAGAGAGTAAAGGAGCTGGCTATGTCACACCAAAAGTGAATGGCAGCTGTACCTCAGAAATCTGAGGGTAAAAAGAAGCCCTGAAGCTTATCACTGGTCCTGGCAAGCCGTTGAAGAAGCTTTGACCCACCAAGACAGTTCACATGTTCAGCACCAGACATGGAAAAACAAATGGCCATTCCAGACCACTGAGATAACCACAAAAACCCAGCTCAGGAGAAGCTTCCAAAGGAGGACAGACATGACTCGAGCCGGGAGCAGCACAAAGGAATTAGTGTCTACAAATCAGCAGAGGCTGGAGGTATGCTTTTGCTGTGACATGTCCATCAGCCACGTCCCATGCCTTTGTTTCACATGGGATACATGGGGTTATTGCTGGATAATGTTAAAAGGCAAACGCCTGGCTCTTCAGGCACATTTGGCAAACCGTGCACTATCTCACCCTCAGTGAAGAAAAGGACCCCTTGCACATCCTCAAAGTAATGATGCAGAGAATAGACAGTGGCAAAGAAACTGCTTTCTGAGACCAGCTGTTGAAACTCTGTGTTATGAATTGCGATGTTCTTCCTTGGAGATCACTATGTTGCATAAATACAGAAGTCCCAGTTCCCAATTCTTTGCACCCAGAGCACCCTCACTTCAGTGAAAACCTGGGGTACGAGGACTCAGCACCTGAGGTTTCAGTGAAAAAGCACAGGCAAGCACAAAAGGATGGCGCCCACAATGAGCTGGTATTAAGTAGGAAATGGGGGCATCTTGTGGCCAGCTATAAAAATGCACAAGATGAGGTTGATTTTTCAGCACAAAAGCCTAATTGGGAAAACTTCAATGAAAGTTAAAAGGGGAAAATGTCCTTCTGCAAAATTTTTAATTTTAGCTCACCATCTGATACCCTACATGATGTTGCTCTTATCAGTCCCCTCAAAGTTATTTGCAATAAGCTGTTCTTAAGCTTTCTTGTTCACGCTATTCCACTTGCTATGAATATTACACACCCCAAAATCAGACCAGCCCTCCCTGTCCCCACTACATTTTCCCATCACATGAACAATTACATTTTTGCTAGATCACTTTCAGTAAATATTTTCAGCAAAACCATCAAGAAATGCTGAAAGGCAGGCTGCATCTCCCTGACCCTTTGCAGGCAGAGATGAGTCAGCTTGGTCCTGAGCCCAAACAAACTGTCTTTCACTGTGGTTCATTTTCTCCAGCTCAGCATCATGCTAATGCACTGACACTGATCTTGGGTTAGCTTCCGAGCGCACCCAGACTCATGTGAGAAGCCCCTACAACGAGTGATTGCAGCAGTTAAACAGACAGGTCCTGGAAGAAGGTTGACTTTAAACCTGGTGAAAGTGCATTAACAGCTCCCATTCCACTCCAGCTTTTCATTCCAAATTCCCAAAACAAAACTGTTCCAAAGTTGTCAAAAAAATTATTTTGACATTTCTTAAACTTTCACTTCGGGGAGAAAACAAAGAATTTTCACATATTGAGACACCATTTACTTTTGACTGGAAGTCAAAATTTACCTCAGCTCAGAATAGTTTTGATTATCTAGAAACTACTTCTGTTTGTCCATTCCATTCATTTTTCCTGTATTTTAAAGTATCCCAAAATGCTAAAGCAAGTGCCCAGTATCCTTTTCTGGTCTCAAGTGCCAGAGGTATTTAGAAGATGGCAAGTAAGACTTGACTAAGCAGGCAAGAGGACTCATGGTGCAGAAGCTTTCCTGCTATTCCAGTGCAATTCCCAGCACTGTTGTCTTCCAGAGTTAATGGCTAGCAACCACCAAGGAGGCAGTCCTGCTCTTCTGCAGCCATTTCTCTTTCCCCAGCATGGTTGTTTGTCCTCAGTTAGTTAAGGAAGCTAAACCAGTGGCAAACAATTCCCATTTGCTAGAGATTAATTTTCTGTCAGTTCAATTAAGTGAACAGGTCAGCATGGTGGGGAAGAACACCCCCTTGCACCGCAGTGTGCTGTGGGACCAGTTAGATACATTTGGTTGTAATGTTAATCCCTACCTTTAGGTGTTTTGAACTGTCCTTGTGAGCTATTATTGCATGTCATCAAACATACAGGACACCTCTGCTCCTGGCTAATCCTAGAGAGGGTTAATACTTATCCCCCTTCCTTCCCTGCCATACATATATCCTGTGGGCAAATCCAGAGGTAACGGCACCTCCTGAGCAGCCCAGAAGCGAGCCGTCAGTTCTGTGACTCCCTGGAGGAATAGCTAGATGATGTGACATGCATTTTGTGATGACATACATTTCACAGCCTAACCGTGTACAGTTATCGTTCATTGCTACCGCTGATGATACCTTACAGCTTCCAGAACTCCCTCATATTATCTGCCCGGCACATTTAGACTGCAATTCCTCTCACTTTCACCGTGGAAATTATGTGCAGGGATCAGTAAGATTACACCAGCATATTGTAAGTGTGAATCCTCCTCCTGGTAATTTGTACATTGAACCCAATACCTTGATTGCTTCCAGTGAATGCCAGTGTGCTGTCACTCAAGTCAGATGGGTTTTCCAAGCGACGTGGTGGTGGCTGCATTAGTTTCTGCCCTTCTTCTATCTCAGGATAGGTGCGCACAGTAAGACACAGTGAAGGCTGAACCAGGGCATCTTTCAGCAAAGCCGAGTCCAGATCCTCAGCAGCTTTCTTGTTGATCTCCACAATTTCATCACCAGCTTTTAGGCCTGCAACACAGAAGGAAACAGGTAAGACAGGCACAGAAATGTTTCTGCTACCCACAGACAACAAGAAGCTCAGCTGGGCGTCAATGAGGTGCCAGACAGCGTTGTGTCTAGACATAAAGTCAGCATTTATGACTGCAAATGATACTGAAATTTGACAGAACCCTAGGAGATTTGTTGTCAGACAGTACTCCAGTACTATCCCTATGAGCATTGTGCCCAGGAAGTCCCTCACAATGTATCAGCAACAAGACATTCCCTTTTCCTACCTCACTCTGTAAGGGAACAGCCACTGTACGGCATGCCACCCTACACAACACATTGCTCATAAAGAAATATATACTGAAGGACAGTCAGACTTCTGAGCACTGCACACAGGACAGCAGAAGGATGGAGTAACCAAACAAGTTGATTCTTGCTTTTAACTTTCCATACAAGTGAAGGCTTTTACTGGAAATAGTCACCTACCCAAACCCTAGGAGGACAGAAAACATTTCCCACTCAGCTGGGGCATACGATATAGACTTCAGCTAGTTTCCTCTCTGGCCCTGTCTGAATCATGTCCTAGCACACAGATCCACAAAAGACACATTTTAGTGCTGGGTAAGTTGTTTTGGGTTTTTTTTTTTTCCAATCTGATTTCAGGAGCTATTTATAGCACCAGCGCCCAAGGGAAAAGGGGATCTGCAGAGGAAACAGCTGATTCTGCTCCCTTCAGGGGCAACACAGCAATGCCAACAGACGATGTGCAGTCCTACAAGGTGGCACAGGAAACTTGACCTTTCCCTCAGCCAGCTGGGCCTGCTCTCTGAGTAACAACAGCAAATTGGACCATGGTTTAATTCCAGATAATCTTTAGGTTCAGGCAGGCAGCAGTACACCAGAGCAGAGCAGTGCTGACTGCCCCAATCACTGGGGCTGCTCCTGCCTCTGCAGCTTTCGTCTCCTCTTGAGGGTGATGCCAGTGGTCCCCTGTAGGCACACCTCTAGGAACCAGTCCACTGGGCACAGCCCGTGGGAAAGCATTCTCTGCCACCAATGGACACCAATCTGCAGCAGGACTGCTGCAGCATCTCAGTCACCATCCCAGTATTTACAGGGATGAATGCTGGAATTTACAGGGTCAAAAAAGCTGCTCTGTGGGGGTGACCTGCCTTCATGTCATGGGATCGTCTGGTTGGGCCAGCATGCAAAGGATGAATCTTGCCACCCTTAAGCCCAGATGAGAGGCCTGATTCAATGAGCCTGAGCTGCGAGCAGAGCTCAGCTCTAAGCTCCGGAAACAAATTACCTACCCACATTTGAGAAAGAAATGTGGTAGGGAGGGGGCTAAAGAGCTTCAGTCTTCTTTAGGAAAATGAAGATTTTTCTAAATGCATGTAATTGCACTCAGAATCTGCAGTGTGGCGTGCAGTTTCAGGGAGAATAAAATGAACTAGATAGAATAGCTATGAAGTAAATGGACCATAAAATCATATTTGAAATAAGGACAAAACAAAGCAAGTCAAGCATTTCACATTATTTCATTTATTCTACTTAGCGATGCCATATCATAATAGTAGCATATTAATATGCCTGCAACCATAAACATCGTATCTGGGGCTTCATTTACTCTTCGTAATCCCTCTTTTGAATCATTTGGGATAAAGCATCATGTCTTTCTCAGTAAAATCAAGCACCACAAATTCCAACAATGGCCTAGCAAACACAGACAAACAGAAAAAATAAAAAGATAAATCCTAAAGATTGTTAGGAGAAAATAAAATTTAAGAGATTTCTAACTGGAGAAAAGATTGAAAAAGAGATACTGTCTCTCATCTGGTTAGACTTTAGATAGAAAGTGCAGTCAAATGTAAACATGAATGTAAACAACGGGGGGAAGAGAGTTTTCTGCTAACACTGCGTATCTTGTCATAATATTCTACAAAATATTGTTCATATAGAAGTGGATTTTTATATCAATTATGAAAAGCAACGCACCACTGAAAACATGCTTTAGCGTTCTAGCCCCACAGGAGGCAGTCAGTGTTCATGCATTCATTTAAATTGTTGTTCAAACATTTCATAAAAGCAAAATAAGGGAGCCCTGCTGAAATCGTACCACCCTCACCCTCATATTATCTTTGCTCACCACAGGAAGCCCACAGGTGTTTATTTCCCTGTGGCAGTCTGTCAGAGAGCTGCCCCCCAGCCCTATTCAGGGCTTTTGGCAGAATACCCATCCTGTCAACCAGGAAATCATATGGGGCTTTGGTAGGGTAAGGAGAGACAAGAAACAAAGATGGTCTTTTCAAGCTCAGTAGACATATGCAGCAGCCTCCAGAACCACCTATGTGGTTTTCTCAAGACAGGGTTAGAGGCTACAGCTGAGTGAAAATCCAGACTTCCTGCAGCCAAAACTGTTCCCTCTTCCCTGCCCCTTGCTTCTTTCTTCCCAGTTTGTCTGCTTAGCCCTGTCCCTCCACTGTGCCACTTCTGCCACTCGCTTCGCTGCAACAGAAGCCAACTCCTTTTTTCAGTGGGTCAGAAAATCAGTCACACATTTCTGCCACGGCACTTTTCTATCAAGATCGTGAGCTGAATCGGCTCAGAAGAGTGTCAGAGTCAGTGCAAGGCAAAGAAATAGAACACTGTGGGGGACACCAGCCCACACTGCTTTCAGCAACAGCTAACTATTGAATAAGTTCTCCAAGATCATATAACCAGTCACCAAGAAAACTCTGGAGGTGTTTCTGAGGACTCTGCATACACTGATAGGTTATGAAGAGATGAGAGTCTTCTCACCCTTCACGCCCCCCATGTTATACTTCAAAACCTCTTTAAGTTTCAGCTGTCCAGCTCCCTGAGCAGCCCATTTGGTGACTGCTTGAGCAGCAGTGCTGGCACATTGGAAAGAGCAATGAATGGGAAAAGCAGTAAAGGATGGGGGCATAAGGACTGACCTCAGCTTGGGTAAGCTGCAGTAAAACGATATCCTGCACTGCCCGGGGATGAGCCCGGCAGCCTAGTTATCTCTACCGGTTTCTTGTCCAAGCACTGTCATGCTTCCTGCAAAGGCTGGAAGCAAAACTAGAGGCAGTAATCCCAGCCACAGAGAGCACTACAAAGACTTCTACTGCTCCTATTTATCTTGCAGCAACTGACTTGAGACAACCTGTGCTCCTCTTTCTAGCTATAAGGGGCATGATGACTCTGCTACACACAAGGTCTGACACAAAAAAAAAAAAAAGAAACTAACCCTATAGCCCAGGAACCAAGAATGGAAGAGTCAAAGAGATGGTTATAGTACACGTTCAAAACTGTCACAGAGAGACAAGGCTCAACTTGATCCCTTCACTCAGTACAAACGGACACGTGTTCAAATATAGATGTTTTCTTACCCACTGTCAGAAAATATCAGTGTGGTCCAGCCCACAACGCTTTATTTGTGAAGCAGTTTTTAGCTAATAACAACATCTCTGTACTTGAGCACCCATCTTATTCAAGAAACCTGGCTCTCTGCAATTTCCACCTCTTCCTAAAGATCCAGTCAGTGCTCAAAAGAACTCATTTTTGTTGATGTGTAAGCAAAATCAATGGAAACCCTAAATAGCCCTTCAGAAAATGATATGTGGAATTGCTTTGAACATTGGCAGAATCATATGCAGCTTTGTGTCAATTCAGAAGGAAATTATTTTGAAGGTGATCATAGCTGATTTTCTTAATCTGTTAAATAAAGAGGTACAGGCACAGTTTGGGGTTTTTTTGTGTCAGACTTCATATATAGCAACTCAGAATTAAAAGTGGTTGACTGTATAGTGTAGCTGATCCCAAAAGCAGAACAGTCATGTATTCATTACCTCAAATTCTTCCCAAAGACTATGATCTCTTTTGGACTGGGACCCTGTTTTGGCATGCTCATAATGCTCCCCTCCAAACAAGCTCATAGTCTATACAGGATTAAACAAACAATAACAAAAGCACTTTAAAAAGTCTTTTACCTTTCTTGAAAGCTAGGCCAGTCTCTTTGACGCCGTTCACATAGAGCCGACGAATCCCTTCTTCTTCCACAGAGGACAGAGAGAAACCTAGGAAGATATCCAGTGAGACAGTTAAAAAAAAGCCAATCACTTCCAGCATGTCCTAACAACTACATGCATTACAAGTAAGGCTGTGTTGTCCCTGCAGCGAGTCAGGAATTCCTCCCTTCTCTATTCCGATAAACCTTTACAAATGTAAAGGGAAAGTTAAAAACTAAAAATGAATTTCACAAAAAGCTGAATTGAATTTTTGAGTTTATATATGTTATCTACAGCTTTACTTGAGGATAACATAGCTGCAAAACGTTGGAACAGATTGCTAATTCTCTTGCCACAAAAGGTCACTTTAAGAAGTTTTGCTGTTTGAAGGCAAAAGCTGCACAGAAATGTGGTTGTGACCCAAACTGACAAAAGCCAGGAAATGGAGAGCTATGGCTGACATTACATCCTGAACTCAGACAAGGCATAACAGCACCTGATAAAGCAGAATGGCAACTTCTACTTTTTGAAATTCCTGCACTGGAAAAGTTTGTAAAAATGCCACTTCTCCTTCTCCCGTTTTTTATTCTCAGCTGCTCCTGGCACAACCTGTTACTTGCTAAGTCTCAGCTCAGTGCACGTTTTATAGCTATGTTGGAGACCTGTAGACCAGCCTTATAATGGAAGCACTGACACAGCCTTAATTTAAACAGTGCAAATGGTACAGTTACATATGGTTTCCGTGACTCTCCTGCCATTTGTGTCTGACACTGTGCAAGATAACAATGTGTAAAGGAAATACAATGTGGTTAGTTAAATAGGGTTTATTTACTTACTGTTGAGAATTATCTAAAGCAGAACATTTGCCTTTCTGAAACTTCATTACTCCCTAAATGGGTGCAGGCAACCATTTTCTCTCTTTTCTTTCCAATTAGAAAAACATTTACAAACCTCTGGGGGCAGGCATTCGTTTGACATGGAATCAGCCACCAGCCAAGAGGAAGCAGATGTGCTGGGAGCCTATTCCAACGTTAGCACTCCCTTCAAGTTGGTGCTTACGGATGAAAAGTTATTTTTTTCATCCATCATTTAAAAAAAAAAGAAAGGAGGGGGAAGAATGTGGCAGCCTAGAAGTGAGGAGCATATGGCCCTTCATGACTTACTGAGCTACTTGGAATCTGTATGCGAGCTTCTCAGCCTGAACAAAATGAAATTTGTGAAGCTCACTCAACACACCAACTTTGGCAGAGACATAAACTCTTGACTAAACAAAAGAGCAGCTGTGAAAAAAAGTATTGGTTGTCATCCCTGCAAAGCCTACCTGGGGAACCTGTAACCAGCACAGTGAAGCATGTCTAGGACTGCAGTCTGAGTCAGCACAAATTATCAGTTACTATTACCATCACCCTTTTGCAACTGAAATGCGAACTACCATACAGTTAAAACAAGGCTGAGATGCAACTCAAGTTGTAACTATGGCTAACTGAAGAGATTAGCACACCCAAGCAGTCGAAAGCTCCCATTCTCCTTCATGAGAAGACCTCTGCCTCCTCCAGTTTGTCAGGGCTAAGGGCATGCGTAGTTGCTTTTTAATTTGGCTTTCATTAAAAAAAAAAAAAACATCCAGAGTGGAATGGGTGTAAGGAACAATTACCCATGTTATGATAAACTTTAAGAGATGAGAGATGGGCAATTGGCAACAGCTTTGAAATGGTCATCTCACAAATACATTTAATATCTCTTCAGACAGGGTATGTGACCTTACCCCATGTATGGATAAACTGTTTTATTTCTGCAGTTGTGACATGGCTGGATGCAGTTAACAATTTGAAGCAGCATTTCTGTCCCACTGCAGTGCCGGTGCCAATGCTTCACAGTAAAGCAGAGCAGTGGAATCATCCAGATGGGAAATATCTCAGCCAAGTGTGTGTGTGTGTGTGTGCGCGCATGTGTGTAGATATATGTAGATATATACTTGCATATACAAACATATACACTTGTATCCATGCATCTATGCAGAAACATGCATGTGTAGTTTGTATATATGCATGTATAGTACATGTGTGCAGTTTCCATCCGGCTGAGTCCTACAGGTGCTCCACACAAACGTGTACTAGGACTGCATAAGAGGAAAGGCAGGAGTGGGTGGAAGCGACAGTTGATTGCATAAGCTGGCTCCACTGGCAAAAAGATTATTATCAAACTGTGCATGGTCTCTGAAACACAGATGTGAAGAGATGGGTGGTGACCCAGACAGAACCTTTTCTTCACTACAAAGTTTTGATGACAGGAGAACAAAAGTCTGCATCTATGACTGCACATGGCCTCACCGACCAAGCACAACATCTGAACAAATCTGCCTCTAGAAAATTACTTTGTCTCCCTGAGACAGACAGTTGCTAACAAAAATGCCAGTATGTTCCCAGTAGATACAGGAGCTGGAAGCAATAGGTTCTTACTGCCAGTGCACCCTAATTCCTGCCCACACAACCTGGAGGCTGGTACCAGTGAAAGATGCAAGAATATACGTGTCCAAGCCTCAGCAACAGCATCACATTGACAGATTTAACACTGGCAATGTCTAACACTGGCCAGACATTCTAGGAGTGCCTCTTACCACAGGCATGGTGGTGGGAGTGGAAAAACTATGAAAAAAACCCAGGTGAGCTTTTTCTGAAATGCTCTGCTCCGTCCTCTTTATATCACTTGAACTCACAGTGTGCTCAGGCATGATGGTGAAGCTGCTCTAAAGGCCCGCTAGTGCCTGAAAGGGCAACTCTACCCATTCCCCAGCACCGGGAGTTCTTAGCTGGCTCAAAATAGTTTGCAAAGCCAGCAGACAGCTATTCGCTTTTTTATTATCTTGCCTTTCTGCCAGGCTAGTGAGCTGAACTGACCTGTTGCACCCTTACTGAAGACGTTTCACCACCCTAACTTTGATATTAGGTCTGTTAAATGGAGATAACAGTACTAAGTCTACATTGCTAGGATTAATGAATAGCTGCTTCCAAGTTATTCAAGGTGATTTACAAGTATTATTATTGCTATAGCTGGCATATAGCAAGCAACAGCAACAGGTAATGTCGCCAATGATTTTCATAATCCCAACCGTTTTCAAAATGAAGACTTCCAGTTTTTCTGGAGGAATGAGGGCACAGGGAACTTGGAAATATATTTAAAATGGGCAGGAACTATAAGTCTAGAAAAAAGCTGCACAATAAAAAAAAAAACAAGTAATCATCTGAATAAGACGTCCCTTAAGTGATCTAGACATTTGGTTTCAGTATTGGCTCCTGAGCCTCTTCCCAGCGCTTGCTTAAGTGTCAATGAGGGGCTGAGCCTTCAGTGCTGCCCACCTGACTGGGAATCAATCAGACAGTCCTGCTCATGCACAGACTCATTCAGGTGAATAGATGCCTGGTGACTGTCCAGTCATGTTATTGATTTAGTTTTTTTCAGTAACAAGAACCCTTATGCAACTCTGTTAAAAAGATTCTATGCTAAAATTTTAAAGCCCTGATCTTTGTTTTGCCATACGTTGTGAATGTGTTGGAGAATTCTCTCTGAACTGTAAAAGTATGGATTGGCAATGCTAATTCTGTAGAGAGACTAAAAGAACTAAAAACTCAAATGTACTTAACATAACGAGATAGGAAAGCATCTCAGGAGGAACCCCAGCCTTCCGCAGCACCAAGACAGGATCAACACTTTACCTCTACTCCTCTGCACACACACATTTCAGCACATGCTTATCACTATATGAACACATAGTACTGTTTCTATGAGACACGTACAGACTACAGACATTTGGCTGCCATTTAGGGTCAACCTAAGTTTTGCCATTTTCGTTCAATGAGAGCCAAGTCAGGTTTCTGAGGGTGCATTTAGCATTCACTCCCTGCAGGGCTGGAGTCACTGAACAGATACATCCCATGTCTCACACAGCTGATCTCATTTCACAGAAAATGACAGTGCATTTCATGGTCTTTTCCATCTATCACTTCAAAAAAGGGAAGAAAAATAAATAAGCAGAAATGCCACAATACCCCTAACTCTTGCAGTGCTTTCAGGCACAACATAATTATTCAACCTAGGGCCATCGCTGTGCTGGTTAATATTACTCTTTCAGGCCTTCAATATTCCAACTGCAGTCACTACCACTGCTTTGTAGCAGAGCTCAATATTCAAATGGCCTGCAGCTGTATAGTAAGCAGTTTGGGGATTCAGAATTATTCTAGTCATTAAAATAGAATATTTAGATAAACAGTAAAAAGATGCAGACTGGCTTCCCGCAGGGCAGGTTGCACAAATAACTTTAAAATACACTACAGAACTGTAATTGCCAGATCATAGGTCAGAGTCACCAGGCTGGAGGCCTGTAACTTGAAATAATTGAAAGCTAAGAAATACAACCACCCTCCATGTAAAGATCAGGGATTTTGTTGAGATTACCCGGGGAGGACTTCCCCTGTTTTATCTTTTAAGCTCAGATCTGTAACATATGGCTCCAGGAATCCACACGCCATTCTCAATGGCCAGGTGTGCAGCAGGACCAGGCTCCCTCAGCCTCGGGAACAGCAGTGTAAGACAAGGATCAACCTTGTGTGCCCACTGCAGGCAGGGAAAGAGGCCAAGTGGCCTCTCCTGGGACAACTGCCTAGCTGCAGACCTTAAGATACCTCATATCCACAGCAATGCTCCTGGCAGCATCCCTGCCATCGCACTTGGTGGAAGGGGTGAGGAGGGGGAGAGTCTGACAGCCTGCTAGCAGCAGCAAGCCACAGCAGCAGCCCTCTCCCAAGACGCACCACAGGACTCCCGTGAACATCGCTAGCAGACAATTGGTGTAAGATGTGGCAACTGGAAGAGGATGCTGTTTTCCGTCAGCACTCACTAGTACAACCTCTGTAGGTGATGTTTTCAGAAACTACAAGAATAAGAAAACATTTGTCCCTTCCGCCACCACAGCTCTTATCAAAGAGCTGCATAGCCTACAGCTCGAGCACCAGGAAACACAGTGTTCAGTGCACTACAAATAAAACCATCCTGCTTCAGGGTAGTGGAGCTTTCTGCGGATGGCACAGAAATCAGATGCACTTTTCTTACTGTGTTCAATAGGCCTTTCAAGTATATCACTGAATAGCAAGCAAAAACCTACTCACACTAGAACTGATTTAGTAGAAAAGTAAAAATAAATCAAGGAAAAACTCACCGTAAATATCAGAGGATGCATCAGACTTCTCTATTTGAATGTGCTGTGTAATTTTCTGACAGATTTCTATTTCTTTGTACAGCTGAATAGAAAAAAAAAAAAACACAAAAATATGTTACAGCAGGAGGACATAATTGCAATCATTTTTAACAGTTTATTTTTTTTAATTACAGGCAGAAGAAATGGATTGTGGTCATTACTTATCAAATATTTTTTCTTCACGTGTGCAAGATGTATTAGTAGTGTCACCCAGCTTTACTGTCAGAAGCAGTTAAACAGGAGGAAGCAATTTTTACTACCACCATCGTAAAGCAAGGATACATCTATTTCACTGAGTCAATACCATCCTGAGTACACAAGAAACAAGAGCTTTTATTTATGATTTTGTATTTTATGGGCGGTCATCATTTAAGGTTTATATCATTTTTATTAAGAAATTTCAGGAATTCAACTATTCAATAGTATGAAAATCACAAAGAGGAATCTGGTTTCTTAAATAAATTTCGTAATTGTTAGAAGGCTTAATATGCAGCTCTTTCTTAGCATAAAATTTCACCTTCAACAAGTTTATATTTATCTGTACACAAAACAGCCCCCAAGTCTTTGAAATGGTCATTAACATACTTCCTGGGAGACTAGCACTAATTCGCACCTCGGTAATAACCCAGAAGCCTGTGCACGCAGGTGCAATTCACTCTGCCTTTCAGGAGCCAAGCAACCCCTCAGCAGGGCTACACCTCTCTGTTACAGCTCACATTTTGTGCTTTCAAACCACCTACATTCTCCTGTCTTATGTGGCTTGTTATTGTACCCAGGTCCTGCCCCAAGCTCCGAACAAAGGAGCTTGCCACCCCGCCTGAGGAAGGGAGATCCTTTTTTTCCAGACACAGTCAGGTATTTCGAGGCTCTCAGCTGTCATCATTGTGAGTCAGCCCTGACTTACTCCTTTTAAGACAGCCTTGACACCTCTGGCTTTAGCAGAGGCTTGGCAATGGTTTTCCTATAGCACAGACCAGCACTTCAGTAACAAACCATCCTTTTGTCTTTGGGAAAAAATCATACCCACAGGTAAATGAGAGCCCACGGGTAAATATAAATTTTATTTATATACTCATAGGAGTGTGTAAAAAAGCAATTCAAAATAACTAGCATTTTAAAACCAGGTGACATTGGTGTTTGGACTGAAGTATTTAAACAATTTTTTAAAGAACAGTAACTCCTTCGCAAGGGATTTCCTTAATAAAAATATAATTTATCTTCTGCTTATATAGCACTTACACATATGTTTAATTGCAAATATTAGGTATTACAGTTATATGCCCATATAAATGGTTGTACATAGTAAAATAAAATGTAAAATTAAACGAGGATGCCATGCTAGCAATAAATAAAATGTAAAATTAAACGAGGATGCCATGCTAGCAATATTTTTAAAATGCAGTTCTCAAATACAGGAATGTATTATTCAAAACGTGAAAAAGAGTGAAATGGCTTTTACAAAAATCTCAGCAAGAGGAGCAAGAAAAAAAAGAAAAAAAATCACAGTATTTTCATAACAAAACTTGTGTCTGATTCATGTAGTCACCTAAACTGAGCATGCAGGACCAGAACCAAGGAGGACAACACGTGCTCTTGCAGTGATGTGGGAGCCACACACTGCATCCCAAAGCGTCTTTTCAAGCATGAACCTCTACTGAATGGGAGGCAAATAACTGGGATGTACAGGCTGCAGGTGAGGTACTCAAACCAGAGAGCTGGTCTTCCATCTAAAAGAGCCACCTTACTCTAAGTAAAAAGTATGGCACATCAGCCTTCAGCCCAAACACTCCAACACTGAGTTTACAGTAAAAGATGCCTAAAGCTGCAACTGCCTGGTACAGCACCTAATGCTAAATATTCTTCCCCTGAACCCTTAGTAACATTTCTAACACATAATAAACCAAATTCGTGAATTTTCAAAAGACTGTGTCAAAGCACAAAATGTTACCATCAATGTTTTGGAGAGGAATGGAATATGGATATTTAATCTCTATTTCTTATTTAAATACATGTAATACACTCTGCAAGAAAAGGAAGTATCACCCTAAGAAATTATGTTTATCTTTTCTGCAGAAACGTATGTATGTAAAGGCATTTTAGTAGATGCAAGATACCTCAAGCAAGGTGACATCAACATCAGACAATGTTATAAACAGTTCTTTGGAAAACTACAAAAACAGAGGCCTTTAGTTTTACCATATTGCACCAGGAACATTTAAACACTTAAATAAAGTAACTCAAATTTTCTTATGGAAAGGGCATACACACAAGCAAACACACAAATGTGTGGGTTTTTAACACTACTACATTAGATATAACCATGCTGCACGTACTTATATTATAATCTTTCAGCATGTACATAATCCCACTGACTACATAGAGTTTTGGTTTAATTTCAGTTTTCCAGAATAAACAACAAGCGATGTCTATGTGAATCCTACATCCTCTTACTGTTAGACAAGTTACCAAAGTCCTCTCAGGAAATGAAAACTAAAGTCTGTCTCCTCTGAGTTTTAATTTTTCCTAACTATATTTCACTTTCCAGTCTTAGTAGTCCCCTAGCACTTTCTCACTCTTTGTTGTTGTTGTTGCTGCTGACAGTTTTAATGGCACATCCCAGAACTTCTTTACTAGATGAACAAAAGCATCCATAAGTGACAAAGTTTTAGTTTTTATAAATAAAATAGCCACCAATGTAAAGGGCTTTAAAATGCTTTACAACATGTGTAAAATCATAGCTAAAGCATGACACTAATTCCGTTTGGTCTTTTTTTTAATCTCCTATTTCAAAACTACTTTGAAGTCTGCTTTTGAGATGAAGGATATGAAAACATCCAGCTGAAGCAATTAGGAAAGTATATTCTCGCCCATAACTCCCAAGGTTTTTAAGTTCAAAGTTAACCTTCCCATTTAGGAAAAAAAACCCTGAACAACCAACCAAAAAAAAACCCACCTAGCTGTGCATTCTCCTCTCTTTAAAAAGCATACTAGGTGATTCAAACAAGAAATACTCAGGCCTAAACACCGTGTCTTTAAAATCACCAAGGGCAATCTGAACAACAAGAAAAGGCAGTCTTGAGAGAAGTTAAGCGTAAATGTACATTACAGTGACTTTCACACATTACCTGTGGCTGTTGCTCCTCTCTGTTTTCCACATAGACACATGCATGCACAGACAAATGCTAAACACCAACTCTCCTCAAGTTGAAATGTTTGGAGAGATTACTGAAGGCCAATTTGCTACGGTCTGCAAAGCTCTATAATTGCAAGTTAAAAAGCATAACTCTGCATATTACAAATGCCAGATAAACACTAATTAATAGTGTCCTACAAAGTGCCATTTAATTTTGCTCAGCAGGTAGCATTACCAGTTCATAGATATCCTCTTCTGGCTTTGGTACATAAAATTGAATCTGATTTTCAATCAGGAATTTAAGACGCAGGTAGTGAGCAGAGTGATCCAGCTGGTGTGTCTGCAAGAAATGGAAAAGAAGCTTTAGAAGAAAGAAGCAATGGCTCACATCATCTACACTCAGGGAATGGCCTGACAGTCACAGGGAGAAAAGGATGGGGATGCCCCAGCATAATCTTTCACAAAAGGCCCACAATCTTCTAACCTGAACAAGAACCTGAACTTTCTCCTTTTCCCCAGGAATAAGGGTTAATTTAACCACTGACCAGGATGTCAAGGGCAATGCTAATACTCTACCCACCCTCTTCAGTTCTCCTTATCTAGCAGTTCTGTCTGCTTCATTCCATGCTATTGCAGAAATAAGCAAATACCATTACAGCAGAAGCCTCAGAGCATGCCTTTGTATACAAAGGGCACTTAAAATCACAAGGAGAAAAACAAACATTCTGCTAACAGAGAACAATGTAACAGGAAAAATTTTTTCTGTTTAGTTTGGGTTTTTTAGCATCTTCATAACTTAGTGTGTAAGAAAGATGTGGTATATTTCAAGCAAGGTTAATACAAAAAAAAAAAAAAAAAAATCTGTCCTCTGAATTCAAACCAGTTCAGGATACATTGGCTTTACATGACTAAAAGAAGCCAAGAGTTGCATCTTGGATTACATCCCAGTGGAAACAGGTCACATCATTTTAATGAATTAGTTATAATTAGCTGAGGATGCAGCATTTGGTCTGGGAGATGTTAACGACCTTTTCTCAGCATGATGAATAAGCTTGATTTAAGCAGAGGTTAATGCAGTGTGTAATCAAAACATATTAGAATTATGATAAACACAATGTCATTCAGAAGTTACTTTCAAAGTTAGTAAACTGTTGACTAAAGCTAATGAAACCCCCCAAAGTGATTCACAAATACAGGAGGTGAGTTCTCCTCACTGTCACTTTCAAAATCCCATTATTATATGCTTTTATACATCGGCCTTTTCATCTTATACAAGCAAATTATCAAAGTTTCCTAGATCATACTAAAAACAAAGGCTCATCTGAAAATTCATGCCAGAATGTCCTTCTTGCCTATTTATTATGTTTTTTGAAGGCTCGCTTATCCAGTTCAAGCCAAGACGATGATACATTGGGACTCAGCTGACTGATCACACAGCACAGATTATGAGTAATGTACACCGAGTGACCCTGTGGAAAAGATCACACATTGACCTAGCAACCCTTCAGCAAATACTCAGAGAACAGTGAACATTTTTGAAAGTCTTCGTTTGCTTGGGAATAAAAAAGAGCTACCACTATGAATAATAATAAAAAGGAGACTGATCTATTGCTGCATTTTACGTAGTGCTGCATTCAAATATGTCCAATTCAGAGACAAAATTATCTCTATATGAAACTGAATATCTGAAATGGGATAACCTCCATAATCCATACAAATAGCTAGCTAATTAAATAAGGAATTCAAAATCTATCAAAGGCCAGAATAAAAAGGTGTGCATATAGGAGATCCTCAACCCTTCCCCTCTTTTTTCTTTATTGATAAAACACTTTGCTCATTGTTTCCTGACCATTTTCACTAGTTTTCTCTCTTACATGCACATGCATACCAGCACCCCAGAAATTAAATGGAAGCAGAATCAGTTTTAATAGTTCAGCAATGATCAATAGGAGTCCTAGATTAGTTTCTGGTCAGATTAATTCACTATCGCTAGACACAAACTGAAGAGCACCTTGCACACTAATTAAACACAAACAGACAGAGAAGACATAAACCCACAGACTGCACCCCTCACGTCCAGAGGGATATGTCCATGATAAGAAGTCCTCTGAAAGTGTGGAAAATGCTTGAGCCATTTACAGCAAAGCAAGTGGGGAAAAAATTCTATGCAGAAAAACTAAGTAGCAGAAAAAAGAGCCAGGCAACCTGGCAGCCTCCTCCTGCCACCGCTGAGTATCTTCCCATGGTCTCCTGTGCCAAAGCTCTCATACACATGCTGCATTTCACGCAACATCAGGCGCAGCCACTGCACAAATGCCAACCAGCCAGACCTATGCTGACAAGCTACCTGTCACCAACTAAAGCTCAGGGTTGGGAGAGAGCCCCTGTCTGCAGCTAGGTATGTGTGCTGATTCCAACAGCAACTTCATGTGTTCTCTCCTTGCAAAGCAGACCCAAAAGGATGCTTTTGAGCAGAAATCACAGCTTGCTGTAGTGGGACATTAATTTACCCAGTCTGGGGCTTCAAGCCATTGGGCGCAGGCCAGGAGCTGCCTTAGCTGCACTGGCAGGGCAGGGAGCCCATGCTCAGCCACCTCAGGGTCCCTGAGGGGATGGGAGCTCCCTGCAGGGATGGGGGCACCCCACCACCAGAGCCACCCCCTGCCCTGGGGCAAGGGCAGGGTGCACTCACACCTGCCAGCGACCGGCTCTGCGTCTTGCACTTTGACAGCATCTTAAAAGAGCAGCCATCCCCACCGGCAGTGGCCTAATCTACCACTCTGGTGGTCAATGACAAGGCTCCTGCCTGCTTTGATATGGGCTTGGAGGTTACTGCCAAAGCCTCCATTTTCATCCCTGTCTTTGCAGGGATATTTCCTTACAAGAAAATCATGTGTGCTGGCCATTTTAGAGAGCAGGAGGGGGCCAAAAGGAAGATGACCAATGATCCATTGAAGCCCCAAACTGTGCCAGAGCACAGCATCATCTAAAGAGGTCATCGGATAAAATTCACATCAATTTTGAACCACTGATTTCTTCCCAGAAGCACCATCAGCCCCGGGTGGATGTCATTCATCCACTACATTGCAATCTCATCCAAGTCTGGCAATGAGAGTCATCACCATTAAAGCTGTGAAGGTGCAGCACATGAGCCACTCCATTTCGTTAATTAACATTTCTATAGCTGCCCCAAGGCTTTGTCTAACTCGAAAGTTTACATTAGCTAAACTGTTTCAAATAGGGGCATGATATTCTATGGAAGTGAAAGGAAAAGGTCCTCTTAAAGTGGACATAGCCAGCTGGCCCTAAGAACCATACCATTAACCCACTTTTTTTGTTGCTGGTCTAGCTGCATCCATATGCGGGGAGGTGGGAGCAGGAACAGGGTAGCTTTAATGATATTAATATCCTTTCAAGACCACCCAAAATACCTTTTAGCAGTCCAAATAAGCTTCTTGGCTTATTTATTTCTCTCCTATAATGCTGGCTATGTCTGGACTAAATTAAGCAGCTAACCCAATTTAAAACACAACCCAACAGCTTAACTGACGTGCTTTTGATGAAGAATTTACAGCCTGGGGTGTGATTCAATTCAACATGCTCCACGTGGTATGGCTGGTCGGCACACAATCCAAACCATTCATCCATTTCAGGTCCCTTCTAGTTAAAGCAAGGGACAGGCATATTCTTTCAGCTTGGTGGGGGAGACCTTCATTAGAGCTGAAATGACAGCACCACAGAAAGACGCTAGCCATCCCACTGTATTACTTCAACTTTGCACTTGTGTGGCCCAAGCTTTTTTTCAGTAATCCAAGCCTTTTTCAAAATCCAAGTAAGACCATAGAGCATCAAGCTTTAGCAACTTCTTGAGCCTTCAAGCACAGACCCACAGACCTTGGGGAAATCTGCTTCTTGACCTTCACGCAGGTCTATTTGAAAAATAGAAATCATGAGAAAACAGAAACCTTCTCAGTGCTTTTTCCCTGTTCAGTCAAAAGACTAAATACTTGATCTTTGATGTTATTCTCTCCATGCTGCCTCTGCCTAAATCCATATGCAGTGTGTGTGTTTCTACTCAATTTTAAGACATACCATTATGAAAATGTTAGTAGTATGCATACACACGTTCACACTGATCAGTATTACCCATAGGAAAAAATTTAATGCATATACACTGACTTTTCCTGCCTTCCAAGTGATGTTATTGTTAAAGCTTAAGAGAAATCTTCGAGACACGGCTCTAAAGTATGATTTAAACTCTCCTCTCACCAATCTTGAATCATAAAAGTGTCACAAAGCAGCCTCCAAAACCTAACTCGCTGTATAATAACAAGCAGCAATGTCAGCATAAGAACACATTTTCTACAATTACTTGAGTGCACTCAATGTTCTCCAACAGAATAATCAAGCTCAGTTTAATAGCACAGATAGATTTAACCACATCTACAAACATGACCCACCACCACCCACAACAATCAAATGCAGTGAGAGACCAGATTCTCAGCACGCACCTACTGAAATTGGTGGAGCTACACCAATTTACTCCAGCTAAGGATCTGGCTCACTGAGTTAATCACCTGTACCTAAAGGAAAATATAAATCCTAAAAATAAATCATTACTAATAACATGTCATCTATATTTCTTATTATGTCTCTCTTCAAAAATGTCATCTTTTCCTGAATACAATGAAGAGCTTTCACAAGCTGCAGCACTTTTTAATAGTGCACCTGGCAGAGAGATGAGCACACTGTCTAATTATTGCAAACAAATGCCTTTCTCTTACCTTCCCTCTCTTTGGAAGCACATGCAACATGTCCTAAAAGTCCCTAAAGTTAAGCTCTGAACAGCAAAAAATGTTTTCGTTTGCTGCTGCTGTTGTTGTGTAAAAGAGGACTGGCTTTTCAGAACAGCCCGTGACAGGAGTTGGGTCTAGCTTGCAGTCAGCCCCTTAGCAGAAAACATACATTATGTAGCTGCCAGAACTGAAAGCTTGTATTTAATTTGTCAAAGCTTTCAACTTCTCTGCTGATATGTAACTCTTTTTAATGGCCAAATGTTTTTGATACTTCATCTTGCAAAGAAATCCAGGTGGTTTTGCTTCCACCCTCCACAATCGCAGATAAAAGCGTTCCGCTTTCTTCCCTCCTGCCACCTACACAAGGCGAGTCTGACTCCACAATGCAGACAGCAAACACAGGCACCTTCTCCTACTCCTGCTGCTGCTGTTTTCTTCGTGCCTTCCTCCCTCACACCAGCTGGAGAGAAGGAAGTGGCAGGGGGAAGGAAGGAGGAACAGCACCTGGAAACAGGACAACCTGGCACCTGGAAAAGGGTAAGATCATCCCACTTGCCTGGCAGAAGAGGGAACAGTCATGGGAGAGCTTAGCAGAGGTTGGAGAACCAAGGTGGTCAGGCAGCAACAGGGCGACTGTACTATCATGCTATGGGGCATCCAGCGAAAAGAAGCAGCCTATGAGCGAGGATGTTGGGGGCGGACAGGGAGAGGTTCCTGCACACAGTCTGGTCTCCAGTGAAGGGGGAGTGAGTGGGTGGTACGTGAGAGGTGGCAGCAGAGGCAGAATCAGGGTGTGAAGGCACTTCAGAGTTTCATACACAGTAGCCAGAGTAGAAAAGGCAAAAAACGATTTGCCTTTCTCTCCCTACACCCATGCCAAGCTTAGCTCCAGCTGCAGGAATTTTTCTCTTCTTTGGCGCTAGCATGAAAATTTCAGTATAAATCATGTTTTTCATCTATATACAATTTTTCATTTTCATACAATTGATCCTTCAATACAGCGCAGTCTAAGCACCCGCATCCAAGAAAGTCACTGTGAAGTTCAACTGAAAGGGCTCAGGGTTGTAGATGCTCCACTCCTCTCCCGGACACGCTTGTAGCCTTTACCTTGCAAATCATTTCCAGCACATCTCGTGTGGTGTCCCCAGGACGGATGACTGTCAGAGCAGGCTGGTTGTTTGGCAGGCAGAACCAAGATGGTGTAAAATACTCGTGGACCCAAATATCACAGTCAGGATTGTGCTGATGGACACTACTCAGTGCCGCTTCTTTTTCCCTCTAAATATATAAAATCCATTATGACTCTACTAGCTAAATACAATCTACTTCTTCATCAATAACAAATATAAGGAACATTATATACTGTATAAAAAAAAACTTTTATAGAGAACACATTTTACTCATATGCTTAGATTGAAGGCTTGTCTGGACAGGAAACTTCGCAGTTTTACCTGAGCAGTACAAAGTGTGCCTTCCCATGCCACCCACACAGCTACACTGGCGCAATGTGCTTTTCCTGGGATTTCACCCTATGGCTATTTGGAATGCTAGGAATGCAACGAAAAACAACTGTGATGAAAAAAGATTTAAAATTAAAACTTAAATGCACTGTGGTTTTGGGTAAACCAATCCAAGGCCAACAAACATATCATAGAGGCTACAGATCCTTTACCTAGAAATCGCAAAATAGCAGTTCTTAGCACTTATTTTGAATTTACTGTCTTTTATACATCTGAGTTACACTCCCAAGCTATAAAGCCCCAGGAAGTGATAGAGCTCCAGAATACCTACTTGCTGCAAGTGGGCTCATGCAGCTAAACCATATTCACTACATGAAGAATGTGCCTCTTAGCACTGTCTTAATGCTTTTCTATCTCTGACTTACTCTGGGGAAAGAGAAAGCAGTTGTAATCATGGCTGCAAACGCAGAAGCCCACAGAAGCACGTGAGAACAAAACAGAGAAAAGCCCTGCACTTCACAGTTATGCCAACTCTAAATTGTGAAACCCCCACATGGCTGCCACAAGGAGCCATCTTCCAGATCCAGTGGCGCCCAAGTCCTTTTGTGGGCAACCTTTTCCCTGGCGTGCAGTACTAACACCCCTCTGGGTATGGCACCTCCTGCTGTACTTAGGATACCACACACAGTGAGCCCTTTTGACTGGGGCCAACCAGCTCAAACCCTCCAAGGGCAGCTACAAGCCCTACAGCATATAGAGGAGCCTCTCCTCTCCCAGGGTCTCTGCATTCCCTCTCCTGTCTCAGGGTCAATGTTGCATTTAGGCTGGCTGTGACAGCAGGAGGATGAGGCAGATGGAGAGCTGGCGTTTTACCTTGCCATCTGGGACCGCGTCGTCGAAGATTCCTTCGAGAGATTTCTTTACTGAATCAACTCCTTCACCAAACACCTGAGGAAAAATAGAACAACTCCAGTTTAAAATATGACCACACATCTGTGCCATTTGCAGCAGATGCTAAGGGGAGAACAGTATATCTAATATTTAGCACAGAAATCAATCTGAAAAATATAAATATTCGTTTCAAAATACAGAAAAGGAAAATCACAGCTTGTTAAAAGGGAAGGAGGAGCTCGCGATGGAGCACCATGCTGAAAGATTCCAAGACAGTTGGGTTTAGTAGTCTGTCATTGAATTGGTGGAACTGCACAAATTTTACCTCCTTTTGTGCTGTTTCCCCACCTGTAGAGCTAGAGAAATTAATGCTTCTCCAACTTTGCTAAAGCTGAGAAATCAGAAGAAGGGCTCCACTTCTGGCTATTTTGTAATAAACAAGCTTCCAAAAAGTACTTAGCAAATATTCAAGTACCTCAAGTCAGTATAACCCTTCTTTAATGAAGTAAGAGCTGGTAATGTAGTACATGTAAAATAAAGAGGACTCCAAGAAGGAAGAATGACAAAATGGGAATATTTAAAGGATTCACCCCAAATCAGCACAGCACTGCAACAGATTGCCAAACAGGGTTGTTACTGCAGCAGAATCTTAGAATTAAAACTGAAAAGTTTAGTTTTATAGCTCCACATCAGCACAGCTTTATGACCAGGTTGCTGAGTTTAGCTGTTAACTATTCTGTACCCAAAACAAAGCAGGGACCATGCAAGATGGGAGAGGTCACTGCCCTTTAGGGATTTACAGTTTACTGTTTCAACTCAGCAATACTTTGCAGGGGAAATGTGTTCAGGCACTACATTTAGACATTCTGCTACTTTCTCAAAGCTTGACTTTTTCTTTGACTCTCTCCAGTATGCCTTTCCTTTAACATGGAACAAAATCCCTTTTCACACCGGTGCTTATTGAGGAGTGAAGGGGGTAGAAGTGGAGGCAAGGGGAGAAAGTGTGAATAATACATTTATCCCCACCAGCAGAAATAAAAAGAGTGAGTTCAGGAAAACACACAGGGATGAAAACACAGCATAGGCAGGATCCTAGCTCAGGACAAGGGATTGCACTTGATTTGGGGAAGATAAGTACGAGGCAACATGGATGCCACAGCACCAGCGTGAAGAATTGGGAATGCACTCTCAGAGGCATCTGTTGCTTCCCAACAAAACCCTGAGCTTCTGCTCAACCAATAAACATTAGGTGAACTTCTCATGTCTCACTAAAAACAAGCTAAACAATTTTGCAGCATTCATCCTCTGCTAAACAAAACAAACACCCACTGCTGCTTTATCAGAAGGAAGAAGAAATCACAGGGCACAGAACACGTGTCCCATGACTTTCTCCCCTCAAAAACTGAAGGAAGAGAAAGAAAAGCAAAGCTTACATTTCCTGCAATTAGATGAGGTATGGCTTTTAAAAACTGAAAACTATAATTAGGGATGCTTGGTAAGAATAATGAGGAAGCACCTTCCTACCCCACTGAAACATGTTTTCTAGAGAAAAATCTGAGCAGTGACTGGGTGGAAACGTTTCAGCTTTGTTTTTTTTTTTAAAATCTAAAGCAAAACATGGATTGTCCCTACCAAATGCAAAGCTTTTTGTAACTTAGGAAACTTTCTTCAAACTCAGCTACATTTAAAGTACTCTACAAACTCATTAATTTTAATTTAAAAAAATAAACAAGTCTGCACCTTCTTTTTTTTCCTTCCAAAGTTGTATCTGTTTTATACTGTTGCTTTGTTACTCCTGAGTTTAGCTAAAGTACCTTCAACAAAAGCAGAAGCAGCAGAAATGCAACAATAGTCGAAATTCAACCAGTTCTGCTAAAGAAGTTGAGAACTCCAAGCTTTGTTTGATAGGAGTTACTTATCTGTAATTATAGCCACTGACTTTGGAAGAGGATGTGGAATAAGATGACTATACACCACGAAAGATTAAGCAAGCAAAGTTAAAGCAGGATGTGTAGGTGCTTGATGCAAGTGACTCTTGCAGCATGAGCTGCATTCTGCACACTAATAAATAAGACTTGAATAAAACAATATCACAAACCTCCACAAACTTACCTGATTAATGCTTGGCCTCCCTTGTTTTTTCTTCGAGGTAGTATCCAGACCCCAAAGAGAAGAAAATCTGCTTCTCCGTTTACTGGCAGATCTGGACATTGCCTGTGTCCTTCTCCTCACTCCAGACTCCCCTGTGCGAGCTGCCACCTGTCAATGCCACATGGTTTTAAAATCAAAAGCCACAGCACCCCAACACACCATGGCTTATACTACTTAACAAACAGTGGAATCAACTTTGAAAAAAAAAAAGGAAAATACTATGGCAACAATGTGTACTCACAACTGGGGCAATGGTGATGCTTCCAGGCTACTTCTTCCTCATTACAATTTAATTCACTTCTTCCAACATCAAACATCAAAAATTAAAATCAACAGTACCACATCCCCATTTTTTTGCATTTAATCTGAGATATTTTGTAGCATCCTAATTATGACAGAGAAAAGCCACAGCACCAGTGAAGGGTTAGGGTTTCTTCTGGGTTTCTGCCTGAAACCAGGTTTCAAAGCTAGACACACAAAACTTGAGATTTCCAAGCTTCTCTGTTGCTTCCAAACAGTCCAGTCTTTCTCTCTGTTCTTTCCTGTGGAAGCACGGGGGCATCCTGGATCTGACTCATTACTACTACAAGGCCAGATAAAGGCTTGCAAATAGGTCAAGGTATTTAAAACCTGCACTTCCTTAAAGATAGCAACATTTGAAGGAGTGAGCAAAACACAGGAAGTGAAAAGTGAGCTGAAATGACCCTTTGGATTAGAGCAGTGTTAACTGCTTGGGTAAGTGAAAAATGGCCTGTAGCAACCCCTTTGGAGTAAAAAAATATTTGGTTTTACTGAGACTAAATATCTGGGGACTGTTTCCCCAAAGAGGAAGCTCTGGTAAAAACTAGTGCAACATTAGTCAGAGGTGAAGTGTTTGGGCCAAATTTAAAGCAGATTCCCCACATGGAGGTGGCCTCAGAAGAGTGAGCTCCTCTCCTGAGAAAAAGGGAGTGGTAGGAGATGGCAGGTATGAATGGGCACACAAGGAAAGCTAGACAGACAGACAGACCCACCCTGCCGACTTGGCTGTACTCTTCCTGGAACACCTTTGTACTGGATTCCCACAGTCGAAACTAGCAAAATGTCATTTGGCAACCCCAGCAGGAACACCCGAATCTCTGAGTGATGCCCCAAGCTATGGAGCTGAGAAACTGGTTGTTTGGGTGCAGCAGATACAAAAACCCATATAAAGACAGAACAAAGAGAAGGCTGGCTTGTGTACCCAGGGAACCAACGCCATATAAGTAATGGTGATTCTCCTTGGGAAATGTGGAGAAGTTAAGGAAAAAGGAGAACTTAAACACTGCTGCAAGCATCTCCATTTTCACAGCCTGGATTTATGCGATGTTTCTTAAACTTCTGCGACATTTGTGCAGGGGCACCTAGGAGACTCAGCATATCCTCTGACTAATGCACTGAGGAACAGAGGACCATCTCCAGGAGAGCTACAGATGCCATGCTACCACCACATGGCACCCAGCTCAAGTCTGAGACTCACTGCACCATCTCCACGCTATTGAGGGCAAAGGAGGACACGAGAGTTTGCTTAAAGGAGAAGAAAGCACATGTCTTTTCCAACACAACATATTCAAAGCATATTTTCTTCACTTGGCTCTCAAGAGACACCAGCATGAAGAGGCAGACTGTTTTTCAAGCTAACGCTCAGTGCTTTGCTAGATGCAAAAAAATAAGCACAAATGCAAATTACAGCCCGCCACTTAAAAAAAGATATAAATCCACCAGCAATTATCAGAATGATGACGCTAATCTTTTCATATATAAAAGAATGCAAATGCCCCTGACTGAATTACAGCTCTGGATTCAGTTGAAGAGTACAGCTGACATCTAAAAGACAACAGTGGAGCTCAGCTATTTCTGTGAAGCTCCAGAAGTCCAAGATGAAACTACAGCAACTTGATTTAAATTCATTTAAAAACCTACCACTTTGCAATACATTTGCCTCTATTTTTAAAATCTGGGTTATTACATTATTTAAATTTAAACAACCATTTTAAACATTATTTGCTACACCATAAGTAGCAGAGACGACCATTTCCCCTCCCTTGTGGAGCAACAGGAATTCATCACTGGACACCGGATATTATACTAATTGGTCACAAGTTTCATCCATATGGTAGAAAGCAAGCCATGCCCGAGAAGGTCTAAGCCAACACGTGCTGAGTGCCTCGGAAAGACTCCCATTGACTTCACAGGACAATTGGATCAAGCCCATGTACATGGACATTAGAGATGAGCCTGCTCTTGTAACAGGAAGATCTGTTCACAGAAAGCATGTTTATAGGGCAGATCTGGAAATTCAAAATTACATTATAGAATTACAAAATCACTGTTTGGAGAAACGTGGTTCTTCCAATTCCACAAGGCCATGGCTTGCAAGCATCTGCTTTCTAATCTATATCCAGGACACACATCCTTTTCAGAAGGCATGCTAAGGTAAGGGCTCACCTCCCAGGCACAGACTGCTTGTTGACATGATCTCTACGTTGGACACATAAATCTATTTGCAGGTTGGCAAAGATGACCCCTGGCCTCTGTTCAAACTTACCAGTGCATGAAACGATGAGACTGAAAAGATTCCAAGACGACCCATCGCAACTTTGGTTGGACGGCTGGCAAAAGCAAGCAGTCTTTTAGGGTTTGGGAGCTCCCCTCCTTGGAGACTAGCCAAGTAACAGCGGTACCGAAATAGGTCCATCTGGAACTGTTCAAGGTTTTGTTCCCAAACGAAGATCTGCATACGGCAAAAATTGAGGGGTGAGACACATGAGAAGAAAAGGGGAGAGGAGGAAGAACAGAACAGTAAACAGCTTGAGAAAATTCTGCCGTTCCCAGTAGTATACGTCTTTCCCAAATGGTAATCTCATGCAAGAAAATCTGATTTCCCTTCTTTCACACTCTCTGCTACTACTAATAAAAAAAGTTTTAATTAGATGGAAAACAACTTTTTCTATGTTCATGGCAGAAGTCCTCTCCTGGGACAACTACTCTTTTGATACAATGTTAATTAATAGGATTAAAATTCCATCTTTAATTTTCTTTGTATTTCAGGATTCTCTTCTGAGCAGTCCCTTAAGAGGCTTCTTTCATGCATCAAGAGCATCTGAGAAAGAAGAAAACCAAACTCCACCAAATCCTATATACAGAGCACCCTGAATCAACAGCCACAGCAGCAGCATTGCTGTGAGCATCAACGAAGCTCGCCATACTTGAAAAACTGTAGTACACTGGGGATAATTAATCTTATCAGTGAAAGAGCACTATAATCAGCCTATATAAGAACTTATTTAAATAATTCAAATTGCCGATAGGAAACAGTTTCAAAGCATTTAGCAAAATTCAGTTACATAAAGAGAGAGACTGCTATGTCCTCTCACTGTGACTGACAGCCTTTGAGTGGAGCCCTTTCCACAGAGGCCAGCATCTCGCTCCTCTCTCCCCATCTTCTCACAGGCTTCCAGGGGTACGAAATCTCTTTAGCTTAGTGCATTAGGGCCTCAGCCAGCCCCTATGTTTTGCATTACAGGCGTGCTGGGCAGCCACAGTAAAAGAGCTACAAACTAATGAAGCAAGAGCCATATGTTAGTTTCCTAAAATTAGGTGCTGCTGTGCAGTGGGAGAGACATCTGCTTTAGGCTCTCTGCTTCTGAAACGCAACTACGTTGTCCACTTGAAGTCAGAAGGAGTGGTCCCGAGGGGCAGCCAGGGCTGCAGGTATGAGGTCAAGACAGGCCTTGCAACAAGTGACAGTGAGGGATGGTTTCTTCATCCCATCTGCAAGCATGAAGAACCAACTTCTTGCACCCTCAAGACAACAGCAACATCAGCCTTTGTTGGTTTACCACCAGCTCTTCCCTAAGGCATCCTGCTGTCATGGCCTGGTAACCTCTTCACTCCCCTAAAGCCCTCACTCAACATATGAGCAGCTAGCCAAACCCCTTGTGTGAAGGCCAGGAGAAAACAGTCCATGCTGTACCTAAGTGCACATTGTTTAGAGAAACAGTGCAACCATGGCAGCCCACAACTCTCCTGACAACACACATCCTGCTTGCTCTGTGGACCTCTGCCTGCGCACACACATAGCACATGGGAGCAGACAGAGGTACTGCTAATCGGAAGTGGCCTTAAATATTAGCTAGCGGCTTATTTCACATAAATAAGTGAGATTACTTGATCCAGTATGGTCTTTTTCTTCTTGGAATCTGTTACTGAAGACAGCTGCATTTCACCCATTTTCTTCATTTTCTCATCCATATCAATCTTCTGCTCCAGTTTTTTTATTTCTGTTTTCAGGAGCTTGACAGTGTCCTCTTTGTGATGCTGCCTTGCCACCGCAGTTGCACAAGCTGAATGAATTGCAGTGATCCAGTTCTCCAGTTCAGTCTGGCTAGAGGTCTGAAGAGAAGGAAAGAGGGCGAAAAGAAGTCAGGATCCTCTTTAAAATTCATTGCAGATTAACAAATGCAATTCCAAGGAGTTTCCCTTCCTTTTGATCTTAAGATTCAAAGCCTTGAATCCACTTACAAGAGAAGTAATAAAAACCCCATCATTCTTAAGCAGGCCATTTTTAACTCTGCACTTAGGAATACACCCATATCTGTCCTTTGCAGCTGTATAGTGTTTCCCAGCACGGCCTCAGGAATTACCTTCCCTGTTCAATGCAACGCTGCCATAATTTGTAGCTCAACATTTAATGATACTTTCTAAACTCCCAGTTCCCTATGGCATGGAGTGCACTAGTCTTTGCGCTCTTCACAGGACAGAGAGTTTTCCTAATGTGCAACAATTAACAACAAATTAATGGCATAAAACGTGACCGTGATATCTATGAGTAACTCTATTACAATTCATTGACAAACAAGCTTTCAACTCCTGAAGGTCCTAAAGCACTCTGAAGACAGCCCTGTTATCATCAACTGTAATTTTTACAGCTTCAGTACTGTCCCTTCCCAAACATGCATGTGACAGTTTCAGAAAAGGGAACACCTCCCCTCCCTGGAATCGTTCAAGGCCAGGCTGGATAAGTCTTTGAGCAACCTGATCTGCTGCAAGGTGTCCCAGCCCATGGCAGGGGGGTTGGAACTGGATGATCTTTAAGGTCTCTTTCAACACAAAATCATTCTATTATTCTATGAGCTATTAGGCTGGGGCATGGGACACCAGTACATTTTTCTGGAAGAGCACTGTTCTGAGAGGCTTTTGACACAGAAAGGATAATATTTCAAAGCGTTCCTTTTCCAGACTTTCAAAATAAAAAGTAAATCTTCTTAGCCTTCTTACTAAACTTCATTCCTTTTTACAGTAGGTTGTAAAATGCAATTTACAGGCAACTCAAGGTTGCAGCAGACTTTCTCTGAGTGTCAGCCTTTAGCAGTAATCACACTGGTATTTGGCTCGTGGCTGAAAAAGTAGCAAGGTGCCAAACCACCTTGTTCTAATTAAACTTTCTGATGATACCTGATTTATTAATAGACAACACCATATGACTTCTGCAGTTGCTAGCATAGATGAAGAAGGTCATCCCCACTGTTCTCCTGGCAGTGACAACTAATAGCAATGGATGTGGCTTACTGAAGCCAAGGAGAGATTCCCACAGAAGCCTGATACTGGAAATCATGTATGCACAGGCTGATGCTCCCAAAACTTCTGTGGAACTGAAGCTGGTGAAGCACACATGTCCCAGAATGACATCACTTTCCTTAGCTCAGGTTAGAAGTTCTAGGCAGAGGACAGCACCTACACAGGAAAGATCTGCCTCTTCCTTCCGATTTTCTTGTCTTCAGTTGGCATTGTACAGAGTTTATTGCTTAAATTGGAGACTCTCTCTGCCCAGATAGGAGCACTAACAAGCTCTCATTCGTAGATGGGGCTCACAATGTCTCAATGCCACTGCTGAAGACATATTGAGCTCCTCTTGATGAGGAGATTTTGCTGAAAATAGAAAAATTATCTGCAGAATGGAAGACACTTTGCTTACAGAGGGTAAAACCCAGTCCTCGCTACAGAAGACAGTACCACTAGACTTACAATGAGATGTCACGTTTTGTTAATTCCTAGTAAAATCACAACAACAAGACGTCATATTTTTATCTTACTTCAATTTTAAAATATTATCTGTATACCATTAGAGTCAGTTTTCCTTTTTTGTTTCCTCGTGAAAAGTGGGAAAAAATTTCTGGAAAGGATTTTAGGAGCTTAAGACTCTTCTAGTAGATGAGTAGGGAAAGGGAATCACTCCTCCCCTCAACGGAAAGGACCACATAAACAAGCTGCAAACATCTGATGCATAAGTATGTGGTGTCACACGTTGCTCTGAGCTCCTGGAAAATGCATGTGACATCTGCAAGTAATGGATTTGTGTAGGCATGATAAGAACTGACTGAGCACAGAATCATTGTGTAGGAGGTATGTGATGTCTCTAGGTGCAATGCAGTGGGAAGTTTTGTTACAAGATGTCCAATAACTGTATTACAAAGCAACCTTATTTTTCTCCCTAAGTACACAGTCTCCACAGGGCAGGACTAGTCTTCTGCAGGTCTGTCATTTCTTCTCACCAAAATCTCTACTACAGCACTGTGTTATGTGTGGATAGATGTGTATGACATGAGCAGTTAAGTAACTCTGCTGAATAGCCTTACACATGCTTCAGCTGCTCTGCACACATCAGACCAAGCCCTACAGCACAGTCACTCACACATTACTTCCACCACAGCAGCTGGTCTCCCTCCCTTCTCCCCAAACCCATTCCTTCTTTCTCTTCTGCTTCTGCTTTGCTAGCAATACGTGGGTTCTGTGGCAGAAGGGACACATCAAAGGAAAATTTCTGCAAGGCAATATAAATGATTGTTTTTCATTTGAAAAGGCTCATTTTTGCTTTTTCCCACAAAGTTACATGAAAATCAACCCATGGCATAATGACACGGGGCTTTTAATGAATAAGGCCTGTGTTGCCACAAAAGAAACGTCCTGAATGTGACCTTTTCAGTATTTTGCATCCACTGGCATTAATTTTACAAGAATTAAGGATTTTCCTCAGAAAACTGCATGGAAAAGATTTTACAGTTCATATCAGTGTATCAAGAGGAGGTGGTGCTCCACAACCTTGCAAGCACATGCTGAGACCATAAGCACCACATTTACTTCCTGGATGAAGCTCTCCAGGTGGCAAAATACATGTACCCTGCCCAGGAAAGGCATTAAGTAGAAAAGGGCAATGCAGTATTCCACTATGAGCCGAGGAAAAATTAGACTGAGGTGGCAGAGAAGCTAGTGTGCAAAACCATTTTTTTTTCTAGCATGCAATCAAATACTCAGTCTCTTCAAGATGCAAGCCAGCATCACTTCCTTTGAGTCAGCAATGCTTTTTCATTTCGCATTTGTTTTGAGAATCTAGCCCAAGGACAGCTGCAAGGACCTAAGAGACAGTGTAATTTTAAAGATTTCCTCTGGTGTACAGGGGGTGATAACGCAGGGCACACCCAACCACAGAGTAGTTACTGGTTTAAGAAGGTAAGAAACTCTGACTATGTTGTCGCTGGAAAGGGAAATAAATAAGGGATTCCTCTGGTGAAGCAAACTGAATCAAAAGAGGAGTAAATGGCAACACCTCAGCACTGGTTGGCAATTACAAATAAAGGAGTGTCACACCTTGGCTAGTGACAACTCGCAATGAGAAAGAGGAATGCCAACTTAAAAATCACTCAGGGAAGCAGTAATTACCAAAACACAGAAATCTATTTCAGTGAGACACATTCACTAACGTATGGTCTTTGATATAAGTACAGGAGTTTTTAAAAGCACCCTGTGAAATTCAGATATTTCTATTTTCTGATTAAAAAACCTAAACATGCACTTTAAGTCTCCTCTTGGGCAACAGCAAGACAATGGCTAAGTTCTGTATGAACAAAGGGCAACCGGGTTCTGCAGCACTACTGGGAGAGCATCTGGAAGTCCAAGTACCCCCATGCACTTCAAAGGTCCCATCTTGATACAAGTCTCTTACAAGATGCAGATAGTGTTACAACACATTCAATACACTACTATGTCCTATATGGTAACTAGCCAGGTCTGTGTGTTATGCTGTAAAACTATGCAAAATATACAGTTTTGATAGGGACGTAAGAATATTTCTTAATTCTTACTTTGTTCAAACCATCTACACAAAGAGAGTTTGGTCAGTCAATAAAACCAGCAGATCTCACAGTGATTCGCATGTGATGGTGGACCTCTTGAGTGGCATTTACCAAATATATTGTGTCCTTCTTCTAGCATTGCCAGAGGAAAATCCTAAACCTACTGGAGTCAGCAGGATTTTTCCATTGATTTCAACCAGAGCTTAGATTTACTCCTTGGTCGGAGACAACACAAGAGAATAACTTTGTAAAACCCTCAGGCTGGACCAACCTGAAAGAGGAAAGCGTCTCCAAGGGAGTTGCTGAGACAGAAGACGAAGTCCTTCTTGGGGTGTTCAGGCACTGCTTGCACTATGCTGTTTTCCACCCAGACAGCATGCTTTGGGATGCTGTTGTGGTCAATGCCAGATCTGCCATCAGTCTCATAAAAAAACAGTGTGCATCCTAAAAGAGACAATCATATATTAGCAAACAACACATTTAAATGCAACAGCCAACCTGCAACTATCCAGCACTAATAGTCGGGACTATAAACCTTCTATAAAGCTGTCACAGGGATAAGGGAGGATTTTCCAGGGCCTGTTCATGCTTTCAGCCCCACAGCAGAGAGCATAAGGAACAGCCCAGTTTTCAGCTGTGGTTTCAGATGGTGGTTTCCGCACGATGGGGGCACACCTCACGCCATGCTCCACTGGGACACTTTGTTCACCCTAGCATTGCTAAAACAGAGCTGCAGACACAAGCCGAGAAAGTCATGGGCAGTAAAATACAGCCCCAGATGAGAAACATTATTATAAGTCCAAAAGCGGGGGTCCTCCACGGCCATTCTATCCCACTGAGGGGACCAAAAGGAAGACAGAAGCTTGAGAATGCATCTTCCTGGCAGTGCCAGACAGCTGTCAGCCGGCCCCACCAAGCAGACAGGTCCCCAGGCAAACCACCATGGCCTTGCCTCAGCCTCCTGCAGCTGTTATAGCCCCTGCAAGGCAAAGATGAAGTGATTTCATTACTGGATGCAGATGAGTAACTGGAAGAAGAAGGGACTGGAATGAGCTGTTTTCACTGAAAGACTGATGTATAAAAAAACCAAAACACTAGCAAACAAACAAAAAGCATAAACCAAATCCTTATTCCACTATAAAGTTTCAGCTCTGACATATGGAGATATGGCCAAAACTACATTTTAGCTGGGGACAGCAAGCGACCTGCTTGGTTTAACAAAATAATCTTTACAATTCTCTGATGGGGAGGGGAAAAAGGCATAGCAACCCTGCAATTTGGGAGACAACCCCGCAAAAAGGTCTCCTTCTCTCACTGTCACCTTCGAACATTATCTTCAGCTCTTTTAAACTAAAACTAGCACATAGTTTCTCTGCCACTGGAAACAGCCCTTTTGGTGCAGAGGGATGCCCTGTCAACCAGCTTCTCAGAGAACTATTTGCAGCCAAACAATAGCAGCTGTTAACTTCAAAGCCTCGTTTAAACACTGGCATTACTAAGGCACAGCAATCTAAGAAGCAAACACTCCACTTGAGTCGAAACTCTTTAAAATAACATTGCTTCCGCGCTCATCCTTCCCCTTTTTTCCCTCCCAGATGGCCCTTTGTTTGCCTGTTCCTCACAGCAAGACCTTCCTGCCACAGTGCCCTCCTCCCAGGAGACCAGGGCTCCCCCCGGCTATGAGCCCTCCCTCTCTCCTCTTTCATTTCCCCGATCTCCCTAACCACCCCAAGGAAGAGCTGCCACCTAACTTTGCTGTTGGTTTTAAAAGAGTGGTGCAAATTTTTAAAGAAAACACTTTTAAATAACGTGCTCTGCAGGCACAACAGGGACTGTACTGAGCTTTTCAGTAACCCCACCTCCAGCAGGGGACTGTAGGTTCTGCTTCCCCTGGCTCAAAGCAGAGAAGAGCGAGGCCACTCTCAAACCCCTGCAAATGTTGCTTCCTGTTTTGCTGTTGATGCAACGACATGAAGATTAATTAGAGGTTGCTTTATGAGGCCAGCTCCTGAGTTGCACTGTTCCATTAACATTTAAGTGCATTTATAAGCAGTCAGATCCTGAACAGGGCTGGAGCACCCTCCTGGAAGGAACTAAAAAAAATTCAGAGAGGAAAAGCTTTAAGCAACCTGATCTAGTGGAAGGTGTCCCTGCCCATGGCAGAGGAGTTGGAACTAGATTATCTTTAAGGTTCTTTCAGACCCAAACCATTCGATGATTCTATGTAGGAGGCCGGCGGGGCGGCCAACCACCGGATGTTGCCCACTGTGAGACAGGTGATGCAGCCAGAGCAAATATCTCCCACAATCTGGCCTCGATGATCAAGCCATGGGTTCCTGTTCACACTACAGATGCGTTGCAACTCACTAAATGTTTATGCATGTGAATTACATCTCCAAGAAGGAGAGGCCCACAGCACTACGCACAAGAGGAATGCACACAAAGACAGAGCCCCTTTGGGAACACATGCCTGCAGCCAGCATCATCACTAGCTAACTCCCACTGTCACGTGCCTGTGGCTGCACAAAGGTATTTAGTTTGATAGCTAGACATAGACATGCTTCTTAAAAGAAACACCCAGTGCTCCGAGAAGCCACCCTAGGTGGTGCCAGCAGGACTCAAAGCAGGGTATGAACACCACTTCAGCATAGCACAGTCACGTGTCTCAGACTACAAGTGTTCCACAACGTGAGCACATCAACAACCATCGAATAAAACCTCCCTCTGAAAAACATCAAGACCACTTCCTCATACTTTATATTAGATATACTGAGGTTAAGGGCAGCTTTTTTTAAGAGTCTATGCTATTAGTTCCTTCATCTCCAGCAATACACAACCAACAGTACACTATAGATGCCCATTTGAGTAAACCCTTGCACACTTGCTCTGTACCTTTCAGGGAAACCCAGTAGTGTTTCCATTTCCTGCGTGTAGCCGACTCCACTTTCTTGTTCTTTTTGTGCACCAGGAAGTTTTTCACTGCCAGAGCACCAGCTTTCCGTACTGTGCCCTGGGCAGCTGTCAGGAGGATGTCGGACTGCCCTGGGGAACTCAGGGTGCCACTGCTCTGCTCATCACTGAGGGCAGAGCCGGCCTCCTCCAGGTTCTCACTGTTGGTGGTGCTCATCTCCAGCTCCCGGCGGAAGTTCTCATACACACCCTGGCGAAGCCCATCACCCGTCGAGCTGCTCCCGCTGTCACTGCCAATGAAAGCCCGACTGGCTGTCGGGGAATAACTTGAATTGGTAGCATTGGAGCGTCTAGAAAGGAGGTCAGTGTCAGTGGCCGCTCCTTCAATCCCGCTGTCAGTGAACTCGCTCCCTTCGCCCGCGTTGACATCCTAGTTGCAAGAGAGAGACAGCATGAGATGAAGAGCCTGGCCAACCCTGGCCTTCTGGAGACACCAACAGAACCCAAAACACTCGAGTGGCACCACATTTCTTCACACCACAATTTTGCCTGGCAGCACTGAAAATCCCTCATCTGTTTTTCTTCTGAAGACAAACAACTGGAAGAAAGGGTGGGGTAGGCCTAACTTCCAGCACAGTTTAGGAAAGACCATTCACACAGGCACAATTTCAGGTGATGCCTCTACAGCCTAAACATTTTGGAACATAAGACACAGCATCATCTGTTTACATTAAGCTAAGTTAACAGTGCTAAAGGTTTTGCAAAAGGAGAACATATGGTAGCAAAAAAACTGGCAGCGTCAAGAAAAGTAGCAATGAACCTACGCATTTTGAAAAGAAAACATTGATATTGTACATTCACACCTACAGTTCAAGGTAAATTTTAGACATCCGAAGACTGTCATTTACAAATTATGTAACTTAAAAGGTACATCTGAAAAATGAAAAAACTGAATTCAGGTTTCCAAGGCTTAGTGACTCAGCTTGCCCCTTGCAACAAGACTAGTGCCCAAAGAGGACTAACCACTACTATCTCAGCACCCAAAGGCATCTGGGACAGTATTTGAAGGAGGACAAATAAAGGCCGAGCCCTGTAAGTAGAGACAAATATCTTATATAAGATAATTGGGAGATGAGAGAGCCAGGAAAGAAAATGCAAAGAGGTGAGAAATATGGTCAAAACAACAAGAATTTCAGCCTCTACCTCTCCTGCAGAGCAGATGGTGCTTGATTTACAAGTTTAAAAAAAAAAAATGAGGAGACTCTGAGAAGAGGTGGCACAGTGCGGTATTTATTTTGAGAGAAAACAAGCTTCTAGGTGTTGATTCAAGCACCAATTTTCTATGCACCCAAGAGCAGTTCTGTGGAAACTGAGAAACTCTCCACTGAGCTCTCTTTGAAACCTTCCTCTGGTGGAGCAAGAGCTGGATGAGGAAACCTTAGGGGGAGGAGTGTTGCTGAATTTGACTAACTTTTAAGGCATTAATTTGTAACGGATGGGCTCCTTCTTTATAAACGCTACCTCTCAAGGGAAACTTGGGAGTCCAGCTGGAAGAATAAGCACTTCCTTTCCCACTCAATGAGCACAGTTATCCTAGTCAGTCTGGTTATTTAATGCAATACATAGTGATAGACAAGCTGCTCTGGACAGGCCAATATTCCTCTCCTCCCACCACATGTGAAAGAGCTGAGCAGAGCTTCCTGTAAGTACAGTCATTTACCCATACAGACCAGTTTTCACAACCACATATTTTTTCCTGCTGTTCCAACACACTTGTTTTTTTGGAAGCCAATTATCTTCCTGTTTCTTGCAACACTGCAAAGGAGGAATATCTGGAGAGGGGAACTGGTGCTGCTCAGAAACCGGTGTTTACAAAACACTGCCGTGAGTGAGTTTTTGCACTCCACCAGGAAAGGCTGGATGGTGTGACTTCTGATGACAACACTCCATCTGAAACCCTGTGCGTCAGGCAGCCAAGACTGGCACAGCCACTCAACACTCACACGCCCGAGGCACTGCTTCTGTGCCAACACAGCTACGTCGGAGTAAACCCGGAGCACCAAAGAACTGAACCAAATGCCCCATGTTCACTGGGATAATTATTCCCATAAAATGATTGGGGTTTGCATTTGGGTTTGGGGCCCATTTTCCTTTGTAACTTTTTTTAAGGGAAAAAGTGAGCCACTCATATAGCATAAATAAATCTGCATTCTGCAGCAAATACTGTGTAACAGTAGCAACAACAATTATTTGCAATTTTAAGATTTTTATTTTAGGTTAATTATTTAATAACTATACAAGCTGGCTCATAATTATTCTATCCATGCCGTACAAAAAGCACATAGTTAATTCCAAAATTTTAGCTGATATAGCTTTTAGGAAGCATACTTCATGCTTTAACTAGAATCAGTCAGTTTAAAAAAAATAAAGAGCTACTAAAGCAGACCACCAACTTGAAGGAGAAAGGATCTGTAATTTTGCCAGACAGTGTATGCGTAAAACTTTCTTGGTGCATTTTAGCAGATGGAGTATTTTTTCAAAATCAGAAGTGCACCCAGTGTTCAAGCACAGTGCTGCATTGCAGGATCTCAAGGTTCCTTGTGCCCAGTGTGACACAGCCTTCTCGTATAATCTTGATGAGACACAGCATTAATCACCGTAGTTTCCACATTCACAAACGAGGATTACGCTTTGTAACTGATACATGGGCATAATAACTCATTATTTACAAAAAAAAGAAAGTTTTAAAATTTCAAAATGAATGTTACATATACTCACGAGCTCAAATTGCAGCACATTCTGCAAACATCTTTATAATCTTCATCACAAGCGATAGGATGGATGGGTCAAAAGATCTTTTCAGCATAATGTTGCAGTCCTGCCCCTAATCTCCCCCTTCTCCCTGCACTCCCTTTCCCTCCCCTAAATACCCGATATCAAAGACTTCTTGCCAACCGATGCAAGGCCTTTGTTAGGAGGAGGGTCTGAGCATGCAAGGGTCAGAACAGTTCGAAACCTACAGCCTACAATATTTTGTTCATGTTCATGAATTATGAAACGTAGCATTGAGTGAGCTTAGCACTTTCGGAAGTCTGCTGTATGAGAAGATCGGTCTATAGGGTTAATAGGGTTAAAAGCATTCATTACATAGGTCTCTGACTTCTGAGTTCCTGCTGCAATGTTAGCTTGTTCTCATCAGAGGGTAAGAAAAGCTCTCAAGAATGAGCCGGCATCTGTTGTGGCCATCTTACAATGCTGTAACTCACATACTGAAGTGTATTCAATTGAGAATTCAGCAGAAAGTACAGAGGTTTAGTATTGTGCTTCCACGGAAATGTGCTGAGGCTGAAAGGGCAGCCCTCCCAAGCCAAGCAACTAAACATTGCAGAGTTTGACAAACACATCATTTGGGGCACAAAACTACTCCTGTGAATTTTCAAACAAGGATGCTGAAAATTAAGCATCACAGCTCACATTATGAGCAGCACAGCTCCTCACTGACAAGATCGATGTGGATACATGGGCTCCTAGCTTTGGAGTCCAGCTTCGAAGAACCTACTGACTTAGCCACCATGCTTTGCCTCGATGCAAAGTGAATGTTGCATAACCTTGATGAGTGCTATTTAAAAATTACTCACGTTTCCTGCTCGAGTTCTCAAAGAGCCCCATGGGCAACAGCAACATCTCTCTCCTCTGAGGAAGACTTATTACCATCCCAGGTCTATGATGGAATGCTCCACAGAGGCTTGCTAATGAAACAGGCATTTCACTCCTTGGCAGAAGGAGTTCCCAGACAAAGACTCTTGAGGCCAAGAGTGAACTACAGAAAGAGCACAACCTTCACTGCTCACCCCTCTGACTCCTGCCCAGCATCTCTGTGTCTCTCCGCCAGGATGCTGATGGCATGTGCCAGTCACACTGTGGGAGCTGGGAGACAGCTGAAGACTGCAGAATTCAAGTTTCTGAAGTCTGCAGTTTTGGACATTATGCACACATTATAACAGATCACCAGCACATTGCTCTGGACTTGTAACTGCTACCATCAAGGGACTCTGTTTTATTTCACCAGTGAAAACCTCCATAAGTTTTATTCAGCTCCATATAAGATTCAGTACACTGCACCTGGTATTTCTATGATTCCATGCTTCTATTTTGCATCTCACCAGAGATCTTGTGTTTTCTATTTTCAGGCTGGCAAATGGCTGTCTCCACAGAAAGGAATATTTTTGCTTGGAGAGACAGACCATCCTAGGAACCAAATACAAGACTGGAACTAAAATCCCCACTGCCCTGCTAAGCGAGGTGTTTACCTAGCTTCAGGCCTGGGAGGACAAGAGGGCAAAGTAAGAGGTAGGTGGAAATCATTAAATTGGTCACACCAAGTAGGAAGCATATAGCAAAGAAAAGAAAGCATATTTCCCCTAAGACAGAGAGGTGGGGGAAGAATACCAGTTCTCAGCATTTTGCAAATACAACAGGTCTTAGTCCATAGAAGGAACAAAGTGAATAAGCACTTTGCCTCTTTGATTTAATGTTGCTCAATGGAAAGCAGGGAGAAAGTCGCATAAAGACCACTGGCTGAAGAAGGGAATTAAACAGGCTTTAGTGACTGTGCTGCACTATGAGAGTGCTTTGATAAGTGCTTTGATAGGGATATAGTAAGTAGGAACACAGCTTCCACCAGGATCTGGGATCTCTGCTGCTGCTGAACGTGATGGAGGAGTGGCACCATGTCTTACACTGGCAGGGCTACCATATAAGTTGTAAATGCTCAGGGTTTGTGAAAAGAGGTTCAGCAGATGGTAATGGAGGGAAAGAGGAGGGAAAGGTGAATGCCTTGCACCAGAGAGATGCACCAGAGAATGAGAAACCAGAGATGGACTGAATGCTGTCATTGTTAACAACAAGAATGCAGCAAGCAGGACACGTGCCAGGCAGGACAGCTACAACAGCCCTAGTAGCATTTGAGTGTAATGAACCGGAATTATCACAGCCCCATCAAATTCTGAGAACAATTTAACTGATGAACCAATTGGGTACAATATTAGTGCAAGTATTAGCAACCCACTTAACAAAATGTTTTTTCCTCACATGAACACCGGGTTTAATGCAAAGCAATCTACTGAGGAATAAAAACGTGAGGCAGGCTACATCACCATGTATTCGGTGCTGTAGCTTCTGCATACTCACATGATACTTATACCTCTGTATGTCCAGTACAGACATATTTGTTTAAAACTTCTTGCTAGATTTAGAAGATATACTGAAAAAAACCACTTTTGCTTCAGCAAAAATGCCTACTTTCAGCTAGCAAGGATCAAGCAAATTGTTTTGGGGCAGGTTCCAGTGTCTTTGTCCCCTTGTTGAACACTTTTAGTACTGGCCTTTGCTAGCAAGAGACCATTGGATGGGATAAGCCTTGCCTAGCTTTCCAGCTCATTAGTGGACACATTCAGTGCTTGCAATAACGATGTACTTAACCAAACTTCCCACCAACAGCACTGTTTCAGACACTACTGAAATAGTTTGATGAATCACTTTCCCCTGCCTGAGTGACAGCAGTGATTCACAGACACTTTGGGCACATGGGACTGATTTACTAGGAAAACTCTTACTTCCCTAATATAAACAGTTCCTTATGTGGTTAATACTTCTTTCTAAATTAACCATTAGATTAGAAGTACTCGTTAGCAAAAGGTGACTGAGTGAGCTTTTTTTCTTGGAAGGGTCTCCCTCCAAGAGAATGCAAATCCTCTGTTCCTCGCCTTGTTTAGCAACAGAGCAATAAGGGGGTTCATATTCAGCAACAGCCTGAAATTGCACATAACCTGTCTGGTTGCTAGTTAGGCAAGCACCACAGAATACATTTAAAAGAGCTGGATAAGCAGCCTGATGGCTTGCATGCTTTTATGTGCCTGGTATCTCTTTGAAGCTCCTATGTAGAAACAGATTGGCCTGATAAGTATTTTTCCTTTCTTTCCAGTATTGACTGTACCATCATCTGATGGTCAAGGTATGGTTAAGATATGACTTGCTCCAAATCAAAATGAAATCCTTTCTTTGGAGTAACTTGATCACCTGGTAATGAATGCAATAGAAGATTTATCTGTCTTGAAAAGAGTAAAAAAGTTCCAAAAAGCAAAGTTAAAATCACAAACTGCAAATGAAACCTGCGTGGGAGAACTGATTTTAAACTTGCAACGGAAAAACACAAAAGCATCTCCACAGCTTGTTCTGTCTGGAGTTTTGAAGACCATTACAAACGCACTGAATCACATCCATGCAACTCATTGTAAAGCCAGAGGGATTATAATAATGACATGAAGGAGATCTGCCACCACAGCAGCAAAGCCCATCAACCACATGTTAGGAGTTGATAGACAAAGGTTTTGAAGATATCTGCAGGCCTGCACAGAACAGCACAGCACTATATAAGAATTAGCCAGCATGCACTGGATCTCCAGCAGGCTTTGGAGAACTAAACTGACAGCCACAAACCAACAAGATCCAACTGCAATTTTCTGTTGGATTGGTTGGGTCTTGTTTACACCTCCTAGGAGGGGCTCCCATGTCCAGTGAAGTACTGTTCCAAGCCAACAGCAATTTGTATGTGGATACCAGACAGAGATGCTGGGGTTTTTACCTCTGGGAATTCACAGAGATTGGATACTGATAGGTGTGAGCAGCTTTGCTTCCTACTTCTGTGCACTCACCGCACTGATGCAACAGTTCTTCAGATGTCTGAAAGGGTTGAAATAAAAAAAAAAAAAAACCCACACCTGCCTTACATGCATTATTAAAGCTGCTCAGAGTGGTTTAACAAGTACGTCTTCGCCATTGTTCTCTGAGATCAAATTTATTCTCAAAAAAAATCAAACTAGCCCAGACCTCTAGATATTTCTCCTTAGCAGTAAGCTTCACTTTTATTGTGAAAGGATGAATCATAGTCACCGGTTTCTGGGCAATAATCCCTGTGAAAGTCTTAAGGCGTGGATTTCAATGGACTTTGGTTCCCAAACTCTTTTGTGAACTCGTCTTGGTGAATGCTATGCAGTGTAATTTGGCACCTTGGAAAGACAGACAAGGTACTGGGTGCCAGGCACCCAGAAGACACTCATATCTCATAGCGGATGGTGTGCATCCACTTCTCTCCTGTGGAACAGGCAAGTAGCAAACAAATTTATCAAATACGCATCAACCCCATTTCCTTTGCAGGCAGCTCTGACATATATGGCTGTTACCTCAATATTACATTTGGGTCCTTAACTCCATGTTGAGCTATGATGTTAGCTTGGTGCCTTGAAGACAGAGTTTGGGAACATTTTTGGTTCTTCACTGACTTCCTAGACATTTTTCAGCTATATAGGCCCTTCCAGAAAGATCACCTTAGTAGACCACCATGCTTCCCCAAGGAGCCTGGTTTTCTTAGCTGACTTAGATACCTTAAAGGCAAATCATGGACCCAATGGGACTCCTGCAGCAGTCAGTTAAGTACAGTCCTGGAAGACTTGTCAGCTGTGAGACAGAAAACGTTGAAAATGAAACTGTCCCCTATAAAGCTACAGAGAAGTAACTGGGTCAGCTTTACCCTTTTCTCCAAGGTACTGTGCAGAACTCTTCAGTGACTCAGGGCAGTTACAGCATCAGTTTGCAACCTGTTCAAATTCAGAAAGCCAGTTTTGCATCCCTAAAAGCTAAAATATAATCTAAAGAGAAGGGGGAGGATGTTTCTGTGATGTTTCGATTTTGCTTTTTAATAACATGAGAGAAATCCAAGTCTGTGAGAGAACACACAAAGAACAATAGGGCCCTAAGCACCACCATGGGACATGAGCAAACTACCTCTTCCCTGGATTTAGCACTAACTTTTAGGAGGTGATAAAGGATATAATACCATGAACGAGAATCAACCCATAATCCAGTAAAGCCTCTTGCAGTGTGGTCCCTCCGCACAGATCTGTGCAGATCAAGGGTGGTGCCCACCTTCCATCCCCCAGCAGTGGGAGGAAGTCTCAGTTCTTGAGTATAAGTGTTTAATCCCTCTGTTTCCAAATGATATGCTGAGGATCCCCCAAAACTTACCTTGCCTTCATCTTACTGGACCACCCAGATGAAGGAAGTTTCTAGAGGGTCTGAGCTAACCATAAACTAATGCAAGCAGTCTAACCATGCTGGAGTTAACTAAACAAATGGCAATATGCCTAACCTAAATCCTTGAAGTAAAATACAGGATTAGGTTACTTTTTGTTCACTCAGTGCCAAGAAAAGGCAATTCTTTTTGAGAAATCTAACGGGCGAGAAGTGAGGAAGGGGGAGAGCTGCTAGAACCATAGCTTGAAATCAAAACATATCATCTGGGAGATGTTCACCTGAACGGTCACCTAACTTAAGGGAGCAAGGAAATGTCTGGAATGATGACTAGTCACAGTATCACATCCTGAAGGTCTCAGAAAAGAAACGTTTCAATGGAGCACTTCACTGGAAAGGATCACTACTGCAAATCGCATCCATATAAGTAAATACAGCCCAGCAAGCAAGCAGCTGGGGCAACCTGTCTGTGATTTTTAAGTGGAAAATAATTGAAACTACAAACATGCAGTGTGTGTAGCTTTACAGAGAATACAATTATTGCCAATGTAACAAGCACTTCAGATATATAAATTAAAAAGTCCTACTGTTTGAAAAAAAAAACATGCCTGAATGGAGCTATATCAGACATCAGGACTGCTAATTTGCTTTCCACTGGCTTCAGACCAAGAGTGAAGGAAGAAAAGCAAATTAAGATCTTCAAAAGAGTATCATAATATTTGCCAATGCAGACCAAAACACTCATTTTCACATGCTCCTTTCCCCGACAATATTGGGGCAAAGTTTGTGCTCTGAATGGATTGACTGCTTTTTGCTTTCAAATATCTCAAACAGGCGATAGATGATCTAATATCTCACCCATCTGTGAAGGGCAGTCTGGTGACAGAGCAGGGAAGACCTCGGAGCTCAGGTTTGAAGTCCAATATCCAAGCTTTCCTCCAGGCTCAAACTGAAGGGGCTTCCATTTAGTCAGCTTATTTGACCTAGTCATTAACCGGGTCTTGTCATTCAGACCTACCACACTGGCAGCCAGCAGGACCCATGATGTGGATTCACAAGCCGTTTGGTGCAACCTTGGGCTGCCACCAAACTGAGTTGATACCCCTTGCCCCTAAGCCCTTCTCCACCCCCTCCTTTAACTTGGTGTTCTGTGGCTAGCAGCTGAAATCAGAGATGTTTTGGTTTTAATAGGTTTGTTTGCCTAGAGGCTTAGCAAAGTGACCAGCTGACCTGTGCTCTCCAGTGGGATTCGAGTCACCAGAACCAAACCACCTGACTCAATGAACTCCAGCTTTTGGAGATTCTGAGCACATCTCCGGCTATATCAGAGACTTTGGGAACAACCTGTTTGAAAGGTACTATGGGACTGCAAGGACAGGGGCTCACATCAGTGAGCTGCACACTCCAGCAGAAAACCAGTAACATCTTACTTTCAGGCACTTAGTACACTATGTATCATTTATTACAATTTAATGATACCTGACTTTGTCTTTATTTTTTTCCTCGATTTCATACAGAGTCAAACAAGTAAGATTAAAGGTCTGGGTTAATCTGAATAAGAATCACATTTAGGTTGAAAAGAGCAACATTTTCCAATCTACAAACTGAGAGGTACAGAATTATTTTAATAGTAGCAGAGCTTCAACTGCTGAAGATACTCTGCCTGGAAAAGTGATGACCAAGGAGTAAGGCTGTTAAGGTCACAAGTGTTATTTAGAGAGTGAACAGGATGCAGTGGAAGCCAGAGGGAGAAAATTATTTCAGAAAAGAGAATTCATGGGGGACAGAACAACCCAACAGTCTTGGATGCATTCCTCACTCAGGAAGACTCAAATCACTAATTTTCTCGGATCGGGAAAAATGTCCTGAAGGAAAGTTCACTCCATACTCTCCCAGTTTCTTTTTTCCTTTATTCTCCTGATGACTTTGTATTTGGGGAACAAGGTACTGGGCTGGATGGTGCTTTCATGACTGACCCAGTGTGGTTCTTTTGTATTTTGAGGTTATATTCTCTATGCCATGAAAACATTTGTGAAAAAGTTTTATACAACTCAAAACCAAGTATCAGCTCTTTGGAGTTTTGCCATCCTACAGAACATAATGAAACACTATAACCTGTTACAAAATTCCCTGAGATAGTAAAAAAATAATATCGACTGGAAAGATATTCTAATTTTAGACTTTTTTTCAGACAATTCTGATCTAATTCCCACAAAACCTTTGGGTTTATCTCCTGCGTATTCTGCAAAATTTTTTTATATAAGATTTTTTTTAAGGCTTGAGATCCCAAATTCCTTCAGGCTACCTACAGAGGCCTAAAAATAATTATAAACTTGAAAATCACACAAAAGGGGATTTAATGTGCCAAGGACATAGTCTGGGGCTGGCGCTGAAGGAAGCGCAGTTTCCAAGTCAGTCAGACAGGATGCTTCTTCACTCTCCCCCTGCTCAGCTCCCCAACAAACACTGGATGGAAGACACTGTAAAAAAACCTTCACTTACCCTGCAGTTGAGGGATATCTCATCGCCACTTCTTCTCTAAAGTTATGTAAAAAACTTGGACTGCACCATTGTAACATTAGCACTGGAATTGAGCTTTCCAGAGGAAACCATGAATTGGGCTATAAAGCTCAGAGAGGAGTGAGCCACCCTTCTCATGTGAGTGGTTGACCACACTGAAATGCCTTGGCCACCATGTCTCCTAGGACACACATAGGAGTCACACCGTGCTCTAAGAACTACTTGTAAAACACCATCACTGCCCTGGAAGAGACAGTCCACCCTTAGCTTCACATTTACTAGGAACAATTCTGAAATGTCTTCCCCCACAAAGCACATACCAGCACTGGAAGCCTGGAAGTCTCTGGCTTTGATGGCCACTGCCATCACCACCTCAACCATCATGAAAACCAGATAGGAAGGAGTGGGGCCTGCAAGGCCAGGGGCAGCAGCAGCTTAGGTATGGCTGGCTCATGTCTGCAGAAGACATTCATGAAAAGACATGCTGCTGGCACCATGGCCTGGCAGACAAATTTTGCCACACAACCAGAACATCTTCTCTAAATACAAGATGTCTTCACTTGACTGCCTCTGTATCAGAGTTTAAAATGTCAAAAGAGTTACACAAAGCTGTATCCCTTCTTTTGGTAGTCTTGAGAAAAGAACAGTAAGAAATTATCCACAGAGGAGGAACATGGAGTAAGGAGGCGGCAAGACGAGCCTGGAATTGGCACAAAATCATATCTCTAATTCCCCTCCTGAAACTTCAGTTAGGGCTCATAACATCAGGGGAGCATAAGATTACATTAGTCTCTGAACATCCATCAGGAGGAGGAGGGAATCTCCTGCAGGCAGATGTGTAGCTGCAAGCAGGACACAACAGGGCCATCTGGATCCCAACACGCAGATTGTAAGATCCTGGGGATCTCACAACTCGCAGTCAGAACAAGCTGTATCCAACCAGAGCTTGTCTCCCTTCAAGCATAAACGGGTGAAAATGTCAGCCAATTAAGCTTTCTCCACCTACATCGCATCAGCTCCAAAAGCCAAACAGGATCCCAGCAGAGCTCTCCAGGAAGTCTCGCCTCAGCAGATCTGAACCCTTAATGTTAAAATGTTACGAAAAACAGAACTGCTGTGTGGGTGCCCCAAAGCCACCCTGTGAATATTAATCACTTGTGCATATCGAATATAATTGTCTCTCCAGTATTAAAAAGCTCTCCTTCTCAATCAGTGGAAAGTGACTCCCACAGATCAATTTAAGGTTTAAATTTGGAAGGGAGAGATTTTCTTTCTTTCTTTCTTTCTTTCTTTCTTTCTTTCTTTCTTAATCACATACTTGTAAAGAACCCTTGATAAAGCATTATAACAAAACACATACGGCTGTGATTCCAGCATCTCCTTTCTGTGATACATTCAAGGATGCATTTTCCCAGTGGCAGTGGTCAGCAAACCACAAAAACTACAGCTGCTGACAACTTCTAATAAATTTAGCCTTTGTAAAAAATATGACGTACATACAGTTGAACATGCATATAACTGTGGCTGAATTCAAGAATCAAACAGAAGGGCACAAAATGATTGCCGTGATCTCAACCTTACCCTGTGCTCAGCCTCTCCTTCTTTCAAAGATCTCTTTGGGAACTAAACTGGTCAAAAGCTATCTGCAAGTGTCTGTCAGGATTTCTAGCACCAGGGCAAGCAAGACTGAAAATCATGCAAATATCTCAGCTACAACTTTCTAAAAACTGAAAAAAACCCTACACTGGCAAATAGAAACCCAAATTCTTGTGAGGATAAGCAACAGTGATCTGAGCTGAAACCTCACTCCTGGCTATGAGGCTCAGTTAGGTGACTTTGAAAAAGGGAGCTACCTCTGCACTGTTGAATAACACACGGACAGTAACAGGTCACTGGCCTGGAAGTTAAGAGGAAAAACTGTGGCCAGCACCATATTACGCTTGGCATTAGGTCAACTTTGTGCAGCGCTTCTGCGGCCTTAAGAAATAAATATTATTTTGTGGGATCAGGTTGGGGGGAGGCAGTTCAAAAGGCTGGAAAAAAAACGTGAAAGCTTTGCCTCAGTCCACTAAATTGTTTTATAGCATGCAATGTTTTACAGCGTGGGGACTGGGGACACATATGGCAGGCTCTGGGGCAATGCTCAGGGCGGTCATCAAGAGTGTGAAGCCCGCTGAGAAAGTGTTGAAAGATTGGGAAAGGCACAGAGAAGCAGAATTCCCCAAACTGTGATCAAGTACCAGCTGTCACAGGTCAAAACAGTGCCAAGGAGCACAGTAACAGCAAAGGAGTAAGACCATCAGCTCTGCATCTCAGCTTCCACCATCTCAGGTACGGTAAACACTATGCTTCATCACCAGGGGTGTGAAGATGAACAAAATGCAGAGACATTGTTGAACTGGGGACCTGGTATGGAGACAGGCTGGTAGTTTCCCTTCTGTCACCCCATCCAAAACCACCTCATTAGGTTCACCAAGGAGCTGGTCCTTTTACTTTGTGTGCAAATTTGTTTTTCCTTTTTGCTCTAGTTATCAAGCACATAATGACAGTCATTTCCCTAAGCTTGCTAAAGGTAGGCTTCGGCTAACATGACTTCATTGCTGAAAAGTATCTTATATTTACTGTATGCTGCTAGGATTAAAGACTTGGAAAGAAATTTGACCTTTCCAAAGCTTTAATTTTCTTGAATTTTTACATGGTAATAATCATTGCTGAGACTTGTTATAGCCACCATTGCCAAGCTCAGGAGACACATCTAGTGAAACCAGCTCCACAAAGTATAGCTGAGGCCTCTACAGAATGGTACACAAATTTGTGACTTTCACTAAGTGCCTCAGAGAAAACTTCTTAATGCCAAAACAGGCATCAAGAAGAAAAACATGCTTTGCTGTTCATCTGCAATGTTGCCCTCTTTTTCTTAAATACACTTGAAAGAGTGCTGGAGGCAGCAGTTGCACCTAACAATCTTCATGAGAGTGGTTACATTCAAGGCTACCAAAAAACATTCTTTTTTTTGTTTGTTGTTCTCTTGCTTTTATCCTGCACTGCCTTTATGGAGCACCAAAGGGTTTCTGCACTTGCACCATAAAAATACCTCCAAAAATTAAGAGTTGATTTTGAAGCACAAAGCTGCTGCTATGGAACGCTGCAGCATCTGTTTTAGCATGCTATTTTTATATTTAGAAACAGTGCATCTCCACAGATCAAGCACAGCCGGTAAGTCACTCAGCAACCCCTTCCCATCAGCTCTCACAAATCAGTGCCAGTCAGTGGTGGGAGACCCACTCCTCTTGCCCTCCAACAGTCCTCCACACTTCCACAGCCCCACGCTTCCACTACAGCACGCTACAATATCCCTGACTCGCACTGCCCAGCCTGGTATCTCTAATGCTGGTGTCCTGCCAGTGGCGCAGCCCAGCAGCAGGTCACGAGCATGCTGGCCTCCGACCTTGATGCAACGTGCTGCTTTTCTCTTTTTCTGGGTCACGTGGCGTGCTGTGTGTACACTGCACGGCATATGTAGGAGAAACCACGCAATAAAATCAGGGGAGCCACTGAGGCATGCAGTCTGGAGCACAGCTCTGACCTGCGCCGTCAGACTGTTTCATCTGTGTCCCCCAGTCATGTTTCTGAGCCAGTGCCCAAAGCTAGAAAACAATGCATGTAAAAATGGCCACAGCCAGCCTCTTCCATTAAGCATCTGGACCACTGCTCCAAAAAGGTCCAGCAAGACAGCCAAATGAACTTAAACTGAGCACAACATGGCCACGAGTATGCTACGTATGGCTTATACTGGGGGGCAGGATTTGTAGCTCCTTTTTCCCCCTCTCTAAGAGTAGTCTGCCACTTAACTGTACGGCAAATTGCTGTTTGCGGCGTAAGGTGGTGCTGTGTAACTCGATCAGGCAGAACACAGCCAAGAAAAGCAAAGCAAAACATAATAAAGACCCAACTGCAGCCGTCAAAGCAAAGGTCGTAGAATCAGTGTTTGGAGCGCAGGAGGGGCATCAGATGGAAAAGCTCATCTTGGCTCTGTGCTAACTGTTAAAAGGCTGAAGAGTACGATGTCCTCCCTGTCTAGGAGCAGCAGCATCTTCTCCATACACCTACAGGCCCCTCCATTCTTCAGTTTACAGCAGCTGACCACTGCAGCTTGCAGAACTGGCAGTCTCCTGCGAGGGGACCGCACTGGTTTTGGATGATGTTTTGCACAGATGTGAATGCCAGCTAACTAGAGGAGTGAAATTTCAAGAGTGTTTATGACAGCAAGGAGGGGAAACACTTGCAGGTTTCTTCTTTGCTTCCAGCCACAAGAGCTGAGGAGTGCTTGCACATGTGTGGAGGGTGACAGAGCAGGGAGAGCAGAGAGGGAAGACACAAACCAACATGCACAAGCTCCACCAGTGGAGTGATCAGTTTTGGCAGCTGCCCTGGGAAAAAAAAGGCACTGTCAGCACTGCAAAACACACAGGAAAATCTTTAACTGGCAAACGCACATCTAACTTTTCCAAAGGCATTGAAGAGTGGAAAAGGTCCAGAGTTGCAGATAAGGAAGGGAGCAGTGATGGGATGAAGCCAGCTCCAGAGATCAGTTAGTTCAGCTCTCTCCTGGACATAGCCCTTTTTCTGGAAAGGGCGTGCTGAAGGAAAACAGAGCCTGGAAGAACCTGGAATAGCTTTATCTACAGACACAGCTTAGCAAATGCCACACGCTTCCATTTTAAGTAGAAGAAAACTGCCTTACCTGAGTAGTTTTTGCCCTTCTGCCTTGCATGCTGTTACTATGGCTAATTTGTGGGTTGGTGGCCCCTTCAGAAAGGCAGTGGGATTTCCTACAGGGCAGTGTATTGTAATTACTGTAGGAAGGTGCATCCTCAGCAGTAACCGATGACATCTTATGGCTTCCAATATCCAGGATGTCGGACACTAAATTCCGGCAGTACCCTCCAAAGGCATTTCGTGGGCCTCCGTTGACGGTAGCACTCGGAGTTTTGGGGGAATACAAGTCACTCATAGAGTTGGCGCGCTGGCAGGCAACCAGTGGCTGGGGGCTGTCACTGGCCTCGGTCCCCTGGGTATTCTCGGTGTCCTTCTCCTCAGCCAAGCCCAGAATTTCCTCATTGCTTGTTAAATGCTCCTGACTGAGGTCAGAAAGTGAAAACTCTAAGCTGTCCTCGCGCCAGATGTCGGCTGATTTGGAGCGCTTCTTTTTGAAGCTGGCCGTCTCCATGAAGTTTGTCCCATTGGCCGCATATCGATGTGACCTCCCATTGCCTTCTGCCAGGAATGGTGGCTCATCCCCATAAAGTCTGCTCTCCTCTGAGTCAGGCATGCTCTGCACAGAGGCGGCCGTGAGGACGGTGCTGCTGTCCACACTAGGGGTGACAGAAGAGTCAGTATGGTAGGAAACAGGCCGTAGGCCCATGTCCATGCGGTCCACCCAGATGGGGCTTCCAAAGTCTTCTAGGTTGGCCTCCTGGGCAAAGGGCTCCAGGCCGTTCTCCGCCAGGGACTGAGGGATGCTTGGTGTGCTGCTAGAGCGGGTGCTCACTTCTGAGTTACGGTGGATAATTTTTCCAGAAGAAGCATGCCGCGTCCGGCGAGATGCTTTATTGGAGAGACGAAGTGAGCGGGAAGTATGCTTGCGGCCCAGGCTGGTGTGTTTGTCTCCATAGAAGGCGTGCTCTACGCTCTGGCTCTCCGCGTTTCCCATGGCGTCACAGTCTGCAAAGGGAGAGAGCAGGGACTGTTGAAGGCAGCAACCAAACACACAGGCAAGAAGACACACAGGTATCCCAGAACACCCAAAGCAGCTTTTTTTTTTTTAATGAACCTGTCTCAAAACCTACACCACAGCTTCCCCTGGGTCTCGCAGGACGTGCTTTAACAGCAGCAACTAATGTCACAGAATTAATTAAGAGAGACAGCAACTGTATCAGCAAACTTATAAATACAACTCAGTTAAAGCAGTATGTAGGAAAAAGCCAGACCATAACTATGCTGGTGTAAATGGAGAGCATAGCAGAGGGAAGGATTGAACCTTGAAGCTTCATCCAAACTGGAGCCAGTTTACCACCAAAGTGCACTGGCAATCGCTGCTCTGCATATATTCATTTGACTCCTAGTATTACCTAATCCTTCGCAATTCCAGCCAACACTCCAAGCTCAAAAAATCAACAGCTACTGTTTACTGCATGTAAAGATACCAAAAGGAGATGGATATATGCCTTCATCTGATATTTCATTTTTTTGTTTGCTAGGAACTGCGAGCTGAAGCACCACATAGCAAAGTACAAATTCATCTGTTCAGCAGAGAGTTAATGATAGGTTTGATTTCTGGAACAAAAAAACAGAGCAACATGAAGCAGGTACAGAGAGCCCCCACACAAGAAAGCCATAGTATGAAAAATAAATTAGCATGAGTGACTCACGCTATACAAAAATAACCTTTCCTTCCTACTCACTCTGAAGCAGATAGTTAGATCTAAGTGCTTTGATCTAGCAAAGGGAAAAGCGAGCTGGAACTCAGGGACTGGGTTTCTTGGGTTTCTGTCCCCATCTCAGTACCCAGCCTCCTGCATTATTCAGTTGCTCACGTCCTGCCATGAAACAGTTTTCCCATCCAGAAGACAGAAGTGATGATCCGGATTCAACCTTGTAAAACACATTGAGGTCTATTATCTCACTCCACAAACGTCAGAAATACTTTACCAGTAATATTGGCTCCTTCTGGCCAAAGAGGAAGATGAAGAGAAAGAAAAGTAAATGTTAAAGTACATGACCATTCAAAATTAAATAGGAGATCCTGAATTACATGCAAGACAATTATATCTACATAAACAGTCTATAAATCTTCAACAGAAACGACAAGGCAAAACTTGCTGGTTTTGAGGTATTTCTATTAGTCTCGGTTGAAAAAAAAATGCTGCCCTGACAGTAAAATAATCTAGAATTTTTCATTTCTTGGGGCAATTTCCTCTCCTTTAGCAGGATGTGCTGGTGAGTATTAAGCCAAACGCTGACAGAATAAAACTGATAGTGTGTTTTCCCTCACTATCTAAAGACACACTATTCCTGCTTCACAAAACTACATTATCCCTACATAAATTACACAGAAAGTGAGCAATCAATTGCACAGTTCTGCTGTAGATTGCCCTGGATGCATACGGTGGGACCAAACTTCTGCAGTGACACTTGCAACCACAGTCAGAGGACTGCGCTTCCCTACTCTTCTACTCAGCTAAGCAGATCATGTCTGAGGCTAAAAATCTGTTCAGTGCTGAAACTATGGGCACGTCCAGAAATATCGGGACATTTCAGTATCTAAAACAAATATAATTCCATGTTAAGTAAACCATAGCAGGAAATATCCTTCATCTACTGAAATTAACAGCTGAACTCCCATGGACTGTCAAGAGACTTGGTTATCATGCATTGTTTAGAAAAATAAATGTACTGAACAGAGGGCAGGATTTAATCTAAAAAAAATTACAGCATTATAAATCCCTAGATAGGGTTTATTATTCTTTAAAAGCTACAGCCCTTTGATATGAGCTGGACTGAAAAACAAACGTCAGCTAGTTTTTGCTTCTAAAACATTTTATAGCACAAAATCTGCATTTTGTCTTCCACACTGATGTCTAAAACCAGATCTCAACATTCCCCATCTTGCAAAATAAATCCTCTTGGGATAGTGCTTTAGGCTGCTTTGATTTTTAGTTTCTTGCTAACTACGCTTTCATTTGACGGGATTTCCACTGGCTGCAAAACCGATCAGAGCATGCAGCCATTTATCCCGTCCCCAGCCATGCAACCATCATTTCAATATCTATCTAAGGACAAAAGGCAGTTTTAAAGTCCTCTTGAAACCCTGAACGATTGAAGGCCAGCTCTTTACCTTCAGAAACAGAGCTGCCATAGGGCAGGAGCATTCCTCACTCACCATGCGGCAAAACACATTTGCTGATGAAAACCGCTGAGCAGCACAGCTATGGAAAGCTGTCCTGTGCCATCACCTTGATGTAGTCTTCCTGCACACCAGGCAAAATTTCACCCAGTCAAAAAGTAACAGAACCCCAAATGACTTGGTGAGGAAAGGAGCAGCAGCTCCGGCTGCATCCCATGTGGAAACTGTCACTAGACGTCCTGCCCTGGAAGGAGGAAAGACTTTTCCCTGCAGACAGCAGCAGGAATGTTTACTGAGTGATTTCACACAATAAGAGGTATCTGCTAGATACTGGAAAGAAGTGTCAGACTTCAAAGTAAAGAGCTGTCCCTTTTTAATTCTGTGGATTGGCACTTTAGGTGAGGACCTATTTGCAAATTCCAAAGATGTCTATCTATGCTGCCATTAGCCCATACCTCAGTCCTAAACCCAGGAAGAGGCCTTACCCTACTCCCACTGATTTCCCCCACATTACATTGCAGGTTCACAGGAATTCTCCGTGGTGGGTGCAAGAGGGCTGCAGGCAGACATGGTGCAGCTGATCCAGCTGCAGCAATGTGAGACACTGCCACCCCTGCAGTTTGTCACCATCCTCTGGCAGAGGCCATCTCCTCCCGGGGACACTGGACACAACTGGCTGAGCACACCTCAGGTGGAGACAGTCAACCCTGCTGGGTCAAGCAGAGGTGACCGTGTGGGGGGTGCCCGTGACCAATGGCTCCCCCTGGAAGGGACCCCCATCCTACCTTCTCACCCTCATTTTTGCCTCCCATCCGCATTCCTGGCTGAGATTTTCCACCCATTACCCTGAACCAATTAAGGTGTTCATGCAGCAAGTCCACTAAAATGGCAGAAGAAAGTCCAGGGGGGAAAAAAGAATGCTTTATTAGTTTGTTTTTGTGGAGACAGTGAGCTGAACTGGCGCATGTCAGAGGCAGCACACGGGTGCCCTTTTGGGGGCACAGCAGAGTGAGGATAAAGCAGCACAGCTGGACGGCAATGTGGGAGCCAGGGAAGAGGGGACAGTGAGTGGCACCTCCCCCCACTTTTTGGCAGCAGTGAGCTGTTAGGTCAGCTCAGGCAGATGTGGAAAGGCAGCCCCAAAACATGTTAAACTGCACAGATGCCGGAATCCTCAGCTAGCAGGAGCAGGCACTGGGCAGGGGAAGGGAGCCCCAGTCTCCCCCTCCCAAGGGCAGCGGCAGACACCCTGGGGCAGAAATGTCTTAAACTGCTCCAGCTACAACTGCCAGATGCTGCCTGTCTACAGCTTAACTGAATTTAGCACACTCAATGAAAAAAATCTGTATCAAATTAAGAAAATGAGTAATGTTAATGGGAGCTGCACACAAACACTGGTAGGACAAAGGCTCCCCTTGTTAACTCACCCGCCAAATCCAAAGGTGACCATTAAAGACCTATCAAGGTACCACCAGGATAAACCATAAATCAAGTGTGACATGTCTTGATGCTTTAAACAGGTCTGTCGCACTTGACCAAGGACTGTGAGCGTCAAAAATCTGTTCTGAATTATTCTCCAAAGCTAGCAAAGATTTGCACACGCAGTCCATGCATTGCAAGCAGAACTAGTTGGAAATTTTTCAGTAGAACATGTTGGTTCATCAAAACTCAAACTTTTTCAGGGAATAAACTGCTTTTGATGAAATGCTCTTCTGCTCCAAGAGGAAGAGATTTGAAAACTGAAGCAGGGAAACAGGCACGTCTCCTGGAAGAGGCAACAGCTCAGTGACTCAGTTGCTTGCTGATGAGGAGGAAGATCTAGATTCCTATCAGCAGTCCAAGTCAAGCAAATGAGGGGTGGCAACTTGTTCTTCCACATCCTCAAGAGGCAGTCTGACCATCAAGCTATCAGCTGCTCTGGGAAAGGGGTCTCTTTCCCAAAAAAGCTGCTCTTCTGTGGTTCAAAGCAGGGAAAATGTCAAAATTATGGAAGTCTTCCAGGGGCCAGGAAAGTCACCTTTTAGCCAGCTTGCACATCAAGAGACAGTGCAGGGGTTTGACTCGTTTCATTTTTAAAACACATAACTTAAGATCGATATCAACAGAATACAAATTCTGCAGGAAAGCTTTGGAAAATACAGTCTTCCCTATATCAGCTAACCTAGACAAGCAGCCTGACCTCTAGCTGAACTGCTGAGATTTTGCTGGATGAGTCTTACATGAAATGGTTACGTATAGAAATGATCACATTTTAGATGAACAATGATGAAGGCTCCCTCAGAGAATACCATTTTCTTTGAAAACAGTAATTTTCCTTTCTTTTCCCTCTTACCCCAATATTAAATGTCTTAATGTAATTAGAAAACCTAAACACTCATTTCAATTAAACCTATTTACTAATTCTCTAACTTGCAAAAAGCTGGGCCGTTATATTCCAGAAGAAAATCTGAACTATATTAACTTTCCAACCAAATTTGAAGCACCTCGCAAGACAACAGATTGCAAATTTAAAATTAGATTCTAGTGGGAGGCCCCGGTGACAAATCTGTATTTTTCTCCTGGAGCAGCGCTTGAAGGCTTTGAGAACCAGAACAATGATTAAATCCAGAGCGAGCAGTGAGCCTACAGAAATAAACTTTCGCTAAAATCTGCCAGCCAACAACAAAGATTTTTACCGAACTCACAAGAACCACATAGAAAAATGTACAAAACTAATAACCAAGTGTGAACATACACATTTTATTGTAATTAAAACATGCTTTTTCAAAAGGGTAAGAGAGAGGCTGGAATTCCACAGTAAGCCTTTGAGTTTCTCAGAAACTCCAGCAGCATATTTAATTGTTTTCAAATCAGAACCTTTTAACCAGACATTTCTTTTTTTGTACACCACTCCCACATATGCTAAAGTATGGTATGGACTCCAAAAAGGCCCTGCAGGCAATTCAAATAAGAGGAAGAGAGAGAGAGGAAGGGATGTCATCAGTAGCTGCCTGATAGCCATTCAAACGCCTTTGTATTGCTAAACGGGTGTAACCATAAACCGCATGCATCTTATCCAGTTTTTCCCCCTCCCTCGAACAATTACACAATACAGCAAACGCCTAAAGCAAAATATACGGACACACATGTACCTTCCGAAGCAGTACTGGTATCCAGCGCAACCTTCCCCAAGAGAGATGTGGCATTTAGAGGTATAGAATTGCAAATGATACCAAAATGAACAGTTACTGGGACTGCAGAAGCTGTCAGCACCTGCCACTCAGCGACTCCATTACTCTCACGTCAGAGTCTATGACTATATGCCAAAAACCTGGGGAGAAAGAAGGGAGAGAAAAAAAAAATCAGACAAAGGGTTAGCAGGAACAGCTACACACGAGGACATCTTCTGCGAGACCCTGTTACTGTTACTTACCTAAGAAACACTATGCAATACAGCATGCAAATGCTGTGCTTAAATTTGAATGATGAAATCTGATGATGGCAGAATAAATGAAAATCCTAGTCAAGCCCAAAATACCGAACATGAAGAGTTCCTCTTCCCATCACCTCATACAATAAAAATCCCCACAGACATCAACATGACCCTGCTGAGGACAGTCTGTTGCAGGCAGGGCTAGAAAATATCAGGTCCAAAACCACGCCTGCATCTGAAGACAATCATCAAGAAAGGCATCTTCCAATAAACCAGGGTTTAACTCCTGGCAGCAACAGAGGACCTGACTGTCCAGGGAACAGGCCCGAAACTGGAAGACCTCAGAGGATGTTTCTCTGCACAGATTGTCTAATTTACGAAAGGGGCGGTTATCCAAGTAGGGATTTCATTAACATTTTTCAAGGGCGAAACAAACACGTAGGGCAGAGCATTTGCATGCATTTTTGTGCACGGTGAAAGGGCTGTTGGGTTAATTGCATTCACTAAGGCACAGATACAAGAGACCAGTCTGCACTTATTTAGACCCAAGTCATAAGAATAGTCCTCGAGTTGCACACGTGTGCACTCGTGTGGGTACTAAATCCCAGCCCTTTCTTGACCTCCCTTGCAAGTGCACCAGCTCAAGCTCCAGCCCTGTGAGATACCAAGAACCACAAACTCACTAGAAGGTTGGGTGCACTGCCCAAGCCAGCTCTCAAGTTACCCAACTCCTTCTCCCAGCCAAACACTGGCAGTGAAACATCAATTCAACAGTGCACACAAGGTTTTGAGAGTTATAAACTTTTCCAAAAGTCTCAAGGAAGAAAAACCTCATAAGACATTACTGATGTCCTTCACGTTATTAGAGCTGCTTGGTGGGGAAATTGTGATCCTCGCTTCTGGCTGGATTCTCAAAAGAGAGTCACCAGCTCCTTTCTAAATTAAAAACATTCTCATGTTCTCTCTCCTCCTTCCTGTTCCCCTCTCTGCTCCCCACCTCCCCTCTTCCCCCAAGCTGTTGGTTGAGATCTGAAAAGCAGTTCATGAATTGCTCAGGAGCTGGCAGAAATTAATAAAATGAAGCTCATTTATATTGAAATGGACTCATTACCATGCCAGCTGCCAATAATTTGCAAGACTAGAAACTTGCTGACAAACAAGGTCCTATAGGCAAGAAGCTTCCCACCTGCATCCACTGCACAATAAGCAACCTGCGATGTGCGTCCCTTACCTCCAAAGAAAATGTCATTGCAACTATCTTTTTTTCAGAGCTGCCTGCTGCCGCCCCAGAAACTTGTCCAAAAGAAGAAAGAAACAGGCACAGATGAGTATTATCAGTTTTTCCACCCTCAAGCAGCTGTTGAGGAGTTTGTAACTCACTCAGAAAAATCTGCTTTGGGTTGAAGCAAACTCTGGTCACTTCTGTGAGAAACCAACTACAACGTCACCCACTCCACACACTGCCTGTGCTTCTCTGCCAAAACTCATTCTCCTCTTACACTTTTGTCGGGAAGATCCAAAGTAGACGTTTACAACTGGATACTGGATTATCCAAAAACTCGTTATGCTCCAACACATCCGTAGGGCTGGCAACAACCCTTGCCACAAACAGATGAGTACTGTGCATACATGGCTCCTCCAGAAGAGAAGGATTTATGATTACATACTATTTTTTTCCTGAAAAGCTTTGGTCCTATTAACTTTTACAACTTGTAGAGTCTTTCCCATATGAGATCAAGTCATACTTTTCAAGGAGAATATCAGGTTTTCATGCTTCTCTTTGTCTGCCATTAATATGCACAGGAACAGTCCTCAACATCATGCTTCCTGCCTCATCCCAACAGTCCAGGCTCTGTTGCAGCAGAAATTCTGGAGGTCTGCAGTGCTGAAGCAGCCTCAGACGAGGACTTCCCTCCAACAAGGTCTTGGCAAAAGGGGATGCCTGTCCTCCTCCATCAGGAGGAAAGGCAGAAGCAAACAGGAGCACAGTCCCATGGCTTGCTTCTCAGTACAGCTTCTCAGTACAGACTCCTTCCCCTCACAGGACACATTTACTCCCGTGGACACTTGCTCTGTCAGTGGAGCCTGATCGAGGGGGAAGCTGACTACACCTTCAGACCACTGGTAACTCACCAAGTTAACTATTCACATGGTAGAGGAACAGTTGTAAAAAGACACACATGGAACAGTTCATCTAATATAAATTTTTACACTTCTACGCTCAAGACAAAATACTCAGTCTCTGAGCAGACTCCTGCAAGCATGCATACACATGCACACATACATATACATCTGTGAGACATGTATCCGTGCATGTATGCCAATGTCTACATACATCAATGTTACTCCACTTGTTCTTTGAAGGTTTGGAAGTAGCACAGCTGTATTTATTTCATAGCCACAAAAGAGTGCCTTGAAAAATCAGGCCAAGGAGTTCCCACAGGGCTCATCACACAGTAACTTAAGTCAATCCAAATGGAGGAAGCTCGCAGCAAACCACCACGAATGGATTAAATGAATACATAGTAGGGAAGTAGAATATATTAAAGGAATACCTTGTTATTCATCACATCTGCTACCGTGATTCTAGGTACAGCAAAGAGAGGTTCGACTTTCACATGCTGGGAGGAGTTTGCAAGGCCAAGAAATTAGGGGAAAAAAAAGCACACCTGTTTTCTTTTTGCTTGCAGACAGTTGACATGAACATTAATGGATGAAAAATGTAGAAGCTGTAGTTTTCTAAAAGCCTCCTTTTGAAAGCAGAACCACCAAGGAGAAATCTGTATGCAAGTGTATCCTCCAGTCCAGTGAACTTGAAAAGCTGGGTAAACGGACAATAGCTCTCTTTTAATACTATTTTCACTTTTTGATTTTATGATGCATCATTTTTGTCAGATTCCAAATGCAACTGCAGATATGAGATCAGTTAGTCATTAAGCAAATCTTCATTCAGCTTTGAGAAGCCCTCAGTAATTTCACCATAAATCATCAAGATATATATATAGACAGAAGGCAGTAGCCATTTCATACAGAAACTATTCATATTAATCAGTGGCTTTGGGCTGTATTCCCCATCCACAATCCCAGTTCCACGCCACTGTAAATCCAGTGTTCAATCCTGTCTCCTGAAATGGAGAATTAGGACCTTTATTTATAACTGGAGGCCACATTCTGTTAGCCTTTATCACCTCCAGTTAATACGAATCGCTGCCAAAATCGATCTATCAAATCCCCAACCCTGAGAAGGTAAATGCTGTAGCATGCTCCAGGGTCCTGGTGCCCTGACAACTCTGGCTGTCCCCACCCGATGCCCCTGGGCTGCCCTCCACAAAATGAAACACTAACTCACAAGACATGATGGATGGATGGATGGATGGATGGATGGATGGATGGACGGACGGATGCTGCTCTGTGCCCAGATCTTTGTCTGAGAGGGCTTTTCATGACAGGGCTGGGTGCTCACATGGGTTCAGAAATGTAATTGAGAAATGCTCCAAGCTTCCCTGTTCTCCACATAGTCACTGAAACTATGCATAACACTGAGCTCTAAAACCAACTCCAGAGGACTGCAGAACCTAGCTGACTTTCCAACCAGTGAAAAATAAATGATAAACACGTTCCTTTTGTGTTTTCTTTCTATGACATATAAAATGTGATAGAAAGCTTTCATTCGTGAGGAAACCAAATTTTAAACTAACCACAGCTTATACTACCTGTCAAGGAGAACGGCTGGTCCTGAAAGTTGAGTCTGACAACAACGATCATCCAGACAAAGCTGGGGGAGCCATCCACAGATCTCCAAGAATTGGTCAACAGAGCTGGAATTGCAAAACCTCATTGCAACCACCTCTATCACACAACCTTCATGTCTGTCACGGTTAGGAGAACAACACTGGGTGATCATTCCACATGAAGAGGAGGGGAAAATAAAATAAACCCACGTTCACTTTGTGGGGAACTCATAAAGGAAAGATGTGGGAAGCCTTGTTCCTCCAGCTGTAGAACCACACCCATGAGAATTTCTAAGGGAAGGAAGAATGGGCAAAAAAAAAAGAGGGTGGGAGTAAGGTCTGTGAGGAAACCTAAAACCTCCATATAGCAAACAGCCAACCACCCCCAAATCACAGCTAAAGAAAGCAAAACCAGAAACGTGGCACTGGCAAAGCACCATGGGCCCTTGGTAATCAATTAATGGAAAAGAATAGCAGCCCAAGGGAAAGACCCCTTTTCAGGGTTTCTATATTTATACAAGGAGATGTGAAAAAATGATATGGTTGTGGGTTTGGGGTTTTTATTTATTTATTTCATTTTTACAGGTATCTGAACGTGTTTTAAGTCCTTCTCCTTCCCTTCTCTTTTATTTTTAATGGTGGGAAAATCCCCCTTTCTTCCCTAGGGGAAAATCTGCAAGGTTTTACACGTTTACAGAAAAGGGCAAAGCAGGGAAAGGATTCTAATTTCAGATCATTAGACATAAGCAAATCTACGGGAAGCCATGAGGGCAACTCCCTGGAGTCTGTGGGGCAGACGAACAGCAGCTTGCATGCTGCATCCTGAGAGGCAGAGGGGTTTTATAACCCATTCCAGGGAGCTGCAGCCAGAGCTAAGCCACAGGGGAGCTGCAGGGAAGAAGCAGCCGATTTGGCCTCCACAGAGGACATGAATGAGAAAGGTAGCTACAAGGACTGCATGTGCATTTATGTGTTACTTAAGAAAATAAATAGAATGCCCAAAATGCAGCTGAAATAAAAATAAGGTGTGGTTTGTTTATTTACCTTTAGGTTATACATTATTATTACTACACTTTGCTTGAAAAGAGCTTTCTGCTTGTGCCAATGAGCAGAGAACTGATACCCAATGAGGACGGGAAGTGCTAAATGCATTTTAAAACCCCTTTATTTAGAAGTAACGATAAAGCGTTCAGGACAGGAGACAGAGCCCCGGACAGATACATCAGAGCACTCCCTGTGCAGCTAAGGACAACAGCATGAGCGCTGCTGGGACGGAGGTGGATGGAGGAGGGAGAAGCAGTGTGGGACAAGGCAGGCTGTGCATGGGCAGAAGAAACACCCAGAACCATGGGCACCAGCAATAAAAATTAAAACCCTCAGCTGGAGTGCCCAGGGATCCACTGCAGGCAAGATGTGAAGGATTAAAAAGTTGAGGAAGAAAACTAAGGCAGATAATTGGGGGAGGGGGAATCGTAGAGGAAGTGTTTAATGTATATCCTCATTTAAGCACAGAGGTAAGTAATCTGATTTTCAAGCAATGCCAGAGACCTCACACAGATCATTAAGATGGTGCCTGAGATATGAAGACAAGTATCTAATTTTAGATACCCTGACTTAAGTATCAGGGCAGGATTCCAGAGGTCTGTGGAATTAAACTCAAGCAAACTCTCTATTAGAATAGTTTTCACAATTTGGCTGTACTCTCTCTGATGGACAAAAGCATTACAAGGTATGCAATATAATTAGTAAGAAGGACACCTAACTAACAACAACTTCTGTGACGAGGCCACAAGAGAAGCATGATAAGGAAAAGTATTGAAGCAGAGGATGTCCTTGTAAGTTTACAGCACGCCTTGGGGAAGTTTTGGAACTAGTATTTCACTCTGTGAGCTCCCACTTTTAAATCAGTACCTCACAAGGTTCAGCCTTCCCTGAAAATGCTTGCCAGGGCTGCTGTGCCAGGCTAGGATGGAGAAGCCAGCAGCTGCAGCCCTGAGCTACTAGAGCAGAGCCTGACCTGTGACTCCAGCCTGCCTCTTGTGCCACACAGAGCAAGCCAGGAAGGCTCCCTGTAGCTCCTTTCTTCTCTACAAAGCATAAGTACAGCATTCTCATCCACTGCAAAAGACCCAAGATGGCCATATCCCCCATTTAAAATGGCACTGGGTGACTGCAAGAAGGAAAGCCAACCTTTTAACCAGCATAAAGCACACGTTAAACATCCCATGCTTCCTGAAAATAAGAAAGCTTATTGCCTGATCTGTTGGCAACAAGGTTGCTCTGGCGAGACAGGGCAAGGTGGAGAAGTTAGTGGGACAGAGTAAGGTGGATATGTTTGGGACGAGCAGTTCACCCAGGACAAAAAATAGGATTACCAATAAGAATAGCAGCCTCAGCCTGTACTAAGTGCTCCCACCAGGACTGCTGGAGAGGACAGGAAAAACAAACAGGAACCCCAGCTGAAGAGAGAGCCATGCTTCACAAAACCCAATGCTGGGAATTGTAACTACTGTTTATTCAGAACCTGGGAGGAGAGGCAAGCAAGCGTATGACCAAATGGCTGCTGTTTTCACCTAGTGCGATTATACCAACCGCAACAGAGCAGGTTTCTCAGCCTGGCATTACCATAGTGTAAACCCTTGCCATTTCTCCAGTACAAATTAAAAAAGAAAACATTCATGCAAAACTCAGCTGGTCTGTACCAGCTTGCCACTGTCAAACGTAAATTAAGCACTCAGATTTTGTCTTGCACGTCCTGACAGAACCTGATCTCTCAAACACCATCACAAAGAGGTATCCACACCGCAGTGAAGTTTATCTGGGTTTACTGGTTTTAGTCACAACTTGTACATCACATCTCCTGACACAGCTCCTGATGACAGCTCTTCCCCCACAGGAGGAACACACAACACCAAAGGCCACACGTTGGGTGTTGTTTCTTTAATTAAGAGGGGGCAAAACCCATGAGGGATGGTAATCCCAGGGGAAAACATCCTCAGGGCTCAAGGGGTGAGCCCCTACCCTGGGAAGAGTCAGGCAGGGACCACAGAACCCTGCTACGGAGCAAGAAAATGGAATGATCAGCAAATGTTTTTCAGAGGAAAAGCCAAAACTATCAAAAGTCAGGCTAAGGTAGCTTCGTGATGGAAAGCTGAAAACCATCAGCTCTGAGCATGGCCTCAAAATAAAATGAATGTTTTGCCCGTGTTTTCAGTAAGGGCATGGGGGAGGAAGGCATGTGAATCCCATCTGAGGTATCCGAGGAGCAAAATTCAAAGAGTTTTAACATGTGCCAGTCAGCAGGAGTTTTGAATCTGCATCCCAAAACTATGAGAGAAGCGGTGCAAGCAACCACAGGGATACGGACAAGAATTTATCTATTAAAACCTGTGGATCAGGATCCTGCCTGGGACTGGAGAACAACTGATCCCAGGCTATGACATACTCATCTGTCTGGCCTCAACGGCACGTGAGGCTGAAGAGCATGTCTGAGAGATGGAACAGGGAATGACATGGGGAGAAATGGGAAACTGAATAAAATGGAATGTAGATTGTGGCATGCATCTCTGATTTCTTTCTCCAACAAGATAACCCATTTTCCAGGGGAGGAAAGAAGGGCAGAAGATATCTGGAAACTACTAGTTAAGCTGAAGATGATGAAAAATGGCATAGGAGTTATGATATGCATAACAAACTTTGCAAGGAGTTGTGCTGAAAGGAGAATTATCTGGCTCAAGGGACCAGTTTTTTCATGTTTTCAATGATGACAACATAAAAAAATGTACCAGTGACTTGTGCTGATGACACAAAGCTAGAAAAAGCCACCCTACAGAGGAGACCTTTTGTCTCATATTGATCCCAGAGGATCATAAGCTCCTGATGTGATAAAAGTGACAAAAAAGCAAATGTAATCAAAAGATGCACCAAGCAAGCCTTGCCAAACAGAAAGAGGAGTAAACGCTGCCACAGATGACATTGACCTCATCTGAACAACATGTGCAATCCTCGTGGCAAAGGTTAATACAGGCCAGACCACCTTTAAGAAATGCAAGGCAGACACAGTGGAGGAGAGAGCTTCATTCTGAGAGGAGAAAACAACAGGACTGTCTCATGAGGCAAAACGGGAGGCTGTGAAAGGACATGATTTATGTTCATGGGCAGAAAAGGGTAGGTTAAAAAAATCATAAATTCAGATAGGTGTATTCATAGCAATTTCATCCTGACAAAACAAGCATGGCAAGGTTAAAACAGACTGTGCCTTCCTCATGCTCCATCGCCCCTGCGCAAGTGGCCTCAGGACAGGCAGCAGTCCCTGGTACTCAGCTTAAGCAGGAAGACTTGCCTAAAAGCAACCAGTCCCCCGCATGTGCATGGGATCTCCAAGGACAAGCAAGGTGCCCACCAGGTAGGTCCCCACTGTTCCAGCATCACTGGTGCTAGTCCCAGGGAGCTGAAGGAGCAAGCCAGGGTGATCTCTCTCTCAGACATTTTTCAATGGACAGGGACTGAAGACTGTACAAGTTTTGCACAATAGTTTTTCTTGGACAGATTAAACTTTGCCTCTAGAATAACAACTTTGCAGTCAAATGGAACATGACTGTAGCAGAGAGGCAGCTTTGTGAACTAGCAACCCCAGTGGATCCAGTTGGCTTGCTGAGATGATTACTGCCCCGGATTTCACGAACTGATCAACCTTGGTGGGATTCTTGGACTGCAACTGCTTCAAGGGAGAGAGCTCATCCTTTCAATAGATGTGAAACTTGAGCTGTTCCTGAGCAACATGAAAAAAGTAATGCTTGCTGGACTAATCCTCCATAGTTTGGCAGGCACAGTAGTTGGTTCGAGCTCTCCTCTGGCTTTGCAAACTGTGGTCAATAAAGTCAAAATGTTGCTCCTGGCACACATACGCTACCTGTAATCCATGCAAAGCCAGCACTGCCAGATGGCCAGCGGTGGGGTTTGTACCTTTGAGCTCCTGACATCCTACAGAGCAGATTGCCAAAAAGAGCTTCAGTTTTCTTCTTTTGAAAAGGATTCCAAAAGCATCACCAGAGAAGGAGCAAAAAGATGTGTTCCAAATCCTAGATGGGAATTTGCCAGCACCTGGCTCTCACTTTCTCTTAGTACCTCAATATTCAAATATTATACAAGATAAATTAAGGACAACTAGTTCTAGGAACATCCAATAATGCAGTAACTCAAGAAAGTCTCCTGCAAAGCTACCTCCTACAGGAGAGATCGAAAACAGGGATTTTAGGTTCACCAGACAGAGGTCTTCCATATGGACCACCCTAGTTTTGGAGGAGTGACATCCTCTTGGGTATAGGATGGAAAGGAGCATATGGGTGCCTGCACACGTGCAGGGGTGTGTGTGGGGAAGCCACTCTTTCTCTATTTCATTAGTCTATCTGGAAAATTAAGTTTTCAGTTGAAAATATTGAGTGCGTTTAAGACAAATCTGTAGTTACAGTGATCACTGAGATCCTGACACACGTCTGCCTAATCCTGCCTGGGAGCTCCAACAACACAGTATCACTTGACTGTGACCCTCCACAGCTTGTAACTGCCTCCAGTTTCTTAGTTGTCCTAAACTCACAAACCACATTTCAGTGAATAAACTATTCACCAGAAAAGAAAAATTGATTGCCTAGCCCAAATTACTGGAAAGTCACCCCACAGAGCTATTTTAGTTATTAGAAAGAGTGCTACAGATGCTGCCCAGATAAAGCAGAACCAGAGTGTTGGTGGAAAATTGCTTACTGTTAGCTCTGGTTCAAGGCCTTTTTTATAAAAGAAGGTCAATTCTGCCTTAATATTTATAGGAAGAATATTTTTCTTACCTGTGGCAGTTAATGTGGAGTATAGTCACATAAATGAAACATTATACAGTGCTAAAGTATTAAGTGAGATTTTTTTTAGCAATTCTAAAGTATGCATTAGAAATGCAAACTTCCCACAAAACAATAGCTGTACTTCTTCAAAAATGTCAGCTCGGTGAAAAATCAGGCACATTATCAAACAAAGACACCATAAACCTACAGAACACTTGATATTTTCAGCAGTAGTGTCGTTCTATCCTTGCAAGGCTTTACATTGGTATGTGGCCCAAAATAGATCTAGAAGAAAATAACCAGTTTCCTCTTCAGATTTAAAGAGTGGTAGATGATTTTAGTAGCTGAGAAAGCTAATGATATTTTCTGTGGCATCACTCCCAGCCCAAATGAAAACAAAAATTGCAGTAAATGTACACATGGTGTATTTGCGGGCACACTGACCATATTCATCTATGCCCACATTACAAGTGAATTATTCAGCCCACTTGAGCTTAAGACAGTTCCTGAATTCACATGAGTGGCATCTGTCTGAAAACGGAGCAATCTCCAAGCTGCAGGCAAGTCCACGCTTTCCCGATACTTTCCCAGCAGTGTGTTTGTTCATATTGCACACAGCCCACACTGTGATTTTGACTCAAATGGGTGTTAAAAAGAATACCAGGGAGCCTGAATTTCAGTCTTCTAGAAAGCCAAGTTTCCTCTCTCCTGTGCCAAAGACAACCAGAGGGGTCAATCCCCTGTGCCTTCCAGTCCACCAGCAGCCACAGCCTCATGGTAACTCCACACTTATCCTACAGGCCTGGAGCAGAAGGAGTCGCTTATTTTTTTGCAGCAAGGAGATATACCTCAAAGACAAAGAGATTATTGCCACTTTAAAAGTATATTTTAAAGGAAACCCCTTTAAAGAGACACCAAAAGAGAGAAGTGAAGGACACCTTTAGAACTGACCTAAACAGACTCCTTGGGTTTGCAGTGCTGCAACAACTTTTGCACCACTTTTTATTATTCTTTGTGATAGTTCAGAAGTCTTTACTGTTGAAGTTTTCCAATTGTTAGTACAGAGTCTGCCCTACAGATTCTCCGGCAACCTCTGGACATTTTGCCATCAGAGACAGTCTTCCCATCTTAAAAGATCACCTTGTTAACCAGCATTGATGGGCTGCACAGCCCTTCAAGTCACCTATGAGGGAAATCAGAATATTGCAAATGCAGTTCTCACCTCCTCTTGTTTACTTGTGGTTTTTTTCCCACCACTTTCCATAGCCGACATACCTATATGAAAAGAGGATGGGGGGAAGGGGAAGCCAATATTTTGCACTTTATCATTTACCATATTCATAGAATCATAGAATAGTTTGAGTTGGACAGGACCTTAAAGATCATCTAGTTCCAACCCCCCTGCCATTCGCAGGGACACCTCCCATTAGATCAGGCTGCCCAAGGCCAAATCCAACCCGGACTGAACACCTCGAGGGATGGGGCAGCCACAGCTTCCCTGGGCAACCTGTGCCAGTGCCTCATCACTCCCACGGTGAAGAATTTTCTCCTTATGTCTAGCCTAAATCTGCCCCTCTCCAGTTTATACCCATTGTCCCTCATCCAATCACCACAAGCCTTTATGGATAGTCCCTCCTCAGCTTTCCTGCAGCCCCTTCAGATACTGAAAGGTTGCTATAAGATCTCCCAATAGCCTTCTCCTCTCCAGGCTGAACAACCCCAACTCTCTCAGCCTGTCCTCATAGAAGAGGTGCTCCAGCCCTCCAATCATCTCTATAGCCCTCCTCTGAACCTGTTCCAACAGCTCCATATCCTTCTTATGTTGAGGATTCCAGAACTGGACACACTCCTGATGAGATCTCAGTACTTCAGATGAGGTCTCAAACCAATTTAAACTCTAGGAAATCTTTGTCAAGAATTATCCCCTGTACATTAAAGGAGGAAAGAAAGATCTGGGCAGTACAGGAATCTAAGCACTGTCTCAAGATTAAGGCCAGATCTAACTTACAAATTTTTGCCAGCACAGCTATGTCAGTCACAAACTTGATGGAGCATGACCTCCGATTATGCTTGCAGAAGACACTGCAATACAGTTATAAGAGCAAAACTCTCACATGGCTGCTAGTAATACTTTTCCTTTTCCCAAAGAAAAACAAGCTTAGAACAAGCTCTTCCAGCAAAAACGCTGTTTTGCTGGTGCAAGCACCAGCCACGTGAAGAAGGCTTTGTACCACTGCACCACACCAGCTATGGGCTGTGTTAACACCTATCTGGCCTTGCTGCTTCCCACTCCTGTCCCTGCCGTCAGCAACGCAATGCCTTTCTTCATTCCTCCACTAGCCCTGCTGCTCTCAGCGCGCTAGGAGGGGAAAGTCACTTGTTTCTCTGGCATTCCTTGCGCAAAACCTGGGCTGCTATGAGCAGACTCCTGTGATTGCAACACACAGCAACACAGAGGCTCTCCTTTCTGTGGTACTGTGGCTGATCGCTGCCAATCCTCAAGGCTGCTAGCTTCTGGCTGTGCCGAAGGTGAGCAGAAACCTCAGGTCTGTCAGAGGAAGAAAGTGTCTCCCTCCACAGTGCTGACACCATCCTTTTCTTCAAAAGGAAGCTGTTGAGCTTATGAATATCGGTCTCACTCGGAACAAGTTGCCACATGAGCGATCCAACAAGAAAAGCAGAAAGCAGCAGCTCTCTTAAACACCTTGACCGAAAGCCTTCATGAAATCAGTGGAAAATTAATTCAACAGGCTTTGGATCAGGACTCTGAAAAAGTAATGTGGTTTGAAGAGTTGCACACAAACCCAAAAAAAGCTTAGCCTGGCTTCTGCCATTTCTGAATTGCAATGGGAAATCCTTTGCCTCATGCATGTACTTTCAGACCAAAATGGAAAAGGCAAAAGGGAGCAGAGAACAGGAAAAAAAAAATCTCAGAGAAACAAGATGTTCTTTCTGTGGCCTTTCTAAAAACATTTCCTTAGTGGTCATTTTTAGCTATTTTTTCATCAGTCAGCAGTCCCTTCCCGTCAGGCTGTGCCTGTGCCTCTAAAGCCAGCTCCACTCACTCCTCTCCCAAGAGCTGTCCCACAGTCTAGCTGCGAAGAAGACTCCTTCTCGTCTTCCTCCTTCTCGTCTTCCTCCTTCTCCTCCCCTTCTGCCTGTTCTGGCTCAAAAGATCCAATGGTTCAAGAGACGCAACAGCCCCAGTGAGGAAGATGCAAAGGCAGCAGCAGGCAGTATTTCCACTCTCCCCAGCTGCCAGCTCCCAGCATTGCCCCAGGTAGCAGTCCCAGGGCAGTACATCTCATTCTCCCATTTGAAAAAAAAAAAAAAAAAAAAAAAAAAAGGAGCATTTTGAAACCAGACTTGTTAATATGTTACACATTTTTTTTTTTTTAATTTCTGAAATTCCCACAGCAGCTACATTCAGACAGTGTACCCGAAAACACTCTTTTTCCTCTGAAAAAAGTGTTATTGTTTTAAACTTTCACGAGCCAAACAAAGGCAGCACAGGCTAGGAAAAAAAGCATCTCTCCTTTCAGCCTACCATACACACTGTACAATCCACTATATTGTCCTCCCAGTGATAACTGTAAGGTTGCAATTAGCCACCAGTATTTATGTAGTGTATCAAACACTAAGTCCATTAAGTGTGACATTTTTTGTGGGATTTCTGTCAATTAATTTGTTCCAGAGGCTTATATTTATAAAATATACAGAAACCTGATGGGCTTCCTTTGTTCTCAGCATTTCAGACAGATTCACCAACTTCCAGGGTTCTTTTGGGGTTTAATTGTTAGATTAATAATTACGCACACAGGCAAGAAATCCGTTCTAAAGATAACAAAATATTTGAAGAGCAACTTAATGCTAAAACCAAGAACGATGCTCCTCCAAGCATCATCAAAATCCCACTGCACCAATTAACATGCAGGATATCATTTCATCTGACCGCTTACCAGCACAGCAGGTCACAAAGGAGAAGTGATTTATACCAGCTGTGTCTGCAATGGCTTTAAAATGAAACAAATAAAGTACAACAGCAACAACTGGAAACGTGGTTTGAGACCAATTTCTACCACCACATTCGTTGTGAGCTCTGATATACCCTGAAAAGTTTGACGGATTTCACCAGATGGAAGAACACAAGGAAGAAGGTGATTTTTGGTGGAGATTTCCTTTCCTTGGGATGGGGTGGTGGGACAGGGAAGGCGTCCCAAGCACTGTAAGCCTGAGAGTTAAGGGGTCAACAGAAAGCACCTAACAGAACAACCCCCTGGCATGGAGACAAGGAAGGGCACTGGCACTTGCTCACAGGTACCAGGGCTGCCTGTGTGCCACAGGTGGAGGTAAAGAAGCAAACTGCCCTCCAACCACCTTACCCTTCTCTCTATCTCAAAACAAAGGCCATGCAGTAGCCCCCGCAGGAAAGGGTTGCGAACAAAAGAAGCCAGACACAAGGTTTGGCATGTCTTATCTACACCCAGCTGTGGGAAAGAAGGGAGGCACTCAATTATCGCTTCTCACACAGGTTTTAACATGCCTGAACATATTCCCTGTCTCTTAAAAAAAAAAAAACAAAACAAACAACACAACCCATGAAAAACAATGTATATTCACTTTTGCAGAGTACCTTTCCACTCTAGCCTGCAGAGTCTGCCCCGCCATATACTTTTCCCAGCGCAACTTCACTTGCGAAACATTTTACATAATGGAGCATCTTGAACTTTTCAAGGGAAACAACTTCCCATGGCCCCACCGGCAAATTAGGTGGAGGCCTTTGCTGACAGCTCCCATACTGAAGAGGAAAAATGCCCCGGTGAAATCTGAACATGGACGTGAAAGAAAAAAATACGTTTGTTTCCATGGGAGATGCAGGAAGCTCTGGCCAAACATGCTGCTTGGTTCAAGCTTTTGGTCAAACAACCCCCGTGGCACCTGGAAGAAGCACACATCCAAACATTTTCCAGCATCTACTAAAATGCTGAAAAACCTGGATGCCTCTAACCAATACTGCAACATGGAAGTGAATACACTGACGGGGAAAAATCTTCCCAGGAATAATTTAGTTGTAGGCAGGCAGAAAGTGACACTGACTCTCTGTCAAGTAATACCAGTACAGCTCTTAGAGTCATTTATAAAAGCTTAATTCGAGACTTGAAGCACTGAGAAACACCCAGAGCATGAGGAAAAGCAGCTAACGAGATCTGGAATATTGGGATGGGGAGGGGAAAGGAAAGGGATTGGAATTAATCCTCCTAACAAGCACAAAAGCTTGGAAAACTTCAGCAAGGTTTTGTGTAGGGATTTGTATGCTCTCGCAGGAGCTCAGCGAGGTTAATAACCTGCTCTTCTTACAATGCCGAATGTAAATACACAATTTTAGGACATGGGCCAAGTTTTTAAGTTTATGCTCAATAGTTCCATTTTGATCTTCCTACTTAAAACCCGACTTCCAACCACGTTTTGAAAGGGAAACGAGTCCTATGCTTGTCTTAACAAGTGGGCAACACCTGCTCTGGCACCCTTGGTTTCACTGTATTGTTTGGAGTTTGGGTTTTGTTTTTTAAAGCCCAACCTAACAGGCTTAGGGGGAAAAAAGGGCCCGTAACCGGTTTTGGGAACAATAGAGAAAAATATTTCACTCACTTGTTCCTTTGTTTTCAGGAAACCTATCCTGACATTCCTCCATCAATACATCATGAAAAACGCAGAAAATGCAAACACAGGCAGAATGGTACTTCAAAGGGAAAAGGTATGGCCCCACTTTGGCTCTCAGTTTCTTCTGACCAAGCTTATATTCTGAGATATTAGATATTTCTGTATCATCAAGAGAACCTTTTACTGGAACTTTTAACAAGCAGAGAAAACACAGCAGCATCCCACTTGCCAAATGTAATTTGCTTAGGCAAGATTTCTAGAATGTATCTTCTTTTCCCCCACAGAAATCTGATATTCATTTGCAAGGAAGACATTTAAATGCTATAATGCAAGACCTGAACAAAGCTTGACACTGCTTTAACGGAAGTTGACCCCCACTGGACTCAAGGGATGTTTTTATATGAACACTTGACTGAAGTTAAACATTGTCCCACAGTGCGACACCAAAGTAATTATTTCAGATATGACCTTGACAAGTAACTTTATTAAAAGAAACAAGATTAAAAAATTATGCAGAATTCTAGACAAAATTAGCCCATAATTCAAGTGAGCAGATTGAAGCGCGAATCAATGAGAAGCAAGGATTGCTAGCATGCCTGTTGGCAACAAAGCCACTCCCAGGCCAGCATTTTTCCCAGGGAACTTTCAGTTGAAGATTAATGGAGACAATGAGGACAGCTTTCAGTTTAACCTGTCAGCCAGTGACTTCAGATTAAACCGAACTATGAATTGTTGATCCCATAAGAGCGCTACTTAGAAGTTTTCTTCCACTGTATATCTCTTAAAGTGCTATCCATCAAAATGAAATAAAATAATTTTTTGTCTGCTGTAGGTGATTTTGCCCAATTAATTCATTAAGGAGGGTTGACGGAAATATTCAGAAGAATGCCTCATGGTGTGAACAGATAAATAAGATGTGGTACTATATGTATTTTCTAACTTAGCCAGCATTTAAGGCAAGCATTAAATAACAAGACTGAACAACAGTGAACACAGTTCTTAGTACTAACAAAATTAAAACAACAAAATGTTGTTAACTTCATTGATTGCTTTGCTGCACCAAGTGTTACAGTGGGTTGTGAACTGTGGTCACCGCAGCAGCCCATGGGAATCCACAGGAGGGGAGGAGGAGAGAACAGCCACAGCTGCTACACAGCACATAGTTGACTGACTTCTTCTAAGCGATTCTTGCCTACGGTGGAATGGCTTTAGGGATGTCCTAACCGAAATATGTTGAAAGCCATTGCGCAAAAGTACAGGCTATGTGCACTGGAATGGGTTTGAATTTGCATATAGAGGAGAATAAATCAGGATAAATCACATTCGATATCCTGACAGCTAACCACAAGTTTTAATTTAGCTGACGTGATACCAAACACGACATCCTGGGTTAGACTGACCACAAAGTTGTGACTGATGTCACACAAACTAACTTGATGGGTTGGATCAGGCTTAAATACATTTACATGTTGCTAGTTAGACCAGCCTTAAGTAAAAATTCAAAATTCTACCAATATTTTCCAAATCCATTTAGATGAAGAAACACTGATGCAACAGGCATCCAGCTTTTCCAAGGAGATTACACTGCTTTTCATAAAAGAAACCCAAATGTAATTCTATGTGTCAAGTCAGTAAACAGAATTACATTTAGTATTAGGAGAGTAATAATTCCATTTTTAATAAGGGAAAATAGCAGAAACAATTAAAAACTAATAATCGTTATGGAAATGTAGCTGAAATATTTGTTTATTTTAAATAAAAATGGCCTGTGTGGGGCTAACAGAGTTGTATTTAGAATACTTTCAACACTCTCTTACTAAAAAAGCCCGTAATTTATTGCATTTTTTATTGAATGAATAACCTACAGGACTCAGAAGAAAAACCTGGTACAGCTTCATGGATCACTCTGCTGCAAAGTAAAACACGGTAGTGCTAGCTCCATCAAGAAGAACTAAAAGAACTTCATCACAGAGTTCAAGTGAAGTCCAAAATAACTACTAACACAAAATTTTACTAATATATAGCACAGATAATACAGTATTTTCTCCTTTTTCCTCACTCTTACATTTTGTGATTTCATCAATCTTCTCATCTATTAGCAAGGAATCATAAACATCAACAGGAGGGCTGGTTAGGGTGCGGCGGCTAAAACCATCCCCATGGGTGTACCCAAGTGCGCTGCTTTGAATTTATCTTGGGTGTACAAGCTGAGCAATATAGCTTTAATGCCCTATTTCACCATCACTGCTGCAGGGGTGGTAACTTCCAATAGGGAACCAGTACGGATGACTTTGAGCAGTCAGTGACTCCGTGCCGGTTTAATTTGCTATTACAGAAGCGATCACCCTTAGCTACCTTTTCTTCAGCACTTTCAGGACCAAGCGCTCCACATACAGCTGCTGTCCCAGATGGATCCTACGGCTCTGTGGTTACTCTGCTGCACGCCCCAAACTCTTCTCAGGTAGTGGGAGCTTCAGCAGCACAAAGATACCTAAACTCTGGTCCCCATACAATTTCTTTGGCAACAAAATAAAAAAAAAACTTAAGCACTAACATGATTTTGTAGAGATAGATACAGCGATATAACTGTACGGGTGATCTCTGCTGCTGCAGCTGCATCTCCTTTGCACAGGAAATCAAGGCTACCGGTGTTCTTGGTACAAACAGCACAGGGAGGCAAGGGAAACCTCACCATAACCAGGGAAACTCTCAGCTGGGGGGCCTACAGACCTCTGGGCATTTCCAGAGGGACGCAGCACAGGCTCAGCCCTCTGAGCATCCTCATGCCTTCAGGAGATGGCTGCCCAAATCCAACAGTATTTTCCAATGTGCATACACATCCCTGATGACAGCCCAAAGGACACGGCTATATGCATCAGTCTGTGACAAGCTGGAAGCATGAACGGTCATTTAGTCAAAGAAAACCCTCAATTTCTATATGAAATCATGATAACCTGGCCCAGGCACACGATTTAGCCTCACACTCTTAGGGATCAAGCTCTTCACATACATTTACATTTAATCCTTTGAGCGCTATTACAATGTCATAATGAAAATAAAATCATGGCTTTCAAGTGTAGCTATTGAGATAATCACATTCAGCCAGAAACAATCAGAAAGCCCCAGTCTTTAAATCCATGATTTACAGTGAAACAGCTAATGTTAACAGGTAGCACTTTCACATCACATTTTGTAATGCTGAATAAATTTGACAACGTTATACAATGCTGTCCCACCGGGTAGACCTATTTTCTGTTATTAGACTGATGAAACAGCCTGCAGTACTTACATTGAGCACGTTCATGTTCCTGTTATTTTCTTTACACTCAGCATCGTTGCTTATTTTCACATATTCAGCAAGAGAATGGTAAGAGCAGACGGATGGGGGATGTTTTTCAAAGATGGGCATCTGCCTTTAGAGATGAGGCCCCTTTTTTCAGACTTTTTAAGTTCTAAAAGATTCTGTTTGATTGCAAGCCAAGAATTTCAGCATGCAGCACTCAGGCTTTCTGACAGTTTTATTAGTTTGTTCAGTTGTGAAGCTTAAGCAAATGCTGTATCTTATAGCAAAGGTACCAGATTAGGGCTCCACTCAAACTTAATTCCATGGTTTCACGGGCAAGTATCTTAAATCTCCCCGCATCTCAAATCTCATTTTACAGACGGAGAAATTACTTTCATATATCACTGAAATAAAATCAGAATAAATGCATTTATATAGGCAAGGTGCTCAAGCAGGTGACAAAGATCTAGTCAGACAGTAGCAAATGTGCTCAACACCACATAATTTCATTAGAGCATCAAAAACCGCAATGTCACTTTGTTTCACAAAAGCCTTTGTAAAACGAAACAAAATGAATCATATGCACCTCTGTAAGAGACAACAGGAATTAGTCTGATATACGGACTTGTAGGACCCACTCAATTACTCTGAGATAATATTGCAATAAACTGTAGGTCAGGCATGGTGGACTATGAATCCCTGGCCTCCCACACTCATCTATTAGGTTTAAAAAGAGAGATCAGGCAAAGATAATCCTTCTATTGCTCTGTCAATTTTACTAGCAGAGACTCTAAAAGTGAAATTGGTCCAGCTTTAGCAATAAAAAATTATTTGCATTTGCCAGCTTCCCAAGCCTCTGCCTCTCAAGAGCTCTGGCTGGAGCTCCCTTCGAGTGGAGAGCTGAGAAAGTGAGCGAGTAGAGAGATTGGGCAGGCGTCTGTACAAATCTATTAATTTTAATGAAATTATTTAAAATTAATGAAACCTTCTGAGAATTTAACTGAAAATCTTATAACAACAAGTTTTGGTACATTCTGCTGCAAAGACAGCAGCAAAAAGCAAGCGCTGCCAGGAGGGCATGAAGTTGCCATCTCTCCCTTCCATAGCAAATTCTGAGTAACATTACAACATGAGTAACATCTTTTTGTAGACTGCAGTGAGGCAAGAAATTTTATTGCCGTTTAGAGAATGAATCAGTAGCTCTGGGAAGAACATAACCAGAGCTTCTAAAAGCTTCTATCTTCCAATAAATTGGAAGATAAAAGCTTTTATCTTCCAATATCCAAATATGCACTTTTTAAGAGATCTTGATAAAAGTATAACAGCCCTCTCAGTATGATCAGAGGGCTGGTGGATAGGCTGGGAAAGTTGGGCTTGTTAGCCCAAGGAAGAGAAGCTCCAGGGAGACCATACAGCAGTCTTCTAGTACCTAAAGGGAGCCTCCAGGAAAGATGGGGAAAAGTTCTTCATCAGGGAGTGCAGGGATAGGACAAGGGGGCATGATTTTAAGCTGAAAGAAGGGAGATTTAGATTACATACCAGGAAGAAATTCTTTACTGTGAGGGTGGTGGGGCACTGGCACAGGTTGTCCAGAGAAGTCACAGAAGCCCCATCCCTGGAGGTGTTCAAGGCCAGGCTGAATGGGGCCTTGAGCAACCTGATCCACTGGAAGGTGTCCCTGTCCATCACAGGGGGGTTGGAACTAGATGATCTCTAAGGTCCCTTCCAACCCAAACTATTCTATGATTCTGTGATTCTATGATAATTTTAAATACGTGCTGAAAACGGTTTAGCCTTTAATTTTTCTCATCAGTATTACACACTGCCAAAACCTGTCCTCTGCTGGATTTGTTTTACTTCTTTCTCTAAAGAATCCAGGACCAATCAAGTTACAGAAAAGTCAGTGGAAGCAACAGGTGCACAGAGGTTTCAAAAATCTGATGCCACTCCCTTAAGTGACTCATTTTGGGGTTCAATGAGCAAAAGTGCATTAAACTTTAAAGGGATTCCTGTACAGAAATAGCTCTCCACAGCTGCCTCTTCTCAGTACATTTAAAGTGAGATGTACACTCTGATGAGCAGGTTCGAGATTGCTCTTAAAAGCTGCCTATCTGCGGCTTGCCTATAATCTTTTTTAAATTACAGGCAAACTAAGGATGTACAGCTGTGCTTCTCCTAAACCCGCTGTGCTGAGGAAAACACCAGTTGGATGGGGGGTATCCAGTCACCTCAGGCAACACAGGCTGGGGAACCATTTAAAAATAGATTGACACGCAAGCTTGGGATAAGCATGGCAAAGTTGGAGCAGGCTCTGGTAGCAAGCAGGATTGGCCCCCCTAACGCCAGGAAACCCTGGAGATCAGATTAGGACCCCATTCCAGTGCAAGGATGCATGCATTTACAGGGGCTGGCAGGCAGGTCTACATCCTGGAAATGTGGCCATCTGAACCAAAATCCAAAGGCAATTCCTCAGACTTACTGTTCCTCTTGTAGACAACAGCCCTAGGGGTAAAATGCATTGGAAATGTGCAAGCTATCATCAATAAATACCAGAAAACTTTGTTAGTGTTCCTTGAATCCACAAAATCTGTGTATGCGAGGAGCCTTTTTCCTTTACTGACGCACTAAGGAACCGTGCCTGAACTGTGGGCAAGTTATCAGTGGCAGGAACTGATCACCTACTCCTATCACCAGACTATACTCCCTGCTACAGGCAGCCCCCTTTCATCTCTTCAGAAAATCAACACAGAAACCAACTTAAGAATAAAGCTTTTGGTGAGGGAAAGGAATCCAGCAAAGCCCTGAATGCAGATCAGTAAACTGAAGGGTTACTTATATAACCTCATTCCGTACATTTAAGTTAGTGGTATGCGCTCCTCTCATGAGCACAAAGCTCCACCTCCCCAAAAAACACTACAGTTAAAAAGTGACCCCCCAGCTCTTCAGCTAACAACAGCCTCCACTGGCACCTCCATAAGGAAAGCCAGTCTCCAAGGAAAAAGATTTCAGCCTTTTTTTCCTTGCACGTTTGTACTCGGCATCAAACAAACTTTTGTTAGACCACTGTTTACTTTCATAAGATACATTTCTTTGATGTGCTACGTTGGTGAACTACGCAAAATCAGCATACACCACTGAGAGTCTTCCTATACATTTTGCAAGCTGCTATACCCGTGTCTTATACAAACAAGGAACACGTTTTCTTGAAATGTTTTTCTTCTGAGATAACATCCACCCCAATCACCTCCTGAGAAGTGGTCATGGACCCTGCTGTATTTATACTGCACTCACATCTGAAAGATCCAGTGTGAACTGAAATCGGAGCTCTCAGCTGCTTTACAGTCACACAAGGATACATGATCCTTTGTCCAGGAGCTCACACAAAGCTGTAGCTGTTTTCTGTAGCATCATAGACTCAGGCTTGTCAATTATTTCATTGTCATTTATTTGGTGGTAGCAGTGGAAGCTATATCATGCCTCGTGCAATGGGTTAGTCCCAGCTCCTGTTTCACACCTAATACTTTGGGGGCACCAGCCCACATCATTTGACAATAAAGACCAGGCTGCCAGCAGGCGTAAAATGGCTCAAGATCCTGTTTTCCATGAGAACTAACCGATGCACACTCGATGAGACTCCAGGCCCTGCAGCACTGGCCAATATGCCCAGTTCAGAGAGATCAACTCCTATTTCTATCTCTCTTGCCTCCAGCCCCATCTCATCCCAAATCCTTGTCTTTCCCTACAGTCGCGTTGCTGCCAGCTTTTCCCTGCCCCCTGGAAAAGGAGATCACAATGAGGACAGCTCTAAGGTCCTTGGAAACACCAGATTTCTTTGTTAGCAGTGAAGCCCCGTGAGCCTGAATAAGGCTGCAGGTAGACCTACCCCACAAAGCCTGTATGTCCAAATAATCCTGCCCCTTTCCCCAGAAGACACAGCCCCAGCACCCCTAGCCCTGCAGATGTTTTTACTCATCACACTCCGGAAAAAGTCACACTCCGGAAAAAGCTTTGATTTCTTTCTTTCTACTTCTCCAGAAGCATGAATCAAAAGCTGACTGTGGTAGGTACCACAGTTTTCTCATGCTCCCAGACAGCCACGTCCTGCATATTCCCCTCATTATTTAATGTTATTCGGAGATACAGACTCCAGCTGTTTGAGGAGCCATGCGGATGTGCAACTTTGCCCTCCTCTGGCCTCAGCTCCCTGCTGCAAAAAGGCTGGAGGCCACATTTCAGCACAAAGGCACCACCAGCTGTCCCCCAGCCCGTGTTGCCAGCCACTTGGGCAAGGAAAGACAAAGGGTTCCCAGGGACACTGCCAATGGGTCCAGTCTTTAGGGAGCTCTGCATATTCATATGGGTCTACCAAGTCCAAGGGGCCCAGAACAACCGACTGCATCTATTTCCTCCCTCAAAAAATGCCCTGTTCATTTTAATTTCCCTTAAAAAAAAAACACAAAACACATAAATTCCAAATTTGAATGTACGCTCAGGTAGTCATACCAAGCATAAAGACCTGTTTTAAACAGTAAACAGAAGCTGAAATGTCATACATCCATTTATATGCCTCCAGGAATGACAGCTTGAAAGAACCTAACAAACAGTATGACTTCCCAAACTTAAAAAAAAAACCCGGCGTGGTAAATCGAAGTGATTTTTCATTCCATAACAAAGTACACACACAAAAAAAGTGCTTCCCAGAAAAAGATTACCAAGAAATCATCCAGATGTTACTAAAGCATTAAGATTAATTTGCTTTTTTAAAAAAAATAAAAGCAGCAAGGAAATTACTCCCACTGGTGTTTTTTTCATAAGATTCATCCTGCCTAGAGTCTTACATCAAAACTATGTGCATTACTGGTGCTTGCTGTCTATGCTCATGCCTCTTACAACAGCACTTTGTGAACTCACTCTAGGATGCCATAAAAGTTAACAAAAAGGTAATTTTCCTCCCACTTAAAGAAAAAAAACTAAAAAAACATTTTCATTGTCGCAGTTTTGCAGAGAAAACAAAAAAGGCTCCTTTGTTACTGGTAAAAAAAAAAACATATTAGTCATTTTTAAGCAAAACAACCTTTGGCATGAATTACACATCACTTAGAGTGAAAGTCATCAGATGCTTGGCAAAGGTTTTCAGTAACCACTTTAATTCAGTGCATAAACCTGCAGCAATCACTTAATAACGCTGCCCCCCACCTCCTTTCCCAGCAAAAGGAAACCTGGGAGTAGTTAATGCTTCAGGTCCCATGGTGCTTGGTCGGCAGGTTTCCTCCAGCAACCCGTGGGCTGCAGCCACACCATGTTGTGACACGACAAAACCTGGGCACAGGTGAGGATGTGTCTGATCCCTTTGGAGATGAGACTTGAGCATCAAGACACTGCTTTCCCATGACTGGGATAACCCAAAAAATCGTTCTCTCAGTCACTTGCCACAGGCACAGAGCTGGCGAGCTGCATTTTTTTAAACTCAGGTTGATCACTCGTGTTCACTAATTTCAGGTTGGGAAGTTTGTAGTACACGGTTAATGCTTTTGGATTTGGCTGGGATTTGGCTGGGAGGGCAATATTTAGCATAATCCCATGCAGGCTGTTAAAATAATTTTTGCTTCTTCCATCTAGGTGCATCAGTAAATGTGCAAGAAGCGGGTTTACCAAGCAGAGCTGTTCAAGTGAATTTTGTTTAGTAGTAACCACTAACTACTCGTTCTGCACATCCCAGACCCTGATCAAAATCCCTCCTGCCTGACCAGGATTTGATCCCCTTTCCTGCCTGGGCACAGAGACATAGCTGCATCCAGTGGCTTCTCACCTCCCTTCCCAGTGGTGGCCTTGCGCAATGGGAGTCTTTGTCTCCACTTCAATGTTTAAGGGCCTGGAGCACACTCTGGATTTACCTTCCCCGCCCAGGTTAATACAAACGAGTAACAAAGCAATTTTTAGTTGGGAAGCAGACAGCAGAAGGCTTATTTGTTTTCCCTCTGCCTTGAGAATTAAAGGAACTCAGTTGCAGGACCACAGAGTTCTGTTTGCTCACCTGGGAAAGTCACAACAAGTTTTCAGTTTGCTAAAGCAGTTTCTACACGAGCTGTGGAGCCCCTGCTCACCAAAAGCCCGTCTGCTACAAGGATAGTTTCAGCTGCCACATGGCAACGTAGTCTATGGAAGAAGAGACTGGCATAAGCGGCTCTGTGTATCCTCCAGAAATGGTGGAGGCAGGAATTAATGCAAAATCTACACACTTTCCTTTTTCCCCTCCTACCTCTGCTATTTTATAGGCTTCCAAGCACCACTTTCCAGCTTCCAACAAAGCCCTACAGACAAGGTCTGGCAACTTCCCCAATTCATCCATTTGCAGCTACGACTCACTGGTGCCCTATGCTGCCTACTTCAGAGAGCCTTACCTTCAGACAGGTCACCCTCAGCATCCAGGACAACTGCCCCAATAGCTCTGACACTACGGGAAAGAGACATTTCCCTACGCACACAGGAGGCTTTAGCTCTGACGCTATGGGAAAGAGACACTTCCCTACACACACAGGAGGCTTTAGCTCCATGGAGCAAGAACCCAGAACAGCAGAACTACCTCACCTCTGCCAGGCAGCTGCTGTGGTCATAAGCCTCTGCCTGCCCCATTGGCAGCTGTGCATCCCTCTGTGGCTACTCCCACAAGCTGAAATGCACCTATGCAGCAATACTAAGACAAAAAAAAAAGACTGCTTCATGAAGACAATGCTATTCAAGTGATGTTTCTGTGCTTATAATTCAATATAAAATCCCCTTGACAAGTGAGGTGTTTTCCTGCACTAGTCATATGAAACCAAGCCCACCAGTTCCAAATTGCTTGAAAAGGATAATAGTAATAGAAATGCAGAGCAACTATCCCAAGAAAAAGTGTTTCTGCCTCTTCAGAAACAATCACAATGGTTCCCACCACAATAGCTGCCCACCAGCTCCACCTCTGTCCCCTTACCTCTGTGGAAGAGCACATTTACCATGACTCTTACACATCCCTGCATCCACAAGTAACCCATATGCCTGATCTTTTGACAGACTCAAACTGTTCCTCAGGTGTTGCTGCTTGCTAACCCTCATGCTATTACAGCAGTGTGTATGTATGCAAGGTGATTTGAGGTCTGGCCCACGTCAGCTCATGGAGGTACTACTCATTAGCTGTAACTGGGTACACCAATGGCAACGCAAGGTGATGTGATTTATCTTATACCACTCTTGGTGAAGTTGCATCACGGCACATTTGCTGTGCTCCTAACAGCACGCACACAGTTCCTACAGCCCAGCTAATGCTTGTTAGTTCACTAAACTCCATTGACATCACTATAAGTTTGAGCTCTTAATTACTAAATAATCCAGACCTACTCTAGACAATACTAAAAAACCAGGAGTCAAAGCACTGTTGGTCTTCCATGAGTGAACCACCAGCCTGCCACCCTAGACTTCACTGCTAGGAATATCGCTGAGGCAGCAAGGGAGAGCAGGAACAGCTGTAGGTGCCAGCAGTAGTGCGATCACTGAGGCTCCTGCATGGGCCATATCTGAGCCAAGTCAAGGGCTTCAGAGACCCTTCATAGGACCACAGCTACATGGGACCCCTCAGCCTGCAGGTACCCAGATGCATACGCTGCCTAATGGGCACTCCATTACACTGCTGGCCACTGCTGGGATCATTTATTTGCTTTGCTTTATAAGGGATTTTTAAGCTACCTGAGAACATCACATTCCAACTCTTATTGAAAGGTGTAATTGGAAGTCTCAAAAAGCAATTACATTAAAAGCACTCTGCAGTGAATCAACTAACTACTCATTTGCCCATGAGCCTCTCACCAGCCGCAGCACTGGCCGATGGGGCTGTATTTCCAGGATGTGCACACAGAGCTGAGCACAGAGGGAGGCTTCACACATGGGAACAACACAACAGCTTCCCCCTGGAAGGAAGACATGCTTGTGAGTTATTACAAGTGCTCCCTTTTCCTCAAGTCCTTTGACACCACCCCACCAAGAAAGCAAACAAGCAGCAGGGAGCAAGTCTGCTGAGCCAGAGAAAAAGGATGTTTGTGTTCCTTTACAATTCAAATAAAATTTAAGATGTTTCAACCAATAAAAAGGAAAACTACATTCGGGTTCTAGAAACCTCTAAATCTTATGTGACCTATGTCTTGCGAGGAACAATAAAAATATAAATATCTATATGTTAACTTCCCTTTTTTCCCTGCTTCTGCACTGTTTGCAGCACAGCTGGGCTAATCCCATTTCCACTGCTCTGTATTCTGACCTCCTTAAACAACCCCATGCTAGGATGTTAAAACACTCTAATCTATAAATAATGTATTCCCCTCATCCAGCAATGGATTACTGGGCCATAAAACTCACTGGAACATACTGCACAGTTGCTACTTTAACAAAATAACACTGAGAAAGACATATCAGTAGAGAGTTGTCCTCTTTCTTTACAAATTCTTCTGAAGATTGGAAGCCACCATTACTTTTGCATTGGATTTTCCTTTTTTAATAAATTGTTTACGAGCTGGGATTTTATTCTAGTGATCTCTTTTTTTCTCCTCACCAAATACGATTTCGGTTTTGGGGTTTTTTTGTGCTATTAATCCTCACAGCACAGCAAAACACCAGCACCAGCTAACTAATAAGAGCCAAAGTGAAGGGGAAGTGATGAAGGGCTCATTGCCGCTCATAGGACCTTGATACACACGGGGAGGCCAAGCTTTAAAGCTAAGCCAATATGTTGCCCCAAATGGGGAGCTCACATTTCTGCCCCTGCATCCTCCTGCCCCAGTTTCTGGCTGGAGGATGCTCAGGCATTCACTGGACCCCATGCTGGGCCAGTCCAGCTCACTGATCCGGTAGGAAACTATCCATATTTATCCCCGGCTTCATTTTCAAACAGCCATTACCTACAACTCAAGCCATAATGTAAAGTTCATTTAAAGATAAGTGAGTCTGCTCCTAAGACGAATGTCTAATAGGCTTGCTCCCACTCCTGTGATGGTGCAAAATCAATGCCTCTCCCCACCACCAATGCCAGCAGGAATCCCACCACTGACTTTCCAGAGCAAAAGCATAAAACTCAAGCAAATGCTTAAATGATGCAAATTTGCAGTTTGAGGTTTTCTGACAGGCATTCTGGAAAAATAAAGTGTTTCTGACTCAAAACAAGTTGGAACCTTCTGAAAAACAGAAGTGCACCCTTTAAAGAGCAAGTTCCCCTGGGGAGCATAACCAGTTATGCCACATTTTGGCACTTGATTCCTTAGTTCTATTTGCCATGATTAACACAGCAATTTTCCACACGTTTTTCATAATACACAGATCACTCTTAACTCCAAAAGGACTGAGGAAAAACAAGCAACCCACCGACACCCACAAAACCTGCTTCCTTCGTTCCACTGCACTAATCACATGCAAAAATTTAAATCACTCCTGCAATATGAAAACGCCATCAAAGGAATTAATAGCTGCCTTGACAATGGGTTTCTGGTGTATTAAACAAAATGATTAAAGCACTAACATTTCCAACAGCTACAGTATGACTTAATTCCCCCCAAAAGGTAGGCGTTATACATTGCCTCTGAATGGGAGGATTACTCATGGCCAATGGGTTACAGCATAGCTCTGAATCAGGTCTGAACTGTGCCTGTCGGAAAGCAAGCTCATGCCCCTCAGGAAGCAGGAGCCATATCTGACATTTCTACAGCATCTCTGAAGACGGCAAGTTGGGATGGCAAGCTGGGAGAGGATGGTAAGCCAGCCCCTCGACAGCAACCAGCTACTGGGGGAAGACCAGGGATGAGAGACAACACCGTCCACTTGGTTATTAGTCCTTGTGCTTAGTCACACTAATTGCAGGGCCAGGGCTCTGTACTCACATTTCCTGTCACCAACCCAAGAATTAGGCAATTTAGATGTAAAGATAGTAACCTGCATATAACATAAATTGCTAAGCAATCGCAGAAGTAACTAGGAGAAAAATGAGCAACCTGATACAGAAAAGTTTTCCCAGGCTCTGCTTCTGCAGCTATATCAGATCTTCAGCAAGTGGCAGACCCCACCAAACCCAGCCTTCCCACCCGTACTGAAAAAGCACGGCAGCAGCATTGCCCTTCATAATGTTTCAGCTTTCCCTACCTCACAGAAACACCTAAGAGAGCTCAATTCAAGTTGAAACCTTTCACAGGGCTCATTTTCAGCAATTAAAGAGCATGGCAACCTGTAATTACTGAAAATAAAGCCAGACAGCTGCAGAAGGGAAGCATCTTTAATAAGTAACATGATACTACTTTTTCTCTCTTAAGGAACTTAGCTATTAAGTCCCAAGCTCCCATTCAATCAGTCTGAGCTCTCAGTGTATGCAATGAATCCAGTAAGCTTCTGCTCCCTGCAAGCAGCGCAAACCCTGGAAAAGCAAACGATGCTCGACAACCTGATTAAATACAACTCAGAGAAAGCAACGCCTCCATCCACGCTGGGGAAAGACAGAAATCAGGAGAGGAAAGCCTTACAGGGCTTCCTGGACACACAGCATCTTAGACAACACAACTATGCTACACCCTGCAAACATATTTTCCCAGCTTTAGCTGAACTTCAGCAGCTCTCATTCCCCCAGCACAGACAATGCAAGCAAAAGTTAACGTCATTAGTGAAGTAGCTTACCGCTCATCATTAACAGCACAAACATCTTTGCGTGTTGTATTTCCCAAGTCCCCGCTGCCTGTAACAGAAAGGAGGAAGCGCCAGTGTTTCATTCCCCTACTGCTTCAGAGTGGGTGTAACTCTAAGTTTCATGCTAAGATGAGATGGGTCAACTGGGTGTGTTTGAAGGGTTGGGTTTTTGCCAGCCCTCCTTTCCTCCCTCCCTCTTCTGATTAATTCCTCCCATGACAGGCTTCAGATGAGCTGCCACTCAGCCCCGCTGGCTGCCGAAATCTGAATTCCTGGGGACACCCCTCCAGGGTGACTTCAACTCGCCAGCCTGGCATGCTGCAAGAGAAGCCAAGAACTGAAATACCCACTCACCTCACAGAGGTGAATTGCACATCAGCTACACATGAACCAGCTGCATGGTCCCCTTCCTCATGCTGCTGAACTGTATCACCCTTGCCATTTCATTGCATTTGCAGGGAGCAATTCGCTAGCGAGACAAAATTAAAAACTTCTGACCTACTTAGAGCTTTTGCCACTGTCCTCAACTCCCTTACATCCCAGAGGATCTCTCCCTGGATACGTATCTGGATGGTGCTTCAGTAAGAGGACATGCATTCAAAACACAAAGGCAATTGCCTCCCACTAAGCTGTCCACAGGTGCAAAAGTGTTTTCGGGATCAGGAACTACAGGGATTTAAAAATTACTCATGGATCTGGTTTTACTCAATTCACTACTTCCACGTAACTGTCTCTGGATTAGGATTTGAGCAGCGTTGTCCTCAAAACCAGGGTTGCTTAGTCGTTGCTATAAATAAGAAATACCGATACAAAATCTAAACCAGCTGTGCTTATCCCCCAACTCCCCCTACCTTGACTCTGCACCCACTATGGGAGAAGAAAAACAGGTATCAAACTATTCTCAGAATGAAGTAGACAACACTGTAAATATTTTTTACAAACATAAATCAAATTAATTAGCAAATTAACATTTACAACTCTGCATGACACTTCAAAAATATGAAGTATTAAGTGATAACCATATCCTTGCATTTCTGTCCTCTGTAGCCTAGCAATGACCACAAACTGGGCTAAGGACAAAATCATCAGAAAAAGAAAAAAGAAATAAAATTGCAAAAAGTATATCCAGGAGCTCAGTTCTCCCACAGGGTTATATGCATAGTTGTACAACCGCAGCCATTAGCTGTATAGAGGCTGTGGATGCTGGAGGAGAGGATGGGAGGAGACGACTGATTTGGGACAGCCAAGAGAAGTGATTTGATGTAGCATAATCATTCCTACATTTCCCATTACCAGAAACAGGCACACAAACCAAGTTTCCTGGGATAGCAGTCAGTTTCAGCCCACTTCAAACAAGGTTTGGTTCAACTTTACATCCAAGCACTTATAGCATCAGATGTTCCCGATATATCTGCCCACACTTAGAAAGCACCAAGTATTCCACCATGATTTCAGGCATCCCTGATAAGCACTGGGGCCTCCACCTCGACAGCACAAAAGGGCAGAAGAAGGGATGGGACCAGACACAAGGTCGGGACTAGGAAGCACTGAAACAATTTATCCTTAGCATTACTGCTAATTTAAGCACCAATTGAAGACAGCCAACAGTTCCTATTTGTGGGCCAGGCAGGAGAAACAAACGGGAAAAAGCCCAGGGGAGCGGACCTTCCTCCAGAAGTTCTTGGTGCTGGTAACTAGCAAACCCCAAGCAGGCAAGCAGGTTTGGTGAGCTGTGAGTGACTCAGAAGGTGACACGGACTGCTGCTACTTGCCTTCGGGTTCACTCAGGCACGGCCAACACTCTCCATCTTCAACCCATTCGAACAGTCCAACAGTCAAAGCTGTGCTCAGAGCTCTGACGCCACCCACTCTTTAATCACTCCCATCTAAACAGCTTCACCATTACTCGGAAACCGATGTGTATATATACACAGACATGCAGCACACAAGCTCCCATAGATACAAAGCAATTATGCTCCAGTCCCAAAGGAGGAACATATATGCTTACTACAGCAGATTACAAGTGATTGTCTAGAGTATTTTTCAGCTTAAGAGGACTAAAGGAGGCACACCTTTTTGCTGCCAGCATTGGGTCCATTTGCATTCTGTTACAGCAGTTTGGGGCATCTTTACCTGCTGGTGCGTTGCTACCTCTAGTAAATCCTTGGCATGGCCAGGACTCCTAGGAAAACATGAACTACGTGTGCCCTCTCCCTGTAAGAGCTGCTTTCAGAAAGCTTCAAACAATAAAGTCATAATTCAGCAAATCCCAAGTCAGACACTGGTGGATTTTAAATCAACGCAGGTAGATAAAAGAAAAGCAGTGATTTCCCCTTCCTGTAACAAGAAACATCAAGTAATAGATAGGAAGACTGATGTATGGGGAAAGATACACATAAGAATTATAGGTGCCATCACATAGCTAAGATCTGCGGTTCTTGTAAATACAGCACTTGATTTGGTTGATCTGTTTGTGGCCGCAATCCTCAGGAGGGGCTGGAGGGAGATGCAAGGGAAGCCGTCTCCTCAGCCGCCTACCAGCCAAGTTGCACTCGTCCAAAACTTTGCTAAAGGAAGAGGTGACAGGCCTTCAAGGGAAGCCTGGCTGGGTCCAGGCTCCAGAAAGCAGGTGGGTACAGCCACACAGGGAAGGTGCGGAGTGGCCAGCTGACAACAGCCTCGCCAAGAGCCCTCCCGGAAAGCACTGTGGCTTGTCAGCTCACGCCTGCCTGCTGCAGGAGAACAGGCATTTCCAGGCTCTGGCCCAGTCACTCCAGCTCAGCTGATGCATTTGGATACACGCCTTTTGATGTGGGCTTCCTCTGAAGGCATGTGAGCCAACTTATATAAATCGTAATGCTCTCCTGCATTTGCTAAGCCATTAGCAAAGACCTACCAAAACCTGTTTTCAGCCAGACTAGCACATTCTGCCTGAAACAGGCTGGAGACAACCACACCAGCCACTGAGCTGGTTGACTGGAGGGGAAATCGCCTCCAGGAGCTCGAATAAGTGGCCACTGGCTAACTCCTCTGGTTGGAAGAGGGCACATATTTTCCTTCCCCTTCTCAGTGGAGTAAAGATGATAGTAAAGGTGGAACCATGGTGGTGTCAAAGATGATGTCCAGCATCAGCAGGACAAATCCCAGCAACACTACAAGGAGTCCACAGGCTCTTCCAAATATCCAGCTGAGGTGTGGAGATTCTGCCACAGAGCCTAGAGGAGAAAGATCCCCTTAGAACAGCACAGTCTGCTGCAGGACAGCACCTCCTTGGTTGTGAAAGGAGGGGACAGGACTCCCATTAGACACAAGCCAAGTCTGCATCCTGCTTAAAGGTATATTTATCAACCCTAATTAACATCCCAGGCTTCTCACACCCTGGCACACCTGCTAATTAGCACACAAGTTAATATAATTTTAACAATGAATTATCACTTTGGGCAGAAAAATGGTTGGGAATCACTTTGGTACAGTGACTCACCCTGAGCACAGTAGCAAGGTAAGATATGAAAAGCATCAGCCATGCTTGCACAGGGCTACATAGACTATATCTCTTTAATTAGAGCTTACTTTACACAGCCAAGGTTCTTCAAAAATTCATGATTGTATCTGCCTTATTTTCCACCTGCACAAACAGATGGCCTTGAAGAAGCATCCTGTCTCCATCCTTCACACAACTGGAGCTGCTCAGGTCTTTCTTCAAGTGCTTATAGCCATGATGGTGTTTCTAATGGTTCCAGCCACCGTAATTATCACCTACTTTGGTTAAGTACACTCCAGGACACTACTCAGGGCCCAGAGGGCAATTATCTGCCAGGAACAACTCCAGGGGAACACCAAGGTGATGCCCAACACCAGTTTTGGTGCTACTCCAACTGTCCCGTAACCACAGACCAATCTGGTGGTACCAGATCCAGGCACCCCCATGCAGGTGACTGTGACATTATGTTCCTTTTTCACGTAACACTAAACTGCAGCCTATAAACGCAACCTAAGCTTCAAAGTTCAAATCTACTCCTGCACCTCACTGTGGATGACATGGCCAAACTATGGTCTTTCACCCTGGTAACCCCTCTCTCCTGGGAGCAACACTCACGCTTATGCCTGTGCAGCCTCATGCATCTGGCAGGAAGGACCATGACCAAGAATACTGTCAAAGCAAACGGTTGTCTCTGTGTAGGTGGAGACACAGTTTGGCTCAAGCCATCTTATATTCAATGACAAATTGAGGAAGAAAGTCAATTTAGGCTGTGTTTCTTTTTCAAGCCTCATCTTTCAAACTGTATCTCTGCGATATAGAAGCTCACAAGAGGGCACTGGTGGAAAACCATCACACCATCGTCGGAATCGCTTCTACCATGTCAAATTGATGTTTAAGGCTGCCTGCCTTCACTTTGTCCAATAAAAACCTGTGAACCAACCCTTGGCAACTAAAGAATGAAAAATTGCAGTAGACTGAATGTATCCATACTCCCTGTTATCAAAAAGATTTCCCAGCATCATGTTTCTGTTTGGGATTAGGAAGGGAACTGTGAAAGACAGGTATTGTTCAGCCACAAACAGTTCCCTTTCAGACTTTACAAAAGTAAGCTAATGAACTACAAGGTTTTTTTTTTGGCTTTGGAGAGGTCAGCAGATATATCAAGTCATGGGAAAACTGATCCTCATTGTTACACTGCAAGGTTAGTTGAGAAAAGGTTTCTAATGAGCTACAGGGAGTGGATGCTGGCAATGAGCCAGCACCTTTGCCTGTGAAAGGAAGACGAACCACCTCCAGAGCAACTACAAGTTAAAACTTAAGGTTTGCATTTCATCATGCTGCTCGGATGGTTTTACACAGTCATCTGGCTGCACAGAGCAGCTCAAACCCTACTACCCCGGATCAGGTGAGGAGGTACTGCTGCAACTGGGTGTTGCACAAGCCTTGAAGCAGCACTCAAAAGCCCATTTGGTCCTTAGGACAACTACCACGTGCTGCAAGGATAAGCCAGAGAGTAACAAAATTTGTTTCTTTTTCAATGAGACCCAAGGAAGAACATCTTATTCAATACCTCTAATCCAAACACCTCCTCTCATTTCTTTGAAAGAAACTAGGTGGTAGCTGCTGTCATTTCCATGCTGCATTCTGACATGCTTCTACCACATCCCTGCCAATAGTTTTTATTTCGCTGGAAATACCAGCTCAGTATGAGAGTGACAAGCTGTATGCTGGTGATGATGCTGTCAAATAATGGATAACATAGGTTTACATTAGTTGTCAAAATTTTTCAACACTAAAAATAGGTATCACAAGCTTTTTGATTCACTGCATTGAAGTATTAAATATACAGGACATTCACACCTTCACAAGAGCCGAAAGCCACTCAAAGCCAGGTAAAAGAAGCAATGTGTGGCATATAGCAAAGGCCTCCGAGCACTGTTTATTTTGAGAAGAAAAAACAACACATTGCCATATGAAATCTCATAACAACACTGGCCAAAGCAAAGACAAGATGTTGCACAGAACATGAAATACAACAGCACAATATGGGATGCAAACACAAGCAAAGGAATAAAGAAAGACAAAAAAAAAGCTTAAGAGTAGAAGACAGAAAAGCCTGCATCCTGTTACCCTAGCTCTTGGTCCAGAACCTACCTAAAAGGAGCAGCTCCTTCTTTTCCTCCTGTCATCCCTCACCTGCCCCAGCCCAGCAAGAAAGAGCCCAAAGCCGCGAGGCTGGGGAAGGATGGGAAAAGCAAGAAGGTTTACCAGAGGGCTGACATTACCATTCAAGGGATGACTTCTGCCCAGCCAGCGACCCACTGACAGTCACCAGCCAGGCAGGAGATCACCATATGGGATGTTGTTTTTATGGGCAAGATGGCATAGGGGTGCAGGAGGACGAGGATAAAGAGAGACTATTTACAAACCAAATCCAGCTTGCTTATTCCCTCTGAGTCACTGAGATGACTAGCACAGGCAGAGTTGTCCCTATAATAGGCCAATATTTATAGCAGAAAGAAAATGAAGCATAATAAGGAATTACTAATTGGATGTTACCATAACATTGTGTAGAACTGAAGCAGCACTCCAATGTGCTTTATAAATAATTAGCAAATTAACTTTCACAATACCCCTGTGAGGCAAGTATTATCCCCATCTTCTGCACAGCCAAGCGGAGAGCAAGTGGTTTGCTCATGGCCACAGTCCTTGTGCAGAGGCAGGATTACAACTGATGCCCTGGTCTCTTGTCACTAACACCTGAGCCGGGCATGGCCTGCTTTCCCCTGGTGAAAGAAAACCTGACCCAAAACACACTTATGTTACCTTACATATATTCCAGCTTACACTGCTGTCTATGTTTTTATGCCAACAATGAGAGGACAGAAGATACCTGTCCCGGCTTAAAGTAAAGAAAAAAGCATAGTGACATAGTTGGCTTCAGGAATTACTAATTGGATGTTACTAAATTGTGCAGAACTGAAGCAGCACTCCAATGTGCTTTATAAATAATTAGCAAATAAACTTTCACAATACCCCTGTGGGGCCAAAGTCTATGCTGCTGCCTTAAGGAGAAACCTCACCCTATAGCCATGTGTTCCCCTCACAGCATGAGTACCAGTGCTCGTAGCAGCTCAGTGGCTTGCTGGTTCAGGGACAGCTTGGGGTGAAAACTGGCCTCAGTGGAAAAAAAACCCACAGAGATTGGGCAGATGGGTCCCCTGCTCCAGCCAAGCGCACAGCTGCCTGAGCACAAGGGTGGGACATTAAAGAGGAAGAGGGAGCTGGGAGGCTGCTGGTTACATTTCCTGTACTATCAGAGCATAAGCCACACTGCTCCTCCCTCTTAGACTTCTGCTTGGGCCACCAAGCAGGGCTCCTTGGGTACCATCCCAGCCCTGCCTATCTCCATACATTGGCCTGGGCTGCATTTTCCAATTCCTTGACACTAGGATGAAACGCACTCAGAGCCATGAACTCATGGGCTGAATTCAGGGCTGACTGAGCAGCTGACCCTAGGTTACTTGGCACGGGCACAAGTCCTTTCACTCTAGGGATAAATTCCAGCTTACATCAGCACAAGACCAGGACTCAGCCTCTTCCCTTACTCTTGGGAGGAGCGTGACTGATGACACACCAAAGCCCAAGCTTTGTTCAATGGCTCAGTCTCCCTTGGCTCTTCCCAAAGGAGGCATCTTCCCACAGCATATGGAGAAACCTCTTCATAGGCACAGAGATGGGGGAGGCCAGGCAGCAGAGGCTAGACCGGCCACAGACAGGCCCCTACCATCCCCATCCAATCCTCCTACTTTGCCCACACAGACTGCAACCCATGGCGCTGTCGTCCCTCCCCCAGAGCTAGAGGGGCACCACTAGCTGGAGCAGTGCTGCCCATTCCCTCCAGCACTTCTCTGCCTGCTGGGTGGAGGAAGGTTAACCACAAGCACATGCAAGTGAGTTCCCATGGGCTCCTCACCTGTTGGAGGCAGGAACTCTCTCCATGCCCAGAAGATCCAAAGGGAACAACTCTGAATGACTGCTCCTTCCCAGACTTGGCAAACGGAGCATGCAGCTTCAAGGATGGACTATAAATGTCTGCTAACTCCACTGGCACAACAGAAAACACTCTTCCAGTAATTTTTCTGTCCAGGCAGCACCTCCCATACATCCAACTCTCACCTTTCACCAGAGCAAGCGGGCCACCACAAGCATCGTTGCTCCCTCCCACCTACAGTTAATTGAGCGCAAAGATTACGACAGCATCAAAGCCATCCGCACACACGCCCTCACATCACTGCCACCTCCACCCTCACGGTGCAGCTCTGATTGACACATCCAAAGCCATGCCACTTCCTCAACAGCTCACCGTCAAGCAGTGGGAATGGACAAGCCACAGAAGGGATCAAACTTGCCAACAGGGTAGGCAGGAGAACGAAGAGTTGTAGAGGCAGAGGCATGTACCCTGCTTCTCCAAACTTTCCACAAAAGCATGCAGCAAAATCAAGATTCTTTTGCACAGCCCAAAGCAGGCTTTAGGAATAAGGCTGGCCCAGAAAGGTCTGGCCGCAAGCCCTCATGCTGCCTTCCCATTACCAGTCACACTGCAGAACAAACCACTGGGCAGATCCAGGATAAAGGCATAGTTTCCCATCAGCTGGTCCTCCTCATAAAGTACTCCAAGACCCTCATGAAAAGAAACAGTACACAAACATAAACTGCCGCCACTGCTTTCTGCTAGAAGCATGTTAAGAAAGAAAGAAGGCCTGCTTCTATTTTACACATACTACATAAAAATAAAAGATGCTGGTTGACTGCACATGTTCTTCTTTTAGAAAGCAAGCTCCATTTTACTTCTTCTCTTCTTTTCCAAATCTATACAGCCAGACAGAAAACAAATTCCCTTCAATGTCGCCTGAATGAAAAGAATCCTCAACTTCGTTTCAGCCTCCTTGGACCAGAGCACAACATGGGAATCACACTATTCAGTTCATACCTCTCTCCCAAGGGGCACGGACCTTGCAGCCTGGCCCAAAGCCCTCTGACGTGAGCAGAGATCTTGACTTCAGGTTCTGCCCTTCACAGGATGACTCAAGGATGACTGATTAACACTACAGCTGGCAGACAGGGCTACCACAACAGACTTGCCATTCCCCAGAAATCTCACAAAGATTGAAGGAGATACAGCTGTCTAGCTTATGTCTTAGTGCCTTCCCTTTTCCTCCTTTTCCATTAACTTGTTCTAGTTACTTTAGACGTCTTCTTCCCCTTAAAAAACCCACATCAAGTTATTCAATTGAAAAACAGACACAATTTTATCACAAAGCACACATTTTTTCTGCTTTTCCTCATTCAGTGCTAGGACACAACTCACATATTATTGTCTACTTGTTTGCCAGTGCTGTGCTCCTCAAAATGAACAAGCCTTTAAATTCAAGGCCCAGTTTATGTCCAGCCACAGTCTCTGTCATGCATCCACATTGGTGGTGCCCACGCCAAGCTTGGGTATATCATGCTACAGTGATCATCAAGTTAATCACTAGCATTTTTGTCTGGATATACAGAGATCTTCACCATGAAGATGCTCAAAATGAAAACTGAAGTGGGATCACGTTTTCCAGAGAGGCTGTGCAGCCTCTGTCCTTGGAGGTTTTCAAGACCTGCCTGGAAAAGAGCCCTGAGCAGCCCGGTCTGGTCCCATCGCAGGCCCAATTTGGGCACGAGATTGGAGCAGAGACCCTCACAGGTCCCATCCTACCCAAAAGACTCGTTGACCCTAGGCCCTGGGGCACCCTCACAAACAATAATCAATCAAATGCCCATAACCATACCTGGTAGAGAGGGCAAAACTCCACATCAAGAGGTGACGAGCTTTTCATCGTTGTTCGGTCCACCCAGCTATGCTGCCTTGAAGCCTCCTCACAGCTTGTGAGGCGCTTGATCCAGTCAAACCATGCTTATGTCCGTGACAGCTGGATTCTCCTCCAGCCACAGTGGCTGGCAAACATGCCTACCAGCCCAGCTCTAGGGCCAGTCACAGTACTCCCAATCTGTTTCGGTCCAGCAGAGTGAGGGCACACTTAAGCAAACAAGTCTCAGTTAGACTGGATGATAGTGAGTACTGAAATGGCATGAGCATCCATGAAAACAGTCTCATCAGCAAACCTGAAAGCCACAAAGACTTCCAACAGAGGTTTGTTGTAGTACAAACCAGTGGCAGCAGGATGGTAACCTCCTGTGAGACCCTAGCAGTCTGCAGAGCACACCTCCATCTACTTGGAAGCCAAGAGCAAAGCGTGTTAGAGGCATGCCAAGATAGAATAGTATTGAAAATGCCACTGTGCATTTGGCTTTGAAAAACATCAAAGTTACAGGAAATTGCTCAAACTCCCTTTATTAAGAAAACAAGAAACTGAGAAGCATGACCAGGAAAGGCTATTAAAAGCTGGCTCTATTTCATGGTTAGCAGGCAAGGAAAGGAGGTGCAGAGCGAGATCAGGAGGAAAGCATGAAGCAACTGGAAGTGTCTTCTCTGAATTGCAGTCTCAAGTCTTTGGCTTTCTTTTGATACCAATATATTTAAAATCTTGTTCCAAACTCCTGTTTGGAAGAAGGCCACAGCTCATTACGGACAAAGCAAGCAAAGAATATAAGGTTTGTGATACTGAAACAACAGCCCTGCTCCTATGAGCCCACTTCTGAGTACCTGCAAACCAGTGGCAACACTGACAGATAGTACAGACATCGGTATATGTTCATGGTGCAACATGTTCACCTTTGGAAGACCCACATTAAAGTCTGACCTGAGCCTGCAGGTTCTAACACCACTGCCACTTGACTTCGCCTTTATACTTGCACAAAAGTGTTTTGAACACTCAGAGAGGCGTAATTTCTCTGAGTGATCCCTAAGACTAAGAGTTCATATTAAGAGATTAACTGCTTAAGCAAGCTCAATGGTAGAAAACTGGTCCCTTCTACAGGCAAAAGCTTCATACTCTGAAAATCATAACTGCTCTAGAACTGTTGATTCATTTTCCTCATTTGTACTTTCCCCCCCCTTTTAAAGTCCTGCCAGTTCCTTTTACTTCTTGTGAGGATTTTCAGTATTTGTCTGTTACTAAAACGTTAAAGCCTGATTTGTGATTAAACACAACATTTGGGAGGTAGACTCCAATGCTGCTGGCTGTCACTATCCCAACTATAAGAAGCTCCAGGAGATATCAGCATGTCAGGGCAGATCTTTCTCTGCATAAGTCTGTGCGACCAAGGTCATTTCTACCTCTATTCTATTCTTCCACCCTCCAAAAAAACCCCTGTGATTAATACACAGTAGGATAACTGTATGGTGAATAGTGGTGGGTATGTATTAAAGCAGCAATAAATAGGACAATAGCAGGGAGAACACAGAAATACGTTGCAGAGCAGTAAAATAGTTCTGCTTCATCAGCTGCATTAATTGCACAAAAGCAGTAATCAGAGATTGTATGCCTAAGTATGTCAAGAATGCTGCACTCAGTAACTTGAAGAAATTACTTTATAACTTGGCCCATTTCCCCCACTGTAGCCACATTCAGCAGATAAGGGGACTCTTCAAACTTAAATGATGATGTTCCGCATTTCAGGGTTCTGCAAAAAACAGCTAAGCTATCTGAAGGCCGCCTGTGGTCAGGCCAGCATAAAGAGTGTAAGCATCGATCTTCTTGCCCATTTCAGTGACACAGCTTGCCACAAGAAAAGGGAGCCTTCTACATCAACTATGGATGAAAGTTCAGGAGAGATCCCTGCAAAAGAATAAAAAGCATAGAAGTCCTTAGGTCTCCTGTAGTCTTCCCATCCTGCAGCAAAATTGATCCAGAGCCTCTCCAGGGAGATGTCTCCTCTTCTTCAATCTCCATCCCATCCTTAGTATGGAACCATGGCTGATCCTTCAAGCAGGTATGTCCTGGGACATCTTGCAGGACACAAGTGAGGAATTTCTAAAACCCACAGCAAAAAATACAACCACAGAGCTGGCAAGGAAGAGTTAATCAAGGATGTCCATCTGTCCCCAGGTTTTGGAGAGAAGGACACTAATGACTTGGTTTACTGAGGCTATATGAAAGCTAAACAGGTTCCAAGACATCTCTCCTCAAAAATGACACAGTCTGATGATGCAGAAGGGCAGAGAGAAAGAGCAGAGAGACACAGCTGTCCATGGCCTAGAACAGGGAAAAGGAGGGACAGACTTCGGAGTGGTTGCATAATTATGCAGTAACACCACCACTTGAGAAATTATTCATTGCAGACAGCATACAGACGCACAGTTTGGAAGCAGGATGCACTAAAGCACTCTGAGAGACACTCGTGTTCAAAGCAGGGTGCTGCAAGCAGAGGATGTGTGCACTGCAGAACAAGTAGTGGCCCCTTACAAGCAGGAGCCCTCTCCATGGCAGCTCAGTGCCAAGACCTCCAGGCAATACCAGGAGAATCAGGAATGACTGGTCCAAACTATGTTGTGGAGAGGTCCAAGCTTTGCAAATGTTTCCTTATACTGTTTCAATCAGTCTTCAGCAGAGTCCCAGCACTGGGATAAATTGTCCCAATGCACTAGCAAGGAGAGAATGCACATGGCGGTAGGAAGCAAGTCTCTACGCTGAAGACTCTGAGAATCATAGCTGACAAACTAAGGAAAAACTGGCTCCGCACAAGAGGAAATCTTGTTGAAGCTGCGCTCCCTAGGCTGTTCATGACCTCCACTTCTCCCTTTTGCTCTCATTAAGTAAGGTGCAGCAAAACCTTTCAGGCAGCTTCAGAAACTGTCCATCACCGCTCAGCGAAAGACTTAGCCACAGGACTGACTCATGAAAAATGCCCTTGGTTTTAACCAGAGCTCTGGTACTTGCTTAAAGCTGATCATCATGCTTATCAGTTTTACTACGTGTTTACTTCATCAGGCACCGAAAGCTGGGGAGACTGCTGTGAACCAGCACTCTGGTGCAGATGGCAGTCAGAGGTTCTGTGAGATAACAGGCATTGCCAAACGAAGTGAAAGGTGCTAGGGTGGATATAGCTACCTGCAATTCATCACACTCAAACTTCATTAACTAAAACAAGGATGTGCAATAGCCACAGCACATCTTCACTGTTAAGTCAGCTAGAGCAGGGCTTGAAGTAAGCAGAGGACAGCAAGATCTTTGATGCAACTTTATTAAAGGCAGTGACTCAAGGCTGGGCTTTCAGTCAAAATCAGTGTATTCAGGTGCTGCTATGGCTATTGGCTGTAATTTCACTTGTCATCTGAGCCATCCCTTCCCCACCAAGAGGGAAGGGATGTGCACTGCTGTCCAACAGGACATCCCGTCCCCCATCCCTGCCCCTTTTTGCCCCAGTTAAACTACACCCCACATCAGGGCTCTCACATCCTGCCCACACACTTCCACAGCCAGCCACCACCCCTCTTCTAGCACCCCACCTCACAAAACACAACCGACCAAAAAGCCACATTTTATTTCATAGCCATTTTGGTTCCCTGCAACACACTTACTGTGCCATGACAAAGGCACCTGTGTCACTGCAAATAGGGAGCAGGAATACATGGCCACAATTAAAAGGATATCTCCAGCTTAGAGCCATGTACCCACCACTCAGCAGTGAAGCACAACAAAGAAATGGGGCCAGCTTACAACTAACCAGGTGAAGGCTATGCAGTTTATATACTGCAATACACAGCTAGTCTACTGGACTAGCACCTTGGTCTCATTAACGACCACCCCGGAGATGCATCTGTGTGACAGGGTAGGATGCTCCAAGCTGGAAATGCCAAAGACTTGCTCTTGCCCTTACAAAACCCAAGCCATACACAAGCATGAAGACATCCCACATGACACCCCCCTTTCCACACACATACACAAAAAAAAGGAATTCACTTTTGGGTTTGCCGTGAAAGGTGCAACAGCCTTCAAAGCAGCAGCCCCTTTGACATTAAACAATGCTTGATATGGTGAAATGGGAGAGAAGGGAAGAGAAAATGAAGAGGAAACCTTTCACATTTTTGTCGTATTTTTAAGATGTGATGCCAGGCTATACCCTCAATAAATGTCTGTGCATGTCTTCATAACATAAATGTCAGCCTTGTACTGGATTGGAACCTCGGGATTACTGCACTGGCAGAATTAACATCTTAGACATAAAAACCATAACATTTCATTATCCATTGTAAACTTCATGTGCTTTCACTCTAGGGAAACTGGAAATATCACCCAATTTCACTATCATTTTCTGTTAACTGGCTGTTCTGCCACATATTCGCATACTGGGGAATTCAGTTTGATGATATATCAGTCTTCCAGTTTCATTCTTCTTTCTCTACAATGCAGACTTTTTTTAAATCTATTGTTTTGTTCTGGTCTTGCCTCTATGAAGGTAACACACAACAAAACCACTCAGTTGAAAAAAACTTAGCCTGCAACAAACAAAACTGATCATATTTGTCATGCTGAACACACACCAGAAGAAACCTATCCTGATGTCTGAAATAAGGGTAGAAGGCAACATGGACGTAAGAAAACCTCAGACATAACAGGCAAGGCTTCAGCTCATTTATAAGCACACTAGGGTCTACCATCAATAGTGAGGCACAAAAGAACAGAATCTGTTCCCTTCTGTGGTTTAAACTCCCTGTGCTTTTCCTTCCCACTATTAGGCTGGCTGCAAATTCAAAGATTTGCATAAACCACAGATTTTGTCTGTCTCTTTGAAAGGTCAAAAATTAGAAGCAGCACAAACAAACACACATGACAAATAGGCCAGCTGGCAGCAATTTGGAGTGACCACATGGAGGAAGTGTGGAGAAGAATGAGGGCAGGAGAGAAGCCTTTAGAAGCCTGGGTCATGCATACATTGCAAGTTACAGGGTGCCTTAGGGGAACTGTTTTATTTAATCAGTTTTGTATCTTTGCAAAGATCAGTGACCAACTATCCAGATTTAGTGCTGCCATGTTTCTATAAACATTTCCGATTATACTTTCTTTGATAAAACATGCAGCTGCTGACAGGATTTTTTGTGCAAACATTTCACTATGTATTACATTGTATTTCAAAAAATGCCTTAACATTTTTATTTCCGAGAGACCACTCATTCTCCTCTGCAGGCTATGTAGCATTGCCCTACGACAGAGAAACGAAGGGACAGGGAAGCAGAGCAGAAGGAGAGCAGGCAGGAACTGCAAACAGATACAACAGTAGAAATCTTTAGCAAAACCACTCTGGTCATTACTCACATGAGGGTGTTACAGAAGTACATAGGAAGGTAGGGAAACATTTGTTGTCCCACGTAGCTTCTGGAATGGAAGAAACAGATTAATAGGTCAACTTCAAACACCAAGCCAGATGCACACAGCTGGTGTTAATCTGCATGACCCTCATTACCTGCAACAGATCTCTGCAAAACTATGGCAGCCAAAGTGCTGGCCACATTTTTATTACCAACATCACTTCGACCTATTAATACGGGGAGGGAAATAATTCAAAACCAAATTGCTTCTCACTGTTTGTTTTTCTTTATATTTTTCCAGAGCCACAAAACCCAATTAAGCAGTTTCCTTTTGGTTTGCAGTCAGTGAGCTCCAGGCACTCAGGGCTGCAGTATCTAGGGCTGCCAGTCCTGCAGGGAACATTTCCCTGTTTAAAAGCAACTCTTTCCACCGGTCTTGGGTTCAGCTAATTGTACCATTTCTATTGATCTTGAATTTTATAGAAAGCTTGGCCCCTGTTTGCATTGTGTCAGCAAAATTACACCAAATTGGGTTTAACCTGATTCTCACAAAACAACAGTAAACAGGAAGCACTGACATATGTTTAAAGTTGTAAAAATGAATGTACTTAAAAAGCAAGTCTAAAAAATGCCTGTCCAACTAAAGTAGTAAAAGGTCACTTATCGCCAGCAAATACCATCACCACATGCTGTTCAGAGATTGGAAATGTGAGCTGATTGACAACTCCCTGACCACCATCCAGCTGAGATTTTCTACGGCCCTTCTTCCTGACCAACTGTCTTCACATCACCTCAAAACACTAGTCTGTGGGAGGGAAGGTTTGCTGATGGCTCATTATTTAAGATGGTTGTTTTCCCACAGCAAGACAGTGGGAAGAGGAGAGTTTCCCATTGCCATTCCACCCTCCACAACACACTGAGCCCTTTAAAAACCCTCACAGACTCCAAGTGCTGTAGATGATGTAACGTCGTCAGACATCTGCCAAATAAATAAGCAAGCTCCAACGTGCCTTCCTCCAAACCTGCAAAGCGATTTCCATCCCACTACTGGAACTTGTAGCAGGGTTTAATACTCTCTTCAATATATCCCCTTCCACAAAGAAAATCTGTGCCCGCTGCTACAGGAACTCGCTTAATCCCTGGTAAGCAGATGTCGGCCTCCAAAGCTGAGAAAATGACTTTGTTCTTTAGGATCAGGAAATTTAGAATGCAAGAAGTTGAAACACCCTGATGAATCTGGTAACTTAAACCCCGAGAGGAAGCACCTGCTTTCTGAATAGCCACCCAATTAAAAGCCCGTCACTGTTTTATGCATCCATAATTCAACGTGAACAATCTTTTGCTAGCTGACAATGTATCTGCTACAGTCAAAAAGCAACACAGATGAATAAGAGAAGAGGGAGCTGCTGACAGCAAACAGCCCAAATCTCGCAGCATTGCCCCACGCAACAGCTCTGAGATGAAAACTTCCTCAAGCCAAGGTTGTTCTGTAAGGATTCACCAAACTCCACACAAGCTCCACCAGCCACCCTGGAGGGATGCCAGGTGACCCCAGGCATAGATATCAGGCCCGGATCCACGTTTCAGATGTACAGCTAGACCTCCTCTCTCCCAGCAACCCAATTGCAGAAATAAAAGCATCTCCCTTCATTATATTAGTTAAAGTTAGGCTGCAATATGCTGCAAGTAAAATAAGGCATCTCCCCATTTATTCACACCAGCACTGGCAGGCATAGGAAGTGGAAAACCAAAACAAAAAAAAACACAAAAAGGGGATTTTGGTCTCAGAAGTAAATAAAAATAAAAGCTAAGAACCATGGAACGGTCAGCCTGCCTGCAGGATTAGCAACCACCACAACAAAAAGCAAGAAATGGTAACAATCCTTTTAGCTGAACTAGAAATAAAGCAGGCAGGGTTCCCAGTGTATCCTGCTTGTCCCCGGGCTGCCCAGGGCAAAAGGCAGCGAGGCTGGAGCAGAGGCTGGAGAAGGACCCTTTCCTCATCAGGCATTAGGGAGCAGCTTCAAATATTCAACCCAGATCCCAATCCACCTTCACATTGGCTAAGAGATGCTCCTGCCAGTCACTGGGCCAGGACAAAGTCACTCAGTCAACTACCAAGAAGTCTCAATTACCTCGTGTGAGTTGTCACTTTCTCTCAGCACAGCCAGGTTTTCAAGCAAGAAAAGCTCTCCCTGTAAACAGGGAGAAACTCCACTAAAACCAGGAGTCCACACACACAGCTTTTGGAGCAAGGAGAGCTTGGCAGGAGAGAGACTGTGTCTATAAAGAGTTCAGGCAGGACCAGCAGTAGATCAGCAACCTTTCTGGGAAATTTTGTTTGCGTTACTACACACGCACAAAGGATATCAGTTTGGAAGTCTTAGAACACGCTGGCGTGAATCCAAATGACAGGCAGAACTGTCGCTCCACTATGATTAAAATCTGCTTCGATACCCAGGGCTGGGCCGGGTACTTTCCTCATTTCCCACTGCCTCCAGAGGGGTGTGGAAAGCCCTGAGGAGAGGCTGCACTGGCCTTGATCCAGCGCTCAGGTTGACAGCAGCTTTGGAGAGCTTCAGTCACCACCTGCTCAGTGCGGACGAGCTCCTTGGGCACACTCACACCAAACACTGGCAGCCCACAGGGAGCACGTGCGCAAAATCCGTCTTCCACCCCACAAAGTCCAGCCCTCTTCCCAAAAGCAGCTCCCTCTAACACAAGGCAACTCCCTCCCTTGTCTGGCTTGTGGCTGAAGAGCTCAGGTGACAGATACACAGACCATGAGCTAGACTCAGCCTGGACCAGATTTTTATCCATCCAGGCCAGCACATGCCTATGACAAGCAGATTTCAGGCTTCTCAAAGCAGAGAGCAATAGCAACAAAAGGCCTTCCACAGCCTCAAGCCCCTCTTACAAGAAAACCAGGGCTGGAGGACAGCCCTCAACTTGTGCTCTCCGTCACCCAACCTGCAAGAAAGCAAACGTGCTCTCGGCAGGGCAGAAAGTTTCCTGGAACTAAACAGTGCCATGAAGTGCTTGGGGACATGGTTTAGTAGTGGACAGGTACGGTTGGACTTCATGATCTCTAAGGTCTATTCCAACCTAATGATTCTATGGTTCGATGATTCAATACGCTCATCTGTAAAGATGACAGGTTAAGATCAGTGCTTTCAAATAACTTGAAATTTTTCCGTGTAGATTAACCAAAGTTCAGCTAGAAGATCTACAGTAGTCTTACCTTTGTATTTTGTGTTAGAAAAATCGGGCACCTGACTACATGGACTCTTCTCCACCAGCTCCAGCCTTCTTAGGGATCTGTTTTGTCTTATCTGCAAAGGCTTTCTCTTCTCATTCACTGCTCTACAAGCTCATAGTGAAACCAAAGCATCCCCAACAACTACTGTAAATCCCCAGCCCTTGTTTCTGATTTAAGAATGGCTGCCACAGTACAGTATGACCATACTGCACTTATCCTTGAAAGCACGTAACTCCAATTCAACAATCCTACTACATATGCCCCTAGCATTGGTACAGAAGAGATTTAGCTCTTAGCTCTCCGTTGCTTTATCTCTTTCAGTGTTTGCCAGAGCAGAAATTATCTCAGGCTATAGACAGGTCACTTCCAAATGTTTCTCCTATCTCACTGCAAATCTGGAAAGAAAAAAGCCAACTGTCACGTAGCTTGCACTATCCTGTCAAGCTCCCCAGCTCAGCTTTTAATAGCCACCTCTCTGAAGTGTAGTGGAAAGAGCCGGTTATGCCATCTCCCTAGCGTCCCGTCTCTAAGTGATGCTATCAAAAAGACAACTTGTGCAATCGAAGAGTCTGTTCAGTCCCCTCCTGAGGGGCACAGGGCAAAGGGAACCTGTGTTACATTCATAAGGATCGGAGTCGCTTTCAGAGGGACGGGAGTACAACTCTAACAAGCTAAAGGGCAGAAAGTCCATCTAGAGCAGCAGTCAGAAGGGGAGCTCCCAGGAGCAGAGATGGCAGAAGAACAAAATGAGCAGAAAACAAGAAACACTGACACATGCACAGATGGAGAAAACACCTATATTACAGTGACTTACCCTAAAGCTTGGGGGTGGCATGGTAGTGTAAAACCACACCAGCATACCATGCTGCCGGCAGGAGGAAATCATCCTGTTCTGCTCCTTTCTAGCTCTAATCCCCTCAGCCTGCACAATTGTTCCTACCTCATGGGCACTACCAGCTGCCCATGGCCCTTCCTGGCCGCAGCACTATTCATGCCAGCTCACTGCTTTTTGTCAGCAAACTGAGACACCACCGAGCTGCCTCCATGTATCAGCAACACACCCACCTCTTGCAGTAAAAAAAATTTCCGTTTCATTTATTCCAAGAACACTTTTCTTGCAGGCCTATCCTCCATGATGCATGTATACATTTCTTGAATCATCATCTCCTACACCTAATACTGAAACCCTATTTTAAGACTGTTTTGCCATTCACCTGCCAGGGATATCCTCTCTTTCTCATTTTGGCATCCCCTTTGGTGCTCTTGCCCAAGACCAGTCTCTTACGTCATCCCATTTTTAACTCATATCATGCCTCCAACACATTCTTGACAACTCCTAGTTTAGTCACTATTAGCAAGTCTAAACCCCAGCTATGCAGCATTTGCCAGTAAGACAGCTCTATCTCCATGAGAACATCAGCCTGGCTTTCTAAACACGCAGCTCTCAGCAGGTCTGATGCTGCAACCCAGGGACAGCCCACAGAGCAGACAGCGCTCTCGAGAAACTTGGCCTTCATGTACAAGTATTAACGTAACAGTGGCACTTAGAGATGCTTTTGACTCATCTTGAAGCAGCTCCACCTGAGGAGCACTAACCAGAATGTACGCTAAGAGGAAAGGAAAGATTAAGACAAAGAGGATCCACAAGGTGGCTTTGTCTCTACTGATCACCCCATTAACTAAACACTGACAGTAATAATAAAATAGAAGGGCAAGAGATGCTGCTCACAGTACACTTTCACTATTAGTTCAAACTAAGACCATGAAAGGGACAGCGTGACAGAGCTGCACATTCCCACTGCCTCCTGCGTGCCACCCGAGGACCCACGTGTCAGTCAAATTAAGCTGCCCAAAACCACATCTGATGAAACCAGGTCATTTTTCAGCCACGTGGCCTGGGAGTGCTGGTACTGACACAAGCAAGGCAGTAGGAACATGGGGCCCAGAAACAGAAGGGTGGGATAATACTGTCCCATTTAACAGTCCTGGAGCATTAATAAGCATTAAAAAAATAAAATCAAACACAAGTCACCCAAATGCGCAAGATTTTTTTTTTTTTTTTTTCTGAAAAGTAAGCCAAGAGAAACAGGGTACAGGCTGTAGTTGGCCCCAGTCATGCTCCTTCAACACCAGCAACACTGCTCAAACAGTTTCTTCTGTGTTTTTCCCAACCAGTCTCTAAGACAAATTGCTGGTTTGGCTTCAGCTTCTGTGGGGAACATCCTATCTTGCCTGCAAGCACAGCATTCCACCCTGCAACGAGCTGTTTTCATTAACTAAGTCAGAGTTTCACTGATGACATTGTCATTTAGGGGAAAAAAAAAAGGTTACAAGGTGCCTAGGAATAATCCCAGCCCACTGTGCTGAGCTGTATCTTCTCTCCCCCCTTGCAGCATTGTAAACTCCTTTAACCATGCCGTCACACTCTCCCTTTGGAGCCAGACCCCGAGGCCTGCCTTTTGTAGCCCCTCACCCCTGATCCACTGCTTCCGACATCCGTTTCTCATCGTCTTCCTCTCCTATCTGGCACATTCCCACCAGCCCACAAACCCAGCCTTTGTCTTCTCTTCCAAGCAGCACTGATCCTCATGCCCTCTCCTCACCCCTGCTCCCCTCGGTCACACGGGGCTGTTAACTGCACTGTGGTATTCAAAAACTGTGAAGTTTAGAAACACAGAAGTCTTGAGGGGGGGGGGGGGAACCCAGCTGTTGTATGTATGCTGAGTGGTTGTATTTAAAACACAGTTCACACCCGAATCCAGACACCAGTGACTGCGGATACAGTCCTTTTCACCTTGACTGGCTGCCAGCCACCTGCCACCGTTATGTCCACTTTCCCCACTCTACATCTTTGTTGTCTGCTTCACCCATCATCCAGCTTCGCCTCATCCTGCCTGCCTTCCTCGTGGCTCCCACCAGCCATCACTCTTCCCGACATCATTCCTCCAGCAGCCACATGCCTGCATGGCCCCAGCTCCAAGAGGGCCTCCAGGCAGTTCCACAGCCAACAAGACAGCAGCAGCAGCTATAAACTCTTTCGCCAGATTCCTGCCTTGTTACCACACTGAAACGGCCTCATCTCCAGCCAGCACCGATGTTACCGCAGGCATGCCATGCATGTCAAACTGAGCACGCGTTTCCAGTGCAGAAGCAACACCGTGCCCATGGGGCTCACCCAGAGACACAAAAGACTGTCATCAAATAAGGTCAGAGAAAGAAGCTCAACATCTTAAGATATACACTGCGACTTGAACCGAAGCGTTGTCGGCCCTCAGGAAGAAAGCCCGCAACATGCCATGATTGCTGTGATGCAGAAGCCCAGACTGGACTGGAGTCTTCACCCTCGGTTTCTGTCCTCAAGTTTCTGTGAATGGAGGTATCAAAGAGGGCAACCTCCTCTCTGCTTGCATTTCCAGCTATGCCTTCAAATAAGCCTCTCTGCTATTGCTGCTTCTCTTTCATTTCTCTTTTTGTCTCCTGGTCCTGTCCATGGCTCTGGGCTTCTACTACGCTTGTTGCCACCTTCCCAACATTACTTTGTCCGTGCCTACCCAGCCTTTCTCTTCCTTCAAACTCACTCTCTGTATCAGTTTCTCCAAAACCACCTTCTTCCAGTTCATGTGATTGCTTTCTTTATGCTAGGGCTGTGAGATCTGAGTTTGGTCTGAAAGGGATGTGCTCAGTCCTGTGCAATGTGGCAAATAAATCCTCTCAGAAATTGTGCAACAGCAGCAAACAATGCAGCAATATGGATGATGTTCCTGCACCAGATCACTGTTTATACACAGACACACAAAAATGCCTGTAGATGCTTTCTGAGAGAGAGGAGGGACCAAAGGGTTCCTCTAACCAACACAATTCTACAGTTCAGTCATCTTTTTGCAAGCAAAATAATAAAGACTACAAGTGGAAACAGAACTGCTCACTTGACAGCAAACAGCAGAGGTCTTCTCCCAGCTCTACTGTAGCATCACAGCATGACCTTTACTATGACATTTCAATTCGTGAAAAAAAAAAACAAAAAAAAAAAACACAATTCCTTTCCATTAAATCCAACATGACATTAAAGGTCTTATTTTGCAATGCATCTAGTAACCCACCAATGAAACCTGTATGCTTAAGACTGAGGAATGTTATTACAATATAACTTTATTATTACTCTATCGCCTGGAAAAAAAATTGTAAATACAAACCAACAGTAAAAGACCTCACAGCTCAGAAAATATTTCATACTTCCCCATCATTCAGTCCTCATTGATACACAAGGAGAGTTTACTTAATGTAAATATGCTATTTAAATGAGGCATTTTTGACAACCATTTTGACAGTCTGCTCAAGAGACTGGAGCTGGCCATGACTGGCACTGCACAAACTGGAGATGGGCACATGGGCTGGAGGCTCAGCCCCTAAGCTTCATCCCGGCACAGAGCCACAGAAGCAGGATTAACTGCAGCTAACAGGTCCACTAGCACATTGGCAGTACTGAGCGCCACGGCTGCCTCTTTGGCACCAGGATGACAAAGGTGTCATTACCAAACTGAGCTGGCAAACTAAATTCATAGAATCATAGAATCACTAGGTTGGAAAAGACCTCTTGGATCATTGACTCCAGCTATTCCTATCTGCTACTAAACCATGTCCCTGGGCATCTCATCTACTCATCTTTTAAACACCTCCAGGGATGGGGACTCCACCACCTCCCTGGGCAGCCTCTGCCAGTGCCCAATGATCCCTTCTGTGAAAATTTTTTTCATGATATACAGTCTGAAGCTCCCCTGGTGGAGCTTGAGGCCATTCTCCCTTGTCCTGTCCCCTGTCACTTGGCAGAAGAGGCCAGCACCCTCCTCTCCACAATCTCCTTTCAGGTAGTTGTAAAGAGCAATAAGGTCCACCCTCAGCCTCCTCTCCTCCAGGCTACACAACCTCAATTCCCTCAACCGCTCCTCGTGAGACTTGTTCTCAGCCCCTTCACCAGCTTCACTGCTCTTCTCTGGACATGCTCCAGAGCCTCAACACCCTTCTTGGAGCAAGGGGCCCTTCTTGTAGTCAGGAACCCCTCCTGGCACTAGCTGAAATTACATAATGACGAAGAGCTCTGAAGTTCACTTTCCTGTAGAAAGCAGATTTTACCTTGGTAGAGAACTGCTGGCTGTGTCCGGTTTTAGGCCCAAAGGCGCTTGTGCCTTCCACCCGCATTTTCCAAAGGAGCAATTTCGCCCCTAGAAAGTGGGGAGCATTTCAGTTAGCACCAGCAAGAGAAAGATGATGTTTAGTTTGATAATGCGACTGTCAGTGGGATTTTGAAATGTCACTCCCACACCTAGCAGATGCAGTTGGCTCATTCCTCATTTTAGAAAAATGTACTGAAGTTCCTTTTGTAACTGATGCAAAATGTTTCACAAGGCTGGAGATTGATTTGGAAGGAAAAAAAAAACCACCACCTCTAATTCCCTTTCATTTGAAAGGCATTTTAATTAATTCTTCAGAACATATTTAAACTGTTCTACCCTTTTTAAAGACGCTTTTGCAGGCACATGCTATCTCCTTAAGTAAAACCCACACAGCACAGAACAGAACTATAAATGCCCAAAATGAACACAAAAGAGCAAGCTGCTGTTTCAAGAAGGTGGATCCTCCATCTGTCATCATTCTTGGCCCTAACTCTCCCAAAACATACATCTGTGAATAACTCTGGAAGGATGACCAAGACAAATGTTTGTATAATGGAGCTTGAAAATGTAACTTGTTTTTAAACAAGCACGTAAGACAAATCACAACTGGAATGACTGTATAACAAAGAAATGAGAGAAGATACCAAAAACCTGTGGGAGAAAGACGACATGAGTTCAAATCAGTTTTGGTATCTTATCTTACAAGTGAGCTCACCTAATAACTTGAGTACCAAAACTAATCTATTGGATAAGCTGGGGTTTTTTTTGTTTTCTAGTATCAATTTTCAATCCATATAGAAATTGTCCCTTAAGCACCACAAACCCACCTGCACTCTTCGCATCTTCTTTACCCCTTCAAACTTCTTCCTTCTCCTCTTCAGACTAATGTACCTGGAAGAAGAAGCCCTACAAAACAGCCTCAAATTTACTGTATCTTGAATCCAGGATATATGAAAATGTGTACGCGGAAAGAAAATTCATTCCCGAGTTAACATTTCACTCAGAAATACATCTTTGATTTGTATCCAGTGGCAACTAAATCTCCTCTCCCTGCAAGCTCTGACATTGAACTTTGTGGAAATTGGATGAGGCGGCTAGGAAAACTGCCGTGACATTTTCTAAGGGCCCAGATGCATAGACCCATATGCTGGTCTTTAACTTCATCAGCCAAACATATTGAATTTCTCTCTTAAGGCTGGAACAATATTATTTACCCTCTGTTCTATCATGCAAAGTTTAAAAGTGAACTCAATTGGGTTTGCTATTTGTCCTGAAACCAAGACAACGATTGCTTTATCATCAGCACTAAATTCAGCTTGTTCTTAAACTCATCCTAGTTCTCTAAATTGCTCTTCTGTTTTCATAGGGGAGTGAGGTTGAATTTTCTTCTTTGAGCAAACTGGCTATATACAGATATACCAGCCCATGAAACCGTCGCCAACATTTGGTAGAGAAAGGAAGACAAACATACCCTGTACCAAATTCTGTGCAGTTGTTATCCTTCATTACACAAACACTTGGCAAGCTTCCACTATAAAATTTATGCACTAAAATTGGCTCTCACAATTGCAATCAATTGCAACAATCAAGCGTAAGTAATTAAAAAAAAATAGGATGAGCATGGAAAACAACGTTAGAGCACTGCAGTGGTTCCTCTATTTATTTGTAATTATGTCTAATACAGTCTTTCTACCCGTAAGGCTGCAAGCACACAACGCACGAGCAGAGTAATTTCTCAACAAGAAGTTTCCTTCTGCAATGCCCCAGAACATTTCCTTGTCATTTCACTTTTGGCACTCTTTCTGTCTTGGGGAAGGAGTCTGGGAAGGGACCCTACAAATTTTCCAGTGCTGAAGATGCCCGTCTCCATCTCCTTACACCCCAGCTTTACCCAGCACTTCTCAGGCTGCTTCATATATGCGTACATTCATAGAATCATAAAATGGTTTGGGTTCAAAGGGACCTTAAAGCCCATCCAGTTCCAACCCCCCTGTCATAGGCAGGGACACCTCCCGCTGGATCAGGCTGCCCAAGGCTTCATCCAACCTGGCCTTGAACACCTCCAGGGGTGGGGCAGCCACAGCTTCCCTGGGCAACCTGTGCCAGTGCCTCACCACTCTCATTGTGGAGAAATTCTTCCTCATATCAAGCCTAAATCTGCCTCTCTCCAGTTTATACCCATTGCCCCTCATCCTATCACTACAAGCCTTTGTAAACAGTCCCTCCTCAGCTTTCTTGTAGGCCCCCTTCAGGTACATTCACCTTCTTTTCCTTGCCTCCATTTCTGCAGACAAGCAATCCAGGCACTGCTGCCCTCTCTGCTCTTTCTCACCCAGGACCCATCTGCACAGTGCTAAGGGAGAGGATGTTGCAGCTTCGCAGGAACCTCCTAGGGACAATCCAGTCCTGGCTCTGTATATTCTTCCCAGGGCTGAATCCTCTCTTAAGCGCTGGCTGTTGAGTAGCAGAGCACAAGGGCTTTCCAGGAAAGGCAGGGAGGGGACAGGTCCCCAGAGCAGCTCCAGGGCTGCCTGTCACTTGCAGAGCAGGATAGTGCACATCACCACTTTGAAAACATGAGCATTAATATCTTGCTACAAGTGTGTGAAAGAGTTAAGAGTTAAAAGCCATCCAACCAAGAGTGAAGCATCAGGAATACTCCTCAAAAAGATTTTCACAACTGTGAATGACTTTATGACAACTACACAGTGACTTGGCTGATACGCAATTTTTTTAATCATCCTCTTTGACGCAGATGGTCCATACTGCGTACGGTACGCTGCCAGAGAAGAACTCAAAGTTACAGGCAGCTTTGCGCAGATTTTTTCCCCCTTGAAACAACCACTCATGAAACTAGTAATAAGTGTTACATTGTTTGGAACGAAAAGCAGATATTGTATATAAACTTTTGGAAACTAAACACATATGGCAAGAATATAGAATACTCTAGAGAATGCAAATAATGAAAAAAAAACCCCCTTCCTGTGTAATTCAGCCTATATATTATACCCGATTGTCTCTTCTCTCCCACATGCATACATGGAAATCAATCCCCGGCACCTCACTTTACTCTGAGCAGTCCTCCACCTTCTATACTGAGTGTCTACATAACTTCTGCCCCTCAAGAACCTATATCTTGCATGTCATCACACATTCAAAAAGCATTATGAGCCACCGTTTTAATTCACTTCTGGGTTTTGGACTATTTTATTTTTTAACCAGTCACAGCTGTATTATAGGAATATAGATCAATAAATAAGCACATGGTATTAAAGGAATATTTGAACTTTACAGAGAGGAGTAAAAAAAGCTTGCACAGTACAGCTTGATCAAATCAGAATCAAAGCTCTTGGGTACTACACATTTGTCTCCATTCCTCAGTTCCTAACAGCAGATGCTCTTCTGACCCAGACCTATCACACTGAAGAAAAATGAGCATAAACTCATCATTCTTTGTATCATCTGAAAGCTACTTACATTGGTAAACATAAAAATTAATCCCTTTTGGACACAACAGAGAGCCCAACAGCACAACTTTAAGAATATTCCATGGACGTCACCTGGCTTTGGTTCAAGCCCATAATGTCATTTCTCATTGACATTCTTTTGCACCATGAAATTCACATTCTCAGTTGAGGCCAAAGAGGCCTCTCAGCAAAGCATCCAGCTGACTCTTCAGCAAAGCCTACTATATAAAAAAGCACATGGCATGATCAAAAATGGGTTTAGTCTAATGTAGGTTCATATGACTCTAAATAGAAGCTGATATCTAGCACATCTTGCTTTATTTTATTTTTTCATTCAACACACCTGTTGTTCTCATTCAATATGGGGGCCAAAACAGTTTAAACAGCCCAGTTAGTTCGTGAGCTATTTCCCTTAGCGCATAAGCAAACCCAAGGAACAGAAATCAACCCTCCAAAAATGCCGCGGATCCCCAGAGACAGTGCAGGGGCAAAATTGATCAGCACACCCTGTGACTGCACAAAGAGCTTCACACTTTCAGCATAGTATATTCCGTGATTGCTTCCCCTGCCTCCTCTGAAATTCACATTGCAATGGGTTCTACTATAAAACTCAAATCAATACAGCTTTTTTTTGCTCACAGATTGACACACACCTGCAGGCTCAAGGTGATATGCCTCTCCTGGCAAACCAGCCAGCGTCAGAAGGAGGTGACTGTCAAAAGCAATACAGGAAAAAACAAGAGCTACAACCAAAATTTTTAATACAAAAAGTCTTTCGGTTGAAGGCTAAGTCTCTTTGCAAAGGAGAAGAGAAATCTCATAAGACTCATCCATCCCATGGCCATTCATCTGAGCAGATCAGACATGTCTTGGGATGAACAGGAAACTGAACCCAGGCTCCCACTTCCCAGTCAAGTCCCCTGATCACTGCCAAGGCTCACCATTTGAGTTCAGAGTGGCTTCCTTACTCCCTTCTCTGATTCCAATTCAACTTTAAACCTTCAAATAATGAGAACATTTCTGAATTCTTCGAGTTTTATAGAACAGCATTTACATTTTCAACTCAATTGCAATTAAAAGTTATGCATAAAACGCAGGGGGTTGTCAAGTAATTTAAAATTCCTCATTTTGAGTGTGCGTTAAGAGGAAAAACAGCTAGGGAAAGGTTTTTAAAATATATGAGCTGTAAGGGATAGTCTTAAATATAGCAAAAAAGGAGATGGCTTGAGGAAAGGATTTGGAGGAGAACTGAAGCTGATAATCAGGAAAGAGGAATATAACAACATGCCAGATTGCAGAATGTCCTCTAAAAGCAATGAAAAGATAATCATTTCAAAATGCATTGCCACAGCAGAAGATGATCAGCAGCTGAACCCATCTCTCTCAAGTTCTTGTGCTCCTGCAGTGCTATGGAAATGGCAATGACATCCCAAATAGTGGAATTTTCTTAGATAGGAGAGACAGGGAAAAGAAAATGTCACACTGCAAAAGAAGCTTAAAAAATTCCTGTGTTGACTAGCACAAAAAACAAATAGTAGCAGAGACTTACATACCCACATTCCCAGAAGGGAAAGATCTTGTTAACTGGCTATCCCATTCCTCAGCCTAGGAAGTGTGCTGCCAAGCTGCTCAAGGTAGTAGAGGCAAAAAGTCCAAGAGCAGCCACTTAAGTAGATATCTTCAAACTTGGCATGACCAACTCAGGCACTACAAGTCTTTCAAGATCAGGTGCTCACTGAGCAGATTACTGTTCAGATAACAAGCTGTAAACAAAATCATACACATGGATACACAAAAGAAATACTTTGGCTTCAAAGGCATTTTCTTCAGTACGTAAACATTGTGAGAATTTCTCTCATGTCTCAAATAGCATTACTCTGTGCACAAAGTCAAGACCACTCAACAGCATGGTTTATTTTTGCCCAATCGTTAGAAACAAAATGATAGCCTTTAACTGCTCAGAGACAGCAGTACAACATCCTGAGGTTCAGAGATGCTCTGCAATGATGGGATAAGCTATTTTTGGAGATCTATCTGGTTGCTAGGGCAAATTCTTGTAATGATACACACCATCCACCAAGCAGAATTTGGTTTGCAAGTCAGGAGAGGAAGAAAAATTAAGATGAGAGATGACTAACTGGGCTAACATGAGAAACCGAATAAAATACCACGCTATACAGAAACGCAGTAAGGGCTCCCATCAAGACTCAGCTGAACTCCTACGTGAAGCATGCCTGGTTGTTTTGAGCCAACAGAGCCTAGATCACAGGCTTGAAAGCAATTTCAAAAGGTTGTACAAGGCATCCTACTGCCCCCAGGGCAAGATTAACTATATCTAAACAGTACCTTATGCAGGGCATGCCACTACTGAATCACAAGCATTTGTTTGTACAACTCTCTCATATCGGTATTATTTGTCTTTTACACAAGGGAGTAAATGAGGCAGACAGAAAAGAAGCACTTTGCCCTCAATTGCACACTAAGCCTCCTGCAAAATTAGGAAATCATTCCAGATGCTCAAAACCCCACACATAACTGATGGACTGGGTTTTTTAGGAGCTGTACTCAGGATATCTTCTTGTTTTCAAAATTACCAGAGCCTTGGTTCACATCAACCTGTTACACACGTGGATAGTCTTATGTACTTTATAAAAGACTATGACAGGCTTTCTATCCAAATTTTAAGCTTTCAGCTCAAGAAATGTCTTTTGAAAGTTAACAGAGCAAAGATGGCAAGGAGAGGACAAAGGAAGGAGGGAAGCGGGTTATAAACCATTTTCCATTTCTCTATGAAGAGTGAAGAATGGAAACTTGCATGCTAATGTTCAAAAACACCACCTTTGGATGACGCAAACTGGAAAAGGTTGTGTAATTTATACCTTGCTGCCATGCCTTCCAGTCAGTTTTGTGCTCAACTCATCTGAGATTATAAGAAAGCATTCAAATCAAGTTTAGGAAACAGCCATACTCTTCTTGGTAGCCAAGCACTTTGCATTTCAGAAGAAATCTTCTGTAATTAAAATAACACCTCCCTTACAACTGAGAAGAGAGAATATTTAATTAGGCTTTAAACTGTTGAGGAGAGGCTTATGTAATAATCTCACTTAGGCCTCATAGTCAAATGAAAAGTGCCTACCAAGACTTAGTCAAACTTAAGGGTCCCTCACTGGTAACAGAGAGTACTTCCAACACAGCCTGGCATTATAACCGAATTAGCGTGCTCTTTCCCTCCGTTTTAACTTTGGTAATAAAAAGGTTCAAATTTATGAGAGATATAAATGCTGCAGAGACCATGAACTCAATGAAATCCATAAAATCACCAGACTTACAGATTACAGCACTAATTTTTAGGAGCCATGCTAATGGCAGAATGATCACCAAAACCGAAACCAAAACCTCTTCCACAGATGATGGATGGACAACCAGCAGGGCAGACACCTCTATCTTGGGCACATCTCATAGGCCTCTGGTCAGCAGGGGCTGCAACTCTTCGTTGCAACAAATACAAACCAGATAATGCACAAGATACCAATTTTTCTTCTTTACGGCACCCCCAGCTCCCTGCCTTTACAATGCTTTCAGATGAAGGTCTATCTAACTTATTTACTTTTGGGATGCAGATTCCTCACACATATGCGCGTGACATGGGGATCCCTGCAAGGGTTGTTCCTGCCCATAGCAGAAGGTATAGATATGGGACTCCAAGGGAAAGGCCAGCACACCAAACGAGGCAGCAAGTCCTTCCCATTTCTACCGAACATGCAGAGCTTCAATACTGCTCAGAGCTGAAGCAGCAGCGCTCCTTTTGCCCCTCCACACAGGAAACAAATCTGCTCTTACTTGACAGAGCATTTGGGCAAGTAAAGATAAGGACCAAGCTGAAATATTCAGAGAAACTGCAGCTGCCTTGGAACTTTTATCAACCCTAGCATCAAACAAGGTTTTGTGCTCTTCCAGCTGCCTCCCAAAAATGTCTCCAAATGGGACTGTTTTATGAGTGTCATTTCCCTAGCTAGTCACAAAAACCTGGTAATTCTGCATATACGCAGTGCATTCTGCTGTATGAGCTCCAGCCAAGTCGCCTGCACCGCTTGGATGCAAAACTCAAGAGTAAGGGGCTCCTGAGTTTCTGCAGTGATCCAAAGATTCTACTCGGGCCCTGCAAGGACCAGACTGTGTGCAACATTACACACGTGCAGCAATGTAAGACATGGTCTTGTTCACTTTAGGTACCATTAAAGAGGCTAATGCTCTCAATAACTCAGTTTTGGAAGATGGGTCTTAACTACCATTGAAACCTAAGATCATAAAGAGAAAAACATACGTGCACATGCTCCTAAGAAACCAAACAGCTTTTCAAAACAGGATTTCTCCAACATGCTCCTACAGCAAGCTTTTTTCCCTAAACCGTCATCAACTGAAGAGCAGGAAAAAGACTTCAAGAAATTTGTCAGTAAATACTCCCCTTCTACACAGGTAAAAACATCTTCACAAAGTGATCTCATAACTTCCTAATCTGCTAAAATGCTATTATGCATAACATAAATTATAATATATACGCACATGCTATATTTCTTTATGAACATATACCTGTACCACAATATAGAGCTTCTTACAACAACTTTAGGAGAGTTTGGTCTGGAGAGTTTGATGACCTACCTCAGGGAAGTAGTAAAGAGAATACTAAAGGGGAAGATATTCTCTAATCCAGGTGAAACCCATTGCAGTCAGGAGATCCATCCTATTGATGAAGATCAGACAGCAAATGAGAAGATCCAGTTTTTATATCCTGCAGTATCATTTCCTTATGTGCAGCCCCACTACGCCTCCCCAAGCCTCTGCTGCTCCTTCAGATGTTGTCCTTGCTGGTAGGATGGCAGCTTCTTTGTGGAAAGGGCTCAACTTTGCTATGGGTGTGAGCATTTACCTGCATTAAGGTCCTCATCTGCCTTCAAAGGGCCCCACAGACAGATAAGCTGGTTTCTCCTCTCTGCTTCCCGCTGAAGGGAATGCGAGTTGATAAATATTGTGAGGGAATCTGCCTATAGCTTTAATAGACTGCATAAATGGTTAAAATTTTCCTAGACCAGCAGGGAGCTTGTGGGGGGACACAAAATGCACAGCTGCACAAATGTAAGATTAGGAAAGGAGGATAGAAACTACCAGGAGGTCTGAAATATTTTCTGTGAGATACATACACAGGCTCAGCCAGTCTCCTGACAAGTACTCTGATTTTAAAAGGCGCTTTAATCTGCCTTAGATCTATATAAACAAAGATCATAGAAACAATCGTATATAGCAGCCTGGGAAAGAGGAGCCCTGGTATCATCTTTCACTTTGTAGCTTCACATTGGAGAAGAGGGAGGAGAAGGAAAGAGGAAAGTAAAGTAACCACGCTCACCATCATGGCTCAACGTGAACAGGCCTGTTTCTTCTGTTACTTCGGGTCATCAGGATAATTAAATCCTTTATAACAGCCACTGATCTTCGTCAGACAGCGTGTATAACTGCGAGCCAACTTCCATAAGTTGCACAAAAGAGCTGCTGCATATTGCAAAACAGCCTCTATGCCTTGCTTGGCGGTTTCAGGACAGATTCTGACACCGGTACTTCAGCAGCACCATACCTCACCAACTGGCCAGACTGACAGGCAGCCTCAGCCCACACTGGCCACGGAGCACTGCACAGGGAGCTCTGGTGCCATTTGGGAAGCAAGGCAGTACCCCAGCGCCTGAGGTACAGCCTGCCTTGTACCACCTGGGGTACCCCAGGTTTCGACCACAACTCGGACTCCGCACGTGTTTTTGGAGGAATTGTGGAGCTGATGGAAGGGTCACTCTGAGTCACTGCACTTGTTTCCACCCCTCCTCCCCCAGCTACAGAGTTTCTAAATTAATCTAGGTCTTTAGGCTTGTTGGCTTTTATTGCAGTTTCTTAAAAAAATAAAAAGCCCAGCTTTCCTGCTACAAACTACAGAGCTGAAATCCCCAGACAACTTTAAGTGCTTTTTGCAATTCGCCTTTGCCCTTTATTCATCCAAGTGGACTCCCTTAAGTGTCTCCTAAAAACCTAAGATAGGAAATGCGCTTAGTTTCTTCCTCATTTTCCCCTCCCTGCAACGTTTTAATCAAAACGCGCCAGCCAGCTACATCCAGCAGACAAAGTGGATGGGAACAGCATCGCTTTGTACAGATTGCGTAAGTTGCATCAGCAGGGTGCAGCCTGAACCAACCACCTCCCAACCCCCCAAATCCTGACCTCTGCTACTCGGGGGGTTTCTGACTTGAAGATGTCAGAGGGCAAGAAATCCTGCTTCTGTGCAACAAGTTGTTGTTAGAGGGAAAATTCCTTGGGTTTGGGGGATTTTTTTCTAAATCCTTGACAAGGAGATCTGTGTATGTATGGCCCACAGCAAAAATAATCCTACATCTACCAAAATCAGACAAGAATTTACTGACCAGCTCTGACTCGCTGCAGGGACCAAGTGAAAGCGTAGAAACAATATAACACTTTTTCTATTTTAGCTTTCCTTAAGGACAGGAGGAGGGGGGAAAGTTACTAAAATCATGTTTAACTAATAACTGGAAAATTTCTGTTAAACTAATCAGAGCACTATACTTGGGTAGGAGTGTGCTACAGCTTCCCAGGACGCAGTAACCATCCAAACACAACCCACCATCAGCTCCTGGCAGGATCAGCTGCTCGGCTGCAACAGCGTGCATCTGTTAGTGCTGGCAATTTACAACTGGAAAGTATTAGGAAGCGCTGATTAATTGCTACAATATGAAATTTCCATGCTTTCATTTTACATTAGCAGCTTTGCAGTTAGCAAACACCCAAGGGAAAACCAGAAAGGGAGGAGGAGGAAGGGAAAGAGCAGAAGAGAAAGCAGCCCCTCTCAGACATGTCCAGGGCCAGGAGCAACCTTGGAGGAGGCTCCCTTTTCAGCAGAGCTTCAGCTTTCATCAGGAACAAATGAGGACTCCACACTTGCAGGCTGTGCCGAAAATGCCACGGGTGGGAGCTGACACGACATTCTCCAGACAGCTTCAGTGCTCCTCTCCACCACGGGGGAAGGCCAGCAGGGCTGGTACCCCAGAGGCACACAGTGCTGTGGGCAGACCTCAAAGGCTACGAGGTGGATGGAGACAACGCCATCCATGCTCCTTCCCCACCTCCCTCCTCTTCTTCCCCCAACAAAAATCAGGGGTGCGGGCTTACATCCTGGCACCATGCACAGGGACCAGCTGCCTTAAAGTAGGGAGATTCGAGAGCCACCCTCGCTTTCCCAGAGCACAGAAGTGGGCATAAGCACATGCATCTGAATGGCCACTGGGGTCAGGGACACCCACAGGAAAATCCCAAATCCTTTATCAGAGTGCAAGCTCACCACTGCCCCAAGGCACAGGGACGCACTGCATGGGACACTGCTGTCGCAGGGTGCCCGCCACGTTGCTCAGGGTCCAACTTGTCAGCATAGGGACAATTCGCACCTGCTGCCAAAGTGAGAAGTAGGAAACCCCACCATGTCTTGCTCCTCGGATGGAGCTAAGGAAGACAACAGCTTTGTTGTCACCTCCTCTGCATCCCTTCCTCTCCCCTCCACATGCAGGGAGTAGGCTTATTTCCAACGTGCTTTGCGATACCGACTCAGACAAACAAAAGAACAAAAACTCTCATCCCCTCCCTCCGGAGGAGAGAAGAAAATTGAGAGTTCAGTCTGCCACTCTGCTGCTAGCTGGCGCTGCCACCACCACTGCCACGTGGGCCACCAAGTGCCGGGTAATTTCACATGCCATATGTGCAGCAATTGGAAAGCACTGAGAGCACAGGACTGGTGCAGCCGCTGCCTGCAAATCAGCAGTGCTACGGGGAGGAAGAAGCAAAAAAACGAAGTCCACAAGCAACCTGTCACATACAGTCTTTCCAAGGTGACATAATGCCCCTAGACATGCTCCCAGTCCAATGTGAATGGCGTGTGGACATAGGGCACACTTCAGCATCACCCAGCTGCACATGCAGCACCTCTGGCAGCAATAAACTCAAAACAAGGCACCAACCCCCGCCATCACATGACCCAGAGGCAGGAATTTGAGGGGCCAGCATGTCATGCAGCAGCAGGCAGGGTCAGGGCTGCAGACCAAAGAGCGCTGCACGCATGGCTGGTTGCTCTGAGCCCAGCAGCTCTGCCCCATCCCCCCAGCCAATAGTTATACTCCTAGGATCTCTGTCCAAGACTGGGAAACCACTAGCACGTTTCCAGGACTGCCACTGACAGGACCCACACCAGGCAGGAGAGCAGGGTGCAGGAAGAACAGCCCTCAGCAGGGACTGGTGATGCACACACTAAGTGCAAGAGATGAGCACCCTCTTGTTTGGAAGGAGAAAGCCCCTCCCTGCAAGGAGCTCCACTGGTGATAATACAGCATTGCCAAGCTTCAGGCATCAAAACATTAAGGTTTACTTCACATCTGAGGATTCCCAAGGTTTTTATTTGTTCATTCGTTTTTAACAGCGCTTAAGTCCATGTGACAAATTTTAAGCATGGAAGACTCAACTCATAATTAAAGAAGCGCAGAAATGGGGGAGACACACACAATGACAGACACACGCACTTATACTGCAAAAATCTAAGACGTAGAACAGCCCAAAAGTTCTTGTCCCAGAAGTAACAAGCTTTATTTTTTTCTTTCTTGAAAACACCTCAGTCACTGAAGAAAGGGAAATAAAAAAGAATTAAGTTTTAAAAACATGGTCTGACACATCACTTACACTCACCTTGGGAAGGTCTCTTAGTTTTCAAAGGTCTGTCAGCTTCTATGTGAATATAGCAGCTCTGGAAAGAGATTTTGACAGTACTATCTGCAGAAAGACACCTTGAAAGCAGCGGGGCCGTTTTTCTCTGTGTAGTCCCGTTAAGAGATTTTGGCCTTCCCGGTTCTTCCAGTTGGCTTCTCCCTAGCAGAAGGGTGTGTAGAGGTCTTCTCTCTGGGAAGCTGGGCTCCAGCAGTGACGGGTGCAGGGCTGATGCACCAAATGGCTGTGCTCGGGGTCAAGCCTCACCATCAGGTACCAGCACGGTCCCCTGTGCAAAGAGCAAAGATAGAGTTCACAAGTGCAGCCTTCAGCTGCGATGTGGCATTTCGCCTGTATTTTATGTAACCATTTATGACTGTTATTCAATTATGAAGGAGAGCTTACCATGGAAACTGCAAGGAGGTATTCTGTTTAAGATACAGAGTGCACTTTTTAAGAGTTGTTCATCTCTAATATGCAAACATCTGAACTGCATTCAAGGTATTACATTTAGATGCCTTTCCCAGAAGATGGCAAGTCCTGCTTGGCCGCTATGCACTGCACCACACACTTTAAAACAAAGAATTGTAAAATTGTTCCTCCCTAAAGCTCAAAAAGCTAGGTGAAACAAAGCAATGGACCAGCCACTGTAGGGTTTGGCGGGAAATGCCCCTTTCTGCTGAGGCCCCATGGGTCTGTAGCAGCTTAGCAGGCTGCCAGCCTACATCAGCCCCAAAAAACTGCTAAGCCTCAGGGACCAATCCCAATCCTGTACAGCCCACAGTCAGTCGGTAAGTGACCTAGTAATCCAATTAGGCAGCAACACAGGCTGTCTAAAGAAATAAAACAAAAGGAAACTAGGAAGGGAAAAGTAACAGGAAAGGAATTACGCCTAAAGCAAAGCGCATCCTCATTACTTCTCTAATCTGCAGCTGCAAGCAGGAGCTTAGCCGGGTGCCTAGTGCCTGGGAGAGGGGGACACAAACCTACTGAAAGCCCAGCTCACACCCCAGCCCAGACCCTCTCCTCCCCCATCACCAAACACAAGAGCTGTTTGATGGGTATATGGAAGACCAGGCAACGAAGAGACAGTCCTTTCTAGATAGCCTCCTGGGTAAGGCTTGGCATGATTTCTCCAATCTGTTCTAGCTATTTAAAGTGCTTCTCTGGCTTTTGTTGTACCACGTCAAGCCATTGCCAGGTATTCTGAGTGCATTGCCCAGAAAACTACGTGGCTGCAAAGGGACAGGGGAAGGAAGGACACCAAGATTATTTCTTCTGAACATGACTGAGTGGCAAAGGCTGCTCCCGTTGACCACTCATGGGACTGCCCAGCCCTGGCTGCCCAGTCCCAAAGAGTATCTCATGCTTTTCAGAGGATGTCCCGAATCTAGCACAAATATGAACAAGTACGCAAGAAACCATCCGTTCAGGTTTAAGCATCAAAATCCCTGGGAAGGGAAGGGAAACGCAATTTTGCAAGGCACTGTGAAAAACACTACGATTCCAAAAATGGTATTTCTGGTTTAAACAAATAATTAAACTGCCAGTGGTTTTCACGCACCTTAGAAATAAGCATGGCCCAAGTTTTAAAAAACACGTTTTAAGCAACTTCCTAGCTGAGATCTGGCTTCCGCTGGGTTGTAAAATCATTACAAACTCAAATATAGAGCAAGAGATCTGAGCCACTGATGGATTTGTTTGTGGGTGTGAAAGCTGAAAAGCATGAAAACTATCATATCAGCTTCCATGCTGGTGGCCCAAACAGCTGCATTATCTGGGGTTTTGGAAAACAACAAAATGAAAGAAAATACTCCTTATAAATGCCATTGCTCTGAAAAATTAGCATTTTTAATAAGAAAGTAAACATAAGGCTTGTTTTATATGATGATAACTATCGGCATGTCAGGGTTCTTTTATGGTTTCTCCATTATCACAACAAAAGCAAGCTGAGCATCTTGGCTGAACTGTAAGAGTTAAAAATGCGTAACATTGGGTCTTCCTAGAGATAATTTTGCAAACAAGCAGTGACAAGGAAGCACTCCTACTACTGATTTTTTTTTCTGCATAATTTTAACAGCACTTTAAGTCTGCAGAGTGATCCAGTGATTTTATCAAGACGGTATTCCAATCCAAGATCAAAGTTTGAAAGGAAGATAGGTTAAGGAGCTGGGCATCTATCTCTGACTTACAAAGATCCTTCTCCTGGATATTATCATAAAGTACTCGCTTTTGCTCTGTATTCTGACATGACACTGCACAGCATCATCTATCAACAAAGCAACGCCTCTTGGTAGCCATTCGTCATGCTACCAAAACCTTGGCTGAGGGTGGCCAGGCCTCGTTTTGAGACAGAGTCGCTCTTGCACTGGTCCAACTCCTATTGCAGGGGCTACTCTGGCCCAGAGAAGACCTGAGGGCAGCTGATGTGCCTTCCCCAGCCAAGGCCAGACACAGAGCAGCTGAAGCTGCTGTGTTGTAGGCTACACAGGTCTAAGGAACGACTGATTTTGCAGCAAACAAAATATTTTTCTGCCCTCTCCACAGACGATTAGCAACGCAAGCCTGAAACGTCAAAAGCCGACTCTTAATTACCAAAGTTAGCACTTAATGACTCCAATTATATTTCCACTGATTTCTGAAAATTGGATTCACCACTACACTTGCTGTGTTTAAATTAGTTTCTTACCTCATTTGCAGTAATTATACTTTGACAAACCAAATTAAAATACAGTCAAGATTTCTAAAATCCTACTTAAACATAGCGGATTTAAGAACAAAATATTTCTTAAGACTACTGCCATCCACATTTCTCATTGCCCTCCCTTCAGGGCACAGGAACACAGAGGGCTGAAAGATGAGAGAAATGCAAAGGGCAGTATTGGGTCCCTTCCAGTCCAAACTATTCTACAATTCTATGATTCTACAATGGTATTTTTTTAAAATGCCGTAGAAACAGTGTTTTAGTAGCAGCAAACAGCTTTTTAGTTCTGTGATAGAAACTCACTGTCTTAGCCCCTTGCATCACAGAAATTAGGTTCCCCTTTTATCCTAAAGACCAACGAAAGTTACTCTTCTCAGGCTCACCATCACCAGTACTGCAGAGGACTCCAACAATGAGGAGATTAAGACATGCATTTATCAGGAGGGAATGTTTCTCTATTACAACTAACAGCTCTGTATCTAGCCTGCATACTGAGATCCCAGTTTCTAAGCCTACCATCAAAGCATGGCTATGGGATAACCACAGGTTCTGCAGGGTGCAGCTGGACCAATCTGGGGAAGTCTACCCTTTATTAGGGAATTATTTTCAGGTTCCTGTTCGTAACTAGTATTAGAAATGGAAAAGGATGGAAAAGCAGGTAGCATATTTCAAGAAACTAAGCAACCAATGAAAAGAATGCATAAAAACATAGTATTTTAGGGAAAGCCTCTACATATGATACAGAAAGAGCAGCGATTTCTCCAAAGAAGATACCTCTCCACACATTTTTCTTTTGAAAGAGGAAGGAAAAAAGCACTAACAGCCCCTAATCCCTTTGCTAATCTCAAAACTAAAACATCTGAAGCCCATACACTTACATTGCAGCAGCCTAGCAACAGCCACAGGACTTGTCGAGTATCCACAATAACTATAGCACAGCCAAGGTGCCCGTGCCAGCACCACAGGCAACATCACAGCCCTGACAATAATATGGTCCCAGGAGTGCGTCTTAGCACCAGTGCATAAATTAATCCTAATCCCTGCAGGACCAGAAATGTTTTGGAAGCCAGCTACCTGGCACTACACCTCAAAGGACAGGTGGACATCACACTGAGCAACCAAGCCAGCCCCAAAGTTAGCTGACAGTAAATTTAAAAGTTTGGGGTTTCTGAGGGACCACAACTGCCCCAAAAGGAGCAATGACAACAAGTCTGAAGCAGTCTAGACCAATGTGGCATGCCATCCTCTAGTTCCTTATGGAAAAGGGGTAAGTCATCACAAAGGCCCCCAGCAGCTCACTACAACTAGAGTCGAGTACAAAGCAAACTGGCTGCACGTGTTCAATACATAAGCGTGTAAAGGCAAGATGATACAGATTTACAAGCTTACATTTTCAGTTTGGTATAGGGATATAATAAGCCTCTGTCACAGCTACTTCTTGCAACAATACCTTCCCATTATGTTTGTTTCTGCTTTATTTTTATTCTCATCTTTCACGGATAACCATTACTCAGCAGCAGTTGTTGGATTTTATGTTCACACATGGTTTAAAGAGGTGGTTGTTTAATGTTCTCTATATGTAAATAACTACATGCTGTTTCAGTCCCTGCTGTGCAAGTGAAGAAATTATTAGATTATAAATCTCAGACACAGCAATACGTCAAGTCGTTTTTCATCTACAAATCTATTAGCGCTTACTCTGAGTTACATTTTCTATCTTTCTTTTTATCCATGAATTCCCACTGCTTTTAATGAGCACATCAAACAAGAAACAGGCAAGACAGCCCAAAAAGCAGGACTGCGGGGGAGCAGGCAGTAGCTTGGGTGCAGCCCTCTTGTAGGCATCCCTCTGCCTGGAGGCAGGGCTTTCACCACCGCCCAGGAAAAGCCAAACTGGATGTGGCAATGCCAAGGGACCCACGTGCTGAGGATGCCTGGGGAACCTCCCACAGCACAGCAGCGAGCAAGGAGCTGCCTTCACCACCAGCAAAAAGCGACCATGGGACAACACATGAAAACAGCAGTGCAGCATGGTAAGAGCCAGGAGGGGCAAACACCTGCAATTTAAATGATTCTGCTTTTTGTGGCATAACCCTAGTGCTGTGACTAGAAACGAACATAACTTTTTCAATGTAATTTTTCATCTTTTTAATACAGCTGATAGCATTCATTTCAAATCAAAGCTCCCATGCCAAGCACATTAAAACCATTTTCATTTTTCAAGTGAACACCACGAGAGCCAGAATCAACATTAACATAACCACTGACACCTCCAGCTTGGTTGGTATCAGAAACCAGCACACAGAATAATCTTTTGAACCTTCCAAGGTAGAGAAATGCTCTTGAAGTAAATAAAGAGGAAATACATAATTCATTGTTCAGTCAGCCTCCCTTCCTTCCAAGTCAAGACAGACTGCAAAAAACACTCTTGCTCCCTGCTGCCCCCAGCTCCAATGCTCCCAGGCCTCCCAGTGCAAAGGACAAAAGGCAGAAAGCTCATGTTGGCTATCAAGCAAGCATCCTACAGCCACAGGTAAGTGGGCAGCAGACCTTTCATCGCAAGCATCCCCAGACAGCCCATGCTGCAAACCACAAAGCGGTTGTCTAACAAAAAACAGGGCCTGGACTGCAGAAGATGGAAAGATCTAATAAACTGTCATGTACCACTGAAAGCAAGCAGGAAACAGAGCAGGCAGCTGCGGCAGCATCCAATTTCATTCCAATTTCATTCCAATAAAGAGGGAGTTTGTTGGGTTAAAACTCCTGTCTCATACTAGGAGAGGGAGCATGCAACAGGCTGCCGTGCACAGGTGTGGGACAATGAGCAGTGGTCATGGCAAACTCAATTCCACTGCAAAAATGTCTATTGGTCCTACCACGAACAGGCACAAACACTCTCCAGGCAAACACCTGCCTTGGATTAGGTGGGTGTAGAAATCAATCTTTGCTGGCAAACAAACAAAATCAGGGAAAGCCTTGAAAGGCAAAATTAACACACTAGTTAAGAAGCCAGGAAGGAATGAAAAATCTTTGGCCTATGGAAGAGGGCAGGAGATAGCCTGAAACTGGATATTAATTCAATCTATACAAATGTAATCCAAGCTATCAAGTTTGGGCATAGTCCTTCTGTAGTTAGGAGACATCAGACATCTGATGTTAGGAGACATCTGTAGCAAGAGCTACAGGATTCAAAACATGCTCCAAATCACCAATGCAGTACAAGGATGGGAGGTATCACAAACCTGCTTAGGTTTGCCTCCTTCCATCCCCATGCCACACCTGCACTCCCTCAGTATACTAATGAGGAATCACTGCCCAAATCCAGTCCCTGATTTCTGCTGACCTAAAATTATCCTGCAGCTCTAACAACAGATCATGAATCTCATTTCCTACCCTAGCAGCCTCTGTTGTGTGGCATTGCTCTGCATATTAATGATCCTTAATGACACCTAAAAAGCATCTGCAAAGTCTCAAGTATGGATTTTACCACTTAGCCCCATGTCTGGCAGACAGAAGCCATAAAGAGCTCATGATAGTAAAATATATTTAAAGATTAAAACCAAGAAAGGAAAACATTAATTAAGACATCCTCTTACTCTTGTGGAAAGGGACATTACGATGATTTTTCTCCTTGACCAGCAGTGGCAGGTGAGTAAGAAGATGAGTAATACTAGCCTGGAAGGTTTCTTTTAAAAATAAATATGTTTTGGTTTATTTTAAGTTGGCAGGGAATAAGCCTATTCAGTGGAACCAGAAAAAAAAAAAAAGGTCAAGGGAGTGAAGGAAAAGAGCTGCCCGCTTGCCCATGACATTGTTAGCTTGGGACAGTGATGGAAGATTAGTCCTTAGGAACATAAATCACCTGTAGTCAGGGCTCCTGGATTTCAGCACTTCCCCTGACTGCTTAAGAGGGACTGTCAGCTGATCCTTATTTCTCAAATTTGGGATGATGACTGGGAGGGATAAGGCTGAAAAGAAGGGTTAATTAAACAAAGAAGCAAATAAGCAAGAGCCTTTAGAAATTGATTAGACAATTAAAGTAAATGACTTGGCAAAACAGCCTTGATTTCACTGCCAGAGCTATAAAAACATCTAAGAGATGGAGTGTTGTTTTAATGATTGATATTCTCACTGTATGTTCATGCAGAAATGATAAGTACTGGGACATTTACTGGGGTAAATGAAATCACAACTCAGCCACATCCTTTCCTATACTGTGAAAGGAGAAAGCTGCCAAGGATCTCTTAATCCAGAAACCAAAGGACCATCAAGGACTTAAGAAAATGATCACGTTGCCAAAACAAAGCTCAGAAAAATATATTCATCAAGCTTATGTGGCATTTGTTGTTTCCTTGCTTGTAGGAACAGTGCATCAGCATTCAGGTGGGTGACCAAAACCAGAAACCCACCTTCCCTCTGTATTTCTGCTCTATCGCTAGACTTTGCATTTTCCACTCTCCTATACAGATCTATTTCTGCTTGTTTGGGAAGTCACATGGCTAGGGAAAGGCCTGTAGCCTCAGGAAAAAAAATATATATGTAAAACATAGATCATGCCTGTGTTACTCATCCAATGGTTATTTAATGCTTTTAATATACCAGTAAAGAAAAGAGGCTTCAGTCCAATTTTATAACACTGAAGTCTTGAATCATCATGTTCATGAGGTCAGAACTACAACTGGTATAAATGTACTTACCACCACCATAAATCCCAGCATTGTAACAGTGAAATACTCCAGCCGTCAGAGCGGCAATGTTGCAGACTGCCCTGCATTTTTAACCTCAATTGTATATAATTGTTAATCACTGACCCATTCTCCAGCAGCCCTCAGCAGAGGCGCGTTGCTATGCGATCTGTTTTTGCTCCAGGTACTTCTTAAAGCTAGTTTAGAAATGGCCAAAAGTCAAAGTAATGAGTATTGAGACTATTGTGAAAAGATCCGAGGTAGAGATGCAAGCACCGGAAACAAGATTAACCTGCAACTCTATTGAAAGCGCAGTATCATTCAGTGCCACTTTGCTAGATATGTAAACCTCTAAAAGCCTTGCTGCAGCCCTGACACAGCTCGCACACTTTGTGACCTGCAGTACCAATTGCCTCCTGCTTCTGAACAAATTTCTGTGCAGCTGCCACCATGAGAAGATAGAGACGAAGTGCCAGATATCCCAGCACAGCTTACGTTTGCCCTGTTGGGGAGTCACACTTCCATTTTACGGATGGGATGTCATCCAGATGGACCTGGACAGGCTGGAGAAGTGGGCCTGTGAGAACTTCATGAGGTTCAACAAGGCCAAGTGCAAGGTCCTGCACCTGGGTCGGGGTAATCCATGGTTTCAATACAGGATGTGGGATGATGTGATAGAGAGCAGCCCTGCAGAGAAGGACTTCGGGGTTCTGGTCGATGAGAAGCTTGACATGAGCCAGCAATGTGCGCTTGCAGCCCAGAAGGCCAACTGTGTCCTGGGCTGCATCAAAAGAAATGTGGCCAGCAGGGCAAGGGAGGGGATTCTGCCCCTCTACTCTCTTGTGAGATCCCACCTGGAGTATTGTGTCCAGTTCTGGAATCCTCAAGGTAAGAAGGATACAGAGCTGTTGGAATGAGTCCAGAGGAGGGCTAGAAAGATGATCAGAGGGCTGGAGCACCTCTCATACGAGGACAGGCTGAGAGAGTTGGGGTTGTTCAACCTGGAGAAGAGAAGGCTCAGAGATCTCATAGCAACCTTCCAGTGCCTGAAAGGGGCTACAAGAAAGCTGGAGAGGGACTACCCATAAAGGCTTGCGATGATAGGACGAAGGAGAACGGGTATAAACTGGAGAAGGGCAGATTTAGACTAGACATTAGGAAGAATTTCTTCACCATGAGAGTGGCGAGGCACTGGCACAGGTTGCCCAGGGAAGCTGTGGCTGTTCCATCCCTGGAGGTGTTCAAGGCCAGGTTGGATGGGGCCTTGGGCAGCCTGATCCAGTGGGAGGTGTCTCTGCCCACAGCAGGGCGGTTGGAACTGGATGACCTTTAAGGTCCCTCCTAACCCTAAATATTCCATGATTCTATCTCAGAGTTGTAGCAGCTGCAGTCCGGCACACCCGACAGCAGACACCCCACCATGCCTACCTACCAGCCCCAGAGGGGTGGTGAAGCCAAACACTCACAGCTCACAGACCTCACAGACGACAGGCGACATCCTCCAGACCAGCGCTTGCAGGCACCCAAAGGACCACACTGAACAAAAACAGCCTTCAGAAACACAGACAGGGTTTTATTAGGGAAAACCACGCTGGTCTTTGAAAGCTAATGGGAATATAATTACTCTCCCAGCCAGGAGTGCAGGGACTTCCTATAGAGTGATTATTAGAAATAATCAGGTAGAATTAATCAAGTAGAGGGCAGAAATTGTTCAGCCTGTGTTTGTATGTCTATGTCGCCCTGCAGCCTTTCCTCTCCATGTCCCCCATCAGAAGGTACACCGGCACACGTGCCCTGCTGGCACCCAACCACGGGTCCAATGAGCGGCACACCAGGCAGCCAAACCATTTCCCAGAGAGGACTCTGAATGCTGCCCTACCTCTATTTTTCCCCTTCTCTTTTTTCTCCTCTTTTCTGTTTTGAAAAAAACACCTTCAAAAACAGGAGCAACATTTACTGTGTTATGTCATCTCGGAGAAACACGTCCTTCTCATCTTGGTATTTTACTCGTGTATCAGCATCTCATTAACAACCACCACGGAATGTCATTGTTAGTTACAGAAACTTGATTTTTATCCTATAGAAATCAGCGGTTAGAATGCTATAGATTTAAATAGAAGCAAGACTGATCGACCACATTGTCAAGAAGGAACTGGAAAAGTTACATGATTCAGGAGGAACATGCCAACAGGAAAGCTCCAAAGTTCTGCTTTTTCTGTTTTTTTTTTTTTTAAATACAACCTACTAATGTAGTGTGTAGTGTAACTAGTGTATTAGTTCAATACATTTATGCAAATGTGCTTTTTTTTTTTACTTCAAGAAAACTGAAAGAATAGCCTAGCCCAACATGTACTGGGGTATTACAAACAGGCACAAAATCAGTAAGGGCTTCCAGCTTGCGCCTGTTTTACTCTCAGGAATCTTGTTTTCATCAAAAGCAGCCTGGGCTACAATACCAGTGTTTTAGGAGAAACAAAGTGGGTTAAAGAACAATGTAAGCTATATTTTTTGAAGGAGATAAAGATTTGGGTAACCAGATGATTGCTAGGGACAACACATGCCAAAAAAAACAGAGGTATGAGGATCAAGAGTAAACAGAGAGACTCTGAGCAAAGTACTCACCCAATGGAGTGGTGGCCATTGCCCAGTGGGGCTCTGGCCAGACACACAGCAGGGCAAGGGGACAGAAATGGAGCTCCACATCACCAAGTCTTCCCCTGACCAGCATCTTCTCTCCTGCTGGACGGGCCAGGGCAATGGGGAGATGGATGGGGAAGTGTTATGACCTGGCCCATCTTCACCACAGGTGAATTTTCACCCTGCTCCGAGCACCAGCAGAAGCCTACAGGCAGAGATGTGTAGTATGTCAACCTATGCCACCACATCACCTACGCACTCTGCAAATACCTAGCATTTGTTTCACCTAGCCTCTGTTTTATACCCTTGTGAAAGAAATGCTCTGAAATTATTACCCTGGAAAACAAATCATTAAGCTTGAAGAATTCATATAAAACAGGGGGGGCATGAGTAATTTGACCGCTTCTGTTTAGACTATTTTTTGCTACTTTGTTGTAAAGGACTTAAAACCTTAACTCAGCTCACCTTCGGGGCTGTGCACAGTACCCAAGCGAACTGTTTATCACACTCAGTGATGCTAAAGCGAGTTATGCAGCATAAAGCTTTGTCACTACCTTGTCAGTCACTCCAAGCAACATGATACCATCACCTCCAGCTGACCCCTGGAAGTTAAGTATTGTTTCATGAAAAAATACTAAAGCTTGTTGATGGCAATCTGCCCTCCAGACAGACAGACCTTACACAACACCCAACCTGCATCCAAAGCCAAAGCATCACCCAGTGGGATTGCTAACCCCAGATAAATACCCACAGCGAATGGGAAGGGAACGAGCCAGAAACACAAACTCAGTGACTTCAGGAAGGCTGCTGGGATTAAATAATAACATTTCCACCAGTTCTGCAGAGGAAAAGCTAGAGACAACCCAGAGTAGCAAGCTTTGCCAAATAAAACTGCTAGGAGCTGGATTGCTCACTGTTCACTTTTGCAAGCAAAGCTTCTAGGAAAAGAAAACAAACCCCTTTCAGCCCTAGAACTGTGTGGAGTATAAAACCTGGGCTCAGCTCGGGACCCTGCAGGTCCCTGAGAATTAAAAGGATCAAGTAGGGAGAGTAAGACAGCACAATATGTGTGTGCACACAGGCATCAAACAGGCGCCACTGCTCGGGAGCCAGAAGACAGAAGGCAGAAGTAATTTTAGGCCCACCAGCCTCTGCAAAACGATAACAACATAAAAAAAGGAACTTTAAAGAGCTTCAAAAGGCAGCTTCTTGGAAGAAGAGAGTTATTTGAGTAGCACGCGGTAAATGTTGCAGCTGTTAAACAATTGATGCCTGAAGGCATCAAGCAAAAGGCTTGGTGCCAAAAGCAGAGGTGACTGCTGAGATCACTGGAACTTTTGCCTGTACAGAGAATTGAGGATCAAGCCTAAACTTTTCAATGAACTCCCATGATCCCGAAAGAAAGAAAAAAGAAGAAAAGAAAAAAAAAAAAAAAGCACAAAAAGAGACAACCAGACTGATCTGCATGGTGCTCTACTCCATTGGACTGGAAACAAACCTGACCATGCATAAAATACGACAATATGCACTTGGAACCAAATTCCTACTTCAACAGAACTATTAAAACCAAGCATCAAGGGGAGCCTCAATCTAATCAACACAAGTGAGCATCAGGCAATTGAGTCTGCCAGGGGGTAGGGAGGCTTGTGGCAGTAGAGGAAGCAGGCAGGAGCACTCACAAGCGAGAGTGGAGAATGAAAAGGACTGCACAGACCGTTTCTATATAGCAGCAGAGGTGCATGATACTCTCGGTGTCTCAGGCCAGTCAAAACCTGTGCTGCTGCCAGAGATGACAACTTCTTCCATGTGCACCTTGTGTGCTAGACCCTGTCTTCTGCAGTCATGGATGCTCCTCTACTCGCACAGCTCAGGGTACACAGGTGGAAGTGAATCCTTCATGAAAATGAACCCTACCAAGAGTAGTTTCAAGTGGACTGGCTCCCTGAACACCCCACCATGTGGTTGCTAGCATTTTGCTTGTCCTCTCCTTTCTGCCAGCCTCCCCAGGTTGCCAAAGGAAGGAAATCCTTCCCCTTCTCCTCCCACCCCATGCTGCAGGAATGCACACAGGGCAGAATGCAGCCAAGCTGGTGCAGCCTCTCTTCTGCTGAATCCCTTCTGGTAAAGCAGCCTCATGCTTCCAGAAAGCCATTAATCCATCACCCTTCAGCTCTAAAATTCATTCAAACTATTTTATTCATAATTAATTAAGGTCTCTAAATGTGGAAATTAAATTACCATTTACAGTGTAAAAGGATATAGTAGAGGAAAACCTAGATAGCAACAACAGCTTTCTCTTCTGCATGAATCTGGAGGGATGGAGGTAATCTGGCAGCAGCTTTAAGTCATAATACAGATTTCTGCATCTTTGAAAAGCTACTCAGGCCCAGTTACCAGAGAAATTTATGTCTGACGTGCCAAATTAATCCCAAAACTCAGATGGCCCTCTGCTGTACTCCAAATAATCCTCTGGAGTCTTGCATTAGGAGCACATTTGCAGGACAGCTACAAACCTAATGTTTTCTGTTACTCGGCTCCTCTGGTGGAAAACAAGCAGTTTGAAGCACACGAGCCACTCCTCGTCATGTGTACTTAGACTCACCTTTCCATTCAAATCAGGCTGCAGTAAAAGAGAGAACATACAGGGAAACAGATGGCCCTGCCCTGAACACAAGGCATAATTCACTTCAGGGGCTGAGAGTCAGGGAGGGAGAGAGGATGAGCAAGCTGCAGATCAATGCCACCATTGAGTCCAGCCTTGTATTTACAGGAGAGCCCTGCTGCAAATACTGTAACATATACTACAGTTATGTAAGTTTTCTCATTAACTTAGAAGGGGAAGATTCTGGCAAGTTTATTTGCTTCTTGCTTCAATAGCAAAGCATCATCTGAATCAATGATGGGGATGATGATGACAGTTTCAAAGACAACTTTCTCTTACCCTTGACAGCCCACTGATGCAGCTAGTGATGGAATCCATTAGAGAAGTAAAAGGGTCTTTCTCCCTTACATTCAGCTACCGGTGAGAGGATGATAGGAAGATGGTCTGTATACAGCTACTCAAGGAGACCAGGAAACAGACAAGTCCCAAGACATTGGCATACTCAGCCAGGCAGCCAGATTGCAAAAAGGGTAATAGCCATGTTGAAATTAAGCAAAGAAGAAAAGGTTAATATACGTGACCTTTCTGATTCTGCACAGCCAAAAATAATGATGCACAAACTACAGGAAAGTTTTATGGTGAGATTCCACCCCCTTGAGCACCCTCACATCTCGCTCAAAGTCAGCGGGGGGCTGAGTTGATGCCTATGCTAACAGTACACACTTTTCCTTACACAGGGAACAGGGGGAGGCTCCTCACAGTACGCCACAGAAGCCTTTCAGGATCAGTTCTTCATTTGGCAAGACAAAAACCACGAAGTCAAGAAACAGCAGAGGCATGTTTGTTGCTGAAAAAGCAGGCTCTGAAAAGATAGAGAATGTGGATAGCAAGAACAAGAAGAACTGCTCCGTCTGGTCTCTCTTCCTCATGCGCCCATCTCCATGAACCTGCTGTCTTTGTGAATCCAACCAACTGCCAAGTCCCCTTCTGCCACTGACGCACAAAGGATGCAAAACCTCAATTAAGGAACCATGTCTCGCAGGCTGTCGTAGCTCATGCCTTTAGCTATGTAGGACCCCAGGTGAATTCCTGATGGGTAGCTGCTCTATAAACACAGTTCAGATGCCTACAGACATACATGCAGAGGTATACAACTGAGTGCCAAAAGAAGTGCAACTGTTGTGGAATAGTCAGATTTTTCAACCTGCAGCTTGCTTCTTGCAACATATCCATTAGGCAGAATGAAAACATAAGTTACTTTTTCCATTCCAGTTCAGGCTATCGCACATTGCATCTGATGGTTTAAGTCATCCAGAGGCCAAGGCACATGTTTGGCTTTACATATTTATGAACAGACTATATTTACACACCATGAGCATAAGAGTTAAGCAGATGCCCAGATACCAGCAGGACTGTGGTTAGTATTTCAGTGCCATACCCAAAGGAGCTTATCTCTGCATCTCCAACATGACGTGGCTCCAGCAAGCTGGATGACCACAGTGGAGCTGAATGAAGCTCTTGGCTTTCAGCTGGAATGAACTACATAATTTTATACAAGAGGTGGCTCAAATTGATGCAAGCATCGAGACATAATAAAATAAGGAGATGAGAGTGAAAAGTGAACAGCTAAAGTGCATCTCAAAAGACGTACTGCATATAAATATCACTGCAACATGAAAGAAAGCAAAAAGCCCCACAATGGCAGCTCTATTATTATTTTTTTTGTAAAGAGTAGATTGAGATTAGATATTAGGAAGAAAATTTTTACTGTGGGGGTGTTGAGGCACTGGCACAGGTTGCCCAGGAAAGTTGTGGATGCCCTATCCCTGAAGAATTTCAAGGCCAGGTTGGATGAGGCTTTGAGCAACCTGATCCAGTGAGAGGTGCCCATAGCAGGGAGGTTGGGACTAGATGATCTTTGAAGTCCCTTCCAAATCAAACCATTCTGTGATTAGTAGATACACATCTTCTTGAAACCCTCAAGAGCTGCAGCCATGTCCAAGGTGCCCACTGCACAGAGACCTCAGCCCCTGTCTCCAGAGAGCTGCTGTAGGCAGGTGTTGTCCCTGTCCCCTAGCCACATAGGCAGGTCCTCACAGCAGCGGGGCCAAGGCATGCCTCCCACACAGTCCTCTTGCAGGGAATGCCCTAGCTCCTTCCTTAGCCTCTTCCTCAGCCAAGGACACAAACCAGCCAACCTGCTGAGGCATTTGCCTGCGCAGGGTAAGCAGGTCAGAGCAGATGCCTGCTCCCAGGAGGCAGCAGGGAAGAAAAGAGATGTTTCCATATTCCCTTGCCAACACAGCTTTCTGAAAAAAACACTGTTTTGTGAAAGCCGGTTTAAATCAGACCCCACTCCTCCAAAACATATCCTCACCTCCCATTCCTGGTTCACAAACCAAACAACCTAATGGGACTGCTTACAAACACAGCCACACATGGATGTGCCACGCAGTCCTTACACCAACAGTAGAAGTGGCACTACAAGTAGTAAGTGACATGCAGAACACCTCGATTTTGTTTGCATGTCTGTTTTTTCATTTAATACCAAATAACTCCAACCACATGGGCTCCCATTTGCTCACAGACCCACTGAGCTGCCTGTATGGTCCGAATGCCGCAATATTGCTGCTATCCTAATTTCTGCCCCGAGCTTTAGGTCAGGTCTTCCACAAGGCAGGGGGCTACAGCAGAGCTGCCTGATTTCCAAGTTAGAAAGCCAAAATCCCAGACAGTCCACCATTTCCAAGCAGCGCATACACAAACTGCTGAAGCATAGCAGACAGGAAAAAAGCAATTTCTCCATCAGTATCACTTTTCTTAGCAACAGGGCCCAAAGCAGCAAAAACACCTTCTGCAAACCACCCTCACCAAACCAAGAGCACATAACACTTCATAAATACCACTCTTCACCTGGGGATCAAGCACTTTTCTTCCTAATGAGCCTTTCCAAACCAGAGCAGACAATGACCACAAAACTACTACGATGAATAATATTGGAAATCGCCAATTAGTTACAGTCTATTAAAAAAGCTTCAAACAAGAAAAAAAAAACTTCAATAAAGACACTACTTACTTTTACCCAGCTACAGACAGTAGTTATTCAAAGGAAAACATTTGGCTGGAAAACACATTTGTTTTAATTATATAACTCTGACTTCACACAAACAAACACAAGCTATGGAAAACACCGTACCTAAGCTTTTAAAATGGCAAGTGTAGAGCTAAAGAGAAGAATACGCTACAGTAATTAATGTTTCTTTGCAATCTAAAAGGTATTTACCATTTGGTTTTGCCCACGGGAAATATATGCTCTTGCAAAGCAATATAAAACACTGTTCTAGAGTAAAATCTGCCTCTGCCCTGTCCTCATTATTCCCTGGAAGAAAACCTGCATGTGCACGTGAACAGAGAGAAGTGGGGTAACCTCATAAAGGCAGAGATGCTGCCCCTTCTCCCTTTCCCAGGTCCAGTACCACCTCTCTCCAGGAGCACCCAGGAGCACTGCTCCTTGCTCCCTGTAGGAGTGCTGCCTGCCACTCTTCATGCCAGGGCACCCAGGGGGGTGGCTGGGGGCAGCTGCAATGCTGTGGTTGGTCCAGCCGATGCAGCCTTGGATAGCTTTTGGACACTCAGCGTGGGTCCATTCTTCCCTGTGAGAGCGGTGAGGCACTGGAACAAGTTGTCCCGAGAAGTGGTGGATCCCCCATCCCTGGAGGTGTTCAAAGCCAGGTTGGATGAGGCTTTGAGCAACCTGATCTAGTAGAAGGTGCCTCTGCCCACGGCAGGGTGTTGGAACTGGATGATGTCTAAGGTCCCTTCCAAACCAAACCATTCAATGATTCTAAGGATAAAAACTTTTTATTTCAGCTGCATTTCTATATAGTTGAAGCATCCCAAATTGCCTGAGGTTATCAGCACAAACATCAAACATACAGAGCCATATTAAACTCATGAGCAGCTGGCCTAGTCAGATCTCTAAAAGCAATGTCAGCACCGGCAGAGTAAGTTGCTAACCCAACTTAAAGTACCAGGATCCAAAGGGAACTGGATGCAAAGAAAAATTAGATAGATACATGGAAGAAGAAGAAACCTCAGCAGGCAATTAAAAAGAATAGAAGAATATAAAACCTGTTCACATCAGGAGAGAAATCATCATCCAGGCTGTTTCATAACATTATTTTTTAGGAGTACTACCAATGCAAGTCAAATACCAGGTAGAGAACTCATACTTTTAGACTTTTGGAGAAAACCTTCTTTCATAAAAAGGAAAAACAACCTGATAGCAATTCATTGGCAGTGGAAAAAAAGAATTCCCTCCTGCACACAGCAAATTCAGTGGCAAACTCTACAAATACTGTAAACCAGTTTCAACAATATATCTGATTTGAAAGGAGCTCAGAAGCCGAAGTTTAAAACAAGACATTAAAGTAAAAAACTTTCCCAGTGAAAAGTAGGGCTGGGAAATAGAAGTAGGGCTTGGGGTTTTTACATTATTTTTCTTCCTCCCCAGTGGTGACATTGTTTTATCAAAACCTTGATCTAAATACCAAAGTGGAAAATATCACTAGAGGTCTTGCTTAAGCCACAGAAGAAGACTTTTGGACTCCTCCATCAGGTGGCAGATGCAGTCACAGAGCCAGGCTGCTTCCAGCAAAGAAGCTAAAAGCTTCTTCTGTCAGTGAGACACTCACACAAGTAAGTCCCTCTTGCTTTAGGACTTAGGGGTTAGCACCAATGGGAATTTAACAGTTAAGAGGACAACCTTGGCCAAAGAAGGGAGAGAAACAGCAGCTCTGTAAAGCCACAAAAGAGATGCAAAAAAGAGCAACAAAAATCACGCACCAAAGATGTGTCCTGCTATTTCTGCACAAACTATTTTTATAAAGAAAATAGAAAAAAGGAAACTGCTGCTTAAAATATTCTTTGCAGATAACACAGCAGCTCTGTAAAAAAAAAAGATAAAAATCCATTAATTCTTTGCTAAAAGGAAACATCCTGAATAAAAGTCATAGGAAGAAAAAGAAATAAACTCACTACACAATTGCATACAATTTACTTAAGACCACTGCGATGAATGCACACAAGCAGACAAGGTTTCCCCTGAATTTCCGAGTGTTCAACTCTCCTGCTCATAACATTAAGTAAAATAAATAAATAAAATTTAATACTGTATGCATGAGTAACTCCTGACTTAAAATATTTATGAAATACTATTATCATTACCCCCCGATGTGGGTCATCTGCAGTGCGAAGACATTCAGATCCACAGCACAAGCAGCAAGGACAAGTAAGAATGAGCAATAGAAATGTTCCTTTGCTACTTGGATCATTCATAACTGCTGGCAGGTCCCAAAGCTACTGGCCATCAAATAAGGGTTCAAACAGTCACAACGGGCTGGTCTGACCGCAGCTTTCAGACAAAAATCTGCTCCTAAATGTAACCCTGCATTAAAGCATCTACACAATTAAAGCATCAGCACAATTAAAACAAGCTGGAGCAATCCGGTTACAGCTAGGCTGGCTAGTTTCTCATACAGACAAGCTTAAATTCATAATTAATTAGCTATTTTAAGGAAGCTCAGTAGCCTCTTTCCAAGACCAACTTTCCAGAACTGAAGGGACCACCAGCTGTACTTTCAAAAGGCAGCACGGAATAAAAACACAAACCATTTCCTTCTGTAGAAGAGCCCCGCTGAGACCACAGGGCACACAGATGCTCCTCTGCACCAAACCCCCTCGAAAGCCATGGGGCCATGCAAACCTGCACCAGCTGCAGGCAAGGCAAGAGGCTGCTTTTAGTCTCCTGTGCCCTTGCTGGGGCTGGCTGCCACACTTGGAGCGGCAGCTGCATTCCAGGTATCACTAGAAGTTTCACTCACCATGGTAGATAACAAAAGCACCCAGTATAAGCAGCTGATTCCCTTATTCTCATTACACAATGTAAGAGTGATCTTGCAGCCCCTGTCAGGGTCATTACTTAGTACCACAAGCGGTGAAACTGAACCATGGGGCAGCAGCATCCTGTGATCCTCAAAAGCTCATGGTCAGACTTCAGTTTATATTATACATTAGTGTTTCCTTTATGAGACTGGGGCTATTTTATGTGAAATGCTAAGCACAGTGGGCCTTCAGGCTCCTAGCCTGACACCACTTTAACATAGATAAGTACTGAGAGTATGCCAGGTTATATTCACCTCCAAAAAAACAACTAAAGAGAGTACTTGAACAAAAGTAGCAGTAGGTTTAGGCATCTGGAGTGGAAGCAGGTATTACAACCCAAGTACAAAGCACACTGTAAGTGGCAGCGGGACTCTGATAAGACTGGGAGATTAAAACAGACCCAAACATCAGAACAAACCTTTTAGGAATCTGAAAGGAGAAACCCAGGGTCTGACAATCACTTTGACATCTTTGCAGCTTTAGCAGTACATATGATGAATAGGTATCAGTGTTCAAATTCTCTTGAGGACTTCTACAAGTTTTATCTTATTCTGTAAAAAAGAAGTCACACAATACAACTTTACTTTGCTTTTGAAAGTTTTCTGTATAATAAAGGCTACAGGTACTTCCATCTTCTCTGGCAATGCCACACACTTTCAGCCCCTGAAATGCAAAATGTTTTTAAGTTAAATGAGAATGGGAAATTCAACACTTTAATCTTGGCTAGGAAAAAAAGTATTTCAAATACAGAAAACATTGGCATGGGTTAACAAAGGACAAATGGATTCAATCTCCTCAAACGCTTAGGAAGGTGTAAATGATTTTATTCCACCAAGTACTACAGAAGCGATTTTAAAGGAAAATATCCACTGATCAGTGACACTGCTATATCTATCTTGCACACAAGATTTATGGCTAGATTAAGGGGTTTTTGGCAAGCCAGAGGAACTCCATCAATATCTACTGTCCTATCCACTTACATGAAGCCAGGACTTGTTTTATGGTGCTGCACAACGTGACTTCAGTTTTGAGCTTGTATTAGCTAGGAACAGTGTGTCCCACTGAAGCAATAAAGTCTACAGATTCAGCCAAATTGTCCATCTCAATACACTACCAAGTCAAACCAGTAACAATTATCATCCCAGTCTTGAAATATGCAATAGCACAATGCAAGAAATATGCTTCCCTTGCTCTGGGAGACAGATCAGATCCCAGCACTTCTTAATTCCTTCAGAAATGCAGTCACCTTCAATGTTTCAAAAAAGAGTCCTTTCCAGCAGCATTTAGCTGTCACCACTTGGTGAGAGAGAAGAAAAAAATTATCTGTTTTCTTCAACAGGCATTTAAAGATTGGGAGGGAAGGAAGCACCAAGGAATGCACCAAGAATCCCTGGAAGGAAAGCAACTAGGAGATGGAGTACAGTTTGGAGGGAAGAGAGCAGCTCCTGCAAAGACAGGATGGGAAGTAGCATAGTAGTGAATTACAGCAAAAATATCCTCCCCTCAACATCACCTGTCCTGTATGTGTTGGTTCTTTCTTCTTATGGTATCAGACAGCACAACCAGAAAGCACCAAGTTGGGAGACTCGACAGCTTTGCCAAAGCCCAGCATGCCTGGATGCCTGGTGCTGCACCCATGCCCCCAGGACACCCCGGGGCATCCCCTATCCTTAACCCACAAGATGGGAGGATGAGAAGCAAGTGACATTTCTCAACACATTATCTTTCATGCTAGTTAAATAAATTTCATGCTAGTTAAATAAAATCCATCATGCAAGCTTTTAGTGGCTAGATACTGCTATAGACCAGAGATTCATTCACTTGCCACAGTCAACTGCAGGGAAGAAAAAAACAACCCACACATACACAATTGCCTCTCCTTTCCTGTTATCTTCCTGTTTTGTGTGGCCCCCATGAAGCAAAGGGGCTGGTCTTTCACGGGGAGAGAGGGAAGTACAGTACTTGCCTCTGAATTACAAACAGGTTGAGACACCTTTTCTTAGTTTCACAATCCCGCCCACCCTCTCAAGGAGGCTTCAAAGCACTTGGGGAAGGAAGGATGTGTTGAGAGAAGATTGTACATTAGCATCAGGTATTTTTATGGTACAAATATTTCTGTGTAACAACATTTATTAAAGAGATGATTACGACTGCCATACATGCATGAAAACAGACAACAGGACTCACCAAACACAGCATGCAACAATGGTGGCAGAGGACTCAGGACTCCAGAACACTTTTGTGAAGGCTTCTACAGCATCACATATGCATCGCTCTAATGCTGAGAGGTCCATGACCACAGCAAATGAAGGAGGAGGAGGAAGGGAGAGGGAAACAGAAATCTGGCACACAGAAAGGTGATGAAATAACTCCCTCTTATATTACTCAGGCTAAGACTGCACTTGAATAAAAACTTAGGTAACATGAAGAAAAGATTAAGTGTACAGACATACTAGAAATGAAAAAAAAAAAAAATGCTTCAGACTCTCTCATCACTCTGGGACAACTTGTTCTTTCTATCCACAATGACAAGAAATCCAGAGTTGTCAGACCAAGCTGGGTGAAGACACTTCTAACTTCTTGTCTTCCCAAGAGTATTTTCATAATCACTTCAGAAACAAAGGTCTTCTCAACACCTGAAAACCTGACTAACAATACACTTAAAGCTAACGGTAAAGTAATGGCAATTAAATTATTCTTCTTCGCAAAGACCAAAGCAGGCCTAGAAACAAAACAAGTTGAGGACAGATTTTCTCCTCATCTCAAAAACAGATGCATGCCCACATCATGACCCGCTGGTGCTGGTTGATTTCCTTCATGTAGTTCAGTCTTACCAATCTTATTCTTCTCCCATAGCTTGTCACTTGCCCTAACTGTGCAACTGAGGTATGAGCCTTCTCTCATTAACTCCTCCAGATTGTACCCAGTTCTCTCTTTCTGCAGATTGAGCTCCAAGAGATTTTTGACACAACTCTCCAAAGGAAGTAGTTTCAACACTGAGGCACAACTGACAGCAGAGACCAAGAAAATAATTTAGTGACATGAAGAGATGCTTAGCTTAGCAGATCAGCTAATGAGAACACTAGTGCTGGAAAAAGCATACGAAGATTTCAGGCAGGGCAACACTGTCAGGTAACTTTCAAAACGCTTGATGACTCTTTCTGCTTGCTTGAAAATCCTTGAAAAGTACAAAGTATAAGGCCATATCCAGCTTCTGCTTGAGAGAAGGTATGCATCATGTTAAAGACAGCCACCAGACCTAAAGAGATACTTCTGTCTGTTATAGACATTATGTTGAATCTTCATCATTTCCATCATTTTTCCCTCACACCAACACAACGCATGCTCTCAGCAGCTATGAAAGGTAGCATTCTTGCAATTGAAAACTGTGTCTGTGTACAAAAAGGGTTGCTTGATACAGATGTCTTCAGAAGATCCCCCCAGCAACAACACCATGAGACTCACCATGCTTGCAGCTGGAAGCTGAAATACCGCTTCAGGTGAACCTTCCTTGTTCAAAAGACGAACAGAAAAACCCAGCAGGAAATTTTCCAGCCCCAAAACCTAAATATTACCAGTGGCCCAGAGGAAAGCAGGATATATGCATCCCCTTCTATACGTATGTGTAGAGGATACTGGAGCAGAGGAGGCATGAAGGAAGAGCAGAGGAGGCAAGAAGGAAGAAACCCCCACATTCCTTCTGTCAAGAAGGATTCGGGCAGATCTAAGAGAGCAGCGTTTATTGCTATCAGTCATGAGTGAAAGCCCCTGAAGACGTGTTGGACTCTGCTGACACAAACAAGCCTGCTCTTGGCCTGCGGGCTGCATAGCTCAGAGACCACATATCCTTCTGACCTCCCACCCCTCACCCAGCTCTGCCTGCACCAGCAGCTCTAGTGTGTTGTCAGTCCTTTCTTTCTGCCCATTTGGCAGGGACAGGACATCTCATGCTAGAGTGGGTCTGTAAGCTCCCTCGAGTGGCCTCCTTCCCCTTCACACAGGCCTGATGATCCACTTGGACCCACGCTGTTACCTCACCTGATATTACATGGATACACCTGCTTCGCACTGCTGGCCACAGCTCCTCAGCATGAAACCAAAGCCTCTGGAGCTCCCCCCAGGGATGCTGCTTTTGCTGGCCATCACGGAACACTGCTCTTGGGTTGTGCAAGTCACTGAGCAGGATCCCCAGCCCGAGACACTTGCATTATGCTGCTGCTCACTCCCTCTTGTACTTGCCAAGAGGCACTATGCTGAGCTCTTCCTTCTCCTGTCCATCAAAAGAAGGAATTACCTTCCAGCAGACTAGGATTCAGTTGTTCACCAACTCCAGAGACCTCAAGCATCTGCAGCAGGAAAATATCCCAAGGCATTTCATATACTGCCATTCCTAATCCTGCCACATGATGATCCCCGTTAGGGTGCCCCCACCTTTTCCACAGACCTCAATAAGGGTTTCAGCTGGCATGGATCCTGAGGGCTCTCTCCATTGGAAGCAAAACCAACCATTCGCTACTGCTGCTGACCCTTGCCGCATGCCAACATGCCAAAGCTTACATCGTTGTAGAGAAATGCTCTTTTCTGTTTCTGGTACAGAGCTCCATCAATACCCCATCTTTTCCCCACCCCAGGATGGAGGAAACAGGTCAGGCAAGACCCAGGCTGAAGGACAACCTCCCACATTTCCAGCATAAGGTGGCAAACAGAGCAAACTGAGGCATCAGTTCCCCTCTCCTCCCATATTTCAAGACGATTTGGGTACTCTGCAGAAAAATAATGAGTTTGCTTCTACAGATGCACCAAGCTGAAAGTTTTGGTTTTTAGCACAGGACTTAGTCATCTTTGCTGCTGCTGCCTCTCCTGCTCCCACTGCAGGACTAAAGGAGGCAACAGGCAAAGTGCTAACAAAATAAGTCATTAAACTTGTAAGACTACTCCATTCAAATGGAACAATCCCAGGCAATGAGAGAGTAGATATCACCCCAGCAAGCCGATATTTCATGTCTGAGCCCCAAGAAACAGAAGTCCAGATCAAGAAAACAAACTAGAGGGGCCAAGGCCAGGAACAGCCACAAAAGCTCAGCAACAAGTAAGCAAGTATGCAAACAATTAAGGGTGCAAGCTCACCTAGCTTTTCAGGTGTCCAGCAGGAGGAAAAGCACCTGCAGAGGACTTGTTTTCTTCCCACCAGCGGTCTGTGCTCCTCCTGACACACCTACTCTACACAGACCCGTACAAAACCTGGGAAAACAGGAGAAGCCCTCCAGTATTCTGGGATCCCACCAGAATCACAACCATATGCCCCAGGAGGCTTCATGGGACTCAACCAACAATTCAGTTCTCTTTAAAAATGTCAGCAAAATCAGAGAGCACTAGAGGTCAGATGGGGCACGGATAAGGGCCTACATGGGGTCGGGGCTAAGGAGAGGAGACCTCTCCTGCCACAAAAATGCAGACAAGCTTATCTGTTATACCCTGAGGGGTCCCTTCTGAAGGCTGTTTTTACTTCTTTTCCAGGAAGGGAAAGGAGAAGGGAGTGACTTTTGGCACTCAGATTAAAAAAAAAAAAAAAAAAAAGAAAGAAAAAAAGAGAGAGACCTAGTCTCTGCTGACCAAACCTACAAGCCCTTTTTCCACCCCCCTTTGATTCATCACATTCTCCAGATGCACCCTCACTGTCCCCTAGCCTTTCACTCTCTGGACAAGGCCATAGGTGGAAGACATCAGGGTAGATTCCATCCAGCGATAGCGAGAAGAGGCAAGGGAAGGGGATGACGTGTGGGATCCCTCATCTAAGTCAAGCATTTGGCTTCACAACTGCATCTGACACCAAACGGGTATGTTTACTTTCTCGGCTTAATTCAAGGATGCCCATATTCACAGCTTTTGTTTTAACAAGATCCACTTTGTTAAAAACAGAGCGTTTTCTAATTTAACACAGATGGAAAACAAGGTACACCAAGGGACGGTTTTGTCATTTCAGAAGATCTTATTCATACATTATAAACCACAATTTCCAAGAAATTCACCTACCACACACACACACCAGCTGCCACTAATTGCACTTGCTCAGGGCCATTTTTACCAGAGGCCTCCTGCAGCAGCCTTCCCACGTTTGCCAGATTTTACTTCCTGTCCTTCAGTCCCTCTGCTTTTCTGCAGCTGGCAGGAGCCAGGCTTGCTTACACACAAGCCAGAGCTACTGCCTGCCAGCAGACAAACAAACACAGAAAAATATTGAGTTTCCTCAGTAAACCACCAGTCTTTGTCTGAAGTCTTAACATTTCATGAGCATTTTACAATTTTTTTTTCATTCCCAGCTTCCTCCTACAAGCTTGGAGCACCTACAGACCCTGTGTTTGGAGGCTTGTCCCACACCTCCTTGTCAATCTATTTGTAGGGGGCAAGGAGACAGCTGAAGCCCAGCTCTTCTCCTGAGCAATGCCATGGGAGAACTCAGCAAGCAACATCAACAGCCATCAGACCTTAACGCAGCAGTGAGTCAACCACAGATGGCCCAAGCAAGCTGAAGTGAGTAATGTAATTAGTGAACCACTAAGTACCTCCATGGTCACATGCTTCAGTGACTGTCTTCAGAAGGCTGTGAATGGTCCACTGCAGCTCTGCCGGAGCTTTTAACATCCAATGTTAAGTCATCCTTGACCTGAGGCACAGTAAAACACCACCCACACCATGGATTTAGTCATCAACTAAACTGATGACTGCTGGTCAATACCATCCAAGCCTTTCCTTGACCCATCACAAACTTCACACGCAACATTCACCAAAACACAGATGATATACACAATGATGGCACTGCCAAATTTCAAGTTCCCATTATCCAGAGAGAAATGCATGCAGTCATCACAAAAAAATGGTGCAGACCATCAGAAATCAAGTGAGAGAGGAGAATCAGCATTTAAGTACCTGTAAATTGGAGAACGCAGTCTCTGATACCTTGACACATGTTCACAAAGACATGGAACTCCATGTGCCAGAGCATCCGCAGCATCCGTCAACGTCACCGTCACCACAAACTGCTACACAGACGTTTAACCCAAGTACCACTGCTCACACAACTAGCTGAAACATAAAAACCCAAGGTAGTAGCAAAGTAAACCTACACTTGTGTCTAAACCATAATTTTTTCCCCACTCTTAGGTTGTGGTTGCACTGGAGATGGATAGCAGCAGCCAGGTGGCACCTGACTGATGGTCCGCCTAGGTGAGCTCCATGGCCATGTCAGTCAGGGCCACCTTTAGGACTTGTACCACCCAAAGGTCTCAGAGCCACTGCCACTCGTAGGAAGAGCAAAATAACACATTGCTTGGCTCCCTCTGCAAAAAAGCTATTAAATACAAAGAGACTGCTGGTGGCTTGTGAAACCCCCAAACTGCACAGTGCTGGATGCTGGGAGAGCTCTTTGGAGAAGTGTCACTAGCATCTGCCCTGGTCTTAGACTCATCCATAGGACAGAAGGGTCTGGCACTGTTCAGGAGCCCTCCACAGATATATTTCATGGAATTAAAAAAACGAAGTATAATGTGAGACTGTATCCACTAGACGCAGTGGGAAGAGGAGGCTGCACAAAGAAGCACCTCATTCATCCAGTTCAAGCCTATCTTCAACTCATACCCCAACAGGTACTTCCAGACACTCACTCACAAATGACCAAAGGAAAACTGTTTTATTGTTCTCACAAGCTTCTTAAGCCTTCCTGTGGTGGAAAAAGAACACTTCCCTGAAACAAACAATTCCCACACGCAGAAAAAAAGTAAAAATTTCAGACTGATTCAAAGTTGAAAGCTAACTAGTTTCAATTTGGGAAGAAAGGATGAAAACATGAATTGTCAACAAATAATTGTCTAAAGTAATGCAACACACAAATCTCCTCTCACACCTCCACATGAGCAAACCCTTTTAGAGAGGACACATGCCTTGTGTCTATGCACATTAGGAGGATTCTGGCAGAATAATTACAATTAATCCATTACTTAATCTCCTAATCACTTCTGAGCAAACAGCATTCCCAGATACTTGTTAACGCCACATTCATTATTATACCATCCTACTCATGAAAATTTAACCAAGAAAATAAATTGAAAAATGCCCAGCTGACACCAATTACCTCATTCAAAGCTACAAGCAAGAAAGACTCATAGCCAAGGCCTCGTCCACAGAAGCAACTCGCTGTCCCTGGTGCAGGCACAGAGATCTCCCCCATGCCAGTAGGCTCATCGTCGAGCTGCTCATGCCAGCCGTAGCAGCCTCTGTTTCCAGCTGCTCAGGCTGGGTTTTGAGTGGCTTGTGGTCCATACGCTGCGTTGGTAACTGGATACGCAGAGTCTCCCCTGCAATTCCCCTCTTACTCAATATATTCCACCTAGCATACATATTGCAGATTTAAACACACAGTGAACAAGTTTAACTGCCCCATGGGATGCGATAACTAGGTGTTACCAGGGAAGTCTGAGAGCAGACAAGAGTAAGAACAGAAATATAGCAGTCTTTGCCACACTTCAGTTCTGTGTCTTGCCTGGTAGGTTTAGAAAAGGCCTCTAACACCAACTTTTTTTCTTGGTTTACTACCAGAGGAAAGAGAATATTCCAGCATGGGAGCCCTGAAGCTAAAATTAAAACCCTATCATTTGGGTTCAGTAGCAGTTGGTATAATTCAGATCCCGGCCACAATGAGAGGTCTCCAACATTATCAACTGTCAACAATTATTACTGGCTAGGCACACAAAACAGCTTTGTTCTGAACTGGAAGCCACCACTGCAAGCAGCAGTAATTGCTACCAAAGGCAAAACACATTTAAAAAAAAACCAGCTTTTTGGTGCAAAATACTTTCCAAAGAGGAATATAGGAATGGACACAAGTGTCTTAGTATCTCCACTCACATCTTTAAAAAACAAAGAGTAAAATCCAAGACTGCATACCCAGCCAAGGAGGGGGCTAGCAAGGAAAAGGGATCCCCAAAAGACATTTGTCAATTATTCTGAGATGAACACGCATTTAATCAAACATCATGTTCATTAGTTACTGAACTTCAATTACCAAGGAAAGATACACATGGAAGAGGTAAAATGCAAGACAATTTCTCATTAAATTGCATACATTTCCACACTAATCCTCAGCCAGTTCATCCTAACAGATATTAAAAACAAATTAATTAATGCTAATTGCTCACCTATATTTTCAGAGGGAACTTCACACTTGAGCAAACCTCAAAAAATAAGAAAAAAAGCTGTTTGTACAAAAGCAATTTACTTTTCTGGTGTTTTTATAGTCATTTAGCTATTCACTTTTATATTCATTTAGCTACACGCTTAATTATTTTGGCAGGTAATTCTGTCAGCTCAAGTTTCCTTCCTCACAACTACCCTTTTGCAAACTGACAGCACGAAGCAATCACATTTTTATAACCCCACAGCCTATAGCAACAGAATAAACAAAGTTTTCTGAGTCATGGGGTGAAATCCCAAACCCACTGACTTCACTAGCAGACCTGTCATTAAATTAATACAACCGGTGTGACTTTCCCAGAAGACACTGATGACCAAGTGAGGAAATGTATCTCACTAGTAACAAGCAAACCTAGCAGGATTTACGTTCCATTTTTCTTCAACACAACACATACATTTTTAACACGTGCCATGCAGATAGCACAGAGTAAATGGGAGCTACATTTGTCCTCCTCTGGTGCAGGAGTGCAAAAGGTTTCTCACCATCACATTTAAAACCTTAAAAAAGGTTTTCTCTTAGAATCATAGAATTGCTTGGTCGGAAAAGACCTTTGAGATCATCGAGCCAAACTGTACCTGTCCACTACTAAGCACCCCATCTTCCCATCTTTTAAACACCTCCAAGGATGGTGACTCTACCGCCCCCCTGGGCAGCCTCTGCCAGTGCCCAAGAACCCTTTGCGGTAAAGAAATTTTTCCTGATGTCTAATCTGAACCTCCCTTGGAGCAGCTTAAGGCCATTCCCTCTTGTCCTATCACTTGTTACTTGGGAGAAGAGACCAACATCCAGCTCACTACATCCTCCTTTCAGTCAGTTGTAGACAGTGATAAGGTCTCCCTTCACCCTCATATTCTCTAGGCTAAACAACCCCAGGTCCCTCAGCTGCCTCTCTCCCCACACTCCATATAACTACTTTATATTTCGACACACATACCTGCCAATAAACAGGTCTTGACAATTTTTTTTACACAGGTCCACTAATGTCTACAAGCAAAATAAGACAAATAGCTGTTAAAAAAAAAAAAAAAAAAGGTGACTTAATGCTGACAATCTGTCTTCCTGGTTAGTTTTATGTCGAAATACTGCCAAAATGGCTTTCCAAAATGCTAAGTAACTTGGACCTGCATAGCCCAAATCAATCAGTGACAATCACGTGTCAGTACCGGTCAGGCTTCAGGGAGGCTTTCCTTAGGGGCTAAAAAACAAACAGAACATCTGCCTAGCCTCAACTGCTGCTGGGGTTTCTTCCTGCCTCCGAAATCAATGCAACTAGCTTGTGTATCACTTGCCCCAGCTCCCACAGATGTACAAGATGCACACCACCACAAGACACTGCCAGGCTGAAAACCTTTGGTGCTTCTGGAAGCAGACAGCTCAGGAACTAGAGACAGTAACGATGCCAGAGATGCTTTTGGAGCTCTTTATCTTCAATTGTATCTGAGCAGCCAAATGATTCAAGCAGAACTAGTAGTAAGGTGAGGATGCAGCAGCTTCAACTCAAAATGCTTCTTGCATCATCCAGTTTCTGCACCTTCTCCACTGTTTTGCATTTTTTCTCCCTCACTTGGTGTTGGCTAATACTGCAGGGAAGTCACATCTCTTTAGGGAAGATGCTTAGCCTTTTTTCGCTCCCAAATTGGGACAAGCTAAGCATCACTAGCTGTCATGCTGCTTTGCACCTAAAAGAACCCCAGATGTCTGCCTTCCAGCACCCCATCAAACCCTCTGGATCAAAACCCACTGTCATCTCTTAAAAGCATAATGATAAAAGAACATGATACTAAGTGGAAAAAGTAACTGAAGTCAGCCCTCTGGGTGGAGTTTTTTATTTTTACTGTGGCTCTCCGGATCACCTGTCACCCAGTCAGCAGAGAACAGTTTTAAAAGTGCCTCTGCAATCGTGTCACACGGGCATGTACCCAAACGTACATGGAAGGTCCATGATCAAGGAACAAGCTCCTACACATGGAGTCCTCCTGCAAGTATTGCAGGTGCAGATGGAAATGCAGACAGGCTATGAATTAAGGCTTTCATAAAAGTTCCAAACAGCACCAAAACTCTGCAGGAACTCACCAGGTGGCTAGGAAGCAATACTCTTTAAGGTTTTAAGACATGCTTTCAATAAGCAAACTGAGATGAGGAGCTGATGCAGTCAAACAGAGTCCAACTGGAGCGCTGTTTGCAACACGGAGGAAGATGCCTTTTGCCCAAGGCTTCACCAGTGACTAACGCCAGCAAGTCACAGGGAGAGTGCTGGCAGAGAGGACAGCAGTGGGACTGAGCAGTGGGGCACAGCACAGAGAGCCTGGCCCCTTCACAAGGCCATTCATCATGAAGGAACGACTGGCAGCACAACAGCAAGCTTTCAAAGCTCAGTGGGTTTCAACAGCCTGGGAGATCAAAGCAGTGCTGGAGTGGGAGGAGGCGGCAAACAAGAGAGAGAAGGGTCTGTTTTGAGATCAGGATGACAAGAGCTGAAGTTGGAGAGGAAGCAGCAGGAAGTCTGCCTAGGGTTAACAAGGAAACTCACATCTCCCTCCAAATCATGCCAACGGATAAAGGCAGGCACAGGTTTTGCTTTAGAAGAAGCAAAGGGAACTAACTGTGATGGACAGGGCAAGAGATAATTTGAGACAATAAAAATCAGCTGCTACAATAATGGATGGGTCCAACAGACAAGCAGTAACTGGATCCAAGAAGGAACTGCCCTGGGTTGCTGAAAGCCTGGTACCTAACTGAGCACTGCTTATCAGAGAAGGTGGAAAGCCAGACAGAGGGCTAATGTGATGATAAATGCCCAGCACTGCACCAAAAAAAAAAAAAAAAAGGAGGGATCTGGGGGTATGTCAAAATGCAAAGTGGAACTTCATCAACATCCCAGGTTTTCTTCCTCTTTTCCTCCATGAATGAAAACAGACAAGATACACGCAATCAAGGTATTCACATTCCTGTAGAGTAGCGCTGGCATAGAAAGAAATCATGGGCAAAGTATAAGGCTACAGCTTTCTGGCATGAGGTTTTAAATCCCTAGATGTAAGATGTTTTGAGTGAGAGATGAGAAATGTTTTCCAGCTGTGGTTTAACTTTAGCCTAGAGATATGCAGCCACTCAATAAAGGTAGTTCCTAAGAGTATTTTTTACAACAAAGGGAGAGGAAACTCCAGTCATTTGAAAGTGCTATTGTCAGCCAGTCTGAAATGAAATGGCACAGCACTGACTGATAACAATGCCAGATGAGACAGGTCTCACATAGGAAAAAAGAATTCTCTCCTTAGGTAGTTGGTTTGGGTCGCTGTTCTCCAGAGGTAGCTGTGGAGCACATACAGAAAGACCAGAAGAGTTGTTCTTCTTTGAAAAGACATTTTGGAAAGAAAATTATCAGAAAGGACTTTTTCCAGATAGGAAAGCACTGTTGCATCCCCTTCACCCTCACCAGCAAGGTGCACTTCTGCCTCCACTAGCACAAGAGTTTTGCGTGAGCCCTCACATGAGCCCACAGCAGCGAGAACAGTGATGGCAGAGAGTGAACTTGACAGCTCCTAGTCCCTAAACCTTTTCCAACAGCACTCTTCACACCAGCACTAACTGTTGCTGACCCTAAGCAGCTGTTCCTGGCACCACCACGCTGAGCCTGGACTTTCTGGATCAGTCACCCACTACCCCGCAAGCCCTGACACAGCTGTTGCAGGATAGCATCAAGCTTGGCCCAAAGGACCCTGGCATCTTCCCATGTCGTGCCAGGAAAGAAACTCTGCAGGTAATGCATGGTCAAATCCAACCTTGGAAGTTGCCTCAAACCTTTTGCAGTCAACTTTGTCTTCACAAGACAGCCACCAACAGAGCGATCAAGTTACTGCACAACACAGACCTACTTTACATCAACATCTTTGACATCATTCTGTGAAAGGAAGGTCGGTCCTGCCCTCCAGCAAGTCATACAATTAGGCGAAGTAAACGAGTTGTCAATAAACCCTTGATTGTTCAATGAGACGTTGCTAATGGGAAAGCAAATGTACACTGCCAGAATCTATGACATGATAGTAACAATTTTTAAGTTATGCTTGATGTTTCTGTGATGAAGCTATTTTCAGTTGTTTTGAATCTCCTTTGGAAAAGTCAGTCTTTGAATCAAAAAAAAAGAAGAGTCGTGATTGTTCTGAGCTCAGACGCACGCATTTAATCAGTCCAGGTGTTTAAATTATTTATCCATGAGGAGGAAAACTATACTAATCTTAGGAACAGAGCATATGAAGGGGAAAAACAATTAGACATAAAGACATGCTGAATAATGTGAAACAGTAGAGAATTTGGTAATGCACAAGGTAACTGTAATCAAAGATGTTCCAAGTATTTATGTTACAGCAGCCTGGGCTGCAAAACTCAAAATACAGAGATTGGCTGCTATTAGATTAAATGTTTCCTGACCATAAGGCAAAAATGGTTGTTTTCAACTAGCACAAAGCCCCAGTCAAAAGTTGGTACTTTCCCTAGCTTGAAAGAGCAGAACTTTTTTTAATACTTTTCCAAAACCAAAACAGCATCTGAGGAAAATCAGAATACTTCATGAACTACTCTTTCACAAGTTAAGTGTGACATCCAGTGCTCTGGACCAGACTGTTTCTCCTCATCACTTAGGCGCAGACAATAATCTGTTGCCTTTCTTCTTTCATCTTAACCTTCTCCTCTACCTGGCTTTCCAAAGCCAAGGGTCTACCCTAGCTGCAAGGTGGAAGATACAGAGGATGGGAACGACATCCCAGCCCTCTGCAGCCTTGTCAGATCTCTCCTCTGGCAATGGTTACCACAGAAGAAGCTGGTCAGGCACTGCAGCTGCAGGTCCCCAGGACAACTGGTTAAGAATACAAGACCTTCCCACCACCCTTACTTACTGCCCATTCTTTCAAAGGAAGAAAATTTTAAAACAAGCCTGCTTTATTTTTAATGGATTAGGTGTCTTGTTCCAGCTCTCAAATGCCTAGTTCTTCAGAAGACTTGGCTTTATCCACTGAAATTAATGGAGGTCAAGAAAGAGGTGTATTTATACGGAGCACTGGAGACAAGTAAAACTAGGTATGCTGCTGCCAAAATAGATGCATTTATGCAATGCTGAGCTCCAGCATCGGAACCTTCACCTTGAAAGACTTAGTCAATTAAGTTGATAGGACGGCACACATTGTCATTTTCTGAGCATTCAGGAAAACAAACAGACAGTTCTTATTCCGGCAAAGAATCTGGCTCTTCTCCCAGCTTGTTACCAGCTTTCTCTGCCTCACCACCCGGCATGCAACATCGCCTGCCACAGAGGTGGGTTACGGCTACTGAGCAACAGTCTGCTCCCATGCGAACAAGCTAAAATGCTTTCTTAGTCTGTGCCGTATCGCAAAGATTGGGCTGACTACAGAAAAACCAAAATCTCTACCTTTGAGCAAAGACACTCAGTGAGAAGTTCAAGGTATTTTAACTCACTTCAAGCTATTGCCAGCTGCTGTTTCAATCATTTTGTTTCTATAATCTGGGCAGCACACCAAAGATCACAAGGTCTGGGTTTAAGTTTCATTTAAAAAATATCTCATAGCAGAAGAATCATTCCTCCATTTTATTAAGTAAGAATACCATAGGCTGCTGACAATGCTACTATAGGCGGCAATATCAATAGAACATTATATATATATATAATATATATATAAAAAGAAAAACATTGAGCTGGAAGGTTACTAACAAAAACAGAAAGGAAAACCCTTGAGACATTCTCTTTGTAATTCCTTTTGCACAAAAAACAACACTTAAAGCCTCCTGGCTGACATTCCCCAGGTAACCTACAAACCATTTTACAGCATCACTGCTCAAACCAATCACAGTAACCAGTACACCAATTTATAATGGAATGACATGCCCATTACCGACAGAATTTGTCACAGGGCACAGAGAAAACCTACAATGCAGACACATCAACTTTTTGGAAAGTAACGTTGGCACAAATTGAGTTACAATGGGGAAGCGACCTGCCTTGATGCCAAAGGCTCTTGGCGTTAGTGCTCAGAGGATTAGCGTCTGTGAAACAGTGCAAAAGGGACCTATAATGAGCAGGCACCAAATGAGAGGGGAAAGGGAAGGAAATCATCATTATCATCATCATCAGACCAGCCTACAGCACCATGGCCTGCCCACCTGCTCCCAGGTACAGGGGATCCTGAGTCTCCTTCCCTCTCAAGATCGATTCTCCAGCCATAGGAATCCTTCATTTGACGTTTGCTTTCAGCCAACATCAGCTTTTTTTACTCAGCTTTGCCAGACTGCACTTTTGTCATTAGTTCTGGTTAGAGATATAGATGAGATGGCACTTCCATTTCATTCCTTTTTCTTTTTTTTTTTTTTAAACTAAAGTGGTTTATGCTGTAACTAAGGGTAATTACTTTGGGGGCTGAAATTTCTCATTCTTGTTCTCATCGCAGAGGTACATATCTCAAGAAGATCTGCTTGGTCATTTAAGGTTTTTAAACATGTTCTCAGATAAGCACAAGCTGCATTTTTAACAGTAGCTAAAATTAAAGAATTTAAGAAAGATAAATTTGATGTGAGGTTTTGTGCTTTAGTTAACAGTCATCCAAGATACAAAGCTCCAGTTGCTCTGGAAACTGTAACTTGGACACAACCATGTAGATACATCAACCCTTTGGCTATAAATGAAAACACTTTAGCCACGCTGCGCATTCGTGTGACAAACATTTTTAGAAACAAACGTTGCATCCTGATCTTCATATAGGAAGGGCACATCCCGCAGCCCTCCACACAGGGCATAGTTCTCTGCATTTCCTTTAAGTCTCAAGAGAACTGACTAGGCAAGAGCTGGGAGCACATAGACCTACCATCAAGACAACAACCCTTCACGTACGGGCAAGACAGCGAACACAGCGGGTATTTGACGGATTTGCCAGGGATTCAGAGCAGGGCTGTTTCCTCCCCTGTTTGCGTGGTGCCTATCACTCCGCAGGGGCAGCTAAAAGCAAGCACTGATACCAAAAGGAGGACTTGGAAAACAAGGGAACATGCTGGAAAGGCTGGGATATGGTACACAGAACCGTCAGCTGCTGGCCCAAGAGAAGGCAGAGGGAAGCCTGGAGCTCAGAATGGAGCAAGATGACAGCCAATGGGAGAAGGAAAGTGCAGAAGGGATGCTCAAAAGCAGAGTAAGAGGAATGAGAGTGGGGTGTTTGCGGAGGAGGATTGGACAGAGCACCACACCAGAAGCCAGATACATTTGTAGGGTTTTTTTTAAAAAAGGGGAACTATTACGTACGTAAAGGACAGCCTGAGCGCTGGTTGCTGTGGAAACCACAACTTTGAATTCAGTGACTACAATCTAGCATTGCTATTTATACTGTGCTCCTCACCACAGCATAAGAACTTTGTCTGAGAACCAGAGAGCTCTGGTACCAGACAAACCTGTTCCCTCCACCCCGTTACACACAGTGATCCTTTCCAATGATGCCTCAAAAGGATTTTTGCCATTTTCTGAATGACTAGAGGGCATAGTCACCTCTGACAGAAAAATAACTATCACCACTGTGCTTCCCCTTCCAAGCGAGACCAGATGACAGGCATCAGGTAGGATTCACCAAATTGTATTTCAGACAAGCGCAACCAGAGACGCAAAAAAGGCCATCTAAAACAGCAGCATATCTTATTTCCCTTAAGGCAAATTACAGTCAGCATTGCATGAGATCACGGAGAGACAGATCCCAAAGTCAGTTGCCATTAAAGATGATGGGCATTTGTTTAAGGACTCCAGAATGTTGCCTTTAATATATAGGAAAGCATAACTGGATCACTAATGCAATAACAACAATAACAAAAAGGTTACAGATTAAATTGCTGTTGGGGAATCGCTTTAAAAAGAAATAATTCTTTAGTTGCTCTGCTGTTTAAGAAGGAAACAGCTTTTTCCCCCATGCTATATGTGATCGTGGGGTAGCAAGTGTTCCCGCAGCCTAAGTGGGAGCAGGACTAATATGCCTGTAACCAAAGCAGAGGTGAGCCAAGTCCCCATGGGTATGTCACATTCCTCTTCCACCTCCAGCATTCCAGAGCCTGGGAGAGAAGAAACAGTCCTATTCCCCACCCACTCTTTAATCGTCTTTTACCTCAAGCAGTAGGGAGGTGCTAGCGGCATGTTCCTTGCCACTACCAAGCATACAGTGGCTACCACAGGGGTGATGACCAGGTTTTAAGACACTTCCCAGGACCTGTGCACACATTGGTCCCCAAACCAAAGAGCTCATGGAATACAAGGGCAATTGAGGCAAGAGCCAAGAGAGAAAACCAAAGTGCTTTCCAAGGTCACTCACATATTCAAAATGCCACAGGGCCGTCCCATCCACGCAGGCTCACAGGGAAGCAGCAAGGACAACTTTTAGGTGCAATCCGATAAGCAATACTCTGCCTGAACAAGACAGCTTTTGCCATGGGAATGGGAGCCAGGGCTGGTGCAGGGAAAGGAGCAAGGACTCGGCAGAGGGGCTCTGAGAGCTGCCAAACCAGGGGGGGGTGGAGGGTGTTGATCTCTGCAGGATTGGGCTCTTACAGCTAAGGTGAAGGAGGTCTCATTTGCCCTTGTTCAATAATTTATATCGCAGCACTGAAGTGTCATTGGAATTGAGAGAAGTGTTTTAATAATACAGGAAGGGGAAAAGATGCTCTAATCACAGATTAGGCACCCAAGTAATCACTCCATAGATCTCAGCCTTCTCCAATTTATTCCAACACATTTTTTAATCAGGATTTCATACAGAGCAGAATGATTAACAAGTCAGGAGCACTACCTATTTCCTAGCTGTAGCGGGCTTTCAGTTAGCCAAAAGTCCTCTGGCTGCTGCTGAGGGAAGGAGGTGGGAATGAAGGACTGAGGAGGAACGGAAAGTCAATTTTGAGGTAGTACTGACCCGCACGCTGGAATTACGCACCCGCTCCTGCAACTCTGTGCAAGACCGCATTTGTGCCAGCACTTCCCACCAGCACTCAACTGCCCCCAACTTCAGCAAGGGCAGTGCGGGCAGGCAGTGCCCGCTACACGCAGCCGAAAGCGTCGCCCCTACCTGCCACACGCTCACTAGGGGTGCGTTGCCTCCGTGACACCCGGGCTGCCACCCCGCACCCTGCCCGCTGTGGCTCCCCGGCAGCAGCATCCCCCGGCGGGGAAGGGGCACGGGGACAGCAGCGGGCAGCACCGGCTCCTGCGGCTCTCGGAGCGGGGTGACAGCCCCGTACCGACCCCGCCGTGACATTTCAAGCGGAGGAGCGGCGCTCCCGGAGCTCGGGGACCGCAGCCCCGGCACCAGAGCCGCGCAGCCCCGGGCACCCCGGCGGGGGGAGCGCCCAAGCGGGATAGCGAGACCCTGTCGCTCCGGGCGGGAGCCGGGGCTCCGAGCAGATAGCGCGCACGGCCGGGAGCGGAGATGCGGGGAGAGGGGATGCGGGGAGAGGGGATGCGGGGAGAGGGGATGCAGGGATGCGGAGAGAGGGGAACGGGGAGAGGGGATGCGGGGAGAGGGGATGCGGGGATGCAGGACGAGGGGAACGGGGATGCAGGACGAGGGGAACGGGGATGCAGGGAGCGTGATGCAGGGAGCGGCGGACGGAGATGAGGATGGAGAGCACGGAGACGCGGTGATGCTGCGTGCAGGAGACAGGGATGCGAGGATGAAGAGCACGGGGATGAAGAGCACGGGAATGCGGGGCGCGAGAGATGGGCTTGCAAGACGAGGGGAACGGCGATGCGGAGCGCCGGGATGGAAGGCACGGGGATGCGGGTGACGGGGATGAGGGGCGCGGGCATGGAGATGACGGGGACGGGGATGCTGGGTGCGAGGATGCTGCGCGCGGGGATGCAGGGCGCGAGGGACGAGGATGCGGGGATGCTGGGGACGGGGATGGGATCCGCCGCCACTCACCTGCCCCGGCTGGGCACCAAGAGTCGCTGCTGCTGCCGCCGTCGCCGCCCGCCCGCCCCGGGCGCTGCTCCCCGCGGCTCAGCGCGCGCCGCCACCAATGGGCGCCGCTGCCATGTTGTTCCCGCGGGCGCCGCGAGGGGCGGGGCGGGCGCGCGCGGGGGGCCGCGGGGGCCGGCGATTGGCTGCGCGGGGCGTCCGTCGCGGTCCGGGCCGAGCCAATGGGCGCGCGCGGGAGCCGAGCCGCGGGGCGCTCGGAGCTGCGGGGGCACACAATAGCCCTGGCGGCGCGCGCGCGGGCGGGGGGCGGGGTCCGGGGCCGCCGCGTGCGGGTCGCGTATAGTCCCCCCCCCCGCTTCCGCGCCTCGGAGCCCGCGGGAAAGGCGGCCGGGCATAGAGTCAGAGAATGGTTGGTGGGAAGGGATCTTAAACCCATGCAGTCCTACCCCCCGGCCATGGGCAGGGACACCTCCCATCAGATCAGGCTGCCCAGGGTCCCGTCCAACCTGGCCTTGAGCACCTCCAGGGATGGGGCAGCCACAGCTTCCCTGGGCAACCTGTGCCAGTGCCTCACCACCCTCATTGTGAAGAAATTCCTCCTTGTGTCTAGTCTAAATCAGTCCCTCTCCAGCTTAAATCCATTCCCCCTTGTCCTATCACCTCACGCCTTTGGAAAAAGTCCTTCTCCAGCTTTCCTGCAGCCCCTTCAGGTACTGGAAGGTCGCTATACAATCGCCTCGTAAGCCTTCTCCAGGCTGAACAACTCCAACTCTCTCAGTCTGTCCTCGTATGGGAGGTGCTCCAGCCCTCTAATCGTCTTTGTAGCCCTCCTCTGGACCCATTCCAACAGCTCCATATCCTTCTTATGTTTATGGTTCTAGAACTGGACACAGTATTCCAGATGAGGTCTCACAAGAGAGGAATAGAGGGGCAGAATCCTCTCTGCTGGCCACACTTCTTTTGATGCAGCCCAGGATACAGTCAACTTTTTGGGCTGTGAGCACGCATCACTGTCTCACACTGAGTTTCTCATAAATAAGCACTCCGAAGTCCTTCTCTCCAAGTCTTCAGAAACATCCTGTCTGCTGTGAAGGGGTTGAGAGCCAGTAGCATCAGCTGCCTGACTACCTCCATAGTCATTTTGACTTTGAAGCAGTCAGGAACTATGAGTGGAAACTGCCTTGCCACCTTGGCAGTCAAGCAGCTTCCAGTCATGGTTCCCGACCCCCTCAAAGTCCTCCGGAGCAGTGCTGAGCTTCCCCCCACCTCTCTGTCCTGCACATTCACCACCAGATGTTAACATGGAGCTATCACACATCAGTAGCACCAGATTTTAGAATCGTAGAAACACAAAATTGTTTGGTTGGCAAAGACCTTTGAGATAATCAAGTCCAAACATACCTGCCCACTGCTAAACCAGATCCCTGAACACCTCATCTACCCATCTTTTGAATACCTCCGGGGATGGTGACACAACCCCCTCCCTCGGCAGCCTCTGCCAGTGCCCAATAACCCTTTCAGTGAATAAATTTTTCCTGATATCCAATAAAAATCTTTTCTGGCACAGCTTGAGGCCTCGTCCTATCACCTGTCACTTGGGAGAATCAACCAATACTCACCTCATTACAACCTCCTTTTAGGCAGTTGTAGGCAGCGATAATGTCTCCCCTCAGCCCGCTCTTTCCTAGCCTAAACAACCCCAGTTGCCTCAGCTGCTCCTCGTAAGACTTGTTCTCCAGGCCCTTCACCAACGTTGTTGCTCTTCTCTGGACACACTCCAGCACCTCAATGTAATGAGGGGCCCAAAACTGAACACAGTATTCGAGGTGCAGCCTCACCAGTGCCGAGTACAGAGGCGCAATCCCCATCCTGGTCCTGCTGGCCATGCTCTTTCTGATCCAATCCAAGATGCCACTGGCCCCTTTGGCCACCTGGGCCACTGCTGACTCACGCTCAGCTGCTGTCACCAACACCCCCAGGTCCTTCTCTGTCCGGCAGCTTCCCAGCCACTCTTCCCCAAGCCTGTAGCGCTGCACAGCATTGTTGTGCCCCAAATGCAGGACTTGGTCTTGTCGAACTTCATCCCATTAGTCACAGCCCATCTATCCAGTCTGCCCAGATCTCTCCGTAGAGCCTCCTTACCCTCAATATTTGTGCTCCTCCTTCCAGGTGCCCATGCCATACTTCCCTTCCTTCTCTGCCGTTTACCAGAGCATCACAAATACTGGAGCTATCTCCAATGGCTCAGAGATGCAAACAAGGTGGAAGAGCTTTTTCCCTGTGCCAGTCTGCTCCTGTGCTACTTCTGCAGATAAACATTTTGAGGGAATTTAAGTCAGTGCTTTAGCTGTGCATCACACATAGACTCTGTTCAGTGGGATGCCAGGAAGCCGGAGAGCACCTTGTCACAAGCATTGCCCCAGCTGCCAAGGCTTTGGGTTTTTTTTTAAGCAATGACTCAGCTCAAATGTGGGTAAGTACATTTTAAAATGCATTAATAAATAAACATGAGCTGTGTTTTAACCAAAAGTATTGTACAAAACCTGCCAAAAGTTGATTTTTAAACATGAAAAGGTGGAAGCATCTTGCCATCAACTTTGAAAGTCAAGATGGATAAGTCCGTATCAACCGTCGCTGTCATCTTAATACTCAAACATGTATTGAATAAAGAATATTTATATTTAAACTCTGTACATTTGTTCTGACTTTAAAAATCAAATACAAAATCTCAACTATCTATTCACGAGCTTACAAATAAAATCCAAATATAAAACACCAGTTTTCTTCCTCAAGCCATTGATTAATGGCACGTTTTAAATGGCGTTACCACACCAAGTCAAACAATTTAATCAGCAAGATTAAATGCAGGTCCTTTCCTGACACTGATTTTTAGGTAAAATTCCCCACTCATTCAGCCAGGAGGTCTTATTAAAATTTGATAATATGCTATGGCCAGATTAGGAAAGTTCAGCTAATTAAGGTGCCATTCAGAACAATTGTACGAACCCAAGCAAGTGACAGCTACCCCAGCCATGCATTTTGCTTTATAGTTCACAATCAATCAGTAGCGTAACTTAAAACTAGATCTTCAAGGTGTCCATTAGCTTATAAACAAATGTGTTTTCTGAGACTATGAATTGCACATCAAAATCTCTGTATGTAAGAGTACCCACTCAGTGGTTTACAGGAGTCCAACACCAGAAGGGTACTGTCACCTCCTGCCACCACAGTGCACGACACTGGCATGGTCCTGCTTAAACACTGCTGCAATTTTCAGCAGCTGCCCCAGGACAGGGATAAACTGAAAATATCAGCAATATTGATTTACAGGTGACATCGACCATTAAATTCAGTCAGGGAACGTCTTCTCAGGGAAGATCCAGGTGTCTGAGGGAAGAAGGAGCTGCCTCCTCCATCCTATTCACCATTCCAGTCTACAGATGCTCATGTCAGCGCCAGGCGGGGAAAAAAATGGGCCAGAGGCAGAAACTCCTGCAGGGCCTGCTTTTCTTTGCCATGGAGCATGATCGGGCACACATCAAATAACAGTGCAGGAGAACCATCCCCCACTCCTCAATGCTGCTACACCCCTCCCCTGCTGTGGCCCCACACACGCCAGATGTGGTTCCTGCCAGCGGGCGCATGTGGGCAGGCGGCTGTGTTGCAGCAGACCTGACTGCGCAACTCGGGTTTATGCCAGCTAATATAGGCATATTTTTAAGTAATCCCACTTCATTAGCTACTTTTCCAGGGCCTCAACATATAATGAGTGAAATCCATTAGTCATCTGACAGTTCTAGTTACTCTGCATGTCAAGACCCATCTCTTCATTTATATATCCAGACTGTTATGGCAAGCCGGTGTGCTAGTTGTACCCCTCCACCTACTCAGTGCTAATTTAAGAGTTGTTATTTTTGGCTTGCAGTGATTGTGTGCATAAAAAGTTTGGTTTCCTCCAAAAAAAATTTAAAAGGAAGCAGAAGAAGGGACTGAGCAGAGAACTCCCCTTGCTAAACACCATTTTCCCAGCATCAGCAAACCTTGCTTTCAGGTAGCATAGCAGAAGTAAAGTATCCTCCTATGAAGACTCTATCTGAGTTTATGAGTGACTGAGTTGCAAAAAACACAGTTCTTTCTGACACAATTGGTAGAAAACACATCCAGGAATAGCTCACTCAGAAAATAAACAGCTTGGCACTTCACAATGAACAGAGTATGACTTATTGCAACAATGGGAATTCCATGACTGAAAATCTGAAATAGCATTTGCTTATCAAAAAATTTGTATGGATGAAGAAAGTTCAAAAGCAAAGTTCTGTCTCTACTCCAGACATTCCCTATTTGTTCCTAAAATCAATTATCTGTATATAAAACATTTTTCTCTTGCATTTTTCTCTCATGTATCTTTCGATATTTCTCCTCCATACAGAAGAATGCTTTTGCTTCTGAGCAGTGCACCTTTGTACCTGAGAGACAGGACTGGCAGAGGACATGTCAAGCCCAGAAATTGAAAAGGGGGTTAAACATATCAGGGAAATTGTTCTTTGAAAAATAGCTGTAGACTGTTGCCAGTACATCCTTTCAAGGCTGTGCTGTTGCATGCACGTAAGCTGACATTTTATGTCCTGCACACAGTTAGCAGGATCCCTTACCACCAAAGTCCTACCCAGGCCATCAAAATTAGATTGTATCAGGACTTGTTCTGTACTGATGAACTTCATGCCTTCTACTTATTTTCCCATTAGTTTTGCCTGTAGCTTAAAAAAGATATTCACCACAGCCCAGAAGCTGTTGTCTTCTTTTTGATTTGAAAACAGGAATAACAATGTAATAGTGGAGGTTTTTTTCTGGCTTTTAAGTAAAAGTAACTTCAGCCAGTTCCAAGACCCTGAAATCCATGCATAGAAAGTAACTTACTCTGCTTGGTGTCCCTTTTAGCAGGGGAAAACTGCTTCCACGAGTGCTAAATAAATATTAACACTTATAGTACCTTGAAGAAGCTCTCCCAGGTCTCAGCATGCTTCAAAAGTTAAAATAATGCCTGTTTTTTTGAGGCAGTATTTGTATGAATAATTTTCAGGCTGCAGCAAAGCTAGCAGTAGGATCACATCCTAGCACATCTAGAATTACGTAAAGGAGGAGATACATGTGATGAATTATTGTCTACCTTAGCCTCTGCTTTGAAAAATGCCATTATCAGTGTTCACTGATAGTTGCAAGTGAAGTGGTATGTAAAATCACAGAGTACTTCGGATAGTGGCAAAGTCTGAACTTTCCTGGGGGTATGACTGCTCATGCCATAAGGACACATATGGAGAAGGCAATAGCCCTTGTTCCCAATCCCTGTTTTGTTGTCGGTTTATGGTATTAAAGGGTTTCTTTCAATGTCATTGCTAATTTATGGATAAAGAATGCATTACTGGAAAGCCTATATAACTATGAGAAAAAAGGAACAATCACTGAAAATATTTGTCTCTTGTTGGATTAGCTTAACCCTCACATGTAAACCTAAGCAAAATCCGTGTTATTGCATTAGCCTCTTACTATTGGAAACCTGGCCGCAGCCCTGATGTAGGTCACAGACTGAAAATCATTTACTGTCCTTAACTAAATCCCAAAGGGGACATTTGCCATTGCGACCACCTCACTGAAACCCCAGCAGGCTCTGGTCCCAGCCCTGCGTGGCTTATGAAAGGAACCACGAGGAACCAATGAAGGTTGGCAGAGGAGAAGACAGGGGTGGCACACTTTGTGGCAGCATTTTCCTCTTCTGCTCTTCCATCTGCAAACACAGTAGTACAGAGGCATGGGATAAACCAGTAAGACGCTCACCTCTTAGGTGCATAAGTGACAATTTCACAGGGGGCATCAGCACTGCCTGAAATATAAATGATGCACTTTAAGAGGATAGAAATAATGAGAAATTTGAAAGCCAGATGCCTACATGAAAGATATCTCTGATAAAAGACAGAGGAAAAAAGGCAGCCTACCAGACAGACAGCAGGCTTTGCCATCAGGAGACGCAGGATTAGAGCACAGATTTCTGTGGCACCTCTCAGCACAATCTCACTTCTCTTGGGATGCAGCTTGACACTATATATAAACCACCCTTAACAGCAAATGACCATGTGAATGGGCAGCATTGGTCTCTCTCCCTTATTACTTGCCTTGCATAATCTGACCCTACAGCGAGCAAGATCAGTCACCCAGAAATTAACTCTCCAAAATAAAAACATCAGCTCTGTCCTGGTCTAGCTCCTTGAGCAGGCTGGAAGGATGAACAGACTAGTGCTAGTACCAGCAAAAAGGAAAGGAGCACCTTCCTTTAGCAGATACCTATTATACTAGTTCAACTATAACATAAAGAGTACAGCAAGTAGCAGCATGAACAGTGGTGTTGATGCAACAAAAAGAGATGATGGAGGTAGGACAGGGTAGAAAAGTAGAGAGGAGCCAGAAGATACGCAAGGTGTCATCGCCACCATGACAAAAGCATAGGCTAAGTCCACAAATCAGGTGCTTGCAGGGAGAGGCAGTTCAGTTTGGTGTTGGGTGGTGTTTGCTTTTTGTCACTAGATCCATCGAGTGGCTTTTAGACACAAAAGCCCTTGCTCATTTCTGCTAGAGATGCAGCAATCTTCATATTAAGAACAGATTAAGATGTGTTGTTCTGGATTTAGTTGAATTACGTTAATCAGCTGGACAATTTGCAAACAAGTTCAGTGAAGCGCAGTGATAAAAAGTCATAAGTTTGTGAAGTGCTCACAAAGGAGACATGGTAGGACAGGTAGGTAAATAGTGTTTGTGGGATATACTGATATGTTCATAAGAGGGGAGCATCTACAATACATCTTAAAAGTTAGTACCTTCCTTGTAGCTGGGATGTCTGATTAGCCAGTAGTTTCATTAATTCCAGATTCACCTTTTGAAGGTGTATGTCCCTCTGAGTGTTTGTTTTATGCAAAATGCCCCCTTGCCCTCTTCCCTCTTTTCATTTTGGGGCTTCTGTCTCTGTGGGCTATATATGGGAGTTAAATCTGGTGATTAATGGTTGCCTGGTTCCCTCATTTCTTCCAAGGCAGCAGTTCACTGAGTGGCGTGGACATCGTTCTGGTGCGAGCATGTGCATGCTCCATCCCTGACTGCTTTGGTGCTTGGGGATGTGCGATGGCAAGTTTTGGAGCAGATGCTGTGCAGTAATCCTCTTTAAGTGGAGGCCTAGAAAATAGCTCGGCTGAGTAATTCAGGAGAGACGCTGATGTTCTGCAGATATTATGTCTAAGAAATACCTGTATGAGTAATAAGAATGGCTTTTAATAAGTCATTTTATCTCGAAAATGGTATTACTCAGCTTGCAAGTATGTGGACTCCCACAGAGATAGCCTTCAGTGCTTTTGATGGCTTGCTCCATAGCATCATCTGGAGGCAGCAGCAGCGAAAATGTATCCCTTCAGACACTGATTTCTGTATCTTCCATTACTGTAGTGCTCCATATCCTCCCTGCCTCTTTTTCTTCTCTGCACTACTCCTTCTTCTCCTTTAGGTAAGTTATTTCTCCTACAGTGACTGCAGCCACAGGAAAAACCTTGAGGAGGACTCGGTTTCAGGGACTCTGAAAGACTGCTGGTCCCACAAGTGGCATTGTGTGAAACTTGCCCCTTGATAGAGGGTCAAGCAGGGGCCAATGTATCATCTAAGCCCTTTGGAGAGCTGCGTAGGATTCATACAGCCCACAAGTTACACATAGTCCTCACAGGAGGCCGTGTATCTCACCACTAGTATCTGCAGAGCAGATATGGTGCATGTAAAACTTAAATGAACATTGGCTTTTGCTACAGAGCTGAATTTCCCCTTACAGCTGGAGCAGCAGATGAATAAGGTGTCTCATTCTTGCTCCCCTGCACAAAGAGAGTGGTCCTTGCTGCAGGCCTGCTGCTCCCACACCAGCTGAGCATGGTAAGGGGCAAGCAAGCAGCAACCAACCACCCAGAGTCAGGATGCTGCCCATCAGTGCCTTAGTCCAGCCCAAACCACTGGAGGAGAAAGGGCATGGCTTTAAGCTTCCCCTGGAACATGGGGGGATGGGGACCCAGGGGCCGTGCTGCCATCAGATGACTTTCTTGCAGTAGGTGACCACGACCCCATTTGTGTTCACCTGGTGAACTTGTGTGCTGATAACCATGGGGTGGCGGCTTTGACACAGGCCATCATAAGCTTGCCCTGTTACCTGCTTGGATGGCTTGCTGTGCTGAGGTGTGGGCTGCTGCGTGCTTAGCCTTCTTACCTTCCCCGGATGGATGTGGGAGAAGCTGGGCACACCTCAGCCCTGGCTGTGCAGAGAGGTTATTTCAACCTGTTTACTCCCCAGCCCCTGTTCCACAGTAGCAGGGCACTCTCCTGTTCATCACAACTCTGTAACTTGTTTTCCAGATTGCTGAAGCTGACTCTGAGCAGCATGGAGATTTGCAGGACTCACACAACAACTCACACAGTGTTTATGGGTGCAGCTTTGTAGTCCACTGGACTTGCCTGAAAAGGCTACCTGGGGAAACATGCTTGCAGCCCACAGCGTGACAGGTGAAAGGGGCAGCCAGCCATGCTGCTTGAAGTTGTGCAGGCTGCAGCAAGCCTCACCCAAACCTCCAAGCCTTCTGTCCCTAATGATATCAAATCAATTTGCCTGTTTGAAGCAAACTTACAGCACAGGCATATTTATGGAGAATTAATCATACTTTACCTGTAATGTGTCAGGACCATCAGACATACAGAAGCATAAAGCTGCTTATGAGAGGATGAGGAGAGAGTACCCCCTGCCTCTCTTGTTTAAATCACTAGCCTGAACCTTTTCTTCCTCAAGTATTAATGTTCTTCTTCTGGAGAAGAGGAGGCTGAGGGGAGACCTTATTACTCTCTACAACTACCTGAAAGGAGGTTGTGGAGAGGAGGGAGCTGGCCTCTTCTCCCAAGTGACAGGGGACAGGACTAGAGGGAATGGCCTGAAGCTCCGTCAGGGGAGGTTCAGGTTGGATATCAGAAAAAAATTCTTCACAGTAAGAGTCATTGGGTACTGGAACAGGCTGCCCAGGGAGGTGGTCGAGTCGCCTTCCCTGGAGGTGTTTAAGGAACGGGTGGATGAAGTACTTAGGGACATGGTTTAGGGAGTGTTAGGAACGGTTGGACTCGATGATCCAATGGGTCCTTTCCAACCTTGTGTGATTCTGTGATTCTGTTTTCCTGATTACCTGCTCCTTAGGAGAAGGTGATTGTGCCTGCAGACTCCCTGAATAATTCGTTTAAAATAGTAAAGCCAGAGAGAAGTGAACTATTACTTAACAGAGGGTTAGAGCATGGCCTGCCCATGCCATCCTTGCCCTGGTGACAAAAGCGATGGGAAGTATTCCCAGCATCCTAGTCTTTTGGAGAGGGCAGTACAGAGAGCAAAAACAGTGGTCAGAGTTGCTACAGACCATTTTCTCACACGTGTGCAGGTGTGGAGTAGAGAAGGAAGGCAGGAATTGCAGGGCTGTCGGGAGAGGGGAGGCAGATCAATGAGCTTTCCTTCACTTTGTCTGTATTTTTAAGCCATACTTAGCATCGCTGCTTCTGTAGGCAGCCACTGATGGGGTCACTGCCTTTCCTCAATATAAACAAATCAAGCAGATAGTGTCATTTTTACTCCCACTCTCTATGGTGCCACAAGCATCGCTAGTATAATACCTCATTCTTTTTTTCATGGCAGTTTGCAAGGTCAACCAAGAACATAGATTCACCTACTGTAATTTAAGACACAGCTTAACAAATGGTTGGGCACATCAGATATCACACAGCTTGAGCAGTTGGCCCAGGCATTTGCACCTACAGTTCTTTTGGAAGGACATGGTCTTGAAAGGTATGTGACATACGGCTAAGATGTGCTAGGAAGTGAAGGACGAGGAAAGAGAAGAGACAACTCCTTGCATATGTCTGACCTAAACTGGTGACTCTTGGCCTTTGCGGGAAAGCACTGTGTTTGTTCTCTATTGCTAACTCAGCTTTGAATGTGCTGGCAGAAAGAGAGAAGAGATAACCATAGAATCAAAGTCAGAATGCTTTGTGTTGGAAGGAGCCTTTACAGGTCATCTAGTCTAACTCCCCGGCAGTGCCTTAGTCTTTGCAGGAAAGCACTGGTCTACCCTCCCTTAGTTAAAACCATTGTCCTGTCACAACAGACTTGCTAAAAAGTCTGTCCCCATCTTTCCTGTATGCCCCTTTTAAGTACTGGAAAGCCACTATAAGGTCTTCCCACAGCCTTCTCTTCTCCAGGCTGATCAACCACAATTTTCCCAGTCTGTTGTCATAGCAGAAATGCTCCAGCCCTCAGATTATTTTCATGTCCCTCCTCTGGACCCACTCCAACAGCTCCATGTCCTTCCTGTGCTGAGGACTCTAGAGCCAGACGCAGTAATCCAGGTAAGGTATCACCACAGCAGAGTAGAGGGCGAGAACCATCTCCCTCGCCCTGCTGGCCACGCTTCTTTTGATGCAGCCGAGGATACTGTTGGCCTTCTGAGCTGTGAGTGCACACTGTTGTTTCATGCCTTCATCCTTCAGCTTTTCGTCCTTCAGCACCCCGAAGTCCTTCTCCATAGGACTGCTCTCAATCACATCATCCCCGAACCTGTATTGAAACCAAAGACTGCACTGACCCCAGTGTAGGACCTTGCATTTGGCCTTGTTGAACCTCACGAGGTTCACATAGGCCCACTTCTCCAGCTTATCTACATCCCTTTAGATGACACCCCGGCCTTCTGACGTGGTTTATAGGGGCTTGGAAGAGGACTGCTGCTCTGACCATGGAGCAGAGGCTTTGACTTGTATCATGTCTCAGTGGCAGGAGAGCCCACCACAACCACTGTGTGGATGGTTCCAGCCTGGAAGCGAGGAAGGTCCCAGTCTTTGCTGCCACCTTGGACTAAGTTTGTGCTGCTGGATGGAAGAAGAGCAAGGACTGATTCCTCGCTTAGTGGCTAAAGAGCACATCCACTTTGCACAGCTGTGGGATAGCCTGCTCTGTTGCCAGATTTACCTTGGAGGGGCTGTTTGGAATGATCTAAAATACTGACCGACTAATTACTCATTGCACATAATCAGGAATCCAATGCTTGAACTTACTCCCTGGTCCTGCTGTACTCAGCAAGTGTAGACACACCTTCTGACTTCTTGAGGAGCTAAGGACAAAAGTGCTACCCTGTTAACCCTCACAAGCCAGAATATGTGCTGTAAGATTGGGGGGAGGAAGACAGAAAGCAAGTGAAACTAGACTCTGAGCTAGAAGATGGGACAGTTCTAAACAATGCCTCGACTTTTGTGAATTCTGGCTTTTCTGAGTTTTCTGCTTAGACTGTAAATCTCTGAGATGCTTTCATGTAGACATTTTGTCAGTGCAGTCTTGGGCAGCTCAGGAGTGAGGAAGAACTGGCTGGGATGAGAGCATACACAGCCATCTTGCCCTCGCCTGCTGTGATGGATATTAGATCTCACCTCAGAGGGGACCAGAGGGTGTTAGGTGTTGCTGAACACTTGTGCCTATTGATTTGTGCTTATTAGTTCCATTATTTTTATTTACACAAGCACATTTTCTGTCCTTCCATAAGTCAACCCTGTCAGGCTAATGCAGGTAATAAGTCACTCTACCCTCTGATTCCAGCAACTGGCTTCTCCATGATGGACACTTGTTTTCTGCCTACACGGACAGAGTGCAGCCTGTGTCAGTGCTAGAAGTGGAGGGAGCAAAATGGCTCTGCGCCAAGCATAGTGCATATGACCAGCCATATGTACTGCTGTCACAGCATTCGGCTGAGCAAGGGGAGAGGGGGAGGAAAAAACCTTGGAGGATCCTCGTGATATCCAGTCCCAGCAATGTTAACTGGGTGCCAGCACTGCCCCTGCACCATTTCATTACTAAATCCTGTTATGGGATTAGCTCATCTTGGCGTTTTGCTCTCATTTTTGAAGCAGGTTGAATAGTTTAGTGGCCTGTGTAATCGGGAAATGGTGTATTAGAGGAGCCAATGTTAACTGGGTTGGTATTCCCATCTCATGCATACAGGAGGACTTCTGTTATATGAGGTTGCTACATTCCCCACTTCTCTCTGTCCTGGTGCATCCTTATGTGTTGTCAAAGGGCAAAAGATTGCATCCTGCCATTTTTGCTGAACCTGTTGACATGTATGTGATTATTGCAGTACTAGAAAACTCACAAAGTATGTTGGTGCCATTCACTTTAAAATCTATTTTCTGCAGACAGACCATGTGAACATGACAGACTGGTTCCATGTTCTACAATGGATGGGTTTCCCTGCCCTCAAGCAAGTCCTTATGCCCCTTGTTTTCATTACAGTTTGATGTAAGATGCCATCTAAAAATCTCCTCAGTGTCTCCAGGGGAATTAGGGCAATCATTTGTACAAATGTGAAGGCTTTCTGTTATCTTTTCAGACAAGGTGATTTCAACCCTTGCAAGACAGATTCTCTCATCCATAAAACTATCGGCTATCCTCCCCAGGCATTGTGGGATAAGGAAGGAGATTTTTTTCCCCGGTTTATATTGTCAAACAGCCAAAGATTCATCAAGGCTTTCAAATTTCAAACCTAATTTTAAACAGGCAGATTTATTTTTGTTGAGCTGATAAGCCTATATCATTTCTTCCCTTTGATTCCTTGGTCCCCTCACCCACAAATCTTAACATTATCAAGCATATCCAACAGACAATTAGGTCTTATCCAAGTCCTGCTTTTGCTGGATGGTATGAAGCTGGAAGCTGTATAAAATGGGATTAGACGTGAAGCATGTCGGCTGGGTAAAGGGATGTACTGGGAGGAGGGCAAAAAGGAGCATACCACAACAGTTCTTATTTAATAGAGTAAGCATCATCTTCTCAAAATATTCCTTTTAAATCTCATTTTAATTGAAATGGACTGATCTGTGCACCAACAATGAATTAAGCGTGACTTATAAGAACTTTCCCGGCTCAGCTGGGCTTTGGTTTCTCATCTCCTAGATCTGACTGCCTGGCAGAGGGGTGCAGGGGTTCCCCACAGAGGACTTTCTCAGAAGAGCTAAACACTTCCCCGGGCCTGACACCAGCAACTCACACAGAGCTGGTTCTACTGAGCAAGGCTCTCTTGAACCCAACACTGGGTTGTAAGTGCCCAAAAACTTGGATGAGATGGACTGCAGAAAGCCAGTGGCCATTTCAGAAAAGCTGGTGGCTGGTCCGTGGTTTATGAGGCACAGCTGGAATTTCTTCTCTCACCTCTGGGCTTCCAAAAGAAGGATGCCGGTGACAATATTTACGTAAGAGAGGGCAGGGGCAGTTGTGCGTATGTATAAGATAACCAACATGTCTGGTTATTTTACTTGCTTTTCTGGCTACTACAAATTTTCCCGTATTTTAGCAAATGAAGAGTAGAAGCACCATGGACGGTAGCATCTATCAAACAAAACCCAGACCACTAATGCCATCCAGTGGCTGGCACACGCTAACACAGTTGCCATCGCTAATAAAACCTGAACTAACTAGAACAAACATTAACTCGAAATTCTTCCTCCACGCTGTTTACGAACTTTCAACACAGCAGCTTTTTGCACTTGATCCCATCAGAGCTCAGTCTTATACTGAAAAAAAGTAAGAAACCACATATATGTTGTATCTATCTTGTTTTAAGTACATTTTTCCTCTCCTACAACCGATTTCTTCAGAAAGTATCATGTAGAGCTTAGTCTCTGTGAAGTAATCCCCATGGATGTCATACATGCTGCTCAGTTTGTATCCGATCTTTCCTCACGTCCTTGAGGCAATAAGCTGTTCTGCCCTTATACAGTGAACACTTTCATCCAAGAGCCATGGGGGAAATGTACAGAGGTACAGAGCAAAATTGGCTTTGTTTTATTTGTTTCTGCGGTGGTGTGTTACATAGTCACATACTGTTGCTCCAGTATAGCTCATATAGCCCTATAAAACTCGTAGGTGCAACTCTCAGTCTCGGCTGGGAGAAGGCAAGGAGAAAGCTGTAGTTGCAATAACTTGTATTAGAGAGATTTGCTTGGCACCTACTGCTACATCGTCCAAAACCCCAATTGGCCAATTGCCACCACAGTCAAAATATGGCCATCTGCATCTTGCTCTGGACTGCTCCTTTCCCACATCTTCTGAGATAGAGCAGGGGGAGCTGTAGGATCACAAAACCTGACCAGGACATGTTGGTGCACCTGCTCAAGCTTTGTGTAGTGGACTCACAACAAGCTCCAGCTTTACAGGGAATTCTCTGCTTTCAGACAGAATACACTTAATTTTTTTCATGCCCCACAGGGTTGAGGAGCCCTGACCTCGGCTGGTTTGACAGCCAGGCTGCTGTCTGCTCTCAGAGGAAATTGGTATTGTTGAGGTGAAAGCAATGAGAAAACTCTGTAAAGAAGCAAAGTGGTGGCTTAAAACACGGAGAAACTGAGGGTCCCACAGTCAAACCAAAGCAGGGATGGTATCTGGGTAGACAGGGACATAACACACTGACCAGCATAGATATGACCTTTCTGTGATGGGCTATGCTCAGGCTACGGTCTAGACATGGATCTGAATAGGTAGGCTCAAAGGCTTCATCACCGGCAGAGAGTATCCTGATCATGCTGGATAATCATGGTCCTGAACATCCAGATAACGTCTTCTGGGCTATAAACAAACCATCTGCAGGCTCTCAGCTACCCAGAGCCAGGTAGAACTGGGATATATGACCAGAAAGCCCTGCATAGGTGGTCTCTCCACCAGAGAGATCAGCATAATCAAGATCGTGAAATGGATATAGGTCTAAAATTCATGTCTAAAAGGCATGGGTGTTGTGCACATAGCTGATACAGCTGAGGTTGTACAAAATTGCCTCTGCCGTGAGCCCCCACAGTGTAGTGGAGTGAACCCACCATGAGGATGGTGATTGCCTCTCCCACAGATGACAGGAAGAAAACAAGTATTCCTGCAGTGATCCGGGAGCAGCTGCTTTAATGTCTGTTCCTCCAGAATACAGTCTTGATGCTCAGAGTGTCACAAAAGCCAAACCTGGGGAAACGGCAGCACGCAGTTTTGCATGCTTCATGATGGCAGTTCCTTTAAGGTAGTCACCAGTTCTGAGCTGTGCTAACTCCAGTCAGTGGGTGCCAGGCACTGCCAGAAGGCAGAACTGCCAGAGGAAGATACCCACCCAGGGCCGAAATGAGAGAGGGGCCCAGAGAGAATCAAAACTGAATATCCAGAGCTAGTGCTGTGGAAGTGGCAATCCACATCCTGAAGCAAATGGCCTCCTGTTAATCATTACACTTCTGCAGGATAGCATGTTTCCACAAGGTGTGCTGCTGGTGCATGCACAGATCCCAATGCCGCAGCTGGCACTCACCAGTGGCAACTGGGACTTGCTGCAAAAAAGGCAGGAGAATGACTTTGTAGAAGCCATATGGCCTGTTTTTTCACCAGAGGGATGCCAACTGAGGCTGCAATGTAGACTTGTGGTGGTACTTCAGATCTGGAGCAGCATCCAGCACTCCGTGGAGGGGGCTGCATTGCACCTGCCCATGCTGAGCCGCTCATTCAGCCTGCCCTGAGCAGAGGTTGTTGTTGCACCTCATCCAGCATAATTGCATGTGGAGTCACTCCTTAACCACGTTCTGTCAGAATAATTCCATCTAGAAAATCCTAGCTATTGAAAGTGTGCAAATTAGCTTGGATCATCGTGACAAGACAAGATTAGGGAGTAACTGCATGCAGTCAGGAAGCGGTATTGCCCTCCAGCAGCTGAGTGCCATAACCTCATCCTCCTCCGCAGTTGCGAGCAGACTGGCATAGTCGAGCGGTCTGCAGGCATGTGACACCGTAGGCTGTCTGCCAGGGACCATCAGGAGGTTTAAATTACTCCAGTTCTGGAAAGGTACGGTGGCTGTCCTGCTGGGCACACGTGTCCATCAGAGTCCCTGGCGCTGACAAGCTGGAGAGTGTGCCGACAGGGCTGGATGCGGTTCAGTGCATCAGACGCAGGTTTCAGTGGATGCTGCAGCCTGTTCCAGAGTGGCCCCAGCAGAGAACTACAGGCAGGCTTTTAAAAGCCTCTTGACACTTACAAGTGAACATGAAAGGGGCTATTTTCTTTTGTCCACCAAAACCTACAGTCCCGGTGCCCGAGTCTTGACTGGGAACTTGCATTATCTACTCTGGCCACATTTTATGAAGGCATTCCAGATCACACAAACCCAGAGGGGCAATGGCTTTCAGCATGCACACTGAGTGCAAAGTCTGCAGGCTTTCTCCTGTGCTGCACTTTGCCCTTTTGGCAAGGCTGGAGATGCCTGCTGACCTACATAAAAAATGTCCTAATAGATGCCAAGAAGTCACATAAATACTAATTATGCAGTGCTAGGGAAAATGTATTACAATACCTGGCTTTTGTATTTCAAAGCTGCATTCCCATTTATTAATTGCTTATATTAAAACAGCACCCAGAAGTTTTTACTTCACCGACAGCTGTACAAACGCAGGCTGAGTTCTGCTTCTTGCTCATGAAAGAACTCAGGCGCTCCCCAACCACACTCTGTATCCGAGAGAAGAAATCATGTGTTTAAAAATCAAAACAAAACCACATCTTCATTATTCTAGAGACTCACCTAGATGTATTCTGTTAGGCAGTCTTGATTTCCCACTGGAGAAATAGGATAGTTTACCCTTCAGGTATTTTCTAATTGCTTATTAATTAGCATATTCACTGTGGGTTTGTACTGAATCAAACAATTGTATCTCCAGGATTACCCAACACTGCTGAGTTAAGCAAAGAAAAAATACAAACCACCTCATCCTTTGGTGCACTTACACCTGCTGTACTACTAAAATGTAAATGTGGTAAATATTGAAGAGGGAATGCAGAACAGTTTGTGTCAGGGACTGCTGAAAAGTGCACCCAAATGAAACCGCGTGCGAAGTCACCTCTGGCATACGCCGCTTACGTGGGCTGGGATTTGCCAAGCAACTTATAGATCAAGTGACATTTAGAGTAGTTACAGCTATAAAGACTTCTACAAATAAAACCCTTGCTAAAAATCTAAGAATAAGCTTTTCTTCTTCTATGCTGTGAATGAAATCCTTAGTAAGTCATTATATAATATATAAAAAGTATGAAAAGGTCTTGATTGACTTTTATCCTAGCTGACATTTTAAATATATTTTTGTAATATATATTTATACACACACAAATGCTTTGGTTCCATTAATTTAGGTGCCTGGAGCCTTTTAGTGGACAAAATAACGTTCCTGAACACATGAATATCTTGGCTATCTCTAATTTTTAAAAACTTCCTTCAGATGAGCCTTCTGGACAACGTTCTGTTTTTGACCAGCCTCAAAGGTAACGTTTTCACTTTTTCACAACGAACACTTTAATCACCAGCAACCCAAGTAGTTCTGTAGTCCTGGTTCTTCTTCCCTGTAGAAGCAGCCTTGCCAGACACCACCTCTGAATACGCGCACACCCGTCTTCTTCTTGATAGTGCATACGCCTGATAAGCACTGGCCGCGATGCTGACGCTCGAGCACCTCCTCCTCCTCTGCTCCTGGGCTTGGCTTGGCTGTGAGTCTGGTGTCAAGCCAAGGAGCTTTGCTGGCACAGCCTCAAGAGATGCATGTTTGCCAGAAGCAGGGTGAAGGACTCACAGGACTTTGTTGTGCCTTACATTGGCCACGCCGACCGCCCTGTGCTCCCATGAGAGCAGAAACACAGACCCTCTGGGCCTGATTTTTGTCCAAGTGAATCCAGCTGCAGCACACAGCCCCGGAGCTTGCTCATGACCTTCTGCCCACTCTCTCAGAAGCAGCAGTAGGTGGTGGCTGTGAGGGGCGGCTGTGGCCAGAAAAGAGGTGTCCGTTGCCTCTGCAAGGTGCAGATCAGGGCAGCTGTTTTCTGTGGTTGCTGGTTGTGCTTCTCCGCTTGTATCCAAGCAGACAAATAAACTGCTCGAGGTGTGCAGCATATACACTGAAGCTGATGGATCAAAGAGTATAAAACGTGTACATGCAGGACAATAAAGCCTCAAATTATAGTTTTCACTACCTTAACCAAAATATTCTTTTGAATTTTTCATAAATAATTCAAGCCTAGTAAAAAAAATAAAAAATCTAGTGAATACTTTAAAAGCCATTTGAAACTTCAGCTGTTTCCCCACAATAGTTTGATTGCAGTCATCACTTTGGGCTATAGCTTCAGCTATCATAAAGCCCTTAGCAAATTATTTTTCCTGCAAACACCCGGAGAATCCACAGAATCCACGTGTGCATCGATCCCGTCTTGTGTATGACAATCCTGCCAGTCACTGTCAGCTGCTTTGTGCTCCCAGTTTCAGCGTGTCAGCTGTTTCTATGCGGAAACTCTCCGGAGGGCTGCCGGGCATGCAGGAGCTTTGAGCAGGGGGCTGCAGGATCAGCTGCGCTTGGCAGGAACTCCTCACTTTCTCAGGGTTTTTTTAGCCAAAGGTCACACAATCTTTTGAGCGGAAACGAAGGTCAATGGATTCTGTCCTAAGCTACTTCTGGTATTTCAGGGAGACGAAGGCAAACAATATCACATAGCCTTACTAATATAACTGAAAAATCATCAGCATTTTAGCACAGAGTTGGGACCTGCTAGGAACTTGGTCTGAAATCCCCATGGCGTCGGGCACTACCAGGAGAACCCTCTCCTGCAACTTCTGCTGCCCAGTTCCTTCAGAGCGTGCTCATACTGGGATGCATGGGCAAGACGGGGTAAGCATCACTTTTGCACTGCTTTTGTAGACCACCCGCTGCTGACTTCCCCACGTGATTCAGCAGGGGATCTCTACGATCCATTGAATGCACTACAAATACACACTGAAATAACATGCACAGGGTTTGCATAATATTAAACATCCAGCCCTTTGTGAACATTAACAAGCTAAAAAAAAACCATTCAGTAGAGAGACCTTGAACAGCACCAGTGCCCTAGATGAATTGTAGAAACTTCTGCCTGCGAGCCCCATGCTGGGTACAAAGGTCTTTAACAACATTTACACAACTCCTCCCTTTGAGTCTCATGTTTCAAGTTTACTCAGCTTGTCAAGCAATGGAGGATGAGGGACTTGTAGCAGACAGATTAGCTCAATTCAGCATTAAAAGTGAATGCTATATTTAATCTTGTATGTTCCATGTAAAGGCTTTCCAGCTGACACTACGTTAATTACATGAGTACTTTGGTTATCAGCACCACTACCCCTTAATTGGAACAGCAGGCTTTCCACCAGGGAGCTACCATTACAAACTTTCAAGTGAAATAATGTTTAGTAAATTCCACAGCATTTTTCATTTTCAAAACACTACACAAACATAAAGTGAGTTAATTACCTCTCCTAGCATCCGTTAGGGCAGGGAAGTGTCAGTACCCATGCGTAATCAAATGGGAAGACCGCAATGATGCATGATCGCTTGCCCACGACAACACAAAGGCTCAGGGTTTGATTCGGTTTCTCAGCATACATACCTAGTGCTCTTTGAGATATTAGAGAGCCTTCAGGGATGCACAGGGGCTGGCAGGTAGGGAGCAGCAGCTCCAGGTCCCCTTCCGTCGCAGCTAGAGGCCAGAGGAGAAAGCCTGCAGTATCTCAGATGGTGCTATACATGGATGAGTAAACAGCTGAGTCCAGCGACGGAGTAAGCATTAGGTAGTAGGAGATTCCAGCAGCTAAACATTAGGATTCCAAAGGAAAAAAACAAAGAAACCCACAAGCCTTTTCTAGAACTTTCAACAGCACTCCTTACTGAGCAAGCCTGAACAAACACGCGTATATTGTGTTCTCTGTGCATTAGGCGACTCCCAAATGCAGCAAATCTTCTATGTTGCCACAGCACAAGGTCACACTAACATTGGAAATGCAGCTTCCACTTTCTCACAGGGAAAAACTAGACGACAAGAACATGCAACCTGCCCATTACAGCGCTGGGAAGCCACTGCTTATTACCTTCATGTAACATCGGTGACTCAGCTGCTAAGCTGGAAATATGGGTTGAGAATCACCAAAGTTCTGCTTCAGGAGCATAAGAGACTGCTCTGACCCAGTCCCGCTGGGATCCTCAGTCACTAGAGCACAAGGTTGTGGAGAAGGAGACAGTCATCTGCTTTCCTGCACAAGAACTTGTTGGGAGAGTTCCTGTATTTGTCTCACCAGTGGTGTCCTCTCCAGAGCCAACGACATACCAGGCCATTACAAAGGATCATTATTCAAAATTCATGTTGTTTCTGTGTACTTTTATTAATGTAACAGAACAAACATAAAAAATTACATGAGCACAGATTTGTGGACAGTGATCTTGATGGGCGAGCACCTATGCACACAAGTTCAGGTGATCTGGAGTGATGTTTACCATTGCAATCTTAGTTTCACTCTGTATTCACAAGCAGAAAATATGAGATATTTGCACAAGGCACCAGAGTCAGGAATGTTAGGGGAATCGCAACTCTCAAAATTACCTCTAATTTTTTAATCCATACAAAATTTTGACCAGGAAGCATGATAATGTGCTGCAGGGACATTACGCTTCATAAATGCCAAATTTTAGCAGTACATAACGGTTTGGGATTTTTTGTTACTTCTGTGCAGTTTTCTTAGAAGTTTATTAGCTTCTGTCTAGATAGATTAGGCTTACATTAACCTACATCACACAGTATTTCATTTGCCATTTAAATTGGTAAATTAGGAACTAACCAAGATTGTCTTGAATTCTAGCTCTTCAGAGATCCCATACGTGGTGAAAGCAACCCTATTGATCAGCACAAAAAACTGCTTCGCTCCCCTGCTACAACAAATATGCTTTGCAGGCAACTGCAGAACGAGGTGAACAGACAAAGCTGTGTGTCCACCCAGGCCTAAGATTGTCCCTGCTGTGCTCATTTCAACGCTCTGGGTGCCAGATCAGCCCACTTTATCACCAGTCCACCTATGAAGATTCAGCCAGACCCAAGCCCTACGCTTCTTCCAAGCTGACATGGCAGAACCAGGGTATGGGGCGAAGGGGGATGTCAAACAAGAGGTGCCAGAGTTATAAGAGATGCCTCTCTTTCTCATACCTGCCAGATCTCATCTTCCTGTAGTTCCTACTATCAAAGTTTGGAATTCCACCTTGCACTTTTTCATCTTTTCTCTCTGCTTTGACTCTGATAATCCAAATAATAAAATAAGATGTTGCTATCAAACACCTTGTTCAGCTTCTTTAAGGTGAATTTTTTACCTACTGGTGAGATTTCAGAAAATAAATGTGTTAAAAGGAAGTATGTGGGAGAAAAAAACCCTTTCCCTGGCTTCTTGTATAAGACTAATGTGAAAGAGTACACCTGTGAACTAATACTTTGGTATTTCTATTGTACTTGTGAAAGAAAAGAATAATAGAAAACACTCTAAAGGGTGAGGCCATGACCTATATGAAGATTACTGGTCACTTTTTGCATGTGTCCACTTGTATATGAGTCCTAAAAAAATCACATCTCTGCTTTAGCCTCCTGCTGCTGGTCTCCTCACCATGCTGTCTCTTAGCAGGTCAGCTGTGTTAGTTGCATTCTGCCTAACTTAAGCATCAGGCACCTCAAGGTGCCTTCACAGGTAACCTGACATTGAAGCCTAATGCAATTAATCTCTAAAATCACTACTTCAGATTATTTCACTTGACATATTAAGAGTCCTGACACACCTGGCTCTTGCCTATCTGCTTGTCCTACATTCATGTAGAGACATGAAGAAGGGCAGATCTTAAAAACTTACTTTCAGGAAGGAAGGAATAAATCCATCTGATAAGAAAACCATAAGCAGCCTTGGAGACAGACCTAAAAATAAGAGAAAGCACTATAATGCAGCACTCAAGATGCCCTCTTTATGAAAGGGCACTGCCAAACAAAGATAGTGATATAGGAAGCCAAAGATGACAGAAAGCAATATGTCACTACTATCCCTCCAAGTTTACAAACAATTTTTAATTGAACAAGATGCACATCGAGGGCACTGGAATTTTTCCTCTTGCTGTAGCAAGCATTCCGGGTGCTGCAGGTCATGCCATGAGCACAGACCTGTTCGCTCACAAGTAATTTACAGAGTCTCTTCCCTCCAGGCATATCAGGAATGCAACTCTAGGGAGTGTAATTCACAGTGTCTAGATGAGTCCTAGATAAGAAGCTGCCTCGCTCTCCTGCTTTATCAGCTTCTTTCTAAGAGGAAGCTACAAATCTTTATCTGTCTCTTAGACAGATACTCTCCATCTATGTAGGGTTTTTTCCCTGCTGTTTCTTCTTTCTCAAGCAGAGAATTATACCATTCAAGCAAATCCCTGCTTGTTTCAGTTGTGTCAGCTGAGCCATGGCTGAGTCTGATGTGTGAAACCAACCTTGTACATCCTTCCCTGACTTGGTGACTTAAAACCTCCTGGGCTTCAAGGCATATATGTTTCTCAGGCATATACATGGATTACCTAGATTTATTAGTATCGTGAAATCATTTTGTGCCTATGATTTAACTTCTCCATCAATAATGCAGCAGAAAAAACAAGCAACAGAATTCCTTACATGAACTCTTTCATTCTTAAAATGGTTGAAAGTTGCAGGTCTTTGAAGAAAACTGCAGAGCTATGTGCTCCCCAAGTCTGGTGTTAACCTTCCCTTGCAGTCTGAAGTTTGTCAATGTTATCAGTAGGGAGAGAAGCTACTTAGTCATCTCTTCCCTATGTATCTCTCCTCTATACATCTCTCAGACAGGGGGCAATTGATGGCTAGGCCAAGACGCTTCCCCTCTTAAGCAGAGCTCTGTGCTGCATAATACCCACCGAGCTTGGTACTGTGGGTAGACTACACACAAAGGTGTCTCCAAGAAAAGTCAGCAGCCAAGCAACATCAACTTCAGAGTGTAACTTTGACAGTTTCTGTACAAAACATCTTCCAGGCAGGGCAACTATTTTGAAATGCAAAGCTATTCAGAGGCCACTTGAAAGCTGCATTCCAATTCTAGACAGGGAGTTCATGATGCAACACGCCTTGGCCACAGGAATACAGGAAAATACCCTTCAGGGAAGGGAAAAACATCATATAATTACAGAATCATTTGGTTGGAAAAGAACTTTGAGATCATAAAGTCCAACTGTACCTGTCCACTACTAAACTATACCCTGAGCACCCCATCTACCCTTCTTTTAAATACCTCCAGGGATAGTGACCCAAACACTTCCCTGGGCAACCTGTGCCACAGCCAGATAACCCTTTGAGTGAATAATTTCTCCTCATATGCAATATAAATCTTTCCTGGTGCAACCTGAGGCTATTTCCTCTCATCCTATCACTTGTCACTTGGAAGAAGAGACCAACACACACTTCCCCACATCCTCCTTTCAGGAAGTTGTAGGCAGTGATGCGGTCTCCCCTCAGCTTCCTCTTCTCCAGGCTAAACAAATCCAGTTCCCTCGGCTGCTCCTCGTAAGACTTGTTCTCCAGCCTCTTCCCCAGCTTTGTTACCCTTCTCTGGACATAGTCCAGCCCCTCAATGTCCTTCTTGTAGTGATGGGCCCAAAACTGAACACAAGATTCGTGGTGTGGCCTCAACAATGCTGAGCACAGGGACACCATCACTGCCCTGGTCCTGCTGGCCACGCTGTTTCTGATCCAAGCCAGGATGTCATTAGCCCTCTTGGCCACCTGGGCCACTGCTGGCTCATGACAGATGCTGATACTGAGCATGACAGCAAATAAAACTATCTAAGACTCGTTTTGGAGTTTTAGATAGCAGCATCCTTTATCAGGGCTGGGCAACACGAGGGAGCAATCTCCATCCATCGTGTGCAGTGAGACCAGAGCTGGGACAGGATGGATTTCCCACTCACATGCATATGGATAATTTTCCCTAGAAATCTTATGCATCTTACATTACTTTCCAAGGACTAATTTTAAAGTTATTATGAACCTTACAACAGCCAAATCCGTTGCTGATTTGGAGGTGGCACCAGCTCTGCCTGACCCTACATTGGAGACGGGGAAAGGCTGCAAACAGAGGTGATTGCAGCAGACACAGCTGCTCAGCACAGATCACACTGAGCACAAGGCATTATCATCTCCAGTGTCTGGAGAAACTGTTTGAAAGAAAACACGCTATCAGAGTGACATTCTAACTTTCAAAGAACACAGTTACTTAGGTAAAACATCACTCTACTTTAGCTTAAATAATATTCCACTTTTTGCAATAGTAATTACTTCCTTTATCAATGCAGAGATTACACAAGAAAAATGTTTGCAGAAAAGCAAACCAGTACTGCTGCTGCTTCTCCCTTGTCACTGCTTCAGGGCACAACTATAAAAACCGGATTTTCTGTGTCTGGGTGAAATCACAGCATCAGAAGGACCGAAACACTTAGCCTGACAGAAGATTTCAAGTGAGATTGCTCAAAGCTCAGGGATGTGGTTTAGTAGTGGGCAGGTATGGTTTGGACTCCATGACCTTGAAGGCTTTTTCCAACCAAATGACTCTTTGCAGCCCAGGCCAATCATATCCTGGGCTGCATCAAAAGAAGCGTGGCCAGCAGGGCAAGGGAGGGGATTCTGCCCCTCTATTCCTCTCTTGTGAGACCTCACCTGGAGTATTGTGTCCAGTTCTGAAATCCTCAGTGTAAGAAGGATATGGAGCTGTCGGAAAGGGGTCAGAGGATGTTACAAAGGTGATCAGAGGCCCGGAGCACCTCCCATACAAGGACAGGCTGAGGATTGTTCCAAGCTGGGATTGTTCAGCTTGGAGAAGAGAAGGCTCTGAGATCTTATAGTGACCTTCTAATACCTGAAGGGGCTGCAGGAAAGCTGGGGAGGGAGTGTTCATAAAGGTCTGTATTGATAGGAGTAGGGGAAACGGCTTTAAATTGGAGAGGGGCAGATTTAGGGTAGAGATAAGGAGGAATTTCTTCTCCATGAGGGTGGTGAGGCACTGGCACAGGTTGCCCAGGGAAGCTGTGGCTTCCCCATCCCGGGAGGTGTTCAAGGCCAGGTTGGATGGGGCCTTGGGCAGCCTGATCCAGCGGGATGTCCCTGCCCATGGCAGGGGGGTTGGAGCTGGATGGGCTTTAAGGTCCCTTCCAACCCAAACCATTCTATGATCTATGATTCCATGTCCCCTCATTGCGACGCCAATCTCAGCAGCACGCAGCCCCTAACCACCCTCTAACGGCGCCACGAGGTGCCCCGGGCGCCCCCGCCCCTCTTTCCCCGTTACGCAACGCGCGCTCCCGCCCACTGGCCGAGCGACGGTCGCCGCCGCTGATTGGCCCCACGCGCCGCCCCTCCGGGCTTTGATTGACCGGACGGCGAGAGGCCAGCGACGATTGGCCGGCGCAGCCCTATATAAGGGGGGCTGGCGGGCGGGGCTCTGCTCGCAGTCAGTCCTCGGGTCGGGTGGTGAGCGCGCGCTGCCTGAAGGGAGAGAGGGGCGAGAAACATGGCGACGCTGAAGGCCGTGTGCGTGATGAGGGGGGACGGACCCGTGCAGGGCCTAATCCACTTCGAGCAGCAGGTGAGCGGCGGCTCCGACTCCTCTGCGCCTGTCCCCGGGGATGAGCGCTGAGTCACGGCGCGGGGCGCCCTCTCGGCCTGTCGCGATGGGGCGAGGGAGGGCCGGGGCTGCGCTTAGTGCTCCCCTCCCCGCCCGGGGTCACGGAGGGGGCAGCGCGCGCCGCTTCGCGCGATGGGGGGTGGGGGGAGGCAGCACCCGGGCCCGATTGCGGCTGCCGAGGGGGACACGGCGATATACAGAGTCAGCAGAGGACGAACGACTTCGGGCTGTCACAGAATCGCTCGGTTGGAAAAGACCTTTGAGATGATTCAGCTTGGAGAAGAGAAGGCTCAGAGAAGGTCTTACAGCGACCTTACAGTACCTGAACGGGCTACAAGAAAGCTGGGGAGGGACTGTTCAAGAAAGCTTGTAGTATAGGATGAGGGGTGATGGGTATAAACTGGAGAGGAGCAGATTTAGGCTTGATGTAAGGAAGAATTTCTTCACCGTGAGAGTGGTGAGGCACTGGCACAGGTTGCTGAGAGAAGTTGTGGCTGCCCCATCCCTGGAGGTGTTCAAGGCCAGGTTGGATGGGGGCCTTGGGCAGCCTGATCCGGTGGAAGATGTCCCTGCTTATGGCAGGGGGGTTGGAACTAGATGATCTTTAAGGTCTCTTCCAACCCAAACTATTCTGTGATTCTGTGATCATCGAACACAACTGCACCCATCCTTTGCTAAACTCTGAGCACCTCATCTCCCCATATCTAAACACCTCCAAGGGCAGTGACTCCACTGCTTCCCTGGGCAGCCTCTGCCAGTGCCTGAGAACCCTTTCAGTGAAAAAATATCTCCTAATGTCCAAACTCTTGTGTCCAAATGGCAGCACGTGATCTTTCTCAAAAGCAAGCAGTCCTGCTTGTTGATGCATATTTGTTGACACTGGGAGTATATCTTAGGTGGCTGAATAAACAAATATTCATTGAAATGCTGTATTGCTGTAGAGAATCAGTGTAGGAAGGTAATAACGTCCTAGGAGCTGAACTTGTCAATGAGTTTCTCATGCTTTCTGTTGACTAGGAAGCTTTGCTTGACATGAGTCCATTTAGTGCTGTAGTCATTTTGGTGATATTTTTTTTTCCATTAAAGGGTAACGGACCAGTAAAAGTTACTGGAAGAATCACTGGCTTGGCTGATGGAGATCATGGCTTCCATGTCCATGAATTTGGGGACAATACAAATGGTAAGATGGCTATCCAAGATTATGAGTTACAGCTGTAATGTGAGGGCCTTGCTTTAAAGAGTTTCTCTTAGTGTTGCAGCAGCAACTAGTGTAAGTATACTTGGGTCTCATGGCTGCCTATCTGTGTTAAGAAATGATAACATTTCCTATCAAATTGTTTACTGTTAAATGCTTCGAACATGTTTAGGCTGGTGTTCAAAAGCTGACATATCAAGCACTAACCTAAATACTTCAGTAATGTAGTGTTGAGAAATAAGAAAGCTTTCAACTAGCCTAGAGTGTTCTAGAACAAGTAATCTTACTTTTTGAACTAAGTCTGTGCTAGGTTACCAAAGGATTAGTAGAACATCTCGCAGGGGAGTAGCATTTCATTGTTGGCGACTTTACTTCCTCTGGCTGTAGGAGGGCTACCTTGGTGTACTCTATAAGCAAAATATTTAAACTGCCTACTGCAAAAAATGTACTTTTGATGTCTGCATTCTGTTTCAGGATGTATCAGTGCAGGTCCTCACTTCAACCCTGAAGGCAAGCAGCATGGTGGACCAAAAGATGCAGAAAGGTGAGTTCAATGTGCCTGGCCTCTTACTGGGTAGCTGCTCCATGCAGCAGCCACCCAAGTGCTGCTTTGTGCTTGTGAAGCTGTTTTGTTAATAATACTAGGGTAATATCAGAAGAAAACTGGTAATTCCAGCAGGATTTCTGGGATCACTTAGCAAAAGCTCTGATAACCATACAGTGGTGTGTTAGGCACCTTGGCTCCAAGCGTGTGGGTTAAATGTAATCTTTGGGACATGTTCTTTGTTTTAATGTAGCTTGGGGAGAAGAGGAAGTGGAGACTCCTACTGAGAGAAGGTTTCTTAAGTGAATGTGAAGGAATTTGTATGTTAAATCCTTATTTGGTCAGTGACAATTTGCTTCTGGTTTAGGACCAGCTTTTAACAACAGAGGCTCACTACTCAATTGCTGAACTACATGCAGGCTTGTCATGGGGTAGATCGGGATCATCTGTGGAAGGAGCTGAGACTTTAGGGGAGACTGCAAGATGGGTAGAAAGCTGTATGTGCTTGGCCATGGTGGCTTTTCATTGGGTGTGTTGGGCTGTTTTTAGCTGGTTAGCTTGGGTGCTGTGCTGCCTACAGTGTGTGCCCCTTGGGGGTTGTGTGCACCCTCTGTCAGTACAGCGTCTGATATTTGTGCTGAATAGATCTAACTTGGTGGGAGCCTAGTTCTTCCCTGGAAGCAGTCTTATGATCCAGTTACCTTCAGAGAACTCTTGCGTGTCTGAGCAATTGCTTTAAGCACTATGCTGACTGGCTTTGGAGACTGGGAGAGGGCTACACAAGCTGAAGGTGAGTGGTAGTGAATGGAGCTAGGAGCAACTGTAAAAGATAAGCTGGTTCTGCTTGGTTAGGATCTGGATGAGCACTGCGATAAATTTGGCATTGTGATTAGCTTTTGAATGCTCACATTTGTCTATAATAGCACCTTATGTGATGGGTAAATTCTTACTTGAGTGATCAGTTGTTGCATGCCAGGCCAAGTAAGCTGGCTCCTTGCCAGCTCTCTGGCTAACAGAGCTGCATGAAATGGTGCACTCACGTGCTTTATGGATAGTCAGCTCCTTCAGTGTGAAAGGTCAGAATTGCCTGAACATCACAGCTTCTGCTGGTTCTGCTTTGTTAAATCTTGCTCGTGGTGTAACCTGCCTGCTCAGGCAGCTGTAGGCTGGGAGGGTATAAGAACTAGGTGATGCTTTTATCAGTGTAAAAGTTGAAGCTTCCTGGAACCTTAAATCAAGCAAATTCCTAAATGGAAAACTGCCTTGACTTGGCTTTGTAGGACTTTATTAAAAATATAGATGTGACACTGTGCTCTTGTCTTAATCAGCATTCTGCCAGCTGAGCTGGTCACCCTGCATGCGTGCAGAGTTTGAGAAATTAGTTGGCTTTCAAGGTTCTGAATTGGGATAGAAGTCTTGCAGAGCATCACCAGCTTGAGTGAATGGTTTATTTTGGGGCAGATGTGCAGGAAATAAGCTGGAATCAGGCTGGAATGCCTAGAAGTTCACTTGAAAATGTAACAGCTGAAGGCTTAATTGCTAAGGGAAGTCCTAGCGGAGGTCTAGCTCGGATGAAAACTGTGTGGTAGAGTATAATGCCAATTGTGTGGGAAAATACTAAGCAAACTTGAACAGTCTTCCCTGGTACTGATTAGTGCTCAGCTAGCCCTCAGTGCATCCCCTTTGACATGTCACCTGAAAGACTGCTTTTGCTAATCCTGTTTAAACCTAAAGCCTGCAGCTGCTGGTGGAACAGCTGATTTGTGGTATATATGAGCTCTTAAGAATTGCAGCAGTACTTGCACCAGACCTTGCATGTGCAGGAAAGATTTTTCACCTAATTTGAGGTATTTTCTTTGAACAGAGAAAATGCCATCAGCACGGAGTTCTTGGCTGTGCGAGTTGTGCACTGTTGGCTTGGGTTGCTGGAGAGTAATGGCATTCCTTTCTCCAAAGCTGACTAACCTTCCACTTTCAAGTTCTACCTAGGATTTTAAACACCCCTTGAACTAAAGGAGTTAAAATAGTGGAAGTGGTCAAGATTGACTGGTGGTGGTAAATGAGGACACAGCTGCTGTTTAAGATAAGATAGTCGTGTACTTGAGTGTAGTGTCCAGGCTTTCACTTAGAAGGGCTTTAAATTTAACCAAGCTTTCTATGACTTTCTCTGTCTTTGTGTAGGCATGTGGGAGACCTTGGCAATGTGACTGCTAAAGGAGGAGTGGCAGATGTGGAAATAGAAGATCCTGTCATTTCTCTTAGTGGACCACATAGCGTCATTGGACGTACCATGGTGGTAAGTGTCTTGATGCCTACTGGGATGCTTTAAGGAGCTTTAAAGCAGCCTTGCCAGCAAGTGGAGACTTTTCGATGCTGGAGGCCTTTCCCTTCTGTTTGTTACAGAACTTGTAGTGCAAGATTTCCAGCCCGGTGAGTTCTTTGAAGCTTTGCTGGAAAGTCCTCCATGTATTAGTGTGGCATTTTATTGCCATGAGATTTTTAATTTTCTACCTGACTTCTGAAGATGTTCTTCTCCATTTAACTTAGCTTCTTCCAGCTGTGAGTGACTAAATCAGCCTGATTTGAGGAAGGAACTGGGAGTCTGGCACAAATGCTGTCACTGAAAGGCATGGCCATGGGCACTTTGGGACACTGGTCTGGGAGCTGCTGCAACAACTTGTGCTGTGGCCTCCGTGGGGAAGGAGGGAAGCAGAGGCTGGGTGAACTTGGCCACAGATAAACACTGTCAGTTTTGTTGCCCCTGCCACAACTCCAGCTGAGATCACTACTCCTGCATGAAATGGGCTTGGATAATGGCCAAAGAGCAGGGAGATGAGTAGTGTAGCCCTCTGAGTAGCGTGGCCAAGGCACTTCATGCAGTGCAGTGGTCAGCCTGGTGTTATAAGGGTCAATGTCAAGTCCAAGCTTGCTCTTGGGCTAGTAATGACTTCTTTTGAAATGTGAGGTTTTAGTGACTTCCACTTCAGACAAATTCAGCTGAAGGCAACTCCTTTTTTTTAAAGTCTAGTTATAAGTTTTTAGTACAAGTATCAGTTTGGCATTCAGCATTATACAATTACATGGGTTCTCTTGTGTAACATGCCCTGCTGGTAGCTGGCAATGCTGCTCATCACTGCCTCTACTGATGCGGGTAGTGAAAAATGTTGATCAGTTATGCAATAACATGAATTAAGGTATCTTCAATTCTGTTTTAGGTCCATGAAAAACGTGATGACCTAGGTAGAGGGGGAGACAACGAGAGCAAAATAACTGGAAATGCTGGACCTCGCTTAGCTTGTGGTGTAATTGGAATAGCGAAGAGCTAAGTATTATATTTGAAATGCTTAAGATGACTGTGATAAACTGGCTGTATTTCATTGCAAATGCTGTACTTGCCCTTCCTTGTGCAAGCAAAAGATTTCACTTAATCATATTACTGCTCTGCATTCTAAGATCACTTAAACTGGTGGAGACTGACTTAATTTTATATGATGTATATTTCAGTTAAAGTGACCCTGATGGAATGTTTATGTAGTCTTCTGCTAAAGCATCTACTGTAGCCACTAAGTATAATCTTCACTAACTGAAACTCCCATCTCTTAATGGAAGATGTTTAGTTGCAATCACATCCTGAACATGGGAACTTGGAGTACGTTGTGTGATGTGGAGGATTAACTGTACAAGGACTACTCATCAAAGAGCAGTGGGCACTGTGTGTATTGGGCTTCCTCCGGGCAGAGTTGCAGCATTTGTAGGTTTCAAAACTTGTGTAATAAACTTGCTGGGCAAACACTCCTTGGTGTTGCTGTCTATAAAAACCCAAACACAACACACCTCTTTTCATGTTTTTGGTAACATGAAAAGCAGGCCTGGACTTCATCATAGAATCACAGAATAGTTGGAAGGGACCTTAAAACCCATCCAGTTCCAACTCCCTGCCATGGGCAGGGACACCTCCCACCAGACCAGGCTGCCCAAGTTCCCATCCACCCTGGCCTGGAACACCTCCAGGGAGGGGCATCCACAGCTTCCCTGGGCAACCTGTGCCAGTGCCTTGCCACCCTCATGGGGAAGAAATTCCTCATGTCTAATCTAAATCTGCTCCTCTCCAGTTTATATCCGTTGCTGTTAATCCTATCCCCACAAGCCTTTGTGAACAGTCCCCTCCCCAGCTTTCCTGCAGCCCCTTCAGGCACTGGAAGGTCACTGTAAGTCTCCTCTGAGCCTGCTCTTCTCCAGGTTGAACAGCCCCAACTCTCTCAGCCTGTCCTTGTATGGGAGGTGCTCCAGCCCTCTGATCATCCTTGTAGCCCTCCTCTGGCCTCTTTCCAACAGCTCCATATCCTTCTTACATTGAGGATTCCAGAACTGGACAGCATACTCTAGATGAGGTCTCACAAGAACCATGACAGTGGTTAATTGCCAGATACCAACAGCATCTAGGTTACTTCTAGCCAGTGACCTGAGATCAGTCAGGAGGGGAGTAATGAACACTGTCATGTTTTCCTGTGACAGAAACTTATGTTCTGTGGGAATAACCTGACGCTGTCTGCAGATTACAGCCAGGGGTTTATGTACTGAAGGATGGTTGCTGTTTTGCAGGAATACCTTCTTGCTGCAAAATGTAATGGTGTCACACTTGTGGCATGTGTGTGGTTGGAAAGCCTTAAGCATTATTCTCTTGTATGTACCTCTTAAACAGAGATTTCCAAGGCTTTCAATAGAGAAAATTATTAGTTTTAATGAAGACTTGTATCAACATTCTTTAATCTCGTACATAAGAGAGATTCATGGAAGTAGTTGGCTGTAGTTCTAGACACCCCGATTCCAGTGTAGCATGTTACAAAAAAGGAATGGCATTTGGTAGTATGGCAAGAATGCCGTACAAACACTTTAAACTTACATTCATTGCAGGTGGCAAACAATTGTGTGTACAGCTTCTACCCACCTGTACCTTTCCCAGTGGATTAATTTATGCCCAGGTTTTGCTGCTGCAGTGGAATTAAGGTAGTGACTGTGCCTTTCGGCTCCATCCTTAAGCAGCAGGGGAAGCAGAACACTGAACACCCATGAATAGCGCTGCCTGTCAGAGGACTGTTATGTTTCCCCTCCTAAGGGGGGAAAAATGGCAAGAGCTTGTCAGCCGTAGGAGGAGCAGCAATGGAATGAGAGCTCCGGCTCTCCTTCCTGCTCGCCTCCTCTCCAGCTGTTCTTGGCACTGAGCCTTGCTGCTTTGAAAGCCTGGTGTATACCGATGTTCAGCATCAAACCTGCTCTCTGTGGTTGGGTCGCAGTGCTGATGGCACACAGGCCCAGAAGCCAATACTGCATCGAAAGAAGTATACATAATGCTCTGTTGATGTACAAATTGCTGCAACTGACAGGCATGGGCTTCATAAACCATCGTGTTAATTGCTAACACTATATTGTCTTTATCAGTAATGGATGGTCACACTGAGCTAATTAAAATAAGACAAGCCATACATGTATACTGGAAGATTAAAGCCAGACGTTCGGTAGTTGTACAAGGGTAGGATCCAGGTACTCTGGTGATGCTGTAAAGATACTGCATCACCAGCAGGTTGAGTATACAACTTCTGCTTCGGCAAGCAGCTAAACTGCTCTGCAAAGGAACAGCCAACGTTTTCCTAGGCTTTCTATTCCAATTTCATAAAAAGGGAAATGGAAAGAATGTGAGGTGGTATTTTGAGTGAGAAGATAAACCTGCCTCTGTCCTTCTTGTCTTCAAATCCTTCAATAAAACATATTCATGTAAGAAAAAATCCTACCTCCTTATAGAATTATGACAGATTTTACTAAGACAAGTATTAAACCTAAGCCATAACTGTCTGGCTTTGTATGAAAAAAGTTAGTTCCTCTGGCCCAGCATGAAACAAACATTAAGGACACAAGTTTTAAGACATGGAAGCTGAGTTCACTACAAGTATGTAAACAGTTTTGTTTGGTTTTTTTTTTTTCTCTCTTTATTCTGCTATTGCAAGAACATAAAAATAGATGTCCTCTCCCCAGTCCATAGCTCCACATTTGCTTCCCCACCCCGCTCCCTCCCCCAGAAAAAAAAAAATCCCTCTGCCGCAGAGCAGCTATGAAAAAGTACTGATGTAAGAAAGCAGCTGCCCTTCACCTAGGGAAAATAAAGTCAACTTTGAAAGTAGAACACACCTATATCAAGGAGAAAAAGAATTGAATATGCACAGGATTCATACAATTTTCCCATTACGTTTCTAGCGTTTAACAAGCTTCGGCTGAAAGGCTGGTGCTGCCCAAGCCCGGCGAGCGGCCGAGGGATGAGCCAGCGCATTTCAGGGCTGAACTGCCAGGGCTCTGCTTGGTGCAGCCGAAGCGCTGGCCACCAAGAACCAGCGTTTGCCCTCTTCAAATCTGACAAAATTGCTTTAAGTGATATGGAGAGAAGATGGTAAAACACAAATACAAGTTAAAAAAAACGCACTCTTGTCCACCAGGACCACCACTAAGTGGGTAAAAACTCTACCTACCTACCTCTTGCTGGGTTACAGGAGGTAGTGTTAACACAGACAACGGCAGAAGCCCAGATTTGTGGGAAGGAAGAGGCAGCATTTTAAAACCCTCCCACCCCCTCCCGCCTCCCTTCCTTTTCCCAGCCCCCTCCCCTCCTTTTAAAAAAAATAGGTTAGCATTTTATATTGTATTTTGGTGTCTTTTGATTTCTCTTTCACCCCACTTTCCAAAAAGCATCAATGAATAACAAGTACAAAAGATGCTGATCCGGTGAGCGTCCCAGCCCACCACACACAGTAATTTTATAACATTACAAGCAGAGCAGACTGAGGATGCCTGAAGGTGTCCACTTTTTCTTAAAAAAGGCTACTTAGGGCAACATTTACCACAGAACCAGTTGGGGGGGAAGGGGGGGAAAGAAAAAATTATAAAGAAAAAAAATTGATTGCATTGCAAACACTAAACAGTTAACTCTTCAATTAACATTTTTAAAACCACTAACTTTTACCTAGTATGGTCAAGTAATAATTAAAATGCAGCAATCTAAAAATCAAGATGACTATTACAAATAAAAATTTGCTTCTGTGAACAGCTACACAAACAGATGTATTTCTTTTTAACAAATATAAACAAAACAGTCTAATTTAGACTCCAGTACAGCATTAACAGTTCAAACTTTAAGATGTTGAACACTCCTTTTCCACTTCAGTGCAGTGTAGGAAGAATAGCACACGTTAAAGTTTGTTACGAAAATAGAGTTTATTAAAAACACATCCCTATTGGTTTTTGAGGAGCTTTCACCGTTACCTTTTCTTAAATTAAAAAAAAAAATAGAAAGCACTTCTACTTCTGATTTGTAAACTTTTTAAAGTCAAAACTTTAAAAAAGTTACAGCAAAAATGGGTAACATTTGAATCATATCTTCAGTATTTCGTGTTATGTTGTGGCTATTTTAAATAGAAGGGAAGCAATCAAATTGCTTACAACTCCCCACCGACTACTGCGGGGCTGTGATAGAAGCAGAAGCGAATATAATACAGCAGACTGTACAACTCTAAAGCTCTACACTCCAACAAATGTCACTGTCGTCTTTCGACAACTTCCAGTCTCTAGCGAGGAGCATCCGCCACTGAGCCCATCTCCTTTTCTGCCTGTTCCACAGATGAGGTAGCCTCGGATGTTAACTCTTCGACAGGTTTTACACCTGCAGGTTCAGACTCTCCCGCAGCAAGTTCTGAAACAATGTCTGCGTCTTCCATTTTGCCACTATGAGATTCATGGTTTTTGTCGTCATCTGCCCTGTCTGTCATCTCCGGTTTCTCCTTTCCTCTGTTTTCTTCCTTGTCTCTACGAGACTCCCTATCTCTCGAATCTCTCTCTCGGTCTCGATGCCCGCTGGACCGCCTGTTTCTGTCCTCCAAGTCTCTGTGTCTATCACGCTCGGGGCTTCTTCTTCCCCAGTCTCGCCTGTCACGATTACCGGGTCGCTCGTGATCTCTGTCATCGTTGCGGTTACTGTAGCGCTCCCGATCATTTTCTACCCGATTTCCAAAAGATCTCCTTCCGAACCTTTCCTGGTCTCTGTTAGGTGTGAACGTCTGTCTGTCATTCCTAAACTGCCTCCCATCTCTGTTATCCTCAGGTCCACCCGGCCCCCCGCTTCCCTGCATCCCCCCAGGTCTCACAAAGTGACCGGGCGGTGGGAAGGGAGTTTTCATTCCGTGGGGGGGAGGCATCCCAAAGCCCCCCGGCCCCGGCGGGGGCCCTCTGTGCATCATGTGGGGAGGCATGTGTCGCGGTGGCATCAAGGGAAAGCGCTGCAGCGGAGGGGGTGGCATTCCTGGCGGTCGCTGCAGGGGGATCAATCCAGGCCGGGCACCCAAGAGGCCGGTCGATGGAGTCTGCAGGCCGACAACAGGCGCTGGCGGGGGCGGCGCAACTCCTTGAGTACCTGAAACAAACATACACACACAAAAAGTGCATCAGAGGCTGGCAGGAGTTGGGGGAAAAAAGGCATTTTCATCATTCCAAAAACGTTCTGAAATTAGCTTGTGAATTGAGTAACCCCAAAATTGTGCCGGGGGGACGCAGAGCAGCCTGCGAAGCTTCCTGGGCTGCCTTACACACTGTACAGAGAGCACCATCCTTAAGCAGTAGTTCGTGTTGTGCTAGGAGTAATTAATATTCAACCAGAAGCAGCCGACCACTTATCCCATTGGCTTCCTTTTGTGAAGAAGCCACTGACTGCCATTTTGTAGGTCAGAACTCTTCCCAATCTCCAGCTCAGTGCCTCACTTCATCAACTGACTGATGGAACACCTCCCTAACAGGCCATGCTTCCTAGGCTTCTAACTAAAGACATCTCACCTCCTTTAGTCAGCTTTAAACCCCTTCTCCTCTATTGTCCTCGTGTCCCTGCCCATGGCAGGGGGGTTGGAACTGGATGATCTTTAAGGTCCCTTCCAACCCAAACTATTCTATGACTCTATGATTATAAACATCAGTAAAATCATGTCTGGCTAAAATGCTTGAGATTTCTTGCCACCAACAAGACCTCCAACACACAGAAGAGGCAGCAGACAGAGGAGGCTGTGAAGGGAGAGGTAAGATCACAACAAGGCTGGGGGAGGAGCAAGAAGTTCAGTTTATGGTTCCAGAGAAAAGGGATACCACAAAGTTTAATTTTGGCAGAATAAACCATGCAATAGAACAAATAAATGTAACAGGTAATTTCTGGATTTTTTTTTAATACAATTTTCCATCCTCTATAGCACACGGTCAACACCAACTTGTTTCCCATTATTATTCATTGTTTTTCACATGGTTTTCATAAGACCAAAAACATATACTCTCAAACCATCTGGGAAAGCTCAGCCCAAAACTCATTGACATCCACACACGGAGCCCAAAGGAACCGAGGACTATCAAAATTTAGTGCCTGATTTAGTGGGATGTCCCGGCCCATGGCGGGGGGGGTGAAACTAGATGATCTTTAAGGTCTCTTCCAACCCAAACTATTCTATGATTCTACCGAGCTCCAGATGAGGACTTCAAACTGGTAAGTGTGAGCCTGCTCATCTCATGTGGCTCCTTCTGTCTGAACCAGTTACGGCTACTGCCTCATAGCTCTCTGCAGCATTTGCTCTGGGTTTGTCTGCTCTTTCCGCTCACTAGCATTTCTCTACCTGAAAACAAGTTCCACATCGAATCACAGAATCACCAGGTTGGAAAGGACCCACTGGATCATCAAGTCCAACCATTCCTAACACTCCCTAAACCATCCCAGATCCCAAACTGTAATACAAAGGGATCAGCAGGTGCCAGTAGAACGAGCACAAATCTCTCCTAATCCATTGCGCTCCTTTTTATATTTGTGGAAACTATAAATAATGTTTTATTTCCATAGATAGTAATAAAACTTAAAGTTCAAAGTGCAGGTTACAGACAATTTTGTAACCCCTGCCCTGTGTAAAATTAAAATGTCAAATAGGTATGTAAATTAACGCTATAATTAAATACTTGGTAGTGCTGGTGAAAACTACACTTGGAATTTCAGCTTTAGAAGCAGAGCGGAGCAGACATCCCAAATAACCTTCCATTCAGCTACTGTAGCTTCCTTCAACTGACTTATTCAGCATCAGCATTTCTATCCCAACTACACCTGAGCTGCCTGGAGAAGGTATTTATTGGCCTTTCACTACCACTTCTTATGCTAAGAGCATCTTGAACATAAACATTTTATCGGATTCCTCTTTATATTTGTATTAGAAGGGAATTACAGTTTGCTGTCTAGAATAGTAGTTTGCTGGTAACAAAATGTGAATATCCTTCCACTCCACGGTACCATCTTACCTTCCCCTCCAAGCAGCCACTTTTAAGACACAGCTTGATAGGTCACACTCTTTGAAAGAAATGTTCCAGCAGCTTCAGTGTATTTCCCCGCCTCCTTTTCTTTCTCATTTTACTTGGAAACGCACAGCCTTCCCCCTCCTGCTGTTCACAAGGAGGGCTGCAAGTCACCTAGTTTAAACTCCTCCATGACTCAGCACTACAGACCCAATGAGACAGACACATGGCCAGAGGTGTTTCCAAGAGTGTAATTTTGCTGAATTCTGAGGTTTGGGGCTATTTTTGTTGATAATTACATTCTTCCGCAGATTGAAAATAAAGTGGAAAGGAACAACTGAGACCTAATGAGCTGAAAAGGATAAGCACACGCTTCTGCTCTGTAGCAGCAGAGGTTACGAGTGCTACAACAGCGTGAACATGAGGTAAATGTAAAATGTCTTTTTAAATGCAACAAGTATGAGTAATTTAACTTCTCAACCTTATTGCTATACAAAAATGCAGGACAGAAGCAGCCTAACAGTATCTGAAACTCATTCTCTTTTAATCTGGACTGCAGCAGCAGGGTAGCCAAACACTTTTTATTTTAAATCAGCCCACTCAAATTTTGAGGCTGTAGAAAGAACTATTAAGAGTTTCTTTGCTATACTGACAAGTCAGGCACTGGTTAGAAATTTACTCTCAAAGAGTTGTCCAGAAACACACCCAAGTTTACTGAACACACTCAGTAAAATTAGTGTTGCAGATTGTACATGCAACATCTATCAAAATGTAAAGCCCTTTGTTACATTATATAGGGAAAGGCAGTATGTAAACCTTAAATAGTTTGTCAGAGCTCCTAGAGCAACAATGAAGTCATTTAATGCCCGTCTCATACACATGTAGATGAGTGACAGAATTTACCTGCCCCAGCCTGTGTTTTATTCATTCATTCATAATTGTAAGCCTTTTTGTAGCAGATAACCTTGTCTTCTTGCTTAGGGGTATGAAATACAACCATCCTTCTGACCAGCTGCTTATTCTGCACAACGTGGCTACAATGCAGATTTTATTACCAGACGTGACTTTTAATACTGAAGATGTCATCCTCAGACTTTACACCTAATACGTTACTCTGTTCAAATGTGTAAAAATATAGACCGCTTTCACAATTGACTTTTATTTGCAACTTTTACCACAGACGCATAATGAAAGGTCCTAAGAACTCACGAACAGTGTTTACTATAAAGAACATGGATGCAAGTGTACTATGAAAAGCCACTGCCAACTATGACCGTTGCTTCAGAGGTGCAAAACCAGTCACACAGTGTCAAAAGTTTCATTATTTCACTTTACTTGGAAGACATAGTCCAAAATGTGATAGCTGTCCTGAAGAAGCATCTTCTATCCAGAGAGGTCACAGGAGTCATCGTTATTGTTTTGATAAATTAGGTAATTAACCAGATTTCTGTGTCACTTTAATTCCATTTCTGATTATCTCTCTCCTCTTCTGTCTGGACAAATCCCATGTTCCCATGTGATAATTATGAGTGTTGCAAATGTTAACATAATTCAGAAGCACAGCCTATGATTTTTTTAACTAAACTTTGCTCAATAAGTGATTATAGTGTCTTTTAAAATCTGTTAAATTACTTCTCAGCTGTGCTGTTACAAGAAGGGAAGTGGAGGAATGGTGTTTTCTATAGCCAACACAGCAATCCTGCTTCAAACACACCTCCTTTGCAAATCTGCTGGAAATATATATATGAGAACAAGAAGTCAAAAGCTTATGGTTCCAGCAGAACAGGCTAAAGGTTAAGGCTTTGAATTTGATGCTGACACTGCAACACTTAGCATGTCACATGAATTCTCCTACTGCCGTCCAGTGTGGGGTGTTGCATCTTAACACTAGAACATAATATACTACCAAGAAATTCTTGAAAGAGGGACAAGTTGCATCTTTTTTCTGGAGTTCAATACAGAAACCTCTAGGCCAGGCCAAGAGGAAAGAAAGGAGCCTAAACATAAAAGCCTAAACATCAATTTACAGCTTAAGTAATCTGCCATAAATCCCAACACTTCTCAGGGTAGCCAATGTCCACCAGTGAAGCTAGCAGGAGCTGGCTCCTATTCATGCAAGATGCTTAAACAAAGATGTAAAGGTCCCAGTATGTTATGTGTACAGTGCTGGTTACTGATATTAAGACTTCAAAAAATCCCTGTTTATAAAACACAAACACTAAATTGATCCAGGGTCAAAGGAATCATCAAGGCCAAAATTAATTCCATGAATGGTGCTTGAGAGTTCATGTTGCCTTACCTCTGAATTCTCATTCGGTAGTATTATGAAAGCAACATTCATATATATATATAAGTAGCAAGCATGCAGTGTTTGTCATGTTTTCAAAATGGGCTATCACGTGAAATCTGGAAATGTATTAGGTTTATTGCTGCTCACATCCTCTATTAATAAAAAGCTCATCCTTCCTTCCTAAAGGAAGTAAACACTTCATGATTTAGTAGTACTCTAACGAGCTCACAGAATATTGCGGTCTGTCTTTCATAATTTAATGCAGATTACAAAAGGACTGCATAGTTAGTTAAGAACAAATGAGCCAGGGAGAAAAGAATAATAATTCAGCATGCATTAACAGGAAATGAATACCAAGTCTGAAGAGAACTACAGTATCTTTGAGAACAGCTTGTAGAAGAGAATGTAATTATCATTGTAGGGATTTTGGCAGAGACCACTAGATCAGAACCTACAAACTGCAATACAGCATATTTAATCAAGATAAGAGATCACAGAATCTGAATACTTGAAACACAGCATCTGCAACAGCAGTTTATTACTGGTCCAAATTACATCATTTGCGCAACACTAAAAACAAGTTGGCAAATAAAAAATGATTTTAAAACCTGTCACTTTCTGCAATATGCACACATAAAAGGAGTCCAAAAATATCTGCTTTGCAGATCATTTAAAAAATTACACATGAGCATACACTCACAAGCCCAGTTACAGTCTGGATAATCTTGTTCAAATTAAGAACAAGAAGCTATAACAGCAGCAAATATGATCAAGGACAACTAAATTAAAACAACCCGAGGGTGGTTTTCAGAAATAAGCACAAAAAAAATCAGGCACAATGTCCACAAGGGATCACTTGTCTGAAGCACAAACATGTCTTTGTTGGAAGTGATGGAAGAATTACATTGTAGAAATGAATGAAATCAGTGGAGATGAAACAAAACGTAACTTACATCACTAAGAGAGCATATGAAATCTTACAATAATGAATTTAGAATTACTTTGAAACATATCTTCCACATAAAAATTGAACAGATAGGTAGATAAGCTTCATTTTGAAGTTACAAAAAAAAAAAGATCTCCTGCATTTGTACAGATTACATAAGGTGTTCTCAGGCAAGGTTAAGATTAGATTTCTAAGACAGTCACTTCAGAGGGATCTTCATTCCTTGAATTCAGCCTGAAGTAAGGTCTTCTATCCTGCCCAAATATCCGAAGTACATTTCTTCATTCTTCATGTTACACTACTCAAGACCCTTCATCCCTATTTCCCCAAGGAGAGTCCTCATGACATATTTCATGATGCTGTCAAACAAATCTTTCTTCCACCTTCTTATCTCAGCTTGAGGAGCCACAGCATGCGAATGTGTAACAAGCAGTTTGAGGGCTTCATGAGAAACCAGTCACACGATCAGTCACCTATCCAAATTGCTAAACCATTCACTTGTGAATATGAGGTTGTCCGTCTGAAGCATTCCATTTCCCTTGTCTGCACTTTCCCATGGCTGCCTGAGGGTGATGCTGTACCGACTTACGTACTTTGCCCACTTGCCTCTGACTGGCACAAGACTGTAGGTCAGACACTAAGGCTACACTTCAATTCTCAAGCCTGGATGCGTATGTAGATCACACTTCACGTCTGCACCCATGGTGGAACCCTGACACACTCAATTTCCTATGCTTTGATTTCCCTAGGAGTGAAACCCGACACACAGAATGAAAAGGAAGGAATGGTGATGCAGCCTGGCCAGGTCCCGAACTCATAAGATGGGCAGGGTAAGACTTCATGGGATACCTCTTTGCTAAGTACATCAGCATAAGTGGTGGAAGACATCATCTCCTTCATGTTTTTCTTAAAACCTAACGAGAGACCAGATCTGGACTCTGCACGCAGAGCTAGGCTCAATTAATAAGTGAATCAAAGTGGTTTTAAGAAGACAATTTCATTTGTATTAACTTAGTGAAAAGTTTTAGAAGCAAAGACAACCGATATTAATCTTTAATAGTGTAAAATATTACAACCCATTTCTTGTAGTTTTCTTGTACGTTTTATCAGATTGTGAGCAGTCTCCCTTAACTCCAACACATGAGGATGGCAGATTTTATATAACTCCTTGACGATAAATATCTTCTTGAAATAAGATGCTGATCAACATAAAATACTATTACTTACATAAACACACAGATCTCTATGCTATTACTTCAGGACTACTCTCATCACTTTATCAATGTGACTGAACTTTGCAAGAAGTTACACTGACCACACGGACAACTTCACCTGCATCAACAACTCAGTGAACAAGTTTATAAAAACAAAGCCAAGTTCTCGATCTTCAGATTTATCAAATTCAGCTTCCTTGAATTGGTAACAATATAAAAAGCTACAGTCCAAGTAACTGAGTATATAAATTCACTCAAATCTTTATTCTGTAAAACCTTTTTCTTATGTGTAGAGCAAAACAGTAAGCTGAAGAGTAATTTAATACATTCCAAAAGCCTGGAATAGATTTTATCTTAAATATTTTATTCTATGAATAAAAAGTTCAAGTTACGCCAGGTAAGACATAGCGTCAGGGAACTTAAAAAATCCGGTAATGCTGTATCACAATTACAAAAAGTGTAACTTCATCATTAAGATGTGAATGTCTTAAAAATGTGTAGTCTGGTAAATCCTTATCGCTACCAAATTCCCTCAATCCATGGTGTCACCACAGAATTTTTCTTAAGTTTTTCTTCATCTGCCAAGTGTCTGAAATGCTCTGAAATAATTACCTATTCATTTTGCATATCTGTTCTGATAGCTTTTAAAAGTCAGACTGATTTTGAAAGAGAAGCAGCTCTTCATGTTTTGAAAAATGCCTTTTAACAGGCTCTTATTTCAAGTTTCCAATATGAAGGACCCAAAAATCACTAGTCGTGGCTGGAAAACTCAGCCATCAAATCCAACACAGCAGTACGCTCTCAGGAGGCCAACATCTGGGTGTTTTTAGTGTACACTGAAAATTAACTTCTTTATTTACTTGTTAGGCTCTCATTTAGAGGTCTAAAATCCCACAGATGTAATAATCTCATTAAAATCTGTAGGAAACAAGCCTCTTGAGTATATTCTTGACACTGACTCATAAAAGGCCATCATAAAGTTAAGTATTTATCAGGCCACTAACACTAAACAGCATACACTCTTCAAAAATCTGACCAAGTTCATAACATATCATGAGAAGCAATTGATATAAGATACCCAAAGTTAGCTTGGTTTTGCTAGGCAAGCCACCATTTTATAAAATTTAAACGAAGTAACATAGTTATAAAGGTTTTAAAAACTGTAATACTACAGGGCTGAATAAAAGCCTCTGGTTGTCCATTTTATTAAAATAATTTATTCCATACATAAAAAGTATACCAAATGTTCAGATTTAAAAAATACACTAAAAAATACTATTTCTCTATAAGTTAATTTTATACACATAATAGCCGAGTCTAAAATACAGTTCATATGGCATACAAGTGTTTTAAGTTAGTTTTCTATATGGTATATACCTCAATTTGTTAAAAGCAGACAGTATTTTGTTCTGTCCTGAATTTGTAATTTAAACACAACGGCTTTTTTGTTTCTCCAGAAAGCAGATCTTCAATAATAATAATAAAAAAAAAAATTACTGCTCCTTTTGTGCAAAAATCAAGCTTTTAAAACTTATTTAGAAGTCACCAGAAGGGCAGAAATTTCAACAAGTTTAGAAAAATCCACTTTATTTTCCCACAAACTGTAAGTCAGTAGCAAAATCAAAATGATATTTTGAATTGAGGAAACAATAAACTGAAGAATACATACAAAAATGAACTTACCAAGAAGTGGAACACCTTGGGTGACAGGAGCAGGTACATTAGTAGGTGCTACAGGAGGTGGAACAGTCCCATATATTTTGGAACTATCAGTAGTTTCAGCATTCCCTCTGGATCCAGAAACGACTGTTGGGATGGGATTTCCTACAGATGAATCTTTTGTAGTGTCTTCATTCACACCAGTTGCTGTAGCTAAGAAACAATGCATTAGCATATTAAAAAAAAGTCAGCTTTTCTATTCACACAATACCTTCTACCGCCGGTTGCCAAAGATTTAAACACTTACAATTGGGGATGTTTACTGCTGGAGTGTGAGGAACAGATACTGGAGGAGTTATAGGTGGTGGCGGTCCAGGAGGAAGAAAGCCTACAAAAAAGTATATATTAACACTACCACTTCACCAAAACACACACCCATGCAGTTAATATGGCAAATGTTTTTAATTGCTGTGTGATTAAAAAAAAGGAATTAATATTCCTAAAAATACATGAATATACCTGGGGGTAAATGCATTGGGTTGAAACCAGGTCGTAAAAATGGAGGTGGTGGTGGTGGTGGCACTCCAGGAGCAAATCCAGGAGGAGGGATTCCTAAAGGTGCTGTGAAAGCAGGTGGCTGGAGTGCCCCAACCACAGGAGGACCTGATGGATGTGGTGGAACCTAAGAAAGAAGGAAAGGGAAGATGTGTTACCTCAAGACTGAATGGATTTTGTTCAGTTGTGGACTGCCATCTTCTGTACTTTGTCTATCAAAACAGGATAATTTAAGCTATCTTAAATTACTCTGCAACAAGGTGACTTACATAACTTTATTAATTATGAGTCAAAGAGCTCCTACAACTTGAAGCATCAACACTAATCTTGTTTGCCTTTGTTCTTAAAGAAAAAATTATTCTCTGTAGTCAATCAGTATTAATGCATGCTGATAACTCATTTAAATAAACCCCTTACACAGTAGCTGGAATTAATTTTACCATCCAGCATGATAGACTATAATGCACACGACTTTGGAGCAATTAAAAACTTTTTTCTTTTTTACTACCCGAGTTTGTATATTATATTAGAGTGACTATTGTTTCCTTATTAATTTCTTTTTTTAAAAATTTTGATTTATATCAAGCTCAGAATGAAAAAATTAAGCTGGTCCTTAGACTCATATTTATGACAGCTTACTATAAAGATGACATTAAATGTGTGGGAATCAAGAGGAAAAAGCAATTAATCAAAATATGCTCTGCATTTAAAATGGATTTATTAAAGCAAAAGTGAGCTGTACTCAAATGATCGTAACTGACTCACCTCCATGACCATCAAAATTTCAGAACTAGTACACCAAGAGCCTTCATAACTCACTTTTTATTTCTACAGTGAAGAACGAAAAGCCTTTACTGTTTTATTTTCAAAAATGAAAGAAGTGGCTTCAAGCCAGAGTAAACAAAGTATTCCCCTTAAACCTAGGGAAAGTGCTAAAGCTGCCAACCACTTGATTGCACTTCAAACTTCTGTTTCAATTTCTTTACCAACAGCTAGGTTAGTGAGTCAAGGCACACTAAAACTTGTACTATCAGAATTTTAAAATCAATTAGTTACAGCAGGATTTAATTCATTAAGTGTAGATGACCAGATTTTAGTTTTAAATTTTTAAGTTATTTGTTGGTTTATAATAACCTGCCGATTAGGCCCTGGCCTGAAGTTAAGCTAACTGAGCAGGGTGTGAGAAGCTACTGGATGTGACATGAGAAATGGCCAGGCGTGACAGTAACCTTCCATGAAGCAAACATTCACATACAGAGCGTGTACATAGCAGAAGGAATCGAGCAGGGCTATCAAAAAGGCAAAAGGTTTAAAAAAGAGAGGAAACTTGCTGTCAGTCCTTAAGTAGCTAAAAGCTGAGAAAACTGTGGATGAAGCACATGTATGTAATGGCTTGAGAAGGTATGAGTAGTAAACTACTATGACGGAATCAGCATAGAAGTAACATCAAAGGAAGCTGATTCAGACACACGTTAGGACAGTCATACCCAATTATCCAAGCTTAACTGCTGTACTTCATTTTTTCTAAGAAGTTAAGCCTCTAAGACATAACTGTAAGTAATATGTTAAAACCTTTCCTTTAAGCAGAAAGAAGAAAAGGAAGAAAGTAAAAAATCTGTGCATAAATGTTACATCTAATTTAAAATATAATTTGAAGTATAAAGTTTCTCTGTTAAAGCGATGAAGCCAAAGTCTTATGAACACTGACAGATAACTGAGGACTGGTGAACAGGTTCAGAACAACAGCTAATGAATTGGATAAAAATAAAAAAAATGCCACTAGGGAGATCCTTTATTAACTTGGAGACAAATATTGGGAAAATCTGGTATTTTACTAGCAGCGTTGGAAACTGGAATAACTAATCTCTCAATAACTGTAATGCAGAATGCCAGGTGCTTCTCAACGAACATGTCTTGAGGTTTGGCCTGTGTGCAGGTACAGCTATGTCGTACTGCGCACCTCACAGATTGTGACTTTAATGAAAATCATTTGCCCTGCAAACGAAAGGAGCACAGTCTACATATAGTGCTCCAAGACAAGTAAATATATATTTAAACACACTTGAAGTCTCCAATAGGAAGACTGCAAAAGAGGAGTCTGCCAGTTTCATTCAATAGGATGGGTACAGGATGGATACTGAACCACCACACAACTCCCACATTTAATTATAAGGAGAAGGAGCATGTGGGACTGAGAAATCAGGAAATTTGGGAGGTATACACTCTACTTGGATTCTGGTTTCTAGTGAAAACCTACTAAATGAAGAAAAGAGACTTTGGGTTGAACTGGGGGAACTTATGGGAAGGATGGCCACAGCAAAACCCCTGGACTTCAATGTACAACCCTGGCAAAGCCTGGCAGTTTTGGTAGGGTAGCACCAAGCTTTGCCAGGAGAACAGGACACAAATTGCCCAAAACACAGTGAATACACAAGTGATATCACAAGCGCTGTCAATTGAAACTCAGTAAGCAAGAAAGAGACTTAAGTTGATCTTGGACATTGCAATATGACAAAACACAGACCTATCCTCAGAGGAGACCATTGAGGTTGCTTCCTAAGACCTGAAGGAAAGGGACCAGGTTCAGCAACAGCTCAGCTATCTGAATCTATAGGCAAGAAAAGGATTCACTCCAGTGGCACAACAATACACAACTATTCTACCTGTCTTGCCAGCAACCCAGGACCCTGTTGCTGAGAAGATGCTGTGTGCACAATTCAGGGCAAAGAAAGAGACTCAACTGCACAGGCTATCACTCTTACAAGGATGTTATAGATTTTAAATGCCTTTCTACACAGAGGTTCCATTCATGCATCAAGGTGATACTGGCAATAACAGGAGGCCAGTCGACAGTTAATTACACCGCTCCCAGGCAATGTCCAGCACAGCAGGGCTCCATCTTTACTATCCAAGCCATGCAGGGGGAGTAGCACAGAAGGGCCATTCAGACTCCATTAGAGAAGGAGTGACACAGCTCCTTTCCATCTTACCTTTAAGAGTGGGATTGTTAAGTCAGTGGGCAGATCGCAAACCTGCTGACTAGACCCTGGCCTGAAGTTAAGCTTCATAGAAAAGGGCATTAAAAGCACGAGAAACTACTGGACACAACATAAGAAACTGCTGGACACGACAGATAATGTATAAAGCTGACAGGTTACAGAGAGCGAGTGCCATAAGAGCTGGCTGGATTCTGCAGATGGTTAACAGGGTGCTTCATGAACAATGGCCAAGCTTCAGGTAACCAGAAAGAAGCATCTGGGATCTTACATGGAAAAGCACCTTGTGAAGCCAACAGTGCCTAAGTAACCATATCCAGGAATACCATACCAAGACAACATTACGTAGGTAATGGTATCATTAAGAGCAAATATGGGTAGGGATGCAGCAAAACAGGAACCAACATGAAAAAAAATTAACTGAGAGTTGTTTGCTTGGGAGGAGATTGGAGTGGAGAAGCTCAACAAAAACAAAGGTCAAAAAGTGAGAAAAGAGAGGGTAAGCTATGGGAATCACGCAGCCAGAGCTGTTGGAGGTTAATGTGTCAGGCAGACCCATGCTTGATCACTGCAGCCTTAACCAGGACAATTGATAAAGCCTATTCTGACATACCACACGCATCAAACCTGCTTCTCCAGTCAGAGGAACCAGGGTGGGCAGGATGCTTTCCATGGCTAACAGGGGAGCACAGCCAGACAGATGGATCGAGCAACTTGGTATCACTGCCCATTCCGGCTGGACAGCATCAGAACTACCCTGAACGCAAAATCCTCCCCACCTCTTAAGAGTTCCAAACACCAAAGCCAAATACGAATGAAAGCACTTCTACTTGTATCAGAGGACAAAAATACATCAGCTAATTAAAATGCAGTGGTACTCTACAAAGTTATTTAAACAAAAGAAGGGGGATATAAGCGTTTCCCTTTAGATATTAGGTCACATTTGCGTATCACAAAACATGTTACTTTTATTACTAACACCACTACCATCATCATAGCTGAACTTATTTGTAAGTTTAAAAAACTATTTACAAATTATTAAACTACTGTAATTTTATGCCAGAGAAGACAACTGAATTGGTCGAGTACAAGACAGCAGAAAAACGTTCGTAGTGAAACCAAACATGAAGACTAAATATAGTTCTCCGAACCTGGCCAGAACCTGAGAGGTCTCTAGTTACTTTGCCATAGTAAAAAACTCTGACACTGACGAGGCTGAGACATGCTATCAGCACACTCAAAATATTCTGAAACTGGTTGTTTTTCTCTTTACATTTTTTTTTTTCAGCATGGATTTCACCAAAATTAACAAAATCATTACTATTTAATGTAGTTAATGTCTATTAAAACTCTGAAATCAGAAATTTGACTTATGTGTTCATTTACTAATAATACCTGACAGCATTCCAGGAATTCTGTGCTAAAACACCACAAAATTCAACATGGTCTGTTCTCAAATTACATAAGCGGCTAAACTGTATACATCTTTGAATAATTTGAGTTCCTTATCCTTTCTGAGTGTCTGCCAAGCTGTAGTTCAGAAATCATGTTTTCTTAATAAGTAAAATATTCACACTTCCTCGCATTTAGGAGAAGGTATACTACTATTTTAACAGTGACAATAAAGGAACTATTACTTAAAAAGCAGTAACATGTCTGTCATTAAGCAAAGCTAAAAGAAATAGATTATAAAACACTGGAGAGAGTAATTGTTATTACACACTACTTAAACTAATGGTAAAATTTCAGAAGCTTCTTTTTGTGAATGAACGTATAACATCAGCTTTGACTGAAGAACCATTCTAACAACAAAGGAAACAGTATGAAAATTTTTGTATTAAATTCCCAAAGGCTGTTCAAAAAGAATATACACATAACCAACAGTAAGGAAAATTAATTAGGAAAACAGGAAAAAAGAAATAATGCGATCATAAACCTGAGAGAATACAATTCAGCCCATTAATAAAAAGAATCTACTGCAATAATTTATCCAGGACAGAAAGAATATATACTAGAAGTACAGTACAATACTCAAAGATCTGGTAGACACACATATGATCCGTCTATATTACCATTAGAGCAGCAATGAGGTTTTGGAGAAAATCCTCCATCCTTCCTACTAATCATATGCTGGCTCACTTACCAGGCTGCTCTGGTACATGCAAAGTACATTCCTTTTCAGGGAAATCAAACCAGATGCCCTGCTCCTGCTGGGCACAAAACATGCTCCAAACCCTAATGGGCTTGTTTTTTTCCGAGTCTTCAATTGCTACTGTGACTTAGCAGAAAAGGAATGTTCTATGAGACTGTATTGCTTTTATTTGAAGAAGCTCAAGTAATGGATTTCAGGTGCATAAATGACTTATGGCACAGGAAAGTTATCTTCATAAACTGACAGCACAGCTGGTCTGCTAACAAGAGCATTTTTAACGAGGGACAACATCATCACATATACACACACAAAAGTAATGAGTTATTATCCATCGTATTTCCTCCCTCTCTCTAACTTACGTATTGCCATACTGAATTATTATTTAAAGTCAGCTTTTGTTTAGATACCCAGAGCAAATGAGAAGCAACTCTCACCTGTGGAGGAGGTACTGTTATTGGTGCAGGCATGGGAACAGGAATCGGAACAGGTAAAGCTTTAGGTATAGGTGACACTGGTTCGTTATGCGTAGCTTCTCCACCCCCATTTTGAGCTACTTCATTTTCTGACTTCTTGGGGATCCCCTTCCATTCTATACAAAGGAACCCCAAACATACATGTATCAGCTCAGCAGAAGCAGACAAGTTGTCAAGTACTGTCATGTTAAACTACCATGCTTTGTGATGTTTACAAAAATGTCATAATTAAAACCATTTAGATAATGAGATGCACAGAGCTAAGAAACATTTAAACTTATTTCTGAAAAGAAAGACTACAAATTACTTTAAAAACATACAGCAAATCACTGAAGCATGGCAAGTAAAGTTATCCCTTTCATTAGTCATTAATCAAGTCTTTGCACTGACAGCATTCATACATATCCAGGAGTCTGAAACACATTATCTGTAACAAAACTAGCAAGGCGGTTTTCGGACAAGTTTTCAACAGATTCAATTCACTTCTCTAGAGCAAGAAGGTAGCAGCTTTTTCACTAATTTGAGAAGGCATTTTTGAAGAACTAACGTTTTCAAATCTTCAACCAACAAACAGGAAAATACAACAAATAAAGAATCACAGCAGAACAAGTGAAACATCAAATACAGCTTTAAATTAAGTTTACAGAAGAAACGTGTCTCCTATTGTTTGTCAGAACTTCCTAGGAAGAGACAGCTAAAGAGAAAAAAGGAATCAGTAGAGAGGCGTTAGGTAAAGCAGAAAAGCATTGAGAAGACTGGAGCACACAGAGGTTGTTTATGGCTCATTAGACTTTCATTTAAAATACACACACAACTTATTTTTGTGTATTCATCATGAAAAGATACTGCTATTTAGAATAACCACCACCTATTTAGGGCCAACTGGACAGAATAACAAAACCCTGTAATAAAGTTCCAATAACTAGAGAGCACACCATGCAATGGTTCAAACCAACACAGTAGTCTAGAGTGCCGATTCAAAGAACTTAAGGCAATTTCAATTTTTAAGCACTGCATTCATTTAATATTATTATTAAAATCCCAACAGCCAGCACATTAGTGACTCTACACTGATTTAAAGCCTGTAATTGATTTGAAGTTGATGCTCACAACAGGCGTCATCTTAATATAACCACAGAAGCATGATTTTTTCACTGCTTACATACAAAATCAGAAGAATTATAGGTCACTATAAGACTCACTAAAAGAACTAAAAATGACACAAGTGTGAAAACTATAGGCACTTCTGAAGAACTGAAGAAGAAGTTCCTGACAGCTCAGTTGCTACACAAGTATTCCAAAGGCACCCTCCTTTGCTAGGAACGCCTCACAGAAACTGGGAGATGGGTGGACAACAAGGACCTGGCTGGTTCTGGGACAAACAAGTACCACACATTTGCATCATGCACTACCATAAAGGGCAAACAGCAGCACAGCTGATGGGTCACCTGGTATGCATGTGCATTTTTAGCCCAGCCTCTGATAACAGAGCTGCACAATTCCCGATGACGGACTGTCATTAACCACTTATAAACTCTCTCCAATCATTGTGTTACGCATGCTGCATTTCAAGGACTTTTTTTATGCACCTCAGAATCAGGAAAGTCAGCCATATCTACTGCAGTACACCAGTACAAAGGACAAGCTTTAAAATCCACTTAAAGACGTAGCAATACTTTACCTGGACAAAGAGTTTCATTGTCCAACATTCCTCCTTCACAGAAACTCTCAAGATCTTCAGGTTTCACTTTGTCCCATGGTATGTAAGTAACACCTAATTCTACATCCCAATACTGCTTGTAATCTGGCTTTATTCCTTTATTCAAAGCCCATGCAATCTTGCAGGGAAAAAAAAAAAAATACATTTAGTCAGTAAAATGCTTCCATTTTAATGGATTTAATATTTAGTTCTCACAAAACAGCATTACCATTTGAGGCTAAAATGCAAAAAATAATGCCAAATGAAAGAAAAATAGGTTTGTTACAAAACTCTAAAATAAATGTTTTTTCAAAAAACAGACTTTTTAAAGCAAGCCATTTATTGGTTTGGCTCTTGCACACAATTTGTAAAAATGCATAAAGGCAGTTTCTTCAAATGATCCCCTTCAAAAGTCATTCAGATTAATTCTATTTCCCCTCAGAGGACAGCATCACACTCCACACAATAATCTACAAAAGGAAGAATTTCACTAATGAACGAGTTTTTCCTTATTTATCAGTGCTCTTCACAGGATTATCATATATAATTAGACTTAGTTATAAGACAGAATAACAGCAATAAGACAAAGTTAGTCCACTGTAATGACTAAAAGGATGCCATTTTTCTTGGTTGAACAGACAATTACTGGCAAACTTCCAAGGAAGCTGACACAAGTTCTAGTAGTCACATCACAGAACAGGAAGAATACTTATCAATTAAAAGAAAAAGTGATCCATTCACATAAATTTACAGCATACCATATCCAGAATACATAAAAGTCTAAAATACCCAAAAGAATGATGAATAATAGATGAATAGATGAATAAGAATTACAGCAATTATAGTAAATTTAGAACAGCATGACATTTTCCAAGAAGTACCTTTATAGACTTCTGATTGACTTTGAAGTTTCCTCGGCTCAGTTTTTGTAGGGCACGGTAAGCATCCTGCCTGTGAACCATTACAATATAGGCACATCCTCTAGGCGGTATCATCTGTTTGTATTTTAAGAAAAAAAAAAAGTTTGTTAATAGGCTAGCAAACCCAATAATGAACAACACTTAAGTGTTCAATTACAGTAAGCTAGAAGAACAGCAGATATATCAAAAAGGACTATGGAAGTATGAAAGACTGTTAGTTGAAAAGGTTAAGATAGCCAGTACCTTCCGGAAATACAAATTTCTAGTAAATTAAAAGCACCTTCTTATGCGCAAAGTTTTAAACTCTATTACATGTGAGACTATGGATGACTGTTGAATATTTAATCCTTAAAATTGTTAAACAGTAGTGTTCATGCAAATGCTGTGGTTTGGCAATTAGCTACTTTGTTGGAAGAAACAAGACGCCCTAATACTGCACTTCATTCCATTACAAGCTGCCAGCTGAACCTCTGCATTCAGTTTTATCTGTAGTTTAGTAATAATTTTTAGTACTTGTAATGCATCAGAAAAAAACCTTTTATACTGTTTTACAAAACTGGGGAATAGGAAGAAAATTGCAGTCAATTCTTATGTTTGTTTCTTTAAATGAAACTATATAGAACAGCTATCATTTACATTTTAAAAAAATCTTTAAATTAAGCAAAGCATAACACTTCTCCATGTTTATTCTCTTCTAATCATAGAAGAGGAACAAGCAAAAGAAAGAAGAACACCAGCTGAGAGTCCACATTTCTACAATCCAACAAAACAGAGCAGACAAGGAACTCAGCAGCACAGTATGTAATTCCGTACCCACCTCCTTCATAGACCTTTCTCACTCAATTCTGTCTAAACAAAGCACAATTTTTATGAAAATGGGATACTCTTCCTTATTACCTCCAAGGGCATTTTTAAATTGAAAGAAATCAAAGCAACTGCCTTCCTGTTTTTCTACAAAGCAGCCAAATGAATTGAGTTCAGACACTGAAAAACACAACTATACAGGAAATGAGAGCTGTTGACTCTTGAATGTATCAAAACCAAAGCTGTCTTAAAATAGTCTGAAAAGACTTTGTAACCAAGGCAGAGTAGCTTACAGTGTACCACTTATACTTACATTTATTGATTCAATTGGGCCAAACTCCTCCAAAAGACTTCCAACGTCCTGCTGAGTTGTCCGTTTGTCAAGTTGTCCTACCCAAAGTGTAGTACTACAAACTACAAAGAGTTAACACAGACTGTAAGAGCACTTGGAAATACACATTTCACTAGCCAGAATGTCAAAGTAGTATTTTTTTAAGTAGTCAGATTTTCAAATGAAAATTTTTAATCTTTAGGAGTGTTTAGCTTTGCTGCTAACAATGCTCTGTAAAATATCCCAACACATACAGTAACTATTTCACAACAAGGTAATTCACTCTGCTTCGCATTAAATCCAAGCTATAGGCTACCATCGCAAGTTATGCATGGTAGTTACTGGCAAGATAGTAATTAATTACTTATGGTGATACCCACCAATAGCAAGATTTTCCTCCAGAATGTGGCAATAATTCAACTCTAGTGAGCAATCAATCTTTTAACCTCCCTAGCAACCTCTTCAATGCCATTTGTTCCTACAGTGAAGCGACAAATTATTGACACAAGCTTTCTCTTTCAGGAAAGTAAGAACCCATGCTTATCTGACTTCACGCTTCACAGTAATAAAATAGCACAGGATCTCAAAGTATCGCATTTGCTGAAGACTACCACAGCAACATTTAATACTCATCTATGTTTTTACCATTAAGTGATACAAAACTGCAAATGTAAAAGCATTACATGACAGGATCTGGGACAGATGTTGGCAAACGTATCTTGCACCACTGCCAGCAAGCTTTTAATGAACAGCTACTAAGTCTTTGCAGCCCTTTCAAACTAACAGTACTGTCATTCATAAGATTTTGTCTAGTTAGAACTCCAGTTTTTGTCCCTCTTCCATTCTGAAGAACATTCTCATTTTACCTGATGACTCCAGAAAAAGATTCCACACTCCCCAGGAATATTCTAAAGACAACTACTACATCTTGATTATAAACACAGGCAAAGCCAGGACTATTTCTTAAATCTAAACATTAGCCTTTGTGTTTTCCAGGACAAAGCTCTCCTCCAGGTCTGACACACACAGAATACTGAATCATTAGAAAAAATCATAATAACGTGCTCAACTTCTTGCTGCTTAATCTGCTTTACTTACTTTGCATCTCAAGGGAAAGAAAAGAAAAACACAGTGTTTCAGCTTTTTCTTATTTTACAGTCAAAATACTTCTGACGTGTGAGACAGCCCAAAATTGCCAAATTGTCTACTATGAGTAAAAGAAGTAAAGGGATGTGCAGAGAATGTAATTCTTACCAGCTTTACAACAGTTCAGAAAATAAATCACTCCACAGTTTACTTACATTCTGTTTGAGTGAGTGTTGGAATCTACAGCCAACAGCATTAAACCCAAGAAAAAGGAACAAAAGATAATAAAAAAACCCAATACATTCTGAGCAGATATATACTGAAGGCTAGTGTTTTCCTCAATAATAAACAAAAAAACCAAGTCTAATATTTACAAGAATTACATTTCTTTGACATGTACAGTTTTTCTAAAATACCCGCTTGTCACGTTAGTCATCGGTGACAGTCATAGATCTACTGTAATACCTTCAACTTCAGAGAACTCTAAAATTCATTCAGGAAAATATTGGGCACAGACAAAAATTCCACATATGAAACAGGAAGACGTTGAGCACGCGAAGAATGGTATTACACGAATGTGCAGAGTTACATCAACAAAAAAGAGAAAGAATAAACTTACCGCTAACAGTTTCTGACTTGATCTGAGGAAGGCCTTTTGACCTGCGTTCTCTCTCCCTCTCACGTTCACGTCTTTCTTGTGACCTAGACTTAGGAGAGTGCCGGCGTCTATCCCTGGACCGAGATCGAGACCGACGATGACGTGACCTTCGAGATCGGGAGCCAGATCTTGAACGTCTCCTTTTGGGTGACCTAGTGCATACCAACAACCGTTTATGTTCAACATGTTCCGCAGATAGGTAACTATTTCAGGCATCTATTTAAATCTATAAGCAAGAGTTCAGTCAATAAAAAACAGATAAATTCAAATTCATTCAGATGCATTTAGAACTAGAATAAATTATTACACTAGCTTATTGATACACTTCAGCTCAATCATGGATTTTTTTTCAATTTCCTATCTTCCATTAATTTTGTATTGAAGTTGACTATCAAAACTATGTCCACATTAACACAGAAAAACGTTAAAAATGTAATGTTAACTTATATCTGCTTATACTTGGAAAACATTTACCACTTTTACAAAAGAATAGCTAAAGAAGAGATTAAAAATAAATTCTGCCAGTGAAATTTTACAACACGCCCAAGTTCTAAATCATCCGAGGTCTGGAAGACAAGAGTAAAACTTCAAAGAAGTCACACAAAAGCTGGCAGAGTAGAAGACTCATGACCAAGCAGACAGCTTTGCTTTAATACTGGAGACAGATTCATTTGGTCATATGAAATATATGAAATACTGCCTCTGTGATAGGCAAAGTCCCACAGTACACTAGATCACAGATATCTTCATAAGAAAAAGTGTCTTTAGAGCACAAACAAAATTAAACTATTGTATTCTGCCTCCGTAAAATTTACTCAGTATTGACAGGCATGGAAGTTTCTCTCTAACAACAGAACTCTACAGATACCCAATTTTCCTTAGAAAGTTGATGACTTCGAGGTTCACAAGTCTTAAGAGTTATTACTTTGTTCCTCATTTCCACTGCACTGAGGCACATACAACATCTAGCTGTATTTAAACACAACTCCCCTCAGAAGTAAGACACTTAAAGGGTCTCTTTTCTTTTTCTCTTCCAGAAGGGGAATTCAAATAAAGCCCTTGAGAGTTTTTTCTTTACCAAGAAATTTGGCTAGTGTGGTCCATACAGAAAATAATACAGAGACAGTAATCTCTTGCGATTAATTCTTAGGTTAAATTTAAATGGACTCTTGCTAAATGTGTGTTTTGGTGCTCAGTCACAGAATGCAACTTGCACAGCATAACTAGGCACTTAGTACAACCAACCTCAAAGTAAGTATGCTGAGTGGGGCACCCAAGAAGCCAACTCAAAACACAAGTAACAAGACTGCGTCCCAAGGCACTGAAAATAAGCTTCACCAATAGTTCAAGGAGAGAGCTCGCCTCTCAGCTATTTACTGTCATCTCAGCTAGAAGTTACCACCCCCACAGTGAGCTCCAGATAATCAGCATAATTCTCAGTAATTGTACAGAATCGGTAAAGCATTTTCAAGTCTTTGGACACGATACACTTGAAGTTCCTTACGTTAAAATACCATACTTGATATAAAATATACCCTCACTAAAAGACCTTTCACTATTTACCTTGATGCAGATCTAGATCTTGACTTTCTGCTGTCAGAAACATGTCGCTTTCCCTCTTGAACAGGTGGCTGTTCCACTTCCATATCCTAAAATATTAAGTTGACTGGTGTTACAGGCGAGTAGCACAAGCATTTTACACCTAGACTAAATTACATAACAGCACTAAAATTACATTGAATATTCATATATATGAAATTTAAATATAACGCAATTCTCCTCAGAAGCTTCACCACTACTTTGTAGTCACTAATAGGGAGACAGTGCGGTACTAAATGAACTCAATACAACCACTACAAAAACATAGTAAAAAAAATTTGCACAAACTTCTAATTTTCAATTTGTGAACTATTGTTTTTTCACATTTTAGTCACTTTCAGCACTGCATATCTCTCCACAGAATATGACTGTTCCTTAAAGTCAGTGGATCTTGCTCTGTCGTTGAAATCACATGCAAAGTAAGGTCTACTAGAAAACTCTGCTCCAAGGAAACTACTTTAAGCCATATATAAAAAACAAATTACAACACAAATTTGAAGAATGAAGCAGTAAGTCATCAAAATACATAAAATGCAAGAACCTGCTTAAAACCAAAAATCTACTAGTAAAGCTCAACACAGTTCTTCCTACTCCAGATTCTCTACAGCTTCTCACTCTAGACTGTACTGCATCCTGCCTAAACTTTAAATAGTCTTCATGACGCGACTCTGGCAGGGAACATCCAAACAAGCAGTCCCTCAGACAGACCAATTCAACAGAATTCAAGACTAAACACCTAATTACAAAGATATTCTTGAGAATTGTCCTTTTATTCCAAGGGGAAAGCAAGGGCGTATTTCTAGAATCTGTGACATTAAAGGTCACCACATAAAGACAGCTTGGTTTAATCTTGATATTCTTATCATTCTTGCTGTTTATTTTAAAACTGGCTTATAAATAGACTTGCTTTTTCTTTACTTCTTAATAGCAGCCAGTTACCAACCTAACTATATCTTCCAAAATTTTAGCAACAAGATAGGTGTTACGTACACCTGGATTTTTTTAAAGACTTTTACAGACTTCTGAGTCCATTTCCACCTCATTAGCAATCTACCAAGCTCTTAAAAATGAATTTTTCCAGATAGTTTCACTCCAGAATGAGACTGCGTTGTTACATGTCAACGGAACAAAATATTTCTGAAGCATGATGTGGACAGTAAAGGCAGGATGAGGGGAAGTGAGAAATGGAAGAACAAAACACAATCCAAAATCTTTCACAAAAGGATGCGTAAAGTACACATATGCTGTTTTTTCTAGACTTCCAAAATACTAGACTTGCCATGTAGCATTGCAGCTATCAAACTTTCTCTGATGAGCTACCCTCACAGTCATCTCCGTCTATGGTGATCATGGAATCTCCTTTCCTGAACAAACTATACACATTTGAGAAAGACATGTATTAGAGCATTTAATTTAGTTTGTTTATTGCAAGGGGTCCTCACCTGCTGATGCGGTTTTTGCATGTGTGACTCACTCTGTACTGGAAAAGGAGTCTGAAAAGTTTGCTGCACAGGTGCTGTTGGAGGAATCACAGGCTGAGCCATGGGTGGATACTGTGGGGTTGGCAGGAGACCAAAACCTGGCATTTGCCCATTAGGAGGAAGTGGAACCTTTGGAGAAGAAAAAAACACAAAAACTTCCAGTTAGGGAAAAAACCCAAACGCTAGCTTTCCCAGTTTGCTAAAGTAAAATTGTATCTCTAGTCCGAAGTCACAATAAATGACCAAAAGCCTGAGATGAAGCAGGTGAAGTGTTTACACATATAAAATAAAAACCTTGTTCTTCAAAGCTCGCCTAGAACAGAGAACCAAAATACATTCTCCTTGGGAAAGTTAGAGGGCTAAGCCACATTCACTCTTCACCAATAAAAAAACCACTTCCTTATTTCTGCACCAAAGAAAACAACAAAAGATAGAAAACATAACACAATAGAAGAACAAAGGAAAATGCTGGTTACCTGGTGACGCATTGGATCTTGTTGCATTCCCATCATTCGCTGCTGAAAAGGATCCATATTTGGGAGCTGAGGAAACACCGGCTGTTGTATACCTTCTCCTGGAAATCCACTAAAACCAGTAATATTACGGTGAGAAAAGTCAATAGATAAACAGATTTTTGCCTTTATTTTACACATTTCCATGTACATTTACACATTCTTGCTTCAAATTCAGAAAGAAAAAATATCTTAATTATGATCCCATACCCTCTTTAAAAAGTGAAAATCAAACCAAGAAAGAGGGGCTTCCTTATCTTTTCTCCACTGTAAAAGTAGTCCTGTAACATTTAAAGAAATGCTGCATAATGGTTTAGGCCTCTCTTCCCCCCGTACTTATATATGATCTTGCTTAAGAGCTTAGTCTATGGAAATTCATCATGAAGGTTGTCTGCCTTAGGCTATCTTTCTTCCTATCCAGTTCCCCTTTTGGGAAAATAGTAAGCCTTTTTCTCAAGGAAAATAAATTTGCCATACTTTTGCTGGAAAAAAACTTCTGTTTGGGAGAAATTTAGGGTGGCAGAGAAAGCAATACATATATCACATAACAATTACAGTAATGTCATTCACTTCCTGATTCAACACACAGAATGGACAGTGCTCAGGGAATTAATGAAGTCTGTGCAGTTAACAGGACCTGTTCACAGGCTGTGGCTCATGTAAGGAACAGAACAGGGTTGCAGGAAGATAAAGGAATTTCATGGTGATGTGAAATGGAACTTTGCAGTATTATAAGACACAGGTGCCATACAATTCTTAAACTACTCTGGACAGATCAGTTTTTCATACAGAGTACTACTGCTTTTGTGTGCCCAAAACAAGAATACTTGAATCCAATCTTCAGAGGCAACTTATACAACTATACGATAATAAGCTTTGAATTGCTGCAAACATGCTGAAAGCCTAGTCCGACAATCTCCAGTTGAGCACACACAAGCAGTCCTTATGTTTCACCTACCTCATCTTTCTGTACTCCAGAGTTCCATCTGTATGACATGGAAAATACTACTGATTTACTTAAAAGGCATTTTAATTAACTAATACTTGTGGAACATTAAAGTGCTTAAGGTGATAAAGACAGTAAGAAAGCTAATGACAAAGTCACTGATTCTGGTTTGGGTAGTAGGGTTTGGATGGCGCATATAGAAAATAAGATATGGGGCCACACACTGAAGCAGGGAAAAAAAGAAATATTGACTAACCCAGGTATTGAGCACCATCCAGCCTGTGCACTGAATGAGAGAGGGGTCCTGTGGAAAAAACTAGTATGTGATCATGTAATTTAAGACTTCATCATAATGCATATCAAAAGGGAAACAGGAATTTTAGTTAGTTTGGTGCGTGTTTAATGTTTGAGAACACAAAAAGCTGCAAAGCCAATTTTAGTTTTTTAAGTAGTTAAAACTACCACACTGCTTGAAATAGCATCTTCTCCCCAGCCAGCAAAGCAATCTAGCTCATTACTAATAACGCCCTGACACGCTCACTTGTGCAATAAAACCATGGACCTCATCTTGAAACCCAACCTGAGCGTTTCTCTACAGAACACATTCCTCAATCAATGATGCCACATGCCAAACCTACACCAGTTCACCAAAGTAAAAAGACAAAAAGAATTCCCACCAGAAGCTGTTAGCAACATTTTAACTTTGACCTATGAAAGCACTGAAGTAGCCTGGAATTTTAATCAGCTTTCTAACCTAAAGATTTTTAGAACAAAGATTTGTTAATTTTATTATGACCCAAAACTTACAAAGCTGGCTGAGAGACTGAAGGAGAAGGAGCTGAATCTTCTTTCTTTGAATCTTCCGCTGCTTCTGGTTCATCATCATAGTCAAACCGATCTAGCAGCTTCTGAAAGAAATTACATTGAGACAATTATATTTTCTGTACCTTATACAATTGGTAGCCAAAATACTGCTACTACTGAAGTCCTATTATATATCTAACAGCTCTGGTATTAAAGACAAGTTTAGAATCAGAAAAAAAAATCTATAATCAAATACAGAATCAGAAACTGTTTTATTCAGCTTCAGAAAATGCAAAGGCTATAAAAACAGGAAGCCAAGCTCCAAAGAGAAAGCGAAGGAACAAGATTTGCATGATTTTTCTAACAAATAGAGGACATCGAGGCATCCATCAAAGTCTTCGGCTGAGCTGAAGAAGTTAAATGCAAAGAACAACTGAAGACTTACTTTGTCAAATGATGTCTTCTGCTCACTTGGTGGGAAAGCAGCTTTTTGTTCTGGTGCTTGTGCTGCTGTAGTTTTCAACTGAGCAGTAATAGCTTGAACCTGAGCCATCACAGTGTTATCTATGACCGGCGATTGGGGCTTTTGAGGCTGTTGAAAAGTCTGAAGAATTTGCTGAAGCTAAAAAAGCATATATAGTATTAAGTATATATTCCTACATACATAGCATTGAAAGAACTGTAGGATATAAACTTTACATCAAACAAGACCATACCACAGGAAGAACTCCACCAACAACTCAACTAAACTATGGAGAACTTTCAGCGAGATTAGAATGTACTTCACTACTTCAGAGGTAAAATTCAGCAGATGCCAAGATTTTAGTATTCAGGCAAAACTGCAAACATTAAGTGGACCAAACAAAATTCAACATTTCGTTTGACATATTCTGCCTGTTCTTGAAACTCTGTAATTGCATCACTTCAGAACTAATTATTTAGGAATATATAACTGCATTTTACTCAAATACCATAATTAATTGGTAGAAGGGCCACAGGTCATACAAATACTATCTTTAACTCTTAAATTTTCCACTGAAGACCTTAGGGAGGCTTTCCGTTTTGCTTCAAATCAAGAATACTACTTCCACCATTTTCCCTCTGTCATTTAACATAAAAATTGAAGTTAGATAGGAACCAAATATAAACAGGTTACCTGTTGTCCTTGTGTAGTTTGAAACAACTGAGCTACAGCTGCAAAGGCATCAGAACTGGGCAACTGTGGCACAGTAGGTACAGAGTTAGCAGTAACTTGAGGGGGCTCCGAAGGAACCTTCGCTGGAGGGGGCGGCGAGCCTGAGTTTCATAGAAATTAAGAAAGCACTGTGTTACTGCAAAACATTCATCTTGCGCTTCTGTGCACACACCTACCTCCTCAAAACAAGTGGCTATCTGCAATATCGTATTTAACTAAAAAAAGTCTTATCTAAACTACTCCAATTGCATATTCTACTTATTTTGCCTTTAACCGCTCCATGCACTGCTCAGCTCCGTACAGTCTGTACAATAAGAAAGAAAACAAAGAAAAATGGTCTATTTGAAAGCTAGTCCAGCGTGGCATTTTAGAATCATAGAATAGTTTGGGTTGGAAGCGATCTTAAAGTTCATCTAGTTCCACCCACCCTGCCATGGGCAGGGACATCCCACTAAACCAGGCTGCCCAAAGCCCCATCCAACCTGGCCTTGAACACCTCCAGGGATGGGGCAGCCACAACTTCCCTGGGCAACCTGCTCCAGTGTCTCATCACTCCCATGGTGAAGAAATTCGTCCTTATGTCTAGCCTAAATCTGCCCCTCTCCAGTTTATACCCATTCCCCCTCATCCTATCACCACAAGCCTTCATGAATAATTCCTCTCCAGCTTTCCTGCATCCCCTTTCAGGCATTGGAAGGTCGCTATAAGATCTCCTCAGAGCCTTCTCTTCTCCAGGCTGAACAAGACCAACTCTCTCAGCCTGTCCTCATATGAGAGGTGCTCCAGCCCTCCGATCATCTTTGTAGCCGTCCTCTGGACCCGTTCCATCAGCTCCACATCCTTCTTATGTTGAGGATTCCAGAACTGGATGCAGAACTGGATGCAGAACTTTGATGCAGCCCAGTTGGCCTTCTGGGCTGCGAGTGCACATTGCTGGCTCATGTCAAGCTTCTCATCGACCAGCACTCCCAAGTCCTTCTCTGCAGGGCTGCTCTCAATCACATCATCCCCATCACGTACTGAAAACGGGGATTGCTCCGACCCAATGGGTGCAGTGTAGGACTGCACACTTGGCCTTGTTGAACTTTGTAAGGTTTACACAGGTCCACTTCTCCAGCCTGTCCAGGTCCCTCTGGATGACATCCCGTCCTGCCAGTGTGGCAACTACACCGCTCAGCCTGGTGTCTTCTGCAAACTTGCTGAGAGTGCATTCAATCTCGCCGTCAATATCATTGATAAAGATATTGAACAGCACCAGTCCCAGTACAGACCCCTGAGGTACACCACTCATCATGGATCTCCATCTGGACTTTGAGCCACTGACCACTACTCTTTGAATATGACCATCCAACCAGTTTCTTATCCACTGTACTGTCCATCCATCAAATCCATCTCTCTCCAATTTACAGAGAAGAATGTTGTGGGGGACTGTGTCAAAGGCTTTACAGAAGTCTAGATAGATCACACCTGTTGGTTTACCCGTGCCCACTGCTGTGGTCATCATAAAAAGCTACCAAGTTGGTCATACAGGACTTGCCCCTGGTGAAGCCATGCTGGCTGCCATTAATCACCTCCCTGTCCTCCATGTGTTTTAGCATAGCTTCTAGGAGGATCTGTTCCATGATCTTCCCAGGCACAGAGGTGAGGCTAACAGGTCGGTAGTTCTCAGGGTCGTCTTTTCTACCCTTTTTAAAAACAGGCACAACATTACCCTTTTTCCAGTCACCAGGGACTTCTCCTGACTGCCATGACTTTTCAAGTATCATGGAGAGTGGCTTGGCAACCACATCTGCCAATTCCCTCAGGACTCTGGGATGCATCTCATCAGGTCCTATAGACTTATATATGTTCAGGTTCCTCAGATGGTCACAAACCTGATCCTCCTCTACTGTGGGAGGGGGTTTACCCCCCTGGTCACCATCTTGCTGTCCCATGACCCAGGAGGGGTGAGGAGAGCAGTTTTTAGATCAATATTTAGAATTGTACAATTTTAGAAAAGTTATGAGAAAAACCTATTAGTCCAACAGCGTTAAGCAATGCATATCCACACTTAAAATGTTAATTCTGACTACAAAGTTCTGGACTCGTTCTGTTGGATGACTACTTCAAATTAATCATCTAATGGTTCATTTTATGAGCAACTGAATTTCTCTTAATATTTTCATTTTCTAGCAGTAACTGAACTTTCGCTCAAATGTCTGGTAATAATTAGAAGTTTCAAAAAATTATTTCACAAGCAACTCCTTTTCTTTGATAAGGCATGTTCACATGCCACTTTGCATAGGCACAAGCCAAACTTCCATCTGATAGATAAATCCTCCTACCATAAAAATATTTTTTACTAATTCTTCCAGGAAAAGACTCCCACTTCCACTGAGCTTTACCAAAGCTGAGATCGCATTTTAAGACACGCTATTAGCTTTGTCTTGCACATGCAACTTTCCAATTCCCTTTGCTTTAGATTACAATGCATTATTTTAAAGAAACCATTTTGCCAGTACACAAGTAGTAAGACCACCAGTTCCTACGTGCTGTGAGCAAGTAACTATTCTTTAGCAAATATATTTTAATGGACTCCTATAAAATTGTACAAGGAGATACAGGTAAAAAAACCCTCACAGATACAAATATTTTTTAGTTTGTGACACTAAGTACATATTTGCCTCACAATACCAACTTCTTTAAAGCCACCCATCTGTTTGCAGTGTTAATAACTGCAGTGTTGACGTGCAGCAAGCAGATACAAACACGTTGAATATCTTCCCCAAAGTCAGATGCTACAAAGAAATACTGCAAAAAGATACGTGATTGTTTTTAAGTATGAATTAACTCCCAAATTGCTTCCTGTACATATTCAGAAAGATACTTGCTAGCCCAAGGGAAAAAATTTGCATTTCTTGCTCTCTTCTTCAGCTAAACACACTTTGTAGCATTATGAGCTAAACAGATTCTATTTCATATAATGCATTAATATATTTATTATTATTCATTAGCATACTTATTTCAGGGCCAAATTATCCCCTCTGGTGCATCTGAATAATCTCACTGAAATCAGTAATTCTGTACATGGAGAAGGGACCCAACCTGTTAGCTACCAGTGATGAGATAAAGATGGAAAAATAATGCCGCTCACCTGACATATCAGAATGAAATTGTACAGCCACCAGTCTGCACCCAAGCTCAGATGCTAAGACATTCCCCCCCCGGCCCCCGCCATATTTATAAAACAGGACAGGCTTTCCTGAACACCGCTGGAGACTATTTCACTTATACTATTGTGCATCATCCTTTTCCTGTCCATCACTACACCTCACTCACTTCACTGCATTTTTTGCCAGTCTACTCCAACATACATGAGTACAATAAATAAGGAAGTTACCAAAGCTAAGTCTGAAATATAGAGTGAAAAGTCAAAAGAAGGCCCTCCAGAGTAAGAGAGAATTGTGGTATGCATATTCTTATCCACAATCTGGTAACCTCACTACCAGCTTTTTATGCGGCATAAAATAGGTCAGTGAAAACGCTGTGGGCAGACCTCATTACTTTACTCTTTACATCAATAGTTTTCAAGCAGTAACCTGTGTAAAAGCATACTGCCAAGCATAAATTTACCCTTCCAAATTTGGATTTGAAACACCAGTTAAAGTGTTTTAGGGCTACATACTACTGACAGCTGTTGTTTTCAGATGATAAGTCGATTCAGAGAGGACGCTCTTACGTGTAAGATCATACTTTACTATCCAAACTAACATTAAAAAACCTCTGAATCATAAAACTGAGAAACAGAAAAAATATTCCAAATGAAAAGAAAAAAATGGAAGATTTTTTTACAGAGGGGACACTGAAGTCATCAGTAAGCAGAGTGCACGTGTATGTATGTACATATGCATAAACAATATATATTTCAGATATTTTCCAAGTAAGTATTGTTCACATTCAGATAATTTCTGAAGAACAGTATCAGCATTTATTTAGAGTGAGCTCAGCTGCTCCACATAATTGTTACAACAAACTGAATTTATTAATATGCTACTATTGGAATTAATAATAGGTGCTTGAAAGTGAAAGCAAATATGCTATTATCATTCACCCTCCTGAAAGATAGAAGTTACAAAGTCATTCATACCTTCATTATTAGTAGCATTTTCTGTCATTGGTGCGGTGGCACTAGTTCCTGCTGCCATATCCAGAAGAGGTTGAATTATTTCGATTTTAAATACTCCATTTTTCTGCCAAAGGTTCAGGACACGGACTATTTTACTCTGTTGAAATAGAAGTAAGCATCAATGCTAAATAGAGCTTTCCTAATTCACAAACTACAAGTTTATCTTCCATAAGCTGAGAAGAAAGGTTTGAACATTACAGGAGTTCAACGTAATCAGACATACCCGTTTAACAAGCTCTATGCTGTCACATAGGTCAGCAAGACCTTTTACATGGCAAAATCAAAACCTGCCAACTTATGTTGCTATCCACTTTAACAAAAAACAACTTATGTAATCTTTTTAAAACTGTTCTGCCCAGTCAGAAAAATACAGGTTTGACATACAACAGAGGAAGTCACTATCAGCCCCATCATTTCTACACCAACAGTCATAAAGAGGTGAAATAAACAACAAATGCAACAAGACAGAGAAAATGAAGATCAGCTGGAAAGCTGTAATGAAGAGAGGGGCAATTAGACCACAAAACACTAGAACAAAGCTTTAGAGTCACAGAACAGTTTCAGTTGGAAAAGACCTTTAAGATGATTATCTTGAGTCCAACCATCGATCCAGGCCTGGCTAGCTTCACCACCAGACCACGTCCCCAAGTACAACACCTACTGGTGTTTTAAAATGCCTCCAGCGATGGTGACTCAACCACATCCCTGGGCAGCCTATTACAACAACTGACAACTCTTTCAGCAAAGAAATTCCTCTTAATATCCAACCTAAATCTCCCCTGGCATATCTCCAGCCCATTCTCCCCTGTCCTGTCACTAGCCACGTTAAAGTTAGAAGACTGTTTGCTTGAATGTCTTTCTACTAACCCAAGTAATTCTATGCTGACATCAGAAAACCCATATCCTTTATTATTCAAAATACCAGGAAAGCAAGTGGAAAAACATTCTAACTGATCACTGCAGAAAGATAAAATTAGAACCTCTGAATGTCAGCTGTCATTTTAAGCGCATTTCTTTTTTTCACATTAAGAACAACGAAACTTTCGGGAACAAGCAGGAAATCAGTCTTTCCTTCTTCAGCACAGCATTAAACAATAATATCTAACAAGATGTGCTGCTTCAGTTGCAACATGCAAGCAGGTAAAAATCAGAATTCACATTATATTGATATAGCTGTCCATCTGGCTTGCACACAGACTACTGTTTTAAGTACTTTTTATTTCTGCTCTAGCTGCTAAGAATGAATCGATTCTATTCCTTCTTGTCTCGAGAATAAAGTGCCTTACTGTGACTCAGTTACATACACTCATGCAAATCCACCTGTACTTCAATAAGCTAAGTGACTAAATTATTTCACAAAATGTTTTCTACAATATGATCAAATTAAAGAGAAATCTGAAATGGGTATTTTTGAATAAGGTTTTGGACTCAAAACCAGTTAAATTTAAAACAGTAGAATTTTGTGGCTTTGTGTATTCTATATTTTCAGAAGACTTGGAAATAACATGAAGGCCAAAAAATGAATAAATTTAATACTCTTGCTTTCAGTCACATATTAATCTTACAGAAAGGCTGATTAAAAAAAAAAGTATAACTCTCTTTGGATATCAACTGTGGTTGTTGTGTATCCGCAGATCAATTTTTTTGTTTAGGTAGTGAAATTCATTAAAGCAAGCATGTTATAAATAGTATTATTCCCCTAGCGGAAAGCACTGTAATTATTTCAGCAGCGAGGTATCAGGTACTTCCATAAAGTAGATGGATAGTCTTAATTCATTTAGAAAAACAAAATCGTAACCACAAAGACAGAAAGAAGAAGAGACTGCTCTATTTTACCAGGGTATTAACCCAGAAGCTCCAGAATATCAGATTCAAGGCCTAAAGGTCTAAATGTTCCACATTAGAAAACTATTGAGCATCAAAGCCTTTCAAAAGCTTAATTAGAAAATTAGGGGAAAAGTGAAATAGTTATTTTGCTCTTACAGCACCACAATTAAGAAAAAGAGCAGGTAGGCAATCTGGCAACTTCCAAAATACACTTATCTTGGGGGTCTTTTAAAATTGTTCTGACATAGGGCACAAAAGCTACCCTCTGTTGGTAGCAACCTAGATCATCATGAATTCAGGATACTTTCTGAGCCTCTGTTCTATCAGCAGGTACAGCAAAACTAAGAAAACTGAGGCTTTAAACCAAGGTCTTGACAATGCAAAGCAGAAATTAGATTCCTGACTATGTGATTTGTAAAGACCAAAGAAATAAACATGATGATACTCTAAGAAAATATTTGGGAGCAGAACTTTTACTGACTACACTACCAGACTTTCACCTAGAACACTTTTTTTTTTTTGGTGAGAGACACCACCTTCCATACTAAGCTGTCCTGAAGGAGCCTCAAGAAGAAAGTTTTGGCATAGTCACACACACTGCTGAAGTATCTGTGCAGACAAAACAATACTGATGAAGTGTTGTGTTTTGAGCTAAATTAGAGTCAGTTTCTGTGACTAACTCAGTTGCTCTAAGTAACTTCATTCTCTGAAATCTAACTGCATGTTTTTGAGTCAGTATTCTTCTCTAAAAGTAATAATGCAGTGCACTGGTGTGCAAAAAGGCCAATGCTTATACTTATTCCTATAGTATAGACCTGCAAGGAGGGGCGAATAGGGCAGGTGACCCTAAACTGACCAACAGAGCATTCCATTCCATGTATGTCATACTCGTTATAAAACTGAGAGATTACAAGGGTCTCGTCCTCTCCTGCAATGGACGACATCCAGTGAGGACCTCATCTGCCTGGTTGCTCCTGATCCCATATCTGAGCACCCCTGAAACCAGTTCCTGAGCTCCGCTCCCTCCTAGCTGTGAACCCATTCCCTCGTGTCTGCTCTACAGCATTTGTGGTGACTTACACTCATCGAGGGGTGGGGGCGCAATCTTATAATCATATATATTTTATTACTTTCCATTTATTTTCATCATCAACATAATTATTATTACATTAAAGCAGCAATTTTAGTTTCCAACCCACAAGTCTTTTTTCTCTCATTTCTCTCTCCCCTTTCCCTGGAGAGTGGGAGGGAGAGCGATTTGGGAGCCCAACTGCACGGTTTTAGCTGTTGAAATTTAGCCAGGCCAGGGCTAAACTGTGACATGAAGTTAGGCAAAATAAACATTTTAACTAGAACTTTTATTTAACTATCACATTTGATAATCTTTCTCAACATGTTTTACCATTTTATATAACAACATTCACTACCGTGGCCATAGAGAATCACCAAATTAACTTTCACAAGAGTGGAAACACGAAGGTAGCACTGTTATCAATTCACAACACTTGAGAATTTATAATTATACCTTGTCTTCTGATGGACAGAGATACAAATACTGGAATGTGGCAGTAATATTTTTAGAGAATCTTGGCCCAAAAACATCTTTGTCTGTTCCAAACTGGTGACGAGACTGACGAACGATAGAGTCAATAACGTACAATCCAGGGACTTTATATTCCGGTTTGCACTGAAAACAAAAATAATTTTCCATTATGCAGTGATACTAACAAGGTAAGACGCATTCACCTTATACCCATACACAGAATCTATATTCAGTACCGTTGTGTAGAAAAAAACCTGCTAATTTATTTCATGTTAAATTCTCCTAGTGCTTTACTTTTGTTTATAGAAAAGAAAAGGAAGGGCAAAACTACACTTTCATGCTTTCACTTTCGGACAGAGTTAATACACACACGCATAGCTTGAAGTAGGCTTTATTTTCTCAATCACTGCTTTTAAAGTACCTTTAACTCAACAACACGTGACTGCAACAACAGGTCTACTACATTACAGTCCAGAGCAACAACTGACACACTCAGCATGTTGGAAATACTTCCACTATCTCCATTCTCCAGAACGTAACGCAAAATCCCTTACTTCGGAGGCCTCTGAGGGACTCAGAATGGAAGAGTACTTTTTCTGTTCACTCAGAGGAACTTACTTTAAGCAGCACTATAGTTTGGTTTTACTGAGTGTTAAATTCTAGCCTGTTGTTCTACATGCTTAAGCAAGCGTGAAAACTGTATTTTCTGAAAATATGTATTATCTCAGATAGTGAAATTAATTTGAAGTTCAGTAACTCCAGTTTCCTCCCTAGTTGCTGCGTAGAGGAGGAAGTTCACAATTTTTCTTCTCCCGTTCTTAACACACTACAGAAAGCAAATATGATGAGATTCCATAGACAGAGAGATACCAAATATGTAAAACCCTAAGAAAAGAGAATTTCCTCCCTCAATCCCTCAATAACAGAAGCCTTTTTAGTTACTTATCAGCATTATTTATAATATATAGTAACAGATGTGGACAATATCTTTAACAGTAGATTATTTTTTGTTTTTTACCTTTTTGATAAACTTCTCTACAATCTGGACAACATGCTTGTAGAGCTGGAAAATAAATATATAAATTAATTTATTATATACTCCACATTGGTGCATCAAATCAGAAGTATTTTAACTCTTCATGCTTACTACAATTTAAGGAAAGACTACAAAATATTGTAGTCACGCTCTAAAAAGAAATATGTTATCAAGCCAAGTCAATCAACCACACAGAAAAAGATTTCAGAGAGGAACAGACAGAAACAAGCCATCCCTTCTGTCAGAAGCATGTCAGTGTGTACACAAAAGGTATACTGCTTCTAACGTATTCAAATACAGTTATGTTTTGTCTAAGCAGTTGCGGTTTTTTGGAAATTAGACAGAATATCCCTCTGATAGCAGGTTTCCTTTGCAACGGTGTTTTCTAGACATTGTCTGTTCCTTGAAAACAGTAATGTATTGTGTGAAGAACGATTTGTGCTAAACAGATGTCTCTTCTTCCGTAATCACCTCTGTTTGGAATCCTTACTAATATGAAAGGCAAGGTAAAGCAGAGAGTTGGAGCCAGCTCCAAATGAGCAAGACTTCTTTCTGACTGTTGCGAAGTTTCGTAACATTAAAATTAGACTTTGAAAAGTAACAGAATATGCATAAGATTTCTGGGAAAAATTATACATATGCATGAAAGTGGGAAGTATATTCTGTAACTAGCCTTTGTCTTGCTGCACATGAATAATGGAGATCATTGCCTCATGTTGCCCAGTCCTGATAAAGGATGCTTGCTTTCTAAAACTCCAAAACAAGTCTTACACAGTTTTATTTGTCAACATTTTTGGTACCAGTATTAGTGATACACTTCTGGATCTACTTTATAAGAAATTCTGCTATGATTTAATATGCTACAGTGCAGTTGCATCCTGCAGCATTTAAAATTTTATCCCATAGAAATCATATCACCTCACTGGGGGCATCATTAAAAATCAATGATTTTAAAAAAAAAAAAAAAAAATCAAGCTGGCATTATGCTACTAGTCTAAAACCAAGAGATTATATTCACCACCCACATGTTTCTAGATAACATTCTTAACACCAACTAGAATAAAACATTCATGAAGCTAAGACTGGGAAATTCAGAGATGCAGTTACTTAGAAGTAAAATAATAAAACATTGCCACCGTTGCAGTTTCATATTTGTTCTACCGTACTTTACCTTAATAGCTTTAATGGCAGCTTTTGTGATCAGAATCATTTTTGCTCGAGAAATAGGAGGTTTCATCTCCATCAGTGAAAAGAGCTAAATAGAGAAAACAAATATTAAAAACGTATTCTGAAGCTTAAGAAATTAACAAAAAAGACAACAACACTTCAGACAACTGATTGATTACTGACATGCCACACTACATTTGACCACAATGCTGGCTGGCCCTTGAAACAGAGAATTTAATAGGCACATCTTTCTAGGCAATACTCAAAGCTGTCTTCCTTGTGAAACTAACCCACATTCACTCATTTACCAGATTTTGACAAGGCTGCTATCTAAGCTCCATTTATGTCTAAAAATTAGTGTCTGCTAAAATTAGTGTCTTATGATACAGACACTGCCAATTCACGGTATGGGAATTTATTATTTTACAAGAACAATTTAAGTCAGAATTAACTACAGCTTGATTTAAATTAGCCTGAGTATCTGCTTACCAACTAGGAATATTAGAACAGCCCTACAGATAGCTATAGTCTAAAAATAACATGAAGTATGATAACTTTCATCCATCAAGGTGATCAAATCAATGCCGAGTTATCCTGCCATATACAGATATTGCATAGGTTTTTAAATGTAGATGTTTATCATTTAATTTGCTATGACAAATTATATTATTATTAAAATTAACTGCAGTAATTGTTTTGGAGAATCCTCTGTACCGAGTAGAAAAGTTAAATCCTCAAGAACAAAGTTTTCAGGAATTACTATTCTTTACAGATGACAGTTTGAGGTATCCTGTGAAGCCAACTTACAGAGCAATTCTGATCTTATTTCTATAAATATAGCCCAGGTACAGTATTACCAAGTTTTTTTAAATATATCCTAAGTTAAGAAGAACGCCATGCTGTCAAAAGATTAAGCACAAAAACTCATTCCATGTGTGTGTGCTACATTTAAATACTCCTTTGTTTTCTTTTAAAGTATGAATTCACAGAAAGAGTATTCTGTATTCAAAACACGTAGGATACAGGTAGGAAGTTCAGCTCTTCAAATCTGAAAGTGAGCCTAAGAAAAGAAGCCCAAACTTAATTTTCACAAACAGCATCACCGTGACTTACACCTCACATGTGAGGAAATTTACTACAAAACACTGAAGAAGTCTTGAACCTAGGCATTCAGAAAAGACCATTCTGTCTTCTAGTATTGACCATAACTCTGAAAATAAAGTATTAGCTTCACATTTCAGAAACTGAGAGAAACCAAAACTTGTACACAGAACTGTCAGAGCTGATGAAACATCAGCTAAGCATTGAACGCAGAAAGCTGAGGGAAGAGGGATAGATTTTCCCCAGGATCCTAGCATCACCTGAACTACATAACACTCTCATACATTGCTTCCTGAGCAGCATTTTACAAGAACAGGGAAATAAGGAATTTGGGGAGGTTTGTTTTTAAGTAACACTCCTACAGTCTGACACTTGTAGGCATGCATAAACACACACCAAACATCATCAAAAATCCAATGCTCATTCGCCACTTTCCAGGGCACTCTGCCTGCTCTGGATCTACAGCGAGTTCTATATACTCCATAAGATGCTGTTGTAATTTCACCTTGTAAAATAACCAGTTGTGAAAACTACACTGTATGCTGCACTATGTTTTTATGGTGTACAATGCATGCTTCTGTTCTACTAGTCATTCGACCTGGAAGTATAATCCACATTGGCTTGTCAGGCCATTCTCTCTTCTCCACTCTTTCTTCCCATCTTCCAAGCAGGAAGAGAAGCCAGGACATCTCAGTATTACTTTTTCATTCCTCCTTCTATATCACAGCTAATGGTTTGGTGCTCTGCTTCATTAAATATTTTTTTCTATTCTTCCCATAAACTTAACCTCTTGTTTTAGCTCTGGCTTACTAAAAGTAGAATCATTATATTGTAATAATTTCAATAGCAGGGAAAAAAAAACATGGAGATCTTCAATACACACACAAAATCATTTTTACCTTGAAATACTCCCCACAAATCACAGAGAAATTTGGTTTGCATTACACAATTTGATTTTGCTCTTCACAATAAAGAAGCAATAGAGCTCTTGAATATTAGCCAAAAATGTAATCAATTATTTGTCATAAAGGAAAATAAGAGAATAAAAGTATCTTCATTTAAGAGTGCACTGGAAAGTAAGATGTCATTTAAAAATGTACCTCTATTTTTCTATTCATTTAAAGTTCCAAGATGCTTGTGAAGTGATCATCTTACGCAGATTCATCCACTGTGTCAGTTACAGTAAAAATACACAAGCTAAAAAAAGGGCATCACGATAGCAAGACTTTCAGCAACACAAAATTAAAGCCTTACACCAATAGAAATAAAAAGAGTAGGCTAGAAGGTATTTACTTTCTTAATTTGATTCCTATTCCAGAAGGCAAGAAAGAAAAAGTTGTGTTTCAAGACAGTGAAGACCTTTTCCAACGCTAACGTCAAGTCAAGACCACGGCTTTTCATTACTAATTTCCATAAAAGGCGAGTTCTAGTGCAAGAATGTTTGATTTTTAAAGCCATTCAAGCTCTAAGACACAGTTTAGCTAATACCCCTGGGTTGCTGAGAAATCACAGTACAGACAGATAAAAGATGCCAAACGGAAGACAGTAGAAATGGCTGAGTTTACTTGTGGTTGGGGTTTTTTGGGGTTTTCAATTTTTTGGTAATTTCAATTTTTAATTACATTTTTCTAGAATAAGTGGAAAGACTCTTCATGAACAAAGTCAGTGCTGTTATTAAAACTCAGGAAAATCTGTTTAAAGAGGTAATGAAAGACAAAATAAAACAATTCCCAAAGCAAACCCAGAAACAAACCACCAGAAGGCTCGAAAAATTAAATGGGAGGAGGAAAAAAAAGGAGCCAACATCAAGACAGGCACTCTATATTCCTTCCTTTACACATCAAGAAGCAACTGGTCCTCCAGAAAAAGGAGCCAATCCCATATAAAAAGAACAAAGAAGCCAGTGTGAAAGCAGCACTTCAGCATTCATATTTCAGGAACACAAGGGGAAAAAACCAGGAAACTGCGAGAGCTCATAGCAGGACAGAAGATTACCATAAACAAGTGGAAGCAAAAAAATAAAAACAAGCATCTTAAAAGGTAGACCAAGAATGAGGTTGTAAATGGAGAGGGGGGAGGGAGGCAAGAAAAGAAAAAAAAAAAAAAAAGAGAAAAAAAACCAAACAAGGAGAACATAACTGCCAAAGGGCAGGAATAAGGAAAATCACCTAGATGCACAGAAGTAGCCAGGGAGGATGCAATAAAGAACATGGTAACTTGGAGAAGTCATTAATTAAAGAACATGAGAGGGTGAAACTTAGGCTAATAAGGCAAAAATAAACAAGAGCTTTGTAAGAACAGGATCGAGCAGATCACTGTAAATTGTTCTTTTGCTGTGACAGACAGCACTCTGGGCAAGAGTAACAAAAACACAGTAAAAGCAATGAGGTCAGTACCCACAGATATTTCCATTTCAGGATGAATTACAGCTGAACATGCATCAAACTGAGATGGAAACATTTTTATATATATATATAGATATACACATGTAAATATATACACTATATATACATGTACACGTGTGTGTACATCTATGTATTCTTCCCACTCTTCATACACACCTCCAACACTCTTGGAATAGGGAAGCAAAATTTTGTTGCCTTTTAAAATTTTCATAAGATTTTAGAATGCCAAATAAATAAAAATCAACTATAAATTAATCCATTTTCAGTATCATAGTTACATGTGTCAAAACTCTAAATCTCAAATTTAACAACCTTACTAGTTCCTTGTAGATTTTCACTGTTATAAGAGGAAGGTTCAGTAAGACGCCGATGTACTTCATATTTGCATGTGTTCAATTAGACTTGGATCTTCTTTCATACACATTTCCCAAACCAATATATGAAAAAACACACTATTTTCAGAGGACTGTCCTAATAATAATACATCTAATTCCTCAAAGGACAGCATGATTAGCTCAAGAAACATCCTAGACACAAAAAATTACACTTTAGTTAAAAAATAGATGTGCTGAATACAACAACAGAATGATAACCTCACAATAGGAGCCTGTCCCTGTAACGGTCTGCCCTGTAAAGCTTGACCTGCTGGAAATGGCTTGCTGCTTTTGTCAATCAAATCTCAATGTTTGGAGGAAAAAAAAAAATGGCTCCTAGTTGTTGCCTACCTTCCTCCCCATACAGTGATATGACTGTCTACAAAAAAAAAGCAGTTGCTTAGCTCTGCCTCCATCTCTAATACCCACTGCTTCCAATCCATTCACATTTGGCAAGTTCACCCAGAGCATCCCGTTCACTAGGATGGGGGTGGATACCATAGGGCAGAGATGCAGCAGGGAGAAAGAAATTGACATTTTATTTTACATAAGAACCAATGAATTCAAGTACTACTGAAGATTTGCATCTTTATTCAGTTTTGATAATTTCAGTAGCTTAATAAGAATTGTCTCCAGCTGTCTACGTGGATTCTTTCATACGCAAGTAAAAACTAAGGTAGAGAAACAAAAAAAAGTTATCAAAATCATTAAGGTCATATGAAAAACTTGCATATTTTATTGTAATAGTCTCACCTGTTGAGTAGCATGAAAAAAAACCCACACTTGTATTTTACAAGGGCTCCAGCTTAGGATACAATTTCAATTTAAGAATCTCCAAAACAATCCTGGAACCTCCCTGCCTGTATTTAGAAGTCTGTGTGCTGTAGCTGCATATTTTTAAAAGCAAATAAATTGGTTTTAAAATAAATTATTTCTTTCCTGCTCCACATCAACCCATGTACTATAAAAAATGCAGAGGTATTAAGGAGCCTACTGAACTCAAGGCACAACACAAAATATTGATTCAAGAGTATTTCTGTGTACTTCTCACAACAGTATGGAAGTACAGGATAAAGCAAAATTTTAAAAAAAGCCAAGAACTGCAAAGGCAGGAAAATCACTTGCTCATTTTCAGGCTAATAAATGCAATTAAATAACAAAGATGAGCTACTCATTAAATCATAGCAGATAGCAAAAGGGAGACCAACCATATTGCCTACTATTTAAAGAGCAAGCTAGTAACCACCCCCAAACTATAATTCAATGTAAAATATAGAAGTACTATAGAAAACAGGTGGCAGTAGTGAACTAAGGCAGCCTTCCAACAAACTCTAGAATCCACTCCAGTTCATAAGCCACTAGGACAAATGGGTAATGGGAGAAGGAATAGAATGATAGCTTTTAGCTTTCAGTCCTTCAAACAGCAAATGCTTAATTTCTGCCGTTCTACAATTAATGCCCTTTGAGAGTCTATTTTACACAGAAACCTGAGAACTATGGGTCTATGAAGCAAAGGGGAGAATCGCTATTTTCTAATTTACCCACAGCCTTACCTTAAAATCCTAAAAAGACAGCATGTCTGGGCACAGGACGACCTCACAACAAGAGCAAGTTGAGATGTATGAATGCTATCAGCTTCACCTCATTATAAGAAAAGCAAAGCCAAACAGGGATGTGTGCAGGCCGGCAGAGAAGGAATAGGGGTGTTAAAGGAAAAAAACTAAGACATATGGTCAAAGAAAAAAGGCAGATCATACACTTTCCAAACTTTAAACTACTAGGAAAGAAGTGAGGCAGTATTCTCCAGTGAGTCTGATGCCATCGGCACAGGAGAAAAAAGATCCAGCTTATATCCTTTGGGGTGCTGCAAGCTTGCTGTATAATCTTACATCCATTTACCTGTTTTAAGCATGAGATAATATAGTAGGAAGGTAGAAGTACCTTTTAAGACTTGAACTGACATCCCTGGCTTTGGTCTCTTGCTGACGTTCCTTGACCATAAAAAGGGCTCTTTACATACAAATGAAGAGATTTAGCCCTTTTTTATATAGGGCTAACTATAAAAAAAATAGTTTAATTTAATTAAACTAATTAAAATTAGTTTAATTAATAACTAATTAAAACCCACAGTAAAGAAGCAGCACAGACAGAAGCATGATCTACTGAAAGGAACCGTGTTTAGCAATTTGTGGATATTAAGCACTCCCATCATTGTTACAAATATTCTCATTTAATCCTCTCTTCTCCAATTTTAACAAAGCAGTTTGACACGCACTCAACAATTTCATCAAGTCTTACATGTCTAAGAACATTTCTCTAAGCAGGCATCACACACATGTGTGACACAATCACAGATACTCTGTACATTCATTCAGTATTTTTGAGATGTATTTTATAATGTATTTAGAAACTACCTGATAAAGCCAAACTACAAATCACTTATAGATGTGTAATTGTAGTTACTTGTTCATATGCCTACAGGAAAAAGAAAAAAGATGATCAAAGACATGACTACCAAGCACAGATACCATACTATTTTCTTTACAAAACACCATTACTACTAGTGCGTGATCAGATCTTTAGAAGATCAGATGTTTTAAAAAATGCACAAGGGTCCAAAGAAAGTCTGTTAGCCACACACATTTTCCTTCCTCTGTAAAACTCATTGCTTCCTTTCCCTTTCAGGTCCCCATTCTTGCTTGAGCTACTAAGAAAAAGGGAAAGGTAATGATGGCTTCTAAATTTCTGTCACTAATCTATGACTCAGTGGATCAACGCAAGTTTTAAATTCTTGACCATCAGTTGTGAAGCATACCAAGTATTAGGTGCCACTCACGGTAAGAGATCACCATAAAATTCCTGGCTGTCAGGCTATATTCTTTGGAAAATAAAGTGAGATCTTCGTTTGACCAGATATGAGCCCCGGGTAATGAAGCTAAATACTACTTCATCAATTAAACCATTTCTGTGGCCCAGAAACACCATTCACAAATTCTGATACACTAGGCAGAAGTACCTTCACAAAGACACTCATATAAAATTGATATAAAAGCACACAGAATAGAATTTTGTTTCTGACAATTTTTTTTAAACTTATTTGCCTCTCAGGATCAGTAACATCCGTCTAAGTCCAGCATGTCTCCTGAAAAACTGCTCATCTTGTTTCTCCTCTTTGCAAGAATCTCTACTAGAATGCGACAGCTTTCAATATTCCTGGAAACAGTTCAGTCCAGAAGCAACAGACAGAGCTCCTTCAGGAGCACAGCGACAATGACCCTTCAATTACCATGACACAGTCATAAAAACAACAAAGCCACTTCCATCCCAAAAGAGCTGCACGCTAGTTATGTGGTAATTTCTGTGTGGATCCCACAGTTTAAATAATGGACTAAATTCACTCTAAAACTCAACTAGCACTCTCCTATCTTTCTCTCCCTCCTCCCCATCCCAACAGCACTGGAACTGTTGCTTAACCACTCTCCCAAGACTTGTGGGAGGCAGCACTGACTTAAAAAAAAAATACAGCCTTATTGCACCTACTGGAATATGGGAATCATCTTAGGCAGCTACAACAGGTACCAGCTTTCCCTGTTTTCTTAAAGAGACAAAAGATGCCAAAATGCACAAAAGGCTACATTAATCTTTCCTTCAATCACAGATTGCACAGTAGTTGCATCCTTGTTGCTTCCCCATACAACAGAGGGAATCTAACTAGAGTTCCAGAAACTGCTGAAGAAACACACTGAAGGATATCCTGCTAGCCTCTACTTAAAGGACCTGGAGAGGGGAGGGGAAGAGCAGGGAGCAACAGATTATAAGAGAACATGCAAAACCAAGTCTTACCATTAGCGCAAGATAGCTATACTACATCAAAAATACAACTGTCCAGTTCACTGAATATGGATAAATAGTAAAGAAGAAAGCTGCAGCTCTAACTTTAAAGGAATGGCCTACAAAATATCTATCTATACTGCTTGTGACCTAGGCATGCTTAAGTGGGATATCAATTGTTTCAGTGGTACAGATTAACTATTACCAGCCTGAGACACAATTACGTGAATACACTGCATTGCTCAATACAAATATAAGATTACAAAATAGGAAACTTGACTGTGTTCTACTTCCAGCAGCGAGACTGTGAAGAAATCTCTAGTTCTAACTTTTATAACCAGTAAACTATCCCTCAAGATTTTCAGATTAAAGAAAATCCCCTAAATTAAAACATGACAAGGATTAAAACCTTTATAACCTATGGCAGGTGTGTGGTTTTGTTGTTTTTTTTTAAAAAAACAGTTTTGCACCATTATCAGGTTATCTTTTGTGAGTTACTTACTCAGCAAGACTAATTTAAGACAACATATACACCTAACAGTACATGAATTCTAACTAATTTTTTCAGGATACAGTTTAACCCAATTTCCTCAGGGAAAATACACTATAACATACAACTGTTGAACCTATTCAGTTGGTAATAGCTGCTGAGAGTATAGTTGGATAAAAATAAAGCAGCAAAACAAACTTACATTCAAAATACAGGTACAAAAGAACAGGACTAAGGGAACAGGCAACACAGCCAAACCTGATCAAATTACGCAACCCATCTAAGTTACTACCCATTACCAGAGTCAAACTAATTGACTCTAAGTGTTCCTTCCTAGCTTGCCGCAATTGCTAAGTGCAACATGCTAGCTCAAACCTCTATATTTAAGTTTTACCTCACAATTCAGATGGGCAGTTAAGGCCACATACTGATCATAATTAGCTGATGGGCAAAACCTTGTTACTTGACTCCAACATAATCATGCATTCCTCAAAAGCCTCCAAGCCAAAGGGCAGAAACTGAACTTCCAAGTTGAACTGGAATCTAACTTAGCCAAAACTACTAATGATTTTTACTGGACTGGGTGAACAGCTTCAGCCAAAATAAAATTGTTCCAATTGCATAAATAAAAGTGTTGCTTGTGCTTTTCTCTACCTTCCTACACTCCTTCATCTGGGAAGAGGTTACCAACCTAAAAGCTTAGAGGATGCCCAATTCACAGCCATGGTTTGAACTTGGACCCGCCACTCTTTAAGAATTGCTGTCATCACCAATCCCACCCCAAAAAAAATCCCAAACGATTGTATCACATTAAGCACTAAGTGGCATCTCCTCCTTCATGCAGATTAGCAAAGAGCTGACCCACTGCCACCTCCACAAAAGAGACAGTAAAGCCAGAAGTGCATCATCTCTAGCATACATGGGTAGTCCAACACAAAATTCACAGCTGCCACAAAACTCAAAACTGCGATTATAAAACCACAATTCTCTGCCTATAGTGGTATTGTACAGCCAGCAAGTTCAGGAATTCTTGACCTCCAGGGTATTCTGTAGCTACCCTGATCTTCTAATGGCTGTTGAATTTACTCCACTCTCAGCAAAATAATTAACTATTCAGTGAGCAGAGACTGGTACCTCTGTAGTCCTCACAACGTCCATGCATTATTAGACGGTCTTACAGACAAAATGAGTTCTCATACACTCACTATCCTGCACTATTCCCCCACCCTGTGAATAACATTAATGTCTTTTGTAAAACAGCTCTTCCACTTTCTCCGCTTCTACTGAGAAATCTCAGAAATGGAACAACATCTGACTGTAAATCTTCCTCTCCACAAAATGTCTGAGATGTTTCACACTTTATTTTACTATGCATTGTTTTGCATCCACAGCTTCAGGCAACACATGCTGGACAGTAAAGAGAGCAGTTTAAAGAACTGGATTTTATGTTCTTAGCTAATATCATGAACGTGTCTCCTGAGAGGAGGACAGTAATTACTCAAACCCTGGATTTATTAACATGCTGGCTTTGCACATGAGTTGTTCTATGGAACTAGCCATACGTACAAATGATTGCAGAACAGTGGTTTTAGCACGTACAGTTTTCTTCTCTATAACTGACGTTCAATTGAAATCTAGTGGTTTACTACCCTTTCAGAAGCCAGCCATCAGAATTTCACTTAGTGTTTCTGATTGTATCAAACAAAAGCATCACGCTTTTACATCTGAGAGATATATGAAATAAAACATGCAATTAGGCACAGACTACCAAAAAACACTGTGTTTGCTCTAAAGTCCCACATACTTTCACCACCAGATCAGCAAAAAAGGGTTTTATTGTTTAAGAAACACTAAATACTGTCTGTACATTTAAGTTTTATCAGGCAGCAACATGTTGAAATGAATGGAGTGAAAGCAATCATCTGCTAGAACTTCTGTTTGTATGCTGGCAGGTAAGAATATTCCTTTTCTCTGTTTACATGAAAACTGGAAATGCTGCATGTGTGCCATTCCATTTTGAAGTATTTGGGAAGGCTGCTTTGTGTCTTTTCACACCACTGCTTCAAAACACCACAATATGAGCAAATAAATAAAAATAAAACTATTAACAGGAGGCACAGCTACCTATTTTTCAGTTTGCACTTCTATAATTTTAAGGATGAGCAGATTTTCAGCTCTGTGTGTGTGTGTGTATGACAGGCACTTGCAGGGAGTGAACTTTACACAGCATGACTTCATCACATGAGATTAGTCTGCCATTTTTCCTGTTTCTGTTCAGCAAACATGCACAGCAACCTAACCTTCAAAATGTATTAAACACTCCCAAGTATGTTCTGGCTTTGCTTTGACTGATTATCTGCCACGAGAATATGCATGTTCTATATGCCATCTGTGATCCCCAAAAGTCAAACTGTCAAACTGAGGCAGGAGCATCACCTATCTACAAATCGTTTTAAGTCATATGTCAAAAACTTCATAAAGTAGAGGCTGGAATATTATGCTATATACTATGCAAAAAACAGTCACAGCCCATTTTGTTTCTATTTCTCACTGGCTGATTGACTAAGAAACAACAACAAAAAAAAATCATCAGAAGGCAGGGACTTTCTGCATCGCATGGAGACTGAATGTCTTGCGCTTTCCAACCTACCTCCCATCTACTTAGTGCTGAGGTCGATCCCCGAGTCCCATCCCCGCGTGTGGTTTCTATATGAACTGCAGAAACGAACTATAGATGGACTATAGACCCATCCCCATGCGTGGTTTCTATGCGAACTATAGAAACGAATTATAGAGGGACTAAGACACATTCCCACGCGCCCTTTTTATAAGAACTATAGAAACAAACCATGGGTGAACTATAGACCTATGGGAGAAAGCATGCATGGTTTGAAACTAACGTTGAAACGAACGTTTCTGTACGAAGTCCCCCCTGGCAGTTTTCCCCTCTGTTCACCCTCCAGCCCGCCCCGTTCGCCGCCTGCTCGCACACGCCAGCTCTGGAGAAAACCAGGAGCGCCCTGAAACGCGGTTCCCCCAACTCCTCCTTCCCAAACACGCACCCAGAGGGAACGCCTTGTAGCAGGGATCGCGGCTCGCACAGAGGAAACTCGGGAGGGGGAAAAAGAAGGAAAAAGGGGAGACGAATTTTCCCTGAGCTCAGCGGTAGTGAAAGGCCCAGGAGCGCCCACCCCGGGCAGGCGGCAGGCCGGGCGCTGACCCCGCTCGCCTCCATTTTACCCCAGGCCCCGGCCTCCCTCCCTCCCTCTCCGCCCCCGGGCGCGCAGGCCTCAGGCGGGGCCGCGCCGCGCGGCCCAGGGCCGGAAGCGCCGCGCGGGCCGGGGACGGCGGCGATGGCGGTTGCCGTGCCACACAGACACCCCCCCTCGTATCCTAGGCTCCCACCTCCTGGTTGAAGGCGTTCACGGCCTCCATGGCGGCGGCGACGGCAGCGGGCGGGGGAGGGAGGGAGCGGCGGGGCGGCTCGGTCCCGCTCAGGGGCCGCGCGCGGGCATGGCCGTTGGGCGGGCGCGCGCTCGGCTCGGCCCCCCCTCCTCTCTCTGCGTGCCTCTGTGTCTCTCTTTCTGCTCGCTCAGTCCGCTGCGGCGTCTCGCTGGCAGGGCCACGGCACAGACCGTCTCTCCTAGCAGGGATGGCGGAGCCCACGCCGCGCACAGCACCCTGGGATAGTGCAGGCCTCCCGGCCCCGCGCCACCCACTAGAGAAGGAAGGAGGCAGGGGGAAAGGGGGGGGAGGGAGAAGGGAAGGAAGGCGAGAGGAGGGAGCGCGCGCGCGAGCACCACGTGACGCGCGGGGAGGGGGTTCTTTACTCGCCGGGCCCAACCACGTCTGAGCCCGGCCCCGCCCCCCCTCGGGGAGGGAGCGCGCGCGAGGGGCACCACGTGACGCGGGACCGGTATTTTTTTTTAACACTCCCCGGGCTCAGCCGTGTCAGCGCGCGGCCCCGCCCCCGGGAGAGGGAGGGGAAAAGCGGGTCACATGACACGGGGCTAGGGTTATCGCCCGCCCCGGCGGGGGAGGGGGAAGGAGAGGGGATGGGGTGAGAAGGAGGGAAGAGAAGATGGGAAGGGGGAAGGAAGTGGGAAAGGGGAGAGGGAAAGGGAAAGGGAAGAGAGGAGGAGATGAGGAAGAGGGAGGGGAAGAGGGGATGGGATGGGATGGGATGGGATGGGATGGGAAGAGAGAAAGGAGGTGGGTGAGGAAGGGAAGGGCATGGGGATGGGGAAGGGAAGAGGGGAGGGGATGGCGATGGCGATGAGGAGGGGAGGGGGACGAGGAAGGGAGGAGGGCAGGGGATGGGATGGGATAGGATGGGTGGGGAAGGAAGGAAGGAAGGGAAGAGGAGGGGAGGGAAGAGGGGAGGGGATGGAGGAGGAAGAGAAGAGAGGGAGGAAAAAGGAAAGGAAAGGAGAGAAGGGGAGGGGTAGGAAAGAAAGAAGGGGAAGAGAAGGAAGGGAAGAATGGAGAAGGGAGGGCAGAGAAAGAGGAGGGGAAGGGAGGAGGGGAGGGGGAAGGAAGAGAAGAGGGGAGGGGAAGAGGAAGGGAGGGGAGGTGAAAGGAAGAGGAGGGGGAGGAAGAGGAGGGGGAAGGGAGAGAGGAAGAGGAGGGGGAGGAAGAGGAGGGGGAAGGGAGAGAGGAAGAGGAGGGGGAGGAAGAGGGGGGGGGAAGGGAGAGGAAGAGGAGGAGGAGGAAGAGGAGGGGGAAGGGAGAGAGGAAGAGGAGGGGGAAGGGAGAGAGGAAGAGGAGGGGGAAGGGAGAGAGGAAGAGGAGGGGAAGGAAGGGAGGAAGAGGAGGGGAAGGAAGGGAGGAAGAGGGGAAGGGGAGAGAAGGAAGGGAAGAGGAAAGAAGACGAGGGAAGGGGAAGGAGAGGGGAGTGAAAGGGAATTAAGGAAGGAAGGGAGGAAAGGAAAGGTAAGGGGAAGGAGGAAAGGTAAGGGAGGAAAGGAGGATAAGCTGAGGAAGGGAGGAAAAGAAGGGAGGGAAGGACAGTAGGGGAAGGGAGGAAAAGAAGGGAGGGAAGGACAGTAGGGGGAGGGAGGAAAAGATGGGAGGGAAGGAAGGAAGCCGTTGGCCCCAGTGCAGCCCAGGGCTGGCTGTGGCAGCATGTTTGGGTTGATACCCTCTTGTCTTCAGCTGCGGTGCGGGCACAGAGGCCCTGTGTTCCCTCAGGGGAGGCTGCAGCTCTTGTGGCAGATCTGGGATGGCTCAGCTCCGTCTTGCCCTGGGGGGTGCTTGTGGGGTAGTGTGTGTGGCTGGGCCAGGAGGCTGGGGTGAAAGAGGCACTCGCTTCCATGGTCACACTTAAAAATTGATGTTTTCTTAATCCCCTATGATTGTGCCTAGCAGGTGATGCTGAGCGTGTGTGAAACGCTACTGTGACCAGGGCAGAGGGCGAGCATTGGAGCCGGTTTGATATTTGGTGGTGTGGTTTTAGTTAAACTAGGATCAGTTTCTGACTCTAACTCAGTCTCACTTAAGTAACTTCATTCTCTGAAAGCTAATTGCATATTTTTCAGACATTTCTCTCCAGAAGTAATAACACAGGACATTGGTATGCAGAAAGGCCAATGCTTATACTTATTCCTGTAGTAAAACAAGGCTATCCTCAAGCTGGTGGAAAGGGGCCACACCTGCAAGAAGTGGCAGACAGGGCAGGTGGCCCTGAACAGACCAACAGAGCATTCCATCCCACATATGTCACGCTAGGTTTAAAATTGAAACATTGTGAGGGTCTCGTCCTCTTCTGCGGTGGCCAATGTCCAGTGAGGATCTCATCTGTTGGGTTGCTCCCAATCCCAGATCTGTGTGTTCCTGAATCCAGTTCCTGAACTTAGCTCCTCTGTGTCTTCTCCATAGTATTTGTAGTGACATAAAGTCATGAAGGAGTGGGGATGCGATCTCATATATTTGTATATATTTTATTACTTTCTAATTATTTTTATTATCTTTATTATTTCATTAAAGCAGTAGTTTTATTTTCCAACCTGCAAGTCTTTTTCCTCTCATTTTCCTTTCCCTGGGGGGTGGGGAGCGGGAAGGGATATGAGATCATAACTGCATGGTTTTAGCTACGAAATTAGGCGGATCCATCTCGCTGGAAGAAACCACGCTGCATGCTTTAATATCAAGTAGAGTGAAAATTAAAGGGTGTTCTCAAAGTTAAGCGTTGTGCACTGGTAAAGACAATAATAGACAACTACATTTGTGCTAGCAGTATGAACTAATACTTGTGAGAAAACTGCATGCATACTACAAAGTGTCTATTGGCATCTATTTAAGAGTACCTTTGTCAAGTACACTGTCAAGTGTGATATGTTGGTGTCAAGTCAGCAATTTGAGGTTTGCGGTGTGTTGTATGATATGGTATGTTCAAAATTTCATTGTTCACCTCACAATTTCATTGTTTAATTCTAGTCCAGCACATCAGTAAGGGAGTGAATTGGAAAGGGGAGACTCAGAATGTTACAGAAATCACACAGAAAGTATATTTGGCTTTGCTTCGTGTTCTGCTATTAAAATGTGCCTGGTGTTTGAGTTGTTAATCAAATGCAGATTACTCTGAGGAGTCTTTTCTCCTTGTCATCAAATGCATGGCTGTCCAGTAATTAGCTCTTTATTAAAAGCAAATACTCTGAAATTCAAAGGAAGTTGACAGAGCAAGAAGAACTCTCGTTCTACACAAATTATGAAATGCATAAGGAAGACTTTGTGCGCAGTTATATGGCTGATATTCGGAACAAGTTTAAAAATAGGTTCTTGTGGCAAATGGAAAGCTCTTCCAGATGTCTATAGAAATTTCTCTAGGCTGATCTTTTATCAGAAAGGAAAAAAAAAATTCTAGCTTTCAGAGTTCTTGTTTTTAAAGAAAGCTGCCAACCTGGGGGTGTGGGAAGAGGATAATATTGCCCATGTTGTGTCAGTCTCTTTGCTTTTTGTGATTTTTTTCCCCAGTTTCAGTGTGGTAAATTACTTCTCATGTTGCTTTTACTCTTGTTCTTGGTCACGTCACTGTCCAAAATTTCACAAAAGGTAGCTTGTTCTGCCACCTGAAAAATATGAACAGCAGAAGTAGGAGTATGTGGTGGAAGGTTGAAAAAATGCAAAATATATTTTGTCCAGTTCTTGCATCAGCTAGAATGGTTTTTGAGAAGTAAGAATTATTTCTTTGAGGGTTCTTGGCTTAGGGGAGAGAGAATGAGTGAGAATGAACTTCCTGCATTGGTGATTCATTTTCAAGTTTGAAACCTAGATGTTAAATGATGGCAGCTCTTTCTGTAATGTCGAGTAGCTGACACGATGTTCCTTTCAGTATACACTTGATCGTACACACTGCTAGTAGCTTATACAGGAAAAAAAAAACCTTCCCAGAACAGGAAATGCTGCCAGTGGTTCTGGAAATTCACATTAAGTGTGGGAGTTCCTTTGCCTATTAAAACTTTTTAAGTTTTTTATATCATATATTTCCCTTTCACAGGGTGTCTCTACAGGCTGTAGTGTTGACTCCTGAGTGTTAAATACTTCCAGTTTTCGTCATTGCTATTTATGGATTACATGATGTTTTATTATGAATCTTTTTTCTTCAACATCTGCTTTTGTAGCATGTTTGTAATCAGACTTTTTGCATAATTAGATTTGATGTAATCTGCAGGGTGGAAAAAATAATGTAGGTGTACCACAAGTGTTTCAGGGTTGTCCAGCCATAAGCGCAGGTAGCGGCACTGTGGTGGCGGTCAATGTGCTAGCTGTGCTAGTGCTTACCTTGGTGTGCTGGGCTCCATGCTTGTTCATTACCACACTGAAGTCTGTTATGGTTGTTTCTGTGCTATAATATGGTCCTGGTTCTGCCTGCAGTGTAGCCAAATCCTTAGGGTCTGCAGAATTATCCCTGGCAACTTTCGTTCATTGAGAATTAATTTCTGATTCCTCAGGGGCTGAATGTAAAGCATTTGGGGGTGGGAAAGGGTGAAGCAGGTTAATTACTGCAGCTTTAGTCTTGAGTCTGGGTTTTACTAGGCTGTGGCTTTGTTCAAAGCAGATCTGCTTCATCAAGATCATATGTAATTATCTCAGTAATTCTGAAGTAAAATTTACTGTTGATTATATTGTATTATGAGTACCTTGAGAGAGAAAAGACAATCGTATAATTTCATAATGAAAAGCATGTTCTTTGCATCATGCTTTGGTCAATTTTGTGTTTGCAGGTACTTGAGCTCTCATTACACACAATACGGTTTACGATGCCTAGCATTGTGTTGCATGCTTGTACACAGTAGAAAGGATAGTCCTTCCTTCAGAGACTGTGCAGTGTGGTTGATAGAGCTTTTAGTATCATTCTAATTGTTTGTGTAATATATATTTTAAAATATTGCTCCATATTATTCCGTTTGTCATAACCATTTTGACTTGTGTTGATATGTGGGCTGTTTGTTCAGCTCTCTTACTTTTTGCTTCTAACAGATGGGCAATAAATGGGCATACCAGAGTGTGGAAGTTGCCATTGAGAACAAATTATGGTTACTTGATGTAATGATTCTTTTTGTCTTTGTACCATCTGATGAAATACATGTGCAAGTCTTATTCAAGCTGGTTGAAATCGGAAATGTTTTTGAGTTCACTACAGTCTTTGTCATTTTATACATAATGAAATACAAGTTTAACTGAATTTTACTTAGCATAATAATATAAAGAGTTTTACGTAATGATATGTCTGTCATTTTTTTCTTGCAATAGCTTTAAGTCTTTTTCTTTGATGGTGAAAGAATCCTAAATTTCACTTAGTCTCTTAAATCATTATTAGTATCATTATTGACAATGATCATTCATTAAAATGTTGTATTCTGCATTTTTTTATTATCTCTGTCTGCCCATCAGTGTTTCTCTGATTCATTCAGTAAGGATTAGTTATCACTTGCATGTTATCACTCTAATTTACCGGTGTATTTTAACTTATGAGGCAACTTTTTTTCTCTTAGAATTTCCTGGAAGCCTGTGTTCTGCAGAAAGCAAAGCTGGTTTTTCATTAGTGTTCAATATATTGCTGTGGCTTTATATCCTTTATTAAAATAATACTGTGTATGTTTACCATGATTTATAAATATTTGCAATGAGATTGGCAAATCTGGGTAGATCTACCTCACATCACGGTGAGGGATTTATTATTGTTCTCTAAAAGGTGGCATCAAATACAGGCCACAATAAATTCATCTCCCTGAAATCGGTAGGTCTTTGAGGGATGAGTTTGTCTTTCCCTTTCTGTTAGTACTCTGGCAGGATTAAACGTCTAGGCCTGGCACTGTGATCTTTGCTTGAAAGCTGGACTGGTGCTTCCCGATGCTGATCTGTACTTTTACTGTTTGTAAACTCAAGTATTCCTGACAGGCAGATGGTAGTGGAACTGTGCTTTGAAAGCCTTTGGGAAACTTCATAGGACAGGCAGCGTTTTGCCTGCCTGCTTTGTGGACTGAATAAGGGCGCAGAAACTTTGGGCAGACATAGCTTTCAGTTTGATTTTAAGTTCCACTCTAAACATGCAGATGTAGTTTAAGGTCCTGGGTTGTAACCTAGAAAACCTCGTAAAGCTTAACAGTGGATCACCTTAGACATTGACTGTCTTCTTTTGTGCTGTCAGACTGATGTAAGTGACCAAAGTAAAACCAGGTGATTCTGCAGGCAGCCCTCTGATGCCAGCAGCTGGGTCACAGAATCACTAGGTTGGAAAAGACCTCCTGGATCATTGAGTCCAACCATTCCTATCTGTCACTAAACCATGCCCCTGAGTATCTCATCCACCCGTCTTTTAAATATCTCCAGGGATGGTGACTCCACCACCTCCCTGGGCAGCCTGTTCCAGTGCCCAGTGACCCTTTCTGTGAAAATTTTTTCCGATGTCTGGCCTGAACCTCACCTGGTGGAACTTGAGGCCATTCCCTCTTGTCCTGTCCCCTGACACTTGGGAGGAGAGGCCAGCTCCCTCCTCTCCACAACCTCCTTTCAGGTAGTTGTAAAGATATATAAGGTCTCCCTTCAGCCTCCTCCAGGCTAAACAACCCCAGCTTTCTCAGCCGCTCCTCAGAAGACTTGTTTTCCAGACCCTTCACCAACTTCATTGCTCTTCTCTGGACACGCTCCAGAGCCTCAACATCCTTCGTGTAGTGAGGGGCCCAGAACTGAACACAGGATTCGAGGTGCAGTCTCACCAGTGCTGAGTACAGAGGGAGAATAACCTCCCTGGACCTGCTGGTCACGCCATTTCTGATACAGGCCAAGATGCCATTGGCCTTCTTGGCCACCTGGGCACACTGCTGGCTCATGTTCAGTCAGCTGTCAACCAACACCACCAGGTCCTTCTCCAGGCAGCTTTCTAGCCTCTCTTCCCCCAGTCTGTAGCACTGCATAGGGTTGTTGTGCCCCAAGTGCAGGACCCGGCATTTGGCCTTGTTAAAACTCATGCCGTTGGTCTCAGCCCAGCAGTCCAGCCTGTTCAGATCTCTTTGAAAAGCCTTCCTACACCCCAGCAAATCGACACTTCCTTCCAGCTTAGTGTCATCCGCAAACTTGGGGTGCATTCAATCATCTAAGATATTCTAGTTGTGGGACTTTCTCTTGTATTCTCAAGGAATACCAAGATTGGAGCCCTGTGTAAAATACTTCTTTCTGACTAGGGGGTTACTGTTGAACTACTCATTGACTGGGAATTTATGGATTTTGTTTGTGTGACTATTTAGATTTTTATGCTCTGCCCTAATTTTACTTGAGTTTAGTGTTAACTAAATAGTGTTACTGACTTGGCTTTAGTGTTAGAAGAAGGCTTGTTGTTTTTTTGTCAAACTACTGAGGAGACAATATCTAAAACTGCTGTTCACCCATATCTAACAAGGGTGTGTCTTGTCTATATCTGATGCTTAGCGTAACCATTTATTTTAATATTTTGCAGATGGGAGGAAACCTCTGCCATTAACAAAATATCTTGGATAACCATGGAAATGGGACTTGCCCACTAATGGGCAAGTGGATCTGGAATAGTACCCCAGTATTTACGGAGATTCCAAATTGTACTGCACAAATAATAATGAGACCACTTTGCAACATCTCTGTACGTTTCCATATGAACTGAATGGAGGTTTTGCATTTGAAAGGTAGAATATTAACCTGGTAGAATACAAACTGCTAGTTAGGTTTTCTCTGCAATCTAGACTTGCTTTTGGCACTGGATACATGAGAACAAACTTCCCACTTTGCTCCTCTGTAGTTATATTGCCAGCCTCTTCTGGTCTGATGTGAAGGCTGGTGAGATTACAAGACTAGACAACGTTTTATTGTAGACTGAAGATCAAAGTATGCCAGCAATTGCTTCCTTCTCTGATAATACTGTGGTACTGCTCTTCCTGCTGTCCATCAGAGGCATGGAGACTGCTGAGAGCTAACAACCGTTAAATAAGGACTGATTATTTCTTTTGAAAAGTTCAGCGTTTAGCTTAAGAGGTGATCTGGACATAGGGAATTTAGGACACAGAACAAGGAAACTTATAGAAATATGTGCCGTATATAATGCTTAATTGTCTAGTAGAATGTGGAATTTACAAGAACCGTTATAAATGTGTTCTTGTCATCACATTGAAATTAATTATTCAGTGCTTTAAAAAACCAGCATAATAGGAAGCAAGTGTTTTGTTATTAATTAGGAATCAGAAATGACATTTTTTAGTGAATCTTTTGGGAAAAAAAGCCTGCAATTCTAAGGCAGCCACCATTGTGAGGTTGAGTTAATATCCAGGTGTATGGGTAAGCCAATAGCAGTAGAAATGTTAGAAATGAGAAACTGTTCACCACTTGTACAACCTCTGTCTCTTCCTGGTAACTTTGTGATCCTAATTCTTTATGCCCTTTCTTGTTAGGTATTTTAAAACAAAGTATTATATTTAATTTTTAATTTAACTTTGTGGTCCTAATTCTTTATCCCCTTTCTTGTTAGGTGTTTTAAAACAAAGTATTATATTTAATTTTTGAATTTGTGATTTGAGTTCAGAGGGGTTTTCCCACCCCTCAACTACGAGTGAGGAGAGGAGAAACAAAAAACCTTTTGGTGTCCAATTGGATAGGAATTACGTTCCTTGGTTTTTTGTATTTGCTTGTTTATTTAGGAGAAGAAAAATCATATTGCACACTCAAGAAAAGCAAAAAATGCTGTGTTTATTAAACCAGCTTTCAGCTTGCTGTGTTTCTGGTAGTAAGACCTGGGAATGTTCACCTTTTCTAGCACTGGTGTCTATATTTCAAAATCAGTTCTAAATAGGATCAAATCCTGATATGCTTTGAAAATTCACTGATCTAAAACTTCTCAGGTTTCAGTGGCTTTCAGTGATAATGTTGTTTCAGGCCTCAGTTCCTTTACTCTGCACTTAACCTCCTACTGGTATTCGTAGGTTGGAAGCACTGGGGACTTTGTCCTTCATGATTATCTCAAAACCCATCAAGTTTACTTTAGGTCTCAAAAGAGTTTCTGCCGAACATCTTTCACAGAAACAATAAATAGTCCCCTACGGTTCCTTTCATCCTCTCTCCTTCCGTCCCCATATTACTTAGGGCAAAAGGGGTTGTGAATTTTAAAGTGTTATCTGTTTGTGTATCATCTGTTTGCATTATGTGTGCGTATAGTAATCCATCCCATTGAATCTGTGTTAAAGTGCCTTATTTCATATTGTCTATGTTATGCGTTCAAAAAAACCCACTTTCAGTCCTTTTTTTCCTCTCCTGTAATGAGAGAGACTTAAAAATCACCAAGAACAGTAGACATGCATTTTGTAATTATTTGCTTTCTAGCTTTTGAAAGCTGACATTTTTGGCGTTTCTTCCTCATTTTGATGAGGAAATTAGATATTTTTTCTTTAACACCAATATGTTCATGTAGTTGTGTAGCTGCTACTTCAGAAGATGGGATTTTAAGGCAGCTAAGTGTTATGTTGTACAGTAAAATTCCAGATACTGGCAGTAATACTTGAGTTACTATGGGATGTAACCATGAAGTACTTAAAACTAAGCTGGAATATGTAACTACTTAACTCTTACATATTATTTTTTTGCAATGTACTGGTAAAAATTTTGAATGAGATGATACTTGAGGGAGGAGAAAGAAGTATGCAAGAAACAACAGTTCTTGCTTAAGTTTATAAAATGTGGCAATAGATAGGTGTGTCAGTCTTCATGGGAGATGTGTGGACGGGTTGCTGAGATGCACTTGATTCGAGGTGCACGTTTTCACTAAGGTCTGTGTTGCTGCTGTGGCCCAACAGCACAGTACAGGGATGACAGATGTCAGATTCTCTGAAATTCTACTGAAATGCCCCCAGAGGGATTTGATCCTTGGTATCATTGAGAAGTACTGGTGACGCAATCCTTGTTTGCGGCATCTAGTTAGCTTCTCAGATTTCGGTGTGTTGTTCTTGGGAACACAGGACAGGGAGGACTTTGTGGGCAACTGGTTGCAGCTGCTTCCAACTAAGGCAAATGACATTACCTGATTAAAATGCACCTAAAAGCAGAGCTTTGTGTCCTTCCCCACTCTACCAACATCACAAAGATGTTCACGAATGTGAAAGCTCTGAAGTTTAGAAAGAAACTTTTACCTCCCATAATAAATTTATTCATATTAAATCTGCATGCACTTGTTCTTTGTCCTCTACTGACTCTAGAGCAAAGAATTCTTCACAGGCTTTACTTTAGTTTTACCACTTATCTTTACATTCTCTGTTGTGGCCAGAAGATGGCACTTATGTACGCACTAAGAAAGGGTAAACAAAGCCAATAGAATTTATCCTCCGCTTAAATTGTTTTGAATGGCAGTACATATCTTGGGCAAATAATAACTCCCAGGATAAAAGATCGCTTTGATCTTGTAGCACATGAGGGGCACAGATTCGAGAACAAAGTCCTGGAACTCGTTACTCCACATAGAAACCCTTTATTTCCTTATTCAGTAATAAGGATCTGATATGCCCCTGAATTCGGAAGGCAACTATCAAACAAAAATCTTTGTATGTTGTTGCTTTTTGTATGAGGATAATAATATAAGAACAATTTTCAGCACTTTTTTCAATTCCAGATGAGATTTTGTGTTGCACATTAAGCCCTTGTCTGAAGTTTTCCCCCGGAACAGATTTATTGCCTAGTTTTTTTATATTTCTGCTTGCCCTTCCTCCCCAAATTGTTGTATTTTTATTCTTCATGGAGACTGAATTGTGCTGTTCTCCAGTATAACTAACTTCACATACCAACTTGTGATAAGCCATCCCAACATGAACCCTTTCATCCCTGTAGAACTTTGTCAGACATAAGGGATATTGCTCTAAACTAGTCTTGTTAAAACAATATAGCTGTTCTGTGTAGCCACCTTTAAAGGAATGGAGCACTGGACTTGCACATAAAAGCTTGCAGGGGGAGGATATAGAGAGGCTGCAGTTCCCCCAGGCAGTTTCTCAAGGCTGTCAGCGTATTTTTGTGCAGATGATGGAGCGAAATTAGAGCAGAAACTAGAGTGGTTTGTCTGGCTTGTTGTGCACGGGGTAGTGCTGCCTAAAATCCCTGAACTCACGCCTGTGGTGGTCTCGCAGAGTCAGGATCAAACCTCTATAGCTCTGCTCTTCGAATAAACCTTTTATCAGGATCTGTCAGGCATTTGATGAACCTCAGCTCATCACACCACCAGCCACAGTTACTGACCCTTCCTGACCTCCTGTCCCTTTCACGTGCCTTGCCCACAGCCTGCTTCCCACTACCATTTTTTTAATTACTGATTTGTTGTTGGGATTTACTTCCAGACCTTTTGCTTTCTATAATAGCGGTAAGCATTATAGTGGAGAGCTCCAGCCTGCATCCGAAGTTCCCCAGCCTGTGAGTCCTGTTTCAGTCAGAAAGCTAACTGTGAGAACAACTTGAAAACATTTCATTTGTGTTTTCATCAGATGTCTCTTGGTAAGAAAATCATCATATGTATACACATGCACGTGCATACTGCACCACAGCCACTAACAATCAGATTACTTTCTACATTGCATGCAGAAGGATTCTTGCAAAGAGGATTGTTCATCCCCTGGCTTTGCTGGTGGTTTGTGGTTTTTTGGTGATTCAAGACCAAATTAAGTAAAATCAAACCCCAGCCCAAGCTTTGAAGATCTGCATTCAAGCGCTAAGCCCTTAAGCAATCCAAAGAGCTCCTGAACCTTGTGAAGTCTGAAGACTGCATTCAGCAGTTGGGGACAGGAAAGCAGTTGGAAAATACCTCTGGTGTCAATTGTATTCCAACATCAAATACTTGACCACTGGCAGGAGATTAAAGACTATAAACTGTGAAAGGAAGAAGGACTGCAAGGAGCTCTAGGGGTGGGCTGTCTGGCTGCATCCAAACCAGCCATGGGGAGGCTGTGGTAGAAGTGCTGGATTCCTGGCTCGCCAATGGTCCAGAACGGAGTCTTGGCTGGAATGAGGCACAGTTGTTATCCAGACTGCATGCTTTCATTTATTTTTTTTGTGTGGAAACCAAGTCTCAGTAGTTCTTTGACTGGATGGCTGTAGGTGCTTGGCAGTGAGATGTAAACCTGCTTGCTGCTTTGCACTGTCTGACTGCACAGGTCATAGGCTTCAAGCAGCTCTTGGCAGTGTGAGTGTACCTGCTGCTAAATGCATATGTAATACTGTGCCTTCTTTGACAATGAGCTATTAGCTCTGTTAAATGCTTCATTTGCAAAATTCACTGGTTTTCTTTTTTGGCAAAGTAGAGATACAGTCATTTCAAATATAAATAATTAGCAAAACATACCCTGCTGAAATAAATGGTACTCTGCATATGTGAATCTTGCCCTACATAAAGAGAGAAAACAAGTTGTATGATGGATACATTGTTTCATGTGCTACTCTAAAACCATTGAGTACTAGGAAGAGAGGAGTGTTGTAAGAGCCTGAGTTGCATATAACTGAGATCTGGACATGAGGTACTGTAGGAGCTGGGAGACCTGGATTCTTTTTGTAGCCGTCCTGCGGCAACCTTGTGTTGCTGCACAGCTCCTTGGCCACAGCATCCCTTCTGTAAGATGTGAGTGATGGTGCCTTTCAGGAGAAGTTGATGTTCTCTTTGATGTCCCCAGTAGTTTCGCATTTACAAATCAAGCAAAGGACATGAAACATCAATGCATATCAGTTTGTATTTGACTTTGCTTAACATTTTGTGAGTTATGTTTACATTTCATTGGGTGGAGAAAAACAGCTTCTGAACTCATTAACTGATGTTAAGAGTATCAAAACAGCAGTGTACTCCGAAGGTGAAATTTTCAGTTAATTATATAGCTTCCTACAAAACGTGTAGGTGGTTTTAACTTAAACACAAAAAAATTCCATTGCGCATATGTGAAGTTGGCACTTGCTCATGCAGGGGGTTCGTCAATCAGGTGTGCAGATGGAAGCCCTGTGCTTTTCTGCAGAAAATAGGTAAACTGTTTGGTGTCAGCATAAATTCCTTCCAGTGTGTCACATAGCACACCTAGGTGTCCCGTTAGTGTCTGAGGGGGAAATTTAACCTACATACTTTGCTGAGGCGATCAGAAGGTTCTAGTTAGGAAGGTGGTTTGTTGGTCACTGAAGCTCCTAGTATAATTGAAAAGCGCTCTTGAAATCCTACTATGAATGTAGGGTGACTCTTGGCTACTTTGTGAAGGTACTACAGGGATCCATCCAGGTCTAAGTGGTAGCACATTAAGCTCTCAAACATGATCATGACTGCAAGGTGCCAGAAACTCTGGAGGATGCCCTTCAGCTGTTCTTGCTGTTCACAGGGATGGCAAAGTTTACTTTTGAGGGCAGTGTCAAAGCTCTTCTCAAAAAGAAGCAGAGACTTAGAAAATCAAAAACATTTTCCAAAGCCGTGAAAGCACTCAGAAGACTGTCCCCCACAGAAGTCCACAGGAACTAGGTGGCCACATAACGTCTAGTGTCTGTTCCTAGGGTCTGCATGCAGAGAGGCAAGACAGGGCATCCAGGGAAGAGACCCTTGTTAGATGTCCCAGTGCCACCCACCTGCTAATATCACCTGCAACTCCATAAACAGTGTGGAAGTGGGAGAGCGGTTGTAGAGTCCCTCCACTGCCCTCCTAGAATGATAGAAATATTTATAGAATCATAGATTCCTTAGGGTTGGAAGGGACCTTAAAGATCACCTAGTTCCAACCCCCCTGCCATGGGCAGGGATACCCCACCAGATCAGGCTGCCCAAGGCCCCATCCAACTTGGCCTTGAACACCTCCAGGGATGGGGCAGCCACAACTTCCCTTGGCAACCTGTTCCAGTGAAATGTTGGAAAAGACCTTTAGGATCATCAACCATAAACCTAACACAGTCAAATCCACCACTAAACCATGTCCCTACGTGCCACTTCTACATACCTTTTAAATGCCTCCAGGAGTGGTGACTCAACCACTTCCCTGGGCAGCCTGTTCCAACGATTGACAACCCTTTCAGTGAATAAATTTTTCATAATACCCAGTCTGAAACCTCCCCTGGTGCAGCTTGAGGCCATTTCCTCACATCCTGTCACTTGTTGTTTGGGAGAAGAAACCAACACCCACCTCACTACACCCTCCTTTCAGGCAGTTGTAGGGGGCAATAAAGTCTCCCCTCATCCTCCTTTTCTCCAGGCTAAACAACCCCAGGTCCCTCAGCTGCTTCTTGTAACACTTGTTTTCCAGCCCCTTTGCCAACTCTGTTCCCCTCTCTGGATGCGCTCCAGCACCTCAATGTCCTTCTTGTACTGAGGGGCCCAACACTGAACACAGGATTCAAAGTGCAACCTCACCAGTGCCAAGCACAGGTGCACAATCACTTCCCTGGTCCTTCTGGCCACACTTCTTCTGATCCAAGCTGGAATGCCACCGGCCTTCTTGGCCACCTGGGCACACTGTGGGCTCATATTCAGCTGGTGCCAGACCAATACTCCCAGGTCCTTTTCCACTGGACGGCTTTTCAGCTGCTCTTCTCCACATCTGTAGTGTTGCATGGGGTCGTTGTGGCCCAAGTGTAGGATGTAGCACTTGACGTTGTTGAATCTCATAGAGTTTACCTGGTCCCACTGATCCAGCCTGCCCAGATCCCTCTGTAGAGCCTTCCTTCCCTCTAGCAGATCAACACTCCCACCTAACTTGGTGTTATCTACAAACTTACTGAGGATGCATTTGATCCCCTCATCCAGATCAAAGATAATGATACTAAACAGAACTGGCTCCGATACTGAGCCCTGGGGAACACCGCTTCTGACTCCTGGCTGGGTGCAACCCAACTTGCCATACAGTTACAATTGCATGCGGTATTCAGTGCCAAACCTCCCCACATCTCATGGGAGCAAAAGTCATTTGAGTTTTTCAGGATTTTCATTTTTAATTTCATGATTAAAAGAGCAATGTTTCTCTGTTATCCTGTTCTGCTGACTCATTATCTGTTTCTACTCTCTTGCCGTCTGAGAGGTTGCCGTGGCTCTCTGCTCTGGCAATATTTGGGTTTCTGCACTTGCTGAGCTGTTGCTATGCGACCAACGGCCACAGCAATTTGCATGACCTTTTCTTCGGGTGATATTAATATGCAGGAAATTAGTGCCAGCTGTAGTTGGTGATGTGACTCTTTGCAACCAGCCTTCTGCTTGCCCGTCTCCTGCCTCTGATGTTGCTTGAATGAGTTACTGTATGTTGTCTGGTATTGGGTAATGTGTAAGAAGTGAATATTGACAAATTCATAGAATCATAGTATAGTTTGGCTTGGAAACGACCTTAAAGATCATTCAGTTCCAAGCCCCCTGCCATGGGCAGGGACACCTCCCACCAGACCAGGCTGCTCAAGGCCCCATCCAACCTGGCCTTGAACACTCCAGGGATGGGGCATCCACATGAAAACAGGACGTAACTGCCATAAGCTTGTCCTCACTTGCTGAAAACATGAAAATGTTCAAGGACAGAAAATAACAGCACGGACAAAGATTTGTGTGATGAGCCCTTATATGCAACCACAAGTTAGAAGGCCACATAAAAAAAAAATCCTTGGGACAGTGTATGGGCAAGTCAAACACTTGTGAAGTCTAATTGTGATTTTATGGTGTGTAAGGAAACCTTTCTGGTTAAAGGATAAACTCTCTGGCTCTCCTTTTGGTGGTAGCACAGTCGCCAGTGTGGATTTTCAGAAGCAGAAGTAGCACTTAGGCAGCTGATGCCTATTGTCAATGGCAACTTTGTACCTGATGGCTGTATCTGCCTTTGAAATGTCTCTTTTATAGCACAGAGACTTCTTGTTTGCTTTTCCTGTTTTTAGTTTGCATTTCACCCCCCTCCCCCCAAATCATAATAGTGTTGTTGGAAAGCAGTGGTTGTCACTGTAGTGACAGGCACCCCTGGGTACCCCATGGGCCAGCTACCTTCCCTCCCCAGCATCTCCTTGAACAAAGCATTTTGGCTGGCATTTCCAAGTGGTCTCTGGCTTGTGGCATCATTTTTCAGGCCATTCTCAGTATCATTTATACTTCTAGAGGTACCATTTGTACTCTGTAATAAAACCAAGGGGTTTTGGTAAGGAGCATTCTTAATGTATTAACTGAAACGAATTATTTATTTGAGATCAGTGTGCTGTTTCCTGTTGACATACCATGGAAGCAGGTATATAAGTAGAGCATGATATGTTAAACAGATTACACTAAAGTTAAAACGGAATAAATGGATAACTGTCTTTTAATTTTAATATTTTTGCAAGGTCTCTAATGATAAGTTAGCTTCACCCACGGTGCCTTCATTAGCGTGATCCTTGTCCTGCACCTATGTATGCATGCATTTAGTTTTCCTAATGTTTACATGCCAGGGAAATTTTGTGTGATAAGAAACCTACATTGTGAAGACACTTTTCAATATATTCATTACTTTATTCTGTTTTCTTGCATTTAATCTATATCCACAAATATGAGACATGTTGTAAATAAGTAGGTTTATAGTGGATTCTAGGAAAAATATCTTGTCACAAACATACAGGCATAGTTGGAAACATTAGTGATGAATACGTGTCATTTTAGATAAGTTTTTTATTTAGTATTTTACTCAGATGTAATGACTGAGACATACTTCAGAAGCAGTTATTTCTGATATGTTGGAAAGATTCTTATAACTGTCCTATATTTTTGATATTCCACTCTTTGGAAAACAGCCAACTGCAAACAAGCTACATTTAGTATGGACCATGAAGATGTGTATATTATGCTTCGAATGACCCTGAAGTTTGTTAACATTTTATATAGAATACTGAGAAAATGAAGCTCACATAAGGATGGGTTTTTTTTACACATTTTTGTGTTTTGGGCAAACTAGGCTTTAATTTGGTCACAGGATGACATCTACATATGTCATTATTGATTAACTGATTGGATAAAACCTTGGCTATTGAGAGTCCATTAAACTCCTCAAGTATACATACATACATACATATATACATATACACACACATACACGCACTGACTTATATATAAAAATCATCCTATTACATCTCTAGGGTTACTTCTAAAAATAAACTTGTGTAAGAATGGACTAGTTTTAAAATTATGCTTTAAATCATAGAGTCATGGAATGGTTTGTGTTGGAAGGATCTTAAAGATCATCTAGTTCCAACGCCCCTGCCATAGGCAGGGACACCTCCCACCAGATCAGGCTGCCCAAAGCCCCATCCAACCTGGCCTTGAACACCTCCAAGGATGGGGCAGCCACAACTTCCCTTGGCAACCAGTTCCAATGCCTCAACACTCTCATCGTGAAGAACTTCTTCCTAATGTCTAACCTATGTCTTCCCCCCTCCAATTCCAACTCAAGTAAATATATTTATGTACGACTTTGCTCCTCCTAAAACTACTTTTTCTCTTTGTTTCAAGATAAAGACCTGGGGTTTTATCTGCCTTATTTCTTATCCTATATTATTGCAATTTAGGGGACAGAATAAAGGATCACTTATAACTGTAAGTGATTCAGAATGCTGCAGTGCACTTAATAACAAAGTACTTCATTGTAATCTTGCTACATAATCTTTATTGTCAGTCAGCTGATTGGTTTTTCATACCCACTTTGACTGTCTGGCACAGTAAAATACTTCACTATTTGTGTGAAGCGCTTGCCAGGATTATCGGCATCAGAAGCAAACTGATGATGAGAAGCATGACTGGACACGTATCACACTCACTGTTCCATTTTTGGTCCTCCAGAAGCCAGCAAGCAGCTGCCAGGGTTAAGAATTTCACATAATAAAATGTGAGACGGGTAATGGTCTTCCTTGGAAAAACAGGATGTGTCTTATGTTACATGGAGCCATCTACACTTTTCTCTTTGTAAATCATTTACCTCTTTGGTGCCCACTCAGCTAGGAGTTTGCATGGTCTGGTGGCTTGTTTTGCAGAAGTCACTGCATCTAAGGATTTCTGAAACTTCAGTTACTTGACCAAGAGGGTGAGCAGCCAATTTGCCCCTTCTGATGCCATATGAACACTATACCGTTAAAGAGAAGAAGGGCACAAGGCCATCAGAGGTCAGATCCCTTATTTTCCATAAATGAGATAGATACCCCTAATTGAACGGTAGATGAAGCAATTAACCCATTGTCACTTTTCAAATATTTTATGCCAAATTCCACACACACTCAGGACCTCAGCACTTTTGTAATGAGTAAACCAAGATTTCTGTGTTTTGACTGTTCACCTAATCAACAGGTATTTAAATGTATCCCTGAATCGCAAACACAAATTTGTCCAATTTGTCCTCTCCCATTGTATTCCTTAATGACAAGCTTGTGACTAGTCTTCAATAATCTTCCACATGAAGTGAAGCTGGGTTTGTCAGGAGATAAAATGCGTTATAAGATAAATGGATATAGCTGGGAAAAAAACTCCAGACAAGCTAGTGACAGCTGATCAGTCAGTATCAGTTTATAGAATAGAAGAGGATGTCTCTCCCTATAAGTTATGCTTTCTTTCACCTTTCCACTCTCCCTGTTCCAACAACCTAACTTCCAGTTTTGATGGCAAAACTTTCTCTCTATTCTCCCTGGAGAACTGGATTCATTATAAGAGAATAATTCCAGTTTATGATTTGTAATGCCAGATGGGCTACTGTGATGCTGCAGTCCGCCTTCCTGTTTGACACACAGTATCAGGCTTCTTCCTGTTTGAAATACAATGTCTTTTAGAAAAACATCTGATTTTGATTTAAGCAATTCCAAAGAAGGAGACTCCTACAATGCCTCGCTGGGTTGCCGTGGTGGTTAATTACCCTCACTGTTAAAAATGTGTCCTATTTTATAGCTTGAATTTGTCTAGATTCAGCTCTCAAGCACTGGATCTCATTATAGCGTTGCCTGTGAACCTGTGCTCCTACAGAGACATACAGTCTATGAGCAATCACCTCCTCCCTTTGCTAGGCTTATAAGGAGCAAATTCTTCCACTATAAAATGTATTATTCAGGTCTTTCTTTCCTCTCATAGTTCTTTTCTTCAGTTTACTGACTTATCCTTGAATTGTGGAGAGCAGAACCAGGTGCAATTTTCTAGATGGAGTTACAGGACCGCAGAATACTCTGATCATTTAGCAGCTTTTTACTTTATTCCTTCTTGGTTTTCCCATGTGTGTGTATTGATGGGCCATGTTTTAAGATGTTATTTTTGACAGATAGAAATGCCCATCCGGTGCCTCAGTCACATTACTGTTTTGGCCATTTAAGTTAAGAGCAGACAGGGAGTAGCAGGGTCTGAAAGTGATACCAAAGCCAAACTTTTAATGAGTAGTTCCTCTTCCCTGCCAAATCTTCCACAGTACTTAGTGTTCATCAGCCAGGTGGATAAGTCAGTGCTGATTCAACGGAGAAAGTATGTGTTTACTATAGAAACAGGTGCAGAAATGAATAACCTGCTTGGTTTTGTAATAATCAACGTAACATCCTGATAACATTTGTCCACATCTTTGAGTGATACTGTAATCATGTAAATACAGAAACCCAGAACTGTTCTTTTAATCTGTATTTTTTTTCTCAATTTCTCTAGAAAGTCTACCACAAAAAAATGTAAAAGTGTTATTTGGACCCAGGGGGAACTGGTTTCTGGTTTTCCATTGGAGGACTTATGAGGATGTGTGGTTTGGACCCTCTCTGCAGAAAACTTGTAAATATTACTTTCGATGACCCAAAATGGATTTGGTCATTCCATCCATATTTAGGGTCTAATTTGTAAAACTTCCTCACTTGAACTAGTCTGGTTTTGTTAAACAGGAATATTCATTTGAGCATGGATTGCCTGTGTAAACAATTGTTTGAGAGATCGCATTTGCTTAGGGCTAGACTAAACAACGTATAGAACAGTAATCTAAAAAAGCCAGAAACCAGAAGAGAAAGACAAAATGAGCAAACTCTTATTTTCAAGCCAGCTTCAGGGTTTTTGAAGTCATGAGTAATGATTTTTAGATGCTTGGATTAGCATTATCGAATGAGGGCCCTCTTAGCTCTGACTTTGCAGGTGAGCTGGCTGAGGAATCAGATAGGAGTGCAAAACCCAGCCAGTGCAAAACTGATGGTGCTGGGAGGCTAGTTTTAGTCTGTAGTTTCAGGATGTTCAAGTGGAGACAAAACCAGAGCCAAAAAAATCTCCTCTCCAAAACAGTTATCTCGGTACACATGAGGTTCAGGAGTTCAGGACTGCAGCAGGGGTGCCCAGGATTATGAAGATGATTTGGACATCCCCTGTCTGATGGTGGAATTAGCTGCCCACCTTTGAGAGGTTTGAAAAGACACAGGTAGTGGTGGCACCAGATCTAAGGCATCTCAGGTACTTTATGCAGATCCCAGTGTGGTGGCAGGGGAGTGCTGCACAGTGCCAGCTGCTGAGCACCGTGTCCTGCTGAACCGCTGCAGGTACGGCTGCCAGGGAGGCTGCTGTTGAGGAAACTGCTCTTTTCTGCTCAGCTTGGTAGTCTGCCAGCCGCTTTCACAGTCTGGGCAACTTTCCTGCTGTTAACACTGGCCAAGTCCGATCCTCTCTCTGCCTGAGCATTTGACACAAATCCTCCCCTTGCATCACTGGGACCAGAGAGGTCGCAGCAGCAGCAAAAGTGGGAGCAAGAAATCCATCTCTGTACTAAGGACACCAGTGAGAGAAAGGGCAACAAAATCTTTTGGAAAATATTATTTCACCAAGTTGTTGTTTTTTTGGTTTTCTTTTGAGCAGCAAATTGGGGACATGGGCAAATGGTCCAAACAACTGGTAGTCTTAGAGCTCCTGCTGGTTTGTGCTCTTTTTCTGAATGAACCTTATAGGGGACTTGGACTCATTGCTAATACTTCTGAGACTGAAGAATAAGCAAGGAATTAAAAATAACCTGGCGAGAAACAGGGAAAACATCTCATTGAGCATGCAGTGAGCATCGTTCAGACAGGCTAGTTTTGGCCAAGTTTCCCTTGAGGGAGTTGGGGGTGGCTTCTGGAGGAGCTGCTGCTTTGCTGCCACGGCGTGGCAGTCACAGGCTCCCGAGCCACGAGCAGGGATTTGAGGGTGATGTTTATCTCTGCAGAAAGGGAACCGTGAAACATCGAGAGATATGGTTGTGGAATGAAAACACAGGTGGGATACAAATGAGCTTTGGAAGGAAGGCTTTGTACAGGGCATCACCAAGCTTTTGGAAGGAAAACCAAAACAATAGGGTTGACCAAATAAAAAATTAATTCATACCGCAGGAAACTTTCAAGGAATTCTTGAAATAATTGCACAAGAATATTGTGTATTAGCCACACTATTGAGAGACAGATTTCTTATGAAATACACAGTCCCTGCATGCTCTGTTTGTTTCCAGGCATTGGTTCCTGCATCAATTCCAATGACCACCAGTTTGGACCAGAGAGACAGCGTAGTTTGGACTGTGGCTGCTTGAGGAATTTCCTCTTCTCCTCCTTTAAGCGCTATCTTGACAGCTGAGACCAGCCAGAAAGTTTTTGCTGACACACCCTGAATTTGAACATCTGGAGAGTGTAAGCTCTGCTTTCTTTGTGAAACAAACTCAGCTCAGGAATTTACTTCTCCCAGTGGCCAAGCAGAGCCGATGTCCATTGACCTTCAGGGCACAATCTGTTTTCTCAAATTTTTGCCTGAGGGTCTGGCAGGGAGGCTCACGGTTAACATGTCCTGTGGGAATGTGTGCAGATGAACAGTGGCCAGCCTGGTATATATCTTTTTTTTTCAACAGCATATATGTGTCCAGACTTTTACAGAGAAATACAACAAAATCATGACACCTTACAGGCATTTTACAATAAATAAATGTACTGAAATAAAGAAAGCTCTCAGATTTTCGTAACACTGCTATGAAGGTTCTTCATGCTTGAGTGAGAAAGGGATTTGTCCCCAAAGGCCATCCATTCTTGATCCTACAAAGAGAGCATATCGCAAGTACCTCCATGACAACAGAGTGGCACATATTACATAGTCAGGATTAAACCAACACTGAATCAGTAAAAAGTAGAAGCCCACATGACAGAAAGTACTCATTAACACTAAAAGAATTTCAAGGCAGAAAAGAAACACATTTCTTTCCTCTGGTTCTTTTTTTTTTCCAGTTCAGTCCAGCTAGTCTTTCTTTTAAGCAGGCAGAGGAAAAAAACCTGCAAGCCTGGGATTGAGCTGAGATATCTGTTGATGGAAATATCTATGGACTAAATAGACAATAGTAAACAGGTACTAATCAACTCACAGAAGCTTCTGTCATAGATATAAAGCCTGGTGGGAATCAGAAGATGTCAAAAACCTGTTAGAAAGTACCTTAGATCACAAAGACACCATACTATGTTCCAACCAAAAAGCTCTGAGTCTGCATAATCATCTGTTTCCACTTGAAAGCGGATGTGTTCCTCCAAGTCACCCCTCCATTCATTGATGCTCAGCATGGCCGCCTGCTTCCTGTGCGGCAGCATCACATCCTTCCTTACGTTGTTTCTGCTTCCACTGCTCATCCTCTACACCTGCTTCAGTCTTTCTGTGTTTGCAGAGCTCTAGAAGCAAGGATGAAAAGCCACATCTTTGCCTCTTTACTTGCATGAACTGTCCTTTTAAAATGTGAAACCTATAAATAAAGAAACTGGGAATTTATCCCATACTTATTTTCATGTTTACTGAACAAGGTGTGCCCCTTTCTTTTTGCAAGTAAAGAATAGACTCATAGATTTTTATGCTAATTGTGAATGATAGAGATTTCAGAGACTGGGTCATATCTAGGTAAAACCACACAAACAGAATTCATAATTTAAATTGTAATTAATTTACTATTAAGCTAATATCCAGAAATGTTTCAGGACTACGCCAGGTCCTGAAAGTATTCGCCTTAAAAAATTGTGCACTTCATAACTAGGTTTCCCAGCTCTTAATTTTTGATGCCATTCTAATAGTTAGGAAAGTTGCATTCAGAAACCTGGCTGCAGCAAGTTAACCATGATCTGCAAACGAGATTTGCAATAATCATGCAGCAAGTCTCTCCATATACAAAGGAAGACACTTGGAAAATTAATATTTTCAGTTGCAAAACACCAAGATGAATTTTCATAGCTTAGCACAGGTCTGCATTCATTTCAAGATTTTTAATTGGATTAAATGTAGAAGGATTACCAAATTCTAATTAACATTAAATACACTAACAAGATTTGTATTTGTAGCAGTTTTACAATGGGATTTGTGAGCAACAGTCAGAATGATGGCTGGCTGAACTTTTTTGTTCTTTTTCCCTGCCATACTATGCAATCAGAAAGATGTATGATTCCTCTTATATTTTTTGTAGCTGAAGCATTCCACAAATCAACAGGCTACATTTCTAGTACATTATGAACCTATAGGAACCTCATTATTGACGGTGTGGAGAGGAGTTGTTACTCTGCACCTATTAAGAATAGGGGAAGCCTGAGCTAAAGCTGAGATGTGTGGAGCTGCTGTCCGTAATATCCAGGTACCTCAGGGTAAAGCCAGCCTGAGACCAACCATAACCCTTGTACCATAATGTAACAACTTGCACCCTTAGCAAGTTTGCAGACTACACTAAACTGGGAGGAAGTGTTGATTTGCTGGAGGGTAGGGAGGCTCTCCAAAGGGATCTGAACAGGCTGGACCTCTGGGCTGAGACCAACGGGATGAGGTTTAACAAGGCCAAATGACAGGTCCTGCACTTGGGGCACAACAACCCTATGCAGTACTACAGACTGGGGGAAGAGAGGCTTGAAAGCTGCACGGAGGAGAAGGATCTGGGTGTGTTGATTGACAGCCGACTGGACATGAGCCAGCAGTGTGCCCAGGTGGCCAAGAAGGCCAATAGTGTGTTTGGTTGTATCAGAAACAGTGTGACCAGCAGGTCCAGAGGGATGATTCTGCCCCTCTACTCGGCACTGGTGAGACTGCGCCTCGAATACTGTGTTCAGTTCTGGGCCCCTCATTCCAAGAAAGATGTTGAGGCTCTGGAGCGTGTCCAGAGAAGAGCAACCAAGCTGCAGAAGGGTCTGGAGAACAAGTCTTACAAGGAGCGGCTCAGGGAACTGGGCTTGTTTAGTCTGGAGAAGAGAAGGCTGAAGGGAGACCTTATTGCTCTCTACAACTACCTGAAAGGAGGTTGTAGAGAAGTGGGTGCTGGCCTCTTCTCCCAAGTGACAGGGGGCAGGACAAGGGGGAATGGCCTCAAGGAGAGTGCAGGAGTTTTTACACACCTTAAAGGAAGGTGCACGAGTTGTCAAGTAGGAGCCAGAAGGTATGAAAGTTAGACCCCACACGTGTCTGTCTGGTAAGAGTAGACACCTTGCTGCTCTCATCCACGGAGGAAAGGCCTGCAGCAGGGCTAAAGCCGACCTAGCAATGACAGTGAGTGGTTTGACCCGACCACCTCAGATCCTACTCCTCAGTAGTTGTCCACCCATAGCCTATAGAGTAACTGCACTAGTTTTGTGATAATGAACACTTCTACCACTGTAAAACTCTGCTTTCCAGCAATTCATTCAGTCATCAAAAATTCCATCAGGCTTAAACAAAACATAAAAGTCTTAGTTCAGGTGTGAATTGCTGGTTTGTTCACATTGTAGCATAAATATAAACAAGGTGTTTGGAACATTTCTCGCAATAAAGCATTTAAATAGCTGACTTTCTTCAACTGAAAAAACAACAGTTACTAAAGAGGAAAACACAAAGCAGGTACAGGCTGATTGTGCGCAGCCTGCAGCAACAACGGGAAGCTACCAGTCTTGTATTATACTCTATGGTACTGGGATATTTCCTGACTTATTACCAAGAAAAGGCAGAAGAGTAAGGAAGTTCAACCTTACCGCTTGAGGGCATCTTGATTCTGAATTTCCATTGTGACAGGTTACTTGCTTGAATGTTGTCTGGCATGACATTGGCAGGATTGTTTGGACTAGCATCAGTCCCTACTCAAATGTAAAGCTTTATTTCAAATACACACTAGTCTTCATTTTCATTATGTATTTAAATCACACTTGGAGCACAATAACAGTGTGCCAGCATGACACCATGGAGTGACCCAAGAAGTCTACTGAAGGGACTTTGTCAGTATTCTTAATTACCTCACACCTTTTCTGCATGATACTATTCCAGACATTCATAAAAGTCTGATTTCCTTTTCGTTTACATTTCGTCCATACTAATACATAAAGGTTTTTGAAAATACAAAGTATTTCATACAGGCATAATTTATACAATACTCTTGTGTTCTATCCCACGTAAATAAAACTTAAATTCAAGGTCTGAAATTTTATGACACTGCGCACTGCAAGGAGGATTTCACAGCAGTTTAATTTAAATTAAAAAATTGAACTTAATTAATGAAATGTGAAAAAGAATAACAACTTCAACAGAGTACCCCCCTGCTATTTATTTTCATATTAAATTCAATTTGGTTTATGATACCTCTAAGTCATCACACGCTCTCAGTTTATATGTTGGCTGCAGAGAACTATATCACAGAAGCTGCAAGGCAGAAAGCAAACTGGAGATTTTGGTGTGAGCACAGGAATAGCAGAGCTTTTGGTGCTTGGAGGGAAAGCGACAGATAACCCCATTGCCAACATATTTCTGTAAAAGTCAGCGAACAGTTTAATGCTTACTTAGGTACTTTGGCATACATATATATATTCAGAATACTTATGAGGACAAAATTTGTTCAATATTTCTCAAATACAAGTTTTAAGCTTATGAAAGCTTAACTGTCAAAGTCCCCTCCGTGCAGCCATTGAGAGGTGAAGCACATCTGTTCTCTATGACTACAAGACTATACGGATTTAGAACCACCTCAGTTACTGTCAGCTGGATGGAAGCTCCGGTACCCATATGTAGGCACATAAGCCATAACATTACCAGTTGATACTGTATGTCACTGTCATACTGAAAGGGTTGTCATCTTCACTGCTATCCATGTTGCACTATAGTGGAGAAAGGGTACATCATCTGTTATTGTGGAAGTGCCAGTAGACTAAGTTTCTTGTCAGTCAGAACTCAGGCAAGGATTTAAACAGTGTAAAAACCCGTGTCTTATAAATCCCTTAAAAACAAATACAAATACATTCTGACTTCAGATGAGACAATAAAGCCAACTGGTTTCAATTAATATTGCTGTAATATCTGAAACTCAGCTATTACAAAATGAGACAGCTGTCATGAAAAAAAAACAAACTGCAAAAAAAAAATCAGTTATTTTAAAGCAGAACAAAATGAAGCAGAAATTGTAAGCATTAGCAGGATCATTTTTCTCAGTGCTAAGCCACGGTTTCTCCTACAGCCTGACTGAAGTCAGTAGTTAAACACTGACTTCAAAAGGCTTGTGATGTGGCGGGTGAATGATAAATAACCCTCTTTTAATTTTACCAGAGCAGAATTTACTCGCTGCTCTTGTGCAGCATACTTTCAAGCTTACCTGCTTCATTTCTTACCGTACCTTTGAAAATAGATGAGATTTCATCATTCCTTCACTCAAGGACCTCAGATCTTTTCAGAAGGATGAGTGAGAGCAAGTAACGTGAATCATATACACAGGTGAGGCATAAGGACAACTCAAGCGTACCAGGCAACAGCCCCATGCTTCCACAAGAAGTGCTTGGAAAGCTGCCACCACCAGCTGCACCAGAAGAGGCAACAGCACTATAAGGCAAAGCATTTTGCTGATGGGCTGTCAGGCTCACAAACCTTTCCTTTGTAATGCCACATTCTGCTGCTGGACCAGCGTTTTCCAGTTCTGCCTCCAGCAGCCACATCCTCCCTGGACATAGTACTGCAGCCTGGGGATTCAGCTGTGGTGTTTGACCTCTTGAAGGATTTAGCCCAGGAAGACCTTGACACTGGGAAGAGGGCCCAGGGACCTCAGTCTTCCTCATGGCTGTGAAATTCCCAGTCTGCAAGCTGATAATACATTTTACTACAATATTTTAAAATGCTGAGGATGGCAAAGGACAGTGCTGTCAGGTTAACTCTGAATTTCTTCACTTTCACAGGTTTAAATTGAGCTCTAAATTATTTTTAGTACTTGTTATTACAGCTTTTGCAACCCGAAGACAGACTACTGCCTTTAATTCATCAGTAATTTCAACAGTTAATCAGAAAATGTCATTACCTAGAAAGACTGCAGCTCAAAATAAAACACACTGGAGTTAAATTTAAATTAAAGCATGGACAGAAATGAATGCAGCCTTTGATCCCCCTTCCATCCAGACTGCACCCTGATGGGCACAGCTGGACAGGATAGAAATCGTGAGAAGGCAGCGGTCTCGCCTGTTTAAAAGGATACTGTCAAGTCATTAAGTCCTCAAGTTGAGTCAATTAATAAGATATATTCACTGGGTTCTTTCAGAGCTCTCCTAATATTTGCTGCAATGGCCATTTCTTGCCAGAGGCTGATTTTCAGGTGCTTGACTGAAAAATACCATTAACATCTGTTGAGTCATCACAGTGGCCCAAACCATATTTCTGTTAGCCAAGTGGGAGCTGTAAGCCTAAACAAAAGCACATACCTCTGCCTGTCTGAAAGCATATCATAGAATCATGGAATCATAGAATCATAGAATGGTTTGGGTTGGAAGGGACCTTAAAGACGATCTAGTTCCAGCCCCCCTGCCACGGGCAGGGACATCCCACTAGATCAGGCGAGCTAATATCCACTACGAGTTAATAGCCCTTTGCACAAGGGAAGGGTCTGGTTTATCTTGCAGTGTGTGAGGTTCCCCCACCCCCAGGTGGCACCAGAAGGGAAGCAAATGGAGGCACATGGTTTCACTTCTCCTATGCCAGTAAGGATTTACAGACGCTGATGTTCTTCCCTTTTTGGGCACCCATTATTACAGATGCCGAAGCTGGTGTGGGGTGGCTGACATCATCTCTATAGCCAGGGAGAGGAAGATGTGGACCCGTATGTGTTAAGCATCTCTTGCTGGTGGCACATATTGCCATTTCAACTATGAGCTAATCCGCTGCTGCTAACCAACATGCTCTTTACCTTACAGCTCTTCCTGCCCAAGGAAGACACTGTCACTGTTGAAACAGGGCAACGCCTTTCCTCTGCACTCCATCATCCATATTAGGATCAGCCAGAAGCTGCATCCAGGCATATCTTTCAGCATTTTCTTGAGCAGCCATGTTTCCTATTTCTTTGTTCCAGTTCTCTGCATAAGAGACACTTGGGAATTCTTGCATTGTCTGTCTGAAACGTGCATTTGGTCCATTACAAAACAGCTATCTAGCAAATATAGTTTCAAACCCTCTTAGCTTAGTCATATCTTTAAATAATATAGAATATAGCCTGGAAAACAATATATACTTTTTATTCTTCCGAAGTAACTGTCTGCAGTACAGATTTTTTTTTCCTCCCTCACCCCATACAACAATGTGGTTAAAGACCTCATACTAACTGGAGAAGCCTGCGGTGTAACCCCAGGCTCACCACTGAATGGTCTCACCTTGCCACTGGCCTGACCTATGTAAAGATTGGTTTGCCATCCCTGCAAACACACACGGATGCTCCTGGCACCTTCCCTCTTATGGCTTTGATTTAGCAAGCATCAATAGGATGATGATGTTTATAGGAATGGTTGGACTCGACGATCTAAGAGGTCTTTTCCAACCTAGTGATTCTATGATTCTATAAAGTCCACTCCTGAACCGTTTAGATTTGTTGGGAGACATATTTGTCAATCTTGGTTGATTCCAGAGGGTCAGAAAGGTCTTATAACAGAGATAATTTATCTGAGCACAACATCAATACAGCACAGTGTGGTGCAGGGGTAATGGTACTGCCTCATGGTGCATTTCCACTTAAGTTTCTCAGGTGGCCAGGTCAGTAAAGTTGTCTTAAACTTCATGGTACCTTTACAAAGCCTGGATCGACTCGCTAATCCTGTTTGTAGCAGAGCAGCGCAAACACGCTCCCATAGCTTTACTCTGTGGGGTACAGCAGGGGCAAGACCAGTGTTGCTGTTAAGGACGCATCATGTCAAAGTGCACCCCAGCTACACGGAGCACAAATTCACCACACAAGCCGTCATTTCAGGCACTGTGTCATGGTCCAGTGTCCCTATACCTTCCTATAGGGGACTGAACTGCTCCCAGGATAGTGGTAGATCAGAGAATGCGCAGACTTCTATTTCAGGTGGTTGTGTACCGTAATGTTTGTAAATGTATCCAGAGCATAGGAAGAGCATATATTTTAAAACATTATTTATTGGAGTTGGAGCTTTCCCTTCTCCCGTTTTTGCCTACTGGGACAGTGCTGGATTTCTGTTTGTTTGAAATTTCAACTGAAAAGATATATTTCATTGAGTGTGGTGGTGCAGATCCAGTTCCAGGGTTCTCAGCAATGGAACTGCTCCATATTTAGCCACAGGGAATACATTTTGGAGGGGTCAGTAAAAGTTTCAGGGAGCTGAATTCAGGTGGTAGGAGGTGGCCAGCCAAGCTCCAGAAATCCATAGTGTGAGTCTGCTTCCCCAGTTCTCTTTCTCAGTACTTTGCCTTGCAAGAAGGACCTCCATCCCGCACAGCTATCAGCCCCCACACAGCATGGGCACCCAGTCCCTCCATCTCCTCTTCCCAGCAGACTAGATGCTTTCTTATCCCCGCAAGGAAAGAGGAGATGTCTGGATAAGGACCACTCCTAAGTGCAGGAGGAGACCGGCATGACTCCTGACATGGTTTGGCCAAGAGGGCTGGTGGAGAGGGCTCCCACTCAGGCTGCTCCCTGACCAGCCCCAGCCACGGAGTCATCAGGACGTGGCAAGGCTCGGTGCCTCCAGCAGCAATACCTCTTCCAATGCAGGCAGCCCACAGCTCCTCGCCACCAGCCTCCCCGGGCAGCTGCCCACCTTTTGCCTAAAGCCAGAGCTGGGTATGTTTTAATCTGATTATCAGCTGCTTGGGAAGCCTTGACTGACGCAGGGGAGACTACTTATCCATCACAGCTGGCAAAATCACGATGTTGCTCAGCTCTGGCTTAAATTAGGAAGTTTTACCAAGCAGTGATGTCAAGGAAAAGTGGTATGGAAGGAGCACGTGGCTTATCAACACTTGCACCAGCCAAAATCCGATCAGGGATGCAGTTAGACTATCCCAGCACAAGAGACCAGAGAACTATAGTTCTCTCAGCGAAGTGATAGAAGTGGAGTCGCGACAAAAGCAAAGGCTTAATAAACAGTAGTGTGGTGTAAAATTGGTTTGACATTTTTAAGTAGTAAAAGAAGAGCTTACAAAGAGGTGGCAGCGTGTGCGGGAGAGCTGTGCTAGCCAGCCCTCTAGTGGGAAAAACAGCTTCACATGGGGGGGAGTGTGATTGCAGCAAAGCTCTAAGCTGGTTTTCATCAGGTACAACCGCATCTTTATGGGAGGTTTTGCTGACACAGTTTGCATCTGCCAGGATGCGCGTGATTTCATCCTTTCCAAGAGTTAACTAATGCGACTACACGGGCAAAACTTGCAAGAGTAGATGGAGCTTAAAGATAAATAGGAGTCCTTGACTACGTTCTTGCTAATACCATGGTAAAGAGAGGCTTGAAGTTAAAAATCCTCTGTGCTGCGAGGCATTGCTATGAATTAACTATTTGATTAGATCACCCAGCATCGCAATGAGTTAACTGTTTGATTAGATCGTCCGCAGCATGAGGTGAAGGTTGCTGGCATCACTGACTGTTGGAAACCCAAAGCAGAGTAGCTCAGCCGGCTGCTTCTCCTCTCCCATCCCTGCCCTCCTCTCCTTGTTCCTCCTGCTTGCCAAGGCAGCCTCCAGCTAGGTGGAAGGGGGCTGGGCAGCGAAAATGGCAAGAAACCCGTTTTCTTCTCCCTCTCCACGAGGCGCGGAAGATCGAGTAGGGAAAGGTCTATCCCCTGGATGCAACCTGCGGTGGCTTCGTGCCCTGCTCGCTTCCTCTGCTGGGTTTCACCTTTTGGGGGGAGGGACACAGATTTTGGGGCGGTATGTGTGTGCTCTGCCAGGGGACCCCGCGCTGCAAAAGAGGAGGAATGCAAGCCGGGAGAGGAAAGCAGAGAGGAATAAGATGGAGAAGAGGGGGATGAAGGAGGGGCGGTCACCATCGCGTCGCAGCAGCACGTTTCCCTGACACGGGGGGGGGTGGGGTGGGTAAGCAAGCCACGGGAAGGAAGGTGGGGGGAAAAAGGAGCACAAAAGATATTCCCGGGGAGCGATAAAACAACCACCACACACAGTCCCCGGTTCAATTCCAGAGAGGGATGCTCCGCTTCCCCCCACCCCCCCTCCCCCGGACTGGGATGCTGTAAGGAGGGGAGGAAAAGGAGGGGCCTGCCGGGTTTGAACATCCCCAGGCTGCCGGGTTTGGATCGCATCTGCTCCCGCCGCGTGCGAGCGGATTAAATTACCGCCCATTCAAACTGAAGGAGCCCTTTCCCTCCCCTCCTCCCGGCTCGGGGAGGGAGGGAGTCGGGGAGGCGCCCGGTCCAATGAGAGGGGCGGCGGGGCTGGGACACCGCGCCGCCCCATCCCCTGCCCGGGCCCCGGCAGCCCCGGCCCCACAGCGACTGCCCTGCCCGCACGGGGACCGCCCCGGCGCCGGGGGCTGAAGCTGGGGCAGCCCGAGCAGCGGCAGCAGCAGGGGCACAAGCAGCAGCGGTGCAGGAGGAGCAGGGGCAGCAGCAGCAGCAGCAAGTTCAGGAGGAGCAGAAGCGGCTTCAGGGGCAGAGGCAGCTCCAGGGGCAGGAGCATCAGGGGCAGCTCCAGGGGCAGGAGCAGCAGCATCAGGGGCAGCTCCAGGGGCAGGAGCAGCAGCATCAGGGGCAGCTCCAGGGGCGGCAGCAGCAGCATCAGGGGCAGCTCCAGGGGCAGGAGCAGGAGCAGCAGGGGCAGCTCCAGGGGCGGCAGCAGCAGCAGCAGCAGCAGGGGCAGCTCCAGGGGCAGGAGCAGCAGCATCAGGGGCAGCTCCAGGGGCAGGAGCAGGAGCAGCAGGGGCAGCTCCAGGGGCGGCAGCAGCAGCGGCGGCAGCAGGGGCAGCTCCAGGGGCAGCAGCAGCAGCAGCAGGGGCAGCTCCAGGGTGAGGAGCAGGAGCAGCAGGGGCAGGAGCAAGAGGAGCAGAAGCAGTAGCAGGGGCAAGAGCAGCAGGAGCTCGAGGGGCAGCAGAGTCAGCCTCGGTGCCGGCGATGCCGGCGGCAGCGGGTGACGGGCTGCCGGCGGACCCGTCGGTGCCGGGCGGCGGGGAGGCGCGGCGGGCGGCGGGCGCGGAGAGCAGCCTGTTGGCCGCCTGGCTGAGCGCGGCGGCGCCGCGGGAGCGGCTGCGGGACTTCCAGCACACCAAGAGGGTCGGCAACTACCTGATCGGCAGGAAGCTGGGGGAGGGCTCCTTCGCCAAGGTCCGAGAGGGGCTGCACGTGCTCACCGGAGAGAAGGTACCGGCGCCGCCGGGGACGGGGTTGGGGTTGCGCGATGGGGGTGCGGGTCCCTCCCCGAAACCGCGCTGCCCCTTCGCGTACTGAGCTTTCTGTGCCTGTGCCTTGGCTTTCCTCTTGAAATGCTTCGGTTCCGTGGATCAGTGGTTTTTGGTTTTATTTTATTTTTTTTCAATTCCTGTTTGTTTACTTGTTTTTTTTTTGGGGGGGAGTTAGAAATGTGTTTTTAATATTGATGATATCGAAAATGCCGGCAAATAGACTCTCTAAGACTCGTTTTGGAGTTTTAGACAGCGGCATCCTTTATCGTGGCTGGGCAACACAGGGGAGCGATCTCCATCCATCGTGTGTAGCCAGACAGGAGCTGGGACAGGATGGATTTCCCACTCACATGCACAGGGATCAGTTCTCCCAGAAATCTTATGTCTATTCCATTACTTTCCAAGGCGTAATCTTAATGTTATTACGAACTTCACAGCAGTTAAATCTGTTGCTGATTTGGGGCTGGCTCCAGCTCTGCCTGACCCCGCACTGGAGATGGGAAAGGCTGCGAACAGAGGGGATTGCAGCAGACACAGCTGCTCAGCACAGATCACACTGAGCACACGGCGTGATCGTCTCCAAAGAATGAACAGGGTCTGGAGAAACACTCGTTTGAAAGAAAAACATGCTGTCAGAGGGACATTCTGTCTGATTTTCAAAAAAATACAACTACTTAGCTGAAACTTGACTCTGCTTTAGCTCAAATAAAAAATATTCCACTTTTTGTAATAGTAAGTGCTTTTTGTACCACTGAGACTTGTATTGCTGAGGACCAGTTCCTGTGTGCAGTCTAGTCACGACATGTAATGTGTAGTTATGTACATTGTACTGATCAGAGTGATGGGAGATGCTCCGTGTGTCTATACAAGGGATTACAGTTCAGAGATTAGAAGTTCTTGGTATCAGTGCGCAGCAAAGATGTGAGATGCACCCCAGATGTTTGTTTTCTGAGGATGCTGGGAAGAAAAGTCCACAGAGGATCTCTGCTTCTGGTTTGTTATCCAGAATCCTTCAGAGGAGGCTTTTACCCATCAATGAGGCTATGTTGCAACATTACAAAGAGCAGTAGGGGCTTGGCTGGGTGGCAAACAGAGCAAGGACGAGCCCACTAGAACCCTGCAACAAAGACTTGTGCTGCTTTTGTTTGAGGTGTCTGACTTATACCTCTTTTTTAACAGATCCTTAGCAGAGGGTGTCCCAAAGCGGGATACCTTATTACTGAAAACTCCTTGGACCAGTGGGGCCAAGTACAGTGTGATTTCCTCCGGCTCTAGCAGCACTGTAAATGCATTGCTGTTACAATTGCATTCCTCCACTCTTGGATATTTTTCTTTTTTCATTCCGGTAAATTTGTCACGGAATGAAATATCATATAGGGCTCTGAATTTCATCATGAGAAAATTGATAAGGTTAGTGATTATTATCATATAGGAATGCCAAAAAAATTAGTTTAGCTCTTTTCTGTTACCAAGCGTGTGCTTCTTCTTGGTAACAGATGCATCCAATGATCTTCTAGTTGATAAAAGGCACATGCACACACACGTCCTTCCCACCTCCACGTTTTTGGATTGCTACATTTATCTCAGTCTGTTAAGAGGGGGGAAAAAAAAAAAAAAGACCCATCACACGTCCCTCTGTCTCAGCTTTCAGGCCTCCTCCTTTTTTTTTTTTTTCCTCCTCAGTGTCTTGAATAACACACACTGTGACAAAGTGACAAGCAGAAACTCTGGAGGAATCGCACTTCCTTCCTGCTGAGCTGCTGCGTTCGTCCTTGTGCACAGGCATGATGATCTCTGAGCTCCATCTAACCTGATCCTTTGATCCCATGGTACATGAAGCTCTTCCTCTCAGCTTCAGAGGGTGAAAGATAGGTTGCATAGTTTCAAACTGACTAATCAAAGGTCCATCCTGGCAGAAAATCCACCTATTTAATTCCAGGTATTTATGGATAAGCAATTTGAGTTAATGGATAGGAGCTAAGAGTAATTAATGATTTGCTTCAGGTGAGGTCCTATCTTAGCAAGGTTCCTCCCTCTAACTGGAGGAGTGAATGCTTTCCATCCCATGCGTGATCCCATGTGAGAATTTCGCTTCAAATAGAGAGCTGATGGACACTCAGCTCTTCTGGGCATATTCCTCTGCTGAGCTTTTGTGTGGCCTCCAGCCAAAGACAGTTGAAACATGCCCAAACTGGCTCTACCTCATAGCTGCCGGCAGCTCTGCCTACATGGAGCCCACCACGGGTGACTGAGCTCTGCCTGTGATATGAGGAAAAGAAAAACATCTGCTTACCCGGACTCCGTTCTTTCCGGAGTGCAAGGCTGTTTTGGAGAGGAGGTTGGCAAGGGTGGGAGTGGGATCAAGAGCAAAAGAAGGAGATGGCATTAGGGTGGCCAGCAGGAGGAGTTTCTGTGGCAAAAGGACACTATAGATAAGAAACGGTTTGTGTCCGTGGCGGAGTCGTCCCATGAGAGCATCCTAATATGTGAAGGGCCAGATCTGTTGACTAAACTATATTTGCACATTCTAGGAGAGTTAGGTATGACAGTGCCATCATCTGAGCTCAGGTGACGCAAATGCTCAGCACAGACCTTCTCCAGAGGTCAGGTGGCCAAAGTCAAGCTGGTGTTAACGGAGCTGTCTGAGACATTCCACGAGTGCTGTATGTGACAGTTAACTTTTGTCATCTCTCCTTACCCACCTCCATCCCTAAACTTGTCTCTGTGGAAGATCCCCCATTAATGACACCATGCTCCTCCAGAGGCTAGAAGAGAACATTGCTCTGTAAGGGGCCTGATGCTGTCCCTCCTTCCATGGGGCGAGCCAGAAATTGACCATGTATGGTTTTCAAGTTCATTCACTTTTAGACGAAAAGCTAATCTGCAGGAGCATATGCTTAATACGCTCACAAATGGAGTTCAGCAAAGCAAAATGTGGAAACAAAGCTGTCTCCCATGGACAGCTCGCTGGATTGGTGTACTTGCTGCATTTTTCTAAGCTGATGTTTTACGAGCCTATTATTCCAGGATTAGTGCCTGCATGTATTTTGAAAGCAAAAAAAAAAAAAATTGACATCTGATTTCTGTCTTGTAAAGCTGGCATTGCCTAAATTTCAATAAAACTGCTATAATAGTGTAAAGTAGGGGTCTTACTACTAACGTCTGGTAGCTGTTTTGGTAGAGCCTGGACCCTTATGGTCACCGAAATATCTAACTTCAGCAAGGGGGGCCCAAACAGGTTTTGATTTGCAGCAGACTTTAGCAACTCTGTAGGAGTTAATGCACATTATTGTTTCGGAAAATTGTGTGTTTAGAAATGAAATCTGTGGATTAATGAGTCCCCAGCTAGGCTTGGATCCATCACGCTGACACAATGCATTGTACAGAATCAAGGCAATGTGGAGCAAGTGCCAAAAATCTGCCATTACCTCACCCTGGAATTGCTAGAAGCTAGAGGTCTTCAAGAGAGCATGGGATGTTCTATGCTGTGGGCCAAACGCTAGTTATTTGACTGGCTGCTTCGAGGGCAGTTTGATGGACGATGTGTTTGGAGTGAGGTGTGTGGGAGGGGAATCAGCAGCTACTACAAGCACCTAAGCAGGAGAGGGTGAGCTAAGGTGAGATTTTTAAGCCTTCCCAATGAACGTCTTTAGCATTTGACTTCAAATCAAGCCCTTTTACAATACTTCTTGCGGTTTATGTTGCTATAATGTCAGGCATGTTATTATTTTCTGGGCTTGAAAAATGTTTGGTAGAGCCTGATGCAATTAAGTGTATTTTAGCTGAGCGCTGGATAATGTTGAACAGATTATTCTTTCCATTGCTTTTGAATAAAATATCGCAGCCTATAATCTGACATTTTTGGGTAAAAGGCTGATTTTGTCAGATCAGCTCAGGCAGTCTTTATTGCTAAATCCTAAGGAAACATAGTTCTTCTATGAAGAGCAAGGCAATTTAGCTTTAAATTGTGGTTCTGAAACCCCGCTGAGTTAGCTGTATTCAGCCAACTTTGGGAGCCTGCGCACGATATACTCTTGGATTGTTTCAGACCCTCTGCTTGGAGCTAAGAAGGGTCAGTCGCTGGGCCATGGGAATTGGGCAAAGGCAGATAGTGCAAGATAATGATTTTTTTCATTTTTAGACAGCTGAGATTGTTGCTGTCACTGCAGTGGTATAAGGATCTATTAGTAGACCAAATCGATTGCATTATCTGCTGTGGACCTCTGTGAAATGTCCGGATAACTGCATATGGCCTTGAGGAGTAGCAATGTATTGACATTATATTGAGCCAGAGTTCTCACAAACTTGAACCGAGATGACATTTAAGTACTTTTAAGTGTAATCTTTAGCACTACAAAAAAAGTCATCGAGGCAAATTGAATCACTTGATTTCTCATCCACGAAAAATTTTGTTTATCATTTTCTTTAGTGCTATTGTTAAGCTCTGGAAAGGTACATTTTTAGTTACAGCTAGTCAAGTGGCTTTCTGCAACAGTGGGAAGCAGTGGCTAAAAATACATTTTACCAGCTTCTTCAATGAAGGCAAAGCAATTAATATGAAAAGTGGCCTTTTTGCAGGAGAATTGGTGTTCAGAATGCATTTCAGTATTAAAGAGGTAAATAAATAAATAAAAAAAGGTATATTTGGGCACACTGGAGATGCTGGCGTGGGTGGGCAGGCAGATCAGCCTCCCTACAGAGAGCTGGAAATGCCTTATTCACCCCAGCAGGCCCTCCTTGGATGGGAGAGGTATTTCCAAAGGGTGCCTGCCTGCATGGCTGTTGCCTCTGAGTGGCACGCTGTGCTGCATGCATTATGCAAAATTATACACTGGCATTGCAGGCGTGTTTCTGTGCAAACTTTGTGCCCTGCCTTCACCTTCTGAAGCACTTTTTGATAAGTAGAACGAGCACCTACCTAGTCCTTTTGGTAGGTGTGGAGCAATTGCGAGGGAGCCACTGCCAAAGAGTCTGTGTCAGGTTATGTGACTGCTCAGCATCAGCTGAGCCTCTAAAAGTGCTTCCTGTGACAAAGCACAGGCTGTCAGTTTAAGCAGTGTCGAGGTAGGTGAGAGTATAGAGAAGTCTGTGTGTGGCAGTATTGGTCCCTGGCCCTGTACCCCACCTTTCCCACTGCAAGTGCCCCTCTCACAAGATCCCTCCATCCCCTTCTTGGGTAGGATGTAGGAGGCAGCTCTCATCTCAGCCCATCAGGAGCCGTCACCTGAAGCAAAGGCTGGAGCTACTTGTTTTGCACAATTCCTGTCTTCTAGCAACCATCTGATTTCTGAGTTTTGGGGTTTTGGAGTCCGTCTGTGTGTGGGTTCATTTTCATTTTCAAGCTATCTTGTCAACCAGATGGTCTAGGAGGTTACTTCATTGCAGACAAAAGCTGAGTTTCTTAGGTGGTCGCTGTTCTTTCAGTTCAAGCTTTTCCTTTTTTTTCCTCCCTAAAATGTTGTGAGGTTGCAGGTAAAACTGTGAATATTGGAATGCCTTCATTGCTTTCAGTGGCTCTGAGGGTAAAGGCACAGGATTTAAATTTGAAATTTGATCTTTTTTATGTTCTTCCTCCAGTGGTACTTTGATATAAGTTTCCTAGATGTGTTTGTCTTCTCACTCAAAGTATTTAATTAATATTTCTCTTCTTACCTCTTTGTCTACATATTTTTACGTTTTATCTCAAATCTTGTTTTGAGAAGTGCTTAAAGAAAATCTGCGTAGTGGCTTTCTCCGAGGTTGCTGTTCATTTTCATTAACAGCTGCCAACTGTTGCACCTGTATGATATGACACGAGGGAATAAAATGAGGGTTTCTGCAGCCTGAATTTTGACATTTCCTTGTTTCTAAGTGTTTGCTTTCACAGCTTTGACGCTATTCTTTTCACAGAGGTTTGTATGTGTGCAGATGTGTGTTTGTTAGCTTCAATACACATCACACACTTTTGTTAACATATGATACTTCAGGAAATTATTTGAGGGATGGTGTCATGCTTGCAATGGCATCAGTGAGGACTTGGCTGGAAACAGAACCAGAAGATAGGGTGCTGTGTCAGCTTAGTGTTCCCTAGTGCATGTTATGGAACATGCAATAGTTTGAGCATAAGGCAGAATATAGCCGAACTGCTGATGTGCACCTACCTGCTCAGTTTGTTTTGCCCACTAATAGTTTGTTCATCTGGAGAATAGCTAGTTTCATCAAGTGCTTGTTATAAAGCCACGCTCTTCCCTCTAACCCTTGTCTAGGTTGTATACTTGGAGTAAGCGGGAATAGGCTTTAACAGGCAAGAGAGCCTGTTCATTAGTGCAGTCTGTCTTCCAGGAAGATTACTTTAATATTTTTCAGATGTAGCTTGCAAGTTGGTCTGCAGTGAGCTGAATTGATGCACATGTGGCAGTTGCTTATCCTCTTGAGATAATCTGCTTTCAAGTTTGCAGTCAGCAGCTTAAAGAGTGTCACTAACAGTGCGTGTCAGCAATGTGCTACTTTTTGTGTAGACTGTTATAATTTTAGTGGCATATGCAGGATTGAGGGAAACGGAGTGTTTAGGTTGAATTGACACCAGGTGTAGTTCTTACGTGATGCTCACATCTGGATCCTTGTATATGTTCTTGCAAGTTTGTATTTTTAACATATTTAATGACATGTAAAGCCATATGCCTGTTTTTGCAGGCACGTGTTACGTATAAATGTCTTGGTAATTAAAACATGTCTTGCTTTCTACATCTCGCAGTTTGGTGTATCTCCTTTTACACTGACAAGCTGGAAGATGCCACCATAGCTCCATACATTTCAGCGGATGTAACACATTAGGCAGTTTTGCCCCTCTGCCCTCATGAGCTTTTTCTTTGCCTGCAGTTGGGAAAATGAAGGTTATTAATGAACAGCACTTACTCTTCACAAGGATATAACCCCAGAAGGAAAGCAGTCATGAGATGCTATGACAAACCTTCTGGCAACTGAATTGTAATAGTCTGCCTAAAACCCACGCTGTTGTGTTGTATGAACAACAGTATAAAAATGAGCTGAGAGTTTGTGCTGACTACACTACTCTTCAAGGTTATGGAGAAGCATCTAAAAATGATCAAAAGCCAATGGCTGTGTAGATACCAGCCAGAAGAAGAATTAGGTGGATTGCAGTGTTGGTGCTCATCCAGCAGCATGGGATACAACTGAACCAAGTGAAACTGGCTAGATTTAGACCATCCTGAGTACTCTCCTGCTTGCAGTATAGCCTTACTTTGTATTACTTTAGCTCCGGATTGTTTTAGCTATTATTTTCAGATAAGCTAAAGAGCAAAAATCCCAAACCTCACTATTCTGTGTCTCTGTTAAACTTCTGCTCTGCTTCCCTGATGGGTTGTCTGATGACTGATCTCCTTGAGGGTATGAGCTTAGTGGTGCCAGTGTTTTTGGTGGGCTGATGGAGGTTGGCCTGATAAAGCGAACAGGTAGTTTTTTTCCAGTAAGCTTTACTGGCGTAAGAGAGATGCCACCATCACAAGCATGACTTTAAGGCCTGTGCTAGAATGGAGGTACCCCCTTCTAAGCTGACACAGTTAAATCACTGCAAAACCTTTGCGTTGATCTGTGTTTAGGATTAGTGCTTGCAGGCAGCAAGATCAAACCTTATCCTCATGGCAAGAGTCTGGGAGGAGTTACTGTAGTCCCTCAGGGAGACCACCTGCAAAAAATTAAGAGAAAGCTGGTGCTGCCCTGACCAAAATCTCCTTTTCTGTCAGTGCTTTGCTCTGCTCTTGCACTGCTGAGCTCTAGGTCCAAAACCTTTAACGCTAGAGCCAGTAGGGCTCTTCTCATTTGCAGTGCAAGATTAGTGCTACTGGCACTATTGAGAAAAATCACTGCAACAAAGAGAACTAAAAAAAGCTAAGTTATATATAATAAAGTTCCTTTGCTTTCTGCCTGTTTGGAAGATTGTCATGGAAACGTTTTTTTCAGAGAATAAATTTTGTTTTCTGTGAATAATGTCGGCAGAGCTAAGGGAGAGAATAGATCATTTATATATATGTTATTGAAGACACCTTTTTCTTGGCTCCCAACAGTTGTAAATGTTTTATCGGCTGTGTTTTAAATCACTACAAAGGAGGGTAGTACCTGGGCCTCAAAAGCAGTGGCTCTTGGTTTGTTTGGTCTTTTTTGTTGGTGTGTTTTGGTTTTTTTTCCTTAAAGCTAGCTTGGCATTAAAGTGCTTTAAATCAGGGACACTTAGTTTTCTGTAAAGCCAGTTATACATTTGATCACTAAAATGTGAAATGGGGACTATCTAATATGAAACATATTACAAGTTCGTGATCAGGAGAATAGGAAGCGGCATGAGCCGCCAGGTTTCTCCCATAGGGATCGGTGTTGGAGGCGTGTCCTTTGGTATTGCTCCTCTGCTTTTGTTTCCCCATATGTAACCTGAGATCTTCATCCATCTCACTGTGACAGAAGAAGTTTTCAGCATTAGGAAGGCAAGTTATGGTTTATGAGAAACAGCTGGGTAGGATTCGGTTCACTTGCAGCAACTGTGCCTTGCCATGCCTCAGGTCTGGTGGCTGCTTCTTGTCCTGACAGCTTGTTAGGGACACGTTTGGGTGGAAAGGACCTCTGTTTTCCAGCTGACCTCCTCTGTGAGGGGTTGTGAGTAGCCATCAGCTTCCGTCAATGTGAAGTAAGGACCTTATTGGTCTGAATGGGTTTTCCATCTGCCATAGTGACTACACGTCAGTGGTCCCTAGGTGATTGTGTGACAAGCCCTGAAAAATACTTGTCCCATGTGTTGATCGTACCTTGAGCTCAAAAGAGTTTTCATATTGAGTGATAGGTAATGTTCCAGTGTGTCAGGCTTACCTTATGGACAGGGGTCAAAAAGCCCTTCTCTGAAAAACAGCTAATATTTCGAAAGTGATACTTGATGGCTATTGTACATGTCAATGACAAGGCAAACCCAGCCGGCCCAGGCATTCAGAGACACGCTTTCTCCTTGCAGGAGATTTCTCCAGTGCAGAGGCTGGCTTTGACAGGCATTTAAAGGATTTCTTTTGGAACCTCCTTACTGCATCTTTACATCTCTCTGCATCTGGCTTTCTGCCGCCACTACTTCCATTGGTCTCTGCATAATCTCTCTTTGCTTGTGTAGATATCTTTAGAAGCCAGGGAGGTAATAATGTGCTCCTCTCCCTCGGGGGAAATGCATTTATGGCTGCTCCATTAATTAGATGACCAAGAGAGCACTGAAAGGTCTCTGGAATTGATTTCTTTCTGCCAAAGGTGAGACAGATCCCTTCCATGATGGGCTCAAGACACGCTATACATTCCTTCCCGTGAATGGGACTGTGCTGTAGCTGCTCAGGTTCCTCCTTCCGAGGCTCTAGGGATGTACTCCAACCCTCTGGCACCTGCATGTGGTACAAATCCTCCTGTTTTGGACACAGCACCAAGGAAAAAAGTGATTCATGGGGGTTTCTGTTCAGAGTGGCTGGGTAGGGGCTGTGTCATGGCGCCTCCCTTGCCTCAAAACCATTTCCTGCTGGTGACTGTGTTCTAAAGGTCTGGCCATTTCAGGTGGCAGAGACGCTAACAGATAAGAATATATCTTTCTTTCAGCTGTTTGACAAGAGAATGAAGCAGATGAGTAGAAAAGGAGCAGCTTTCTGGAAACAGCAGAGCAGAAGTGTGTCCAGGAAAGGATAACAATAGTTGCCTATGAAATAGAAGTTACTCTTCAATAGGATGTGAAGTAAAAAGCATGTTGAAGAGAAACATGGCTGAGAATGGCTCTCCTTCAGTGAAGCTTATCCACTCTATGGAATTGGACCACATCGGACAGGGCATTAGTTGTGTGTTAAATAAGCAATTACCTCCCCTTTATTTCCTTCTTTCCTGACTGAATTAAGTAGGGAAGGGGAAGGAAGAGCTGCAGAAGCATGGGAAGTGCTGTACCATGGGGAAGGGCACTAAAGTAGAGTGTGAGGAAGCCCTGAGGAGTCTCTGCACACAGCCTTGCAATATTGACTGTTGTAAAACCCTCATGTGGTCTGCCCTTGCTCTTACTATAGTGGGAGCAACCCCCTAGTATGTCCTTAAAAACACCAGTGTCTTGACACGTGAAAACTCTGTCTCCCCATGGAAACACTAATTTAACTGTGCTGATACAGTTGACAGCAGAGCCGTGGGCGAGTTGGGCTGTCTGCAGCAGCATCAATATTTGCATGACTCTTCATGACACCTCATGTCTTCTGCGTTGGGGAGCTCCAGCAAGAATGTCAGAAAGAGCCTGCAGAATTTACATCCCTTGATGTGACTGCTGACAGCTCCCAGAGCAGCTTGCCTAGGTCAGTCCCCATCCTCTTGTGTCATGCCTTGTCCCTCATCACTCTCTGTAGGGACCAGAGACTCTTTGCATATGTACGGGCACTGGAGCCTAAAGGGATCACAGCAATCATCCAAGCCCCAGTATTCTCATCAGGAGCATCTGTATCAATGTTTTGTTGAGCCATTGCATACTTTTAAAGGATGGGGAGTGAGGGAAATTAAAGATCTGCATTCATGTCTGTAAGATAAGATATTTCTGTCGTTACTTCACCACACCTAAAAAAATCTTGGGTCGTGTTTATAGCCTGAGTTTGCCCAATTTCCCTTTTGGGAAGTTAATTTTTATTTTATTAGATTAAAGAACTTTCTGCTATCAGAAATCTTTACCTCGTGTAGGCACTTGCAGAAAATCGTCAAGTCAGTGCCTAACATTCTCCTAATTGAATATTTTCAGCTTCAGTCAGTTACCATGACAAAGAGTTCTCGGACTTCAGATTGTTCCTGAAGCTCTTTTCAGAACTGTTTCCAGATTTTTAACATAATTTTTTAATTACTGGCACCAGAACTGGATACGGTAATTTAATAATAGTCCCCAGTGCCTTGGACAGGTGTAATTAATACCTTTCTTGCTTTAACAAATACATCCTGCTTATGCTTTTAGGGATTATGTTTAACTTGGCCGTGGCATCAAGAGGGCTTATGTTCATGTGCTTATCTAAAGCACTCTTGAATTCTTTTCTGCGTTGCTGGATACTGTTGTCTTTGGGTTGTAGGTAATGGTAAGATGCTCTTTTTATCCCCTGGCAATTTGATTCTTTCCATTCAAACTATCTTGACACTGAAGTATACGAATAAGCATATTTGGAGCTATTTTCTTATTTGCAAGAGTTTATATTTCTTCAGGGGCTGATTTCAAGCTTTCTTGACTGTGTCTAGTCTACTAACAGAGAGAGTGGCCTTCTGCCTGCTGAGACTTTTATCTGTACTTGTCTCTACAGCAGCTGGTTTTATTTATTGCTGAGCCCCAAACTGGCTTGCGGTGTCAGAGCCTCACATGAAAAGTGAATACTTTAACAGAAATGACTCCTCTATGCCTTTTTTGGTCGATTTTACTAATGTCAGAACACATACAAAACAAAAACTACATATACAGCTGTCCTATTCAGCTGTAAAGAGCAGAAGAATCGGAGACTGAACATTGCTACTCAGTTGTGAAGCAAAGAGATGATACTCCTTGTTTAACATAACACCTCAATCCATCTCTAACTGTGTAGCTATTGATCTGCCTTTTCACAGTGCGTATATGTGCACATGCATGGACGTGTTTAAGTCAAACTGTGTTCCTCCTATTCCATTCGTAGCAGGCATACAAGGCAAATGTAAAAGGTATCGGATGGCCATCATTGAATGGTTGTCCTTTTCTATCCTTAGTAAATAGGAAGAGTCTACCTTTACACATTGCTGTGGTTTTAGATGATTGTTGGCTTCCTGGGAGAGAATGGCTAAGCTGTAAGCAGAATGGTAAGCAAGTGGTTACCTTCTTGTGATACTTTCAGAACGCTCTGTGGTCTTCCTTGAAAGCAGTTCTTCGAAGGTGGGTAGGTTGCTAACATTTGTTAGGGAACTAGGAAGCCAAGCAGGATAGCAGAAGGGACTGTCACCCAAAATGCCATGCTGGGAGCCTTTTTTTCAGACTCTCTTTGAATCGGGTGGTATGAGCTGCAAGGTGGTTTGCCAAGTGCCTAACATCAAGCATGTTACCTTTCTTACAGTTTCATTGCGTTCAGTCCAATGGTGAAAGTGAAGTTTGTGTTTCTGTGATGGGGTCTTGACCAATCCATGTCTGACATTTCTAACAGAATAGTGTTGGTTTCTCTCTGTCCTGACTGGGTCATGTGTGGTCCTTCTTGAAGGTGCACAGTGTATTGATTTCTGGTTTGCATTTGCTTAGATGATGCTTTTCCTTAATGCTTTATTTCTTAAGTTATTGGAACTTGCTATATATAAAAAAAAAACCCTACTCCTTTGCCTCGCTTAGCTTTGCCTTGCTAAGCGGTAACAGCTAAAGGAAGAATAAACATCACCCAGTGAATGAAACTGGCAATTTTTAAATCCTTTGATTCAGTTGTGAAAAACAACTTGTTATATGCCTGGCTGATTGGTTGCCCAAATTGAGATACCCTTGAAGGGATCGCTTTCAGGATTGCATTGACAATTGTGCAGGCTTCAAAGTTAGATCTGTTTAATGTGATTTGAATTGGCCACCCAAAATCACCAGCTGGTTTGGAAAACTAAGCTCAGATTTTTGTGGTGAGAACAGTGGTAAATACAAAGCAAGCTACAAGTGATGCCAGACAGCTATCACTGAAAGGAAGGAAGAGAAGAAAATTAATTCATTGCATGAGCATTCTTGGGCACTTCAAAAAAAAAAAAAAAAAGCTGGAATTTGGCTTGTGCTGATGATGGCTATAAAATATGGTCTGGCTTTTCATCTCATTCTCCTGGATAAGCTTAAACTGGATGGTAAAGGTTGTGAGTTTAGGTGCAGAAGTCCAGGTCTGAGGCCTTCCCGTTGACTGTCCCTCCAGCTGCAGCCTATAGCCTGTGGCTCTGAACTTCATCTGAATGATCAGGGTGCATGGTCTGCGGCCCAGGATGGTGCTGAGAGGTGGGGCTGCTGCCTGGCTTGGCATCATCTCCAGCAGGTCTGCCAGAAGTAGACTCTGGCAAAAAAACAGAGGAAGAAAGAAATAATAATAAGAAAAAACAAAGTAGGGGGGTTGTCCCTCCAATAGTTGAAGTTGCTTCTCTTGTACTATGTTGGTCTCCTGGCCAAATCCCACAGTGTTTGCTGCGTTCTTATTCAAGCCAGTTTCCTCTCAATTCAGCTGGAGCTCCCTTTGGCAGAGGATTGCAAGAATTGCCTTCCTCTTATTTAAAGTTAGGAGAGAATTTGCAGAAGGAAACAATTCAAGTGGTTGGGTAAGTGAGGGAAACTCTTCAGAAGTCCTTAAAATGTCATACCCTGATTTTGCAAGGTCCTATGCAATCTTCTGTTCTTTGTGAAGTTAAACATGTTATAACCTTATTTGCCAAACTGGGGCCCGACTATGAAGCTGTTCTTCCAGTTGTTATTGCAAGCATCTGACGTGAATATTGTTCAAGACCTCTTGACTTTGACTCAGCAAACAGGCCATTGAGAAAACCCATTGTCCGGCGAACAGGAAGGCTTGCTGCCATTGAGGTGCATCTTTCTGCCAAGAAACAGTCAGTGCAAAGACATTGAATCTGGCAAGCAAGAAACCTGAGGCTGAATTCAGACCTGGGTTCCCTGAGTGCTAATGTACTGTGTGACTTAAGTCACTGCCGGTCATGTGGTTGTTACTTGATTTTTATTCAGGTGGAATCATGATGTGTTAACTGGTTGAAGCGTGAGATTCACCAGGGAAAAATAGGTAGAGGGATAGATGTTTTTAGTGTAAAACCATGGCTTGAGTAAAGCTCTTTGCAGCTTGAGGAGGTAGGGAGCAACCAACTGAAAACCAGAAGCATGTTTGCCTTTGATCAGTTTTGTGTGTAGTTGAAAATAGGTTGTACAGCAGTCTTGGATCTGCCCCCCAGTATTATGTTTCTGTGTCCAGCTTCATCCTGGTATCCACCATTTGATTTCCCATCAGCAGTAGACTGCAGGCATACCATGCCGTGGGTTTCTTACTGAAGCATGACAGAAGCTGAAAAATATGAGTTGTCAAAGGACAGTTCTAGCACCAAAGAGTGTTTATGGAGGTTGGTCTGAAGGAAAAGATCCACGAATCTGAGTAAGACTGGGCTACAGTCTGACAAAATGACTCTGCTGCAGAGTAGTCAGGCAATGGTCTAAATAGACCTTTGCATGTCCACTAGGTGAGCAAGCATCTTTCCCTCACTAACAAAAGCACGACTTCTTGACCTGTGATTTTTCCAAGTGTTACTGTCTGGGTTACAAGTAGCTGGCAGAAAGGAAATGGGAGAAGATGACTTTGACTTCTGCCCACTAAGCACGTGGAGGTTCCTCCTGCCTGGCGCAAAAGACCCATCGCCAGCTCTGCAGGCTCACTGTACTGTTGGGGCAGCAATCTGCAGAGCAGCCCAACACGCAATGTGCCTTTGGCATGAACATATTGGCGCTATACTGGGGCACGGTTAGGATGTGTGTGAGCCACCTCCTGTGCTTTGTTGCAGTTTCTTCTGTTGAGGCATCTTGACTTGTATCAGAAACGGTGTGACCAGCAGGTCCAGGGAGGTTATTCTGCCCCTGTACTCAGCACTGGTGAGACCGCACCTCAAATACTGTGTTCAGTTCTGGGCCTCTCACCACAAGAAGGATGTTGAGGCTCTGGAGCGTGTCCAGAGAAGAGCAATGAAGCTGGTGAAGGGTCTGGAGAACAAGTCTTCCGAGGAGCGGCTGAGGGAACTGGGGTTGTTTAGCCTGGAGAAGAGGAGGCTGAAGGGAGACCTTACTACTCTCTACAACTACCTGAAAGGAGGTTGTAGAGAGGAGGGAGCTGGCCTCCTCTCCCAAGTGACAGAGGACAGGACAAGGGGGAACGGCCTCAAGCCGGGGAGGTTCAGACTGGATATCAGGAAAAAAAAAATTCACAGAAAGGGTCATCGGGCACTGGCAGAGGCTGCCGAGGGAGGTGGTTGAGTCACCATCCCTGGAAGTATTTAAAAGATGGGTAGACGAGGTGCTCAGGGACATGGCTTAGTGGCAGATAGGAATGGTTGGACTCGATGATCCAAGAGGCCTTTTCCAACCTACTGATTCTATGATTCTATGACTGTTTACAAAGAGGATGCAAAATGTGTTTTTTCTGGACTCAGCAGTGATCTAGCAACCAGTGCCCTGGCTCCCGGATTTCTCCAGGCAATGCTTAATCCTTTAAACTGTCTCTTCTTGCTTTTTCTCAGGGCCTTGCTGTGACTGTTTTTGCGCAGTCTGGTGCCAGTCAGCTCCACCCCACCCCCGCCTCTTTCTTGCAGATTCACAAACCCTCCTAAAACACTAGCTGGCAAAAATCCTCAGCCCATGTGTGTCAAACACATGCCTTTGTTTGGGTGGTGACACGTGCCTATATTTGCTGATGGTGTTTTAGCTGCTTGGTTCTGTAAGCAATGTCACCGTCTCCTCCAAGGAACTGTGGAGAAGAGTGGCGCTTGTGCTTCCCCCTCACCTTCACTTCTGCACTGCTTTAGCCCAACCTGAACTATTTTAGTGCAACGATGGAGAGAAACAGCAATTGCTCATATGATGTGTCACACCATAAGCTTCAGGAGTGTAATTCATTCCAACAGTGTAATTCTAGGGCTCAGGAACCAAAAATATGGCCTATTACTCATCTTTGTATCTCTTAACGCAGAATAACCTAAAATACTTATTTGTTTACACTGCAAAGGTTTAGGCAAAAGCAAAGTGTTGAATGTCAAGAGCTGCTGTTGCTACATATTCAGAGTAATTACTTGCTTGATCATTTATTTTTTTATTTATATGCCAATATTGGCCAAGAATTCAAGTTAGGAGATAGATATTACAGAGACAAAGAGCTTCTACTTGAAACTTGGGAAAGCAAAACTGAATAACTGTCACGTCTTGAGTAGGGTGTGAAAGTTTGAATGTGTTTATTTTATGGTTATCCAACATCTACAGTATTTTCTCTACTGAATGCTTTTTCCTTCTGCATGAATGAAATTTTCAGGTGTATGAATGCACATCTACACCATAAACGAGGCTGTGTATATTAAAAGCATTGGGGCATATTTGGTCTTCACTTACCTTGGTCTAACTCTGGATGAACTCAAAATTGGGGATATTTAGCTTAGTCAGCCCTGGGGTAACCGAGTGCAGAGTTTGATCCCTAGATTTTCTCCATATGCTTCAGAATAAATTGTAAATCAGAGGAAAAATCCAAGAAACCCAAAAAAGTGTAAAAACTGCCACAGGAGCTCATCCTGAGAGTACTCGCCCCTTTGTGCAACCCTTGTATCATGAGGTGCATTTAATTTAGGAAAGCGAAGTGGCCCTACAAAGAAGCACAAGCAAAAAGAACTGCAGTACAGGCGAAAGGGCATTAATTAGGAGAACAGGAGAATAAGTGAAAGGCTTGTAGTGATAGAACTGGGGGCAATGGCTATAAGCTGGAGACGGGCAGATCTAGACTAGACATAAGGAGGAATTTCCTCACATTGAGGGTGGTGAGGCACTGGCACAGGTTGCCCAGGGAAGCTGTGGCCGCCCCATCCCTGCAGGTGTTCAAGGCCAGGTTGGATGGAGCCTTGGAAAGCCTGATAGCCGTGGAAGGGGAGGTTGGAACTGGGCTTTAATATCCCTTCCAGCCCAAACTATTCTATGATTCTATGAAAGGAGTAGTAAGGAAGAAGACCCAGGAGGAACAGAGAGGAAAAAAAGCTAGAAGCTATTATGGAAAGCGTCCATATCAAAGCTGCTTGTGTGTTTGGGTCAAGTACAATTTTTTTTTCTTTGAATATATGGAGGGGTTTTTGAAGACCCTGATCCCTGAATGGTCCCTGAGGCAGAGAGTGGGAAGATCTGAGATATTTTGAAGGTGCTCTGTGCTGCAGCACAGACCTAGGAGAGTATGCAAGGTCCTGCTCATGTCTGTCCTGGGAGCAAACAATATCACACTAGAGCGGGTTTCATGCATGGTTTGGGAGATAGAGGTGCAAGTCTGCCATAGCCTTGCCTGTGTTTTTACTCTTCTCTTTCCCCTATGCAAAACTGTTACCACACCCCGTCCCCCTGTGTTGTTTCCACCTTTGTAGTTCTATGAACCCAAAGCAAGGGGCCTTGAAGGGGGAAGGTACCTCAGAGTCAAGAGTGAGTCTGAAAGCAGCTTTGCTTGTCTGCTGGGGTAAGCGTGGTGCCTGACCAAGTATCTGTCGAAATCAAGGAGAAAATTTGCCCTGAAGGCACAGAGAAGGCACAGAAAACTAAATCTTTGTGATAGTAAAAAAGTCATCAGGTAGGTGGCACATAGTTGGCTCTGTCTCTGCAGCTGTGCTCAGCCTGGGCAGCAGATGTGCACATGTGTAGTAATGTGCTGCGTTTTGGTCAATGAGTTGGGAATGATTTACTCATGCGGTAACAGATTACTGCTCCATACTGTTAATATTCCATGTTTTGTATCCTGCAGCTGTGGAAAAGATCATTTTGTGTTGTTTTTTTTTGGTTTTTTTTTCTAAATTTTTCTTTGCAGAGATTGTGTTGTGCTGCCAGCAAACAATCTGGCATCTCATGTTTCTGTAACCCATGAATTTGTTTGTCCTCACCAGAATAACTTCTGTGGTTTACTGTCTAATCCATGCAAACCTCTGTGTTCTCAGTTCTATCTCATCAGCTATAAGAACCTACTAATTTAAAACGGTTTGGTTGGTGAATCACCTGAGGCTTTCAAAAATAGTGAAGTTAAGCTCTGATTTACTTGTTTTATCTTACAAGTAAATGTTCTTTCTTTAACGTGACTAGTCAGGAATGTAGCTTCCAGGCATTTATGGTCCTGATGCTGCTCTCGGCTTCACCCGGGCAGCTGTCTCATGTGTGATGCTCAGCCTTATCTCTTTATGAAGGGTATTTCATCAGAATGATCTTCTACCAGCAGAAACATATCCATCTAATAACATGCTCAGCGATACTAACTTCTGGCTCTTAGGACAGACTATGAAACCCCAGCCTCTGTAGTTTTATTTTTCACGGCCTCTGCTGATAAAACTTGACTTTGATTCAAGGTGTTTGTGTCAAAGGGTATGGATCTATTTTTGTTGTCATATTTCCAGACCGTATTTTTTTGTGGCTTTTGTTCTCTAAAGGAAAACCAAAACGTTTGCTAATTTACCTTTCCTTAACTTGCAGAAAAAAAATAAAAGTAAGGCTAGTAAGGCTGGGAGCTGTCATGTTCTTGACGGGTGGCTTTACACTTTCTCAGGCTAGGAAGGCAGCCAGGTAATGTTTTGAATAAATTTGTTTCCCTGTTGCTGAAGCCCACCAGCCCACATTTGTCACAATGTAGTTGACCATAATTGAAATTGAAATTTGCTGTAATTAATTCGTTCCCTGTGAGGAGGGATGTTGTATGAGCTGGAGATGGAGGGAAGCCTGTTGGGTTTGTACTGTTGCCTGGGTGTTAAAGCTAGGGTAAATAAAACTCTGGGTGTTTCCCCACATTTGATATTCCTTCTCGTTGTAGGAGTTAGGTAACGCAGGAGATCTTCCAAGGCCAAATCAAGGCAGAAAGCAAAGATGCAGATGCAGCATCTTTGTCTCTCCATCTGTAGCAGGGGAGCAGATGTGGCATTTTCTGTGTGTTTTTTTGAACCTGTACCCATGCAAACAAGACTCTTTTGGATCATGTAGAAGTCAGTGTCACACAGGAATACCAAGCACTGTGTTTCCCTCCCTTTCATCATGACAAAGAAGCAGCTGTCACTTTGGTAGTAATGGGCAAACTGTGAGATCCTGGTGTGTTCAGTGAAGGACTTCCTTTGTTGCAGAGCTCAGAGGAAATGAGGAGCCCAGGAGGAGGATTTCATGGTGCCTTTTGTTGTTCAGCCTGGCACAAGCTGTTTAATCTTTGTCTGGTGCAGATGACCTGGAAGTCTGCAGCACCCAATCTAAATAAGAAATCTTAATAAATAAATAAATAAGTGCCTATAAAATTTGAGGTGTAAAAAGGCAAGTACTTTTATTGCAACTATTTAGTGAATTCATGAAAACGGTAAAAGGAACCAGATTCTTTTAAGAGTGAAAACCAGTGATATGCTCGCCTGTCCCATCCTTTTGTTCTCGTGTGGTGTTCTGCACCAGCAATAAGGAAAAGACTTGGATAGGTGCTAGCACATGCTGTGTTGTAGACTGTGCTTCCTTAGTTTTATTAAGTACTCTCATGATGGGCTTCAGTTGACTTGAGCAGCTATAAGCAGGTGTGCCACTGAGAACTTGCACTAGAAAAAAAAGTTTTGCCTTGGATTTTGCTGAGTTTCTTGGTTCTAAAAGTCATAGGGGGATCATCTTTCCTGTACATTTTAAAAGAGGAGAAAGAAATGTGCCAAGAGAGTGGTACCAAAATTATTCTGTTTTAGTTAGTATGTTTTTATTCTGTTTAATCATGCAAAACTAACACTTGGCTATAGTTTAAGAAACTTGTCACGGAAACATATCATCTCAAGTTGTGTATCTACAGCCAGGAAAAGCCACAAATGACACTTAAATCTTGTAAACACCAGCCTGAAGACTTTCTGGGAAAACAGATGAAACAAATGCTCAACATTACATGTGTGAAGTGTTTAGGTATGGTTAATAAGATCATCTCCTCTTCTTTGTTACCAGTTTCCTTGCAATAACTTTCATCTGTCACTGTACATATAGTACATAGACAATTCTTCTATTCTCTGTAGAAAGAGAATATAGAAAGTTGTTTTTTTCAAACCCACTGACAGTTTCTATTTCTCTGGCCTGGGCAGTTGTGCCTGAAACCATAGTGCATCAGTTGAGAATGGCATCCTTTTGTTTTTTGTTTTTTTTTAGTCTGTTTATACAAGGTAAAGCAGTAACTCGGTGATGTGACTACTAACAACTCCTTCTCCTTTATTTTCTCATTAGGTGGCAGTGAAAGTAATCGACAAGAAAAGAGCCAAAAAGGACACCTATGTCACCAAGAATCTGCGACGGGAAGGTCAGATCCAGCAAATGATCCGCCACCCCAATATTGCTCAGCTACTGGATATACTGGAAACTGAAAACAGCTACTACCTTGTCATGGAACTGTGCCCTGGTGGCAACTTAATGCACAAGATCTATGAGAAAAAAAGACTTGAGGAGCATGAAGCACGCAAATATATCCGGCAGCTTATCCTGGCAGTTGAACATCTTCACCGGGCAGGAGTAGTTCACAGGTAATCTTTCAAAACACTCTCTGGTAAAATTTATCTCGGAGCCTCTAGGTGGTATTTTGGTGTTTGGTATAGTAAAAAGACTTCCTTATAAAAACATATTCCTGACAGCTTTTTTGGCTATTCTTAATTATATTGTTTAGATGCTCTTATTTGATACATTAGAAAGTATCTGCAGAAATCACTTGAATAAGTGTGTAGCTTCAGGTGAGCACATGGGAGCCACGCTGACTCCATGTCCTTAAAGATAAGCCTGTGCTGGGAAAAATTAGGGCTCTTTCCCTGCAAGCAACACTGTTTTGCCTCTGAAAAGCTCTGTGCCAACATCAACTAATGAATCATTTCACTCTTTCTTTGAGGAGGTGGTTGTGCCTGTTGTTTTAATGGTGGAAATACAGTGGTATAGGGAGATGAAATGATTTGCTCAAAGCCTCACAGTGACACAGCTGAGTGGAAGCCTGAATGGGACCATGGAAGTCCCTTGCTTCTGCTGCTCTGCTCGTTCAGTTTGTTATATTGCCTTGATGGGACCCCTCGGTTTTGAAGACTGTGAATTGCAATGCAAAATATGCAACTGGTCAGTTGATCTCACAGTATCTTCTCAAGAGAGATCCACAGCTATTGCAATATGTTGCTTTCTTTCTTTAGGACCTTGTTTCAACCAGTGTGTAAGCAGGATGTGGATCTCCTTGCAGGACTATGCTGTGGAACTAGAAGTTTACCTGGGTTCCAGGGAAAACAGATTCTTCAGAGAGAAGTCTATGAATGGTTGCTGAATAAGGAGTAGCTTCCTTTGCCTGATGTCCGTGAGCAGCAAGTGGTAAAGGCTGGGAGGGTGTAGGTGAAGGAATCACATACGTTTGCCTGTCCTTGTACCTTTCTCCACTTATGTGATCTTGGCTGCTGTGGAGATAGGAGGGTGGAGTGCTGGGTGGACCTTTGGTCTGAGCCAGTTTGTCTCCTTTTCTTTGCTTCAGTATATTTATAGAGTATTGTCTAAGAAGGATGCTCCAGTTTCTAAATTTGAGGCAACTGGTGTTAAGTCTGGACTCCCACGTGCTTCCCATATGATGCTGAGCAAGTTGCGTAGGCTCCATCCTCTCAGGTTATGTAGGCATGAAGTAGGAGCTAGACACCTGAATACTTTTGAGGATCCAGATCTTACTTTCTTTGACTGCACTGACTCTGTAAAAGATGGAGATCTGTTGTACACGCTCGTCCACTGCTGTGCAGGCAGCTGGCGGTCTGCCTAAGGCAGCCCACAGCCAGCTTCTCCAGCTGTGCCCAGCTGTGTGCTGAGCTGCCTACCGCTGTGTAATGCTGTTGGGTGTGTCTGGCTTGGTAGAACTCCATGTGATCTGAAAACTGCTTTTTTTTGTTTTCAGTCTGTCTATGTGTTCTCTGTGATCCATTAGGGATAGGTGCTATGTGCATATACGGCCTTGGGTGTACTGAGGTCTTATCTTGAGTTGAATTTCTGGTATCGCTGTAATATAAATATTTGAGCAGCCACCAGGTTTGTTCTGCCAGCTTCTCTATCAGCAGCTAAACTGCCGACCTCTTTAAATTATTAACGCCACAGTTTGGGGTATGGAAAAGGAAGAAATTTACTTAGTGCTTGAAAGGATCGGTTGCTCTCCAGTATGTTCAGAGAGAGGAAGGAAAAATGTCAACAGGCAGAGGAAAGCCTGTCAGGAACAAGATGAACTTTTTACAGCACTATTGAGTTCAGCAGCAGTTTCTCTCCCTGAAAAATTGACTTGCTGTACAGTGGCTGAACCACTTATGGGGGGTTGGCAGTTTGGCTTTGATTCCCTTTTTCTTCAGAGGGGATTCAAACCCAGATTTTGTACCAAAATAGCTCACTCAGTAGGTGCAAGCTAGAATTGTGAAGCTGCTGTGGTGGGAAGAAGGTAAAGCTTTGGGGTCCAGCGGGAACCTGAGCACGAGTTCCCATAGGGAAGCTGCATGCTCACAGCAGTTTTGGCACTCACCTCTTCTTCCTCTCTGCTGTCTCTGTGAATGTGAGCACAGCTCACAGAGACTGAAGTGTGAGGGACTTGGGTGAGTAGAGAGAGGAAGCAACCCTGGAAATATTGACATGCTCTGCTGCATCTGGCAGCTGAGCTCGCTCTGTCAAACGCTGTGGTGTAAGATTAATCCTTAGCCCAAAGGCAGCATACTCCATCCACTCCATTTCTCAAATCATGGTATGGAGCTCATCCTTCTGAGTCTTCGTCTGGATAACGTGCAGGTCCATTTCTGCTTAAACTGATAAAATTTGACAATCACAGGGAGCATGTATGCAAGTATTTTCTCCAACTTGGCCATTCATTGTCTTGACTTCTGCAAGCAAGGTATGGAGGGCAGCATAGATATGCAGGAAAAACACCGGCAGCATTATCCAGATTTATTCTGCTGGCTCTCTGTGAGCAAGAGAGGGAGGAAAAATAATAGTTACCTCAGGAGTTGTCCTTCAGCATCTGGGCTTTTGACCATGGCAACTCTAAAAACAGACTACTCAATCACTAACTGAAAAGGGGGGCAAAAATAGCACAGAAGTCTGATTCATTCTCACCCTGGATGAAATAGGAATGTTCTGTTGTTGTTATTGTTGTTATTTTTAAAGCAGGTAAAAATAACAGCACTTTCATCTACGTGGTGATCTGTGGGTGTTCGCATTCACTGCCTATGAAACAAAACACGGCATCCTAGGGCAGAAACAGTCTACTCTGTTTGTCTCTCTCCAAATGCGTTCATCATCCACATTGAACGGGGCAGGGCATTGAAAAGTATTCACTGACTATTTTATTACAAAAGTCACCAGTGTTTTTGTTTCCATCATTCGGAGAACAATATGGATGACTTACACATCTCTATAACTCAGGATGAAATAAAGTCCGATGAAATAAGATCTATGAAATTTGATTACATTATTTGATTAATATTACTCCTTAAGCTTCATGACTTACAGTCAAGGCTTGGCATGACAGAAAACCATTCTGATCTTTGGACAAGAGCTGGGACCCAGAATTCAATTGAGATGCTTCTGTTAAGAGGCACTGATGTGCAAACAGCCTAAAATGAAAAAAACTGAAAGAAACCTCATTTTATTTAGAGAAGTTAGGAAAAACAAAACTTGTATTTGACTGTTTAGATGTATCTTAAGTTTTAAATATTTCATCCCATGTGCTGGATGAAGACTGCAAGCTCCACAGTACAGGAGCTGAATCTTTGCTGAGGGGTATCTGTGGTTCAGAACTCCTTGGCCACTCACTGAAAAAAGAAATGGTGCTATTCTAAATATAATTTCATGTAATCATTTGTGTTTCATTCCTTCTATCAGAAGAGCTGGTTGGTTGCTAAAAATATAACAAGCTCAGCTGTGAATCAGGTAGGAATATTTATCTTTCCTTCTGGCAGAGGAAAATTAACTCAAATGGCAGTATCTGGTGAAGCTTTCTCTTTTCAGAGGGTGTTTACATAGGCCTTCATGCTGTCAAAAAGCAGGATGAACAATAAGCCCCTTGAGAGTGTAAGGACAACAGAGAGAATATGAAGTGAAAGCCTTGGTGCTTGCCACTGTGTCCCACAGGAAATTCTCAACAAGCCTTTTAAAGTAATTTTAACAAAATTCAATCCCATTCAGTGCAATTACTGTCAGGATGTCAAAGTAAAGAATTTAATAATGTATTGGTAGCAAAGATAGCTTTCTGTATTCCCTCTTTTTCTGTCTTCACGGCAGCATATTCATACCTGCCACTGCCATTTTGTAATTAAAAGCAGAGCAGGAGTTTGAAAGACACAAAAGCCCCTGAGATTTTGAGCAGAGTTTATCTATTTTTCCCTCACCTCTTCCCCTAGCAGATTAAGGTGGTGCTGTATGATGCAGTTGCTCAGGGTGCTATGGCATTCCTGCCTGGGTACCTGCTACTTTGACATGTTAGCTTTGATAACTTCCATCCTATTAATTTTAAGTGCCAGTACTCTGGCTGCTGATGCAATATTTATGACAGATGCTGCACTACAGAACAAAGTCTCCTTTTGAAGTGCAAAGCTGGGTTGTGTTTCTATTTTATGTCAGATTTCTAAATTACCTTTGGGCATTCTCTCTTGGAGTACTCTGCTATAAACAAACTAAACATTGTTTTAGTGAGCACAATGAACTGAATTCCTCTTCTACTGGGGGAACGGCATTGAATTCAGTGACATTGTGACCGATAAAAGACTCGATCTTAGTAAATAATATTTTGATAACAAAGCCTTTGATGATGAACCCAAATCTCTGTGACCTTTCGAGCTCTTGTGTGGGGCTAGAAAGTGGGCTTGCGGGTTGGTAGTTAAGGAGTGATTTTTCATGATGCTGTTATCATTAAAGGTAAGGTGCAGGAGACAGCAGTCAACCAATGCTGCTTTGCACCTGCTTGCTGGTAAAATCTTCCTTCTCATCCCTCCTCCCCTAGACAAGAAATAACATGTGAAATGTAAAAACTTCAAGTTTGCTGCCTGATGCCTGCAATGGCACCAAATAAGCTTCTGTCAAAAGCATGCTGAGCTCACAGCTGAAGCCTGGGATATCAGGCTCATGTTGCTCGGTGAGATCACTGGCTGGAGTTGGGGTTTCCAAAGTGGTCTGTGAAGCTTTAAGCGAAGCCAGAGAAAAATCAGCACCATCAACAGAAGAAAAAAATTCACCATCCCGTGAAGCAGGCATATTTTCAAGTACAGGGAATGATGGCTGTATGCCACTAGCTTTGCATGCTGACAAAGCATAAATATATGCTGATTCTCCACATTGTGGTAATGCAGTTTGATTTTTCTTGAGTGTCTTCATTATTCATAGATTTGACTAACATGTACCATACTTAGACTCTCTCCACGTCATGGAACTAAGCCCTCAGAAAAAGGTAAAAGTTCTTGTTCTTCTGGTGTTTAATCACTGAGTGTGTGCTCTGATATTTTGAAGTTTTGAAGACAGCAAGGAACAAGATCAGATTTACCTCTAGGAGGGAAACACAAGATCTCCAGCAGCTATGTCTCTTCTTCCTCCCTCAGTCCCGTGCAGTGCGGCATGTGCTGCTGGGTGTGTAAGGGAGTTCTTGCCCAGCTTCCAACTGCAAAGCAGCCGTGTCCAGCTCCAACAAACTGTCAAAAAGTGCAGGCCATTTGCATAATTGTGAGAACCCTTGAGTCTGCAGGAACCAGCATGTGTACCTGATGTGTTCAATGCTTTGGGTCTTCCCATTGACTTCAAGAAGAGTTCAAGTGCTGGGTGTGTTGTAGATGGTAACTCACATTCTCTCTTGCATCTATTAGAAAAATACTCCGCTGACTGAAATAGATGAGGTGGTTTGTTTGCTCTTGTTAAACCATTTATAATAGAGTGCATGAAATTCAGGGTTCCCTAGCACTTTCAGGTGCAGTGGTGCTACTTTTTCCATTTCATTCCATTGCAGTGTAAACATTCAGACAAAGCAGCAACTCAGATAAGCACCTCTTTGTAAAAAATAATTAATGTTTGAATTGGACAGAACTGACAGAATAAAGCCTTGAGGAACCTCGGGGAAATGGTTCTATCTCTCTGTAGAGTGAGTAGATACGTAGTTCTATTGTACCGCTGCCCTTTTTGTTTCAATGAGTGTCGTCTGGTGCATTGTTAAAGTCTTACAAAGTATTCACTGAATAACCCTTCTCTCCTGATGGATGTGGATGTGGATCTTGTCCAGACATGCAGGCACAAGTTGGTTTAATCTGAGTATTTTTGGTTTGATTTCATACAGCTTTTGCTTCACTTTTGTAAGGCTGGTTCAGGTGGAACCTTCTTCTTAGGTTGTGTCAAGGAGTAAAGACCTGTTCTCCTAGCTCCTGGTGTCAAACTGAAAAGACTGCTTTCATATTGACATGGTTAACAGAAATATGGTGCATATGGACTGTTAGATCAGTTACCACTTACCAGCAAATATGCTAAGAATAGATTTATGGGTAAACATCCTTAATTATCCGAGTCTGATTGCACTCTATAGTGTGGCTCTATTTAAATTTTTGACTTTTTTTCCTCTGATAGCTTTAAAATGCCCTGTAGTATTTACCTTTAGCTTTATTTTTTTAACCTTGAATCCTTTTGAATACCTCTTCTTGTGTTTATTTTTAGCCATCCTGTCACTCATCTATTATTCTAATTGCCTGTGTCTTGTCTCCTCACCTAATAGCTTTCATCCCTGTGTTCTTCTGCCTTTATTTTTATGTCTTACCTCTTCTTGGCTAATATTTAATATACTCGGACTTTCCTAATGGTCTTTATCCTTGCTTTGAGATGTCATACTGAGCGTTGCAGTGTATGACCTGAAGCTCATGTACTTCTGTTGATTTCAGTTTAATTTTGTTATTTGAGGATTTTTGGGTTTTTTTTTTTCCTCTTTCCATAGTGTTTTTTTGGCAGTCTCTCCTGTTAAATTCCCGGCCCCGGTATTTTTCTAGAGGCCAATCACACTGTCTGTGAAAACCTCCACCTGCAAGCAATAAAGACGCGAGACATGAAGAAATAAGCCCTTTTTTTTTTTTTTTGGCAGAAGAGGGAAGAAGCAGAAGTGGGTTGATCTGGATCCATCTGGCAGGGCATGTCCTCCTTGTATCGAGTCATTTCTCAGCGATGGCAGTTGCCCTACAAGGGAAGCTCCTTTTGGAGCATGCAGGGTGGAGGTTCTGCAGCGCTGTTGCAGAACATGAAGTCTCCCATGGATGGAGAGTGCGCTGTGGGTGCCAGTTAGGTTCATGAGGTACGTGGTCTGGAGATGGTGCTCACCTCTTGGGCTGGTGTTTTGTTGACTGACTTATGTTGCTTCTCTGTGAAGAGGAGTGATGGAAAAGGCAGTCCTCTCTGCAGCAAGTGTTCAGCCAGACACCCTAGGAAAGCCTGGATATCACCTCGGAATACCTGAAATTTGTAAAATACTCTCCTTCAGTAGATTTATATGGTATTTCCCCTATTTCTTTTCACATGTGAAGAAAAGGAAATCGGCAATAAATGCTCACTGGGGTGTGGAAACATCTATTTGGGTAACATCCTTGTGGTCATATTGATGGAGTGATGTCCTATCTGCAAGTACTCTTCTGCCTCAGGTTTATTTGAACCACAGTGTAGGCATAAAATGAAATGGAGAGGAACATTTTAAAAAAGGCTTGGAGTTGATCACAGCTATTTTTCTTTCTTTCCTGGATCCTTTCTTCTGGAAGTACTTTGTTTGGTTTGGTTGGTTTACTTGTCTTGTTTTATTAAGCTTAAATCTTCATCTGTAATAGAAGCATCCTTCATTACTCCCTGTGCTTTACAAAGGCAAAATACCATGGATGTCTCTGACTTCCCGTAATTATAGCTGATGGCTTTATTACCCAGATTTTTCCAAAGCATGCTGGGAGAAGCATCACTGCCTGCCTGAGCTATTGATATCCTGGCATGGTAACTGTTAGAAATATTTTATATCTGGATGGGAGAAACATTCTTGTGATGAAGACACAGCCAAATGGTAGAAGTCACAGACAAGCCATGTAACAATCTAAGTGGTTTTTAATGTTATATTTAAGTCATGTAACAATCTAAATGATTTTTTAATATTATACTGAATGTTTAGTCTGTACATTTGGGGGGTTTTGGGATGGGTTTGTGTGTGTGTAATCTCGGGGGTATTTTTCTTAGTGGGATCCATTTTTTCTTAATGGGATTTAAGAAAGCACAACAACATTCTTAAATGATGAAAGGGCACATGTAACGTGAATGATATGCTGACATACATGTCAGAAGGAGGGTTAGTCATCTTGCAGAATGAGACCATGTTCATTTAATCCTCCCTTTCCCAGAACTGGTTTAGGCCCTAATCTGTGCTGTGGCTCTGTGGGGTTGGACAGGTTGGCACAGTAGAGAAAGCACTAACATGGCACTCAGAAAACTCAACGTGGCTTCTTCTCTCAGCTTTGTTATTGGCTTTGTGAATGGCATTGGGCAAGTCATTTCAAACCCTCGGCCTTGATTTTCACCTCTAGTGTACAGGAGTACCAATGGTGACCACCTTTGTAGGGAGTTCAGGTACCTCATCCCCAGTGAGGGCTGATTCTGGTCTCCCATGTGGACAGTAGCAGAGGGCAGACATTGGATTCCTCAGATCTCTGCAGAAACACATTTATTCTTCAGCTATAGCAACTGAAGAGCCCTTGGTTGTGAAGAGTAGTGAGAAAGTGACCTTCAATTCCAAGAACATATATTTGAAATGTTCCCAGTGTATAAGATTTCTGTAAACTTTTAAGTGAGAAAAAGAACCTGCTTAATTACAGGATGTACTGACAAATGTTCATAAAGTCATTTTGTACCTGAAGAATTGGTGTGAAACTGTGTATGAAAGCACTGGTAATTTTGGAGAGGAGACAATGCACAGAGCTTTCAGCTTTGAATGTGGAACTGTGTGTGCTGCTTTCATTATACATGTTATTATGCATGAATCTTGTAAATACACAGATGAGAGTGATGAGAAGCTGCTTCATTATTTTGGAGGCTCACTCAAAATATTTTATTTCTTTCAGAGACTTGAAGATAGAAAATCTGTTGCTAGATGAAGACAACAATATCAAGCTTATTGGTATGAAACCGGTTTGGCAATTCCAGTAATTAAAATTGGTAGTTTTATACAGAGTTTTTAAGACTTCATAATCTTTCATGTGACAACTGCTAATGTTGCTGCAGAGAGGAGCTGAGAGAGTATAGATAGCAATCAAGCTGTTCCTGACAGCATCTTGTGAAAAAAGTGTTCCAAATAATTCAGCTTTAACTGAGTATGGGCATAATCCTTCATCTTTTAACCAACAGCTTCCATCTGCAAATTGGGAACTTTAAAAAGAATTAAAGAATTGACATCACAGAAGTAATTTATTTTATTATCTTGGTAATTTCTTAGTTACTAAGGGTTGGATTCTGCCCTCATACGCATATGCTTCTGCTGAAGTCAGTGGGAGTTGCACACATTTTTAGCAGATGGCAGAAATTGATCCTGTATTTATATTTGTTAAATTTGCTTCCAGCACCCAATACTAAATTGGTTTAGAGGGCTGTTAAAATATGAAAAAGATCAACGACAGAGTCTCGATTGTGTTTGGGTATCAGTTGTACGGAGAGCTTGATTCATTGAAGTAGTGCAGACATTTTAGATTAATCATCAGTGGGTATAGTCTCTCACTGCCTTTGCGTAACTCCCATTAATGTTAATGTGGGCATTGAAAAGAAAGTATGCTCTTCATAAAAAAAGTCCCAAGCGTCTGTTTTATTTATCTCCATGCATACCCTTTTGCCTACAGCAGTGTCTGTGATTGCAGCCTTAAAAACTTGACTGGCTTTGTTTCTTCAGAAGGTTTCAAGATCTGAAAAGTGATGAAAACCATTTAACGTTCAGGTCAAATGGACATTCTTGTAACATATAAAGCACATGTATCTCCAAACAAACAAGAGAAGGATGGTTAGTGAAATCTGAAACATTCAAAATTTACTTAAGGAATTCAGCCCTTGGAAATACTGCCATGACTTAGTCATTGCTCTGTAGCAAATCAACTGACTCCGGGAAAATAATAGCAAAAGAGAACCCTGCATTAGCTCAGCTACAGGTCAAGAGGATACCGATATGTTACCAGGAATCATTCATCAGTAATGATGGATATCACCCGTTATCTTGATTTAGCCAGATAAGTGAGACCAGATGGTTTGCAACAGTGCTGTATGAACATCTGATAGATTTAAAGAATTTCTATAACTTTCCTGGAGTTCGATTACACAACAGTATGTGAACTTGACATCCAAACCCAGACCTAATCAGATGATACGTGTACAGTTAAAACTCGCATGCCAAAATATTACTTCAGAACTGTTCCTGCAGCTTCATTTGCTTTGGTTACATAGATGGGGGTTCCTCACAGGGGGTGGTGTGGGAAGAATAGACAAAAGAGACAGTTTGATCTTCTGTAGCCTCGCTAAGTGTTGAAATAAATTATCCTCAGGTCTGCAGCCTGATGTTTTAAGCAAAGCAGATTGTACATAGTAGGTATTTGAAAACAAAGCAATTAAATCCCACTGTCCAACTGGGTATGTTATAGAAAAATAGAGGTTGTTTTATTAGTAATAATTTTGCTGTAAGTAAAACTAGATTTAGTATCGCAGTCAGCTCATGCTGTATCTCACTAGTGGTGCTGGTGATCTCTTGCTGTTCACTCTGAAGAAGTGATGCTTCTGTTCTTAATGCTCTGTCTACTTTGCTTGCGGTAAAAGCTGAAGCGGGGCATGTTAAAACTAGCTTTATGTCCCTGGGCCATCTTTCCTCACCAATACCTATTTTCCAGGTGGTAGCAGAAGTAGTGCTTGAACTGCCACGCGGCTTTCCATTGCCAGGTTTTCCCAGGAAAAGGAAGGTTTTTCCAGCACTCATCTTTGGCTGGTGGAATAGACCAGATGATTTATAAGACCAGATAATTTACTCTTCTTCCTCCTCCCTGCCTGTTCCCTCACTCAGCTCATTCAGCACTTAGTACAGTGTTTTATGTAGTCTGTCTTTCTAGAAATGAGATGGATTGGTTGTGTTGTCACATATCCTGTCCAGGAAGGTTCTTCAGAAGTGAAGAACATGTTTTGAGGAACTATGTGCTGTTTTTCATGCTTGGGAGAAGAGACTTTAAGCTACAAAACCAGCTCACATTAATTGCTTTGGGGTGGGAGATTGGTCTCCATGTCTTGTGGAGCAGCAAATACACCGGAAGCTGATAAAAATGTTGCTCTTTTAGTAACTGTGAAATAAAGAAAACCCAACATAAAGGAAAAAGAAAAGATAAAATGAAGATTAAAAATGTACCAGGGAGTGACGTTGAAAGTTCCTGCTTGTTCATGCATTTCAGTGAGAACTGAATCCCTTGAATCCCTTTCTTCACCCAGCTGCTTAATGGCACCTCGCTTTTCTTATTCCTTTAGCTATGTGACAAGTTGGTTCATAACATGTTCTTAGATAACATTATTAGAAAAATTCCCTTTGCTCTGTTAAATGCACTTGTTCTTAGCTGTCTGTTAAATCTCAAATTTAAGAACATCAGGACTGGAAATGCCTGAAATAACTCAATTCTCTTCATCTAGCAGCCCGTGGTGGTAGTTGTCTGATAAAGGTTTGTTGAAGAGCCCCTCACAGGCCATGTGAAGTCCTTGACTTAAAGACCTACTGCTCCCAACGTATCCTATCAACATGCAGCTCTGCTGAGCTCTGTGGAGCTCTGCTGGTCAAACTGGTCTACGAGCATGGCGCTAAGGCTTCTGTTATTAAATAACTCTAATGCAATTGTGTCACAGTTTTAGAGATAGCCATATATCCATAGCTTACTGTTGATTTCCTGGAGGCGTTAGAGTAGTAGTGTAATGCGATACTTCGATACTATGAACAGTGGGGGTGGTGGAATTTCCATGTCATAATATTTACTTTGGAAAACCAAGTGTGGCCTTTGATCTAAATTCTGTAATTAGCTCAGCTTATTGAAAGGAAGCCCAAGACACAGGCAGGAATGGCAGTGAAATTCTTATCAGGATCAGCAGTGCATCCTTAATAAAAATCCCACTGTGATCATGACGTATTACCACAGTTTTAATAACAATATTCCCATTTGTTTTGCAGTAAAATCTCTGTCCCTAAAATGAGTGCATTTGCACGCGTTCTGCTTTTCAACAGACACAAGACAGAGTATACCAGCCTAAATTAAATAAGTGAGCTGAAAAAAGTGAATTAAATGTTTATAGTTTAATCAAATAAGCTATTGAAAACCTCAGCAAGACTATACCTCCATTAATAATAATAAAGGGATTCTGATTTATGCCATGTCAGAACATAGTCCTTATATACCTTGTAAAACGTTATATTACAGTCAAGTAATTTCGGGGTGGGTAGGGTAAAGACCATGAATAATACTGTGCGGAGATATTATTTGTAGAAGTATTTTACAGTTGACATAACTCATCTCTGGTCATAGCTAATAAATATGTTAATTAAGTAAATGGGTCCCTGGAAGTACTTGTTTAAGTCCCAGGGAGAATACATATCTAGCAGAGATGATTAAGTAATGTCCAGAGACAATTGGTTTCCATCAAAGGAAAGGAAATTGTTTTGATCCTCCCTTCAGTTTTGAGATTGCTCTCCAGCAAAACCCCTTTGAGCCTCTTCGGATGTTAAATACAGTGATTCTTGTCTCTGGTGCTTGTCTCACTCTCAGAGATGCAGCCAGTCAAGTGGAAGATGTTGTGCAGCCAGCCGGGCACTCCAGATCACATGGCAATCTTTGCAATTGTATTTTTTTTTGTAAGCATTATTACTTTTTCCTTCTGGTTTTGTAAAGGAACAAGGCTTATGTGACCACCCTGTCAGCGCACTTCTAATACTTGAGGAACTCTTGTCTGATTTCAGCCAAATTTAGCTAAAGGACAGGGTATTACTTAACGTCTTATGCAAATAAGTATGCAGATAAAGGAGACAGACCCAAGTTAATGACTGTGTGGAAGGAAAGTCAACTCTGGGCTCAAATGTTGCCTGCTATATTTGGCCTGCAAGATGTGAGGCTTTTAGCCCACCCAGGCAGGTGGGTAGCACACTCAGAAAGCTGCTGTTTTTACGAGGCACATGGATGCAAGACAGTAATCTATAGGAAGAGGATTCAGCAGTCGTCTTCTCCTGACTGCCTTGTTTATGTTTAAGGCAATTTTCATTTTAAACACACATGGATTCTGGGAAATTATGAGAAGACTGGATCAGAAAAAGAAAGGAACAAAACAGATGTCAGTGTTCTTAATAGCAGTATTTTTCTTGTTCCAGCTGTCATCAATAACAAGTTATAAATACATGTGAACATTTTTGATTGTGGCCTCTCTAGATCCTCTGCTCCGTGATATGTGGCCCTGCAGCAAAGGCTGTTCTTCCAGCCTGTCAGCTTTGCCTGTGTCATCCTCTTCTTTGCAAGCTTGTCTTGCCTTTTCACCTTTATTACGTCAAGTTGTCTGACTTCACTTTTAAGACCCTCTGCAACCTCTCTGCGCCTTCCCATATCGTCTCTCAGTCTGTGGTTTCATAATTGCTTTCTCCCACCCCGAGACAGGGTGAACTTGCACTCTGCCCCCAGCTGCTTCTGCCACTGGTGCAACTCTGCCGTTCTTTCCTTGCTTAGTGATTTAAGATCCATTCCTAAACCCAGCTCAGCCTGCAGCCACACCATCACTGGAGCAGATGAGGGAGATGGAACACCCTTCTCGGTGCCAGTGGAGTTTGGGATTGGGTTGACTGCGAGCACTTGGGAAACTGCAGCCTTGTTTGGTGCAGAGAGGCTGCCTCTGGTCTCTATTCCACTCGTGGTGCCAGCCTTTGGCAGTGCCGTGTTACTATTGCCAGCAAAAGAGCATCAGATGCACCCAGGGGCCAGAAATACAGTAATTCAAGACAGAAATTGGTGAGGGGAAGCCAAGTTGACACATTCCCTTCCTTGCTCCACCATCTCCCTGTATTATTGCAGAGCTGAAATGCTGACTCTGCAACCCTGTGCATTTGTGCATTGCTGTAGTCGTCCCAGAAAGCAACACCCCCTGCCCGCCTTACAGCTGATGGCTCATTTACACAATCTAGAGGAAAATGTTGAAATCCCACTTAAACTTGACCTCTAAGTAACATACTGCAGCAGTATGGAATCTATGATAGCCTGAGGTAGTTTTCTGCCCCATGCACGTCATGTAGTGCCTGAGACAAGCTCAGCGGTGCTTGTTGCCATCCAGTTCCCAGTGAAAAGTAGTTTCTTTGGTATGAAATTGATACTTGTCCATGTTCTAAAGCTTCTTTATTGTTTGTGGAAATCTCTGGTTATTTAGCCCTTCAGAGAAACAAATAATAGGATGTTTTTGCATGTGGGTGATTATTTTTCTTAGGCAGTTCACTGCTTAGCTTTGGGGAAAAAAAAACGTGGGTTTTTTTTTCCCCCCTAGTGTTCAAGTGATGTTTTACTCTGTCTGTCTCTTTCATAACTCTGTCTCTGTGTCTTTCACAGACTTTGGATTGAGCAACTGTGCAGGCATCTTGGGTTATTCTGATCCATTCAGCACCCAGTGTGGGAGCCCAGCATATGCAGCCCCTGAACTTCTGGCAAGGAAAAAATACGGGCCCAAAATAGATGTTTGGTCCATGTGAGTTATTTCTCTATTTTACAATCATTATTACCGTCATTGTTACCCATTCCTTAAACGAGAAACATTATTCATGTATTTGGCTACTCTGAGCAAGAAAATCTGTTTAATTAGCATGACTCTCTGAACTAAATTGCACTGATATTTTGTTCTGAATTACCTCGTTTATGTACCTGCATATAGATTGTTGGAACATATAGCATAGAGAAATTGCAGTAAAGCACAACTACTGATCAATGGTTTTCAGACACAGTAGAAGACATGGCTGTGACCAACAGTGTTTTAAGTTTCCGTCAAAGAATCCTCAGGCATTCACATGGACTCTGTGCACTGTCTGCACTCATCTGGCAGGAAGTGTGATACCAAGTCAGGTCATCGCTTTGAAAGCACGGTTGTTAAAGGGGAAACAAAAACGGCCAGAAAACTTGTGAGCCTTTGTGAGCTTACTAGTGTTCAGGCGAAAGAACAGGCAGAAGTTCCCATTGCCAGAGGTAGAGGAGGCTACAGAGATGTTTTCAAGTAAATGAATTTGTCTGCAGTACTACTTCAGACTGTGCCACTACCCTCCTGTTGACCATGGACATGGTGTCAGTTATCTCTGTCAGTCCTGGAAAGGAATTTGCAGAAATTAATTGGGTTTTAGCTTTTCCCTTAGTATTGATAGATTTTCCCTCACCAAGTTGGGATAGCAATATTTATATAAATTTCAATGAAATAACAGAAGTTAGAAATTGAAGTATGGAATGCTTGGAATGCTTGGAAAATGTGAAGAAACGTATAAGCACTACTACTAAGAAAGATTGACCAGAGTTTATGTATTGGACTAGGACCTGGGTCAAACTCACCTATCAGTTTGACCTTATGAGTCCTCTGTTACGCTTCAAGGCTCTTTAGGGCTTCCCCTGCTGAAGCCTAATTTGCAGTCTGTCTTCCGAAGGGACCCACAGCTAAAAGATTGTATGGCTACTGAATTTTTCACTCCAGCAGTGGGCTATCCATCCACATCAAGGGAGAGAGTACCAGCCCTGAGGAACGCAGGCAAACAGCACAGTCATTTATGTAAACCTTTTAAACTTCTCCAGTAATAATGTCCTGCTGGTTTCTTTAATCAAAAGAAAAAAAACTACGATTAACTCTTACCCTTTCTCATAGCTGAACAAATGGTTACTGTCACAGTTCAGGATAAGCACACCAGTTTAGTTTCTTTCTATTCACATACGTTCAGCAGACTCGGGGAAACGAGTTCCCAAAAGGGAGGAATACCACTCAAATTAAATTAAAAGCCCTTCTAAGAGGAAAAAGAACAAGAGTGCCTAACCCTCTTTTCATCACTAACTTTGCTGGATGTAAATAAGCAGTAAGTTTTTTTTGTTCTGAGTAATGTATTGTTCACACCTGATGTTTGGCTGCACCGAAGGCTGCGGAGGTTCCCTTTGGGTGCTAAAGGAGGACTTGAAAAGTCCCTGTTGGTGTGGGCAGTCATTCCACACCCAGGGCAGCACTGGGACAAGGCCTCCAAAAGCAGTGTGTTTATGCAGCCTGAGGAGACACTTAATTGTGACATGGCATTTAGCAGGGGAGTTGCTTAAGAGCTGTCTCAGTTCTGCAGCTCCCAGCTTATGTCCTACACATTGTGTGACCTTCCATGCGCAAACCTCTGGGAATTCTTGCCCAAATCATTGTGTGCAACAGAAAAGAGAGCTTTTTTTTCCTCTTTTTTAATAGCTGTCAGACATTAAAGATTGAATACAGTCATTAAAACCTAAGCCTAAGTTTTCATTTATTCCTGATAATTTTGGTTTTTCCTCTGTGTTTTCTTTTAGTGGGGTAAACATGTATGCAATGTTGACTGGAACATTACCTTTTACCGTGGAGCCATTCAGCCTGAGAGCTTTATACCAGAAAATGGTGGACAAAGAAATGAACCCTTTTCCAACCCAACTCTCTACAGGTAATCAAGGGGATGTGCAGGGACCTGTTCAGATCCAGTTGCATTGAATTCTAGATTGTGAGTCATGCTGTCGGCATGGCACACTGATAGTGAAAAATACTTTTTTTTTTTTTTTTTTCATTTCAACCTCCAAAAGATCTGCAGGAGTTGCTGTTGTATAACTTCTTTTGCTTTGACTTCTTTAAGTAATCTCGGGAAGCACCAAGTTGTGCTGAATATGAGAGGAATAAATCTGTGAAAATCTATGAAATTGATTTTGTAGAGTAGGTGGTAGGTTCTGTGCATTCAGAAAATATTAGCCTAGGATATGGATACATGAACATGTTACTTTGCAATAAAAATTACTGGGCATTATCATGACTAGGGTTGAATGATAAGCTATCTCTACTTACCTCACTGTTAAAGAATTTTGTTACCTAGTATCTAGGAAACAAAATTATTTAACACTCAACATTTGTTATGACATGTGCACAGGGGGTTATTTTGGGACAGTGACCTGTGATAACCTTTGTGTGTTCACAAAATGCAAAATTGTTAATTGTATTAGTATTAGAAATATTAATTCCTGCCTCAAAGCCATGTCACTAGGCAACAGAATAATTTTTCGGCTTATAGCAAGACTGTTATGAGCATTTGGAGCAAACTCTGTTTTGTAGTTGGGTTTTATTTTTGTATGCTACATTTTTTGTTCATGGAGAGCTTCTGTTCTCCTTATCTGGCAGACTAGTTACAAGGGACATTCCATAAAATTAGAAGATTGCAAATAGAGAAAATAGAACAGAGCATGTATTTTCACTCTGTACACTAAGGATGGTGGCTACTGTCATGAGGGATAAGAGAAAGTCCTTGGAGGTTGTGTCAAAGATGAATTCTCCAAGTGTAGATTTACCTGCGTACAGAAGTAGGTAGCTAAGGGTTTTCGCACGCAGATTGTCTATCTGGATGCATCTGGATGAAGTACGCTTTTCCTGCCAGCAGCTCATGCTGCTGGCATGATGTAAAGTGGTAGGTTTACAAGTGAGCTGGGATGCTGCAAGCCGTGCTGTCTGTTTGATGTATTTAGTCCATTCTGGAGACTTCCTGTTAGGATTCAGTTGCACAAAATGGGTATTGTAATGTTCTAGCATGTGCTCCGAAGCCTCACTGGGTAAATTGAAAGAAAGATTATACTGACTGCTTTGTGCTGCACTGATCTAGGTGCCAATTCCTGCATCGATTGCAAAGTTACTCTTGAATTCAGGGACTTGCATGTCAGTAAACATTTTCAAAGTCTGGCAAAAAAGTTACCTAACTTACTTCCTAGAGTAAGTCTTTACCAAGAAAGAGCAATTGTATGATGGCTGTGTAGTTTCTTTAAACCAATGGACAGTTTCACCTGCCATCATTTTCTTTCAGTCATCTTTAAGTGGGAGGTTTCACTGACCTCACTGGGACAACTCATGGGCTGAATCACCCACGGAAGTCCTGTACGACACCAGAACTTGGATAGCAAAAAAGATAACATTACTTTTGACACATTTCATTTTACTGTTTCATTCATTGTACCATTTTATAATGGAGGTCAAATTTTGTCGCAAATTCATGTCTGTAGCATTTGTAGCTCACTGACACCATGGTTTCCAGTGAAAATGGTGTTTTGTTTATCCTGTAAGAACTAGAGCAGCTTCAGCTTTCAGAGATGATGGTGAATTAATGGAATGGATTTAAACGTGTTAACCTTTACTCACTGTGAACAAAGGTGCACGTTAGTTCATGATCTGTCAACGGCCTTGTGTGTTCACTGACATGGCAAACTGTGATTTAAGATGACATTTGTTCTTGCCACGGTTAGGCTTTGGTTCAGTAGGTAGAAACCCTGCTCCTCTGCTCTGTGAATTGCTCGGTTCATTACCTTCTTAGGTTTATGTATCCTTTTCTTTAATAGAGTTTTCTTTTTCTGTAAATTCGTGTATAGAGTAGAGATTTTTTGAAGGAATCTGTTTTGCTTAATCGGTACACTGTCTTTCAGTATTTAATTTCAGTTACTGAACACACAGTCCTATTGTAAAAGTAGCCAATCCTATCACTAAGCAAGAGTATGTTTTATTTGTATTAGTTAAAATGTTGGGTGACCAAAAGTACTCAAAGCAACTGTGTAGCAACAGGGAAAATTTGGAGTTAGTGATTGATTTTCCCTTTAGGAAAACGTTTTTCATTAAGCTTCTTAAACAACACAGCTATGTGATTATTGATTTTAGGTGGTGAGAGTTCAGTTGCTCAGGAAGTTGTTCTTCACCTTGCACACATTCTTTTTTTATCCTCAGTTTACCACTTCTGTGTGTTCATGTTCTTCTTTCTGGAGCAGAGAAATGACATGGAAATGAGAAGAAAAGCCATCTTCTGTCCATGCCTGTAGTTTGGAGGAAGGATTTTGTAAGGTGGAGCTCTCTCATGGCTTGTGAAATGACCTCATTGCATTTTCTCAGCTGGTCTTTAAGCAACACCTGTACACCTCATTTTAACCAGGCACACCCTCACAGTGAGAGCAAGACACTAAATTTGTGTCGTTCATACCAAGAAGCATGAAGACAGCGGAGGTCTTGTAATCCCCATTGAAACACGCTCTTTTTCTGGTCATTGCTTGGCTCTGTACATCAAGGGAAGTCAAGAGAAACAATTTCTCATGATGCTGGTCTCACATTTATCAAAAGAGCAAAGTTTGCCCCAAAATTACACCATGGGAACAAAATTCCAGTGGGTACAGGTCACCGGCTAATTAGATTAGTGTTGTCCTCAACCTCGTCGTAAACAAGGCCTCACATAATGAGGCCTTGGCAGAGTGGTTCACAGCGCCCTTTGTTCACCAGCCTGCTTGGTGCAGCAGGAAAATGGTTTCAGGCACAGTGGGTCCAACGATTGATTGAGCAGCTTCGTGTTTGCTTCCCAGGGGATTAATTTTGCTGTCCTGCAGCCACAAGGCTAACTAGAAAAGCCTTCTCTCCTCCTCATACCATCTGACAGCTCAAGTCAGCAAAAGTGCTGTTACTCATCTTGTCTGCATCACGCAGGTTCACCTGGCTGGGGACCCTTCTCAGGGGAATCTTCTCCCCAGAATTAATTTCTCCTAGTCTGGATCTGTGTTCTCTGTGCCGCTTCACAAGCCTCACTTAAATAGTCTGCCTTTTGCAGAGAGGGTGGTTGAATATCACTGGAAGTTGAAAGTTCAGTATCTGAAAACAGAATGAAGCCCATTAATTTTACTGTACTCTCTTAATTTGGCTAAAAAAAATTAGACTTTTTAAGGCAATAGTCACTGATTTGGGGACTGAGGTGGTGGTGATGGAGGGGGAGAGTGATGGTTTGGGGGAAGGTCATTTATTTTGCTCTCAATCACTACATGTAATTTCTAACAGAGAGATGGAGGGGTGTTGGAGAGAGAGAAGATAAAATGGAAGAACAAGTGGTTTGTTGTTTGCCATAATGGGGGGTTCTGTGCCCAAGAGGCATGACGGGGGGGCACACAGAGAGCAGACGTTATCCACTTCCACCAGTTTTGTGAGCATAGATACAGGCTTTTTCTCCTGCTTCCACAATATTGCTGTTGTAGGAAAATACCAAAAAATGGTAGGCATGATTTAAGCAAAGTATCTCACGTAAATCAATTATTTAAGACGAGAAAGCTTAGAAAAAAACCCAGCTGATGCCTAACTGAACCAGTAAATACATAATTGTAACAGTGTCGCTTCCACATGCAAACTTCTGTGTTGAAATCGATAGCCTCTCAGAGCCCTCTCCAGCTGATACTTCATCTTTGCAGGATGTTGAACACCGAGGTTACCTGAGCTGTTAGGAGACCTGTTGGGTCTAACCCTGATTTATTTGAGGCAGAACTTCCCCTTCCTTCTCTGACGCCCTGCTGTGGTGCTTCAGCCCAGCTACCCTGTCACGTACTGTGGGTGAGGGGTGATGCGGGTGGAAGTGGGGAGATAAAAATGCTGAGGAGGACAGTCAGGCAAACACAGAGGAGGGCAGCAGTCTCCTAGAGGAGAACCTGTGAAGGGTAGAGGTGCTCTGCTTAGGTAAACGTTGGTGCCCTTTTCTGGTGAGAACGTTGTGGCCCTACCAGCAGGTGTGTTATCCTTAAATTGCATATGGGAACAGGGATTCACAATGGTTTTGTTCTACTGCTGGTGGAGAAGACACATTGTGGCTGCTCTGCTTCAGAGTAGGGGGTGGCATGGTGCCATGTGAGCGTGCTGTGGTGGTGTGACCGAATGTCTGTAAAGTGGAATGGGAAGAATGGCTAATAATTTCACGTTTTTCTAGCACTGAGGTATTAGCATGTCCAGTTGGCTTGTTGATCTGCTTAGTAACAGAAGCCCTTAAGGGGCTTGGTTTGTCTGTGCTGAGCTGAAGTAGCTGTGTAGGCGAGGCTGTACTGCAGCTTACCTAGAAGACACATCCCAGAGCACACCATCCTGTGCCACAGTGGTCCTGTGCTGCCGCTGCACTAGTAAGGAGGCAAGTAGACACAACACGCTCAGGAGAGCGTAGGAGGGGAACCACAGCTCTGCTGTGGAATAATGTGGAAAAAAGCCCCAAGGTCCTGTCCTGACCTTGAGAAAACTGTGCTGCAATAATCACTTCTGCATCTTGCTTGCTGTTGACTTCATTTGGGACTCACTTGGCATCATCTCACTTGACTTCTCTCCTCTACAAGATCATTCCAGTCTTGGTTTTCTCCTGAATTAGGTTTCTTTATCTTTCATGCAGGGACTTGTAGAGGATGTAGTTGACGCTTTGCTGTCTTGGAGCTGATAAACTGAATCTGGCCTTGATAATTTGAGGAATAAAGACCAGACCTTGTTAAAACAGAGTATTTTCAGTTCAGATATGCACTTCTTTTGAGTCTTTATGCAAATTACTTTATTTCATTGCTCCTAACTCTATAAGAAGCACATGATTTAAAAATATCAAAAAAGTACTTTTGTACAGAAAAGTACTTTTGAGGGTTTTTGCAAGAAATTCCCAAGGGATGGTTGAATGTCACTGAAAGATGAAAGTTCAGTATCTGAAAACAGAATGAAGCCCGTTAATTTTACTGTACTCTCTTAATTTGGCTGAAACCTCCTGCAACTGATTGTAGCTTGGATGGAAGCCAGGAGAGAATTTGGCCTTATAATGTCAAAGGGAGCCCAGTTCTCTGTGTCTTTCCTGCCAGCTCTGCATCCCTTCTCTCCACTCACCTCCAGTCCATCTCCTTCTGCTTTAAACACAGACTGAGTGATTTGCCCTGACCTAACTCCAGCCTCTTGTCCTCATACAAAAATTAAGTTTTGGCTAACCTGCTCTGAAATTTCAAACAAGCTCTGGAACAAAAGGTGCTTTTTCTCCTCTCCATTATGCCTCTATAAATCATTGTGACTATAAATCATTGTTTATTTTACTTACTAATCCCTTATCAGGTTTTCCTTTTTCTCAAGTACATTAAAGCATACCATAAGGAGAACTTTCCTTTTTAGTATATTCTTGGTCAGGATACACACCTGTAATAACTCAACTACCGTGTTAAGTCGTAAAGCATATGACATAACTGTTGTTTTTCTTGATTTCTTCACAGCCGCCATAAACTTCCTACGATCTCTACTAGAGCCAGACCCTGCAAAGAGACCCAACATCCAGCAGGCGCTTGCAAATCGATGGCTTAATGAGAATTACCCTGGGAGAGCACCGCCTAATGTCACATATCCAAACAGGTACTAGGCAAAATAGTGGAGAAAGCCTGCTACAGAGTATATACATTAAAACATAAATGACTGTGGCATTGTATTTTCATTCCTTGTGTGATGGCATCCTGCTGCATTTTTGGGGATTGCTTGTGGGACTCCATCCTAAAAGTTGTTGAGATTGGCCATTGAGTATATGGTGCTTAAAAATGGTCAAAACTAATACCTTGCATTAGAAGCTGGCATATGATGCATTATTTGCAGGGTGGTCTGAGGTGCAGATCATATTATTAATTGGCTCCAGACCTTGGAACGGATATAAGTGACAGGTAAATCATCAGTTCTGATTTTCTTCTTGTTTGTCAGTAAAAGCCAAGCTACTTTTCCACTATAGGCTATGCTTGTTTGTGATACGTACGTGAGGATATGTGGATTAGGTAAATATGCAAACTGTGATAAGAAAAGTCAGAATTAAATAATCTTGCTTTGTTGATTATTGATCTTGAATATCTGTGCAGTGCTGAATGCAAGACTAAATGCAAACATAACAAATCTCACGGCCAGTCAAATATCTATCTAGGGAAAAAGAAAAGAAAGATACTTGTGGTCCACTTTGATTAGAAGTAATCTTGCTTGACTTTAAACATCTAAAGTGTAGAGTTGACACAAGAGCCAGCCAGCCTGGGTTCTTGTTACAGTCAATGGAGAGAAATAAGGGCACTTTCTATGGAATTATTCATCTGACTTCTTTTTGATTTTGCAATAGGATGACTTTGTGCCCAGGAGATCCGAGTTCTTCTCTTGTGACTGTAAATGGAGCCTCAGGCAACTCACTTAGAAACATATGTCTGTATTTGATCAGATAAAACCTCCTTCCTGTATCAAAGCCCTCCAGCTGTGTCTCATACACAATCTTGTCTAATACCTTCGGAGGATTCACTGTATGAGTTACTAGCTTGCAGGCCAAGAGCCTAAGTAACACTGGGGCAAAGACAGCAGCTTAAAGCTAATCTTGGTGCTTAAAATTTGATAGTACCCCAAAATTTCAGTCCTAGCTTGCTAAGAGGAGAGTCCCTAAGTGAAGAATGACCTCTGTAGTTTACTCTGATATCAGATGTAGTGTGTGCTTGGGGGCATGACAACTTACTTTTGCCTGATTGCCTGAGCCAATGTCCTCCACCAAAAAAGTATTTGGTGTTCACCAGCCAGGCCATGTCTTTGTGTCAGTGCCCTGAACGACTTGGTCCCATAGGCATGCTCAAGCCATGTATACAGTCAACCTTCAGTATTCAGCCCAGGTCACAGCTTTGCTGGTGTCTCCCATCTGTTTTCTCCTCTGCTCCACTGCTAGTAAGATGAAGAGAGTGTGTTTCAGAGCCATGAGTCCAATTCCTGTCAGGTTGAGAGGCACCTTCAGCACCCTTCTTGCTGCTGAAGCAAGTGATGAGTCCTGCCACTACTTGATTATGCTTGGACTTGAGCACAGGAAATCACGTTGAGCCCTGAATCTCAGGACAGCCTTTAGAATTTTTTTGAGACTTTTCCCTTTGATATTGCTGTTGACTGGCTTATAGGTCACAGCCCACATGGTCCTGGCTCCTTCCGGAGTCACCTCCCTTTTTCCCTCTGCACTGACAGGTAACAGAGGTGCCCTAATTTAGCAGCAGGCATTTCCCTTCCAGGGGCAGTGTTTTAACTTTGAGTATTGCATCATGGAGAATCATGGTGGCTATGCCTTTCTTTGACCTGAGGAGAATAACGTATCTCCCACTCTCAAAATAGGGTTGGGTAGATGTTGAGCAGCTTGGATGCCTAGAGGCATCACCAGAGCCATCCACTGAAACAGGGAAGGCAAATGTGAGGCCAGCTGCCTGCAATCCCCAGACCTACATGGACAGAATATAAAGATGGCCCCTACAAACAATTGTTTTGCAAGGAAAAAGAATGAAAGCAGGCAGACCGATTATCTCAATGTTACTGCCCCAAATTTAAGGGCGATTGAGTTAATTTGCAAAGCATGCTATATGCAACAAAAGGAAATCTGAGTTTCCATGGTGCATTGGGCTGTGCTGTAGTACATATGGACATTGTATGGTAAAGAAAGGGAAAACAAGTGTAAACTGAATGAGTCATTAAGCTAATGAAATCACTGTCATAATGAGTCTAATCAGTCTACTAAAGGTGGCATCTGTTAAGTGAATGTAAGCGTAATTGAGAGCTCTATGGGTAATTTTTTTGCTGTGTGAGTCTTATCTGCAGAAAAGAGGGAAAAAGAGAGAAATATGGCTTTAATGTGCTTCCAAAGTTCTTGCAGGTATGTTTTCTTTCCTCTAGTTTTGAGTTCTTAGCTTGCAGTTGTCTGGCTTTAGTCAGATTGTGGTGGCAGTATACCTTCTAGAGCCTGCTTATTGGTGCAGTTAGGTGGGTACTTTATAGAAGAGGCTGGCCTCTATTAGATGGAATAGCTGTGCAATGCTCTTTATTTATGGAGTGCTCATTAATAATTCCCTCCTAAAGTCAAGTAAATCAAATGAAAGAACAGAAGAAAAAGCATTAATGAACTACAGAGAAGGTGTATATTTCCTCATGCGTATATATGTATATGGTGATGGCAATAACACTTTCCTGTTATTAGCACTTCTAAAGAGATCCTCAGTGTGGAAACGTATGTTTTGCTCTTGAAAAAAAAATCAGTTACTTCTTAATTCCTTTTTCCTAGCACCGCTTTTGTCATGATTTTAACTGAAAACAAGAGAAAAGTGGGTACTCCTCTATCCAAACCCAGGTTTTATATGACGCTCTAAAGTATAAAAGCCATACAGATTTGATAATTCACTTCATTCTCTGGATAGTATTTCTTTATTTTAATTAGTTTATGCCATAGGCTTAACTTAGCTAGAATTTGTCCTACTGGAGCCTAACAGGGAAAATACTCTTTGAATTTGTGGTATTTAAAGGCATGGCTAGACTCCTTTTGAGCATGCCTCAGAAAGTGCCACTAAAGTCAGCTTCAACAAAGTTTCTCCAGGTTTTGTTGGTGTCCAGGTTTGGTTAAGATGTGTCAAAACAGTTCTGAAAAAATGTACTATAGAATTTTCAAGGAATCACTTCTTCTCTTAATCCTACTTTTATAACACAAGCAAGAAGCTGTGTTATGTTCTTACAGTGCTCTTCCACTACTTTGGACATACCACCTGTTGTTCCCAAGACAAGAACTTGGTAGGAAAAGGGAGAGCATGGAGGCAAGGCGGAAGAACGGCAGAAACTGCATTTTCACGAGAATATTCTCCCAGGGTTTTTATAAGCTTGCTTTTATTAAAGAAATTCCCCAAAGGCAAGCAAAAATGTCCCATTTTGGTGAGCACTTGAAGTAGAAATTGCTTGAATTTCTTTTGCTGTCTAGATGCTTTAGTGTGCAATGGCCAAGATAAGTTTTGCTTTTGAACTCAAGAAAACCCCCAGCATTCCTTAGCTGCAGAACGAATGTTAATAAGCATACTGAGTAAAGGAAAAGAGTTGAGATTTTCCAGACACTTTTACATCTTGTGTAAGTTCTCTACGTCAACCCAGACTGTTGACAGCCATTCGTCACATTGCGGGTGCACAGGACAGGGGGACAGCCAGGCAGGAGTGGGAAAAGTAGAGAATGGTCCTTTTGAAGGGGGAAGGCAGGTTGCAAAAAAAGCCCACAACCTAATCTCCCCTAAGTTGCTTTAACTAGATTTTAGGAGCAACAAATATCCTTTAGAAACCAAACGAAACCCAGTGTTTCTTTGGAGATGGATGGGAGTTGACGGGCACATCTGGGAAGCTGGCCAGCACATTTAGAGGTCTAAATAGGAGCAGAGCTCTTTGGAAAATCTGTTTTTAACTTAGACTGAGAAGATGCTTTGCTGTTTCCACAAGCTGCTGTACTCCATTATTTCTCGCCTTGGCTGAGTCTGTTACAGACTTTAAAAGACAGCACATATATAAACGTGTTGTATTTGTGCTTTCAACTGACATAAGCATAGGAATAGATTTACCAGTTTGTGAGCTGCTGTAATAATCCTCCTAGTATGTCCTCTCTCTCTGGGATGAAATTCTCTACCTACTTACAGCATGAACATCATGCAACAGGTAAGGGGTGAAGCTGAATGCTGTAGTGTTTGATCACAAGAAAAAGGTCATTTCAGAAAGCAAAACATAGCTACCTCAGCTGTATTTTACCTCTTTTCCTTCAAAACCAGCCAGATGATCGTCACCAGTCAAAATGTTGGGTAACAAATGGCAGCATCCTGAATGTCATGGAGCCATTTCAGGTCAGGTAGAATTTTGAGGTCCCTCTGACTTGGTGGGAAGAGTGCCATTTGTTCAGCTATCATGGCTTCCCACAGTGCCTGTGATTCCTAAATAGTCTGTCCTTCTCGTACCTGCTCACAAGAGAAGAGAGTGAATCACACTTGGGTTACTGAGCCTTTTAGGCCTCTTCTTTATGCTCTGCCATGTCCTCTGTGGCTGACAAAGCTCTGTTGCTGGGAGGACGATACAAATGGTGTGCTCTGCCTTTCTCTCTGTGCAGAATTCACCTTGAGGACCTCAGCCAAAGTGTGCTGCTCCATATGACCGAGAAGCTCGGCTACAAGAACAGCGATGTCATCAACACTGTGCTCTCAAACAGGGCAAGTCACACACTTGCCATCTACTTTCTACTTAATAAGAAGCTGGAGCGCTACTTGGCAAGCCTTAGAGTAAGTAATGCTTAATGCCAGTTCTTTGGACAAGTGTGGAGGAGGGTGAAAAAAGTTCTAAAATGTTCCCTGCTGGCTGGCATTTGACTTCAAGTCTTTACCTGAGGTAGTTTTTTTTGTAGTTTTGTGGCAGTAACCATGAAGGGGAAGTATTCCTTGCAAACTAATAACAGTATTTCAGATAAGAATATGTCAGATTGCAGAGATAATTGCAGATAGACTTTATGTCTCACAAGTCCCTGTTTCCGTAGGAGATCTCCTTCAGCTAGACAGTTGCCCTGTAGAAAGCAAACTGTTGCCATGCAGAGCTTTGTGATTTGTGGCATACTGTGACCGCATGTTGAGATGATTCTGCTTGAAATATCAATAACACAGTGTAATTTGATACAGGGGGTCAAGAAGAAGCTTAAGAGCTGTTAAGATTTTATTTAGTTTTTAAGTGAAAACTTAGCTGAAAGTTTTACATCAAAAAAAACAGGGATATAAAGTCTTCTTATCTCTTGCCAGCCTTCCTGGTCCCTGAGTATGGCTTGGGGGTCAGAAACACTGCTGATGAGATTGCCGAGCAGCTTTCACTAAGGCAGGAGTCTGCTGTCACATGTTATTCTTCCTTGTACGTCTCAGGGAGCTGCATTTTCAGACCACGTTTTGCATGTTACTTGTTGGAGAGCTAGGATGGGTACAGTGCACAAAGGCAAGTTCCCTTCCATTGGCTTCTCCACGCAGCTGCTTGTGGTCTGGCTGAGGGTCTGTAGGCTCCTACGTGACTGCATGGGCAGGAGAGTGGGTTGTATGGAGCTGTCTTCTTGATGTGTTTGCTTGTTAGAAAAATTATCCCCAATGGCCTTCCTTCCATTCTGACAACAGCTTAGATTTTTTTCTTTTCTCAGCTCTTTTAGCAAGCTTGATTTAATGATGATGCTATCAATTATATTCAAAATGCAATGGGCCAAATTCACTCTCTATGTAAGTTGATGCATCTCCACTGAATGCCAACTGTGGATAGAGTCCATTAAACAATAATTGAATGTTAATTTTCTCTAATTATCTTACATAATTTTCTTTTCTGTGCCTGTCTCTCCGCAGAAGCCTGAAGGCCAGGACAATATTTGCCACAAGAACCAACTATACCAGATAGAAAAATACAAGGCAAATAAAGACTCCTATGAGGTAAAGCTTGTTAAAGCACATTAAGGTACTCTGAAAGCAGACTGAATTTGAGGATCCCTCGCGATTGTGATTAAGGCAGTGGGTTTCTGGACCTATGGAGAAAAAAATGACCTGTGGTCTTGCGTGTGCAGGACAAATATTTTCCTCTTTTTCTTTTTTGTTATGAAGAAATGAAATTTTTAGAAGCTCTGTTTAGCAAAATAATACAAACTTCTTCAAGGAGCTCTGTGATTTCGTTTTGGGGTACAAGTTGTAACCAGGTGTTGTAACAAGACTTATAGCTATTGCCTTGTGTCTCAAGACCTGAGAAACAGCCACAGTGGCTGTTCCTGGTGTCCTGGCCCAGTCCTGGCTTGACTACCGGAAACAGTGAAACCTATTAGCATAAAACTCTGCCCAGGTTAGTGTTTTTTGCTTCTTTGCAGAAGTGATGCAGAACTAGTCTACTGCATCGTGAAGGACTGCCCTTGGCCAGAGAAAAGATTTAACCAGATTACCTTTCTCTCTACTGGTCTCCAGTCTTTTTGTCTGCAAATAGAGAATGTAGTTTGTATTAAAAGAAAACATGTCAAATAATAGGAGTCTTCTTATGGCTGGATATTTCTTCACTGCCTGATTTTTTGCCAAGGACCAAAATTACAAGAGTAATATGAGCTGTGCAAGTCTTACCTACCAACGCGAAGAGCAGTATTCCTGAAGAGTTCACCTATTTCAAAAGCTACTCTTCAGCTACTCTTCATGATCTAATTGCAGAGGCGGGTTTGTATCATGGCTAGTTTTGCTTATTTTAAAGACTGCTTGCAAGACAAGCTGAACTGCAAGCCAGATGGAAATACCAAGGCAAACTACATCTAATTGTTTTCTTACCTAATGAAAAAAAACACCTTACTTAAAACACAGTGGGTAGACCCAATGAATATAATATTTTGAAATACTCTTTAACAGCTTACTCCAAGCTGTTGCAGGGCAACCTTCTCTTGGAAACCTAGAGGTGAATGCTGTAGGTGTCACGTGGTGCATCCTGATGCTTTCTGGGCCATTTTCTTCTAGCTGTTGGTGTCAGTTCTCTGTGCAGTGATAGGGAGCTGCGGATGGTTGTGCCTGCCATTGAGGCATTAGCTTACAGCTTCTGTGAACCTATCCTGTGCGGGGGAGTCTGCAGCAAGGCCTGACTGTGCACCCACACGTAGCCAAGAGAGAAACACGTGGTCTGGTTTGATGGTGGTCTTAAAATCCCCACACTCCTAGAAGGAAACTGGTGTTTGACTTCCATAAAAATAATTGAAAACTAGCAGTAATGCTGCTGTATAACCCCAGTTGGGTTTGTAGGCATGCTTAGGGATAAAAGCTCCCTCCCAAGCCTCTCAGAGTACACAGTGTAGCTATTTAGAGGATGAGGGGGTGTCATTTCTTACTTGAAATAGTTACCTTGATGCAATCACAGTGCAGACACTGCAATAATAATAGATTATATTCTTTTTCTGCATGGGCATAGCTGAATATAAGGCATGTTTTATATCACTTTAGCTGTATTTACATAAGGGGATTTGTGTTACCCTTACTGTACCAGGCCAGCTGAAGCAGAACATGTGGGTGAATACAGACCCTGGGATGCTACTGCTATTGGCGACTATGGCAGACATCTCTATGAAAATGCCTTTATGTGGGTGGGGACACAGCCCTGGTAGTGTCTAGTTCATGCTACTACGGTCATTGCGTGCCCAATGGGACTCAGGGGTAGGGATTTTGTAAGCTCAGAGAGGTTCATGGGCTGCAGATCATCCTCCATTTCCAGAGAGGGATGGGAGGCACTGGTCCCTGGGCAGACACTGCACTGAGAGCGTAGCTGCATGTTGCCATGGGAATAGCAGGGAGAGCAGAGCTGGTCAGGTTCAGCAGCTGACTGAATTTCTTCCACCTCTACTCCAGCGATGTGAAATAAGGACCTGGCCTTAGGCAGGGGGCTGCCTGCCAGCAGCTGCCCAGCCCCTCTCCCCTGTTTGGTTTCCTAACCTGGAGTTGTGTGGTCATTGCACCAGGGCTGAGGGTGCTGGGAGCTGCTGCTAGTGCTAATTAATCAGGCTGTTTTGCAGGCTAATTTCATTTTAGTGTTCAGGGCAGATGGGTGGCACGAGGAGGAGGAGGAAGGCAGCACCCTGTATCCATCTCTGTCTTTGCTGGAAAGGCCTCAGGTAATGAGCTGTTGTCCCTGCAGCGCATCCAGGGGAACAGCACTGGGGATACTTGCCTCCCACAGAGTAGCCAGTGGGCTCAGACTCGTGGAATATACATTTTTTAAGAACCTGTGTCATTGTCAGGCCAAGGTAAATACCTTTATCTTCCTTTCAGATCTGTTGCTGGGAATAAGAGTAGGTTTTTGGGTCAAGGTCAGGACAGGAAATAGCAGAAGATGATGTAATGCCAAACCTATTCAAGTATAACATACCGGTAAAAGCCCTACATTGTGCAACAGCATGCCATGTTGTGGCTGTACATGGTACAGTGGAAAGAAATTTTTTTATCTCCCCTGAAGGAAATCTTCCTTTCCTTTTCAAATATAATAGTATGTGGCACTTTGGGAAATCAAGATTTTGGTTGTTTCCCTCTCAAAACCATCATCGAAACAATGTAAGTAAGTTTAACAAATACTTTTAAGTCTATTTACAATGTTCATCAAGGGTAAACTAATTAATTACCAACACTGCATATGTGAGTTTTCTTTTTCGTGGGCGCTTTTAATTGTGCGGTATGACTGTATTACTGCTGCTTAGAAAACATAACAGCAGTGTGAAGGCAAAGCCAGGGGCATTTGGCAGGTGAAGAGCTGCGGCTTGACTCTTGCACCATTAGGCCAAAAATATTGCAGCATCAAAACATCCTGCATTCTGACAGATGCTGCAGCAACCAACATGAAAATTCTTTCCTCACCTACCCAAAATAGCAGAAAACTGCTAACAATCTTGATCAACTCTTTTAGGCTTAATATAGTCACGACTTGATCTCATCCTCACAAGTACCTTTAAAAAAAGATACTTGATAGAGCCGAATCTCTCCTGAACTTTGCAGCAGAGTTTCAGAGCCTTGACAGGGAAAATACTGTAGTGGGCTTAAAATTAACTGTACGGCTCCTACTGACTCTGTTGTCATCGAGTGTTGTTCACACAGCATTATTATTATTGCTATTGTTGTTATTACTTCATCATCATCAGTAGTGACTGTGCTTGCCAAGGTAACGCCTGGAACCAATCAGGCATTGAGTTGTTTGAAGGACAGCACAGGGAGGAATAAGTGCTGGGTGACAGAGGTGTCTTAAGCCTCTAAAGACAAGAGGAAAGACATAAGGTGGATGAAGAGGTATCACGCAAGCAAAGTGATGATCGCTCCATAACGCTTTGGTTTGTTTCTGTGGAAAGGTGAACCTCCCCATGGTGAGGGACGGATGGAGAGAGGGGTGGGGACAAAAAACACATGCGCAAAGGGAGACTGAAGTGAAAACAGTGAGAAGCTCACAGAGGGTCTCTGCCTCTTCCAGGTCACCTAACCACTTCTGTAACGAAACTAAAAACCCTAGTTCATGATTCACTGAAACTCTTCCTTCCGAATCCCATAACTTCTGAAAATTCAAAGGTTAATGAGCCCAGTGGTGCCCAGACACCATCTGTGTGGAATGCTGAACTCTGTCTGAGCTGGAAATGATTGCAATGAGTGCAGCCTGGATATTTTCCTCCTAAATGTCTTAATATGTTTCCAGGGCTGTGTAGTAGCCCAAGAGAACCCAAGTTGTCTTCTGCATCTTTGTTTCCCTCTCTCACATATGCATGTTACTTTGCATTTGAGGGTTCTGATAGGCTTCACGTCAATAAACTTTCAATAGAAAATCATCAAGCGAGCCAGCCCTTTGGCAGTGCGTAGTTATTAGACAAAATACAGGTCTTGGCACATAATTGGATGGAGGAACTTTGTTGCATTTTTGAAAAAAGGTTTGTAGTTAGAGTGACTTTTCAATAAGACACAGCGAAACATGTTGCTTGAATGAGGATTACAACCACTGAGTGCCACACAAATGCCCCTTTAAAGAAACAACTCCAAAGCAAACAAAACAAAAGCCCTACTTCTTTGAGATTTACATCTAAAATCAGACCACACAACTTAGTTTCAGAAAGGTAAGAGATTATTGAAGTCTTTGATGGATACCAAATTATTGACCACAAACTTGATGCCTGGATTTTAGAAGCTAAGTGAGACTTTTGGCTCCCCCTGAAATTAGCAGCAGATAAAGAGTGTTATGCAGCTCGCAAATCTAGTGATTCACCTTAAAGAAAGATACCTTAAAAAAAGAATTTCCACTTGGCAAATTGGATTCCTCATCAGGGTCCTACTTCCAGGTTCTGTTTTTCCTCTGTTGTCACCAGAGATCAAAGCTATCTTTTAGGATGTATGGGCTTAGAATCCTACCTTTGTCTGCCTTCCCTGTCACAAAAAGGAGTTAGGGTTCAGTGAAGGGTTGGGTCAGAAATGTTCTCCCCCCCCGTGTCTTGTAGAGTTGCAGAGATGCTGTAAAAGGAACATCTGTATTTCTCTGGATCTGGTTTGGGAAGAAGATAAATTACTCAAAGTGTCTAAATTTCTTTAAAGCTTTGCAGCTCATGTTTTCAAGTGTTAGAGGAAGTGCAGTAAAGAGAAATCAAAGAACTTTTTTTGGTGCTTAAACAGGGGGGCACGTTTCAGGTATGGAGGAGCACAAACCTGTATCTGCTTGCTCTAACAAGGTCTTCTAGGACAAATGGCCTCTGAGGAGAAAGCTTTCCCTTGCCTTTAATTTTCCAAAACTGATTTTCACACTGCCTGAATGTCAGAGCAGATGGGAACCATGAAATTGTGTCAAGCAGATCAGAGGAAAACTAGACATGGAAGATTCAGTTATTTTGAGTAGCCAGGATAAGTTCCTTATAAATGTATATTTTTTAATTTGGCTTTGGTAGCTGATGTGCTTCTGAGGGTCATTCAGACTTCGCTTAAGTAAACTAAATTGTTGTTGTTTGTTTTATAACTTAAAGGACAAAAACCTCAAAGAACAAGACAGGAAAGGGGAGATTCTTCACCGCCAGCTCCCAAAGAAAACTGAGAAAAATCCAGTTGCATATAGACAGCCTTCTTCCTGTCTTATCTCACAGATACAGAACACCAAGGCTCTGCTGAAGGACCGGAAAATCACCAAGGCTGGAAGTTCAGAGAAAGGTCAGTGGGAGAAACACCGGTGTTGTGTCCCTGTGCACATGTTCATGTGTGGGCACATGAGGTATTAATGAGAGTGTCTTGTGTTGTGTGTTTGTCAGTAAATAGTTGTGGGCTCGCATTTGCTGTCTGCTGTGGAGGTGGTATATGAAGGAAGACTGGATAATGTAGTTAAACATTGAACAAAACGTCCTGAGAAAACCATGACAATGTTCAACCATCATGAATCCTCACTTCTACTTCCTTTTTATTTGACAGAATTCCTACAGTGTTTTAAAAAGAGCTTGATCTCCCTATTTATATGTACTTATACAAAATCATCTGCACTTCACACTGGTGCTTTGAAAGCATCAACACCCACCCCAGATCACTGACAAAGCAAAGCTGATAGACAAGCTTCTTCCTACTGGCAAATGCATTTTGCTAAGAGGGGATTAAGGGGCAGCATGGGAAGAAATCCCTGATTCTGAGGAGAGTGGTGGTAGCGGTGGCATCCCTGGGAGAACCATTGGGCAGCAGCTTATGGTGGAGGAAGGGGAAGCAAGCGGCCAAGAGGAAATGCAGGTGGAACTGCCAACCCCAGCAAATTTCAGGCAGCAAAAGGAGGAGGAAGAGCGCTAATAGGGAAAGGAAAGACAAGACAGAGGAGAGCAGAGCATGAATCACACAGGGTAGGAGGCAGCCTGCAAGGGATGGGTGAGAGCTGCTTGCAAAAGAAGTGGAGGAAAAGGGGAGTCACTGGGGAAAACGGGGTATTGGTAGCACACACATAGATGGGAGAAACTGATGATGTAGCTGGCTGTTAAATCATAGAATAGTTAGAGTTGAAAGGGGCTTTAAAGATCATCCAGTTCTAACATGATCACTACAGAGCAGAGGGGGGAAATACGGTGATATGAAGCGTTTACTGTGATGTCAGGTTATTTACAGTAGTGGCGTATGGTGGTTTTATGCTCACTCTTGTAACCCGATAATTTATTATTTGATGTTTTCTACCTAAAAAAAAAAGTCGAAATGATGTTTGTCTGGCAGCACAGGTCTGCGGAGCTGGTCAGAAATGGGACGTACTTCTTGTGGAACATGTAAAAAACATTAAAAAACAGTCATTTTGTTCAGAATTTGTCATCTCTTTTGGAGGGAGGCACAGAGGGAAATAAACTTAGTTCATTTTTTTTCTCTTCAGGTTTCTCCTTGCTTTTTTGAACTGAAACGCGAAAATCATTCAGATCTCAGCTAAATCATTTCTCTCATTACAGAAACCATGTTTTGACACTTCTTAAATGAAGTGGTCAAGTAATTTTGACTAGTTTTGGAAAGAAACTAGACAGATTAAACCTGGTCTGCTTTTCCCAAACAACTCTCAATGTGAGTGATTTCATCCCGTACATTCATTCAGGTCTCAACCCCCGCCAAGACCATCCCTTTCAAAAGAATCAGATGTGAGATTTGTGGCTGTGACATGAGGGCTGGCAGACCTAAATTATTTATATCCCTTTTAGATGGTTTAGGCCAGGAGAACTCTCAGACAGTGATTATTAACTGTGAGTTCACTATTCTTTCAGTTTGGGGGAACCTAGCAAAGCAGACTCTTTGGATAGCTTTCCATAAAGGCAGCCAAACACATTTTCTTGTGACTAGCTTGGCATAAGTGAGTGCCAGTACCCTGACAGCAGCTCTTTCCCTGAGCTGTTTTGTTTTACTGGGCCAAATCTTGCAAAGATTGTTCCATTTGTATTTGATCCTTGCTGGAGTAAGATTCTTGCTGAAGTCAATGCAGCAAATCTGTTCCGACTGTAACAGCCTGAATCTGGCCAGTGCAACTACTTCATATTCACATATGTGAAACCAAGAACAGATTTTGTTCCAAAATGCAAGAGAAGACATTAGGGATAAACTGACTGTTGTCCCCTGTATCTCTAGGTATGTCAGTGAATACAGTACGCAGACCCAGTAAAAACCATGCAAAGTTGTGCTAAGAAAGGAGGAATGTGACATTTCTCCAAGATGGCCTTAGAGGATATAATTAATACAAACACCTGAAGACCCCTGTGGTTTTCCATTTCATGTCATTGTCTTACTCAGTTTAAGCACTCTTTATGCCTTTGAGGAAAGTGGCAGATAAATTACCCCTGAAACAACAATGTAAGTATCAAATGAGAGTCAGGGAATTGGACTCGTGAGAATATCCTTAAGACCATTTGTTTTAGCTAGTAGCTTGGTCACACAATTCTAGAATTTGTTAAAGGTGGTGTTGGACACTGTCTACCGTGAGGCAGAGAAGGCAGTGCTATTAAATGCAATCTGCTCTTCTCTTACGTTTTCTGATTGCTTTGCAGACTCTAGCGGTGGGGTAAGCCCTTTCCATGAACCCTTGGCAACCAAGACGGGCTGCGTCACTTCCAGCTCCCTGGAGTACCTCGAAGTCCAGCAGCCGCCCCCCAGGACCCCTCGGCTCCTCAAGAGACAAGAATCCCCACAGCAGGAGCCAGCCCGGATCAGTGGCCGGGCAAAGGACTCTCCTCTCATCCTGAATATCGTGCACTCCTTCGAGTCGGTTGACAGAGAGGACCAAATAGACCAGGTTTCCCCCTCTCATCAGTACAGGATTTTAGGCTCGCCAATGAATTTTCCTTACAAAAGCTCAAGTGAAAGGACACTGTCCCCACTTTTTCAGCCAGGGAGTACGTCTCCTGTCCACCCCACCCAAGTCTCTTTCACATATGAAGAAAAAGCATATCCGGCAAAGGAAGAAGCAGTGTCCCCTACTCAGCTGGTTTCCAACAATCCCTTGGGCAGCCCTAACTGTGTTAAAAGCCGAGGCAGATTCCCCATGATGGGGATTGGACAGATGCTGCGGAAGAGGAACCAGACGATGCAGTCAGCAAGTGACAAGCCGCTGGAAGCAAGGATGCCTCAGCTGCAGCAGATGAGCCCCACACAGATTTCCTTCAACACAGCAGATACTGTCAGTGGTCAGTGTTAGTCAGGCATCCAGGGATTTGCACTGCTGTCCTCTGGGACCTAACTTTTAACAATAAGGGAAAGCCAGAGGCCTGTTACTGTTGCTATGTAATATGCTTCAGTGGTCCAATGTAGACAATCAGAGGTCTGCTTGTAAGGAAGGTGTGGTCTTCTATATTAAAGTTGAAAGAAAAGGGCTCCGCTTGTGCAGTTAAGAAATATTGGCATTTGGAATCTGACTGTACAGTAAAACATGCCTTGACAGAGCTACCTGAATATGTATTTTTGCTGCTCTCATCTAGTATTGCAGTAAGGTTGAGTGGAAGAGCAGTGAGCATGAACAGTGACTCATCAAGGTAAGCTGTGTGGTGCCATGAATACCTATCCCATCCAGAATCTGTGGTAAGACTGCTCGTGTTCCATCTGCCTGTGCCGTGCAGTACACGGTACTGCTACAGACATTGTTAATGTAGCTAGGCAAGTAGAAAAACTCAAGATACTGCATCCAATAACAAGCACTGCCAAGGAGTTGAAGTTGGTAGAAGCTTGAATAAAGACACGAGTGATCTAAACATTCAAAAGTGGGAGTATTGGAAGTCAAAGGAGATTTTACTGTTAATTACATAAAGTAGCTAATAACGCAATCATTTTTTTTTTTCCTAAAGAAAATGATGATTTAATGTCACTCAGAAGAAACATGATTATTTTAAAACAAGTTTCATCACATGGAAATTCACCGCGTTAGAGACCTGTTCCTTTAATATGATGGGTCTGCAAGCAGATACGTCAAACAGCAATCCGAATTGCAACATGCTGTGTAACAATCCAGTAACCTCCAAGTTTTGCAGCTATACTAGTTCCATGGCACACCTACATGTAGGACTGTATTAGTCCCTGTCACAGCAAGACAGCATTGGACACCCCTGAAGGCTTTTCTGAGAGACTGCAGTGAATTAAAAAAGACTAATAAAGGACACATGAAACCGTACCAATGCTGTTTTATACTGCACAATTGGTAATGCAGTGCTTACCAGAAGTTTGGTATTATTATCAGTGGTGAAGATTAGCTTTCTTAAAAGGCACCATGTTCTGCATATTGGTCTCGTTTTTTTAAGTAAATGATACATCTAAGAGGTTGGCAACATTCTTTTGGTTCTGCTTTTGTCTTCAAACCATTTCCAAATCAGTAGGTTTAGCCAAAGACCGCTCTTTTCTTTTGTCTGTACCACACTTGCATATGAGTTTGTGTGTGCAGGACGTCTCAACAAAGCTTATTCCAGTCTGATTCCCAAGTGGGCAGTCCTGGCTTGCATAAACCCTGCTACTGTCCTCCTACTTAATGCAGATTCGAAACCCAGGCAGCAGAGGTGCTGTCTTGGAATTGTTGAATGATAGGGATTTTGCGTTGCGAATGTAGGTAGAGTCCTAGCCCCGTTTTCATCAAAAATTTTGCAAACAATTTTGTGTCCCTGTTGGTTTGGTGTCTGTGCAAATACTGATGGTTGCCTCTGTTTGAGAAGCTTTCCTTCCAGTTTCATGAGAAAAATGGGCAGGGACTGGGGGAGGATGGCTGGCAGAGGCAGGGATGAAGATCCCCAGCAGAGCCCCTAGCTGAGCACACGTTCCCAATTCTCGGCATAGAACAGGCCTTACACCAAAGTCTGCAAGGAAAAAAAAAAAGTGAACAGGAATCCAAATACTGACAGAGCAGAAAGCTGGACTGTTCGGTATTTTGAATGGTTACTGCAAAAGCAGCAGAGCGTGAATGGCCAGAGCACCCTTCTCATCCCTGCAGATGGGACCTTCACCTCGGCTCTGAAACTGCCTGTCATAGAATCACCAGGTTGGAAAAGACCTCTTGGATCATGGAGTCCAACCTGTTCAGTACAGAGGAGTCTGTATGCGTCTTGTACTCTTCAGTGTAGTTAGTGAGGACACTCACCTGTGTGGTAGTTAAACTACCTGTAAAATAATGTACATTAAAAAAAATCCCACTGTGATAAGAAAGATGGCCCTGAAATCATTTTACTAATTTTCACATTGAAAAATGTCATCTTCTGTTTGTACAGAGCACCTGGGGTCCATTTTAGCTCTTCTTTTTGTTTATAAACATAAAAGCATTTTCTTTTTCTTCATGCTAAGAACACATTAGTGCTGAAAAGCTAGTGAATGGAGACCACTGAAATCCCGTCTTTTGCATGCATTGAACTTCGGTACCTGAACAGATGGGAGATACTGACTTGAATTACAAACTCAGGTTTATTTGGAACCCAATAAAAGGTTGGGAGAGGCAGGAAAGAGACATGTATTTTTTGTGGAAAACCCAGTAAATATGTGTAAGAATCAGAATGAAAACAGAAATGTTAAATCTTTTACTATATTTATAGAGAATATATGAGTACTATACTGCTAAAACATAACCATGTATCTAGCTTAGACAGTAGCTATGTACAGTCAAACTGCAGTGACCATAGAAAGGATTTACAGTAGTGGAAATTACAGGGGAAAAAATGTATTTGTTATTATTATTAAATATATGTACTTTTTGAACAAGATTGCTATGGACTGCTGACTTTGTTTGCCAGGTCACTACGTAGCAAGGATTATCTGACTACAAAAACAACCAGCAAAATGGTGAGGTGACAAGAGGATTACCAGCACCTTTACCTTTACCCATCAAAGATTATCCCTTTGAATCTGGCTGCTGACTTGCCTGTAAACCCTGAGAGGGCTAATAGGCACAAGGTGGGATTTCCCTTGCTTAATGTTAGTCCTCTGCAAGTTGTGCATCTGGTTTCTGGTCATTACCCAAGGTCTGTTTGTCACCAGTGAAGGCTGATGGTTATCTCCAGTTCTTCCCACATTAAAACAGAGGCCCAAAATTGTGGGAATGAATTGCTGCTGAGCAATGCTTATCTGTATCAAGGTACGAGGGAGGAAGTATGTTTGGCCAGTTCAGATGAGAATACAGCTTTTAGACAGCCACAGGAAGTCACCCCCATACAAACAAAAGCACTTGCTGATAGCTTTCTGCACCTCTGGACTTAACATCTTCAGGTTGTAGGGACTAGTCCCACCTTTGCTAATCTTAGCATAGCCATGCAAACTGGCTATCAGCCTTGCAGCTTCAGTTGGAGCCTTTCTTTTGTTTTTGATCCCACAGTTCTTTCAAGTACTGTTCCTTCCCCATCCTACCTTTGAGCAAATCTGCTTTCAAGAACAACAGGTCCAAAGACCTCCAAAATCAGCTGAGGTCCTTTTCTGATCTTTGCAATAGGATTGGCTTCTAATGAACCTGTTTGATAGATTTGAAAATACGCGTTACTCTTCAGGTTGTGCACTGGGGAAAAAAAAAACACTGCTGAGGTTTGTGTGCAAGATGGAAACCCCTTGGCTTTATGGGATCTTTCTGAGATGCTGTTTATGTGCAGAACCCAATGGAGCAGCTGTGAAGCACTTAAAGGGGGTTTTGCAACCTAACTAATCACTGAACAGGAGTTAAGGATCCATAGTGATACGAGTGATTTTGTTCAGGCACTTCTGCCTGGAGAAATAGGTGTCTAATTTATTTAGCAAGACAAAGAACACAGATCAGCATCTGTTGCTAAAGGTGTTGTACTTCTATAAATGCGCTGATAAATATTAAAATTACCCAAGTATTGAGGGTTACAGATCCTAAAATAGCAGTTGCTTTTGTGTTTTTGCACTTCACATCACTTGATCTTTGCAACAAAATCCCTTAGTGTGTAGCCACAAAAACGTTGGGTCAGGCTTGCAGGAGACTTTTAAGTCTCCAGTGCATGAGTGAGATGGTTTGTCAGCAACCCCCTAGAGACAACCCAGCACAAATCTGCCCAGGCAAGCAATGTAACTGTGCTTAATGTATGGAAGAAGGGAGGGAAGGGACAAGAAAGACTCAGTGGTCAGTACTGCCAGGCAGAATATGTGTCTATGGCAGAGCATGAGGCTGGCAGGTAAACTCTCAGCATGTTCCTGGATCTAAGGCTGCTGCTTGTGCCAAGGGAACCTTAGGGTGGCACAGAGGCACCCTCTCCACAACTAGTGTGAAGAAAACGCTAGACAGGCTGAGAGAGTTGGGGCTGTTCAGCCTGGAAAAGAGAAGGCTCCATGAAAACTATATAGCGGCTTTCCAGTACTGGAGATTACAGGAAAGATGGAGAGGGGCTCTGTATCAGGGAGTGCAGCAGTAGGACAAGGGGTAATGGTTTTAAACTAAAGGAAGGCAGATTTAGACTAGCTATAAGGAAGAAATTTTTTACCACGTGGGTGGTAAAACACTGGAACAGGTTGCCCAGGGAGGTAGTGGAGGCCCCATCCCTGTAAACATTCAAGGTCAGGTTGGATGGAGCTCTGAGCAACCTGATCTGGTTGAAGATGTCCTTGCTTCTGTGGGGGGGCTGGTTGTAAAGGTCCCTTCCAACCCAAAGCATTCTATGATTCTATTGAAGCCTCCAACCCAAAAGGAAGCTGCCCTTTATTTGCTTAATTGTAATTAAGCTTTAAACTTTACTGTTTGAAGCACCACAAGCTTGTAAGGGCCTTTCTTATTGTGGAGTGAGCAGAAATTTCAGGGATTGCTGTGTGTGGGAGTTTGGATTTTGCCCGCCTCTTCGGCCTCTTTTTAATAATGGGAAGTCACAAATGGTGGATTTTCTCTTTTGTTTCCCCCTCCATGTAACTTCCCTGGAGCATAACAAAACTGCTGGGTATGGCACCGGTGCCTGTTTTCCCTATTAAAAGTTATCACAGTTCTCTGGACCGAGAGCTACAAATCACTCGTGTAGAAATACAGCCGTGTGGCAGTTTCATTACTAGGTGTGATTCCTATGGTCTTTCAGCAAGCTCGCTGCCTCCTAGTTGTGCAACTTGTTTGCATTGGAGGCGATCTCAAGCAGGAGTAGCATGAAGGAATACTGGGAGAGGATTCAACTTTGCATCACCGCTTCTCATTGAGAGAAATGTGCTCCCTTAGAAGTGAACAAGTGTCTTATTTGCAGCAGGTTTTCCATCAAGGGAGCTAGTTGAGCATCAGTTCCTAAGCTGGATACATCGGCATGTGTTTGAGTGGGCACATTTGAATTGTCTGTAACTGTCTTTCACAAAGATGGCTTACAGATGTATGTAGGGGGAGGGCAGATGAAATAATTTTGAGTCTTTTCAGTGCTTAGTGTCAAAAGAGGCCTGTAATATAATGCTTTCTGTTATTGAAGTACAGGCGATTAGCTGTTATTACAAACAAAAGGTGTCAGGATAGAGACTAGAGTAGGGTTTGGAGTTCACCTGAGCATCCCTGCTTTGTGCCTGCTGATGCCAGGGCCGTGAAATGCCTGAGAGAGAAGAATTAAGAAGAATTTTAGTGGTTAAAGGTGACATAATTTAAAATGTTGGTTAATATCTAAAACCAGGACTCCTGCATTTTTAAACTACAGATCGTAAATATATTTATCAACATTTGTATGAATAGTACTCTTCTGCCTATTAGTGTCAAGATGGCCCAATTTGTTGTCTCTCCAACTGGAAAGGATAGACTCAATCTCAACAAATGTAAGAAAAAAACGAGGCTTTGTTTGAAAATAGCTTCCCTCTTTCTGTTTCACAGAAGGAAACAGAGGTGTTGTCTTGTGCTTATAAACACAGGGCTGGCTGTTAGATAAAATGCTTTATTTCCCTGCCATCTTTACCTGCCCCAGATAATTTGTTTCTGACTTTCCCGTGTCTAAACTTGGGCCCGTGTTTCCTGCACACCCCACTGAGCTGATCTGAGTTTCCTCTATCTGGTCACCAGTCCTCATAAAATCCGTGAAAACTTCAGATTTCAGAGAACGCCTTTGGTTGAAAGCAGCCAGGAGGGCTGGGGCATTGTTCGTGAGACTGACAGACTGACCTGGGATCCACGAGAGAAATATATTTTTCACCTTGTGTTGACTTAAGTGTTATTGCAGGAAGTATCCAACACATGCTGATACATGCATGGGGCGTTTAGCTGATAGCAGAAATTACTTGGGTGCTCTAGCAGCAAAGCTCATGCCCATTTCCCAGCTATCGGGCAGGCCTGACACGGAAATCTCTCAGCCTACCATGCCAACACATTAGCCATCGGAAACTACGTGTGGGGGGGTTGGAGACTGTTGCCAGGCTCTGCTTTTATAAAACACTGTTTTCATTCAGCTGAAATGTTTCTGTCACTTCTGAGAACAGGGCATCAGGGACAGAGAGACTACAGATTTGAAATTGCCAGGTTCACAAGTTCTTACAGCTTCTGTCTTTGGGCAGCTCTCTGAGCACAAACCCTGCCTCAGAAAGCCTGCAAAGCTCCGGTGGTTGGCTTTTTTTTTGCTAGAAAGTGGTCTGTCTATCCCCATGAGAGCCACCCACACTGGACCAGACCATAAGTCTTCGAACAACGGTGGTGGGCAGACTTTTGAGAGGAGGCTGAGTTGTTTTAGCAGTAAATTTCCCCAGAGATCCCGCCCTGAAGACCCTGGCACTGCGGAACAAGGGATTTTGGAGGTCAGCTGGCAGAGCCACTCCCCACTGGCTAAGTGAAAGCTGGAGTGGATTATGGAGCTGCTGAAGGTTTTGAAGGATGAGACGAGTTTCTGATATGATCTTGCTGCATGTGATTAGCACCCCGCAGGCATTGGAACAAAGTCCTCCAAGCAGTACCTTGGTGCCAAGTGCCAACAGGCCTTGGTGCTCATCCTGCAGATGGCCACCATCACAGTTTGGGTGTGGGGAAGTGGGAAGCCACTCTTGGAGGTAAAGCAAAGTAGAAGACCCCATCTCCCTGGCCAAGACAACATCTGTAAAACTTGAAGGTTCTTCTGCCCTAACATTTCAATCAGGACACTTGCTGTAATCAGGACACTTTTGCTTGCACCAAAAACTCCTCTTTCACATTTATTATCACTTTCCAAAGAGCAATTAAGTAATATGTTAGTGCAAAACAGTTTTAGAGGGGTAAAATGTATATTTTTGCAGCATGGCTTCTGAATGGAGAAGTAAGCTATCCCAACAGAAAATGTCTTAAATCAGTGCTTTATTCTCCAGTTCCTGCAGAGGCCACCAATTTGTGATGGTTTATAGATTAATTAGATTTTTCTTTGAACCCCAGGGCTATTGCCAGAAGCATCAATCTTTTTACCAATGAATTTAAGGTTTGCCGCCTTAACAACCGCACACAATGCAAACCTTCTTAATTTAGTTACTTAAACACGTGGCAAAATTGCAAGTTACAAACTCAGCCTTTATTTATGAAAATGATGGCGCAGTGGATGTTGTAGCCAAAATCTTAACATGCACAACTGTTTTGTCACGCACTTTTGAAGAGGAGAGAAGGGAAAGAGAACAAGCCTCCATCCTTTCCATTCAGTAGGCAGCCACTGCAGGAGAAGGCCGCCTTTGGGTTGGGTCCTTCAGGTGCTGGCTCTGGGAAATGGCTGAGGACAAGGGGAAAGATGGAGAAGACCCAGCTGGGGGGAGCAGGCTGACGGCAGAAGCCATGGGAGAGTAAGTTGTCTGATGGGGCTCTCCTGCTGTTCGCCACAGCTAGCGTGGTCCTCAGAGCAAGACAGTTATGTATGTGCTTTTCAGCAGCTTCCATGGGGCTCTATTTACCATTTCCCCTTGAGTCCTGGGCTTGCAGCTCGGCCTTGGGAGAGGATGTCAAACCACATCATTCCCTTAGAGCAGTTAATGAGAGCTCCATGGGTCTTTCCCCTCCCTCTGTACACCTCATGCTTTACTTGTAGAAGGTTTCCTCCTCTCAGTCACTGGCCTAAGCCCATGAATGAGGTAACACCTACAATATGTTTCAGCAAGCGTGATTTGCAGGTGTAACAGGAATAAAACACAGCTGCAACTTAGGCCACCAAGCTCCGTGTGATTTGGAATATGCAATGGAAGGTATGTCCTAGGTGGAAAGGTGCTGCTTCTGCCAGCTGATGTCGAGAGCAGTGGGTGGTGTGTGGCAGCTGGTGAGGGGCGTGCAAGAAGCTCAGCCAGCTTAACTGGGATGTAGAGCTGATTGGTGCTGCCTCGGGGGAACCAGAGGCAATTTCAGCCAGGGAAATGCCAAAGGAAAAGTTAATACATGACACGTCCCTTGGAGACGGGCACCCTGAAGGGACAGAAAGAAAGACTTCATTTACAACTGAGGACAAATTATCTCGGGGTAAAATCTGCTGGACGTCTGCTTTATAAGCACAGAACTAGTTAGAGCTCCTTCATTTCTGCTTGTTTTGTGTGTTAAGTGGGGAAATCTAACTTTAGTCTGTACTCTACTACACGCTAGTGTTCATGGCAAGTCCCATGCTTCTGCTGTGGTTATGTGCAGAAACAGCATGGCAGAAACCATCTCTGCGAAGAAAGCTATGTTTAACTTTCTCTGAGAGTTAGTCCACTGATTATTAACTCAGACAAAACAAACCTGTGTGCAGGCAAAGGGAAGACAAGGAGTAGATGAGGTGTATCTCCCTCACGGCTGGAACCTCACAAAACCAAGGCTGCAGATGGACCATCCACTCCTTTCTTCTTGTGCCTATCCCCCTCCTCCAGCTCTGCTGACCTGTTTCTGCCCTCTTCAATCCAGGAGCTGGCATTGCAATGCTGACAAGGAGCAATGCGAGAAGGTGACCAACCTGAAAAATAATGAACTTATATGCTGGGCTGATTTTAACTCTTCAGAGCCCACATATTTTCTTGTATCAGAGAGGGCATAAGAGCACACGGGTGGGGTGGAGGAACTGTCTGGCCAGAGCAGCCCCTGTGACCACTCCAGGGTCCTGCAGAACTGCACCCTCAGGTGCTTTGCTCCTTGTTGGGACCTTTCCTGACAGCTCATCAGCAGAAATTGAAAGCCTATTTCTTCCTTTAAACATGAAGTAGAAGTTCAGATGTGAAAAAGCACCCATCTGCTTGCGTTGGCTTCAGCAATGGGTCTGCCTCAGCCTTCGTAGTAAAACCTTAATAACATGGTAGATGATCATTGCAGGTCCCTTCCAATTTAAATATTCTAGTCTAGTCTAGTCTAGTATAAAACCTGCTCAGCCTTTCACGCTCACAGTCCCAAAGGTAGGAGAATTTCTGTTTCTCATGCATGGGAGAACAAAGACTCAGTGAGCTCAGGCAAAGGTATTGTTGCCGTTGCCAGAAACAAGGCCACACTCCTTCAGCCTGTGGTGATAACCATGACAGGTCACCAATTCTTCTGGCCCAAATCTCTTGCAAACAAGTCTGAATGGCTTTAATCTGCTATTACAATTTCTGCAGCCTCAAGATCCTGCCAGAGGCAATGTTGCAGCTAGTCTAGATGGCTGTGTGCAATGCCCCAGGTGAAAAAACTGTTCATGCTTGGGCAGTGGAAGTGTTTCAGAATATAAAGCTGCCAAAACAACATGTCCTGGATGATACTCTGCAGCTAAGAGAACTACATGTGCAGATACAGGGCTAAAGAAATTATAGTTTAATTATTTTTTCCTCATAATGAAGCAGTGGAACCTCAGAAAATAAACATTTTTTAAATCAGTAGAAATTGAACAGAAACAGAAGAAACCACACGGTTCTTGCTGATTGCAGCATTAAGGACAGACAACTCCTGCCTCACCAGTGGCTCTTGCAGTCCCAAAGCTCTGTTAGGCGAGTTTTGATGAGTGTCTAACTACTTCATTTTCAAGGGACGAGTAACAAGGCAAAGACCCATAGTCTTCTGGGACTGCTACAGCACCAGGGACATATGGCCCAAGTCTGAGAACACAGGTTTAGATAAAATGAGAATGCATCTGGGGCTTTTCCCAAAATTGAAATTAACCTCTCCCCTTCCTGAGCTTGGAAAAATAGCTGGAACTGATGCTTTTAAAAGTATGCCTTATCCTTTCCAGCAGCTGTGTTTTGGTTTTCTCTGCTGAACCAGCAAACCTTTCAGACCTTGCTGCACAATATTCAGTTCAGCTGGAGTATCTCCACTGTAGTTTCAGGGGTGTAAAATCTGAAGGGTGGACAGGCAGTGGAGCCGAAACAGAGGATCCCTGCCAGGCAGGGCTGCCTAGAGACTGTTTCAGGCCTAGCCCAAGCAGAACAGCTGCAAAGCTGCTTTAAATCACACGTAGACATGTTTATCCCTAAAAGCTTAGGTAACTCTGGGTGCAAGCAGGAGAGGGTTGTCTCCACATCATCTCCTTTGAGAGGCAGTGGGTACACCTCATAGCCAAAACTGCACTGTGGACAGATATTTCAGTGTGTCTCTCCTATCAAGAAATCACTGGGAAAGGGGACAATTACTCGGTCTATGTTGGCTGTCTTTCTGTCTACAGTAATGGAACTGGGACAAAGCAGAGCCTTGGAGTAGGGCAGGTTGTCTTGTGCATTACAAGGACAACATATCACTATACCCTAAGGGCCCTTTTCACAGCTTTTCATTTAAATATTTCATCCATGGATGCAACTGGATGTGACTCCTCTCTTCTTTCCTGGTGACTGGATGAGGATGTGAACCTTTGAATGTGCTGGGAGTTCCACACAGATATGTGCGGATCACTTTGCATCAGCAGCACCTGGTTGAAAAATGCTTGCCTTGCTATCCTGGGGGTCCTCTGGATGCACTTACTCATCGCTGCTATTTCACAGAGTGCCTGTCAAGTTGTAGTTTGGGCTCCTCCAAGGCTGCTGAAATGTTTAGAGCATTTGATGCATAAATCCGTGCAGTTGTTAGCCACGGCTGTCGTTCCCCTTCTCCTCTGCGTCCAATGTCATGCTGACTTGCTGAGGGGGCAGGGATGGGGCAGAGCCATGTGTGTGAATTCAGCAAGGGGCTGCCAGTGCTTTAGTGCAATTTGTCTCTATTCTGGGAAACCCTACAGATGCTCTGAATTTTCTTTTTTTTCACAGAGCTGTGCTCTCTTTTCCAAATGGGAAAGGTGACATATCTAGGTCTGCTCTCCAGAAGGATGCTTTAAACTACCTACAGCTGAGTACAGTCCCCCAGTTTGCCTGTGCTGAGGCATCAGGAAAGGACTCTTGTTTAAGGTATGTGTTAGTCTCATCTCCAAGATGAGACACATGTTTGTGCAGGCCTGGCAGAGCAGCGTCTGACCACCACACTGCTCACACTCATAGTGATAGGTAGAACAACGAGAGATGATGTTGCTACAGCCTCTAAGTGAGAAGCTAGGGTGACAGATGGCCCAGGCTTGTGATTAGAGCCTGTAACACACTTACTGTGTCTGTAAGTGACAGCTAAACGCCCCCCTCCCCAGCCCAGGTTTCTCATGGGCCCCATTCTTGCATTTCAGATTGCGTGTAGGGACCAGGGAGGATATACTTCTGCGCAGGGGCTGCACACCCAGACATGCTATAGCTGCCAAAAGATAGTGTTTCACTCAGCAGGTTTTGTCTTCCGAGGCTATTACAGCTGTCTGGCCTCTGGTCTAGATGTGACTGGGAGCCCCGACACGAAATCTTGAGGTCTGCCTGCATCCACCCCAACAGGCCTGCCTTTGGACTCTGTGTACCTGTAGCTCCCACTGATTTTTCTGCCTTTTGAGATGACCCCCTGAATGACCAACTCTTTACATGCAGTGCAGAGTTTTCTTTGAGTCTAAACCTTCCATAGCGTGAAAAGCAGGAGACCCTTCAAATGAATCCAAATCCACCCATTTCTCTGATGTACAAGCCCCAACTGCCATCACCTCCACCAGTGACATGTTTTGTGTTATATGGACTATTCCACTTCTGGAAATCCCACCTGAGCACCTGTCTGAGCACTAACTGTTAGCTGCGATGGATAAGCCTCTCTGCCTTTAGGCACTGCACACCAGAGTGAAAAGAAAGCTCTTTCTGAAAAGCCACACAGCACCTGTTGCCTAGTGCTCAGCTGAAACACGAAGCCCTAATTGGTGACTTTGCAACAGTCTCCATAGTGATTAATTGTACCTTCTCAGACAGGGCATCGTGACTTGGCAAGAGAAATTGGATGAAGAAGCAGAAGGCCTTGATTGTAAGCAATCCAGGAGGGATGCATTGGATTCAGCGAATCTGCTCTTTGTTACTGTTGCTGTTCATCTGCTTCTCCAGGTCTGTAAAAGGGGCTGAGGTAGAGGTGTTACCCAAATGGGCGATGACACTTCCCTGCCTACCACACCTGATCCAAGTGCATATGTGATGAGAAGGTGCAGGCTGACAGTATGGAAGGATGAAAATCCTCATGGCTTTAGTTAGTGCTGAATGATCCCTCCAGTAAATGGGCATACGGCATGCAGCTGAACCCACTCACCACCTCTTCTGTGGGGTACTTGGATGAACTTATGAGAATGACTTAAGGATAGTCAAGTATTATGAGGAAGAAAGGATGTCATAAAACAAGTTTCTTACACTTTTTCTGTCTTTGCAGATGCATTCCGGGAGAGTCTAGCATCTGCGTACTCAGGAAACTGCCCTTCTTTCCAGCCCATCCTTGTCTCTGAATATCTTCTGCTTCTCAAACTGTAGTTGCCAGGAGAGCAGCTTGCATGGACAGTGTCAACCTTAGGGAGTCCTGTGTCATCTTTATTCAGTTACCTGCAATCCTCTTTGAATGAAGACAAGACATCTCTAGCTCACAGCCAGATTAGAAACCCGATTAGTTACCTGTGCATCCCATGTTAGAAGGATAGGATTATACGGCAATTATAGAAGATCAGACTCAGTCTATTTAAAGGGATGCTGACATCTTGGAAACAATTTTTACCAGCATTCTACACCAAGAATCCTTACTTCAAATCCTTTCAGGCATGTTAAATGAAATCTTAAAAGTTGGTTCCTTAAAACCATTGTGGGTTGTATTTTGTGCTCAGGTGATTAGGGACAAGAAAGGCAAACTGCTGGCAATTACCTTTATCGTTCCCTTCTTGAGTCTCAGGCAGCACCATAGTGACAGCACTGCTCAGGCCCAGCTACTGACCTGGAAATATGATACAGCTGTGGGCGTTTTTTTCCATCTTTGAAAGAAAAAGTAGTTGATGTATTGGAGCGGCTGCTCTGCCTTCAGAGTTCTAAAGAGCTACTGACAATATAATATTTTTTAGTTATTAGTAATAATAACATGAGGGTAACAGTCATGTATTCACATATTCTTACTATACGTGAATATTATTTTCCCTGCATGTAACTCATAGTTAAGTTTCTGTTACCTGATCTGCATACAAGGTAAGTGGGAGCAGGCAGGCTTGCAACACTATTAGCTGTTTTCTTCCTTTGGTGTTTACGTCTGTCTCACTGGTCGTTTCTGCACTGTTGGCCAAGCTCAGCTGCAGTTCACTGGGATGCAGCAGTCACAGAAATCACATTGTTCCTGGAAGTTTCATGAAAATACACTGGGAGATAGAGAAGGTAGAGCTTCTACCCCCACAGAGGATGGGCTGCAGGCTGCACTCAGCTTGCAGGAGAAGCTGCAGTGCTTGCTCAGGACAGAGTTGCTGTGACCACCACAGCCATGGGAAACCTTCAATCAAGGCTTGAGTCATCCATGAACTCCACAGACCCCAGCCATGGGACTGATGTGTGGGAGAGTTGTCTTAATTACTCCCTCTGCTCATGCAATTAATTACTCTGCTTTTCATGCCCCCTTCCCTCTGCCTTTAAAATGTAACCAGCTATCCCAACTAGCTATTAAGTTTGTTATCTCAGTCCTTCTCAAATTCCTGGCTTTTCCTTTTCTTTTCTTTCTTTTTTTTTTCTTTTTTTTTTTTTTTTTTAAATTCAGGTCCCAAAAATCCTTGCACACAACTATTTGTCCCTAGTCTATGTTTATTTGTACAAGCTATTCCTTGGTAAGCAAACAGCTGTGAGGCTGTAAAATGCATCCTAGGGAGGTGGTTTTTCCAATGAGGGAGAGCTATCCATGCTTCTGACACCCATGGAAAGGGAGAAAAGATCAAATCTGACTAATGCCTTTACTGGTGCTCATCAGGTGAGTAACTCAGATGCATGGGCTGATGATGATGACCAGCATAGGCTGCAGAAGACATCTGTAACTCCTGCACTCTATCGAGCTCATTAAATTAGGCAGTGAAGCTTCCTTCCCAGTCAATGGGGAAAGGCAGGCTTCTGGTCTGAGTCAGCCGATGGAGGAGCACGACTAAATGATCTGCGTTTGCCCTGGGAAGGAGCCGACCTGTCTCTGCTGACTGAGGGAGGCGGCTGAGTTCTTCCAAACAGATCTTTGGAAAAGCTGCAGCTTCTCGTAAAATCTGCTTCATTAGCGATGTTGAGTCAAGTGCACTCAGTCTCCCATTCAGTGGGCCTTGTCTCCTGCAGTTTTGTTCCTCCTTTACTCCTCAATGTTCTGCTGCATTAGCAGTACAAAAATAGACTGTATTCCAGCATGAAGCCTTTCCAAAGCTTGAACAGAGGGCAATGGGAAGACGTGGAGGGAAGTTTTCATTTATTCCATGTTACTTGTCCTCCAATAGATTTTTTTCCCTCATTTCTTTGGGAATTGAGAAAGGGGAGAAAGTGGTCAGAACTCAGGATGGCTGCTATAAGCAGTAACCTGCAGAGACTGAGGGAAGCCAAGGCTGGGGAAAGGGATTCTCACAGCGGATAGAGACACCAAAACAACTGTTTCTTTCCACACATGAGACCAGAGTACGTTTAAGAAAGAAACAGTCACAAAAAATACACTCAAAAGCATGAACACTATAGAAAAAAGAAAAGGTCCTGGCAAAGTCCTTTCTAAAAGGGAATCTAATGATGATGGATGAATCAGCTCCATGAGTGAACATCTGAGGTCTTCCTGATAGGGGTCTTCTGAGGCAGAAAAAGTAGCTTTCTCCCACAATTGGTCCCCAGAAACATCTGAAACCCAGACTCCCTCCTGCCCCTCCCTTTCCATAGGCTGGAGCTGCATATGCATTGAATGCCAACAATCATGCTGCCTTAGAGCAGCAAGGCAGGGAACAGCATGGGGTTTAGCGGGCAATAAACATCCCGCTGGCACATTATCTTCCTGTGAAGTGTCAGACAGATGACCCAGGGAGACTGCTGGTTTATAGCAGCCGTTCCCAAGGAGAGAAACCAAATCTACCAGATCTCTCACTCCCTATGGGTAGTGCGATACCAGTCCTTGGAGTATGTTACAGTACAAGCAGAACTGGTACATCTTGATGTGTTAGGCTACAGGATCACCCTTCCTCAAATCAGAGAGGTGGAAACTTTAAAAAAGAGAAAGTAGTAAAGTAAGTAGAAGTATATTTATCTCAAATCCCCACCTGAAGGAAATCAGTGATGCTTCACTGAACTCAGTGGAGGTGAGGTAACATGGCTCTCCACAGTAATGAACTAACAGAGCTGATCTTGGATTCAGGTTCCAACCCAAACATTGGAGAATTTGTTTGTTTTTTTTTTTAATTGTTTCCCTTAAGTAATGATATAAAAACTATCTTAAACAAAAAAGAAGAGTGGCACTTCTTGGTTTTAATGATTTTGGTTGGTCTATCCACTTGAGGATGGAAGGACTGGTCTTATCACACATCTAAGGTAACAAAGGACTGGGTAGGATTCCAGACCTTCAGTGCCCTGTGTTATTTACATGCATCTTTGTTCTTAAAACTGATGTCTGGAATATCTGTGAAAATGGTTGCTTCTGCAATATTTTAGAAAGCTTCCTGATTACCATTTTTTTCCTCTGTAATTAGTGCTAATATGAGAGAGAACTATACTTTAATGTTTACTTAAAGTTTATACTTACATTTTTAAAGTTCAAGACTTCTGCTTGGGTGCCTTAGCTAGGAGCTGTAAATGATGTTTTTTCCATTAGCCGATGGTGATAGGCTCTCACTACTTGCATGTACAACAAGGTCCAGGAAGAGGTAAACAGGGGAAATGAAGGAAGGCAGGAGGAACTTGGGACATAGCAGCTGTGCTTGTCTGTAGCAGGCAACATTAAGGGAAGAACAGTCACAGGCTGTTAAGCCTTTCCAAATGAAAAGCAGACTGCTAGAGAGCCAAACCTGAAGGAAAATATGTGGATAACCAGAGCAGGAAGAGTTGCTGCTTTGTTGCTAGGTGATAGATCTGTTATCATGCTAATGACAATAAAGGATGATACTGGTACCAATAAAGCATCTTTCATCTGAGAATTACCAAGGGTTCTCCAGACAGCGAGGCTGTATTATTCCCATTTATCAGAGGCACAGACAGAGATGAATTGATTCGCCAAAGGTCACCCAAAGCAGCACTGACAGATTTCAGAATAAGAAATTGTCCTGTTTTACCTCTATTAGGCCAATGACTGCCATAAAACCTTCTTTTGCAATCAATCTCCCCCTCATCATAAATCACCACTATGTCCCTCTCTCCTGAGGGGACATCCTGCTGTCTTGTTTGTATTTCTTGTCCTGTTTAGATACAAGCTCCTCTGGCCCCAGAAAGTATCTTACCAAGGATTGTGAAGGGCAGAGAAAATACATGGGACAAGATGTGCCATTTTGGTTCTGCCTGAAGGAGGAGAAAGTCCAGCGTCCAGAGAGACATAGAAGGTGTACAATATAGGATGAGATTGCATTATGAGCCCCACAGTGACGCTAGGCTGGCTGTGATCTTGGGCTGCAGCTCCTTCTTCAGCAGCCTGTGGCACTGGGTTCCTGAGACTCTAGTCTGGTACCATCTTTCCTTGCAATGCACGAGTTGGTATCTGCTGGTGGCAGGTCTGGTATCTGCTGAGCTCTTGAGCTGCCCCAAGAATGGCATTGCTTTGGCTTGAGACATAGTATGAGTCCTGCACACCCAGCACTTTTCTGTCTTTTTGCACTTGGGAGTAGAAATATCGTGACCACACCTGAAAGCTTCACCTAAGATTGTTCTAGCTCGCTGGCCCTTGCTTGCTGACTTAACGACAACAACTTGTGCTAAGCACCCATTTCTCCCAGATACTCTAACCAGAAAAAATCCAAGGAGGTCCTTACTGACAGCAGCTGTGTGACTTCAGGGTAAAGGGCTTCTATGTTGCCTCCCCATGACTTTGTGTTAAAAGCTTACTCTGTGAAATGCTAAGAGGCTGTGATAAGAAATGCGAATGTTCTCCAACCCACCACATAACAGGTCTCCCTGACTATCTGCATGGCTCTTCCTAACGCCAGGGCTCCTCAGGCATGAATCAGTAAAGTCATGAGTCAGGCATAATTTTTTCTGTCATTGTTTCCCATTAGAGATCACGAGGGAGCCTAAATTCTAGCGCTTGCAGGAAAATAGCACTTCTGATCTCCATTTGAAGAACAGAGTTTCCATGATGTCGAGGAGCAGCCTGTAATTTCTTGATGAGCTGCTGTAGTCTAGCAAAGACAGCAGGGTGGGAACACAGAGGGGATGCTTACATGACTGGTTTTCCTGTAAGTCATTGTTCCCCCAGGAGTCTCAGCTGAACATATATCCTACCAGGTGCTTCCTATGATGCTTCCAAAAGCATCTCTGCAGATCCTACTGTCCCTAAGAGGAGTTCTGGGCCCCTCGTATGCATGAAAGACAGTTTCTTGCAATCTTTATTTCCTTTTCTTTATGTGTAAAATGGGGATGCATCTCATTTATCTCTGACTGTCACTGTGAAAATTTAACTAGTCTTTCTACAATACAACAGAGATGCAAATTGCATTCAGGGTAGGTGCTAAGCATTTTAATGACTCTTCTCTCCTGTTTTTTCTGTCTCTTAGAGTCTTGGCAAGTTTCCTTGGTCTCACCTATTTCAGCACAGGAGAGTACGGCCCCAAAATAACTGAAGCACATGAGCCACACAGCGGCTTTGTGTTTTTTGTTCAAATTATGCAGACGACCAAGACAACTTAAAACCTCAGGGCATGTCTGTAAAATAGATCCTACTGGACTGCCACATCCTCCTAATTGATGTAAGGCTGCCACTGACTAGCTAAGAAAAAGTCCATATTAGCCCCAGTCCAGTAAAACCTGTGTTACAAACATGAATTAAAGGTTAACGTGTTTTACTGTATTGGGACTGTTATCCCTTTCTATGAGGGAAAAAACCCCAACAAAACCCCCAAACCCCAAAAATGTGAACCCTGGGAAATTGGGGATATTAGGAGCAGTGCTACAGGGTAAAAGTAGCAAAGGAAAACCCTATCAGCAGCCTCATGGTACTTAAAACTGTAAGTGCTGCACTTAGACTGGCTTGCAGGGCAGTCTGGAAGCTCTGCACGTGATTAACTCCTTCCAAAAGGTGGAGATGCCAGATGGATGAGTAAAGCTAGTTCTGCTTAGGGAACTCTAAACATCTGCTGCGCTGCTTCTCTGCAGGTGATAATGGAGAGCAGCTGCAAGCCGATGTGGTGTCTTTGGTGAGCTACATTCTCTCTTTCTCCCCTAAGCTTCAGGGAATTGTCCCCTTGGAGAGGATGCCAGCAGCAAGGCCTAAGTAGGTAGTATTTTAATGAATGAGTTTGGTAAGATATAGCAGTCGCTTCTCTCTGCACCTCTCCTGACTCTCAAGCTCCCAAATTTTTTTCACACACCAGTTGCACTCCACGCACTACACAGCCTTGCAAGTGTTATGAGGAAGAGGACATCTCTCAAGCTGCATCTGGGAAAATACCTTCTTGCAAGGTTCCCCAAACACTCTCTCCAGAAAAGGTTGTCCTCAGCAGCGGTACTGTACCAGGACCCTGTGACCATGTCCTACAGACCGGGCCCAGCCCCTGAACTCTCTGATGAGCTGTCAGAGGGAAAGGAAGCACCAAATAGCCCTGCAAAGGGGCTGGATGGGAGGTAGCAGGAGGGAGGTAGAATGAGCTGGTCTTAGATAGAATTGCTTAAAACTTGGCGGTTGGGCTGATCTGTGATAATAGTGCTCCCACACCTTCACTCCCAAATCATGATCAAGAGAAATAATGCTTATATTCAAACCACTCTGGCAATCCTGATAAGGGCTCTGTGCAACAAATGGGAATGAAGTTATATTTGGGACACTAGGAGAATGTTTAACAGAAAAAAATAACCTCAAGCTTACGCTACCATTTTCTGGTTTTCAGCAAAAATGAGCAAAAAACAGTGGAGCCAAACTGGTTTAGAATTGATCCAGATTTGCACCAGCAGCGCAATGTGGGGTCTGGACTGTGCTGCAGACAATTAAGGAGCACCTGAACAGGAGGACCTGAATTATTTGCCTTTGACTTGCAGCCAAGACTTTCCTCAAGTGGCCCCTTTCCAAAAGCAATACTCAATATTCTCTCTCAGCTACCGCCCTGGTGGAAGGCAGACTGCTGGACAAAGTCCTGCAGATCTATCCCATATAAATTTGTTTCACAGCCAAGCTCTCTCCACAGCCCACCTTCCCCATTGGCAGCCTCCTTCAAGTCTCTTTCCAACAGCAACCTGGGCTGACTCAGAACCCTAAGCTTAATACTAACCTCACCTAAACAGTAATGAATGGCCGACCTTTGTAGAGGACAAGGAGGTAAAATATAGCTCACTGCCAAGTTCTCTCAGCAACCCACAATTCCCTTTCCATTATGATGTCAAGCGCAGCTCCAAGATTCCTCCCTCTCTCATCCCTAACCCTAGCGCTAACCCTAACAATAACCATAACACTAACCATAACCCTTAAACCTAAACCCTAACACGAACCATAAACTTAACCTTAATCCTAACCCTAACGCTGATGTCAAACCTTAACCCTTCACGAATTCTCCCTCTCTCATCCCTAACCCTAACTCTAACCTTAACCCTAACTTGAAACCCTAACCCTAAATCCTAAACCCAAACCTGATGTCAAATGCAGCTCCATGATTCCTCTCTCTGTCATCCCTAACTCTAAACCTTAACCCTAGCTCTAACTCAAGCCCTAACCTTAACACTAATCCATAATCCTAGCACTAAACCTTAACCCTAACGCTGAGAATTGCCTCTGCGTAAGAAGCCTTGGGCATTGCCCGAATGAAAAATCCCTTATATCCAAGCTCTCATGGCAACCCACTCTTCCCTTTTGTAGATACCTTCTCTACCCCAAGACAGTAGCAACTCCATCCATCTCCCTTTCTTAACCCAACCCCCAAACCTAACACTAACTGACAATCAACATTTGGACAAGATGCCCTAGATGTTGCCCAAATAGAAAAACACCTCACAGCCAAGTTCCGTTGGCACCACACTTCCTCCAGGCAGTTCCTTTCTATCTCCATCAACTGCAATTCCAGGCTGCCTTACTTTCTCAACCCTAGTGCTACTCCTAAACCTTATCTGAGGAACAGCCTTTGGCCATAGCCCTCTAGATATACCATAGAATAAGTATTTCATAGCCAAGTTCTCTTGCAGACACTTTTCCTGTTGCACTTAATGATTGTACTGCTGTGCTACCTCCATCCCTCAATCTTAACCCTAATACTAACATTCCATGAAGGCTGACCTTTGGACTGGTCACCAATCAATAGCCCAACCAACAAAATCTTGCTATCAGGCTCTTTTGGCAGCCGTTAGTTCCCTTGGGCAGCTCTTTGCCATCCACATGAAAGCTGAACATACAGACCCTCTCCTTCTTTTGACTATCATGTTAATGGCCACCCTAATGTTAATATGAAGATTTACCTTCAGACAAGGTCATCCAGATGTTGCCCTAAAGAAAAACATCTCGCAGCCAAGCTCTCTAAGCAACCCTTAATATTTCTGGCCAGCCCCTTTCCATCCTAATTCCAACTGCAAGTCCTTGATTTCTTACTCTATCAAATGTAGTCCTAACTGATGGTCAAACTCTAGACAAGGGCTTTGCCCACGTTGAAAAATACCTTACAGTCAACCTCTCCAGTCAACCCACACTTCCCTTTCCATCCATGCTCTAATTGCACCTCCAGGCTTTTTCTTGCAGTCTCTCTAAACCCAAAATCTTACTGTAACTCTAATTATGGACAGATTTTGTGCATGGTCCTCCACACACAGCCTAGATGTTGCACAGACAAGCCCTCTTTGCAGCCCACAATTCCCTTCCTTCCTCTCTGCATCTCCAGGCTTTCCTTGTGTCTCCAGCTTTATTAAGGGCTTGGTTTTTCCCCTGACCATTGTTTTGTCCCTGTGGCACACTGCAGTGATGACTTCGGGATTTTTTTACTTCTGATGTTCATTTTATTTCACATGAAGTTTGCATAGTCTGCCTGTCTTTCTGAACAAGTTGCCTGTACCATTTGGGGTCTGGGCACCTTGGTCCATCCCATTCCTTTCCATCCTGCATTTGTAGTATTTTGAGTGAGATGTGCACCAGTGATCATAGAATCATAGAATATTTTGTGTTGGAAGGGACCTTAAAGATCATCCCGTTCCCACCCCTCTACCATGGGCAGGGACACCTCCCACTAGACCAGGCTGCTCAAGGCCCCATCCAACCTGGCCTTGAACACCTACAGGTATGGGGCATCAACAGCTTCCCTGGACAACCTGTGCCAGTGCCTCACAACTCTCATTGTGAAGAAATTCTTCCTTATGTCTAGTCTAAATCTGCCCCTCTTCAGTTTATACCCATTGCCCCTCATCCTATCACTACCAGCCTTTGTCAACAGTCCCTCCCCCTTTCTTGTAGGTGGAAGGAGGTACTGGAAGGTCGCTATAAGATCTCCTTGGAGCCTTCTCTTCTCCAGGCTGAACACGCCCAACTCTCTCAGCCTGTTCTCATATGGGAGGCACTCCTGCCCTCCGATCATCTTTGTAGCCTCCTCTGGACCTGTTCCAACAGTCCCATATCCTTCTTGAGGATTCCAGAACTGGACACAGTACTCCAGGTGGTGTCTAACAAGACAGGAATAGAGGGGCAAAATTACCTCCCTTGCCCTTCTGGCCATGCTGCTTTTCACAGAATCAGAATCACAGAATCACTAGGTAGGAAAAGACCTGAATCACTAGGTTGGAAAAGACCTCCTGGATGCAGCCCAGGACATGGTTGGCCTTCTAGGCTGCGAGCGCACATTGCCAGCTCACGTCGAGCTTCTCATCGACCAGCAGCCTCAAGTCTTTCTCTGCAGGGCTGCTCTCAATCACATCGTCCCTCATTCCTTATTGAAATTGGGGTCAGCTGGCTATGAAGTTTTGTACATCTTATTTTTCAAGGCAAAGCTATACATTCTATTTTAAGGTGAAACCACTGAATTGGAAGTATAGGACTTGGTTTTCCTCTAACACAGTTTCATGTGTGCAAAGTGACTCTGGAGTTGGCATAGCCCGCAAGTGATTATTGCTTCCCAAGTCTGTTGCTTGAGTCTGCTGTGAAAACAGAGACGAGGGATAAATATCTGCTGGGAAATCAGAGGGGTAGATTTTATAGAGAACTTGAGGCAAAAATGGAGCTCTGGGCATGTATCCTCCACGTGCACATATCTCCTAACCAGGATCATCAGGATTTGGGAATCCTGCCACTTTTCCTTGGGAAGACCCCACAAAGTGTGGGGAAGAGTTAAAGAGACTGAAACAAAAATACTGTTTGTTTAAATATTTGGAAGGAAACAAAGAGAACAGGATTTTAGATGAACGAACGATGCATGTCTGTCCCAACTAAAGCCCCATGAGAGAGCTATTTGTTGCTTTAATATATTATATGGGTAGCTGGAATGCCTGAAAGACTCTGTCAAGGACCAATGAGGAATTTATGCTAAGTGCTGATGAAATACCCATTATGAAGATGATTCTTCTCCTAGTGATACTACAGCCTACAGCAAACAGATAGAAAAGGACAGGGCAATAAGGGGTTAATTTTGGTTAGTACTATGAACTCTCTTCCCCACATCCAGAGATCATGTCTATTTTTTTGCAGGCCATGCGAAAAGGAGCATTTATGCCGCGGCTAGGAGGAAAAATCTGAATTAGTTTAACAGATGCTTAGAGGGAATTTCCCCTCAGGTACCACCAGGAAATCAAGCCGGGCCTGTTAATGCACTGAAATAAGGTGGAGGACTGGGTAGGGTCTGCTGGGCATCTTGCATGCAACATGATGACAATGGGTGGCCAGAGCGTGGTCTAGATTTTATGTTCTTCTCCCTCAGGTTCCCAAAACAGACCGTGTAGTATATCAATCTGCTTTGCATCAAACAGTTGTCTGACAACAGCCTTCCTGAAAGCAAGAAAAAAACCAGCAGAGGGTCCTTAAAATTCAGACACTGGCTCTTGCTTTTGTCAATAGCTCTTGTCAAAGCCCATTTGTCAGAGGCTCTGCAGGCTGTCATGTCACACGGCTCAGCACTCGTAGCTTCTCTGCTGACCCACAATAACCTTCACAACAGATGAAAGACTGAGCCATTCTTCCTCACCATCTCCCTGTTTTTTCTGTTTCTTTATCAGCCAGCATTCATTTATTAAACCAGCATTCATATAGTAAAAATTCCTATGATCAGATGAACTTCATAAATGATGATACAGTAGGTCCAGAACCACTGTAGTATAAGAGTCCATAAAGCAATAACAGAGCAACAAAGGATACTCTAGAAAAATCATTTCAGTGATTGCACGGATTATAAAATAGTGCTATTTGTTTCATTAATTTGAATTAGCCTTGCACTGCCACATGCATGCCAGGCTGCCTAGAAAGAGAACTGAAAGGCGTTCTGGTCTCAGCCTTCCCAGCAAGTGATGGCCCCTGGCAAATGTTTTTAAATCCAAATGTCTTCTGTCACCAAAGCCTGAAAAATCCCTCCATGGTGCACCATGTTTGTATGTGCCTCTGGCTGATTTCTGCTTTCTGTTTGTTATTTCTTTTTCAGATCCTTGTGTTTTCCTGAGTTTCATAGGTATAATAAAGGCATAATGATATTTTCTGTTAATTCTACACCTCATAGGAGCATGCAATATTGTTCTGTGGTTTTTTTGTTTGTTTGTTACTCTGGTAACTTTTTCCTTGGAGGAGGAGGGATGGCAATTACAATGTCTTGTTATAGTTAATTTGTTGAGTTGATTTTTTTTAAAGTCATAGATTAAGGCAGAGAGTTCTGATATTGCACCGTCCTACTTTTAAAGGCCAAGTTCCTATTAATTCATTGGTTTGTCTGTGGAGCATCTCAGTGCCAATTAAACTGGATGGAGCCTTCCTCATTTGGCAACAGTGGATAACGTGAAATTTTGATGGGGAAACCTGCAAAGTGCCATGTGCCACGTTCTAATTAAAATCACTGAGAGGCTTGCATAAAGACTGAGGGCCAGACTCCAGACTGATAAAAACCACCTCAGCAGAATCAGCATGGTTGGCATTGAGCAGGAACATGGCCCAAGTGCCAGATGGTCCTAAGATGACCCTCAGTCGGCAAGGTGCTTACCTATGGATCCTACGGGAACTTCCCATTTGGCCAATGAGAGTGGGTTTCCCTGTAGAAACATAAGGAATTAATTGCTGTGAGGGAGCCTAGTTTCAGAGATGTGTCTGTCTGAGCTCCCATGAACCAGGCCGAGTCAATATACTGCCCTAGCTTGCAGAACTTTTTGCTTTCCAAACCCCTCAGAGCAGGGGTGGTGGGCTGGGTGGTGTGTAACCCCTCAGCCACCAGTGATACAAGTTGCCATCAGACTCAGTGACACACCACCTCCTTGGTTACCCCTGCAATGGGGCCGACAACTTCCAGCAATGGCCAGACCAAAAGCAATAAAATTTCAGCTGATCCCAGCACAGATGACCAGGGCCTGGCCAGAGGCAGCTGTGTTTATCACTAGTTAATGCTGACACAGGTTTCTTTCCCAAAGCCTTCACGCAGAAAGGCCTTGTGTTGTACAAGGCATCACCTCCATGACAAGGAGACATTAAACTCCTGCATGCAGAGGGAGAATGTTGTTTTGGACAGCACATTATGGTAGCAAAAATGAGCGGAAGCCTCTTTACCAGTTGATTTTATGATGTTCCTCCTCTAAGCGTCAGGTGTAGAAAAGCTGTTCACTTTGTACTCAGCACAGAGATTTTTATATAAACTTGATGCTCCACCACATATAGCTATGTCATGACTATGGTAGGACATGTTGGCATTACACATCCCACTTGACATGCCCTACGAACGTGGGCTGAGTAATTCCAGGTTGTATTTAAATAAAAGTGACTACATTTTTTCCTGCAGGCACAAGTCAGTTAAAAATATCCTATGGTTACTGCTTTGAAAATACCTTGGAACCAACCTAGTCTGGTCACAAAGACAGGGTGATGGTGACAGTCACATTAAAACACTCAGTTGCAGAGCATGCACACATGAAGGTCAGTCCCTGCATATCAATTGGAGAAGAACTTTCTGTAAGGAGAGGTGGGCTGCCTTTCCCTGACCACCACAGCCAGCCCACTGTCCCCTCAAGCTGCCCCTGCTGCTCCCCAGGCTGCTGGTGAAGAGGCAGCTGCTGAAGCCTTTATGGAGACATGCCCAATGCCACCAGAAACCAGGCACAGGACAGAAAAATATCTGCCATTGGATTATTGTAGCCCATGCTTGAGCTACGAAATGTATTGTCCATCTCCATCCCTATGTCCACTCACAGTGTCTCAGTCTGCCCAGGTATGCAGACCTCCCTTTAGAGGCTCAGGTTGCATATTTGCAACCTGTCTTCCAGGTTCTCCTCATCTTTGACTTTCCTCGCTACAAAAGCCAACTCAGCCATAATGGAGGCCCTGGGTGCACAGCCCTGGCTGTCTCTGAGCAGCTTCACTTGGGACCTTCATGCACACTCCTGCCCATGGGAGCCCCACTGCAGCTCCCAAGGCCTGTCTTACACTGCCTTGTGGTTTACCTGTGCCCAGTCCTGCTCCCCTAGTACTGGCTCACTCAATGAGCTCTCTGAATGGACAAAAAGAAAACGATTTCACATTTTACCATCGTTTGTATGATACTGAAAATCTTGTTGGGAGAGCCACTTTCAGCTTTTCAGTCTTCTTTCTCTCCTGTTCATTCACTTACAAATGTGCTACCAATTTTCTCATTAAAGAGGAGAGAAAAGTTAACCCCAGTTGAGGGTATCCAGTGAATAAGCAAAGCAGTTCATTGTCATCTTGCTGTCACTGGCACAAGACACTGTGTCACAGAATGGGTAATGAAGAAGAAGCTTTCAGTGCGGCTAAATATCACTTATCTCTCTGCTGAACGGTACAGCAACTGCCAAAGTTACCACTGGCCCAACCATCTTACCTCCTCTGGCAGCATATGACTTGTTCAGGAACCAATCCAAGCACTGCAGACACGAATGCAATTCCACAAAGTTCTTGTTCCATCACCTGGGAGCCCAGCTCCCCCACAAATGCTACGGAAAACAGAGACAAACACACTCTGATTAATTTTATAAGTGCAGCAAAATCTTCTTCCTTATTAAACCGCTGAAGCAGCATTCCTGTGCTGTTCCCATCTGCCATAATTCCCCATGACTAAAGGATACTGAAATTGCACGTGTCTTTCTAGAAGCCGTGAGGCAGGATTAATCTTCCCCCACTCCCTCTCAGGGCTGGAAGCTGGAGGGGCTGGAGGTTGAGCCTAACGAGGATGGCCTTGCAGGCTCCTCTGGTTCTGACAAACACTGGGGCTTTGGGCTAGTACATTCGTACTTTTGCTATGGGGGATTCCTCCTGCCAAATATTCCACACACCAACATAATTTATGTGCTGCAGTGCTGGCTGGAAGTCAGCCAGGTCCTTTGCTTGTCTTCCAAAAATGAAAAACAACATACTGTCCACCTGGCTGCGTCGTCACTAACCTCGCGCTGCAGTAATTTGCAGGGAAGGGAGTTTGTGAGGCAACTGGACCCTTTCCAGTGCGTTTTGCCTGGATGAGATACAGCCAAGATGCACTATACGGGCCTGGAGCCGCACTGCAGGTTGCACAGGGCTGGCCAGCTTGGCCAGGCAGCTCTCGCGTGCGAGGCAGGGAGGCAAAGGCGAGCACTGGTGAGGTGCTTCTCTTGCTTTCCTGCAGCAAGCTGGTAGCTCAGATTCACTTGCAGCTATCGGACAACTTCAAGGAGATCACGTCAGCATTGCCCTCAGAGAGCCCTAGAACTACATAGAGCAAACCTGGTGAATTTGCAGTGTGGCTTTATACTGCCTTGTTTACAAAAAAACACTAAAATTTTATACCCAGGTCTTGTTTGTAGCTCTGTGATTTTTAGTGGGAAGACCAGGTGAATTCCCAAGTGCCTTGCTTTCCTGAAGAACAGAGTACAGCTCCTGCTGACTCCGGTGCTGCTTGCTGTCCTTCTGTTGCTCCAGGCCCACTGCAGGGAAGGACATTAAAGAGTCTGGGTGGGAAGCTGCCAAGAGCAGCTGGAAGCTGAGCATGGTCCTGATTAATATTGTTTTCCTTACTACGCTCATAGCCAGTCTTGGTTAAAATTTTCATTTACCAGCTTATTTTTAATGGTGACATTAGGGTTATCCGTAAAACTGAAAACTTGGAGTTTCCCCACACTGGTGACATTCTCTGAGGGTCTCCTTTGTCTAATTACTAAGGGCTACTGTGCAGAGAGTGTTTATTGACATCTGAAGAAGTACCTGCTTGCCCTAGAAAGGAAAACTTATAATTCTGTTGATTTAAACTATTAAAATTAATTATGAAGTCTTAACGTTCACAGACAACAAATGTGCAGCCCATAAATCATGTTCTCTCATGAAACTGCTGCACAGCACACAGAGCCATGAACTTGACTGCTCAGGAAAAATGGGGCATGTTCCTGTTATCGTCACAATCATCTTAGTCACAGAATAGGATATGGTTGCTCCTAAGAGAATTATAAATACAGTCAGCTGCAAGATCCAGACCTAGGGCTGCTCCATGGGGCACATGGTTTTCCCTTCATCTCACAGTAGGAACAAGGTGCCAGCAGCAAGCCTGAACCTTAAATTTCCCTGGAGTCTGAATATATTTGTACCTAGAGATGCAATCATGCTCTCACTTTTGCTGCACATAAACAAGAGCTAGACATACATTCTGAATCTTGACTTGACCTCTTTATAGACATTCTCCTATTTAGGCTGAGGTTTTGAACCCAGCTCCACAGCAAAAAGACTCCAAACTCCAAAAAGCATTAGGCCATAAGCATTCTCTCGATGGAAGGTTCTGGAAGAAGTAGCAAGGCAGAAAAGCAAGGAATGATGCAGGACGGTGTGACTGCTGGAATTCAGTGACATCATTGAGTGGGCTGGAGTCCCTTGCAGAGATCAGGGAGTGGATAAAGGTCCCATCCGTGCAGAGGTATGCAAGAGCAGAGGAGGGAGGCATTCGCCTGCCCTGAAGGTTGGTGTTGCACAGAGATGATACACAGTTAGGTGGGCTAAGGTGAAATACTGCATGTGTAGCAGCTATCAGTGGGGGCGGGGGGTGAGGGGAGGGAAGGGAAGAGTAGCCAATCCGGACCTTGCTTTGCCTTGTTAAGAGAAAAGAGAAGAAACAGCAAAGCAGCAGCTACATCAATGCTAGAGCTGAGCTCACGGATTTTCCATCCATCAGAGAGCTAAGTTGTGGCGGGGGTCTCAGCTGGACACAACTTTCTTTTAACTGACTCCATTAGGAAACATGGATCATTAATTTTGTCTCTCTGTACCAGGGGGAAGAACTGTGGACCTGGTGTGATTCACAGCTCAGGGCATATCCTATCATTGCTGCACTGCAGTTTGTATTAAGACCCACCCAGACTTTGAAATCTAGCCACAACTTTATACAAGAAGGCATTTTAGAGTGAAATTAATTTTGACATACATATATATCTCTTTAACACAGTTATACACAAAGACACATATATGCACATGTATATATACACACACAGACATATAAGGAGAAATGAAAATAAGAGAAAATGAAAATATGCCATGTCAGCTTCTTGAAAAAAAAAAAGTGTTAATTCACACAGGAAAGTCTCTTGGCTATTTAAGCTAACTGAACAACTCGCCTCAAACAAAGAACCTCTAGCAGCTCTTAAAAAATCACAGAAGCAGTCAAAGGCCCTCAAGTCATTATTTCCACACACAAGTCCATAATTTCAATGGACCAATGGCTTTTGACTGATTGGTTTCACTTCTTTGAAACACAATGCATCTGGAATTATTCAGGACATTACTGTATATAACACTATGCTAGAATAATTGTTTCATTTAACTTTATCCCCTATGCTTACAAAGTCTTAGAGGATCTTAAAATACTCTTAACATTTATATCTCCATGTTAGCATGTTTCGTTCACATATCCGAATAACAGCATGAAAGTGCCATGAATGCAATGCTAAACCAAAGCATAATTCTATACGGAAGTCAGGAGAATTGACATTTAATACTCTTTCAGCAGTGTTAATATTCTTAAGATGTAGGTCTCCTTAGAATCCACACTTTGATATCCTCATTTGCTCAGCCCAAGACTTCATTCCAGGATTCAGCTCAAAGAAGTTGGCAAAACTTTGCTCTTTGTAAATAACAGTGCCACAAACACCCCATGATCACATGCGCTCATGTACATCTGCAACCATCTCCTATTTAAGTCTGTTGAGTGTTCAACCTTTTGCCTTTCTTTTTATAGTTCTCTTCGTGGCTTCCTTACCTCATTAGGCTTTTGAATTCTGAAATAAAAACTTGATGCCTGACTTTTCTGTCCTGCGTTTGTTTTTAAAGCCCCTTTTGAGGACATTAAATCAAGATCAGAGCCAATAACATTCTGCTTTAGGAGCACAGAGTGACTATTTAAGGTGTTTGGGACCACCATATGATCATTTATCATAACATTATTACAGTTCAAATGCTTAATTATAGTGTATTTTCAAATCCCTTTCCAGAAGCTCTATAAATACCTCAGTAATGTCTAAAGACCAATTTAGCTGCCGAAAAACCATCTTTTCGCATAGGCTGGCCTTTGCTTTCTCTTCTGCTAAAGGAGATCCTGATTATGTCTATACGTTGCTTCTAGGAGCCCAAAAAAGTTGGGTCCTTATTTGGTTAGCATTTGCTGGGCTGAATGCCTTGCTTTGCATATATAGCTGTGGCTCCATCTTGCTCTTCCAAGGTGGCAGACAAGTTCCTCCAAGGCAGGTGAAGTTGGAGATTGAAGATTTCCCCTATCCAACCCATGTTCCTCAACCCATGCTCATCTCTGTCCTCACTGGGGGCAGGGCAGATTCTGACTTCGGACCTTCATCACATCCATCTGATGTGCCACTTGACAAGGATCCCACAGCTTTAAAGCTAGCAAAAGAAAATACTTCCTTATGAACACACACGTTACCCAAAGAACACAACGCCACAAGTGTGACTGAGGTCCAAGTTTCACTGTAAGTTTGAAAATGGTCATATGTGGAAAAGAGCCACTGTTATGCTGGGAAAGATGTTTTTAAAGCCTGAAAAGCATTTAGGATTCACCACCTTGGCCAAATGCTAACCAGTGCAGCCAAGAGGAGCGATCCTCTCTGGGTAGGTTATACCCTGCTGTTGTTGTGGGGTGTATTTGGTTTTGTTCCGGTGTCTGTTGTACTGCTGATCCCCAGCCCTGCACAGCTGGATGCGCTCACTTGCTGGTCTCAGGCTTGGGCAGAAATCGCTCCATACTGTCAGCAGTGATTTTAAGATGTTTTTGTCTGAAAATATCTTCCCTCTTGCTCTCTACAAGTGTAATGGAAAACTCATGCAAAGAAAGAAAATGGGAAAGTTTTTTCACTTTTGCAGAGTACGAGAGTGAGGAAGCCTTCTGGTTTGTGGTCTCAGGACATTTGACCTAGTCTGGTCCTTTTCAGATAAGCTCCCGAGGTGACCTGCACCCGTCCACTCCCGTCTCAGTGAAAGCCATCAGTGGTTAAGGAAAGAAATTCTAAACGTAAATTCAAGTTCGGTTGGACTTGCTTTCACTCTCTAGAGCACTGGAAAGCAACTTAAAAATAGACATTTAATGCTTTGGATGAGTGATATTTATAGACTCTCTGCTAGACTGGGATAGAACCATGAATACGTATGGACAAATAGTAAATCCGTTGAAAAGTGTGGCCTTGGTCTTTCTGGAATCATCAGTGGCTTTAGAACTGTCTGGGCTGGAAACGCATTTATTTTGGGAAGAGATTCATAAAGCTGACTGGAATTTGGGAGATGGGAGTCATCTCTCCTCAAGCAGAGGAGGGGAAAGAACTAAATTTACCCACATACCAGTGAGTTGTTCCAGACTGAAATGGTGAGGAAAGGCGGAAGTTTCTTCTTGCAGTTTTTAATACCTTAGCTTTCTTTTTTGTTTGCTTTTTTTCCACACACCCAGAAATCAGCATTTTGTTCAGGCTGAAGGGGTTATTTTATGCAGAAAAAAATGTCTTCTTTTGGTTTTGACTTTTTTCTTCCCATAAGAAATTAATTTGAAATCTTTTGTAACTTGGTTCACTCCAGAGGGATTTTGTGCTAACATAAATGAAACACTGAGGCTTTCAAGGTGATAGATGTAAAAAATGAAATCAATTATGGAATAAATGAGAGTTTAGAACCAAATGGTTGCCTCTTTGGTTAGTTAATAGTAGTCCCAGAGATAAGAAACTCCAATTTCTGAGGGAAGTCAGGCGAGGCAGAGCAAGTGGTCATGCTTACGAGAACTACAGTGTTGCATAGCTAGGCTCCATAACTGAAAATCTTTAAAATGTGTTTGTAACCCAGGGTAAAATTGAATAGTGGGAGGCATGCCTGGGACTTCGAGGCTTGGGAATGGCTCTGAAGTGCCAACACGGTGATGCAGGGCACATCTCAACTCAGCTGGAATAAAATTTTGGCAGTGTTTTGAAATTGCTACAAAACCCATATGCACTTACCGACCCTGTACTGAAAACAAGAATAATAAATAAAAATTTTAAATTAAAAAAAAAATAATCCCTCCTACTGCTAGGAAAATGTCAGGCTGCTCTGCTTAAAATTTTAGTGGCATCTAAGGGGATGATACCAAAACCTCACACCCACTTTAGATCAGTCTTGCAAACATTTTAAGGTAGGTTTCAAAGCTCAATGTGTGGGCAGGTCCTACTGACGTCAAGCTGCTTTATAATTTTTAAGATTCTTTTGCACTCCTTCTGAGAGTCTAATGGCAAATTTTTTGCTAGTTGGATGACTTAGGAGACGTGATGCTTTCTCTCAGGCCTCCTCTTGGTCTACTTCTAGTAATTTGCTGTGATTTTTCTGGTCAACTGTGTGGCACCTGGCGTGTGGAACATGTCATCCCACAGATTTTAGAAACAGAGAAAGATGTTTGTGCTGAACTGCAGAATAAAAAGATGAAATAACCCTTACTAGAAAGCCAAAATATGAGTGTGGTGGAGTCAAGGATGACACTACCTCCTGGCCCTGTTTCGACTGGCTCTTACCCAAGACCACCCACTTTCAATTCTTGGTCTACATGACTGGCTAGCACCCAGCAGACTTGCTTTAAATCTTTTGCCCCTTTTTGTTCCCCAAACCACTGCCTGACAAATAGCTTTAAAATTCCCATCAATAACTCTGCAGTTAACCATAACAGTGAAGGCAGGTTCCCTTTTTCACATGCATTAGCAGACCTGGAAACAGCACAGGTAATAATTCAAGTGTCACCCGCTTCAGTGGCCCACGCCAACCTTGAAGGGAGGCTCCCAAATTCACTGGCTTCCAGAAATGCCAGCTGATAAGCAGCAGTTTTCTGAAAGACTCTAATTTGGTATGTGCATTGCAAAATGGCTCTGCTTGGTGGCTAAGAGTCCTAGAAGAGATGCTATGGCAAAGCCTGTGAGAGAAGCTCTGAAATGTCTTCCATTGCCTTAGCAGAAATTTAACGTAGGTAGGAGCTCCTCCACACCTCCTTTTACAGCAGAGAGCCAGGAGTGAACTTGAGAGGGACCGTGGTTCCCAGGGCCTGGCTGCTACCCAGTAGGGCAGGATGAGACAGGATAAGAAACTGGATTTCACATTTCTTCTGCCTTTGGTGAAGTTCAGGATTTCATCTTTTGTGTTTTACGCCCCTACTCAAAAAATCTCTCTCTCTTTCTCTACATCTTGGTGTCACAGCATCAGCATATACTGGGGGACATTACCATACTCCTTAGCATATTGCGGTGACTTTGGTACATACTGTCACTTGATTGCAATTAGAAGTAATTTCCATTAATGTTTAAGTACATTCAATGTACGACCAGATAGATACAATCAAGATTCCAAATCCTACGGTGACTTTCAAATAACTCTCGAGTTATTTGACTGTGACAGTTCCCAGGACTGAGACCTGTATAGATGCAGGAACAATGAAAATACTAACACAGACCTAAAATACTGTCTAGAAGTTTTATTGCTGTTTTTGCATTACTTTAATATGACACACTATTCAGAGCACATATGACTTCGTAGCATGTAAACTGCCTGAAGTTGCTCACTGAAGAGGGGATTTCTCATTCTTATCCTATTGTCTATTTTTTGAAGGCTTTAAAGTGTAGACAGAAGAGATCTGGACCAAAGTTATTCGGAGTTTCACTGGAAAAAATCAACTTTTCTCCTGGATATTGACTTATTGATACAAGCATATACAATTTCAAGCTAGAGCTACTGCAGAAAACTCCCTGTCAGTACAACCTCTCCTACTTCAACCTCCTTTCTTTTCTATGCTAGCACTGACTAGGAAGAATATGGTAAAGCTGAATATCTTTATCCAGCTGTGAGTTTAAGTCTGAAGGACGGGACATGTTGTCATCTCTTTAAATCAGGTGTGTGTAACGTCTGTCTATGACCTGTGACTTTATTTTTCATTCAGCGTTGATAACAATTAATAGCACACTGTTAAGGAAGCCTTTCTCATTAGTAGCATGAGGAAATCATAAAGAAACAGCTGGGTTCCAAATAACAGTTTTTATTGCATAGGTGTATAAACAAACACAGCTTAGCTCCATATGCTGCACCCAGCTCTGGTGCCTTCCATGGTGGAAAACAGGGAATGTAGCAGGGAGAGCCGCAGGCAGCTGAAAGGGTCATATGCAGACCCTGTATGTACCCCATAAGTCAGACATTAGGGCACAGGGCTGTGCAGAGGAGCCACTGAGACTTGGCTCCCCTCGGAGCGTATCCAGACTGGCTGAATCAGGACTGTTGAGGTCCTGAAATTTCTGAAGGCTTTCATAGAATCATAGAATCACTAGGTTGGAAAGAACCCACTGGATCATTGAGTCTAATCATTCCTAACAATCCCTAAACCATGCCCCTCAGCACCCCATCCACCCGTCCCTTAAACACCTCCAGGGAAGGTGACTCGACCACCTCCCTGGGCAGCCTCTGCCAGTGCCCAATGACCCTTTCCGTGAAAAAATTTTTCCTCATGTCCAGAATTTGTTTTGAATGGAGCCAGTTGACCAGTGCTGAAGAGTTCAAGTTCAAACCAAGAAGCATTTAAGGCCCCTTGCAGGCTTAAATTAAGAAAGTGTTGGTTTTAAAGAGCTATAGAACAAATTAAGAGTAACATTTTACGTAAGTATTCAAGTGGGTGCAATGCCCCAAGTTTGAATTGAGAAGGAGAGGAAGTAACAGTATAGCAAAATATTTTTTGAAAAAAAACCAAAGAACAAGAAAAAGCAGAGAAGTTGTGATGTTGTTTTCACAGTGCAAGGACAATAAAGCCCTTATCTCCTTAACGGTGTTTCCAAGTGTACCACCAGCAGAAACATCAGGGTTTCGTCTTCTGAGACAGCTGCCTTGAAGCCAGCACAGCTGCTGCCTGAGGAGGTCCAGGGAGGTGGGCAGAAGACATGAGCAGAATGGTCCCATCAACACATACAAAAGCAGAAGCACCACTGAACCTTCTGCCTCCTGGGACACAGCCAGACATTGAGAGCCCTGTGCCTACCCTGGACTTGGGGGCAGCTGCCAGTGCCTGACACCTTCCCCAGATGAGGTGAGGGAGTTGGTAGGGTAAGGCCCTCTCCTGCTCCCGGCATCTGATTTTTCATAACTTTCCAGATGCTCTGTGAGACACCCTTGCTTTCCCCTGAGACTACAAAACCCCACTGTGGAAGAAACCATCCATGTTCACAGGGCTTCCCCATACCACCCCGCTGTGTTTCCAGGTGCCCTCGGCACCCTCTTGCTCGGAGGAAAGTGAAGCAGCTGCTTTCTGCTTCAGCTTTGCAATATTTTGACTGAGACCGACCACTTTCTTCCAGGGTTTCTTGGAGGTGGACAGAACCAAACATGGAAAGGGTCTTTTGAGGAAAAGAAGCAAAATTATGAGCAATATCAACCCTGCAGTAATCTTTTGGCATTAGGAATTCTAAAGAAAAGTGGAAAAAAAAAAACCAACAGCATATGAGATGCCTTTTGGAAAAACAGTATCCTTCCACATACCACCTACCATTACAGTAGAAAAAAAAATTCCTGATGCTTGTATTTTACCTGAGGTTAAGTTCCTACACAGAGGAACGAGAGAGCGTGAATGATATATAGATAAATAGCTGGCATTCTCAATGTATGGACCTTCAAGCACGGGAAATTAATGATAACTCAGAACGCTGTTCCTCTCCAATTTCCTCTGTTAATGTGCACAAACCAGAGTGCACATTTAGGAGGAGGCTGCCTGTTTTCAATTAGGTCAGAGAAGAGGGACCTGCCTCTTTTCTAAATGAATTGCAGATAAAACTTGCCAGGAGCGGGCCTCCTTCTGTCTGGACTGGCATAAATCAGAGAAGGCAACAGCAGCCTGCAGCATTACACCACGAAAAACAGGGTGCAAACTGCCCAAGGGTCCCATCCTGCCCTGGAAGAGCAACCACATGTTGGTCAGGCCAGCTTTGTCTTCCCTTTCCCCACCACCTTCCACCATTCCTTGGTTTATAACGGTTAACACATCTGTGTTCCATTCCCTGCCTTCAGTTAGAAAGGGGTGGAGGGAAGGTGGTCTCTCTTTCAAAATCCTTGTCAAGAAGATGGAGGTTCTGGAGTAATCTGAAGGGGAAGGGCAAGTTATTTTTGTTGACAGGATTTCAACAAGTAGCAGTTCTGACTAATTACACTGTAATTAAATTGGCATGATAATACAGACTTCAAGTGACTCTCTTTTTTTATGCGTTACAAAGGGATTTTGAAATACAGACTGCTTTGCTTTAAAAGCAGAAATATAGCAAATAAAATAGAGCAATCAAATTAATTTGCTGAACACCCTCAGGCCCAGGCAATAACAGTTAAAAAAAAAAAACCTGGATACTCCCATATGAGGAGCACTCAAAGAAGCTTTAGGAAAGCAGATGACCAGGGTGACTGGGCACTGATCACTCTGCATTAGTTGCAGTCCAGTTTCCCCAGTCACAAGAAAGATTTTTCTGTCCTTTTAATGACCTAAAACTTTCAGTTCACAAGGATTTTTTGATGATCACTTTTTAAAAGATGAGAAAATAACTCTGCATTCATATGGGAAACAGAAAATCACCATTTCAGATCCACATTAAGAGGCATTTTTTTAAAGTGCAGCCTCTCCCCTTTTCTTTCCCCACATGCTTCTGAAGTTAGGCCAACTAGTGCTTCAAACTAATACTGTGAAAAAGCTTTCCTCTTGCCCAGCGTGCTCTAAAATTGTCCAGTCCTTGTTCCACAGTGTCTGGCATCAGTCCCTTCTTGGAGTCAGGCTGCGAATGATGAATGTGAACCTAAAGGCATGGGGAAAAAAACTCTGCTAGTACAAGGACATATTAACTTTTTTCCTATAAAACACAATCTCTACAGTGCAGTAAAAGTTTCATCTAAGTTCCTGTAGGTGTCCAGCTTAAACTGCGTGTATACGAACACCATGAATTCATCCGGTCACACAACAGCTAAACCATCTCAAGTATCTAAGAACCAGATTATGCTTTCTTCTAATAATATATATATTCTGTGAGACTTACAAATATGACATCAAAATCTGCTCTGAATTCCATCATCCCTCACAAGGTACTGTGATTTTGATGTGATACCATTAAACAGAATACAATGTGCTGATTTAACTTTTTCCTTAATTGCTTCCAATGGCACCATCTCCCAAATGCTCTTCTACACAGTTGGTGCTTCACTTGCTGAGCCACCCAACATAATCTCAAAGGAAACAATGCATATATGCAAACCAGTGCCATGAATAATACAGTAGATTTTTTTGTCATGAAGTACAGTGAAATGTCTTTTCTGCAGAAAGGCAACTGGCATGGTTGCACTTAGGATACAGACATGCTAGGGATCTGTTCCCATGCTTATTCCAAAGTGGAGATATGCCTACAGTTCTGAGCCTTTTGGAGTCCGTTGCCCGGTTTTACTTTACTGCTGGAGGGCAATGACTTAATAAGCTGACCTGACCTAACCTAATGCCATGGTAAAAGGATATACCACACTCCACGCCTTACTCCATGGTTTAATATGGTTCAATGTTAAAACTCACATGAATAGAGACTCTAAAAATGATGGCTGAAAGGGGAAGAAAAGAAGTTTGGACCTTCTGTGTGAATTTATGCATAATGATTAAACATGGCTCCTATGCCAAGCATTAGTGCAAAGACTACCTGAAAACATACTCAATATGTATTTTAAGGACAGTGGATCCACTGCACGTGGTTAGTTTCATGATCTCTGATTTTTCCCTAGAAATAAAGTGACCAGACATGTCTCTTGAAACACTGTGGCATTGTTATTACAGTGGGATGTGTGGTGCACTTTGATGTATGTGTCCACTGATAGGAATGGAAAAACTTCCATTCAATTAAATGGGCTTGAAGCCAGGCCCACAGTGCAGCCTTGTCTGTAGCTGTTACTGTGACGGTGGATTCTATAACAACTGTATCATAAAACACTTTACAAAAGAGTCATGAACTCTGGAAAAGAGTAAGGCTTATATATTTTATTTAAACAGAGGAAGTTGCTCAGTGACTTGGCAGCAAAGCACGACCCCCAGTTATGGGTAACTGAAGCCAACATCAGAGAAACCATATAAGCAGATAGTTAATATCAAGACTCACATCTTTCCAGTCTGTTGCTGATTCTTACCAGTATTTTTGAGCTGGATCTAGAGATGGATAAGAGGAAAATGAAAGTGATATGTGATGAGGGTGACAGCCCCCTGCATGCAGAAAGTCTGGGCATAGCTTTTTGCAGTCTGTTGGGTCACTGTTTGAAATTGCTTTTTAGTGAAATCGATAGCTAAATTCCTCTTGACGTCAGTGGGGCCATAGTTTCCCAGTTTGGACTAATAAAGTGTCAGAGGGTGAAGTGAAGGAGCTATCACAGAAAGAAAGAATGCAAATATAAATAGAAAGGGGACAAATTAACAAATGATGAATATTCTCTCCTAGTCCTATGAAAGATCTGGAAGAAAAAAAACAAACCACAGTACAAGGAAAAAGCTAACTCCCGGGTTTCTGGGTCTGGACAATAAATAAATGTCTGAATAAGAGGAGAGAGGAAATGAGATGCAGGAATGCATTACTTTTACTTAGAAGGGTCTGAATCTTGGCTAGGAGAAGGCTATAGTTTAAAATAATTTTCTTTTATTCTTCGGCCAAAGTTTGATGGAATGGAGGTTTTACTGATAATACTGGTTTAAACAGGTGTATTTCCTGGCCTCTTATTTCCACTTTTTAGCAGCAGCACACTATGCCCTTTCTGCATTGACACAACTGTTCGTGGTGATGCCATCAGACTCAGTACAGGCATGGACCCAGTGACGCCAAGATGCTTGATCTAGTTTTGGATGTTCCCTGGATTTACCAGGGAAAGCAGACCTCCTGCTCTCCATCCTTCTGAGTGCAGAGGATGGTTGGGCTTCTATGGTATGACTAGGGAATAGGATTGGTACATTGTCCTGCATGAGCTGTAATCAAGCTCAGGACTGCTCAGCCCACAATCCTGATAGCATAATTCATGTATTGTATTCTCTCCTTTCCCATCTATCAATCCTCATTTTTGCTATGCTTTGTTTATCCCTTTCTCCACTCTGGGCTTCTTCCAAATAACAACCCACCCCTAATTGCTTTTTCTTCATTTGGCCCAGTTTTGCTACAGCTGTACCAAATTTGATATTTCCAATACGGGTACCAAGGTAATATTGTCTTTACACAGTACTCCAGGATACAGTAAGCTATGCACTGTTGGCCTTGCAAGGTCCTACCCCCTGAAATATTCTCCAACGCTTCCCTCCAGTTATCTGTGACTTTCTGGTCACTGCTCACTTAACACCTCCTTAACCACCTGCAAAATCCAGCCACCCCTTATCGTACTATCTGTAACTTCTGTCAGCTTCTCACAGCGTTATCTCTTGGTTCTGGCCATTTCTCATGTCCTGTCCAGCAGTTTCCCACGTCCTGTTCAGTTAGCTTAGCTTCAGGCCAGGGATCAGCCAGTGGCCTCGTCATCTGCCCACAGCTCTAAAAACAAGAGAAAGGGAGGGTAAGAGAGAGATAATATTTCTCATTCATTCACTATCATCTTGGGAGACTTTGAGCAGGGTTCCCTGCGATCTCTCCTGGGGCCAATGCCACTCACTAATTTCATTAATGGCTGATGAGATAGATAAGACTCCTAACAATTATGCAGATACTATGAAGCTGTGTAGGACTAAATCACCTCAAGGACTGGCACAGAATTTAGATTAATCTCATCCAGCTGGAGACCCAGTCTGGTAAAACATTAATTGCCATCCAGCAGGGGCAAATACACTGCTCTGTGTGTCCATAAGGATCACCTGCAAGAACACACAACAGAACAACTGGCTGTGGAGGAGTTTTGCAGAAAAAGGTTGGATGGTTTAGTGATTACAGGATGAACTTGGAACAGTAATGGCAAGCTGCTGAGAAGAAAGCACCCAGTAGGTACGGACAGAAATTTCATGCATAAGATGAGCAAAAATAATCCTTTTACTCTGTTGTGTCTGGTTGTAAAAACAGTGGCTGATCTGCTCTGTCTAGTTGTAGAAATAGTTCTCCAAGATGGGTTTGATCTGGAGGATGTTTCAGAGGAGAGCAATGAAAACGAGGTCTAAGAAACAAGTCCTGCAAGGAAACGTTGAAGGAAATAAAAATGTTTAGACTAAAGAAAAGAAAAATTAAGGGAAAGATGCCAGCAGTTTTCAAATATAGAAAAGGTAGCTGCATAAAGGGAAAAACAAACTGTTCCTTCATATGCTTAGGGCACAGAGGAAGAACTAATTGCCACGAGGGGAGATTAAGGTTAGTTGTGAGGAAAGCTTTCTAATGAGCTTTGGACCAGCTTGCCTGGGGAAGTTCCAACAGGGAAAGTTTTTAAGAACAAGCTGAAGTAACATCTGTCAGGAGGGGTTAAGCACAACAGATCCTGTACTTAAGCTGTGAGACTGACCTCTTGAGGTCCCTTCCAGCCCTGTCCTCGGTGAGCCCACGAAAAGTTCCTACAGCGAGATGAGAATTTGCTCAGTATATAGTCAGTCCTTCTGATCCAAACAACCAGCCATAGTCAGGGCCTCTTTGGCTGTTTCTATTAGGAGAAGGAAGTGAGAGTGGAACTGAGAATCTGTGACAGAAACCTGTTTGTTTACAAAAGATGGACAAAACCTTGTTGCACTGAACCAAGTATAAACCCTACAGCAGAAATCAATTTCGTTGCTCACAGTTTTCAGGCTCCTTTCAGCCAACTCTCAGATCAAAAATATCCCCAGAGGAGTTTCTAGCTAGCATATGCCCAGTGCAAATTCAAGCTGCATCTGGTGGATTTTTTTTACAGCCTTGTCTCTGAATTCTTTCCATCTTTCTGCTATTTTCTTTTTGGAGACACTCAAGTCTTCCCTTTTTCCTCCTTGCACCCCAACATCATTTTATACATTTTTATTTTGGGAGGGGATGCCAGATAACATATAGTTATCTCTTTCAGTCCATTCTTCCAACAACTGGAAGTGAAGGATGTTACCTAAACATGCACATTCAGAAAGATTTGATTCAAATCAAACCAATATTATGAATGACTAAAAAACTCCTTGCAAACCGTAAAATAGCAACATATGCAGGTGACAAAAATGGCTTAGTGTTAGTCATGATTGTAAACGATGATTTAGGTGAAAAAATTGTGAAGAGGAGCTGAGCAGAACCAGGTGAATGAAAAACAAGATATTTAGTCTAGTAATGGCAAATGCTGGAGTGTGCAGAGCCTTGAAATTATGCAGGTGAACTCTACATAGATTGGAAAAAAACCCAAAAGTCAGCTGCAAAACAACAGAAGTTAGTGCTGGATGATCTGTCCCTGTTTCACCAGTACTTTCAGGCATTTTTTTGCCTAAAGAACAGTGTCCCTTTTCTATTTTTATTTGGGATGGTTCTTTTAAAAACCACCAAGTTAAGCAGCAAAAACGAAAATGCATTTATTCTAAACGGAAGGGTAACTACCTCAGTGATGTTCCCCTGTAGAGAAAACTCTACATGCGCTACTCAGTAGAGCTACAGTATCCCTCTTTTGCAAGTCATTTAGCAGGTGGAATTGAGTGTTTTTAATTGCTCGTTGAATTACTTGAGTTTTAGCTCTCAGCCCTTCCAGTTGCAAATTGGTTACATCTGAAGTGGGATATAGATGGCTTTTTTCTTTCAAAAAAAAAAAGCCTTTAAAGAGCTTTCCTCTTCATATAAGGAATTTCCAATTTGAATTGGAATTTTTCTCCCATCAGAAAAAAAATATATATGCTGGGGATTGCACTATTCAGATGTCTAAATTCTCATTCAGGTTTTCACAGATGGAAGGAGAAAATCTTTCAGTTAGTTTTGACTTCTACCTATCAAAGACAATAGATTGCCTCAATGTTTCCTCCTGCTAACATGAAGGAACAGGTTCACAGCCATAACAACTAGTTTTGTTTGAAATCTTCTGGTGTATGAAAAGAGATTAATTGGGATTTTTAAATGGTTGGCTTTTTTTGACTTAACTGAGGATGTTGGTTTGCATGTTAAGAAATCCATTCTGACCCCTGCTGTTAGTTTTGAGGAAAATAACATTATCAGCAGCAACAGTAATGCAAGCTTGGAAGCTGCTCTGGAGAAGAAATGGTGTTGCTGCAAAATGTCAGTGAGTTGAAAGTGAACTACTTGAGGCTGAACCAGACTTTACTGGTTCCTACAATTCAGTGACTGAAGCTCTCCCCAAAGTCCAGGGCAAGAAAATGTGTATTAGCTTCAGCAGGGCCAGGCCAGAGCTCTGCAAAGGAAATCTCCTTTGCTGTACCTCCCACGTTGCCTCTTGCTTGGGGGCCCCAAAGTCCCTTCATCTGCTCTGGATCTGAGCACACTTCTGTAATAGCGAGACAATCCAATTCCTCCATTCCTCTATGATCAGAAGTAACAGTAACTGGATTTTTTTGCCTCAGTCTCTTGCTCTCCCCATGCATTTTTTTCAATGCAACACTATCTGAGTCTCAGAGAGTTCAAACTTCTCAATCTTTTATGACCCTGAACCTGTCTTCCTGTGCCCTTCAAGCAGTCCTCCTGTCCACAGCACTGTCCCTATGCATTTGCACTGACATTGTGTTGGGATAGCAATGATGCATTTGTGTTACCTCCACAGGCATGTAATGACAAGTTTTCATGTAGTATTAATGTGGAAACTTAGCTTCTGCTCAGCCAGATGTATAGCTGTACACTGACGAAGAACACAAAAGGAATGCATCATGGACTGGAGGAACATGACTGCTGCTTGCAGACAAGAAGATTTTTAACATTTCGAACACTAGGGAAGATGGATCCTCAGAAGCAATCCACGCCCATCCTTCAGAGTCCTGTAAAACAATGCCGTGATGGCAGTAAAACAAAGTCAAGTCCTGCACTGAAGATACCACATAGTATTTCGTGAATCTGCATGTTTTCTTCTGTCATATTCCTTTGCTAAATTCCAGCCTGATGCAATTTGAAGCAGCTGGGACCCTTAAATCCTGCGGTCACCCTGGCCTTCCTAAAATCAGGACTTTCAACACCATGCTGTTCCTTGTCACTGCAGGACTCTGTCTCTTTTTCATCTCACGACAAGGGTTGTGTAGCACCCACCAGAGCCTTCAACACCTCCAGGTCTCCCCTGTTGCCACAGCCCTGTGCCTTGGAGGGAAGCTGAGTGTCTGACTCCCTGCCTTGCCCTTTTTATTTTTCACCATTGGAAAGTCAAGGACATGAAGTGCTAAAGTTTCATGCACTTATTATCTTTGAACTTTGGTAGCTGTTTACAGTGAATTTCTCCAAATGTTTTGTACCCAGTGTGGGTGACTAAATCCCATCCTGAGGAAGGTGATATCAGCTTGTTCCCACATGCCAAGGCTAAGAGCACACTGTGTATCCTGCTTTGTGCTGCTTCACACCAAAGTTGCTAGGATTCTGCAGCCTAGCAGGCCATCACTCATTTAAACCCATCAAGAAATCTCGGATCCCACCTTGACTGCTGCTTACAAGCAATGAGGCTTGGAAAGTGAGTCAGAGAAGACTAAGCATGTGGTCTCTGCTGGAGAAGCACAGATGCTACATAGAGAGCCTACACATCGAGGTCTAAAATAGGCTATGACAGAGAGCACTGTGAAACAATAACACCCTAAAGGTAGAACAACCATAATCAAGTGTTGAGCTGAATACAGTGGAGGGGCAGCCAAGAAAATCATAGTCTCCGCTACTGTTTTTGCCAAGCTAGGTCCTATAGCACAAGCAGCATACAGACCCTCCAGGCCCTGCTAGGCTGGGTGTTGCACTGAGCAGCTGACTCTCGCAATGAAAACTCCAGAAGCAATAAGTCCAGTCAGCACATACATTACATCACGCTTTTATTTTCATTTTCCATTGCAAATTTTAACTGTTTTTTTTTTTCTTCCTAAAGTGATTGAAATACCAGTCTGATGAGGTCATTTCAAGGAAAGATTTTTCTCACCTTATGTAACAAGAAACCAACGTTGAGTTTTGGACAGTGTTGTGCTTCAAGACCCAGCTAACACACAAAATGCACTGCTTAGATGTCCTGCACAAAGCTGTGGCCACTTCTTTCATTGTTTTCCAGAGAGTTACCCATTGGAGAAAAGCAACGAGGTATGTTTTTTTCCATGATGGTGTAGCCATTGCTTGGTAGAGACAACAGCACTGAAACACTCTCAGGTCACGAGTTCTGCTTTTCACCCTGTGACTGATTAAAATCTTGTAGACATTGCTGGAAACTCTCCCGTTGACTCTGATGGTCTCTGGAGGAAACCTGCATTCAGTATAAATGCCTCACAGTAGACTACAGCTGCACATCAGAAAATGTTCGGAGCAGGGATGAAATCCAGACTCGTGTCTTCGGTTCAGCAGATCATTGCTACAGGCACTCACAGGAGAGAAAGGGTGTATACAAAGTCAATTAGGGGGAGATTTACTGAACAGGGAAGCCCAGCTGTCTGGTTCCATTAGCCATGGCAGCTATAGCACCTATGCTCTCAGCTGTGTGATGTGGTATCGGCCACATAACTCCTGGGTGCCCCCTGCTCTTCAGCCTCACAACAGCTGCATCCAGCCCTAAATGCATACAGAAATGCCCCCATGAAGTCATTTCAAGCCTGTTACAGCTGTGACCTTGCAGAGTCCAGCTTAGCAAGCTGGCAGAGCCAGCAGCGCTGTGAAGCTGCTTTTAGTGCAGAAGTCATCGCAAAATTTCTTTCTCTTTTCTAGTTATGTCTTCCTTTCAGGAAGTTTTTGACATGGCTTTGGTCCAGCTGGCTCTCTGAGGAAAGGAGAGTTTTTCCACACATAAACCTTCTCTGAACTTCATGATATTTTTTAAAACATTTACACAGTTAAACATGTCAGTTGTCAGTCAGTTTAGTGAAAAAAGGGACGGGAAAGAGGTAGTTTTAGGCACCTGAGACCTCTTATTCTTAAAGCAAAATGGAAACTTAAAACCAATCAGTGCTACATATGGGCCCAAATGATCTCTGCAGGCAGTGGGAATGCAAATAAAGAGGGTTAGCTCAAGAACTCAGTAAGTAATCAACTTCCCATTTAGCCTGGGCTGATCATAAGCAAATGAATAGTTCCTTCCATTTCAGAGCATACAGCCTTGGGAAGTCTCAGTCCTACAGGGGCTAGCCTCTAAAGTAGTTGCAGCCTCTTTATGAGAGTTAATTAGAGGACAAAAGGAATAAAATAGGAAGCATACCACTTTGTTGATGTGTGTCTTATCTCTTACAGAAAGCATTCTCCCACAGGGAGGAAAAATGACTGAACTTCACTGGCACAGCAAGGCCTTTCTGTCAACTCTCTTACAAAGGTTCTGAAGTAGATAAAAACCTTCTCCAAAATACACCCAGATCATCCCTGCCTGGTAATTTTTTCAGACACTTTTATGAGGGATGAGGACTATAGAGAACTCTTTGAAAGGCACTGATAGAGCTACTGTCTCCAAGAAAAATTACCTATGAGGATTAGCAACAGGGAAGTTTTAGTAATAGAAAAAGGGATTTAGTGGAATGTGGACATCTGAAACAAGAAAGGCCAAATTCTGCTTTGGTGGAAGCAGCACGGGTTTTAACGAGCCAAGACTCCATTTGTTTTAAGTACTCCCCAAAACGAAGCCATGCCATTTCTCTGATGCATGGCTATGTATCCCATATAAAATATAAGCACAAAAGTCTCTGCTGGGTCTTACCAGACCCCAGGAGCACAGCCACAAGATCTTACATTGAGATGGGTGGCTCTATACTAGTTCTCTAGTGACTGGGGAAGAAGTTGTGTTTCCTTTAGGTGCATCAAGGAAACTGGGCCCATAAAAGGCAACTGGAGACTAAATAGCACTTTGTGAGTTTGCCTCTACCACCACAGCGAAGCCAGTGGATTCCTGAGCTCAGCAGAATTTATATCTGACCTTGTTTTAGCCTCTCATCCGAGATAAGCCAGCTAATTCAATCTGCAAGTCTGACTAACTTGAGTCAGAGATTTTTGTACTTAGACAGAGTGCAATTATGTAATAATTCAATTGAATTTCTATGGAAGATGTATTCCTAGAGTAAACACAATTATTTAGACATGTAACAGGAATTTAGGTTGAACATAAGGTAGAAATTAGTTATGTTGAGTGATCTTCCTGGGTGTTTTGTAGCTGTATGCAGATGACAAAGACTTCTAATCTAGTGAATCAGAACTTATCTCAATGTCTTCCCAAGGTGAGGACTGACATATAAAATTTTCAACTCTCATCGTCTGCATGGAAAACCAGAAAAAAAATGGACAAACTTACACAATGAGCAGACTGCAAGGAATTTGTGGGAAAGCTAAATTACCATAATTTTATTTTAGTTTGGTTCCACTGCTCTAAAACTCAGATGAACGAGTTGATAGGTACTGGAAAGCCTTTTTGGTCTGTGTGTACGTATAGACATCTCTCTGCATGTACTAATGTACGAAATTTGCCCAGAACCTGCTTCTTCCTAGAATCAGCAATCCATGAGGCGCAGGGCTAAGTGCAATTTCTGTTGAACGAAAGGATAATTACAGTTCATTAGTAGATTAGGCACACTGTTCTCTTTTGCTTTAGAGCATTGCCTTTTCTTTCTGTTGAAGCAATGCAATATCATGTTTGGAAAAAAAAGAAATCCAAAAGTGCAGTGTAACTGTAAATGCCAGTAAGGAGAGGAAAAACACTTTTAAACCTAAAGAAATCCTCCTGTTCTTACAACTTTGTGAGTAAAATCTTGGACTTACAGAAGCCAAAGGCAAGACTCCCACTCATTTTAGCAGGGCCAAGATTTCAATATGCTTTGTGTATTCTCAGTATGTATAACTTGATCCCTTCTAAAGAGATTTATAGCAGGCAGGAGAAACTACAACACTATAAAATGTTGGTGTGTACATACAAAGTGAATTAGTAGATACAAAAGATTTTGGCACTTAAAGTCAAGTTTTAAAATGTAGGCCTTTATCAGCATGTAGTAAATCCTGATAATTCCTGTAGAACTGCTTGTACATTTTTGAGAATGTGGTTTCTGTGTACTATATTCCTTACTTGCCCAGAGCCAGACTCTGCAATCAGCATCCGTTCTGTCTGAACAATGATTTAAGACCATGTCCCTATAATTCATTGTAAAATATTCTCTTCCCCGTGTATTATGTCCACAGACAGTAAGCATAGATGATAAATCTGGGAACTTTCCATGGGGAATTCAATTGATTTTCCGTACTCAAGAATACTACCTATGTATTGAAACACATGAGCTTTTATTTGCAGAGAATCGCACACCTGGATACAATGCAGAGTTTTAAAATATTCTGTAATGAATTTTGCATTAAGAGAAAACATGATTGAAGAAGTCTAAAAAAAAAAAAAATCAAACTGTCATGTTTTAAACAAACAGCCCAGCATTAAATGAACACATCTGAGATTCCTCCTGGTCATAAAAGATAGAAATCATATTCACTGTGCTGCACAGATGGACTCAAAATTAATCTTGATAAAGATCTTTAAGCAAACTAAATCCCCTAGCAGTTATGAAACTCAAAGTTGCCTATTGATCTGGAATGAAGACTTATTTTTGAGTCTCAGGGGTTTGCGTGAAATGGAAAGGCCAGTTGGCTGACAGGTTATTGTAAAAAAAAAAAAGGCTCTGGATTTGCTTTCATAGCAGGTCAGACATAAGCCACCTTTGACAGCAGCACAGGCATGGCAGGGAGCTGCTCCCAGCCTTTCATCCAGGAGTTCAGTGCCTAGAAAACAGCAACAGCTTTAGAGGAGGCATTTCCGAGACCTGTCACATTCTGCCTGACCCCAGAGCCCTTTTCTGCCCACCCAGCGAGGGCAGCCGTGCCTGGCACAGTGCAGTGGCAGCCTACGTGCTGCTATGTCCCTGCAGATGGAGGGAAGGGCTTTCCCAGGGAGTGGGAGCCCAACACAGGAGGTTGTGCCAGACCAGGCTCCACAGCCCTGGCACGGGAGAAGCAAATGCTTCATTAAACAAACTCGTGGACAAAACGATTATGAATGCAGCCAACATTTCATTTCAATGGCCCCAAGGAAGCTACGTATTGCTGGTTGCTCTTATTAGGTCTTTCAAGGAAATGATGAAGTGTGCAATGATGCCACCAGCTCACTGGAAGCACACCTCCCAAGTGACTGCAAGTTGTGCATCTCTGCCTGGGTAGAGATGAGCTCGCAACCAGCCCGTGGGGGCCAGGCAGCTGCACCGCCCAGGTGCCATGGAGCTGCCTTTCCAGACACTTTCGCTGGCAATACCTCGACTCCAGCTCAGGGAGACAGAAAATTTGCATGCAGGCAGCGCACAACCAACCCACCCAGCAATGCACTGTATTTTGATGTTCTTGCTCTTGTGCTGTGTTCTCCTGTGTCTGACCCCCAAGACTGTGGGGCTGAGTGCCTGGCTATAGGGAAAGAAAGAGGCAGGTCCGGTGAACCTGGTCACCCTCTGTGAATGTTGCTGATGGGTGACCTCTGCCATGCCAGGCATGGCAGACTGGGCTCGGTGGCTTTTCTTGCCATGCTTCTGCCCCATGAGGTGCTCAGGAGAAGGCTGGTCAGGTGCCCATGCCACCCTCAGCCCTAGGCACCAAGGGCTTGTCCCAGCAGTGAGGAGGGTAGAGTAGGGGAGTGTCCAGGGAAGGTTTCCCTGCTCCTCCCTACACAGCAGGCGCTGCTTGCCTACCATGGGCTTGGAGACAGCTGAGGTGGCAGTGGGTCCATGAGCACCCAATATGGGGCCATAGGCTGGCTTCGTTCTGGGGCTGCATGGGTCAGACGAACCCTGAGGAAGCTTGTCTGTCCCAGGGATGATGATGTGTTTTCTTGTAGATGAAGACATAATAAATCATATTGGTCTCAAGGCAGCATGTTCAGCTTGGGTGGAACCAGCAGTTGTGGGAGACTGGTGGGGAGGGAGCCAGGCTCAGGTGCTGCAATGCAGAAGTGAAGTTCTCTTCAGGGCATCCTAGCTCCATGACAGGAGAGGGCTGAAGCGGCATCTACAAAGAATCAAATATGATCCCCTGCCCACGAAGGCACTCCAGTGGAGAAACCACTGACTACAGACGATAGCGGATCCCTCAAAAACAGCAAGTGGGGCAAGCAGCTTCCCAGCGCAGCCTAGCATGCTCTAACCTTGGTGCCCAAGTCCTGTTGGGTGTCCTCCCCTCTGCCAGCAAGCATCTTCCCTGCAAAGAACCCCAGAGCATCACCCAAGTGCAACAGATTGATGGTGCTTAAGGCTTTACCCTTTCCACCTCAAATTTCACTAAAACTGGGTTTTACGAATCACTCTGCTGTGGCATTTCATAAAGCAGAAATTGGAAGTGCCAGGGGTGGTGACTTTGTAGGCAAACAGAACAGCTGTTATGTGCTCAGGGCCCTGGACATTAAGGTCTATTTTACGGAGGGAACAAATACAGGTCGGAGGGGTGAGGTTATCCTGTCATCACTGAAAAATATGCCACAACCTCTTTAAATACTGTCTAGTCAGTGACCAGAGAGACCTCACCAGAAGAGACTTTTCTAGCTCTTTCAGCCAGATTACTTTTCAAAAGTCAAATATTTGGACTGATAATAAGGGTATTAATCTGAAGTGCTGCCTATGTGTTTACTTAAATGCACATAAACTGTCAGGCTGTAAATCAAAATGTTTTATTTAATTCTTAAATTAATTCTTCATGCATAACCTTAACTCTCCAGGTTGGCAAAAGGAAAGCATCATGCATATAAAATATGCTATCCAAGATCCAAAAGCAGCGCAGTTTCAGCCTCAGGCTTTTCCACACATATTGTTCTTGGGGCTACAATTAAAATTGTCAACTTCAAGAAGAAATATTTTTTTAAATTAGAATAATCCTCTGAGTTATTCTGACACAAGCTAGGATATTTACTCTGCATAAATCAACAAGGAACATTTCTATACCCACTGAAGAACTTATACAAGATTCAAGGTGCTACAGGATATTTACCACCTAAAATATTGAGACCAAAGCAGTGCAGGAATGTTTCAGTGACAGGCAGAGGTACATGATGGAAGTAATCAGGGGAAGGATTTATTTTCTTCTGCTTGTGGGAAATGGATTTCCTAAAATTTTAGAGCTATTGAAACACAGTTCCTAATGTATCAATCTAGGTCATAATTATTTACATGATACTCCCTTACGTATTTTACAAAGAATTAAAATTATTAGTAGATATTATAGAAGTTGCTGACATGAATAGTATGTGCCACAGATGGTTATAAATGCGTCAGTAGAAGCTTGATGCTAAAGATCTTATTGACCAATGATGTCTGTCTGTCTTCCTTTCTAAGTCCGGTGAAATAGTTTGAGAGTTGAAGAAGATTTCATTCTAATCAACACTTAGGCATTGAGTAACCTATCATTAAATGAACAAGAGAAAAGCTATCAGGGCAAGTGTATAGACTTCAAATATTTTAAGTAATGTGATCAGAAGAACTGTCCAAAACCCATCACACTCACGTTTCTCGGGTGGGGCAGATGGGCAACTGTACATCCTTAAATGCAGGCTCTCTGCTAGCTAGCTTTGCCAGGAGTGGCTGTTCACAGGTGTTTAGGGAAGACATACACAGAACAGAGTTGGCAAAACGTGCTCCTTCCCCAGCAAACTATTTATACTTCCAGGGACCACAGGATCAGAGGTAATAAGAGGCACTTTAAATCACAAATTTAAAGAAGTCAAAGTTCTTTCTTTAAAGTTTGTTTAACAACATGCTTCCCAGATAAATCCTTCCATACTTTAACTCCCAGTATACTTTATTAATTTTCATTTGTTGAACTATTTCAGTTCAATCTGAGTTTAGAGCAACAATTTCTCTTTTGCACTCCACTTCTTACCCTGCCCCACGATCAGAAGCAAGCTGTGATATTGCGTACATAGGGTGTTTTTTGGCTGGTTTTAATTTCTTGTTCACACAAAACTGGCTCACAAACCTGTGCCCTGAGGGGCCTGACCCACCCTGGGTTATGTGTGCTCCTTCATCTCAATGTAAGCATGACTTTCTGAACAAAGGGGACATTTGCTCCCACGTGACCGATCAATTCATATACCAAGAAAGGCTGATTGCGAAAACAGTTTAAATCATTTGGCCTTTTTAAAGTGGTACTTCTTTCTGCTCTTGCCAGGCAAAAGAAGAATTACGCACCCCTTTATATGACAATTTTAAAAGAAGTTGGTTCAAAGTAAACAATAAAATGAGCTTAGAGGAATTCCTGACGCTATCACAGAGTGATGTATGTAGCCTGAAATATTTGCAGTTTGTTAGAATCAATAAATTGCCTAAAGAATCAAACCCCCCACCAGAAAAATTACTTCTGGTTGACGTATTATGGTTTACTTGGGCTCTATCTGCCCTTCACTGGCTTGTCTTACACTCACAGGTTCTCTGGTGTGAGGAGCATCATCTTATCCTCTGTTTGTAGCATCCCTTGCACAAACATGTCCCAGCTAAGGCTGGTGGGTGTTGTCATCACAGAAATAATTGTAATATATCAGACTTACAGTGGATAGCCCTTCTTGAGGTTATGCAGGTCTGTTTCCCTTAACTTTGCAGGCTGATTTGCAACCCACACTGGTTCTGGAGAGTTTCTGACAAAAACTTGTCTTCTAGCGAGGACTTAAGCCCAGGAATTATTGCTATTACATTGCATTGAAATGCCCTCTTGAACAGGGTTGAGCTGAAGTCCATACGTACATATTTTACTGCAGTTGTTTTTTAAAGCCCACTTCCCTGGAAGATGTGTTTCCTTTCTTACTCCCCTCCAGGCCTTAGTTTCATATGCTTTTGGGGCCAGATTGCTTTGCTGAGGTGACACAGTTCCTTTTCCAGAGTGGCCTCCCAGCCATGCTGTTTATGACCTTGGGGAAGGAGTGTGACCCATGCAGAATGAATCAGGCTTCCTACGCTGGGCCTTGAATGACTGGAACTGCATTCGCTGTACTTTGCATTATTTATGAAAAACAAGCTTTTCCTCAGGATCACTTCTGCCAGCATCAGTGGCCAATCTGAAGCATCAACTGCATATGCTACTATTCTCGCTGGGATTATTATTAATATGCATTATAATAAGAAAGCTGTTCCCTATTCCTAATGAACAGAGAGGATTTAAACATCTCCCTTCTAGAGAGAACAGGTGATTCATCTCTTTTACTGGGAGGAAAGACTGACATATGCTGAGCATATTATATCCTCTCTTGCAAAGTCATAAAGCTTCCTCTGTAGACAAGGATCACTAAGAAGAAAAGGCCTTCCTTTGCTCTCCCCTTCCCCCCCAAAATGAAAACCATTCAATCCTTCCCTACGCTATAAACAAAGCTGCCTGTGTGCAACTGAGAAGAGCTGTTCAAAGATGTGAGATGTACAACTGAAGTCAACCACAGAAAGAATGGCTGAGGCTTGGCTAAATTTAATTAAAGTCATTCCCTTACTTAGGCTGGGAACCCAGACAATCTAAAAATACTTTGGCTCTTTTTTCTGACTCTGATTTTAGGCATGTGCTCTGTGTTTATTTCTTTTTGGTGACTGAAAGCATTACCAAAGACGTTGTTGATTTTAACGTGGGCTTTTCACAAATCCTTTTCTGAATACCGGGGCATAGATTTTACAACAGCTGGGGAGCAGCACACATGCTGTGCATTGGTAAGGTATGTTATCATCCATATCCATTTGTCTGTTAAAAAAAATCCAGGTGTCTGGCTTATGGCAGGATTTTTTTAGACTGCAGCCTAGCTAAATAGCTGAAACAAAATTCTTACCCTTATTTTTTCCAGATTGTCACACAATTCTAGTGCCATCAGCTCAGCTTCTACAAAATGCTTCTGAAAGTGCTCACACACAAATTTGCTCTTTGAGTAGAATGACTGGATTAATAAAAAGAATGCTGTTTTATACCATACTGACATCGGTATATGTGCAACAGTGCCGTTTCTGAAAGATGCTCTAATCTGATCATTCTGGCTCATTTTGAAATAAGTAAAAAGGAATTCTCTAGCTGCTTCTGGAAGACTTTATTTTGAGGCCTGGATTGAAAAAAATATATTGAATATCAAGTAATGTGAAGGATGCAAGCCTGAAAAGTTTTCAATAATTTTTTTGATTGTCACTATTAGAAACATAGAAGAAGAAAACAGTTTATAACAGGTCTTATGTTGTTGATTACACCTTTCAGTATTACTAACTACTGAGAAAGAAAGAAATGACCCACTAGTCCCACTGGCATGTAAAAAAAGTATAATGGAAAACTATATTTTTCCCGAATATGGTCATGAAAATGCTGTGGTCTTAACCAAAACTTCAAATGTCAACCAAAATGGTGAGTCAGTTTCAAGTTTTCACAAGCTTTATAGTTGATTGGAAACAAGATTATAATTTCAACCTTTTTAGTTGAATTTGTTGATTGAAATGAAATTTCTGGACTTAACCAGAAATTTTTTCACGTTCAGTGAAGTGCAGCTTATGTCTCTAGGCATATAAAAATAAGCATCTCATGGTACGGCTGTAATACCTACATCATAATCTGAGATATTATGAAAGAAGAATGCAACTAAAATACTACAAAAAAATTAACTAGTGAATAGACAATGATGTGACAAGAATAGGAGATTGCACGAGTCATTCTTTTCTCTTATATTCTTAAATTGCGATGCTTGTTAGCACTCTTGCAAAACACTGATCTTCAGGATATTTTCACAAAACCCTTAACATACTGCCACACCATTTTCCTAAAGCACCTTCAGTGTTTCTCTAAGGGAATGGGGATTCTCCTATGAGTGCTCTTCCTCTGCCTTTTGGGAGCGAGCTTCCCACAAAGCTCTAGGAAAGTATCTTTCTCACTCCAGCTGGTGTGATTACCCAGCACTCCTTTCTTCTGACCTTTCAGGTCCTTTTCCCAAGCCCAGACACTACTGCACTAATAAAGGAGGACCTCCTCCAAAACACTTCTCTTCAAAGTTAGTTCTGCAGTCCTGGCATCTGCCTTACGCTTCCCTTCTCCCTCTGCCTTCTCCCTGGCTGTTTTCTCAGCCTGTTCCAGGCCCACCAGCAGCTGGGGAAGAAATTGCTGCTCTATCAAATAGATTTATCTCCATTTGGATAGTCTGAAAAGCTACATCTATGTGGTAGAGCCCTACTGAATATATTCACCCAGGCACTGGTCGTACTCCTGTACAGAGAGATGCTACATCACTAATGTGCTTTGAAGCCTGAAGAGACAGTAACTCCCTGTAAAGCAGTGTCACATCCTTCCCACATCCAGGGAGTGGAGAGGCACAGTAGCCTGGGTCAGATTTTCTGGGCTGTCCAGGAGGGCATTAGCAGGATGAGCCTGGATGCTCTGGGTGAAAATTGCTCACCTAGTCACAGCTTCTTATCCATGCCAGCAGCTGCAGCCTTGCAGGGACTGCGTGGTACACTTTTGTGCTTGCAAGTCGGAGGTTTCACCACATCTCCTTGCCCCACAGAACACCTGGAACGTCACAAAACAAGAGCTGCACCGATACTGCTGTAGAGCTACTGCACATCTACCTGAGCTACCTGCAGCCAAGCTCCTCTGGGTACCGGAGAAGCCTGTCTGTGGCAGTAAGGAGCCATGAAGGAGCTAAAAAGCAGATAAGCCTCACAGCTGGCCTTGAGCTTCACATCTGGAGCTCTACTGGAGGAGGGATATGCCAGGGGTGTTAGCTGCAGTGCCAGATCTGCCCTATGTGTCCTTACAGCCTGCCCTGTCCGCAGGCCACTCTGCCACGTAGTGTAGCCATATGTCCCTGGAGTAGCCAGGGTCTTGGAGGTGGAAAAGTGTGTTGCTTGCCCCTCTCCCATTTGCACCAGCGGGTATTGTGCTTGGAAAGCTCCTTCTCCCACCAGTGTGGGCCTCCCACACTCTCAGCTCATAAAACTCCCTCTCTACCCTCCCATCGCCTTCAACTGCTGCAGTCACATACTTTAGGGAGGCGCCACAGCTTTCCCAGGTGATGTGAGCAATGGTGAAATAAATGCAGTAAAAGCCTGATTTAAAAGCGCTACTTTCTGTCAAAGCAGGCTCTGAGCTCTGAATGGAGACCAGACTGCAGAGGGGTTTAAAGGAGAAAAGAAAACCACTAGATTTTACTTTTTCTGCTACAAAAATATATTAATAAATACACTTATACTGAGCATATAAGCACACGTGGAAAAACTTGCAGTAAAGTGTGATTAAGACCCTCAGCACTGCCAAAGCAGAGCAATGGCAAGCAGATGTTTCACAGAGTGATTTGGTACTTCAGTATCATGGCAGGAGGGAGTAGCACCATAACTGAGACTCTTAAAAGACACTTTGTGGTTTGATCCTATATCCTTGGGAGTTTTCTCCCATTCACAGTGCCCTTGAATATATAGGATATCATGAAATGCAGAGAGATAATATGACTTGTCCAATTCTGTACATTACATCAATGTTATAGTCCAGGAACGGCCCCAAGCACAGCTTTTGGGACGGGCGGTTTCTGCATGAACTGAAATAAATCACTTGAAGTGACAGCTTGACAAAATGTTCAGGGAAAATATGTTATATTAGTTTCCATAGTACTGTCTGCTCAGGTATTAGAAGCTGAGAAATCTGAACCAAATACATCAAAAACAGCTGCTGTTCAAAATCAAAAGTAATAACAGAGTGCAGGAAAGAAGAATAGGTATGTTGCTCAGGGTCTCTTTTCTTGGCATTGAAGCTGAACTTTTGAGTGATTGCAAGCCAGATAAGGCACATAAACTTACCCCATTCTGTCAAGTCATACCATTTGCTTCCAACCCATGCTTTTCTTACAAGTTCCTGCCCAGTGCTATCGGGGAGATCCACCTTCCAGATCGCATGGGCTGCCCTAAGCGATGAGCCATGGACCAGCTGCATATGGATGTGTCAGGAATTCCAGGCAGCAGCACACAGTGCCCCAGCAAGCTTTCCTGCAAAGGCCCCACTGTTCTTGCAGCATGGAAGGGCAGCCTATCGCCTGCAACAGAGCTCCTGGGTCACTGCAGGGTCAGAGCAAAACCCTCTGATGCTGGGACACAGAGCACCCAGGTGTATAGTCCCTCTATCTTTCTTTCCCATATATTATTTTTTACTTTCCTGTGGGGAGAAAAAGCAAACACTACATTCTTAAACCAATAAGATTTTGTGCCTCCAGGGGTAGAAACTGTCTTTCCAACAGATGTGTAATGTCGCCCCGACCAGATGTTATGAGTCAAAAATATTTCTCTTTTGGGTGTTCTTTTTTACTCCCTCTCTGTGGCATAGCAAAAAAAAAATGACCGCAATAACTTTCTGCCTCTGCTTTTGCTGCTCCCTAGTAAAGGCTGTGCAGCTGGCTAAGGTTCTGACTAGTTAATCACAGCAAGTGAGGCTTTAACCTTCAGATATCTGAGAAGGGGCCACCCGTAACAGATATAAGGCTGAATTTATGGTCACGTTACAATAGACAGCTCATGGCACATTTTCCCACCATTTTTGTGTGTTACTGCTGCGTTGAAATCATGCTACATAAAAACTGCCCAAAGACTTGCAGAAAAGGAAAAAGAGTTGGATTTTTTAAAGTATAAATAACTTAAGAAAACAAATCAAAATATTCCAATGATAGCTGAAATCTTGTGTCAAAGGAACTTTAAAACACTGAGATAAATGCCAAGTACTGTCCCCCAAAAGCTGAAACACTCGGAGCAGGTGACTATTTTTTTCCAAGCAAAAAAATTCACAGAAAAATGTGATTCTAGGTTAACCAGAATCAGCTTCAGATCAAACTATCATACACTGTTTCAGTTTAAAAAAAAAAGTTTAAAAAAGCATTCAGAGAATTATGAATGTTTCAGCTTCTATTTTCACAATGACATTTTCAGCTTCTTATTTCACAATGACATTTTCATTTCAAATTGACCTTAAAGAACGTTTTCAGAAAAGGGATAAAAAATTTGGTTCATCCTCAGGCAATTCCCTCCTTTGCCCTCCCTTTGTTTACTGCTAAGGATCCAAATCAACTTCCCAAACCATTATTACTTTAGCTGCACAGTTTAAAAGGAGAAAGAAATCTTCCCAAAATTGGAAATCTTTTGCATACCAGTCACCTTATTGTTTTTTTTTCCTGAGTTACAGAAGTGACCAATATAGTAGCAGATCCCTTCAGACTGTGGACAGATGTAGTAAATGCCAACCTCATTTACTCCAGAACGCTTGCAGCAAATGCCAAGGATGCCCTCATTGATATTCCACAAAGGTTTTAGGATCAACAGTAGCATGCATAATAGTGCTTAATGACAGCAGCGCTTATTATCAGAATGAATTGGCCTCATCTGGCCTCTTTTGGCATAATAATGTGCATAATAAGGTATGCTAATATCAAGCTCTTTGGCAGGTCCTAGAAGATAAGACAGTACAGCTGGCAGGACGAAATGGGAGCAGCTGGAAGAGGAAGACTTGGTTCCTACATATTAAAACATTTGACATTTGGTATCTGAAGGGAACACTGTTTGTTTAGAGCTAATAAATAACTTGCCAATGATGACAACCTGTAATGACAGCTTTTATTATGGTCTGGTTAATCCTTAAATTCAGCTTTGTCTTATTAGACCATCTGCTGTCAATTTTTTCTTTATTTATTTTTCTTTGTTAAGTGTCATGCACTTGAAAAGTTGTAGCTGTGCAAATACAGAATGTGTGTCTTGGAGTTGTTACTTGCGTGGTGAGGGGAACCAACAGCAAGGCTCAGAGATGCAGAAATGAGTGCACAGAGCATCCAAGTAGGGAAGGGGGGATTTTGCCATAGAACACCTAGTTCTCCTCCCTCCAAGATGACAGTCAATGGATGCTGGCTTGTGTGCAGGTCTGGTTGAATACATTTTTCTTCAAGCATTTGCATTTCTAGGCATGGGAAAATGACACTTTTTTTTCCCCACTGAGTGAATGTGGCCTGTTTCTTCCAGAGAAATTATAAACCTCTCTCTCTCCAAACATCAAACATGTCAGCACCAACTATTTCTTCAAAGCCTGAGGGGATAACCAGGCAAGGCCATATATATACCCAACAGACACATCTAGTCACCAGGGATGTGGTGTTACTATGTCTCTCACAGTCCTTGTGATGTCTGATGTCACTCTTTTTTTGGTACATTGTCAGATCTAATAACTCTACCTGAAAGACCATCATTTTCAGAGATAACCTGCCAGGATGCCAAATGTCTGGGAAACCCAGACAAAATGCCATAGTTCATGTTCAAATTAATTACAGTGCATACACAGTGTATTGCATGCATCTTGGAATAGAATCATAGAATCATAGAATGACTAGGTTGGAAAGGACCCACTGGATCATTGAGTCCAACCATTCCTAACACTCCCTAAACCATGCTCCTCAGCACCTCATCCACCTGTCCCTTAAACACCTCCAGGGAAGGTGACTCAATCACCTCCCTGGGCAGCCTATTCCAGTGCCCAGTGACCCTTTCTGTGAAAAATTTTTTCCTGATGTCAAGCCTGAACCTCCCCTCGCGGAGCTTGAGGCCATTAAGTAACAGACTGGTTGCAAATGTGCCATAGAGCTGACTGGCAGGTACACAAACAGCACCAACCATGGACGACTGCAACTCTTGGAGCAGAACATCTACTAAAGAAGAGAAGGAGCAATAAGAAAATTATTAAAAGGGAAAAGTGATCTGGAAGGCATGTCACGAAGTGTTTGTCAACTTGTTAGTAGTTCAGGAAAAGGCTGGATTGCCAGGCTGATGAGTTAGATGCACTCTTGTCTCAGGAACTTATCTTGCCAGACTAGGAAGCAGGAAAGAAATGGAGGAGAGTTTGGAAAGGAAGTTGGTTCTGCACAAGTCTGAAGTTGACCATTTTATGAAGAAGCTCATTTCACAGAACAGGTGTAAATTCTTCAGAAGAGTCAAAAAAAAAAAAAACCAAAAACACTCTAGGTCCCACTTAAAAACAATAGTTTGCAAAGAAGACTGCTTTGCCCAGAACTACAATGATCTCTGAATTCAAAACCTTGATTCCAGTATGGTGACATGTCTGACCTATTTCCTTTCTTTTCTGGGCCCATATTTTCTCGTTTCACTGAAAAAGGCCACACCATGGATGCTCTCTCTGACCCCCATGCGGGAGCTGCTGAGGTGCCGCCTTCCTGCAGACCGCAGCTGCAGCATTGGATGTGCTGGAAGTCGATGCTGTCCATATCCTCAGGGCACTGTGATGTGCTTAAAGGTGGCATTCTGCTGCCTTTCAGGGACCTTGAGAAGGCCATGGGCAGCCAAAGCCTTGAAAAGCATGTCCCACAGCATATTTTCATAATCTTATGTTGCCTCAGAGACCTTAGCAGACCTGTCAAGTGTTTTCCTGGCTCATGCTTCTGAACTATGTGGTTTGCACTTCAAATTTCCTTGGATCTCTGCTTTTGGCAATGGGTGCTCTGCTCCAGCTTTGCTGGATGTATGCTTTGGGAACCAGTGCTCTGCTCCTGCCCACACTATAAATTTCCGGCACAATCTTGAATGGAGTCTTCAGCATCTTTGCCCAACAGGGTTCCTAGCTGTAAAATGGGAGTAACAACCTTCTCCATCCCCGACAAGTTCTGTGACATGAACTTCCCTCATATCAGTATGTGCCTGTCTGCAGAGCATTTAACAGATAGGATGTGCTATAGAAACAAATGTTTTAGGCCAGAGAAGAAGGATTTATAACTCTGAGATACTGTATACTTTTAAAATATTCTTTAGCTTCCCTTAGGGAAGAAATTAAAAACTTCCGAATCAATGGTTCAGCCTTCATCTGTGTGGGTTTCCTTTTGTTGTTTGATGAGTAATGTCCCAAGGAAGAACTGAGTGCCCTTTTCAGACAGTGTTTCATGTACCAGCGTGTTTTTTCACCTGTTAATTAATTTCCATCACGTTACCCACGTTATAAGGTACGCATCACAGCAGCCTTTGCTGAATATCAAAAGCAATGTATAAAAACAGGTCTGTCTACTGATTGTGCACTTAATCATATCTAACAATGCTTAAATATAACCATGGAGAGTAATTAGAATCAAGAATGAAGATCTTATTACTGATTTCACAGCATTTTTTCCTGTGAAGTTTCCTTTGAGATACTGAATGAAATGAATCAAGCAGAATATTTTAACATAGAGTTGCTTTATGAGTAGCCTAGATTGACCAACAATTCTAAACCTATTCAGAAACAAGCTCTAGTTAGGCCACTTACATTAGTCAGGCAAAATAAATGTTTACATTCAAAAAAGCCTTCAAGTGAATGCAGCAGATTGAAAAATATTATTTTTTTTCCACCGAGGCAGATTAGATGGGGATGCCTGCCAGGTTATCTGCTACATGCATTTCCATCAGGGCTGAAAAGTTGCAGAACCAGGCAGCTCAATGGCATCTGACCTGCCTCTGCACTATTCAGCCCAAGAGGAGATAGGCTTTGAAGAAACAGATCCTGCACGGGATGGCACTGACATCACTTAGTGCACATTTTCCTGATAGCACACAGTAGTCATGGCTCTAGGAGGACAGCAAATAAATGACTCCTCTGCTATACCACTCCATTCTGAGCAGGCTGACAACTCTCCTGGGAAGCCTGGCTCAGAAGGAGTCTGGGTCTGCTTCAATATACAAGGAAAAGGTATGCTGAAAGACTCCACTTGTCAATCTTATGCTGTGTCCTGTCTCTGGTGTCGGTCCCACAGGGATTCCTTGGCCACATGAAACCAGGAGTGCTCCCAGACTCTGAGTACAAGGGTGAGGGTAAAGTTCCACAGGTCTGGAGATAAAGTCTCCATCACACATTTTCAAGCAAGGGTGATAGAGGAGTTGTCCTAATATGAAGAATGGACCCCAAGCATGGTCCCCGGCACCATGTGCTGGGGAAGTTTGATCTCTTGGAAACACCATGATTCCAGCCTCTAAGAGCAGCCTGTTAATTCCTTCAACCTCTGGAAAATCTCCCTTTTCATGTGCGAAAGTCCATTGTCTCCTACGTCTGCTCTGACATAAGTTCATGGGGACAAGAGGCTGGCACTGTGGGGAAAACATTAGCCGGTGTGCAGTGCACTCAGGCCCATTCTCTGGGATATCTGGCAGCTACCTGAATCTTTTTCGCCTTGAGTACCTATTTGTAAACTAGGTATAAGACATTCTTGTTTCTAAAGACGAGTTTAAAGATAATAAAATTTGTGAGGTCCTCAGTCAGCAGAATTATAGTTGCTGAGAGACATCTAAAAATGTGTCAAAACAGAGATCGAAAAAAATTCTGCAGTTATGTCCATGGTTTTACAGTCTGTTTTAAACAAATTAGCCTGGCTTCCACTCGATTGTAGAAACAGCATCACTGTAAATCCTGCTTATAGCACTGAGGAATTGCCCAGCTGTCCAAGCCATGCCATGCTCCATGGTGTCATGGCCACACTTCTACCAGCACCCACTTCTCTAAATCTCATTCGCATCTGTCTTTATAGGCAGTTGTTGTGCCTCTGCCTGGAGTGTGGCCTTATCTTTCCAGATGATGTTATCCTGGGATGCTCATCTTCTAGCCCAGCCATGATGGCTTCAGCGACACGCAGCTGACAGGTGCTGTCTGAGGTAGCTCTCTTTGCTCTGAAATACTTCTTTATAAAGTGCTGATAAATTATGTGAGAAATGCTAAGAGAAATTCAGGACACTGATGTCTTTTTCACACTACTCATGGCATGATCATTACACAAACATACATAGAAAAAAAGCTTCATACCAGATAATCTTGGGTTTTTTACACTCGATGAGCCACAGATGTCCTTTACAGACTGAGTTATAAAATACATACAAACATTTGTCACTGTGTGGGTTTTTTTTTAATGGCTCACTCCTGTCTTTCAGTGGCACTTTGATTTAACTTCCTACTAAAAGCAATGAAAAACCTTAATTAAAATTTTGCTGCTCCCTGGACATCTGTTCTTGAGTGTTATATAAAATATTACACATCATTATAAATATACATTCATATTTTATTTTAAACACATTAGTAATTGGGGTTTTATAGGGCCATGGTGATTTATTAGGCATAGGATTGCAGCAACAGAGGCATATACGAACACATGCATGCACACACTCCTATATAGATGCTGACATATATGTATGCATGTATAAAATCTTGTGATGTCAACAAAAATTCTGGGAAAGCTTTGTGGCAAAGAAGCTGTCAACTTTCACATTCACAGTGTGTGCTTTTCTTCTGAAGTTTATGCTAGACTCACTATTGCTCTTGCCACTGCAAAAATTACTCAAACATCCTATAAATGAAGGGTATTCAGAGACAGTAATAACCCACAGCAATTTTCATCCTTTTTGTGCACTATAAATGGATATCCGCTACCAGGCATGCTATTTAATGAAAAGCGGCTCCTAAGAATGCATTTATAACCTCTAGCCAGTCAAGAACATCAATGGAGAACTTTACAATCAATGTTCCAACACTTATAAATATGTTGCGAAGGCAGCTGTGAAGGCTTGTCATTCATTTATTCACCTGCTTTGGATGATCCAGTAGATGTGATTATTTCTTTCCAGAAATTTTGAAAGAGCTTGCAATGAATTTAAAAATAAAAAAAACTGGTTTCAGTTATGAGTCTAGTTACCATCACAGCTCTGATCTGTTTTGAGAATAATTATAAGGAGTCTCAGACTTTCTGAAGCTTCTCTATGATCACTGTACATCATACGAAAAATGTGTTGCTAATTAATGGCAAATCTTATTGGAAATTGCTCCCAGTGTGGCTCACCCCCATTTAATCGCCAGCTAGAAACTCTAGAAACAGAGGCCCTTCAGCATGCTGTCTCAGGAACGCTACTGTACTTCCAAGGCTGAACAGTCCTTCTTTCTGCAGTAAAGAAGACAATATGTCGACAGTTTCTCTTTTAGCAAAACTGAGCACTCCAGACCAAAAGCTGAAGGTGATGAATAGACCAGAACAGTGCTAGCAGAAGAAAAATCTCAGTCTTTCTTCTAATGTCACATCAGACTACATGAAACAAGTGTACCAAGTCAACTGCTACATGGATTTTGTCAGATTAGTTGCTCATTCAACTTGGGACTTTCCCTGAAATCCCGTCCCTCTTTATTTTCATTCTTTATCCCTTCTGCACCATCTTCAGAGCTGTCTGTCACATAGGCCTTTTCCAACCTGTGCAGATGCGCTGAGCTTTCCAGCTCAACAGCATGAGCTCAAAATGGAAACAGTCTGATGTTACCGACTCACTGAATAAGGAACATTTTGTCCAGAACAAGCAGCTTCAGTGAGTTTATTATTCAGCCCAGTGCACAAGACACAGGGAAGAACCTGGGCTAGATTCACAGTGTATTGTCCTAAGGCTGGCACCTTCATGGGCCTGTAGCCTGGAAATCCACTATTACTACCTAGAAAATCATAACATCTTCAGTGTCACCCAAACCACAGCTGCAGGCATTTGCACCTCTGGTGGTCCAGCTGAGATAGAATTCTCTTAAGCTCTCTGAAGAACCTTGGTGCCCGACAATTTTCATTTCATCGCATAAGATTGTGAGCTGCCGGACAGACTTTGTTTGGGACTGTTGTTTTCGAATTGAATTTTCTTGGAATGCCACAGACTGTGGAAAATTTATAATACTTCTGAATTTGATCTGGTTTTGTGTCAAAGCCAACATTAAAAAAAAATCCATAGCTTAGACATCCTGCTTTCTAGGCAGTTTAAGCATTTGTGATGACCAAAAATAGTAATTACACTTGCTCCTTAGGACTAGAAAATACTTCATCTTTACAGTTAATATAACCTACCAACCAAAAAACCAACAAAGGACCAAGTTTATGATTTCAATTAGTATGTTATCTTAGCAGCAAAAACACAAGCCCTAGACCACTGGACTGTCTTCACTGTGCTGCACTTGACTGCACATATAGTATATGAAGCTTATTGATACTGCACTTGACTGATGCACAGTTAATGCAGCTTATGTCCAGTTCTGAACTACCTACAGCTGCAGTTTCCAGAGCAGGAATTCACAGCCTACAAAATGCTATCAAGCTGCCCATAGTCTTGGGAAAATCATGAGCCCTGGAGCAGTCTTAGGTAAGAGTTTGACATAGATGCATGAAAGTCCGTAAGACACGTTGGGATATGGTCTGTGGAACATGCTTGGCTATTGCATGTGTGTCTAGTGCTGGATTTATCTACAACGGATAAAAAGCTTCACAAAATTGTTTTCTCTTCCCCTTTGGCGGTCAGTTGTGGGAAGTCATATGTGCCTGTTGAGTTATCTCTAGCCAACATGTGCCTCTGCATGCGCATTATCAATAGAAGCCCTTTATTTAGTGTTATGTGATAAATTGTGTCACAATTGCACATGAATTTTTTCCCCATGCTCATTTCTCAAATACTTTTGTAAGTCAGAGGCAAGAAAAGGGTCAGAAGAGGAAAGATCCTCCCCAACAAAGGGACCTGAAGGAATTTCAGAGTAGTTCCCAAAGTTCCACAGCCACATGAGAGAGACTTTCAATGATTTCTTACAGTTAAACATCTCACTTGGGTTTTGTAGCTCCTCAACATTGTATCTGTACTTAAAGAACTTTTGAAGCCTCCAATTTCTTGGTGCAGCTTTTAGGAAAACATGGGACTGAGGTCTCAGAGCTGACATCATTTCAGGGCATCCATGCTTATCATGTAACTCTGTTTTAATTTGTGTTACACAATCAGTGAGGAAAATCCATCCTAATAACACCCTGTCTTGAGAAACACGCATGTGTGGACATGATGTCATCCACAAGGGAGTTACTGCAGTTTGCGTCAGATATAGGAGATGCCTCACTCTGAGAAAAAAGGATTAAAAAGTGAGTGAATCTCCCCTTTTCAAGCCTGGGAAATGACTACTGGAACTGGTGAAACTGCCTGAGCTGGTTTGCTGCTCACAGCCTAGTGATCTGAACAGCTCTTTGTCCCAGAGGTGTGTGCTGTCACTCTTGACAGAGCAACCAAAACCTCAGACCACTCCTTAGTTCTGGTGAATTAATGCAGGATCTTCCAACTGCCTGGCATAACCACAGGTTTCCCTGTGCGTTCCAGAGCTTGACAGAAGCCCAGGCTGCTTGTCACAGGGAATAAAGGCATATCTCACACCCTATATGTAATAACTTCAGGTATTGTAGTTTTCTTCTTTCTTGGCTGCTTCCTCAGACTCTGAGTTTGCTTTCAAGTCAGTCCAAAGCACAGCTGAGTTCCCGGTGTGCTTGGGCTTGCTCACTCTTGGCCTTTTTTTCTCCAGCTCCCAGCCACTCCTCACTAATGGCAGTGAAGCTGGGGAAGAGGTCTCACCCCTGCAATAATTTGCGCTGCTCCCAGGAACCACTTTAGACCAAATGGAGTTATATTTTTAGCCTGTGCTCAAGCCTCTGGGAACATTGCTTTCTGCAGCCCTTCCCCTTTCCCACCATACTTGTGCCCAATCCCAAACTAGAGGCACTGGAGTCAGTGCTACTGTGTCACCTGGACCCACCTCCTATGCGCAGTAACACCAGCCTTGCGTATGGAGACAGTTGGCCCCCCCTTACAAGCCTGATGCAACCAGAACACAGCCAAGGGAGGTAACTTTCCACTCATTTTCTCACCCAAAGTATCAAGAAGTCATCTCTCAGCCCTAAACCAGAGCAAAGCGGCCACTGGCTAACAGGAAGAGCTGCAGGAGGCTGGCTGTACCCTGGCAGTGGGAGAGTTGGTGAGGATGTGTGCACCCACCCCCTGGGGAAGAACACAGCTTATATCGTGCAGAAGAGGACTTGGCAAACCTGACCTACATTTTGGATGGCTCTGGTGCAGCAGACTGGAAACTCAGTGACAGCTCCAGATAAATAAAAATGGGGCAGGCTTTTGTTGGATTATGGAAATGATTAGCGTGAAACATGAGTCTGTGTCTTACTTAATTGCATTAATTGAATGTTCCCACATCATGTTTCATATTCAGTGTGCTGCTCTGTATTGTATGGAAAGTAGCCACGCAGAGGGGAACTGAATGTTTAGCCTAGCAGGGGGAGAAAGAAAGAGATTTTTTGACTGTGGACGCAAATATATCTGGAATGGGTCTGAGCACTAGAGGTTTCCATTAAAATGAGAAGCAGGTAAACAGTGAATAGGCCTGACTCATTATAGGGCTGTTTGCAGATTCAGACAAGCCTCATTGACAGATTTTTATAGTGCCACATTTCAAGATATTCTTTACAGCTGTATTGGTTAAAAATTAGAGCTAGTTAAAAATTGACATTTTGCACATTTACACATAAAGTTCTAAATCTTTGTTGTCCCCTTCAGTTTTGTAAAACTTAGAAGCTAGTTTTGTTGAGAAGGATATTTGTGATGCTAGGGTTACTATAGACATTTCAGGTAGAAAAGCTGGTAACTCTTTGGGGCTAACTCAGGTATTTTATGTGTACCAATTTCTTTATATGTTCATCAAGTTGCAAGTAGGCAGATGTTTTAAATATTCCATCAAGCTCTACACAGACAAATACACACACACTTCTAAGGATGAAATTTTTCCTTATGAGCAAGATGACTAGCTACTTCAACACAAGCTTTTCGTTGTCTGACTGAAAGGTCAAGTCAACAAGTTCAAGCCAGTATGACTGCTTCAGTCAATCCACAGCGCTTCACTGAATGATTTCCTAAATGAACCCATAATTATTTTAAAGTGATGGATTTGAAAGGCAGTTCTATTCCAATATCTTTAACTTCAGAAATTGCCAGGCTGAGAACTGGATGTCAATTTTCAGGCTACTGCCACAGGAAAATGCTGAACCATGAGCATCACACTGTTTCTGTGAATTAAAGAGAGTTGCTGATCACATGGAACATGTGCCTGCAGCACAAGATTTGTTGGCTGGGTATCTGAAGTTATGAGGACAGAAAAGCTGAAACCAGGTTTCTGAAACAGACTTAGGTGCTTGAGTTTTGACTGTGGCTAAATATGGTGAGTTGGACAGATTGGACACCTGTGAAGCTGCCTATTGCCCCTGGAACGCAGCAGGCAGGGACACTGAACATCCAGAAAATGTCTTTTAATTTCAGCCTCTCTCTAACTAGGGAAAGCAGGCTCTGGAGCAGAGCATGCTAAAATCCAGTGCTAGCCCTCAAAAAGGAATAAAAACTCTCCTTCTCTGTTGCTGCTCTCCTTGCAGACTCTCATTTTTACTGTCTTTTCAAGCAGTTATGATTATTTTTTTCCAAAGGGCCTCCCCATTCCCCCTCCTTCAGCCCATCTCCTGGCTCCTGAGCTGCTACTCTCATCACACATTGTAATAAGCTCCAATGTGGCAAGATGGTTTAAGCATCAATAATATGTTGTGTAAGGATAACATTCCCCCGTGGCCAGGTGCATTGATCCTACTAGAGGTGTTAGGACAGATCCCAGCAGTTCAACCAAACAAAATGTTGAAGTGGACGTTGGCCAGACGAGAGACTTTACAACTGGCACAAAGCTAGGAGGGAGCACTGGCTGCCGTGCCAATTGCCTTTGGTACAAAGACTATGCTGAGAAAAGGGAGTGCTTCAGGACAGCAAGTGGTGTCTAAGCTAAGCATATATGTATGGTCACTACATTGCACAGCTATATCTTCTAATCTACCTTGGGACCAATGCTGACAAGTCACCCAACAAAGGGTGACAGTTGCCCTTAGCTGGGAAACTGCCATTCCCTCTTGGCAAGCTCTGAGGTGCTCCAGTGGGAAGAGGAAATGTGTTCTGCAAGAGCAATGGCAGCCTGTTAGATTTTTATGTTTTGAAGCCCATGCTTTGATCAGCTTTCTCCTTGCCTGCTCAAGATGGCAGTCTACATTTCTGTATCTGAAAACAGAAATAATATAAACATTACCAGCACTGTCTACATGTACACAGGGGAAATGTGTTGCTGATTTCTCCTGGACTTGCTTGAATTGAAACACTCTTATTTTAGAGACATTTCAAGGAAGATAATCTTTTATAATAGTTCCTTATTGTGGAAATTACAATCCATTTCCACATCATTCATGAGGAAAGAAATGGATCATCTGCAAAAATCTATCCTTGACTTGCGTGTTTCTCTTCCTGGATTGCTTGTTCATTTTCTTCAAAAAGAGCAAAACACAGTCATGCCTTGTTCATGTTACCTGCCAGATGCCACTGAGCACTCCTTGCTATGCTGACTCATCTTCCTCAGACATTGTGTTTGTCCATAAAACGCTCTCCTCTAGAGAAGGTAACTGATGATGGTCAGCTAGATCCTCCTCTGCTGGACGTTTCATCATCACGTTACACAAAGGAAGTTGTGTGAAATGATTAAGTCTCTCCCAGCAGCTGTGTTGCCACTAAAAATGCTTCTCATGTCATATGGGACGTGGCATGTTTTATATATTAAGAAGCCACTGTTATGAAACTTCATTGTAGAGCCAGTGTTTGTTCCTCTAAATAGCAACAGTATAATTTTCAGAAGGGTCTATCCTTTTAAGTCTTTCATTGTTATTGTCTTGTTCCCATACAGAAGCCAAATGTCTTTATCTTACTCCATGAGGATCAAGACTGAAGGACAAAACCTGTGAGGGAAGGACTTCAGAGAGTGGGCAAACAAAGTTAGCCAGAGACACCTCCTAAGCTACACAGGGCAGCCTTTCACCAAAGGAGCGAAACCATTAATTAACTTGATCTGCTGAGAGATAAGTGTCCAGCAACAAGATGGAGAACTTCTCTTCAACTCAGAAAAGCCTTCCCCTAAATAGGGTCAAAGCACCTGCAGGAAGTACTGTTCACAAGAAATTCATCAAGAATTCAACAAGAGCAAATTGTTCCTTCTCTGGACACAGCCAGCTCCAGCCTGTGACCTTGCCACCACCTCAGATCCTAAGCCAGAGGATGTCATCTGTCAGTGCTGACCTTGTTTGCAACACCTTGGGCTTCAAATAAAGGGCAAGATTTCAAGGAGCATCTTGGAAGGGAAAGAAAAGAAGTGTTTTAAGTGCTGACTAGCCTGAAGTCTATGATCTCAAGAAGCACCCACCCATTCTTGAAGGAAGTTGTCTCACTTTAAAAATAAGTGGTGTTTTCTACTTCTTCCTCTCCCCAGTTCTTCCCAGAGAAAAGCCCCCCTGTGCAGTGCTGAGTGGAGGTGGAGATTCATGCTCCAACACAAAGATTTCAAAAGGACAGGACACTGACAGCCTGAAAGGAAAAACAAAACCCATGGGACATTTCCACCTCACTCCATGAAAAGGTATTTGGGATTCACAGTTTCTTTTCTCTCCTCTTTGTTTGCAGCTGAAGAGAGGCTGGGGCTCAGCCCGTGATCTCCTTTGCTGGGGAAGGCAGCCTTAATTGCTTTTCCAGCTGGATTGCTCAGCAGCATCCCCTGATTCCCCAGGCAATCTATGAATGAGGAGCCTTTAAGAAAACCTGCAGGGCTCTTTTGTTTACTGCCCTGGGCAGTAAACCTTCTTAGAGAAGGGTGAGGGCATAGACGCAGTCCCGCTAAGCTTCTAACAGAAAGGTGAGAAATTTTGGATGCCTTTGCGAAGCCAATGTCATTCCTGTTTAGGTATCACTGCAGCTGGGTAAGCTCTTGGCCTCAATTCCTGGACAGGGCTTACACAGCACTGTGGTCCTTAGGGTCAGGTCTTTGGGAGAAAGCAAAGCATTTGCTTTGAGGAAGAACTTTAATATTCAAATTAATCATGATATAGTGTGATGAGAAGGAGAGAAAGCACCAGCCTATATGAGAAGTTTTGCAGGAGGAACGGACAAATGCTCTTACCAGCAGCCAGCGGTTTCCTCTGCTGCTGCGCCCAGTAAAGAGGACACACAGAGAGGTTCCCTCCCTCACCAAAAGCCATAAACGAAGTACTGCTGTGAGGGCCGGTTGGGGATTGTCTCCAAAGAGAAATGGAATATTTTCCTTATGGTGAACCACAAGAGAATGTTACTACATCCTGCTCCTTGGATGATGTATAAATAGAAGGAGGAAAGGAATGACTAGTTAACTGTTTGACCTCAGTTTGGGGGAAAAAATAGGCCCAAGAAACCTCAAGAACTCACCCCATTAAGCATACAGGAAAATGACACACATCTGGCACCTTAATTATATGCTAATGACATCCTACCAGGAAGAAAAGCTTCAGATACCTGAAAGAGAAATATATGACTGAAAAGGGTTGCTTGCAGAGAATTTTGTAACAGCTATTCCCTCTTTCTTTTTGTCTTTTTTTTTTTTTTTAGCATTTGAAAAACAAAACAAAACAAAAAAGCAGACTGAAGAACTAGGCAAACCTTTGACACTTGCGTATGATTTTCAGCCTCTGGGCATGAACTGAAAACAAAACAAATCCTGTTGCAGAGAAGTTTGTCAAATGAGCAGACTTTCAATGACCCTTTTGTTCATAATATTTTTCAGATTCACTTTTAGCTACAATTGCAAATGGTCTTTACCCATCACCTTCTGGTGAACTTGTCTGCAAAATACTTATTATTTTCCTATAAATTGATTTGCTCCGCATGAAAAAAAAAAAAAGCTCAGCTTGTATAAATATGTAGCAAAGTTAATTAAGGTATACCCAGATATGCAATCCCAATTACTGATATGATTTTTGTTGACTTCCTGGTCTGTTCAAATTATTATTTCCCAAGGGCTTCATATTGCACCTGGATGCTTAGAAAACCTTCTACTTACAGCAGAAGCTGATAATGACATCTATTTGGACAATTGTTCTGGCTCATATTTACATCCCTTCACATGTGGTGCATATATTGGCACTGAAATTATAGTGTATTTGATTGTTGAACATTCTTCTGCAAAGCTGTTGGCCGAAGATCCTGGTTCATATGCCATTTCAAGCCTCAGTTTGGTTGGTGCTGAAAACTAGGCGTGAACCTGCTGATGAGGAAGCCTGTATCTCATCTGCTGGACCCCAAAGAGATGAGAAGCAACCTGATGTGCCCGAGTCTTTCCTTCAAGAAACATTTGCACGCTGGAGATACTCCACAGGGCTCTTGGGGGGAGCTAGTGCAGGGTCAATGGGCATCAAAAGAAAACAAAGTCAAAGCTATTTGCGTATGCAATAACTGCAAAAGGGAAAGGAGTATCTCCAATCAATGTCTGGAAATAATTGGAAAAAAAAAAAACAGCTAAGGAAGGACTACTGAACAGTCAAAAAAAAAATAACAAAAGCCTCCATCCGTATGAAAGCAATCCCAAAAATAATGACAAAAAACTTGCCTTTGTCTGCCCCAAGTGGAAAAAATGCTGGAGCCCACAATGGCAGCTCCAGTCCTAGCTAGCCTGGGGCTCCCATGGCAAAGACTGAGTCTGGCTGCGTGGAGCAACTAACAAAGATGGCAATGCCAAAAGAGGTACTGTTGTAAAAGAATGAAATAATTTTTATTCAGTAAGAGTCCCCACCTGAAGCAGTTATTCCAGGATAACCTATGTAGGAAATCTAATATGACATTTGCTATTCCAGTCAGTTGCTCCAAATGGGTAGGTCTTTTCTTAGAAGAATAGTCCTGCTGACTTCCCAGGGATGTCTCAGACATGGAAATGCTGCAGGCTTGAGATAGCAACCTTGCTTCTTAAAAAATGTGAAATTATTTGGCTTTGCTCCCATTTTGTTCCCCCTTTCTCTTCTGGGGTTGCTATTTTTGCCTTACATTAATATGGGGTTTGTAATTCTCAGCAAAGGCTATGTGATAGTCCCTTTAGGTTTTATTTAACATTTGGGAAATAGCCTGATATTTGTAAAATAAACAGGGGTTTGTTTTCTCCTGGAGGACATAAGTTTGGTTTACTAGGTTTAATTTATTAATTGAATTTTAAATATGTTCCTTTTAATCATTCTAAAAATGCTACCCTTGTGTGTGTCACATGGTTTTCAAGAGACCAAGAAAGGACATAGCTGAAGGTAACAAGAGGTTTTCTGCACTGATAAAAAATGTGCCATGTACTTCGGTATAACCAGGCCATATGGGCTAACCAAAGTGAAACCCCATCAAAGCTAGTTGAGGTGTGCTAGCTTTACCTTGAGATAGTCTTGCCAAGATTAGCCTCATCCTCCTGCCATTTGGCTTAACTTCAGGGGAGTTTGTTTAAGGACAAAACAAAGGGAATTTGTACCTCTTTGACTGGGTTCCTCTGTTAGCTTCTGTCAGGCGAAAAAGGTTCTCCTTTTGTATCTTCATATCTTTTAGTAATAAAACCATCCCGATCTGGGAGCACAGTATTTGAGCAGACCTTCACAGCTCCGCACAAGCAACCTCACATTTCCCCTCCACCTAAGACAGTAGGTCCCAGCCCTCCTCTGCCATCTTCCTCTCTGCCATTTACTCTCCCAGTTGCCCCTCAGGTAGCTGTGGCACTCTGCTGAACCTATGGAGTAGTCATCAGGTTCAAACTCACCAGTATGGCAGAAGCAGCAAAGAAGCAAGCTTTTTTTCCCCACCTTCATGACCGAGTTAAGTGACTCGCCTGCCAGAGCAAGTGCGGAGGAGAGGAAGGATGGCATGGAGGGGATCAGGTAGAGTAGAAAGTCAAGACGAGGAAAGGAAACCCCTCGTCTGGCTGAGCTGGGCTGACTCCATAGTCTCTTGTACTTCGAGTCCCTGCAATGCCCAAGAGTGGTGGATCCCAGCACCGCCTGCTCTTAGTAGTGCCATCCTCAGCTCTGCATCACTTCTCATTACCCTCGTTCCACCTCTTTCCCTTGTGTTGGCATGGGATACAAACACCTTTTTGCAGCACTATGCAGAGCCAGGCATTTTTTGCACTAGAGGTGCATTCCTCTCCTAATTTATAGCTAAGTAGCTCAAGGACAGATAGGTAGATAGATAGATAGATAGATAGATAGATAGATAGATATTTTTATCACCACCATTGCGTCAGCCAAACATACCAAAGGTTAAGCTGGCAATTAGACATTTTCTCTGTGAAATTCATGATCAGTCATGTATTATCAGCCTTCTTAAAAGAAAAATTGGCATGCATTATTAACACCTGACAGACCTCACAGCAAGTTTTTCTGGATAGGTAAGCTTTTGAGGACAAGTTCTTCCTGCCACTTCCATCCCCAAAGAAGGAATGTGGCCCTCACTCCTTGTAGGTGATATTTGATGTTCCTTCTGCTAATTAATAGGGGTGATACTGTACATATAGAGCCATGTCACACATAGCACGACTATCTCCAGCTGAAGCTAACCGAACTGCTTTCAGCATCACTGAGCATGTGTGCATAGGACCTACATTAGTGCTAAGAGAGGAAAAGTGCCTACATGCGTCCATGGGTGTGCGAGGAAGCATGTGTATGAATTTCTTCACTATGGGAGTGGTGAGACACTGGAACAGGTTGCCCAGGGAGATGGTGGCTGCCCCATCCCTATAGGTGTTCAAGGCCAGGTTGGGGCCTTGAGCAGCCTGATCCAGTGGGATGTCCCTGCCCATGGCAGGGGGGTTGGAACTACATGATCTTTAATGTCCCTTCCATCCATAAATATTTTATGATTCTATGATTCTATGAGGAAATGAAAGCAAGTTCTACTTGAAGGAAATTTCTAGAGTTTGTGTGGCTGTTCAATATTTTTAACACAAAATTACCAATTTCCTTTAGTATGAAAACAGAGATGATATTGGAAAATACACTCACTAAATCAGTTTGATTTATTAAAAAAATCTTTAGACTACTGTGTCACATTGATGAGTGACTTCATGCCCTAGACAAATGGTTTGTGGCTTAAATGGAGGAGAACAGGAAATTTCTTTTCAGCCATTGCAGCACTGTCTTCACTGGGAATACTGCTGTCAGTGACGATAAGAAGTTACCTATAGACTGACATCCCAAAGGGTTCATCATTGGGGAACACAGTCAGCACTCAAGAGCTAAGAGCCTGTCACCTCATGGTGTAAAGCTGTCTTCTTTGGCAAGCAGGGAACAAAGAGTTATTTTGACAAGCCAACCCAGCAATGTACTTGGAAACAGGCCCTGACTCACACCCCTGTGTGGTGCCCTAGGCACAAAGCCAGCTTTCCTCACTGCTAGCCATGCCTGTGGCTTTCCCTTTTGAGGTGGAAGGTGACAAGGTTTCTTTCTTTAAGGAAGTTGCTGACACATCTGTGCACCTGGATCAGTCAAGACTGATGCAAAACGGCATTGGTCCTGTTTTTACTGGAATCATAGGCCACTTGCTGCCTTAGCAGGCACTCAGGGGGAGGTGGTGGGGTAGCAAGCCTTGTGCAGCTGCTTCCTGGCCTGGACTGCCTTGCAGCTGCACCCATCCAAACCACAATTTCATTGTTGGAGGGACAAGGATTGTGGACTGGCTCTAGCAAAATAAACAGTGGTGTTCCTTGATTTTACCAGAAGAAATCATGAGCTCAGATTGCTCAGTCTGCCCTTCCCTTCTGCTTTGGACATACTAGTCTTATAGCATCCCTCTGGCACGGACAAGCAAGGTCTTTAGTTCCCAGCCTTTGAATGCTTTCACCTACCTTTGCAACACAGTTGAGAACCTCTGGAGGACAAAGGAGCAAAAGGATGAGAATTGTTATCAGCCTGCTGCGTCAGAATAATGTCTCTGGAGCCATAAAGCTGCGTAAGTACTTCATGCCCTAACATCTGAAAGGAGAAGCTGGGTAGAATCTAAACCGAACTGCCAAAGAACATGGTTTCTTATTATGCTCCATCCCCAAAACAATGAGGAGCACATCCAGACCTAGTAATCAGTTAGATGCCAGGATACCCATCACAAAATGCTGCGGCCTTAGGCAGCCTGGTCTTGTGGGATGTCCCTGCACATAACAGAGGGGTTGGAACTAGATGATCTTTAAGGTCCCTTCCAACCCAAACTATTCTATGATTCTATGATTCTATGAAAACCAAATATACAGTATAAAAAATACAGGATTTCTTAAGGAGTGATGTCTCTGATCCCTACTCCATTTGCCAATGCTGCAGTAGCTCCAGCTGCTCCATGTCCCCATCACACCCGTACCAGATGAGAGCTGCCATGTGCTGCAGTTCCTCTGAGGGTATATGAGTCCAGAATGTATAATGATTTAATTCTTCCCAGTTTTCCCTTAGTAGGACACTGTATATTGCTTCCTCACTGCATTGCTGAATTTCATAAAGCTTGTAGCCTTCAGTTACTTTGGAGAGTCTTACCTCTTTCTGAAACTCGGCTGAAATGCCCATCAAAAGTTACTGCAGGGAAAAACAAATCATCAGGTAGACAGGCGAGCCCGTCTCCATAAGCAAAAACAAAAAATCACACACAAGGACTAGCACAGTGCACAAGAAACATTTGAATGTTAGCTTATGAGAGACTCAAAGCCACATGGCAAGGCAGTGCCATCAGCTTTCTTGTGCACTGCTCCAGTGCTTGGTGAGGGGAGCTCCCCACGAAAAAAACACCCCTTGCTTGTTACACTTCGAGAGGGACGCGCTGGGTTTGATGCAGACAAATGTTGAGCAACCTGCAAAGAAATTGCTTTCTTGTTCCCTTCTGATAGGGAGGTAACCTCAGAGAACATCCAACTGAAAACTATACATTTTGAACATGCTCTTTTCTGCTAAGAAAACATCCAAGGGAGGACATTTTCCCTGCAGCCTGGAGAAATTCCAGCAGCCTGATAAAACATGACAGCTGTGATATACAAAAAATCCCAGAGGAAAAGATAGCTCTCAGAGATATTCCTGCTGACTGACACGTGGCAGCGAGCATTGCACATTTCCTCAGGCTCCTACGCTTCAGTATAATTCTTCTTCAAGATTTCTAACCACACAAAGCAGAGAGACAGCAAACAACTATTTTGCTGTGAGATGCCAATTTATCTGTAATACATCTAATTGAAACCCTGGTTGTCCTTGTTTCTTTTTCTCCAGGAAGGAAGGAAGGAAGGGAGTTACAGCTGTGCTAGCAGCCAGTGTGCATGAAATGACTGAATTAGTGAGTATTTTCTAAGTTCACTTCAGCAAAAGATGCAGTGTTTGATCTTCCTTTCCCTGCCACCACTGGCAATGTTCCCGCTAGTTTCAATGGAAGCAGAAGGAGAGCTTCAGAAATGACACTTCAAACAGTACTGACCTAGGTTACCAGAATGAGAAAATAGAAATGGGCCTGGATGGAAAGCAAAGCTTACCCATCTAGGCTAAAGTGAGCAAAAGACACAGTAAAGCTGAGAGAAGTCACCAAATGCACTGTGCTGTTTAAAGCTGTTGAAAATCAGTTAAGTTTGGGTTAGGTTTAACACAGAATATTTGAAAATGTTGACCCTTTGCAGATTGTCCTTCTGCAGTGTGCTCCTGGCTAGGCAAACACACAGGCAGTCAAGCATGCCAACAAATGCTGATAATATTTCTCTTCTCCCCATTTAGTATCTCCACACATCGCAACTTCTTAAGTCTCACCCTCAGCATAAAAGTCTGAAGGGCACAGAACAGCTTAAAAGCAACCTCTTGGCAAGGCAAGCCAGGGGTGCTTCTCCATCACTATTTTCTGTCAGACAGCTCTTACCAGAAGAGAGCACAAGTGATGGGGACAATGAACAGAGCTAAGTTTTCCCTTATCTTTTTACATGAAGGCTCCACCAAGCCCTCTTGAAAGAAACAAGCCAAACAATAGCACAGTAGTACAAGAAGAAACCTAGTCTGCATGCAATTCTTGAACCCTCCTCGGAACCCTAAAACAAACTATGCATGGTTTTGGATGAAATCTCCTCACAAAGCTATTCTTTTCTTTTCTTTTCTTTTCTTTCTTTCTTTCTTTCTTTCTTTCCTTCCTTCCTTCCTTCCTTCCTTCCTTCCTTCCTTCCTTCCTTCCTTCCTTCCTTCCTTCCTTCCTTCCTTCCTTCCTTCCTTCCTTCCTTCCTTCCTTCCTTCTTTCCTTCCTTTTCATTTTTTAGGAAAATCTTGAAGGAACAGAGCTGGCAGTGGCACCCAATCTACCCTCAGTTCCTTCTGTGTCTCCTTTCCATCCACCAAAAAGACTTCTCAAGAGAAAACAGTGCAAATAGGTACTACTCGTATCTTGTGCTTTGTGACTGAAGTATAACTTTTACTTATTCATTTAGAAAAAGAAGAAGGATGAAGAAATGATGGAATGAAACACAAGCAAACAAAACATTTTGCTTATGTTACTCGATTTTTTCCTAATTAAAAAAGAGGGAAATATTTTTGCTGGCTTTAATGCAGACAGGCCCTTGGCTGGCAGGCATTAACCAGTGCAGTTCCTACATGAGCAGACTGATTCCTCTAAAACTGCAGCTCCCAAGGACTGGGGTGCATTACAGAAGCAGCAGGTGAGAAGCACACTTATTAAAGGCTGTATTGTTAATGCAAATCAAGGCAGATGGCATCTCCACTGCAGGGAACACAAATCTCCAAAGAGCTTCTGAACATCCTGTGAGTTTTAATGACCCATTCAATGCTTTAGTGATCGTGCCCTTCAGTCACCATTCAATAGCTTTAAACATGTAGGGATCCTACTGTCTATAAGAGAGAGTATTTCCTAGGACTTTACTAAATAGTAATTTACTTGGCTTTCTTTCTTTTTCTGTAGTATGATTTTTGCAAGACAAAAATCCAGGAGCAACACAGTGGTCTTCACCAGAATCCGTATAGGGTCTGATGCACTTAACATGACTCTTGCGTGAAAATACTTTTTTTTCAGGCAGTAACTCTATTTGAGAGTGTATTTTGATCAGCATCAATGTCATCAGCTGTAGCAAGGTAACCTCAAGATATCCCAAGCTCAGGGTTTCATACTCCCAAGGTTTGGTGACAGCCAGTTGGAAAGTTGCAGCGAATGAAAGGGAGGTAACAGAGAGGAAGGATGGCAAGAAGCATGATGATTGCATAGGAAAGTGTAGGCACAACCTTGTGAAAAGACATTCTAAACAATACAGTGGTTTAAAACCATCACACAAACCCAGTGGCCACTCCAATCCCACACTGGGGTTTTGTTATTTGTACATCAAATGCCCATATGAACTCCCTCGAGGAAGGAAGCTTGAGAAGAAACACACATAAAGCTGTGATTTAACCTCCTTAACAAGTACAGGGCAGGGCAGGCTCTGTTATCAGTCTCCAGAGATCAGATTCTTCTCAGAAAATTACACCAATTTCAATTCTCCTCCTTCCAGATACAACAGCCAGCTGTGGGGTCCAGGCTCCCAAACTATGTGAAGCTGTTTACTGACAGGCTTACCATGGTGTTTTCAAAGATAACATTCACTTCTCCCAAGCACAGCAGAAAAAAAATCCCCAAACAAAACAATCTTCAAGGAGAAGGATGTGAACATGCCCACAAAGATACCTGTCATATGTCACCAGGGCAGAGAGATAATACTTGTAAGGATAAAAGAGGCAGCAACTGAAGAATTACTAGAGCTCCTACTGCAAATATTCTGAAGTATACTTGAGAAACAAAGGAGGAAGAAAAACTAGGGGATGCCTTTTGAATTAACAGTGAATGAAAACTCACCAACAGGAAAAGCATAGTGAAACTGAGGCAATGCCAATTCATGGTGATACTGGAGTGCTAGCACTGGTCCTGGGGGACTCAGTTGGCACTGGGCATCTTACTGACTCCGAGAGATTCGCTATCTCTTGCCCTGTGCAACGGCAGCTACTTGCTTCGCTGGATGACCAAGATATAAACAAAAAAGTCTAGAAAACAGTATGTTTTTTATGGTATTTAAGTTATTTGTTTGGTTGGGTTTGGGTTTTTTTTTCTGAGCTATCTGGATTAGATAACAACCCTGTCTCACTCTTGTCAGTGCTGCTTACTGCTGTGTTGAACAACTCTGCTTTGTGTCCTGTCACAGTGCTGTTTTTCCATGTTTCCTGATCAAATTCACACACTATGTTGTTTAATAAACTTTAAAAATGGCATTTCCTTCTACCAGTGCAGAAATGGATCTGCCTCATCTGAATGACAGACCCACGTAGCCTTGAATTATCTGGGGCCCTGTAGGCTCATTCCTTGCTGATTCAAAGGCTTTTCCTCTCAGCTTGATGTAACCTGCTGTTAGAAGTTGTGGTTTACCCCTGTAGGTGCTGGATTCGACAACAGCAAGTACCAAGGGGTTCCTTTAGCTTGGGCTAGTACCTTTCTGCAAGGGCAGTGTTATCACAGAAAATCATGGAATCATAGAATCGTTCGCTTGGAAAAGACCTTTGAGATGATCAAACCCAACTGTACCTGTCCACTACTAAGCCATATCCCTGAGCACCTCATCTCCCTGTCTTTTAAACACCTCCAGGGATGGCGACACTACCACCTCCCTGGGCAGCGTCTGCCAGTGTCCAAGAACGCTTTTGGTGAAGAAATTTTTCCTGATATCCAATCTGAACCTCCCCTGGTGCCACTTAAGTGTCATATCACTTGTTACTTGGGAGAAGAGACCAACACCCACCTCTCTACAACCTCCTTTCAGGCAGTTGTAGGCAGTGATGAGGCCTCCCCTGAGACTCCTTTTCTCCAGGCTAAACAACCCCAGTTCCCTCAGCCGCTCCTCGTAAGACCCGTTCTCCAGCCCCTTCACCAGTGTGTTGCTCTTCTCTGGATGCGCCTCAGAACCTTAATGTAATGAGGGGCCCAAAACTGAACACAGTATTCAAGGTGAGGCCTCACCAGTGCCAAGTACAGAGGCAGAATCACTTCCCTGGTCCTGCTGGCCATGCCGTTTCTGACCCAAGCCAGAATGTCACCGGCCCCCTTGGCCACCTGGGCCACTGCTCAGCCGCTGTCACCAGCACCCCCCAGGTCTTCTCTGCCCGGCAGCTTTCTATCCAAAGGACGTCACTGTTGCCTGTTGCAACATGCAGCCACTGTGCAGAAGCTCTGGCCTCCAGCAGATGACACTCTTTGACACTCCTTTGACATCCTGGAAGTACCAGGATGGCTCTGTGCACCTTGGCACACTATGCAAGTTTTTATATCTCAGTGACTGCTACAGTAGCCAGGGCAGAGGAGAGGAAAAAAAAATGTAGTTCAGGAAAAATCTATTTCTTTAAAATGATGAATTTCAAATTGAAGTTTATAGGTTCAGAGATGATTTCCTGTGTACTTTACTGCCTGATGTTGCACCACCCATCTTGGTTTAAGGAAGAGATGATTTCTTGTGCCTAATACTGACTCAGTAAGTGCCATTAGCAATTCAGTCATCCCGGTCTAATCTGACAGCAGAGTTGCACAGCAGAAAACTATGGATTTGGCAAACCCCAGTGTCATCAAAGAAGGCTCACTGAGGTTGGGGAGGACTGTGGGCCATCTGAAGCATGCTCACTGTTCCAGGCAACTGCAAGTGTCTGTTAATTTTGCACACGACATAGCTCTCTGCTGCCCTGGCTTTTCCTGACTCCTATCTGCTCAGAAGAGTTTTTGCAAAGTCTGTTGTGAGCAAAATACAAACATGAGGGGTGCAGAGTGGTCATAGGGGCAAGCTGTGAGCTGCAGCGTGGTGCGATGGGAACTCCGCATTTGCAACCAGAGACACTGAAACAAGTGAGTGGTGGTCTCATTCCTTTGCATCTGGGACTGACATCCTGAGGAAGGCATGCCAGCACAGAGATCAGTGCTATAGCGCTATGGTGATGGACCCCCACATGTCACAGTCTCTGGCTAAGGCTCAGAGTCAAACTTTGGGCTGGCAGGTGTCCCCACGTGGACCAATGCAACAGGAGCAGCGCAGCCAGGGCTGCAACCATATAAACCTGCCTGGTTTTCTGTTCTGCATTCAGCAGCAACATATAAGCAAGTGTGTGAGCGGAAAAGGCAGTTGGACTAGGGAAGAGCACAACAGCAGCTCCCCAACAAAGCCAGCACCCAACAAATGAGCTCATCACCAACCACTGCAGGAGTCTGGCACCACTAAAGTTCAGAGAGGGAGAAGAGCCTCCATGGATGTTTCTAGTAGTTACAAGTCCTGCTTGCAATACCCCTGCAGGGGACTTCTGTGACCACACAAGCCTCTGTGTTGAGATCTGCTCTGGTGGTGTGGGCCAGGCAACATGGGATGTAAGGTGGAGGGCAGTGATGGCAGCACGTACCACTGAAGGATAGAAACCCCTAGAAGGTGGCTCATCCTCTGCTTCCCTTGGGGTAGCAGGTACTGCGCAGTGGGATCTCACAGTGAGAGAGACATGACAACACTGTGGCTATAGGGTATGAGCGTGGATATGGGGCAGCAGGTGGCTGCTCAGACCCTAAAGGCTGAGAGTCTTGTGCTGCACACACGTCCCTGTGCTTTCCTTCTGGGTGACCCACTAATGTTAGTGCAGGAGCTTCAAAGCAGTTAGTGAGGACTTTCCATTGCCAAATAACCATCTAGATTTTTTCGACTCAAGACAGCTAATAAAGTCAATTACCAATTTCAACCTGACTGTCCAATGCTTTACCAAGGAAAAGTGCCCTGAAGGGAATCTGGTCCAACCACCTTTGGGTGGGTTATTCACTATGGCTTATTTCTGCTGAATAAAGCCTTTGAGACTAACTTTGCAGTCAAAAACCTCTCCGAATAAGAAAAGCGGTTTGCAAGTTGTGTCCCTGAACCCTGGCTCCAGCTACCCAGGTTTCACTGTGCCTAAGGGGTTGGGATAGTACTCGAGCAAGGAAGCTAAGGAGACACCAGGATAAAGTAAGCAGCCTGAAACGGAGCAGCAGCATTATGAATGGGGGCTTACATGGCTAAGCCAACCCAACCCTCTGTATTTATTGAGGCTGGAGAGGAGGCACTTCACAAAAAGACTTCTGATAGCAGCAACCAGGAAGAGCTTTGTGTGTTTGCAGACTACTTCCAGGCCTTAATTCCTGCTCAAATATGAAACTTTGTAAGCTTAACCCTCCTTTCTCATCAGCTACTTTCAGAAAAGCCCTACTGGCCTGATGAAATGCAGAGCTTGCTTATGCAAGGCTTAAAGAACAGTCATGAAAAAATAGTAGTACATTCAGAGAACCAGCAGTTTTCAGGGTTTCACCTTAAATCCAGTGTTCTTCTCTGTCTCTGTGCTGCTAGAAAGAAGATGCAGAAATTTGCAGTCTGACAAAATACAGAAAACAATTGAAGTGTGAATAATGAAGAGCCTATTGTTACTCACCCAGGAATCATTGCATAAAGACACTCTGTCTCAGGATATTTTTAAATACATATTTGGTGGATAGATATTTTGGTTCTTTTAGGAACTGTTTGAGATTTGCCAGCAACGTTAATTACCTAGTGGTGAACAGTGTGCAGTTTGTCATTCAAAACTTAGTCTGTGGGTTCCTTTTCCAGAGTATCGCAGTGCCACTGAAAAGTAGATTACCATCCTTAAATAGGCAAGTTTTCATAGTTTTGAACTATAAACATAGTTTTTTAACTTTCTTTGCTTTGTAAAGGTAAGGTAAATGGGTTTAGTTTTTGTCAAATCATGGAAATGTGCTCCTCAACATGGATTAAATGAATGCTTCCTACATTTTATTGCTTTTGTAATATCTTATATATCAGAAACAAAAGGCAGATGTGAGCTTAACTCTACTTGCAAGATTAGAAAAATCTGTCTTGTTCATGGTTTTTTTCATTGAAAGCATCACAGTAATAATAGCACATCATATCCAAGGAACAGCCAGGGAAGATGAGTCTCCTATGAACTCCTTCGTAGCTCCACTTCAACAGTTTTGAGTCTAAACAGCACCTAACAAACCCACACCTCCTACCTCCAAGTAGCAAAGCAGGACAGCTGGCAGTCTCCAGTTATCCTGCAAATTTGTCTTGAAGAGCCAATAGGTGAAGAAAGAAAGACAAAAAGCCTGCAACACTACACGGTGAAAAAACAAAGTCCTGAGTGAGCAGAATGAGCTGGAGAGGAAAATCCTAATTGTCAGTGCTAAAGCAGCAGTGAAATCTCTTATGGAGATGTGCCCTCTTCCGGCCTCACCAGGAAAGCCTGGAAGCACCACGGGTGCAGGGGACACAGGTGCTGCCGTGAGGAGGTTTGGGAGCCTCTATTACTCTGCTGTAATATTACCAATCAAATGAATGAAATGCCTATCAGCCTGGCAATTACATATCCACAAGTCATTTGGGTCAAGATTGAAATAAATAGAGGAGCCACCCAAAGTTCAGCTCCCAGGTGGCTGGGAGCACTGTTATATCACAAGTGGCGGAGCACCTGAGCCTAAAGTGGGCTTCAGCTCCTTAGATTGCAGTAGACAATTGCCAGCAGCTTGAAAGTGCCCCCTCCTGTTTGGATGCTTGGAGATGATCACGTGAACACAGCTTTCATCCCTGTTTTGTTGTTGTTGTTTGTTTGTGGTTTTAAATTGGGGGGCTGGGAGCAAAAGCTTTGCTCGGCAGGGACCCAGGGAAGGCTGCTCATACACAAGCCCTGCCACATGGACAGGGCCCCGGCTGCAACCACCACTCCTCCTGGGGGCTGCTCTGAACTTGGCCACCTACACAGCTACAGCCCAGGGCCTCTGCTCATACCCACAGCCAGCTTGGGATCAGTGCCTATCTTAAAGGTTTCCAGCCAGGGAACATCCATTACTTGAGCACATTGGTGCATAGCAGTTGCCTTACTGACTCTGTTACAAAATCATACACTTCACTTCCAATAGGATTTAACCTATCTTGCAGTCCAAAGCACTGACCCCTCCTGTGCTGCTAAACTGAGTATCTCTGCATGAACAGATTTTGTTCTTCGGGGATGAATACAATGCTTAAACAGTTCAAACAGTTAAAATCTTTAATGAAATAAAGCATATTTTACTATTCTTAAGACATTCTCCTGCCCTCTTCAGTATTACCACCCTCTTCAAACCATGGACATCAACAGAAACAATCTTCCAGAAGCAACTCTCCCTTTGCACAGGAACCCATGTCCTCAAGTACATGGTTTAGTAGCAGATAGGAATGGTTGGACTCGATGATCCGAGAGGTCTTTTCCAACCTTGTGATTCTATGATTCTATCCACAGCCTCTCTACCCTAGCCTCCTCTACAGTTGATGCCCACTATTTAATTCTTCCACCTGAAACATCATGAGAAACACATCTGTGCCTGATCCTCTCATAGCAAATCCTTCTTGGAGAAAATGACTGCATAGAAAATAATTTTGAAATGTTTGAAGTGGAGCAGCTCTGCTAATAGAGTGGATTCATGTGATGTTATACAGTTACATGTCATTTTGATAGTTTAACTTAGCTGAAAAAGAAGTTAGAAAAGCCAAATGCATTTCTGTTTTTTAATTTCCTTATTATTTCACCCTTGTATTTGCTGTGCTGAGAGATTTGGGAAGAGTTTCTAATCAGTTTACAGAAGATTGAGAACAAATCTCTGTCATCCTAGTATAAGAATAAGCCCTTTGGGGTTAGGAGGGAGATGTAGCTTTCACACCAGCATACTGTGAGAATAAAGGGATCTTTCCTGGTTCATGTCACCTGTGCTTTTGTCCCAGCAGTAAACACAAAGCCTTGTACTGTAAAATTACATAGGTTTGGTCTCCTGGGTGACTTGAGTGAGCTTGGAGTTCTAGTTAATTTAAAAGAAAATACTATTGTGCTTCTGTGCTCAATTTTCACACTGATAACACTTTGCTCCTCTGGCCAAACAGTAGGAAGCCTTGGGACATATGGAAAGAATTGCCATGATGGTGTCATGCTGCTTGGCACTGCAGAAATGAGCCTTACTTATACTGTAGCCCCACAGCACAGTCAATGCAGTGTCACCATTGCTGTTAGTGGGCCACAGACCTTGTACTCTCACGGCAATTGAAACCTTAAAGGTTTGAGAAACATGAATCATAGAATGGTTTGGGTGGGAAGAGACCTTTAAAGGTCATCAAGTCCAACCCCCCTGCAAGGAACAGGGACATCTTCAAGTAGATCAGGTTGCTCAGAGTCCCATCCAACCTGACCTTGAACATTTTCAGGGATGGGGCATCAACCACTTCTCTGGGCAACCTGTTCCTGTGTTTCACCACCCTCGATGTAAAAAAAATTCTTCCTAGTATCTAGTCTAAACTTCTCTTTTCTTTTAAAACCATTACCCCTTGTCCTATTGCTATAGGCCCTGCTAAAAAGTTTTTTCCTCTCATCTTTCTTATGAGCCCCTTTAAGTATTCAAAGGCCACAATAAGGTCTCCTTGGAATCTTCTCCAAGCTGAAGAACTACAACTGTCTCACCTTTTTTTAATAGTGGAGGTGTTCCATGGCTGAGGCTTTTCTGGTCTTGACCTCTTCTTTATGTTGTTTGTAGCTCTATCAGTCCATTGCAAATAGTCAGTTGACTACAGTTAAATTTGTTTTCACTACAAAGGCAGAACAGTCTAGCAGTTTAATGTTTCATTTGTTTCCAGCTTTAGATTAGTTTTGTGTAACTCCAGTTATTACTCCAAAGCATTATGCCACATATGTTCATTGATTATACTAGCCCATTAACATTGTATTACTGAAGTTGTAGACCAATCAGAAAGATGTGGTAGAAGTCAGCTGCCTGGAAATGCACATGAACAACATCAAGCTGTCCAAGAAACTTTCCACTACCAATATCAGCACGTCACCTTGTGAAGAATTTGGACACTGAAATACGCGTACCATTCTATCCAAGGCAAAAAAAAAAAAAAAAAGAGACCCTCCACCACAGACACATAGATGAACACCACAAAGATGAGAGGGAGTTGGTAGAAAGCCTATATAAAAGTTTGAATTAGCAATAATTGGAAGATTTGGAAAGTGCTGATATCATTGTAACTAGATTAATAATAGCTGCTTGCTAAAATTTCAACTAGATTGCTAAAGTAATTAATTATACTAACAAAACATTGCAATTCTTTGCTCTGTATAAGAGGAGCCAAGTGTTCATTCCAAGTGTAACAATCAGTCATATAAATATTGAGTAAAACAATCTACTGCTTAGCTCCTTTAGCCATTTTCTTCCCATTATTTTTGTTTTCCACCAAGAATTTTCACTGACTATTTTTTCATTGGCTTTCTCCTTTCAATTATGGAATCTATTTTCTGCAATTCTTTCTTGCCCTGAAGACTTGAGAAGAGTTTTCAAATGATCTGCTGGCTTGTTTATGGAGAGCACTGCCTGCTCTAGTGTTCCCTCCTCCCCGTATAAACACATTTCATAAGAGCAAAAGTTATTTTATTCCAGAAACGATCTACTGTGTCACTTACCACTCCAGTAACTGTAAATGTCTGCCTGCGTACACAAGACCTATAGCAAGCGGATGTTCAGATCTCTCTGGAACTAAAGAGATTCAGGTGCTTTGCTCCTTTTGGAATCACACATCTGTTTTTTTCATGCTCACTCCCACAGTATCATGCTTTCCCGACAGGATATTATATGCCAGCTTTCTCTTCTTCACTTTCTGTTCCTTCTGCTCTGGCACATTTTCTCCAGTTCAGGCTCTTCTTCAGCTTTTCTTGATCCTATCAGCTGAAAAGGAAAGAGGCATTGATGGAGACCATTTTTCAGCTACTGGATTATCATGATTATTCTTATCAGTGTTTTGGGACAGTTTTCAAGTTACAGAAAAGTCTCGAAGTTTGAGTTGGGGGATATCGAAACCACAATTTTAATCTTCTGAAGACATGTATTTTATGTTATACCACTTTGTCCCTAAAGGGCATAAACAGAGTGAGCTACAAAGTACTGTTGTGCTTGAACTAAACCCCACCTTTGTCAACTGCAGACAGTTTAAAAAAACTCACTGAAAGTAGTAGTATTTTTCCCCCCTCCCAGTGCATAACGCACAAAGTGCCAAGGACAAGTATAAGGAAGCATGCAATTGAGCATGACGGTTCCCCCAAAGGAGAATCCCACTTCCTATTTATTCTGCAGTCAAGGATAAAAACAGAGAGACTGGGTATAGAAGGAACTGTCAACTAGTAACAGGTATTAAGCAAGGAGTAATACCTTTTACATGACCGTATACTGTACATCACGCTGGCACACTAAAACTTTGCAACTATTATTTGGTTAGGGAACAGTAATAGCTTTTCTTAACGTTTAAAAATTGCTCAAATATTCCATAATACACATCTACACAGAAAAATTCTCTATTATATTACCTTTAGCCCAGTTACCAACTCAAGATACTAGCTCCTAATTGAGCATGGAAGAGAGAAGGAAAAAATCACCTTCTTGGAACAATATATATACTCAAATACACACATTTCCCCATGCAGATATAAATACCTCTACATCCATAAGAAATCTATTTTAAATTTAGCCTGTTCATTGCACACCTTATTGAAGCAGCAGCTGGCAACCCCTGAGTGTGTGGAAATGCTATTTTAAGAGCCTGTTGTGTTAATGTACTAGAGCTCCCACCCACAATATGTTAACAGACACGGTTCTAAATATACATTGATGCCAAGCACTGGTATTCAATAAAGGAAAGATATACAAGACCAATACGCTAAACCAAAGAAAAAAATCTTTACTTAACACACACTTTCAAAATGCATTACCTGTCTATGTTCCATCACAGGAATACATATGCTAACCCAGATTCTTTGTAGTCAACTCTGCCTGCGAATTCAGAGATATACTGGTAGGATTACAGTTTTGGGGTTCCTTCTTCAGCAGGCATTTTCCCTGGCATAGCTATGGAATTCAGGTGCCTACCTTAAGATAAGCAATCATTTATTTTACTGAATACTTACTTACATATATACATACAAACAACTTTACTTTCATTACATTTAGTAGCAATGTATGACACTGGAGACTGGTGCTAGGCATTTGCCTAAACGAGTCTCAGAAGGATCTCAGCTGGCAAATCTATTTAAGAAACTCCCTCTGAAAGTTAGCTGCCCTCCATTATTAATGGAGTAACATGTTTATAAATACAAGTGCTGCTTGAGGCCAGCCAACCTGGTTCTTTCCATCAAGTGGGGATCTAAAGTGGTTATTTCATAATGTAATTAACAAATACAAGAACCCACTCAGAATCATAGAACTGCTTGGGTCAGAAGGCACCTGAAAGATCATCCAGTTCCACCCACCCCTACCATGGGCAGGGACACCTCCCACTAGATCAGGCTGCCCAAGGCCCTCATCCAACCTGGCCTTGAACACCTCCAGGGATGGGGCACCCACAGCCTTCCTGGGCAACCTGTGCCCGTGCCTCACCACCATCACAGGAAAACATTTCTTCCTAACGACTAATCTAAGTCTCCCTCTTTCAGCTCAAATACCCTTGTTACCCCTTGTCCTATCACTGCACTCCCTGATAAAGAACTCCTCCCCAAGCTTTCCTGTCAGCCGCTTTAAGTACTGGAAGTCTGCTACAAGGTCTCCCTAGAGAAACACCTCGAGATTGATAAATGTTAGGTTATTCAACATCCCACCTCTAACATGCCAAGGGTTTGTCTAGGGAAGCATCAAAAAAAACACTGAAATATCTTTGCACTTTACTACAAGGTAAACTTGAATGCTGCTTTAAAAGAAAGCAGTAAATGGGGAAAAGGTGGGGGAAGAAGCTTTTAAGATAAACACTGCCTACCAACGTGGGAGAACAGCAAGAAATTCATTCTAGATTTTTGGAGAAAACTTGAAAGCTTGCAGTAGTAAAATTGAGTAGCGTTAAAACAGAAGAAAAACCTTTTAAAAGTTACTCTTCATTTAGGCTCCAACTGCTAGCTTTTGTTTTATTAAAAAAATTACTTGGAACATTCACACTATATAAGAAGGTCTGATAATTAGTTAAATACACAGAAGATCAAAGGCAAACAAATATCTGCATTAAAACAACAAAATATTGACAAGTGCTCTTAATTAGCATTTTTAATTAATTGCTCAAGTATGCACGACGTTTCACTGTTACAAGAGTTATTTGTTTTCCACCCCCTGAAGCTGTAAATGATATGACCTTGAATACCATGTGGAAAGACATTTTGTCTAATGCTTTTAAAGCTTTCTTTTACACTACGCTTTAGCCTGTAGTTTGCAAAGACACAGCCACAAACCAACCACCCCCATACAGTTATTGTGCCATTCCCACCTCTGCACACAGATCAAGCAAAGGCTGTGAAGACAAAAAAAAAAAAACAAAACTAAAATCTATGTTGTTCCTTCTGACATTAGAGGCAACTTTTTTAAGTTGGTTTAGGAAGGAGATGCACACACAGTTCAGAAGATACTGAATAGCAGGAAAGTTGAGAGAGAAATGCTTTGCTTTCATAGATAAACATTTAAATAAATATTTACATATAAACCAAAAGTCCACAGAAACTTGATTAAAAAAAATCATATTTCTTTCTGGGGTATACTTTTAACATGCAAGAGAGGAACTCCTTGTCTATGGTGACGATTCATAGTCAGCTTTGTTCTACCACAGCAGGAGCCACCAATGTCTCTCAGGTTTTTGCACATTTTTTTGCAATGCTTCCACAGATTCCAGAGGACATGTTCCACATTCATCATCTTCCTGCAGTTAGACTTCCAGCATGTAATTTCTTTCAGGTTTTAACATGAAGAGAAGCCACACTCGATTCAACAGCAGTCAGTCTTGTCTCCAGAGCCTTTAACAAAGTGTTTGCCTGTAAAGTAAGCAGGGAAATATATTCTATTATAAAAAGAAATTCACAATACAAAGAGCAAGTGTAGAGGTCAGTAAGTGCTCAAATTTGATCTTGCATCACCAATCCTATTTGATTCCATTCCTGCTACTTTTATAGTTTGAAAGTTCACTCAACTCGAACATTAGGTCTCCACGCTTTCTCAAATCCATAATTGCCTCCAACCTCACTCAGTGTCAGATCCACATATTCGGCTTTTGCTAGACAACCATCAGCTTTCAGAGACAACTTTGTTACACTATTTGCTCCCGACTCTCCCTACCAGCAATCGGAAGCTTTCAGTAGAGCAAAATTGTGCCTTGATTTATTATGTAATAATTCAATAAAAAGTTACAGTTAAAAACACTAAGGCAATTTACATGAAAGACAGAAGAGACACAGCATGCAAGAGAGACAACTAGAAGTTAAGTGAAAATCTGGAGAAGTGAACCAGAACTAATTAGAAATAAAATCTCTAATTACCTACAGACATAAATAGGATTCTAATGCTTGTAGAAAATGCTAATTACCATTAAAATTGAAGGAAGTTGCTGAAAATCATACACAACACAAGATATGAATAGCATGGATTATTACAGCATATGTCAAAACCCAAAGAATTGATCTGGATGAAATAAACTGTTTTGTAGAAATTATTTAAGGGTGTTTAAATCACCTCTGTGAAACCTTAACAAAGAATGACATAAGGCTATGATAAAACACAGAATGATAGAAATCTTACCCTTTGCAGTACCTCTTCCAAGACAGCTTTCTTTTCAAGAGTTAAAGGTTCTTCATCAGTAAGAGCTTGCTTTTCTGAGGATCCTAGAATGTAACTGAGACGCTACAGTTTAGATCATGTACTTTTCACTCTGAAGGCAAATATCCATACGTAGCACTCATCCATTGTTCTCAGTGATTATGAGATTATGATCAATACACCAGCAAAGTGGAAGCATGATTCAAGCAATAACAACAAAAATGTATATTTGGTAATCTTGTAAAAAAACTGTATGGTGGAACAAAACCAGTTTAAAGCACAGAACTACCAAGATACCACCATTTTATGAAAGTCAGAACTCAGAGTTAAGCATTCTGGTGCTACAGCGTACTATGAAAAATAATGCAGACATCGAGAACATTGTAGCACTAGCTGGGAGAACCTGCCATCACCATTACTGCCCAATAAAATGCCGTTTTGTGGCCATGCTAGTGTCTCGGAGAATTTTATTGCCATGGAAAACACAAAGTCTCTTAGCTGTGGAAAAAGAAAAAAATACATCTGTCCAGAGTAAGAATGTGAACTTCCACATAGATACAGCAGAATAAACTGGAACTTAACAAAAAGCAGAAACATTAAACCTAGTCTGGGCAGAAATAGAGGTAACCTATCACCATTTACAAGAATGATGCTTGGATAAAAACACTCTGGTGCAGAGACTTAATTCAGGACACAGGTACTGAAGTACAATATTGTAAGACTACTTTTAACTGATGTAAGCCAAGTAAAAGCAATACAATAGCACACCTTCATTTCCTAGATAGTTTTTGACTGCAGTACAGTTAAATGAGAGCATCAAGCACATATTCAGTTTTAAGATTTGGTTCTGCGTACATTAGCAAGGAAAAAGCAGACTTGATGAGTACACGTACAACCTCACCCTAAGTTCTGCTTAATGTTCTTTGCCCATGTTCTCTGCTGATATACTTACTTCTAGTAGCTTACAGGTAGTACCAAATAGGTCTGGCTAATTTGATGTTGTCTAAAGCAGGTCACATATGCAGTATCTACTGAACAAATGAGAAGGAACCCCCCCACTCCATGATGCGTACCTGACGTTATTTTCTTCAGTAGTATGCAATTTCTTATACAAAAGGCAGTGCTGGTGTTTTATATATATATTTTTAAGATTTATCTAACATAACACAGATTATGTTTCTCATACTTAGGCAGTAATACAGAAAGACGCTCTGGTTTTCTAGCTACAACTAGATACGCCACAAATATTAACAGGAGTATCCCTCAGTATGATGTCTAGCGAGTGAAGTTTAACTGGCAGGCTTACCAATAAGAACTCTGCCTTTACCTTTCAATTGAGTCAACACTGAAACAGAACAAATCCCTCTTGTAGTCGAGATGCTTTGGGGTGCATCTGTAGATGTTGCCAAGTGTCATTGAGCAGCCAGAGCAGGTTAATGTTTCTACCATGCTGTAAGACACAATGTTTATTCAAAATAAAAGAAAAACGAACACCTGATGATTTTTGTTTTAAAGCATTCATTACAAAGATCACAGAATTGTCTAGGTTGCAAAAAGACCTTTAAGATCGTTGTGTCCAACCCTTAACATAGCACTGTCAGCTCCCAGGGGAGCAAGAGCACCCAAGAGACTGGTTATTAGGCTTTTCCTCAGCACCTTCCCTGGAGCCTCTCAGCTCCCTCAGAGGTAAGAGAACAGTGCCCAGACAGGGATCTCCCCTACCAACCCTGGGGCTGCTCCTCACCATCCGCACTCGCCAGGCCGCTTGGAGAGCTTGCGTTCCTCCTCCACTGTGACACTGCTGGCCGCACCTGCACAGAGAGGGGTGATACTGAAAATGCTGGCAAATAAACTCTAAGACTCATTTTGGAGTTTTAGACAGCAAGGATCTTTTATCAGGCCTGAGCAACATGAGGCAGTGATCTCCATCCGTCGTGTGCAGCAAGACAAGAGCTGGGACAGGATGGATTTCCCACTCACATGAATACAAATCAGCTTTCCAGAAATCTTATACGCGTTTTATTACTTTCCAAGGTGTAATCTTAATGTTATTAGAAAATTCACAGCAGTCAAATCCCTTGCTGATATGGAGCTGGCTCCAGCTCTGCCTGACCCCACACTGGAGATGGGAAAGGCTGCAAACAGAGGAGGATTGCAGCAGACACAGCTGCTCAGCACAGATCACAGTGTGAACAAGGCGTTATCATATCCAAAGAATAAACAGTGTCTGGAGGAACACTGAAGGAAAGAAAACACGCTGTCAGAGGGACATTCTGTCTGACTTTCAAAGAACATAGTTACTTAGGTGAAACCTAACTCTGCTTTAGCTTAAATCGCAGATACTCCACATTTTCCAACAGTAACTGCCTCTTGCCGGGGGGTGAGGGAAGGGGGGGCCCGGCGGGTCAGACTCACTGCGCAGCAGGATGCAGCCCGCTTCCTCGTCGTTGGTCACCCAACTCAACGTGTCCCCCACGGGCCTCTTGCAGCCGGCGCAGAGGAACACCATGGGCAGCAGGTCCGGGTCCTCCGGGTCCTTCGCGCCCGCGCTCTGCTGCTGCTTCTGCTGCTCCGCCACCGCCAGCGGAGCCCGCCCACTACCCGCCTCCAGCAGCGACAGGGAGGTGTCCAGCTCGGCCACAGCGGCCGGCACCGAGTACAGCGGGTCCTCCATAACCTTCGAATGGCCCGCGCCGGAAGCGGAAGTGACGGCACCCCCGGTCAGGAGCCGCACTTGGAGGGAAAGCCCACCCGGGGGCGGGGACGTGGCGGCACAGGGGCCACGCCCCTCTCCGCTAAGGCCACGCCCCTCGAGGCTGAGTATGGCTCATGTATTAAGACCGCGCCCCCGTTGCTGAGGCCACGCCTCTCGTTGAGGTCACGCCCCCACGATGCCAGCGCGCTTATGTATTAAGACCGCGCCCCCTCGCTGAGACCACGCCCCCGAAAGCACATCTCATGGGTTTAGACCACGCCCCCGTGTTGAGACCACGCCCCCTTTGCTGAGATCACGCCCCCTTAGGTCAAGCCCGCTTAGACCGTTCCCCCACGCTGACATCACGGTTCATTCATTGAGACCGCGTCCCGAGCTGAGGCTACGCCCCCTCGATGACAGCACGGCTCATGCATTGAGGCCACGCGCCCAGCACACTGAAGCCACGCCCCTGCACCGGCAGCGCGGCTTGTCTTGAGACCACGCCTCCGCCAAACTGAGGCCACACCGCATGCGACTAGACCACGCCCCCTCGTCCTGAGGCCACGCCCCCACACTGTGCTGAAGACGCTTGCCTTGAGGTCACGCCCCCCGAGCACAGAGGCCACGCCCCTGCACTGACATCACTGCTTGTGCATTGTGACCACGCCCCCTCGCAGAGGCCACGCCTCACTGTACTGGGTGTTAAAGGACTTTCCAACTCCAGGCTTGCTTTATTTAGAACTCAGAGCTGGGCCATCACCTCAGTGAGTGGCAAAGGTGCGCACAGAATCGGATATTTATATAGCATTATGCAATAGGTATTTTCTTTTTAAAAGTTCCTGGTGTTTTTCCATGTGCTCCTAGTTCTTTATTCTTCATTAACTCAAAAGTCCACAAAAGTCCATCTCTACGATTCATCTCCACTGTCTCGTTTAGGTTCTCCCTCAGAAGTGATGCTTCAGCAGGTCGTGTCCCTCCTCGCATCATTAAAATCTAATACCTGTGTTGTAAGTCTGACATTTCTTCTGATTCAGCTGGGCTGGGGCTGTAGATGGGACAGCTGAGCGGGATCATTGTAGCTGTCATTTATTTCCAATACCTCAACACCTGTTCTCATTATATTTTTCATACAATACTTATCACAATCAACTATCAATAATATCTTAGCCCTACATGGATATATTTATCATATTGTCTCATTTCCCTGAACACTGATGCTGCACGCCATGCTTTGCCACGTCCCCACACACGGAGGTTACACCCTCCCACACTGAGACCACGCCCTCAAATATGCCACGCCCCCAAATAGACAATGCCCCAATTAGGCCACGCCCCCAAACACTAAGTCACGCCTCCAAGCATTGAGGCCATGCCCCCAGTACTGAGGCCACGCTCCAAGCACTGAGGCCACGCCCCCTGCACTAAGGCCACGCCCCCTGCACTAAGGCCACGCCCCCGCTGAGGCTGTGGTCCCATAGACCCCAGGAAGCTCTTTTGTGGTGGTGCGGAGCTGAGGATTCTGCTTCTCTGCTGTCTCCATTGGAGACCTCCCTGTGGGCCTCAATGCTATAGCCATGGGGAGGCGCGGAAAAGAGGGCGGATACGGGTTCTGAAAGCTGCCTCGAACCAGCTTCGTGCTTTCTTTCCTGCACGTGCAAACCTTGTTCCCGGTTCGGATGGCGCCCGGCTGCGCTGCGTGCCCCAGAGGCGTCTCGGGAGCCCTGCCACCCCTCCGTGTCATGGAGGTGTCCCTGGAGGCACCAAGGAGCCCTGTCACTCCTCCGTGTCCCCCAGATATCCCGGAGGCACGCGTAGAGCCCTGCCACCCCTCCATGTTCTCCAGGTATCCCAGAGGCACCCCAGGAGCCCTGTCACTCACCTGTGTCCCCCAGTATCCCTCAGGTATCCTGGAAGCACCCAAGAAGCCCTGTCACTCCCCTGTGTTCCCCAGGTATTGCGTAGGCACCCTGGAGTCCTGTCACTCCCCCGTGTCCCCCAGGTATCCCAGAGGCACCCCTGTGATCCTGTCACTCCCCTGTTGTCCCTCGGATATGCCGGAGGCACCCTGGAGTTCTGTCACTCCTCCATGTCCCCCAGGTATCCTGGAGGCACCCCTGGAGCCCTGCCACCCCCTCATGTCCCCCAGGTATCCCAGAGGCACCCCAGGAGCCCTGTCACCCCTCCATATCCCAGAGACACCCTAGGAGTAGCACCTCCCTGTGAGGCCAGGGCCAGTGTGTGGATGAGGACCACGAGCCTCTCCAGCCACGACATGCCCCAAGGGCTTTAGGGATGCAGTGAGGAGCGGGCTGAGGGTCTGTTTCAGTTCTGGCACCAGTAATTGCTGTTCTGCCAACCGCAGTGAAGCAGAAGTGTACAGCTGCTGTGGGTTGGATGCCTTCTTCTGCTCTGGCTTCATCATGGTTGGGATGGTTTCCATCCATTCCCTTTGGAATGGAAAGAATGAAGATGCAGAGAAGCTTAATGTGTGGTTATTCCAATACACCCTTTGTTTATGAAGCATTTTGTCTTATCTACTTCTTTATGCCAAGAGAAATTAAAAAATGTCTTTCATGCCAGACTTTTCAGTAGCTCCAGCGAGCGCTGCATTACAGTGAGTTTCTGAGAGAAGGGTTTGTGATCCAGCTGGCACTAGTCCACCCCATTCTTAGGTTAGTTGACGTACATCTCAGTTTAAAATAATTGAGGAATAACATAATTGCCCACCAGGAAGCGAGGATTACACGTAAAGTCTGCCGTTACATACCTGTCAGACATTAATATTCATTGCTGCTGGGTGGTTTTTTAGCACCAAGGCAGTCCTTGAGCTGTGGGACCCCGGAGTGATTTACACAGGCATCAGTTATGCAATCTCTTTCTGAGGGCGCTGAAGTACAATGAAAAAAAGTATTTGACTGGAGTTCCAAGCTGGTTTAAAATGCACTACTGAAATGGCTAACAGAACAAACTCCTCTGAGTACTTTTGGTCGTATGAATATTATTGGGATTATATAGATCCAATTCCCGTAGACGGAAGCAAGTTGAAGGTTAATAAATGTAAGTATTGTAGAATAGCAAGTGCTAATCTAGTACAGGAAAAATGTTGCATAGCTTGTTTCACTGACTTATTTTTTGTTTTTCTTGCTTGAGAGACGATGCCAGGTTATATGTGTGTGGTTTGTATGGATGGATGTCTTCCAAACTGACTGTGCTCTAACAGCTGTTATTACTAATACTGAAACTCTTTGATTTATCGTACAGTGTTTGAAAGTATAAGACTACTAATACTAACTCTTAAGAAGGACAGATTCTTTTTTAGCCTTTTGCTGAGTGGAAACCTTATGACTTGCAAGTCTGTAGTTTAGGGTCTTACTTACCGCATGCTACTAATCAGAAAAGTTGGCTGAATGAGCAGAGTTTTTCATAAGACTATCATGTTTTGGTCTTGGGACATAAGGCTTACATTACAGCTGATAAACATTCGAAACCTTAGTAAAAGGAGAAATGTACGTTCCCCCTAGCCAAGAACAACAAGCTGAAATTATATTCTACCTTTCCTCCTTTGATTTAGTGCTACTGAACTGTAAGATAAAGTAACAATATACATTACTGTCAAAATATTATAGTGCTGTGATTCTGATGGGCTTAGAAGTTTATTTTCAAAGTATATAATATGCAATAGCATTCGCCAAATTCACCCTGCAGCAGTTAATTCCATTTGACGCTTTGTTTTGCACAATGAGATAGCAATGTCATTTAATGGTTACTCGAAGCAGCAAGTAATTATGTTTTTAATAATGTCACTGCATTAGTTAGGTTTTGATAAGACAAAATGACAAGATATGTCATGCGGGGTTAACCTAACGCAGTGTAGTTGGGTGGACTGATGAAGATAGAGGGAGAGCAGGTAGACATGTTTGAGTCACTTAGGCTATAGGCAGCATTTTCCCTCGATTTATGCCAAGTCTCTACCTACGGTTTATCATCATTTGAGTGACGAATGTGTGGGCTTTACTAGTTGCTGTTTAGTTTACCAAAGACAACTATGGCTGTTCAGATACGGTTTCAGAGACTGGAATTGCTTTTCCCAAAGTTATTGTAGTGATCTGGTCTGTAAGGAAAATGTGATATTTCAAAATATATTAATGTCTCTACTTAACAATGCAAGAAACTGTTTTTCTAATAGTTAAAACTTAACTGGACAGAGGTAGGAGCTTTGTGTGCTTCACTCGCATTATAAGAGGAAGAGTAAAAGAAGAGAGCAGACACTCTTTTTCTGCGCTGCCTCTAGAAAAGCTTTTCTGTCCACTCTGATGAGCCTAGGGTTTATTGCCTCCAAACTTAGAGCAACATGCCTTAAAGAAGTAGGTGTAAGTATGCACATCTTTCCATGTAAAAAATCCAAAGACTATAGAGTGACGTTTGGTGCTTCTGGGACCAGGCAAGTTATTAGAAGGTTCTCTAATTATCTTAATTTTAAAGTTAGGGCGAATAATTACCCCCAAATTCTGACAGGGAAACCCCAAGCTGCTGAGTTAAGCTGTCTGGAAGTTCTCTGCACATGGTTGGCTTAACAAAAAACCAGAACTTAGGAATCTAACCTCTGCCCTTTTTTTTCTCATTAATAAGATCTTTTTAACATTTGAGTTGCCTGGTATTTAGTACGGGTAGGGTTTCTTTCACAGCTTTGCCCTCCATGGCCTCTTATAGGATATTTCTCTTTATCTATCTGCCCATTTTCTTAAGACTTGTAGAAATTCTGCTTCTAAGAGATTAACCCTCTGTTAAATTTAACTGAAATTTGTTGATAGTTTCATGGAGGAAATTGCCCTACACGTGTATGAGTGCTTATGAGTGAACTCATAAGCCTTATTTCCATTAAAAAAAGCAGTGCAAACCTCCTATTGATTTTTTTTTTTAATTTGTTCTCTCCCACAAATAAGTGGAGCAGTCTGACACCTTTCCAGTTTTCTTATATTCTAAGGAGATGATTTATGGAATCATACTTTGTGTTTATGTATCTCGTCTGATCTTACAGTAATTCCAACTTGTTGATCTAGTTACAAAAGAGTAGAAACCTCAAAGCCACAAAATACCTGCAAGTTAAAACAGCTGGTGGCTAGATAATGGAGAAATCATTGTGCGTGAAGACTCTTACTGACAAAAGGGATACAGGGTGAGATCATGCCCCTTTGGATACCAAAGGAAATCACCTTTGGTCTCAGCTTTGGGAAACAAATCTGCAGGAAACCAGGATTCTGCATTTCAGCTGCTCATCTCCCAGGCAAAGAAGAAAGAGAAAAATGCAAGTGTAGGGTTTGAGGTGTGGGGTTTTTCCCCCCCCAGGAGGTTAATGTTAAGGCAATTTGAGTTCCCTGGGGTGGGTATTTATGTAAGATACTTCTAGACAGCTTGTCAAAATAGAGTTTTGTTCCATGATTTGTGTCTTCTAAAGAGCTCACATTGGCTGTACCAATTTCTAAACTAAGAGTGTTGGGTTTGCTTTTCCTCCAATAGCCATTTAAACAGACCACTGTGAGGAGTGAAGACTGCATCATCTTGGTACTTCTGTTCTTCTGTCTCCAAATACTCATGGGAGAACAATGAGTTACAAGTTATAAAGAAAACACCAAAGGAAATAATTCCACAGTTGGTTAGGTTTTTTTCGTGGTGTTGAATAAAAGCACTACTCAAGGAATGAGTATACTTTGTAGGTTTTCCTGTCTTGACGTGATAGTTACATTCTTGTACCTTCAAAAGCCACTGTTGGGATTATTGTCTCCATGTGTTTGGAACTGTGTAGGCAAAGTAAGTTCAGCAAGTCCTCACTCTTTATACTGGAGATGAAATGTGAATAATTTCCCCTCAGATAGCCACAAACATTCCGAGTTTGGCCAAATGTAGTATACCTGCAGGATTACAGCCACCACTGTATTGATATTCCAGAGGGCCCTTGCTGATTGACTGCAACAGGAGCTGAGCATTTGTTTAGGAGCATTGCTGAATCAGCCCAAATGAATCATACAGTCGTCATAACTCTTGAGATGGAATTATAGCTCCCTAATTCAGTTTTCCCAGCTTGTTTTTTATTTAATATAAAACAGAGACCTGAATCTTTGCACTTTCTTTCCTCTATTATATAGCCTGTTCCTGAAGCACTGAGAGACCATGTTTGTCTCATGAAAATTAAAATCCTGCTATAAACTCATGGTCTTGCTTTCTATTAATAGTGTTGTGCAGGTCTCTCAATTTTGTATAAAAATAATGAAAGGCTTAATTGACCCATGAACTAATAGGCTATTTGAAAACATATGGATACACAGGAAAGGTGACTGTAAAATTTAGCAACAGGAAAAGTTTTTTATAGATTGTTAAAATATGTTGTCCGGGGTTTTTTAAAATCATAATTGCAAGACTTTAAAAACAGGAAGTTTCTGTTCATCCCTCCAGAGTTCGATTTTCCCTTGAGACCTGGAGCAAACTTGGTTAGCTTCAATGAATTCCATGAATCATACTAAAGCTGCTTTTAAAAGATGAAACCGAAATACCTATCATAGGGAATTCTGTAAATCCAGATTCTTAATTGCTAGATAATGAGCTCTTTTTTTTAGAAGTCCTCTAATTATTTTCCTTTAAGGAGCTGGGATTGCCCAATAGCATCCTGTCACTTTTTTCTGTGGTAAGTTTGTGAAGAGCAGGTCAGAATATTGGCCCTCCCATACTATTTTCCATCCTTGGAATTAAATATCAGTAAGACTTTTTTTAACAGATGAAGAATAAAATAATCTGACCCACCACATCATTATTTCTCAGTAGCCCAGCTAAAACTCAGCTTTCCAAAAAGATTCTGGCTGGGTGAGCTCTAGTTTTAAGTTTAAAAGGAACTGGAATAGTTCCCCTAATCTCTTTGTGGCTCTGATGACAACACGTTCTGAACTTTTTCACAAAGAAACACCTAATCAAATATATTGGACCTGTTTCAAAGAACACAATGTTTTCTGTCCTTTTAGATGGAAGATTTATTTTATCTTGGTCAATATTTGTCTCTGGAGTCAATGACCCTTCTTTTTCACCTCAGTCTGAGTAGCCGGTTATGAATTCAGGACATTCCTTGATTTGTGTACTGCAGAACACCTAGCCTTTTCAAGGCTTTAACTGGGACATTCACCACCACACCGATCCTAGGAAGGAGTATTTTTGAACCAGTGACCAAATGTGCTGCTGGGGCAGGAGCAGATTCATTCCATCCAACAGCAAGCCCCTAACCGAGGCAGTGATTCAGCAGTGCCATAGCCTTAATTCATGAAAGAGCAGCTCTTTTCTCCCCCAACCACCTTGGACACCATTAGCTCTGGTCACTCAGATCATCTGTCAATTAATCTTTTTTTTTTTTTTATTAATTAAAAAACCAGGTTTTCATCTGAATCAGGGATAACAGCAGTGGCAGGATCTTAGGCTCATTTAAACCAATTGTGAACCCATACTTTGGTGCTTGGAATCTACTTGCTTGTTCTTTAAAGAAATCACTTAGTCCCGATAAAGTATGCTGCATTTTAACTATTTTACTTTGATTAGAGCATTGCAACTGAACAGGGGAACGTTAACATACTCTTCCACTGGACCAATGTGCTATGAGGGTCACAGACACTCTTCAACAAGTTCTCCTTGGTATTTCTCTGAGCAGAAAATGTTTTCAGTGCTAGAATTCCCTCCCAAAAAGCATCATCTTAAAAATCGTGTGTTGTGTTACTTCTTTGCCTAAGAGCAGGATTTGGCTATACACTGGGCAGTAATGACTCCATCTTTTGTATCACACTGCTTGCCACACTGTGATTTTGTAAAAGGAACTGTATCCTCTCTGAAGAGCTGAAACTTTGAAAACTGTCAGTGTTCAGTATTAACTTTTAAATATATGCACAGTACTATTCACCGTCACACTTGGGGATTTTTTTCCCCAGCCTCTCCCCCAGCCCTGGCCATACACAGTTAGAGTAAATTGCTAGGAAGCTCTTAACACTTTTAACAAATTGGCAATCAGATTCCTCTCTCCCAAAGGTTTCAATAAATTGAATTAATCAAATGACACACATTTCTTAGAGATTGTGAATTATATTGCTGTGTTTTATATTTGCTATGGTACCAGTGACAGAACTACTGTATTGTGTCCACAGATTCTATTGTCATAGCCTTTTGGGTTGGGCTTGCTGCATTTGTGACGTTTCTTTTCCTTATTTTACTGTATATGTCCCGCTCTGGATCAACTCCAGTAAAGTAAGTACAACCAGAGACAAAGTAAGTATAGATCGGTGTAATAAAAAAAATCTTCATGAAACATTCATTCACTGCTTCAAGTGATCCAGCAGTTACATGGAACATTTATAATTGCCCACACAGACGACATTTTTAATGTTATTTGGTTTGAGTGTCTCTCAACCCACTGCTATTCACTATTTTTATTAATCACCTGGGTAAAAATAAATCCATAATTGATCAGGTTTGTAGATGACAGAAAGATGGGGGAACAGGAAACCATGAGGACTAGCAGAGCAGCCTGGACTGCTTGGTATGTTGGCAGGCAACATGCATTTTTCTTATGCTGCTATCCAGGTTGCATACTGTGGAAGTAAGAGTGTCTGATTTACACATAGAATGGGTAAGTACCTCTTCTAAGCCACACTTGAGAAGGAATTAACTGTCGTGGTCGTAAAGCAGGTGAGCACAAACTCCCAAAGCAATTCTGTGAGCCTTGATCAAATTAAAAGAAAATTTATTTGTGAGATCAGGAAGATCATAGTATCCATACCAGTGCTTAGATGATCCCAAGAATATTGTACATATGGTCAAATGCACTCTTTAAAAGGGAGTTTAAAGAAATTGGGAAGAATCGGGAAAAAAATGAGTTCCAGAAACACATCTTACAGTGATAGAAAGTAATTCAAATTAATTAGTTTCTCAAGGACCAGTAGCACAAAGATGCTCCTTGTGACCTGTCTGCATTTATTAGAACACTAGTGTTCAATTCAAGAGTTCTGTGATAACGATCAAATGATAAGGTATCATAGTAAAATGCAACAGCTGGAAGATAATGCTACACAAATTCAGATGCACCACATATTTTATGTGGGGATAATGATTCACTGCAACATGAGTAGAATGTTAAATGGGTTGTGATTAATTCTTTTTTTCACTTGATGACTGAACATCTGAAAAACACACATTTGTATTCATCCACGAATTATTGTGAGGAGACTATGGTCTATCATTCTCTGGCCTGTTTTGCAGAAGGTTAGGCAAGCTTCTTTCTTGCCTAAAATAAGTGAATGACTCAGTCCCTAAACACTTAAAAAAGTTCTTGTAGGTTAAATTAACTCAATGAAATTATGGACTTATAATTGGCTGAATATCTGGGCAACATTTCCTTTTTTTTTTCCCTGTTTTGCAAATCCTAGCAGGAGTATGACAATACTTTCTTTCCCAAAGATGGCCCATGTCTGAGCTTCTGTCCTTTGGCAGAATAATCCCTGGGTAAAATCACAAATACCTTAATCAGAGAAAGTATTAATCATTTGGAAGCATGGTGGTGAAATGACATGAAATACCTGCCAACCACAGATGTGTAGCATTCACAGTACCAAACAGTTTAGGAGTGAGACAATGTGGCCCAAAGTGGATTTTCTGTTGAGGCGGAATCTCATGGAATTAGCCTCAGGCCATTTCATTCATGTTCAAAGGTGTGGTTCTGTCACTCTGACCTTAGTACCTTAATTTCAATTTCAGTTGATCACTATTCAGCTTTAAGGAGACAGAATCAGGTCTGAGCTAGTAAGTAGCCCAGTAAAGCAGAAAGGCATCTTCAGGTTCAGAGTGTGTGCAGCATATGTAGCTCTGCAGAAAGATGGTTCCAGAGCCCCAAGTTCAGATTATCCAGACTGTTTTTACAGCTGGACTTGAAAAAACAGGGAGATATCCTCCAGCGGCTGAGAGATGGAATAGCTAAGCTGTCGTTGTAGGGTGTTTCCACCTGAAAACTGTGATGGGAAAGAGAGGCTGTATGAATACCTCACTGTTGGCAGTCTCCTAAAGATGATAGACTCTCCCCAGTCTCCTAAAAGATGATAGACATTGTCCTGTGAAAGTAGCTGTAACGGATGTGCCTGATGGAGGCGCAGCACCTACGAGTTGAGTGGGAATGTATTTCTAACACTGCCGGTGGTTTTGAACTTTGTCTAAGGACAGGTTACTGTTTGCAGCTTTCTACATCTGGTTTAGTCTGTTTGCTGCTAGTTTTTTCTGGCAAACACGTTTTATGCAAACAAGGATGCATTTGCCCACTGCTTCTCCAAATCTGATCAGGACGTGGAATTTTAAACTCAGCAGATTAGGCAGAGGTTCAAGACTAGGTCACAAATAAGCATTGGGAAATGAATGTGATATGGCAGTAAAAAGGAGCACTAATATTGTAATTTATTGGCACCTTAAGGCCTTTGGTATGCTCACAAAAGATAATAACAATAATAAAAAAAGGCAACTTGCCCAAATAAGCCACGAAGCAGGAGGCAAGCTAACAATACAAGAAACACATGGAAGTAGACATAAAATTACAGCATAACAGAGGCATGGTCCCATTAATTCACTGTTCCTAAAAAACTGGCAGAAGTCTATATACATGAAAATTTCAGTGTGTTTGGAAGACTTAAACAATTTTTTAAAAACTTTTTTACTCTTTTATCATGTTACTGAGTGAAACACTTGGCTTAAAAATATCTGTATTTATCTCTGATATGTTCCGTTTTGTCCATCACAAAAGCTGCTGTGAACAAGGAAAGTCTAAGAATGTTTTGTAGAAAGCCCAGGAATCATTAATGGAGAAGAGTATTGGATGAGATTTGTTTAGGCTTTCAAATCATCTTGCCTTATGATTTTTCTAGGCTTGAAACATTCTGTAAGAAAACAATTCTAGGGCTAAAGAGATTATTCAACCACCACCACCCCAAACTTGCCCTTTTTGATTGAGTTTCATTTGTTTTTCAACCTCCACTCCAATTACACTTCTCCAGGTTGCAGCTATAAGACAAAGCCTGAAAGAAATTCTTCCTCTTAACTCCCACCATTCTCCTCTTTCATCTTCTTTCTCGTGTAATCTATCCATTACCCTTGGCGTGACGATCATCTAATTTCTGTATTGAAATCTCCTGTCTCTTTTCTTGTGATAATTCTAATGCATTCACCCAACAAGTGTACATATACGTCACTGGTCAAGGCTGAAGAACTTTCACCTTCACTGTTTCTGTGCTCATCCATCTCTTTGCCGTGCCGAGGGGCATATAGGGCAGCATGTACTGTTCCAGCTTGCTCAACTTCCTGGTGAAACAAGCGTGCTTTCAAGTCTGCCAGTTCATAAGAGTGTAGCTTCTTGCTTCAGTTGACTATGAAGCAAAGCCCCACTACGATGTGTCAGCTGTCTTTATTGTCAGCTGGATCTCTCTGGAGTCCCTGAAGGTTACATTTTGGCCTTGTATAGCATGCAGTGATTTTATCTCTTTCACTGCTGTGGACATCAAGGCCTTACTATTTCGGCAAGGACGTGCCATCTACCATTGTATAGCCTGCTGATTTTTACCTGCATATCTGCACAGAAGAGATGACAGTGTCAAAGTATCTTCTGAAAGCCATATGCAACGACTAGATCTACTTATGCCACAGTATAATCCTTAAACACTGAGAGCTCTTGAATCTGATTGCACCACACTTCTCTGCAATACAAAGCAATTTGGTGCCAAGTCAGTCTGAGTTCAGAAGAGGGGGAAGGGTTGATGCTTGCTGGAGAGCTGCAGCAAGGAATATGTGTCCCAGTCCCTTTTGTCACCATTACACTAGGAAGGAAGGGAAGGAAGGAAGGAAGGAAGGAAGGAAGGAAGGAAGGAAGGAAGGAAGGAAGGAAGGAAGGAAGGAAGGAAGGAAGGAAGGAAGGAAGGGGAAGAGAGAAAGAGAGAGAAAGAAAGAGAGAAAGAGAGAAAGAGAATGAAAGAGAGAAAGAAAGAGAAAGAAAGAAAGAGAGAAAGAGAGAAAGAAAGAGAAAGAAAGAGAGAGAAAGAAAGAAAGAAAGAAAGAAAGAGAAAGAAAGAGAGAAAGAAAGAAAAAGAAAGAGAAAGAGAGAAAGAAAGAAAAAGAAAGAGAAAGAGAGAAAGAAAGAAAGAGAGAAAGAGTGAGAAAGAGAGAAAGGGAGAAAGGAAGAAAGGAAGAAAGAAAGAAAGAGAGAGAAAGAGAAAGAGAGAGAAAGAGAAAGAAAGAAAGAAAGAAAGAAAGAAAGAAAGAAAGAAAGAAAGAAAGAAAGAAAGAAAGAAAGAAAGACAGGCATGGGACTAATTATTCCAAACCCATTAGCATGCCAAGGAATTTGCTTACCATACTACTATAATCAAGAGCCAGTATTAATATTTGCATCAGCTGTGTTTGTTACCATCCAAAGTGATACAGAAAAATAAGGGTTAGTGGAAGGGAAACAGTTCCTGGCCAAGGCTGGAACTTCGTGCAGTGGAAGGGAGGTAGGGAAAAGTTCCTTCCTGGGCCTCTCCAGAAGACAACCTGGCTTCCCATGTGTTTCACTAGAGGCTGTGCCTTCCTGGCAGCAGGGACTGAGACTGCTGTGGACATCCAAAATCTTCCGGCTCTCACTTTACTCCCAGGCAGTATAATGTAGGAAAAAAAAAAAAACCCCACATGTACCTGAGAGTTGGAAGACCTGTACGTCTCATCCCTTGTTCATATTCCTAGCAATCATAGAGCCTCACACAGGCTCAATCAAGTGACTCTGGACCTCTTAGCAGCACGAGCCTTTCTGGTTTCCAGCAGATTTCTTGCAATAAAAGACCTGGTTTGGTCTTTAGGCACCTTTTTCCCCTGATTACCACCAACTTCTACCCAAAATTTCTGGGGCATATGGCTACATAGCTTGAGAATCACACTTGCCAGACAGAGCTGTGTGAGTTGACTTGAAAGCACTTGCTCTGCAGCCAGAGCTTTCTTCTCAGTTTGCGGGTAAGAGTTTTCTTCATGGACAGGCAGATAACAACTGATTTGAGGTACAGTCTGTACCATGTCCACGTGCTCTTTCAGGCTTTTTTGCTCCATCCAGATCAATTGCAACAGCTGCTTCATTCCTGGAACTGGGGAACTAATTTGAATGTTCAACAGCTCAGGGGTTTTGGTCCCTAGGACAGAAAAAAAATCTATAGCAGCATCCTAGATCTCAAGTGAGGACAGATAGTTTTCAGAGGTTGGTTATTTTGTTTTTTACCTTACCTTCAAGACTGTAATATTCATTAGTGGACAATATAACCACCACACACACACATATATATAATCATAATATTAAAGTACCTGTTCTTGTACATGAAGGAGGTGGATCTTATACTCAAGGTATCGTATTTCTCCAGGTGACAGTAAGATGTGTCATAGCTCTTCCTGGGCATGCATCCTACCCTTGAGGAGGGAAGTCTTTTTTAATACTATAGTAAGAAGGTCCTCTGATTTCTCTGACTAAGCAGACTGTGCTCCTGTTCTCTGTTTTCTTAAGGCAGCTGCTTCTGTTCTCTACTTTCTTCAGCCCCCCCATTTCCTATCACAGTAGACTATTTACTGAAGTTAAAGTAACTTGTCTCTCTCATAAGTTCACTTAAGATATACTCAACCGCGATCTCTACCTACTATCTTGCTAGCAGTAATCACATATTCTCGCACCCAGGTATCTTGAAATTCCCAGCCAAGATGGTCAAAGAACTCAGAAATAACCCAGTTTCTCAGTGATCTTAAGGTCAGGATGCTTACAGGACCAGTATTTGAGGTCTAGATGACTTATCTGCATAGATTACAACATCATTCCTGATGTCACAAGAAGCTGAGACAACTAAGTCTTCACAGCTTGCTTTCCATACACAGTGTTCCTGGGGATCTATGCCAGTTTCTTCCCAATTCAGCTTCTGAAATTAATCCCAAAGAGCAGATAATAAATCTTGCTCTTCATGATCCTCTGGTTTCAAGGGATGAAGCTGTTTTTCACACCTCCATCACATCCACAAGAGCCAGCAATGTGCCAGACATGAGCCAGCAATGTGCGCTCGCAGCCCGGAAGGTCAACCTTATTCTGGGCCGCATCAAAAGAAGCGCGGCCAGCAGGGCAAGGGAAGTGATTCTGCCCCTTTATTCCTCCCTTGTGAGACCTCATCTGGAGTACTGTGTCCAGTTCTATAATCCTCAGCGTAAGAAGGATATGAGCTGTTGGGACAGGTCCAGAGTAGGGCTGCAAAGATGATCAGAGGGCTGGAGCACCTCTTATACAAGGACAGGCTGAGAGAGTTGGTCTTGTTAAGCCTGGAGAAGGGAAGGCTCAGAGGAGATCTAATAGGGACCTTCCAGTACCTGAAGCGGGCCTACAGGAAAGCTGGAGAGGGACTGTTCATAAAGGTTTGTGGGGATAGGACCAGGGGGAACAGGTATAAAGTGGAGAGGGACAGATTTAGACTAGACATTAGGAAGAATTTCTTCACTATGAGAGTGGTGAGGCATTGGCACAGGTTGCCCAGGGAGGCTGTGGCTGCCCCATTCCTGGAGGTGTTCAAGGCCAGGTTGGATGGGGCCTTGGGCAGCCTGATCCAGTGGGATTGCCCATGGCAGGGGCGTTGGAACTGGATGATCTTTAAGGTCCCTTCCAACCCTAACTATTCTATGATTCTATGATTCTGTGATTCTATGATTAGAAGAACTTTCTCTTTTCATATTGACAGAACCAGCTTACTTTCATGTGAGCAGCTGTCAGACCCACGGGAGCAGAGTCTGTAAAAATGGTTAGCTACAAACTGTCAAAATCTGTTACAAGACATCGGTCACTGCAGCTCAAATTACCTTGTCTTCACAGGAAAATATTCTCACTCTTGTCATCTGAAAAAACACGCTCCATACCTTTTAGCAGGTATCACACCATAGGAGAGAGGCCTGGGATTGGTATCACACTTCGTAGAGTGGTCCTGAGGTTGTTCAGAGCTAACTGATCTCCAAGTGAAAACTAGCGGGCTGGGGTTTTGTTTAGCACCAGGCACTGCATGGATGTGTGTGTGAACTCCAGGCCAGGAACAGAGGTTGCTTAGCAGTGGCCAGTGTCCCTTCAGAAAATCCTGTGCACCGAAACTCTGCAGTTGAGGGGATACTATTTACTGAATGCAATGTCAGAACATGCCCTCTGCGGCTGCTGCTCAGACATTCTCCACATCTGGTGCCACCAGGCAAACATCCATCCAGATGGGCTGTGCAGAGGATTGCATAGCTCAGGTGCTAGGAAGCAGGCTGCCTGTGTTAGCATTAAGGTACTCTCCACTGCTTTCTGAAGTTCTTCCTAGTTCTTTGCCTTTCTCCTCCAAACTGAAATGATGGAGTTTTTTTGTTTCTGAACTGTTAAATCGTTTTAGATGTTACAAAAAAGGCTTCCTATCTAATAGTGACCAGACAGACACTTACAAGTGACAGTCACAAGAATGAAATAACTCTTGAGCCATGCATTCAAGTAATGTCCTAGAAAGAATAATTTTATCAAATCCAACATTGCCTTAGAGGGTACAGAATGCTCAGTCCAGGCAGTCCTGAGGTTATTCTGGGCTGCATCAAAAGAAGCATGTCCAACAGTGTGAGGGAGGTGATTCTGCCCCTTTATTCCTCTCTTGTTAGACACCACCTAGAGTACTGTGTCCAGTTCTGGAATCCTCAAGATAAGAAGGATATGGAGCTGTTGGAACGGGTCCAGAGGAGGCTACAAAGATGATCAGAGGGCTGGAGCACCTCCCATAAAAGGACAGGCTGAGAGAGTTGGGGTTGTTCAGCCTGGAGAAGAGAAGGCTCCAAGAAGATCTTATAGCAACCCTTCAGTAGCTGAAGGGGCTGCAGGAAGGCTGGGGAGGGACTGTTCATAAAGGCTTGTGGTGATAGGATGAGGGGGAATGAGTATAAACTGGAGAGGGGCAGATTTAGGCTTGATATAAGGAAAAATCTTCCCCATGATGGTGGTGAGGCACTGGCACAGGTTGCCCAGGGAAGCTGTTGATACCCCATCCCTGGAGGTGTTCAAGGCCAGGTTGGATGGGTCCTTGGGCAGTCTGGTCTGGTGGGATGTGTCCCTGCCCATGGCAGGGAGTAGGGACTGGACGATCTTTAAGGTCCCTTCCAACCCAAACTATTCTATGATTCTATGTCAGCTCACTCTCAAGGGACCTAAACCAAACCACAGTCAACTCATGCACTGGAGGAGATTTGAGAGTGCTGCTCACTGAGGGCAGGGATGCAGCCTCACAAAGTCTCTGCCCAGGTGCTGTACCTCTGCAGCAGAGAAAAAGTTCTTTTATTTATTGTTGGTCAGTACTTCTCATTTCTCTGCCTGTTAAATAACAATGCCTTGCATTGCATCTTGGCTTAACTGGTAAACTTAAAAGAAAATTATTGCTAAACATGTATTTACATTTAAAAATATTATAGTTGTTTGTTAATCAAGAATGCAAAAAAAGTGATCAGTGTGGATAGGCAGTGTCATAAATGTATGAAATTTTGGAATGCCAGGCTTTCAAAGATGATGTCCATCCCCAGAAATTCATGAATGTAAGATGCCAGCTCTACTTTTTTTTTCTGAGTATCTCAAGCTTCTCTGTGTGCCATGATGTCTTTAGGGAGAATAGTTTATGAAAAATCTGCACTTCTCAATGAAAAATATTATTGCTAGGGTTGAGGCTTTAAATTTATTACATTAGTATCATTTGAATAAGTCCATTTTAAGTAGCTATCCAGTCATTGCTGTATTACTGTTTGCTCCTCCTTGTATCACTGTATCTTTATCTACACCTTCCATGCCAAGTGACTTTACATTTAATTCCACATCACTGATGAAAATGCTGAATGGGATAGGGGGCCTATGAAGCCCTGCTAGAAACAGCCCCAGTCAGAGATCATTCTCCAGTTACTCTTTGAGAAGCCTAATACACGTAATACCTGCTTAAGGGGGCTTGGGTATATTTCTTTTTAAAGAAGAGAGTATGGAATTTGAAGTCAAATACCTTACTGCAGTTTAAATAGCTACATCTGTGCAGCTACCTTTATCTTCTTAGAATCATAGAATCACCGGGTTGGAAAAGACATTTTGGATCATCAAGACAAACCATTCCTGTCTGCCACTAAGTCCTGTCCCTGAGCGCCTTGTCTAACCGTCTTTTAAACACCTCCAGAAACACCTCCAGAGATGGTGACTCAACCACCTCCCTGGGCAGCCTCTGCCAGGGTCTGATGACCCTTTCTGTGAAAAATTTTTTCCTGATATCCAGTCTGAACCTCCCCTGGCACAGCTTGAGGCCATTCCCTCTTGTCCTGTCCCCTGTCACTTGGGAGAGGAGGCCAACTACCTTTCAGGTAGTTGTAGAGAGCAATAAGGTCTCCCCTCAGTCTCCTCTTCTCCAGGCTAAACAACCACAGTTCCCTCAGCCGCTCCTTAGAAGACTTCCAAATCTTACAGAAAAAGATTTTCTAAATTGTGTTCCACTCCAAAAATTGCATCAGACGTTTTTCAACGTACCTGTCTTTCTATAAAATCACACTGTCTGTAATTAGATTTCTGTCTTTTAAAATATTATTTTTTTTCCAGTTGTAACTTATCTTAGCCTTAATTCCATGATTTTGCGTGAGGCTGAGGTCAGTTGCACTGCCTTATAGTGACCTGGCTTGACCAGAGACCAGACTCTCTTTTAGTACTGGGACACTAGGGCTCTTCCAGCCTCCTCCAACTTCCCTGCTATTCCAGGGATGGTTAACGATTAACAAGAGCCAGCCAGAGCTCTCCTCAGACAGTTTCCAGCTCTCTGGGGTGCAAGTTCTCCAGATGATTTTAAAATATGGCTAGATAGCTGGTGATATTTAGCTACTTGATGGACTGGAAAGAAAGCATCCTGGTTTGGTAAGAGTATTTCTGTCTTGCATCTGTCAAACTCAGAAGAGAGAGCTCTCCTGAATACGCCTGCCTCATAACAAAGAAAACTCCAAATTTGTCTGCTGTTGCTGAGACTTCTGGGGTTTGCTTCAGTTTTTATAACTAGCGCTAAGCAAAATCCCTGCTGTGTTAGTCTTGTCAGGCACAAATATTTTAAGCTTTTGTTAGCAATTAATCAATATAAATTTGAAGTTATAATATTTGTATTTTCCTTGCTCCAAAGTGTTAGAAGTATTTCCCTTTTCATCCTGTTTATTTCTTCTTGTTTGTTTGTTTTTTTAATGTTGATAGATTTTTACATTTGTATAGCCACTGAAACAAATGTGACTGCTGGTGAAAGTTGTCTTCTTTCTTGTTCATCAAGCCATGGCTCCAGGATGTTAATAAGACTTCTAAGAAAATTTCCATTTTCATTCTCACTTTTGAGATTTTCTTCCCAATTTTCCTCCCCCACATTTGAAGCCCTAAGGATTGACTAGTAGTTGGGATTTTGTGTTTACCCATATTGAACAGAACTTACTTCTTCCAGGCCAGGAGTCACCTGCTGTTTATTTTTTAAGGGTGAAATTTGGGAAGCTGCTCCAAGGAGAGCTCAGGGAGGATAAGGCGGGGTGTACTCTGCTGTTCTCCTTTCAGTGCCCCCTCCAACCCACCTCTAACAAGTTTTTCCAGCAGAACAATCTTTGTATTGTTATTAATTGCACATTGGAAGTGTCCTGCTACCCTAGTCCTACCCACGCCTTCTAGGCCTGTTCCATCTTCTTGCTCAAATCCCCACCACCCTTTGTCTTGCCTTTTCCCGACCCTATTGTCAGGGAATCTATCCCAAATACCACACAGCTCTCTTGTTCTTGTCCCCAGTGTAAGTGGCTGTGTCCCTTGTACACCCATTCATAGTACCACAAAGCCCTTATCCCCCTTCCCAGGAGCAGCCATGACTGTTCCCTTCACCCTCACTACAGAGGAAGTCATAGCAAAGTTTCTAGTTTCCCGTTTAAAAATCCAGCTAAAGAATCATGCTTAAGGGCTGGACTGAAGGTCCCCACCTGAGGGGGGGAAAGGGGAGTTGCCAAATATCACCCACATTTTCCTGTTAGTCATACTCCATTTCCAGGTAAGGATATGATTTTCATGGTGGATAAAGAGGGCCCAAGTCCCAAAGCATCTTTCATGCTGGATTCAATGTCTTCTGTACTAGCAGAAACATCTTCTGTTTTTTAGAAACCTTGATAAAGTACTTCCTTATGAAAGTACTGCTGTCTGTCTTCCAAATGGATGCCCCTGATAACTATACCTTTTTTTCTTTCCACACATTACAGACAAGTGATTGTACGGAACTGGGCAGAGAGAAGCAGTTCCAACAGTGAACAGCTTCATGGCAATGATCTCAGTAGCCCATACACAGATGTATTTGCTTCTCAAACATCTACCTCCCTTTCGGATGAAACCAGCATTCATGGAAGCATCTGAGCCCGAATTAAAACTGGAGCTGGTTAAAAAAACCGAGCAGTGCAGCCCTCCTGACTGCAGAAAAAAGCTCAGTGCTGTGTCTGCCTGTTAAACACTGATACCACAAACCTGAACTAGTTCAGGAGGAAAAGAAAAAGAAAAAAGCCTTTCAACAAAGCCTGTGAAAAGTCCTGAGCGCATAAGAGGAAGTCCTAATGGTCATATTTGAGGCACGCTGCAGAAGCTGCCTGATTAGAAGAGTGGTTTAGATCCTGGGAACAGTGACTGCAAAATTCCTCTCTCGTGTTTAAGAGAAGATTCAGACTCGAACTCCTCTTTCAGTTACACTGTCGAAGGGTGTTCTGTTGGATGAGCAGTTCTTATTATGACTCCTTTGTCTGAGTACAGATTTACTCCTGCAGCAGAAAGTGTGTACCAGTTACACCCTTAAGTCCTGTAAAGAGTTCTGCCTTGCTCACCTGAATGAACGCCGAGTCCTGTTATCCTGAGGGGTGTCTCTGCAGCATCAGTTTGCACTGGTTGTCTTGCTGTGAAAGAAAGCAGCATCCCCTTGATCTCACTGACCAATATTTTTCGTATGTCGTGAGAGCCACAAATGTCTGCGTCTGGCTCTGTCCGCGGGTCACACTCACCAGCTGCATTTCAGTGACACCTCCACTTACCCATCCACTGAAAAATAAGCAACAATGTCAAGTGCAACATCAACAATAGAATTTTTCTTTTAGAAGGGTTACAACTTTCTTCACTAAGAAAGCTTAAAGCCCAACAGTTCCCTCAATAATAGAATATTCTCTTTATTTACTTTTCTATTAAAAAAGTATTCAGGTGATTTAAAAGATAACAAAACACTGTTTTACCTAGAACAGCCTTTAGAAAGCTAATGGCAGCACTCACTATGTCAATTGAGTGTCTTATTGAATAAAGTCATTAGTTTTACCTACTGCCCAGAAATACAGCTTTGCTACCAATAATCAATCACTTTTTGCTTTCATTTTGAAATAGTTAGTGGAAAAGAAACTGCTAACATTGAACATCTTGAAATGGTATCTGCCAGTCACCCAGGCATTAGGAAAAGAGAAGTGTATTTATCATATTCTATATCAAAGGAAAACACTAACAAAACCATAAAAGCAACATCACGTTCCTGCACAAGTTGCCTGCTTTCAGCTGGGGCTGACTAATAGTTTAACAGAAACCACAGCCCTTGTGAGGGTCACAGAAGCTTTTCAGTGAGGTGGAGAGAACAGGTTTAACTCAGCTGGTGCAGAGTTGGAAGGGCTACTCATACTCCCTCCCCCTTTAATGGTTTCTGATCTTTCGACCTCTCCTCACCTGTGGAGCTCCACCAAACCAGGCAGAACCTGGCAAAGGTCCACAGGAAAGCGAGGAACTCTTAGATCTCCAGTGAGCATGAAACAGGGACTGCAGAATCAGGTTGAGGAAGGCAGCGAGGACAGGGAGAGATTAAGACTGCAGAACTAGTTGCTGCACTGAGGACATCACAAAATTCGTTTGAAACTTGAGGCAAAGCTTAGAAATTCCACATCTCCAAGCAGCCAACAAAAATTCCTACAGTGAAGCACTGCCAGAGCAACCTTATGCTGCATACGGGGAGTGCGGGCTGTGATATTACCAGGGAGTGGGTGGTTGGGCTGTGCTAAAAAAGCCTTAAACACAAGAGACAGACCAAACCACCAGGCATATGTTTATATAGTGGGTTGTTGGTTTTTTTCAGTCTTCAAATTTTTTAATCTCTGGGATAAACACTTCTGCGGTTTGTTTTTTGAGCAAACTGACTGCTAGTGGTGTTGGGCTTGGAAACCTGTCAAGGCATAGAGTCTGTTGAGTCAGACTGAGTCATGGGGCAGATGGAGAAAACAAGGAAAGGCAGCAGGAACTTAAGGTGCAACATGGGCAGAGATGTATAGGAGAACCACAGACTTCCATCAGTCAACAACAGCCTTCCCCTCCCTTCAGGTAACCTTACCTTTTGCTAGAGCTGAGGTAGTTCTCACAGGAGACGTGAATCAACTCCCTTTTTGATACCAGCTGTCCCACTGCAATTTGGGACTGTTACTTTTAACCTGCTGCAATCACACAGGATCATCAAAGACAGTCTGAAGAGGACCATTTTCCTCATGAAGGGTACAGCAACTGCTCTTCGGTCATTCCTGCCACATCTGTCTCCCCCGAGCTAGAATATCCCTCCTACAACAGGACTGCACTGCTTGCCAGCGCAGCCTGCTCCAGCATCCTCCTCCCTGACTCATGACAGCCCCATATCACCCTATTTTTCAAGAACCTCTTCTCTGCAAATGTATTCCAGGGGGATTTCTGAAACGTGTGAATACTCCCATTCGTAACAACTGGTGTTCTGTCATTAGTTGTACTGGAATATGTCTCGAAGTACATAACCACTGAAAACACTTGTTTTTGTTCCTTTAAAATTACTGGAAATGGAAGGCATGTAGTATGAAGTATGTAATAAATAATATGCAAAATGTGAGCTTCTCATAGCACCTAACTTGGAAGGAGGGGAGACAGAGGAGAGAAATGTATTTCAGTCTGTGACATTTCCCTACATATCAATTTCTAGGCCCTTCTAGTGCTTTCCTAGCCACAGTGGGCACTTTATTTTCCCTTCTCACCCTGATTCCTCTGTTAACAGAGGCCTTCCCTGTGTGGTCTGCAGCACTCAGGAAAAAAATTTTCACAGAACGGGTCATTGGACACTGGCAGAGGCTGCCCAGGGAGGGGGTTGAATCATAGAATCATAGAATCACCAGGTTGGAAAGGACCCACTGGATCATCGAGTCAAACCGTTCCTATCACTCCCTTAAACTATGTCCCTAAGCACTTCATCAACCCATTCCTTAAACACCTCCAGGGAAGGTGACTCGACCACCTCCCTGGGCAGCCTGTTCCAGTGCCCGATGACTCTTTCTGTGAAGAATTTTTTTCTGATATCCAGCCTGAACCTCCCCTGGCAGAGCTTCAGGCCATTCCCCCTTGTCCTGTCCTCAGTCACTTGGGAGAAGAGGCCAGCTCCCTCCTCTCCACAACCTCCTTTCAGGTAGTTGTAGAGAGCAATAAGGTCTCCCCTCAGCCTCCTCTTCTCCAGGCTAAACAACCCCAGCTCTCTCAGCCGCTCCTCATAAGACTTGTTCTCCAGCCCCCTCAAAAAAGCAGCTTCACTGCTTTTCTCTGGACACGCTCCAGAGCCTCAATATCCTTCTTGTGGTGAGGGGCCCAGAACCGAACACTCAAGGTGCGGTCTCACCAGTGCCGAGTACAGAGGGAGAATAACCTCCCTGGACCTGATGGTCACACCGTTTCTGATACAAGCCAAGATGCCATTGGCCTTCTTGGCCACCTGGGCACACTGCTGGCTCATGTTCAGTCGGCTGTCAACCAGCACCCCCAGGTCCCTCTCCTCCGTGCAGCTCTCCAGCCACTCTTCCCCCAGTCTGTAGCGCTGCATAGGGTTGTTGTGCCCCAAGTGCAGGACCCGGCATTTGGCCTTGTTGAACCTCATGCCATTGGTCTCGGCCCAGCAGTCCAGCCTGTTCAAATCCCTTTGCAGAGCCTCCCTACCCGCCAGCAGATTCACACTTCCACCCAGCTTAATGTCATCCGCAAACTTGCTGAGGGTGCACTCAAATGCCTTCATCCAGGTCATTGATAAAGACATTGAATAGGCCTGAACCCAGTACCGAGCCCTGGGGATCTCCACTTGTGACTGGCCTCCAGCTGGAGTTAACTCCATTGACCACCACTCTCTGGGCCCGGCCATCCAACCAGTTTTCAACCCAGGAGAGTGTGCGCCTGTCCAGGCCGGAGGCTGACAGTTTCTGAAGCAGAATGCTGTGAGAAACTGTGTCAAAGGCTTTACTGAAGTCCAAGAAGACTACATCCACAGCCTTTCCCCCATCCAGTAGTCGAGTGATTTTGTCATAGAAGGCAATCAGGTTAGTTTGGCAAGATCTGCCTTTTGTAAACCCATGTGGACTGGGCCTGATCACCCGGTTCTCTTGCATGTGCTTCATGATAGCACTCAAGATTACTCGTTCCATGACTTTCCCCGGCACTGAGGTCAGACTGACAGGCCTGTAGTTCCCTGGATCCTCCCTGCAACCCTTCTTGTAGATAGGCACAACATTAGCCAGCCTCCAGTCTAGTGGAACTAAACTGAGTCACCATCCCTGGAGGTATTTTAAAAGATGGGTAGACGAGGTGCTCAGGAACATGGATTAGTGGCAGATAGTAATGGCTGGACTCGATGATCCAAGAGGTCTTTTCCAACCTAGTGATTCTATGATTTACAGTGGCTGAAATGCTGCACCCACCAATCAACAAAGTGTGACTCAAATCAGCTCTTTCAGCTGATTCAAAGACATAGACGACCTTTAATGTTACCCCAAACCTCTATCTCACAAAGGCCACTTAATTCTGTCCAGTTGCTCTTGCTGTGTAAAGTCTTCTCCAGCTAACCTGTCAGATGCCCTCATCTGAGCACCAGCAGCCCATCTCTGAGATCCATTTCAAATCCTGAGGATCTTCACCTGCAACTCGAAACTGTAGGTGGTCTACACACCAGGTGCAACAGGAAGCACTATATTCTTCAGGGCTGTTGACTTCACCAAGTTTTTGTGAATTTTGAGTGAAAGGCTTTAAAGACCTGTCCTGGGAGTAACATCTGTGAGGGCAGAAAGCTGGGTCTGCTGCAGAGCACTCTAGAGCTTGATCCACATGGTTCTTGTCACAATAACAGCATCAAAGTGAGTAAGTTGTATTAAACTGTAGAAACGCTTCGTTTTAAAACATAGGCTATATCTGGGGCAACTTTTCCATTTCCAAATAGTTTCCACAACTTGTTTTAATCAAGCTTAACTTCTTAAGATAATGACTCTCCATCTACATAATTTATTAAAATGCATTTTGAATATGTCAACAGTAATTCACACAAACCAACCATTCAACTGGTAACCATCTTTGGTTTTTAAAGATACTTCACCATTATTTCTAGGAGGACTTCATAATTATCTTTTAATTGCCACATTACTATAATATATTTTTGCTCAGAGGCGGTGAGAGATTAAGCCTTATTTTTCAAAGTTCCCACATGCACAACTATGTTCTCTGTCCTGATAAGCACACACGAGCTATAGATCTTTTACATGACAGCCTAGTAGCTTTAAATTGTCAGTTCATTTATGTTATTTTTCTTTTCCTGCTTCTAAAATGACCATTAAAAAAAAAAAAAAGGAAAAGAAATGCATATGAACAATCCTGTCCTCCAGTCTTAAGTAGTTTGGTAATGGCGGTATTGGAGATATTGACAAAACATTATGAGCTAGGGAGAAAGTACTCACTGCTGGGCCTCTCTGAATAGCAAAGGCTATCAGAAAATAATAATGTAAGTTTGAACTGTTGGCATGGATTTATAGAACCATAGAATAGTTTGGGTTGGAAGGGCCATTTAAAGGTTATCCAGCCCAACCCTCTTGTAGGAGCAGGTCCATCTTTAACTCAATCAGGTTGTTCGTGGTCTGACCTGACCGTGAATGTTTCCAGGGATGGGGCTTCCACCACCTCTCTGGGCAACATGTTCCAGTGTCTCACCACCCTCACTGCAAAAAATTTCTTGACTATGTCCAGTCTAAACCTACCCTCCCTTAGTTTAAAACCATTACTCTTGTCCTGTCACAAGAAGCCTTGCTAAAAAGTCTGCCCCCATCTTTCCTACAGGTCCCCTTTAAGTACTGGAAAGGTGCTGGAAGGTCTGCCCTCAGCCTTCTCTGCTCCAGGCTGAACAACCCCAACTCATGTGCAATTGCTCAGGATTTAGATGCAGTACTGTAAGGAAAGCACACCAATAGGGATGACTGGCTACAGTCAGTTGCATTCTCCAGACACTGTTTTCCATTTACATAGTGCCGTGCATCTCATTAGCTAAAGCCCATTATGAGCTTGAAAGTTATTTTAGCAGACAAAACTGCATTCAGAAATAGCTGGTTTTATGCACAGACGGAAAGCGCAAGGTGTGCAAAAACCTGTTTATGTAATTGAGCATGTCTGTTTGCATCAGCTGTTCCACTTTCCAGAAACAGATCTCACTTAAGAATCACTCTTCCAGCTGCTTGAGCTTCAGCCCATGAATTCTGCTCCTGCAAATACCACAGTACATAGGAGTTTAAGCAAACATGGCCAAAGGACACGTGAAAAGCTACTGCAAGGCATGCAAGTGCACACCCAGAAACATCTGTGGTTTCAACACAGGATGGGGGGTGACATGATTGAGAGCAGCCCTGCAGAGAAGTACTTGGGGGTTCTGGTCAATGAGAAACTCAACATGAGCCGGCAATGTGCGCTCGCAGCCCAGAAGGCCAACCGTGTCCTGGGCTGTATCAAAAGAAGCGTGGCCAGCAGGGCAAGGGAGGGGATTCTACCCCTCTATTCCTTTCTTCTGAGATCTCACCTGGAGCACTGTGTCCACTTCTGGAATCCTCAGCATAAGAAGGAACTTATTATGTTCCACTTCCAGTTTGTGGAACTGTTGGAACAGATCCAGAGGAGGGCTACGAAGATGATCAGAGGGCTGGAGCACGGCCTGAAATAGTTGGGCTTGTTCAGCCTGGAGAAGAGAAGGCTCAGAGATCTTATAAGCAACCTTACAGTACCTGAAGGGGCTACAGGAAAGCTGGGGAGGGACTTTTACAAAGGCTTGTAGTGACAGGACATGGGGCAATGGGTATAAACTGGAGAGGGGCAGATTTAGACTAGGCTTAAGGAGGAATTTCTTCCCCATGAGAGTGGTGAGGCACTGGCACAAGTTCCCAGAGAAGCTGTGGCTGCCCCATCCCTGGAGGTGTTCAAGGCCAGGTTGGATGGGGCCTTGAGCAGCCCGATTTAGTGGAAGGTGTCCCTGCCCATGGCAGGGGGGTTGGAACTGGATGATCTCTAAGGTCCCTTCCAACCCAAACCATTCTATTATTCTACGATTCTGGGATGGCAGCTTGTTAAGAGACTGCAAGGTCCAAGCTGTGGCATTTAGGATTTGGGTTTCATTAGTTTATTAGAGGAGAGGAAGGGGCTACGCTACACTATGTGACAGAGCAGGGGGGTTGGCTTTGGCTGGTTGCTAGATGCCTACCCAGCCCCTCTCAACCCCCCTCCAGCAGGACAAAGAGAAGAAACAGGATGAAAAAGCTCATGGGTCAGGATTCAGATAGAAAGATTGCTTACCAGTTACCATTATGAGCAAAACTGATTCAACTGAGGGCAAATTCATTTAATTTATTGTCAATTTTAAGATAGAGTTGGGTAGAGAAAATATTTTTCTGCATTTCTGGCCTGAGGTTGGCTGAATAGTCTTACCTCATTTATTCAATTCTCTCAAGAAAATCATACTATAAACCCACTGTTAGATGTACTCAGAGCCTCAAGACAGCCAAAAACTCTATCCCTATGTGCCACGCATATCTTCTTTTCCAGTTAGAAGAGATGGCAGGATATCTTTCATTTTGGAACTCCTTTGGTTTCATTGTGCCTGTTTTTTCACTTAAATAAAATACTTTTTTTTTTCCAATCACAAAGAATTTCTTGATGTCACGCCCTAGAGTTTTGATATGACACAAAATTTAGCTTCTAATGGGCTCACAGTTTTTTCAACAAGTCATTTAAAAATAAAAAATAAGCCTTGATATAGATATTACAGAACATTTATATTCAGAAATCCTCATCATTTGCATCTCACATTTTTTTTCATATATAAAAGAAAAAAGCACATTCCATAAAGATCACAAGGAGAGTGCACATCTGATTTTTTCCCCTGTACAGACTTTGTACAAAGTACCTAGGCACAGCACATATTCATGAATCATTTTAATAAATCCCATTTTACATTTCAAAGGTTCAAGTTCAGGCTCTGTGTGTTTGCATATCTGGAATGGTATGTTAAACTGCCCTTGAGGCCACAGTCAAGAAAAAAATTATCGGATTTCACAGAGAATTTCCAATAAAAGCATGTATAATCAATGAGCAGTAAGTCATTTGGGTTTTAGTTCCATCTCTCATCTTTTCAGAGCGGAGAGAAGATGGGCCCTTGCTGCAGGTCCCAGCAGTGGTTATGGTCAGGGCTTTTTTTAATTGAGAAAAAAAAAAAAAAAAACAACAAAGAAAATCCTCCAAATTCAAAAAACTAGAAAGGAGAATAAAAACAGAGCAGCTCTGATATAAATGCTTTGAAAAGCAATTTCATTTAAAAAGAAGAATCCCAGACCATGAAGATTCCAGAGTTCAGAGTCTTCTATTCATACTGGTTTCGGTATCGTATATCATGAAAGAAACTCAGTTCTTCAAGAAATGGTAAATCATCACAGCTAAACCTCTGACTACTTGTTCTCTGCACTTATACCACATTGTGGTGAAGTTCTTACGTCTTTTTTCCCCAATTATATTGGAGAAAAGATGGATTTTAACTACATGGGGACTGAAATACAGTCCAGAGGCAATGTACTAATCACCTTTTTTTTGGTTCTTCATAAAGTTAAAAATGTCTGTAATAAAAATGATATAAATAACATTGTGTCCCATACTGTTCAAGAAAAGGAAAATGATGACTTTAATGTTCCACTGAGAGATGATGAATACAATTTTCCCCCTCTGAGTTTGCACAAAGTAATAAAATATTGATCTTTATGACAAAATAAGTAAATTTGTATGGAGAACAGTTCAAGAGGGTTTCATGCCTCACAGCAACGATGGCAGAACATGTAATATTAAAGATTAAATGTCAATTCACTGAATTAATGCCCCAGTGTAGCAGAGTAAAGGGGTTTGCAAAGCATCGTAATAGTTTCTTCTCCGTGTTTTTGAGGTTCCAAGTCATCATCTTTTAATTTATCATTCGTACTACTGCAGATCAATTTGATGTGGGTTATTAACATCTCTGGCTCCTGTGCTCCAAGCCATATGTCCCCAATGTAAGCAGAAGTCAGGAACGCACAAACAGCTGTGGAAGAAAAGTTAGAGAAAAATCTGAACAGATATTCTTCTATTTCCACATAGCAATATGAAATGAAACCATTTCACCTTCAGACCCATGTTTTAGAATAGTTTCCTAACTCTTTTTCTAGATGGAAAATTTCTGGGGGTTTTGCCCACACAAAGCCAATGATCCTCCCAACACTAACAAAAGAAAACGGTTTCTTGTTAGCACAACCATCAAACAGAAAGTTTGGAAATCTGACCTGTGGCTTTTGCTATCAAATGGTAACATTGAAGAGCATATGGGTCAGAACACATACCCACATGGACTCGTTTGTTGCAGACTATTTTTCCCCTTGGGATTACATTTCTTCTACCTCAATGAACCCCATTTCAGTTCTAGAAAGGAAAGTTTCTTGCAGGGAGTATGACTGTTGAACCACTGGCAATCCCTGAATTGTGACCCTACTCTACGTTACCAACTCCTGTGCCCATACTGCCAAAGACAGAGCTTCTACTTTAAGTTACGAGCACCCATGGACACGGGCAAATTTCAAACTGTTCTGATGAATTTAAAAAACCACAGAACTACTTATTTTCTACCATTACCACCTTGTAATGCGAGTGAAAAGAAAGACAAGGTACCTTTCTTGTTCGCATCCTCTTCTGTCATGGCTGATAAGCACAAAGTTTTGACAATCTCATGAAAGCTATTTTTGGTCAGGCCTTGAGCATCCATTAGGTGAAGCATGACTGAACCGAACAAACAGAACTCTTTAAAAAAGAGTCCTGCTGTCCCACTGCTGGCCTCACAGATCCGTGTGTAAAACCTGAAGATGTTGTTTCTCAATATCTCATCCCTGAGCATCTCCTGCACCACCACCGTGTGTGGCAAGATGCAGTTCTGTAGCCACCGCAGAGTTAATGAAACATTTTGCATATTGAGGCTGTGCTCAACCATGGACTTTACAAGCCATTTAGTTACTACGTAAGTGGACGCACAGGTAAGCCCGAATGTTTCATCTGTGAGGTCAGCAGATTTGAGGGGCTCTTCTTGATGTTTGGTAGGCGGTGCTGGGAAAACAGGCTCCCAATGGACAAATACGGAATTCAGATGATCTCTGCATTTCTCCAGCTCAGAGGCTTTCAGGTCTGCAGCAGTGTCATCTTCTCTTTCTACCTCATTCTTTTTCTGAACGTGATGATACACACGAAATGAGGCTTGAGATTTGTTCTTTTCTTTAATATTTTCTGTAAGAAGAAAAACACCACCAAAACAAACATCAGATAGTCCAAAGGATTTTCTTGGTACAAAGTTATACAAGAAAGACGGTATCATGTGTCATTTCAATTACTAAAAGGATAAGCACTAGCCTCATTTAGCAGCCCAACTGAGCCTATGTGACCCAGAGCAAACGGGCTTGCAGGCAGCTCCCAGGGACTCATAGGCTGAAACACTTTCCTGAACTGGATCTCAAACTTTGAGGTAAGCAATAATGCCACCAAGGCCCTGGCCCACAGCCCAACAAAACCAAGGCAGTACTTCAGAGGTCCACAAGACTCAGTTTTGCCAGCCAGGCTACATGATCTACACCACCTCACGAGAAATGCTCAAGCTGCTGTTCTCTGGGCCAGCAGAGCCAATTAACTGATACAGAACACTTAAAGAAATCTACAGAATTTTATTATATGCACCAAGAGCAGTTGTACTTGCAGGAAACCAGCATTGCCTAAACACTTCCCACTACAAAGTTCCTTCTACATTTTATTCATAGAGATAAGAAAAGTCATACAAGTCCAAACGTATTTCTGCTTTTTTCCAACACTGATGACAGTAAGAAGAAATAACTATTTAATTTTCATTTGCCTTACTGCTCATTCTTACTCACATTTCACTTTCAAATCCCCTATCCACACTCAGAATGGTTCAAATCTTTGAGCACAGAGCCCCCAAGCATACTTTTTCAAAGGCTAACTGTAGATCTGCAACTAATTTTCATTTAAAAGCTCTTTCTCTTAAAAATAATACTTCTAAAAAGCTTCTAAAATTATGTTAATGTTAGAAATCACTACTACAGAGCCCTGAAAAATGGCTTTCCATTTCCGTTCCTCCTCCCCCAAGCTATATCAGATTGTCTGACAAAAGTTATTAATATTTCTTCCTATAAAGCTTGCCTCACTTGTATGGTTAGCTTACAACAGTATTACTTTTCTGAAATACTTTAGTACTTACTAAGCAGTTCTTTGATTTGGTATTTCTGAGCAAGAGTCTGCACTTCCTCTTGCAGCTGCAGGTCTTTTTCAATGACACTCCACTTATGCAGCAGCAGCAGGATCTCTTTGTTTGAGAGAACACTGTCATTCACAGTGAACCGGTTCATTTCTTTGAAGGCTTCCACAACTACAGCACGATATTCCAGCACAGAACTGAGCGTACTGAAAAACTGAGTCAGTCTGGCTAGACCTAAATTAGTCCTAGGAAAAGAAAAGAGAAGTGCTACGTTTTTTTCTGCATGCTAATTAATGAAACAAAATAAGTACAGTTTTTTCCTCTGGACAGTTTCTTCCTACGATTTTCTCCTGCAGCTCTCTAGGCATATACTTTTCTCAGGATGCCAGCAATAATTAGTTTCATTCTCACTGAATCCCCAGCAAACACATCATGAAACATAGTCTTTGACCTCCTGCCGGTAAATAGCAAAGGCAGATGACATGCAAGGAAGAAGCCAGAGGCCCAGAGCTTTACCTACAATTCTTATTTTGGATGAATTTTCAAAATTTTGAGGAAATAAAAATTAACAGAGCTTCTCCAGGCTGTGGGAACACTTGTCCTGTATGGAGAGCTGCCAGTGCTATCATGAACCCAAACAGAACTGGTTACCCATCTGCTTTCTACTATCCCTGCTTAGACAGGTTAAGTGCTCTAGGTCTGGAGAGAAGGGACCAACCCCTTCTTAACATCGTCATGTAGAACTCTGACTGGTTTCTCCTTGCACAATTTGCAGGTGTGATACAGACACAGAAAGAGCCCAAACCTCTGGAGAGCGTGAAAGATCTTCGTAACAAATAGCACTACTAATTGCAGGCTCTAATCTAGCAGGAAAAAAGTAAAACACGGCAGCTTAACTTGGTCAATAATTACATATGTAAAACTTGACAGTAATGGTGCATCAGTTGTTATTTTATTCCAATGTATTTTAAACAGTTAAGTGTTCCCGTCAAAGAATCTCATCAAGATTCACTACTCAACATTCAAACTAAAGGGTCAAGAATGCATTAAACCACCAGAGATCAAGAAATTCTTCTGGCCTTAATAAATCTCAAACTGGACAGAGGATGACATCACAACATGCACATTGATTAAAAAAAAAATAATAAAAAAGGACGTACCGAATGTGTTTGATTAACATGATCATAACATACAGAAATTCGTTTACAAGCTGAATTGGAAGAAACTTCCTGTTCTCCTGGGACTGATTCTTGCTTTTTCTCTTGTCTGGTAAATTTGTTAGCCACAGAGTATGGAGTAAGGAAATAATCTTATTTAATAGCTTGTTTTCCAGAAATCTGAAAAACAAAGAAGCAAATTCCTGTTTGAAAGGCAGACCCTAACCAGGAACCAGCCCATCACCTAGAGGGGATCACATTCTAATGCACTTTTGGAGCCATCAATGGCAATAGATGCCTCTCAGCCAGGACCCCATCAGGGCACAAGAGCACACCCCGCTGAAGCCCTAGCCACACAGAGGCCCTGGTTACTGTCCTCCTCTCACTGTGCAGCAACTGGGGAAAAACACAGTAGAGTGCACTTTCCATATAGTGCAAGAGCTCTCAATCCTCAAGTGTTAGAAGTTAGGAAAGGGAGGTAAAGGGACCTGCATGGCTGAGTCCAAACCTGCTGGTCAAACTGAAGGGCAAGAAGGAAATGCACAGGCATTGGAAGCAAGGACAGATATCCTGGGAAGAGCATAGGCTGCCCAGAAAGGTGGTAGATGCTCCATCCTCGGAAACATTCAAAGCCAAGTTGGATGAGGCTCTGAGCAAGCTGATCTAATTGAAGATGTCCCTGCCCACTGCAGGGGGGTTGGACTAGATGACCTTTAAAGGTCTTTTCCAACCCAAACCATTCTATGATCATGGCCCCTGCATGAGACTAGTGATTTCTCACTTGCATCTTCCATTACACGGCTCTGCCAAGTATTCCATTACATTGCAACCACTGCCACCATTTCTTTAGAGCAGTTACTGTTCAAGACAGCTTGGTTCCTTACGATCCTAAGACTTCAAGTAATAACAGCAATGCCTACAGCACAGTATCAGGAGCTGCATTTACTTTGTTATTCTAAGGGTGGCGGGGGAGTGATTAATCTCGTTTTTGTACAGAGCATGCAAGAACACTTCTTAAAAGTACAACCACAAAATTAGTATTGCGTGCCAGAGGCCAAATCCAGGCTTTGTCACTTCTAAATGTACTAAATTGTACAAAAGAGAGGCATACAACGGGAGAAGTATTGGGAACCTGTTCATGCCGATTGTACTGTAGATGGTTCTGAAGCTTTGCTGGAATCTGCCAAGGGAATCTATGCAAAAGACATTTTATGTGTGTGTGTATGTGTGTGCACGTGTATGTGAGGGAGAGGCGAAGGGAGGAGGAAGTAGCAGAAGGAGAAATGTTACAAACAACTCAAATCCATTATTGGGCCAATTACTGCACAGGAGGTCCTATGACAGAATATAAATTGTGGGTATTTGAAATGGAAAGGGTCACATAACTAAAATAAAGTGTCATTTTGTTTCCTAAGTTTTTCAAGAAAGTGTTATCAAAAACATGACTTCTCCCTGCATTGACCCCTACAACTTGTAACACTCCTACTACAACCTGAAAGCATCTTGACTTTGTTTCATAAAAATAAAGGGGATGCTTCAGAATTCATCAAGTTCTGTCACAGTATAGCCCTAGGAGCCAAATGTCACAAGTGCTGACAGGCCATCTCTGTATCTGCCATCCCTGTTTTCATACACAGGTGCATGATTATTCTACCCTAGACAGTAAAATTGTTCCCATTTCACTAGTATTTCCCTAGTTACCTTTTCTCCAAGATGTGCAGAATCCAGGTTAGGAGGCTGTGATCTTGTATCAACTCATAGGCAGCTCTGGTGACACGGGCAGCATTTTGTAATATCTCCAGAATACGATTCTGAAACAAATATAATTTGTTCTTTTGCAAAATAATTAGATCCCAACTGTATTCTAATTATCAGTCTTTCAGGAGGATATGATTATCAATTTGACTGTGATCTGATTAACTTAAAGTTATGATGTAGCACCAAATACCACATCTTCTTAGCAATCCCAGGGAAAAAAAAAGACTCTTTTCAAGGCTTCATACACACAGATGCTACTCTTCGAAGGACAACTTAAGGTGGCAAGACAATATTGTCTTTTGTCCAAGACTGACACCTAACTGAGATACTTCTAACATATTAGGCTTCTTGGGGTGGATGTTTATAAATATAAAGAAAGCTTCTGGCATGTGAGTTTTCTTCCTGCTAAAGTACTGTAATTATAAGCTAAATAATAATAATAAGCTAATAATAAGCTAAAGTAACATGCTATTTAGGAAATAAGGAGACCTACAAAAACAAAGGCCCTCACCATATGAGCAAAACTACAGTATCTGCAGTATTTTCCACGAAGCAGTAGAAATATGACTAGAGGCAGACCACCAGCGGATGTAAATGAGTGAGGTTACCTGATGGCAGGGACCTGTTCCAATTTCAGGGGAAAAGGATGTGACTCTGGTTTAGATGAAAGCAATTATTCCCCTCCCCTTACATCCACAAAATCAACAAGGAACAGATTTTCAAGACAGCAAATGAAGAGCCAACTGCTCCATTCTGTTTCATATTTGCATAAGATCTCCAAACCATGCAAGCTTCTGTGATTTGGAAGGTTTTTGTAGTGTTTGGGGTTTTTTTCAGTTCTTACCTGGGAGCCCTCATCACACAAAGGACTGTTGAAAAAGGAAAGAATGACCTGGAAAATGTTCTGGTAGTCATACAGCTCGTAGCAATGCTTATCGCGCAGCCCCTCTCCAAGAAATCTGAGAATCCACTCGCGTTCTGTTTTGTACTGGAAGCCATAAGAAAAATACCACCATCAGACACTTCAACATAATACCTGTTCATAAGAGCATATACAACCTGATCCTCTGGGACTGCCAGCACAATGCTTAACAGCTTGTTCTGGATTACACAATTTTCAACCCTATCAAATTTAATCAATAACATCCAGCAGGAGCAGTTATTCCGCAGCCCCAAATATGCACTGATAATGGAACTTTAAAAGTTGCTGTTTCTAAAATACCTCAGTTGAACTCAGTGTTAATAATCTAAACTCAAATATGAATGTAAGATAGCCAGGGTAGGACATTCTGTTTGTTGTGCTTACAGAGCACATAATTTCATTATCTGTTACTATTAAGAAAACAACAAAGGAACCCAGAAACAGCACTTCTAATCCCAGTACAAAACAAAACAAAGATGCCTCTAATTAATTACCTCTGGAAGAATAATATTTCATTGCATTTTTATGGTATTTTCTATTATTTTCTGAAGAATTACATAAGATGGGATTCTTACGTTACCTCGAAATCAGAACTGTAGAAAAGCTGGAAAAACCCTGGTACTTTTCTCAGGTCCAAATACTGGTGTGACAGAAGGAATCTGTTTACCTTTATATACATGTGCTCCTCTGTGAAGAAAGACAATGGTTATTGTGGAGGAGAACAACATTCACAATATATAACCACACAGAAAAATAAACAGGACCTGTATTTTCCAGCTAGCTGTTAGAACAGTTCATTAATTACAGTGAGGAGACCTCCTGCTCCAAGGAGGTCTTTATATTGTTGGCTGTCCCTCCTCTTCCACAAAATGAAAAGGTTATCCAGAGCGTGCACAAAGCAGGTGAGAAGATAGACATTTATCATGGCTCCAACTTCAGTAAATCCAATGTTACTTCATTGACAAAACAGAAGCCTGCAGCAAGTGAAGCAAATCTCTCCACATTGCGAGCCCAACACTTCAATGTCAGGCAATCATAATTTTTAACCTACAGACAAGACATGTCCCCTGTGAGCAGTGAAACAACTTGCCCAGAGGGACTATACAGTCTCCATCCATGGAGGCTTTCTAGAATCAGTCTAGAGTCTGAAGGTTTTCTAGGATAAAGCCTTGTGCAAAGTGGTCTGCCCTCATAGCTGGCCCTGCCTAGGGCAGAGGGTTTAGCTAGAGACCTCACAAGGTTCCCTCCAGACTGAACTACTCTCTGATGCTATGATTCTCCTTTACAATAGTAACTTATGTTCATTCCACGTCTAGGGACAAAAGAACACTCTGGCCAAGCTACTCTGATCTGAACAACACCTGCACATTCATCTATTATAGTTTCACTCATCTAGTCCTCTGCTCACCTCCACCCCAAAATCACGAGGAGGGAGTAGCTGATGGATCAGACTAGTTATGTACACAAATTAAGCTTTTCATTTCTCCAATAAGGCAGTCTACATGTGCACTGAAAGTTTTTCTTTGAAACACAGGAAAGTATACTTCATAGCTCCCACCAGTGTCACAGCTATCACATCTTCCAGTATCAGTCAAGGACATTGCTCCATGCTCAGTGACTCACCCCAGGAGTTCAACAAGTGCAGTAGGTTACAGTACCTGGCTTCAGAATCTGCTGTGCCACGCGAGCAATGTAGAGGGTCAAAGAGAAGGTAAATCTGAGGTTTGGCTGTCCGATTCCATTTTGCACAGCATCCAAGAGATACAGCAACTGCAGAACAAGAGCCCAGGGGAGAAAAGCTTGAAGCATAACCCAAACAAATACAAGAGAACACAAATACATAAAATAAGCTCCTAGGATATTTTGTAGGTCACAAATCAAATACCAGTCCCTGAAAAAATTCCTAAGGATTTCCAAAACACATTTTCCTCTCTTTTTCTGCCCATTGATTACAACAGGAGGAAACACAAAGCAATAGAAGAGAAACAATGGAACAGAGCATAAAAAGCTTTTTAGCTCTCTCACCATGTGCATGTAGATGGATGAGTAAAGCAGCAACTGTCCCATAAGCATCCATGACTCTGAATGTCTAACCTGGCAAACTATCAATTGAGCTCAGTCTTACCTGATTCTTCTCTCGAAAGCGAGCTCCTTCCAGATGAGAACGAAAGGAAGCGAGGACAAAATATGCAGCTGCTCTCATGTTGGAATCATAGCTGCTAAGGGCAGCTACTGTTAGACCCAGGGCATTGACTTCAACAAACTTGTGACAAGCCACTACACACTCTGTGTAGGAAGAGAGGAAGAAATGAAAGAAAAACACTCACTACATTACATTGACATGTCACAGAGTACATAAAAGCACTATAATCCTCAATAAAACTTCTACTCATAAACATCAATTCTAGATCTGCCATTACAAACTATTACCTCGCTGCATGCTGAAAGCTCCCTCAGCTAACAAAGGAATTCTGCAAATCACCCTGAATGGGAATTCTTTACCTGAGTTAAGATTAGTGTGGTTAGTCTCATTTGCATGATAGCCACGATTCTGCCTGATAGACTATGCAAAGCTAGAAATAAATTCTGTAAAGACATTACATCTCTCACTGTTTTAGGAGAGCTAAGTACAAAGAACAACAAGAGGGACAATTCTCCTGCTCAAAACATTTTCTTGCTAAATCTGTGCCTGAAAGAAAGATCAGCAAAGCCATGGAAAAGCCTATCTGCAGGAGAATAATACATAAATAACCCACTAGCCACACCAGCTGTTACTGTGCAGGCAGAAGTGATTCTGCTGGTAAGGCATTTCTAGGCAAAGTAGTAAACTGTGCCCCTATGCCCTCCTAAGACAAACAAATCCAACAATGAACAGTAACCAGACACATATCAGGATGCAGAGTTCCTCATTTAAGGGCTAGGTGTTTTGAAGAGCTTATGCCATTTCTACCCACTGAAAGCTAGAAATTACTTGATGTAAAACCTCCAGAACATCTCCTGTACTATTTCTACTCGCATTCCATTCACCAGTAGTGGAATACAATATCACCTCAGTTGTCTTTCACCAGCTAAAGCGCAAATGTATTGCAGTTCTGAGTTTAGCAACAATATTTATCTATTTTCTTGTAACTCACGCTGAAGGTCAAGAGGAAGTTTCTGAGAAACAAATATTCCTTTTTAAGAAAAGGCTACAGTCTTACTGACAAGTACCTATATTTGGTTCACTGATTTTGTCTCCCACCACCCCAACTACCTAATTAAAAGAAATATACCTGGGATATATTTATGTAAAAATCACATATTATTTATGTTTCTGCACCAGCAGCTGGGTTGTGTTTCTTTCATCTTTTCCTCAGCTGTCAGAACTTCTACTTCAATTTCATGCCTGGTGGTTTCATACCCAGCTCTGCTAGTTATGGACCAGGGTTTCCACCTCCCAGCACTGCCTCCCAGCCAGCCCACTGCTACACAACCAGTGCAAAGGCATCACTGAATTGCAATAACAGATCTTTTCAGTTGAGTGATTTTACAAGTTATTTCAATACTGGCAATTACTCTACACTTCCCTATGCGATTCCTCATCAAAGCACATCAAATTTAACTGGTGTAATTTAAAACACCTCAGTCATTCTCCTAGTGAGCAAAAAGATCCCTTGTTTGTTAGCATGGGATACCTCTTACATTACCAGAGATCACACAGATAGAACTCTATGCCCTCTTACTTCCAGGCACTGGGAGAGGCCACAACCTGACTGGTAAATGGAAAGTGAGAAGTGTGCAACAACAGTGCAGGAGAAAGAAACAGCCCAGAGAGACACATAATCTATGCCACCTTCTACCTGTGACAAAGCAACTCCACAGTTCCCACTCTTTAGGCAAGATGCAAGGTAAGCACTGGGAAATGGATGTATTCTGTTGAATCCTAAGCGAACATGCAAAGATGATCTAAATGGTTAAGCCACCATCACTAAAGGTATTTAAAAGACATGCAGACGTGGTGCTTTGGGACATGGTTCAGTGGTGGACATGGTAGCGACAGGTTTACAGTTGATGATCTTAAGGATCTTTTCCAACCTAAACAACTGTAAAACTCATCTGCCTGCAGGGGATTCTCTACCACTTATGGACAGTCTTGGTCTATACGACAACCTCTTCTCAGTACCAGATCAAATATGTGTTGCATGCCCTTTCGCAGCAAACACATCTGGCTCTCCTTCAGATTGCAGTTCTTGAGAACTACTAATGTGCACCAACTAGACAGATAATTTTATGGGGTGGTACCACAGTGAAATCCAAGGTCCTCACTTCAGCAGTAAAGTTCATGCTGGTCACAGAAAGATTTATTTGGAAAACTTTCTTTCACTGAAAACATGCCGTGGAAATATTTTCCATCCAGCTGACCTTGGAAAGTGCATTCAACAACTAACATAAAATAACAAGCTGTTATTAAAAAAAAAAAAGTTCATGTCTGATATACAGTTTGTTTAAAATACCTTGAGAACCATGATGGAAAGCTTTCCACAAGATGCTTATCGCAGCTAAAGTTAGACAGAACTTGCTATCTGCCCAGTTCCAGACTTATTTTGTACTCAGTGCGCATTAAACACTGTGCACTAAGTCTACATTTATAAATTCAGCAGTTATATAACATCTGTGCACAGGGCACTGTGCAGCCGGTACAAAGAGCAAATAAATAAAGAGGAACTGGGAATTCCAAGAACAGTTGACATGGTTTAGGAGTGCCACGGGACTTGAACTCATAAATCTCTTGGGCCCTCTAAAAATGCCCCTCATAGCACACACTCACTCAGCATGGAGCAGTTCAGAGAACTATTTTTCTCCTCTCCTGTTTTAGAGTCAGCCTATGTGTGACTAGATGACCTATAAAGGTCCCTTCCAATCCAAAGCATTCTCTGGTAGACAACCACCAGCTCCACAGCTCTGCAAGAACACAATGTGCAAGAGCTCCCTCAGCCTCACTGCTGCCTGCACAAGTGGTCATCCTTGCCAGCTGACTGTAGCGCTGCTGAGGCTGACCAACAGCCACCAAATCCCTCCCACTGGCTGAAGTGGTGGCCTCCAGGTGGTGGGTGATGATGGCAGGTGTGTGACAGCAGTGCTTTTTCAAACTTACACCCATGTTCAAAACATTCTGGCTGTCCATGTTCTTCTTCAACAACAATCCCAAAAATCTAGAATTAACTGGATCTTCTCAGATCCATCCTATTGCAAAATGCCAAATAGCTCTAGTATCTTTTTGCTACAGTAAACTAATAGACAGTTCTTTTTACTGCTGTCAAAATCACACAGAGTGGTTTAGAAGTATAGCTAAGTACAGGCTAAGAACACACAAGACAGATACCATACTATAAGGGTAGAGCTGAGGAAGGATTTTAAGTATGATTTCAGTGAATTACAGTTATCAGCCTGTCAATTGCTTCTGATATTTTTGCCGTGGAAAGCCAAATCCAGCTGTAACTACACAGTTGGTTAACCCTAATCAACATAAGGAATTCCTTCTGATAATCGCCTCACTTCGGTCTTGAGCTCTCTAAATAGACAGCGTGCCTGTGAAGTACAGCAGGGATATGCGTATGTGAAGCAGGGTCATGTCAAACAAAAGAAGTAAGTCTAAGCAATTAGTTTTCAAGCACCGTGTAGATGTCAAACCTTCCAAAACTTCTAAGCACAAGCCCACTCATGACACACTATGGCCCCATGCATCTCTGTCTGATGGAAAACGAGTTGGCCAAAGTTTTCCATTACTATAACCACAGCTTATAACAGGCCAGATCTCCAGTCAACTCAGCCTGTGTAACTCCCAGAAATCAAGACCACTGCAGAGATTCACTCTGGTCATGCAACAACTTTACCCTTCCCCAGCAGCGGTGGCTCCTGGTTTATGCCCAGAGAACTCCTCCAACACTACACAGAATGTTCTCCATCCTGCCTTCCTACTGAGAGCACAGCTGAAAGGAGATTACTGTTTCCAAAAACTCAGCCACAAAGCAGCCCCAGATCAGAGCAGTCCTACCAGGTGCAGGTGGGGCTCTGCAGCAGAAGGCACTATCCCTCACACGCCTGTTTTGATGTGACACAATGGTAGATGCAGAATACAGCCCTACACATTCACCAGAAAAAAAATACAGCCTTCCATTGGGGAACATTCTCTACTGATCCCTCTTATGCCATTTTATATTTACATTGTGCTGGGTTTTTTGCTGTTTAATAGATCAGAGTACATAACTCTTTGCACACTTTTTGTCTCTTCAAAGCTGTTTCCAGTTCCAGTTCAAAAACCTCTCCTCATCTTAAGCAGATCAGTTCCTCTACATACGGTTGATGACTACATCTAAAAGAGCTATGAGGGAGCACTCAGTCATCTGGATAAGAGCACCTCGTCAGGAATGCACGTCTGCTTCTATATCGCTCCGTTTCTGAGCAGCCAAATCTTCCTAGTTATATTGCACCATATGGAAAAGTGCTTAAAAAAAATTAAAAAGACCAAAAAACTTTAATGCCAGTTATACCTTGTTACTTTAAGTCATTCTGCAGATTACAATGCAATGCAGTAGGTGGTTAAATGATGTATGTTTCTTCTCTCCAAAAGCAGGCACAAATTTCTTTGCAGTATTAGAGACAGAGAATAACAGAGCCACAGAGAGCGGTGTAGCTCCCACACAGCAGAGTAAAATGACACCAAGTATCAAAGAGAAACATTCACTTTACCTGGTCTGGTCAATTCACTAAAGAGCTGAAGCAGAAAACAAGGATCGTAGAAGTCATCAAGGCTCTTGATACTTTCATCTCTATACAGTGACTCTTGTATGTCCTGAAACTAAACCCGAACCAGCATTTGTAAAGAACACCACTAACTTCCAGCTTGGTTTCAAACTTCCCCAACCACCTCATCCCATTATAAAGCAGCTGATACTGTACCTTGCAAAATATAATGCAACACAGGATGAGACATGCTTGTGTTCAAATCTGGCTTTCAGTATTAAGGTTCCAAAACTATTTCCCCTGATTAGCACAAACAGGTATAGAAAGAAGCACCTTAGCAAACTGTGAGACTGAAGAGCCCAATGTCAGTGGATCCTTGCACAACCAAATTTAACAACTGTTTTAAAAGTTAAATTCTGGTCTCACTTAATACATGGTAATCTTTGCACTGCTGCACAGTCACACCTGCAGAGAAGATGTGGTCCATATACTGCAACTTATTTGGAAAGTGCTCCTAAACAATCAGTTCCAGCCCTCCTAAGAATTTAAAGGCTTCTCCCGATGTAAAAAAGTTGCTATATATTACACGAATGCAAGAAAGAAATCATTAAAGTGAAAGGCTCTATTTCTACAGCAAAAGAAGGATCATTTAGCAGCCTAAACTAAAGCACCTGTGATGACAGAAGGCGGCGATGCTGAGGGTAAGACAGAATTGTCTTCATCATCTTTTCTCGATCTAGCAGACACAGAATCTCCTCCATGCTTGGCTGCTGCCACAGTGACTTCCCTAGACTCTTGCAAGTCTTGTGGTGCTCCACAGCAGCTGGACCCCACAGGAGGATTCTAAAACATGGTTAGAAGTAAAGGCATTAGTCAATAGACTGCCAGTACTGAGTGAAAAGCAACTACAAAGGATATAAATTAGTATATAAATTTTCCCTTCACTTGTACTTATCATCCTGTGGGAAGTTGAAACTAGAACTCGTTTCCCTGGCAACACCTTTTTCATCCATCCAAAAGCTTTTCAAATTCAGTCTGAGGGTGTCTCATTAACTACTTCCTAGACTATTAATCCAAGTCAGAACTTACTTTCTCTGAAAAAACACTTTTTTATTTAACCTACCAATGGAGGTTAGTACGATAGCAGCTGCATGAAGAGACAGTGATCAGACCTGGTCAGACAAGGTTGTCTCAAATGCAACTGATATACTCTTCTCCTCTGAGTTGCTCTTAAAACCCCACTTACTCTGCTATCGTGCTTGAAGTGCTATTTATATTGTCATTTATTATGTGGGTCATGCCAACAGCAATGGAGGCAGCTGGAGGAAAGGAGTTATGCCTATTATCACCGAGAACCTCAAGGCTCCCATACATAACACAAGTTGGACTCTGCTGGGCTGCATGCACAGCACTTCTCCTGAATGCCCTCTAAAGTCACCCAAAACGCTTCATTGCTTGGATCAAATCTAACCAAGTGTCTGGCTACCAATTCACTTCAAGGTACAATATGAAATTATTTCTCCTTTTAAAAGGCTACTAAAGTTTTGGGACCTAACCTACCTCAGAAATCAGAAATCAGTCTCCACCTCAGCTATGCAGGATGCTGCAAGTACCAGAGACCTGACTTCTGGAAGCCACTTATATTCCCTGCTGACAAGAACTTTCATTTCCTGTCCCCCTTCACAGGCTGCAAGGACTACCTATATTCTCAAACAAAGCTAAGGGAGGTTCTTAATTCAGAGTCCATTCCTGCTCCAGCTGCCTGAGCCAGTACTCTTCCATTACTATTAATATTTACGCACATATCTCAAAGACAGAAAAGTGCATTTAAGCAAGGCAGACCAAAAACATCAGCATATATAAGAACTGTTAGCAACAGAGTTCCCTGTGGACTGCTAGGGCACAGGGCCTGAAAAGAAACCAATTACTTTATACACGTCTCTTTCTCTTACAAAGCATGTAGATGTACTGCAATGTTGCCCTATAAGTAGAGCTACAAGAAGGTGAAAGACAAGGAAGGCCATGATACCATGTTAGTTCCTCAAACTTAACGATATATGTGTTAGTGCAAGAGGTTAAACATCACTCTTTCACTGGCATATTCCTTTCCAGTAAAGGACCATAGTCAAATATCATGTATACAGGAGCAAGAACATTGAAAAAGGCAAGGGCTGTGCTGAGTGGTGAATCCTATATCCCAAGGGAACAGGGAAGGGGAAGGACTCCTACACTAGCAACTTGTGCTTTGGCCTTCATATGTGACAATATCCCTGTAGTGGGTCCTTACTATGGACAGTGAGCAACTAGTGAAATTACACAGTCAGTCACCCAACCCACAAGAATGACATTAAGAATAGGAAATACATAGGAAAAATGTTTCTGTAAGCACCACTGACCTCTAGGTTTGACCTTGCTCACTGTTCATGTTGGTGAAAAATATCACCCTGGAAAAATGCCACTTGTGAGACTGCTTATTTACACGTAGATAGTTGAACAAAGAAAGGTAGTCAGTTTACCTGGAATTTATCAGACTTTGATTATTCTTCTCATATAACTGAAGCAGCAGCAGTATCTTCTGATCTAAAAAACACGATGTAACCCAAAGTCAGTCACCTATGAAGATGGAAACCAGATCTAGTAGGAAGTACCTTTCCCAGGCTAACACACTTACCTATAGTACTCAGTGTAGCCCCATAGGCACCCAGCAACATAGCAAGGTGACTGCTCTCACAGACAGAAGGGGCGAGTTTCACAACTGTCAGCAGTATATCCACTAAGGCCTCTGAAATAAACACACAGCTTTGGCTTTGTTGCTCTCTCAGTTAGATAGCACATATATAAACACCAGCCCCCGCACACAGACCCTCTCTGAATAGATGCACACACAGTACTGTCCATTTTAGATCAAGATCTGCCTCTATAAATACCAAAGAACATTTCCCCAACTACACTAAAAGGATGATTATGATCCATTTAACCCAATCAGAACAACTTTTTTTGAAGAAGACGAAACAGTATTTCCAAGTTGGACACACAAATGTTATTGTGAGGCGAGGTCCACAACGTGGCATATTACCCTGCAGAAACTTTCCAGGTGTACACATTTGCTCACTGGTTAAAAAGAAGTCCTAAGCCCTATCCTACCATACTGCAGCTCTCTCCTCTCCCAGGAAGGCATCTTAAACTAGCTCAGGAGTTACACAGAAAGAACAGACATCCCAGCAACCTCCCCAAGCTACTCAAGAAGTTATAGCAAGAATTTCCAAGTTCACACCAAGTTCGCAGCTGCAGCAACTTCTCAAAACGCTTCTACATTGTGCACATAAACAGGGGTCAACAGAGCAGAATCCAATTAGTTAGCAAGCTACAGGAACTCTTTACTAGGGTATATAAAAATTATCCACCTTCACTTTGTAACTAGTTGAGAAACAGATCAAATAACTGATTAGATTATTCAAAGGCAAACAGGGTATCTCTGGCAGATTCAAGATTTCTTTACTCTCAGTATCTGAAAAGGCAAAGGCTTTTTCCCCCTAGAATATATAGGGACATAAAGTGTGCGTCAAAACAAAACAGATCATAAAGACAACAGCCTGAATGAATGCACTCTTGACACCAAGTTTCTGAATTAGCGAAGTTAGTCTTAAAGAATCCATCTCGCTGCTCTACAGAAACACATTCAAAAGACAGAACACATACAGTATGCAGCAAAATCTATCATTTGTTTTTAACTTCTCTGAATTTGTGACTTCACAAAAGCTTTTCGCTCTTTTCAGGTGATACAAAACTTTAAAGCTTTTTTTTTTTTTTTTTACATATTGCTCACCAATACACACAAAATTTGGTACCAACATGCTGCCCTGAGAATTTCCTCCCCTTTTCTTATACAACTCCTTCAATCACTGAATCTCAAAGCTATGTGGAACAAGCTGAGGTGCATGTAGATTAAACGACTGGTTCATGGTCAGATAGTATTTCAGTTGGCAGAGACATGAAATAAAGCCAATCTTACACAGGAATTAGTACCCAATTTATATAATCCTAGAAAGATATTCCTTGTGAAAGGTTACAATATCAAATACACACCAATTAAATTACCATTTTTTAAAAAACTTGCAAAATCAAATTAAAATCTTCTTTATCAGCCTATTTTAAAATAGGCTGAAATGTCACACAAGTTTCTAGCAGAACCTATATGCACTTCAGTGATCTTACATTAACAGCCTGACAGACACCAAAACAATCAATTCAATATTTCAACAGGGTTAAAAGAACAAACAAACAGTGGTTTCAGAAAATAACTGTTTAAAACTGGCAGCCATAAAATCAATGCAACATTTGGATCCAAGAAGAAGTAGAATTTAAAACTAAATGCTAATATGCTGGAATTGTTTAATAGCTCTGCAAGTATATGCAGGTGGATAGGTTACTGGATGGATAGAATATAATACAAGAAATACAAGATTCCGAGATATAGTTAAAAGGAAGAAGGAGATAAAAAAATACCTCTTGTCTGGCTGTTCGTGCCATCTTCTTCTCTTGACCTCAGTATGGCTGACAAAAACAGAGAGTGCTGTGTGACCATCATATGAAGCTTGGAGAGCTTAAGTAATCTCTGACTAAGTGAAGATTCTTTCTTGTATAATAACTGAATAGCAGTGTTCAGGACTTTCAAAAATGCTTCATCTCTGTAGCGGTACCTTTAGAAGTGAAGATCACAGAAAAGTCAGACTCCAACCAAAAGGAAAGCTGCTTGAAAAAAATCTGTTTATTGACATGAGAATTTTGCAAAGAAAGCAAACTTAGTAAAACCAAAACAAATTAAAAAAATGAAAAAACATGCATTCCTTTCCTCAAGCTGTTTTCTATTTTTTAAGCTATACTGATATCTTAACAACAAGAAAATAAAATCAACACACATTTGTAACTGCATTGATCTGGGTAAAGGATTAGGATTTTGCCTACTAACCTTCAGACACCAACCCTTCAGATTAACACTTCTTCCTCCACTGAAGCCAAGATTATTCTAAACTATTTTATATTTCTTTTATTTAAATGGTTTACATTTAAAGGCGACTCTGTTCCCACGTGAATTGTACTTAAGAAATGACTTGAATTAAAAGAAGTTCAAAGAGCATAAATCTTCCTTAGGCCAGTTGAAAAGAAGCTAGCCCAGCTACCTAGTTAGCTATGTTAGTAGCGCTAACTGAAACACAAAATCCAAATCTACCTGTGGTAGTGCAGATTCAGGCTCCAATGAAGCCAGTAGATGTGATAGAAAGCGCATCCTGAGAAGCAAGGAGAATTGCCTATCTGACTGAATTAATGGGAGACGGTGCTTCCAGTATAACAGAGGTCAAGGCCAAGTGAACAGAACTGTTCCTCCTGGACCTTTGGTGCATCTCAAAAATTACTTACTTGAGTCCCGCCTTCACAAAGCTGTACCAGTCATCTGGGTCCACTTCTTCAACGAAGCACTGTGCACACAGTAGGTAAAGAAAGGTCTCTACATTTAGCACATAAAGCTTCTGCAGATCATCAAGATCAGCAACTTCTGTTCAACAGACACATTAACAGCACAGAAGCCAAACACTCAGGTGGAACAATCAAAGGATAACAGGGAAGAAAGCTCTTGGATATAACAATCCTACCTCCTGCTTCGAATGAAACTGCAAGTCTTTTTTTTTTTTTGGTTTGTCCTGCACGCAAGGGAGCACATAAGCTGTATGCAATTTAAAAGTAAGCTGGTCTGTGGACATTAAAAACCCCAGAGTCTTGGAACTTTTCACACTCCTACAGCATGAGACAAATAAAAAGTCTGCAAGTCAAAGCAAGAGACCGCTACTCAGGTGCTAGGTCTCTGTGTACCTACAATATGCTTAAGCTAATTAACCTTTACATGTGGCAAACATATAATACCTGGGTGAACGTGTTCTTTACAAAACTGATCTTCTCTAAAATGTTATAAACCACAATAAAAACCAATCAGTTTTAAGACGACTGACAGCTGCACACACCAGCACTCGCAGTAAAGGTAGGTGCTAACTTTGTCAGGCCTGCACACACCATCTGGATGAACGCTATCAGATGGTCTCTCAGGTCCTGCAAGACTCCCATCCTGCACATACATGTCCTAAAATGGAATCTTGCCAGAAGGCATAAAGAGGTCAAAGGCATTCGCTGCTTGCAGAGACCTTAATTTTTAAGTCATGCGCAGATGTGCCTACCTTACCGAACTACCAAAAAAATCAGTAGTAAAGAGGGAATGAACAAGTGGTGTTCTTTATGATCAAAGTTTGGATTTCTACATATGATCAACCAGATTTCTGCCACTGACATCAGAGGCCATGGAAGGTAGTCTTGTTGGAAGTGTCTCTATCACTCTATGACTTTTTATTTTTAAATAAAAGCATTCATTTGAAACTGATATTATAACTCTTAAACACCTCAAACTCTGATTTTCAAAGGGTACTGTTAGCAGAAAGCCACCATCAAGAACAAATATAAACCGCTTTTTTTAAAGGGTTGGCAGGGCTAAATTAATTCCATAAAAGCTATTAAAAGCCCATACAAGCCATAATTTATAAACAAGAAAATAAAGTCCCATCTCTATTCACCCAAGACACAAGAGCACAATAACAAATATGCATAGTCGTATTCCGGCAACACATATAAAAAGAAGTCTCACCAACAATTCTTCCAGCCTCATCAGCACAGACCTCTCCACTTCTTGCTTGCTTTCATCTTTACTGCTGTTGTACATGACAATTAACCCTTTCATGCAGGCTGGTAACAGGCGTCTCCTCCAGGAATGCAGCTCTCCAGAGTTTTCAAGCACTCTAGATATGGCATCTGCCACTATCCAACTGCAGAAAGGTAGTTTTTAACATTATACCATGATCCCTGTATATACTAAAGAGGTCTTGCAGTAAAAGGTTAAAGTAACATTCTCCGAGGAGAGGATCCTATTATAGTTCTCAATATTTGCATTCACACGTATCTGTAACAATGGTTTATGGGACAAACCTAGTCTTGAAAGAGGGCAACTGGATTTGCCTACCTCTCATTATTTTCTGCTTTCTCAAGAGCTGCAGGAAGCTGGTCAATAAGGTTTCGCAGCCCTTTGCTTTCTGAAGACGGCAACAACTTCGAAAGAACTTGCAGTTTCACAGTGGTCTCATGAGACACTTCTGTGTCTTGAACTACACCGCAGAGGTCCTTCCACAGAGCTTTCCTCAAGACAGGTATAACAGCTGAGACAACTGTTGAGAGAGTGCATGGGACACAGGTTTCATTACCTAAGCGTGTTAATCAACGATGCACTTAGAATTATAAAACTCCCAAGCCACTTTTCTAATCAAGGCCCAGATTACTTAGTTTCTAGGAAACTGCATTACAGTAGCTGCTAACCTGCTACAGAGAAGTGCACTCTTGTGTTGCTCCACAGCGCCATTAGGAAGTATTTAGCATATGTACCAGAAAATCACTTGCCACACAGCTGAAATAGTTAAGATATGGGCAAACAACGCAGACCTTCAGAAGAGGGACAACTTCCTGATAAGAAGACTTGTCCTGGCACCTCAGGAAGGACAAAACCTTTCCAGTTCTCCAACCCTGAACTCAAAGGAAATTTTCTCTCACATCAAAAGACAGCTAACAGGTACCTTACAAATCAAGTCAGTCAGATAGCAGTTTCCCCTTCTCTTCTCATCCTCTACTTTCCTGTGTGTTAACAAGATCTCTTCACTACTTAAGCTTCTCCTAGATAGAGCTAGCCTTCACCAACTGCTACAGTCAGCCTGCTTCTGTTGCTATTCACATTTCTATGCAATAAGAGAAATTAAATCAAACCGATCCTCCTGTTCTGTCAAGTTGAACCCTAACTTGTAGTTTTGCTGGTAGAAAATTTAACAGTCTTGTCAATTTAACGCTGCTGTTGGTTTGGAAAGTTTTGGACTGTCAGCTTAGAAAGGCATTACTGTAGGAAGCTATATTTGGAGATTCATTTGAGAAGAAAGTTTTAGACTGTTACATTTATAACAGTGAAAGCTTACGTTCTGCAAAACCATATGGCTATGGCATTCCACTCACCACACATTCTATCTATGCCAGAGAAGAAGTTTTTACCTCCTATGTTAAACTGAGCATGAAGCATTTTCACATTCACTAAGTATTAAAAAAGGGCTTCAAAAGAGAAGACTGGGCAACAACTGTAAGAGTACTTTGCTTCAGTCTAACAGCCAAGCTTCATTACAATCATTACCTTTCATGCTGCAGAAGCGTTTATCAGAGAATCATTAGAAAGTGGAGAAGTAACTTCTATCACCTCCACCCATTTTGCAGAGGATCCATGATTTTAAAGCCAACAGTGCCTATTCTGAGAATCTGGCCTCCCAAATCATGCATAGGGATCAGTTGTGGCTTTACCTGCAGAAGGTCGGGTGAAGTCGTACTGGTCTCTGCATTGCAAATACAGGTTAATGAGTGGAAGAAAGCTCTCCATGTTTGTTCTGAGGTTCTTTCCAGTGGCACTGCTCAGACACCACAGCTCAAACTGCAGCAGGTGAGTCCTACAATGTTTCATCAGCATGCCCACAATGGCAAGGGAGGTTTCTGACCTCTGGTTAAGGCAGTGAACGTGCACCTCTACACTGATTGCGTGTGCAAGGATTGGCTCGCTTTGGAGAGCCTGAAGGAAAACTTTCTCCAAATCGTTGCTGGCCGATACCGACATCAGTATCCCCAAAGCTTTAATGTGCTCTGTGGATAGCAGCAGTTCTCCTTGTTGCGGCTGCCTTTGGTAGTGTTCTATAAGGAGCTGCACCAAAATCTGTCCGTAGAAACTTAATTGTTTCCCTTTCTTAGGGGATTTTTCAGATTTCTGAGCAATTAAGCTCATCTCAGGAAGTCGAAGCATGGTTAAAGTGATCTCCTTCAGCTCAGCTGCAGCCATGTACCTGTGCAACTCCTCCAGAGCCTCCATCTGGTGAGATTTCTTGGTAGAGACCTGGCTTCTGTCTTTCCCTGCAGCTCGTAGCTCTTTCAAGACACTTTTTGTGATTGCTTCAAAATACTTCAATAACATATGTTTCTGATCCATGCTCTGCAACATCGGGGCACCCACTTTCAACAGCTGGAGCACACCGCTATTGAGGTGAGCTGAGAGGAGCTTCACAGTGACAGGGTTTAAACTGTGTTGAGGTAGAGAACGTTGTTCTAAAGCCAGGAACCAACTCTCCAGCGTAGGATGTCTGAAAATCAACATGAGTGTATCTTCTAGTGTCTGTAACAAGTGGTTGTAACGTCACTGAATGGGTAATTATAGTTTGCAGGAAAAAGAAAAATAATCACCTGCCTATTTTCCTAGAACATGTTTATTACAATTACTGAACATAAAATTGACTATTCACTGGTCAGAAGATAAACATATTAACAAATTACAAGCACATAAATATTATTCTTCCAACATTTACTATGTGGGAAGCATGCCTTTCACTTAATATTCTCCGCATGTCTAAGCAGATGTCCAGAGGAAAACTATATATTCTGGGGGTTGTCAATACAATTCCATTCTGCTCTCCACAAATTTAGAGAACAGATGAAATGGAGGAAAAAGGCCATCCCTCCGAGTACATAATTTTCATAACTAGGCTTTACACAAAGCTTAGGGAATAGAATTTCTTCTGCAAAGGTAAGTGATCTTTGTCAGGACCTCTTCTAAATGTATTCCAGCTCAGGAGTGAGGCTGCGGATGATGCAGCTTGGTCAGGTCTCCAGACAGCAGTTTTGTAACTGTGGGACCACATGCTCAAAGTTCATAAGTCCTGTGTCCAAGATCTTAACAGCATCTCTCTGCATCAACCTGTTTCCACACAATACAACTCAGTGAAATACACAGTGTATGATATCTAGTTCAGTCTCTGCCTTCCTGAGGATTTGGCAAAAGCTACAGTAATGCTTTTACAAAGCGCTAAAATCCTATTCCAGCCCTTATAGAGCAAGGGTATGACAGACACTTTAATCCTAACTGAAATCCCGGAAATCCACATGACTATTATCAAGTTACAGCACTCAAAGCCTGATACCTGCTACATTCCGTATTTTCAGTCACATTTACCCAATTCCATATTTTGGTCATCAGTGCATCAGTATCAACATAAAATGTGCTCAAAAATTGTTCATGTTTAAGATCATTTTCTTTAATTAATGGCTCAGCAAAACTTTTGACTAGTTCCCTAGAGAATAAATCAAATCAAAGTTCACTTGGCCCGTGTATCAAGGGATTCAGTACCTTGTTATTTGAGGACTCCTCTGCAATCAAAGATTCCTCATCCATAAAGAGATCTGATTGAGTCTGATGCTCTTCTCTTTTCTGCTGATAATCCAACTCTATCTGATTTCCCCGGCACAACAAGCTGCTCAGCAGGTCCACATAGAGGTCAACAAGTTGAGGACCAGAAGTTTTACTAAGCTGTGAAAATACAAACATGTTGGAAGCTGAGAAAAGAGAACGATGTGAGCAGAAGTACAGTTATCCAACAAGAACAAAACTTAACTAAGAACTTTTTACAAACTTTTCTGGGGGAAGGAAACCCTCCATTCTGTAGGAATCTGATACTAAGAAAAGTCTCAAGGTGCCAAATAAATATTTATAGATTTTCACCTATACTGCAGCTTCTGGTGTAACAGGCCAAAGAATTTCACTCTCTGGAGAGGCTTCTTATGGAGACCCACGAGCTGGATTAAAATTTGGTGTTTATTTGCACTGTGCACAGATCAGAAAGCTAACCCACGCAAAGCAAATCCAAGAATCCTCAGCAATTAGGAAGGATGGACATTTGCCTACAAATTAGGCGCAGGTTTGTCTGGTGCTCTGTAGCCTCAGTGAGTGTCAAGCAAATGAGAAAGCTGCAGAACTGGTTTCTTAAGTTTTAACATCCAAGTAATTTATATTTGCTGCATTAAAATAAAATAAACAAATACACAATATCATCATAGTATTGCTCTTACACTGCCAAAGTTCTCCACTGTGGACTTCAGGTATAGCAACACATGCCTTACTCCTAACGAAAGCTGTTGCGGTGGGAGCTGGGAAGCCAAGTCCCTCAATTTTGTCTGGATATCACTCTCCAGTAAGGCATTGCTTCCTCTCTCATAGGCTTTCTTTAGCAAAATGGTAAATACAGAATCCAGGGCCACAGCAGATTCTTTGCATATCACTTTGGGTTTTTTAAACTGTTTAAAATGAAAAAAAAAAGAAACAAAGATTAGTATGAAGCAAAAGTTTCTTTAGCCGCCTCCGACTTGGAATGAGTTCTTTGCTGGAAGTGGGACTGAAGCTCCAGGAGCACAGATGTACAGTCCTTCTATCACACAGCTAGTCAAAGGTGCCCCATGGCAAATCTGCACACGGCTACTGCTGGGCTAACAGACAAACACTGCAATCCCCAGCACAACTAATTCATGCATTCCCAACCCATACCTGGGTGAACTCCAACCGCTGTAAGCTGGCTCCTCAGGCCACATTACACATTCTGCTACACTGTATGTGATGAGGAGCTGTAGTCTGGGTGACTGTGTACAACCCTTGAGCCCTGGCTTCATTTCTCAACCACAGCACAGACAACTCGTACCATTCGAGAAAAGCCCTTGAGCAAATGTGTGTCCCATTGTGATCAAGAAGCAACACAGAATTAGTTTAATATAAATGCACTTCCTGATGAAAATGTAAACCTTATACACTGTAAGGTTTCACAGTAACACTGGCTCAAGCATTTAAGTGACTTCAAGTATTCCATACCACAGATTCCTGAGACTGCTGGGGTATCCAGAGTTTATAGTACTGGTTAAATTGGTAAAGCTGAGGATACTTAGAAACTTTCAAAGACTGCAGATCTTTATCATAGTGCTGGAGCATCAAGCAGAGGGCGAGGGGTTCTCTCTGTGAGTGCAGGAGGTCAGTGAAAACAGCAACAAGATACTCTACGATGTGTGCTCCTAGAAAAGCAAAATAAAAAAATTAAACTTCTGTTGACAAAAGTAATCTGCATGATCACAGACATGAGGGCAAACCCCTTTCCTTAGGGCGTGGGCAACAGGCTATATAACATCCTTTAAAAAAGTACTGAATAGGATTAAGAGGTATTTGTGATAAGCTAGACAAGTGTTCCTGACCCATTTTGGTATCTGGAAAAATCCTCCGTACAGTAGTCCCTGTTAAGTAAACAATCATCCCACTTTAAGATACACACTCAGGTTGGCCCGTTTCCTTCCAGACAAGCACAAAACTAACTCCATACTCCATCTTTACTGGGTTGTGCTAAACTTGTCCTTACACACCAAAATACAAACCCTAGCCAAACACCACCTACGAAGAAGAGAACTGATTTGCACCGGGGGAACACACCCAGGTTAATATGCACTGGTTAAATACGGAGGATTTTCTTTCAGAACTGGGACTTACAGCCCACCCCAGGTGCTACCAAACAGCCAGATATACACAGGACTCGGTGAGGTGCTGTAGGGTTGGCAAATCCTGCTCTGAGGTCTAACACTGACCCTGAGACTCCTCTCTCCACCAAAACCTTCCCTCAAGAAGGAGGTAGAATTTTGCAACAACCCCTGAAGCTTCATGTCTGAAGAAGTTTTCTTTGGAAAACACATCCGTTTTCTATTCAACAGTCCAGTCCTCTCTCCCCTACATAGTAGGAGCTCCCTAGAGTCAAATGGCAGCTTATAGAATACCTCCATTTCCATCTATTTCCCCTACTCCAGAAACTAAGAGAAAGCTACTTTAGGGTCTGGAAAAGTGAACAGAAGCACATCATAAGCTTTAATGCCTCTCTTGAGCAGAGAATACCATGGAACTGTACACCCTTCTGCTTGCAACACGGATAAAATGTCTGGAGGACCTCACTGGGCAAGAGTGATCGCATCTCCACTCCATTAGCATAAGCTATACATAGGAACAAGGAAGTCTGTACCTGTTCCATTTTCAGCCTGAAGCAACAGCATATTTCTGGCTTCTAATGCAGCAGGAACAACAGCACTGAATGGAAATGTTTGGATAATCATGTCTTCATTTAAAGCGAACCCAGTTTCTTCATCTAAGCCATCACTGCCCTCCATCAGGACATCCACCATATCCAGGACATCTGGTAAGTGAAGAAAATATGCAAGCAGAGGATTCAAAATTAACCACAAAACAACAGAGGTAGAATCCAACACTCCAGAAATACAAGGCAGCTTCTGAATCCCCAAAGCAGAAAAAAAGGATCAAATACATCTGTTTAGCAATGCAATGGCAAATGTAACTGCAGAAATTAGTCTCTTACTGTTTACTTAATCTTACTTTTTGCCTTTCAACACTGCTGTCCAGCTGACAGAAGTAAGGGAAGGGAAGAGGCACATCACCTACTGCTATCATGACGGCATTACTTAAAAGACTATCAGAGCATACCAGTGACAGGAAACGTGTATGGGAAAGTACAACAGAAGTAGCCACTTCCCCATTAAAAGAACATCCTGAGCAGTCCTTGGAAGATCTTCACAGCTCGATATAGCCAGAAAATCAAATCTTGGTCTTAAAGACAGCTTTAACATACAAAGAAGATACCGTGTATTCCATAGCTGATATTAGGTCTCTGTAGTACTGTCAGCTCAAGGCAATGGATTCATTCAGTACTGAGTATTAAACTACCTCATTGGCTTTACATTTACGTACTGCAAAATCCTATGTTTAGACTGTTACAGCAGAACAGCTAGCACATGGCAAGTTGTCTAACTGTCCATCTCTGCAGAATTTCGAGTTTGTCTGCAGTAGGCCTGTGACTGATCCCAGAAAACAGAAGCAGCAAAACTCCAGCTATGCGCCGAGGAGTAAGAAAATTCCCTGGGCACCTCAGCCCTTTCCTCCCGCATGGAAAGGTATGACCAGCTGCAGGGAGAGGAACTGTAGTTGTTTTCATTTTAGTTAGAAAATGCTGCTGCAGGAGCCTGAAGAGAGATTTAATACACTGTTAAAATGGCGTAACTGCATCAGAAATTACTTTTGGTGGTAAAGTTGTAACTCTGCAATTCATACTTCTACTTCTGGCACTAAATAAAACTGAAGGACTGAATCCTGGAGGTCCTGTAGGATTTCTAATTATCAGTTGTCAGTTTGCAGATCAGGACCAGAAAATTTAGCACAAAGTCTTGGAATTCTCTGTTGTTGAGGAAATCACCACATACCATCAATGTGAGACATGGGGATGCTGGCGCTATCAGATTCTTGTTTAGACATATTAACTTGGAGCATACTGGCTTCCTGAACAAGGTCTGCTGCTTTATCTGTATATGGATAGGGGTTCGTCACCAGTTTCAACAGGATCTGTTAACAAAGGTTGACAGAGAAACATAAGTGCACAGGCTATTAAGTCTACAGGAACCATACCTTGTTAAGAAAGACTATGTTCTAAAGTGGTTGGAAGATGGGAAAGTTTTGGGAGGGCAACTTCCATCTACTTCTGCATGAATCTGCCTACAGTTACTGCTGCACATGAGACACTGGGTCTGATGGAAAAAGAAACGTCCAATACAATTTTGCATCCAAAGTGCTACCACAGTCTGGGGAATTGCAGTCCCTGGGGAAACTGCAATGAAAAGGAAGCGCTGGGCATTTAACATCTTGAAAAGTCAATGGGAAATGTCAACTTTTCTTGTAAAAGATTAAAATTTACTCAGGTCTGATGATTTTGGCAGGTACTGCCACATAAAGGAAAGGATGATAAGAGCTACACCACCGCCCCAAAATTCTACCGTTATATCAACAATTCTGCAATAACACCTTAACTTTCTGGATTTAATTTTCCTCCAAATCATTTCACTGTCCTCCCACTCAAGACAAGAAAGATGTCAGCTCCGTATAAAGAATTACCAAACACTGCTTTTCTCAGAATTCATTCACTGATCTTTAGACAGATTTCTCAACAATACCAACAAAATAGTTAGTTTCCATTAATGCTATTCTTAGCACTGTTTATCCAGCTAATTTGAACAGCTACCCTTTCCAAAAATTGAATCACTGCTTCCTTTTTGTCTTCTTTTGTATTATCCAAGTGTTCCAGCCAAACTGAAAGTTCCTTCCACGTGTACTCAAACACTCCACTGTCACGTAAGACCTGTTCAGAAAACAAAAGCGAGGGTTAAAATAAAGAACAAACTAAAATAACAAAACACTAAAAAAGTACAGATCTTTTTGTACAGCAACATCATGTTTTCCACTTGAAAAGAGAAAAAGAAAAGTAGGTTGATGAAAAGAAATATCTGTCATTCTTACTCCCTCAGTTCAAAAGGTCTTATTCCCACTCACCAGGGACACTAACTGCATAACACAGGGCAAACCTGAATGCATTTTTTAAACCAGTATCTCTCAAGCCTCTGCCACCTGCCCTCAGGGTAACTAGGACCAAGGCCTAGTGTCTTCATCACAGCTGTTTTGCTTACTGCTCTCTCAGCAAGTGCAGCGAGAGGTGAGGCATGACTATGTTACAGGCAATGAAAGAAACCCTCCGAGTTTTGCCAGACACACACAGGCATCACAGGGAAAGGGCAAGAAGCAGCCCTGGGAGAGAAAAAGGAAAGTAGTCTCTCTGCTGCTTCATTGCTCAAGGCCTGATGTGCAGGGCCAGAAAAGAGCTGGCTGCAGCACAGAGCCACCCCTGGGGCCAACTCACCTCACCTGTTCCAGCCTGCAAAAGAACCTTACATTGGACAGCTTCAATGGAGCTAGTGTGTCCCCTGTCCCATCACGTGGCTTGAAACACCAGATGTGTCCCTTACTACAGGGGCTACTACAGCACTGTCTCACACACTGGGAAGGAAGATCCCCCTAAGGCAGAGCCAAAGGCAGGAGCTAGGATAAAGGCAAGCAAGACTTTTGCTCTAAACACACCAACTCCTTCTGTTGTCAGTGGTCAGCATAAACCCTACTGATGCCAAAGCTGCCTGCACACAGAGCATTTGTTCTCTCCACCCTGGAATATCTTATTTCAGAGGAGCAGGCTATACTGCTTTAAGAGGGTTGCATGTCTTTACAACATTACAGCAAGAAAAAATAAAAGTGCCATTCCTTTAAAAACAGCCTACAGAAGGGCTTAAACTACTTGAAAACTACTGATGTAATATAAAGGAAAATCATGGCTAAATTAAATCTAAATCAGTCTACTAGTGTTTAAGAGCTGGGCAGGTGGGTAAACAGTCAAATAAGTGAACAGTGGGTCGTGACCACAGCAAAGTCCAGAGAGAAGTGTAGGCATAGTCACGGTTGCTGTGGGTGGCGAGGCAGACACAATTTTACCACAATCATAATACAAGGCATTAAAATATTTAGAAATTCTTGCCCACTATTATGCTATTCAGGCCCTTATCTGAAGCACCTAAATTAGGAACTCAATGACTCTCTGCTCCATCTATGAAAGAAAGAAAGAAGGAGAAGGGAGAAGTAGGAGGAATGGCTGTCTGTAGGACAACCTAGATGACAGGCAATTGGAACTGCACAGTGGTAGAACCACCTGCTCCTCACACTCAACAACAGAAGAAACCTTGACCAGCTTCCCAACTTGGGCATCTATGTTAAATGACTGTAATTATACGGGATGAATCCACATCTTTGTTGCTCCCCACACACAAAATACAAAGGAAGTTATCACAGCTCATTCGCTCTACATTTACTCTGTGTACACCACCATCAGCTTTAAAAATAACACTGCTGCTTACACAAATCTGACAGGATAATTAATAATTAATTGAAAGAAAGAGGAGGGGGGAAAAAAAGATTCTTTTTTTAAATAATTCACTATTTTTGGCAGAGTCTTGAAATAGAAATAGACTTGCAGCTCTCATGAAAACAAGCAGGAACAGAATGTGAAATCCAAAAACATGCCTTTTGATTAAACGGCACTGCACTGAAAAATAAGCAGAACACACTCATTAACAGCTATTCTTAGCAGCCTTTCTGCTGACATAACTGCCCTAACTTCACTGCTCCTGTATTCTCTTCAGAAAAAATGAAATGAACTGAATCTAAAAGAGGAAACAAGAATGACTCGGCCAGCCCACATCTGTACTCAGCAAAAGAATCCAAATACACTATAAAATCTGTACTGCGTAGCTTTTGATTGAGGTATTCATTACTGTCAGACAAAGTTAACATGCCTTTATTCCTTTGCAGGGATTAAAACCAACCACAATCTAATTCAATCACTAACTCTAGTGTAGTGGTTTGTACATTATAGTTGCACACTTGATTCAAGCTAAATGCAGAAATTAAATGCACAAAGCTGTATACAAACCCGTATGCCTCTTTTACTATGGAACACTGCAAAAGGAGCCCTGTTCAGAGCTTAAAACGGCTTTTTGGATTTTCACTTTGGAAGGAACAGTTGTATGGTTGGGTTTGTTTTTAATGAAGGTCACTGCCTCTAATGCGATAACCAATATGCCCAGTTTTAAAGGTACTAGAACTGATAGCCATCAGTGCCCTCATGATATTTGTAGTTGATCAGCACTTCTGAAAAGTTAGATAACTTATTTAAATGTACAGAAGGGGATTTTAATTCATTTTTAAGACAAAAGTACTCTTTGCATCAGACTGTAACAAATAGGACTATATTGCAAGGCCAGAGCAAACTAGCTAAGGCTTTAGGAAGGCTAGAGTGATGAAACTCAGATTAAATAAACGGGGATAAAAAAGAAACATAAAAAATAATCTCTTCTTGATAAATATCAAGATCTTTACAGATGCAAACTACATCAGTTTATTGCAGTATCAGGATTAATTCAGCTGAGGGGCACGTGTGAAAACGTTAAACATATCTTCCCTACTATTTCACCACCCATTATAGCAAACTCAGTTGACAGCATTTACTTTAATAAAATATTTAGCTAACAGGTAGTTATCTTACAGCAATGTCCATGAACAGTAACAGAAAACAGCAAAGACAGCTGTTGGCCACACAACTATTTAGTAAAGGTATCTCCTTTAACAAAAAAATTAGAACATAGAAAATCTAGACCAATGGGACCATGCCGATATTTCGGATCAACCACTTACCTTGATGATCAGTTTTTTGGTAGAGATTTTCAGATGAGAATGGTGACTTGTAACAAACATTTTCATCAGTAAATAGAATACTGATTTTTCACCAGACATCTTCTCTGTCTCAGAAACACCCTAAAAGAAAAATTACATTAAATTTCCCCTAGTATAGCAATGGTGTACAGGATTACGTTATACAGAAGCAGACATGTAAAAAAAGTACATTATTTTGTAGACCTGCCCAAAAATACCAAGGTCAGAAACAAAAGGGATCATTTATACTACTTCACATTCAGTGCGCCAAGAAGACAACTTTTTTTTGAAAGATGAAGAAGAGCAATACAAACACCAACTAATACAAGGGTCCAAGATAAAGCCACCTTCCTCCCTAGTCATCCATCCTACTTCTATAATTCCCTGGAATTCAGATTTCCTACAAGCACTGTCTGAATAAGAAATATAATCATTTAGGAGACTGATCCCCAAGGAACGGGAAAACAATGCAAGTCACAAGGATGTGACTTTTCTCACTGACTTGCATTTGACGCCTAACAACTTGAACCCTCTGTAACATTGCCAGATTTGGATTTTATCTTTTCTGTTAAAACCTGTCTGTACTATAATGGCAAAGCCACAGGAAAATACTTTCATTTCTTCACCTGTTTCCAGATTTTCCCCTGCTTCCTCTTAATGCTACTCGTTTTTCCTCTACAGCCAGCTGGAAAGGACGGAAGATCTCCCACGAGGCAGGGCTATAATTCATAACACCCATGGGTGTCTCTGCTTGCCTAGGTACACTCTTTTCTCCAGACATAAAGAGCAGGCTCTCTACAGCTCTCTTACTTTACAGGCCTGCAGTAAAGAAGGGAGCAGGAGCCCTGAAGGTTTCCAGTAATCACAGAAAGGAGGGACAGCCTTCACAAATGCCAGAACCTTCCCTGGGAAGAGGTGGGATGGCTCCCATCAGCAGCTTATTTTCTAGGTCTGCAATCTCAGACTTGCCAGACAAGTGGAAACCAGCAAACTCTCTTGCCCCACTTTGAGCACAAGAACAGCTGAAGGAACCTTGTCCAGCCTTCTTCAGGGAGGCAAAAATTTCTGCCAGAGAAGAAAAACTTTTCAGCTCAGAAGGGATTCACTAATGCTAAGCCTATAATTCAATTCCTACTGGTTTTACAAAAGGGTCACCTCCAAAAATGACTGGAATGGAATTGGTTTAAAACCTGGCAGTGCTTCATGGAAAAAATTGAAGGCAACAGGCCAAAGAAACAAAAATCTGCCTTGAAGTCTCTTACCTGTACTCTGAACCAGGCAAATTTATTTGCAGGAAGTTCCAAAGCCACTTTCAGTATATGGTGCTGCAGTACAGGAGGGACTTCCTCTCGGAGGCCCTTTTCGGAGACGATACCTGAGGTGTGAAAGCAATACAATCAACTTTATTTTGGTGTATCTTCCTGAGATTTCAGGAACACTAATCATTTAGTATTTCAAACCAACACTGCGAGATAAGCTGGCAATCCACAAATTTTCATATGATGAGATCCCCAGACACATTATGATTATGTTCGGTCAGCCTAAGGCTGGAATACAGCCCTCACCAGAGAGTGTCTAACACTTGCCCCTGGCACAAGACACCATTGGTGCACGGGAATACAAAATCCCTTCTGTCTGTCTCAGCAACTCTGAAAAGCTGTGTCCTGCAGGAAGCAAACTGCAGGATAAACTGGAGACTACAATACAGAATTTAAGTCAATAACAAATCTTAATGCTTATACTACTACAATATTTGCTACAGGCAATGGAACTTTACACTTGCGTCTCTCCCTACTTTGCTTTTATCATCTGTTTAAAATGACTGCTATGGGACAAACTCAGAATTCTTCACCTTACAGGTCACAAAACCGTGCAGAGACTTTTATATTGTGCTCCAAAAATCGACCTGCCCACACATTAACTGCAGTTAAGTTACACACTGAGATCAGCTATATAAAGCTTTAGTGTCCGCGTGCTTTTCATAGTCTGTGTAGTAACTTTACAGTGCACAACAGAGAGAAAACAATATATTTTAAAAGTCACTAAAAAGTCTATCCAACAATGAATAAGACAGTACCAACTGTTTAAAGAGCATATCGCTACAAGGTAGAAAAATACACTGCCTTTGGAGAGTATGTTTCAATAAGGGCAAGGAGCAACAGAACTCTCAAGCTGGCATCTGAGAGAACAAAGTTTCATGATTAATTTACACCATCATTTCTACCATTCATATAATTTTTCACCAAAATTAATATCCAATGCTCACTTAATTACATTTGTTTGAGAATGATACTTTCTTTTCCATCGTGTTCAACTTTTATTGTTCATACTGTAACAAAATCTACCATCCAAGAGACTTCTGCCTCACAAAATGGTGTCCTGCCTCTTGTCCATTGAAGAAAGATGACCAATGCAAGAAATAATGGGATAAACAGGGTATGTGATTTGGTGAGTCACCAAGTATACAAACCAATTAAATATGCTTCACAGAGGGAGGAAAAACCTCATGCATGAGACAGTTGATTTAGAGGGTTTTTTTGTTTAAAGCCCCTCTTTCCTTTGATGGATTTTAATTAAGGCATTTACGTAACTCCCATCCTTACACATACCAGACCCGCCTAAAACACAGAGAGTTGCTCTGTTTTAGTGGTCTACAAGCTCTGGTGGCCCACAGGCAGCAGCAACACCCGAACAACATTTTGTTCTCTCCTCTAGCCTCAATTTTAAATGGCTGTATTTACTGTACCACAAGCAGTACTGGAGGATCTTGCCCACAGCCCATAATTTGTGGCTTATCATCCTTGTTGCATTAAGCAGGTACAGAACACCTCTGTTTACTTCTGCTGTACGAAGAGGAACACCCTCTGTGAGCTTGACATCAGACACAAAAATACAACAATATTGCTAACGTGCTTCCACATACAGATTTTCCACAGCAGATAATACCATACACAATATTGTTCTTCTCCTACACACACAGTATATGGAAAAAACACTTGAACTTTAAAAGATCTTCCAGAGGAGACTGGTGAATTGCTATGTTCCTCTCCCCCACTCCAAACTTCCTGTAAACTATTGTTAAAAAAAATTCCATATCACTGTAGATAATGAGAGTTTGGAAATAACTTACTTACAGTAGATTGTTGACATAGGTCTAGGAGAATCACATAGCCAAATCTCATTAAGAGTTGGACATGAGCCTTCCTCAAAAACATCAGAATTAAAACCCCACAAAGACCAAATATTTGCAAGAATATGACACACAAAGAGGAAGTCTATAGAGCAACCTACCACTTACAACAACCGAGTGTAGCAGAGCAGCTACAGAGTGCAAGAGAGAGGAGTGCAAGAGCACTGCAGAAATAACACTAAATGCCAACACAATGAAGAAACCAAGCCAGTTCTTCCTCTATGTACACAGAAAAGCACATTCTCTTCTATTGCAGACTTGGTAAATAACCACAGAAAACAATGAAGGTAATAGAAACGCCCATCACATACCTTTCAGTAGCTTGCTAAAATCAAAATTGCTCCGTGCTACCAAGTGAGGCACAACCTTCTGATAAAGGCATATGACCTGAAGCAGTGCGGCTTTCAGAAACAGTGTCTCAGCATCATCTGAACCTGAACAAAGCGTTTACATAATTAGTTTCTCTTTCCTTTATACCAAGAGAGCACAGTATAGCAGATGTGTTAGTAAACATAAGAATTACTAACTGTATTTCCAACAGACCTGCCTCTGAAACACTAGCTTATCTTTCCCACTAATAAGAAGAAACAGAAAAAACCCACATGGAATATCCAAGTTCCTTCCCTAGCATTTCCATGTGAATACTTCTAAAACTAAATAATCTTCTTTTATGCTTAAATTGACAGTTGCCATTTCTAATTTGATTTGAAAAGTGCTCACACATATAAATACAACCTCAACTAGAAGAATCCGATCAGTCCCAATGCTGTTTAATTTAAGTCTGAACAATAGAAAAAAAAAATTAAGAGAAGGATATGGTCACGTGAGCTGCTGGTTTCCAGGAACACTACTTTTACCTAATGCCAGGAAGGTTTGACTGGGGAAGTGCAGGAGACAGTACACTAATTTGTTACCAGTTTATTACTTCAGTTAAAGGCTTCTTTCTTTTCCTTCCCTCTTTTAAAATAATACTTTCTCAATGGGACCTCTTGGCAAGAGGGAGACAACAAACATCTGTATGGGAGAAACACCAACCCCAGTTAAGGCAGCTGTTTACTTCTTAGGAAAAGCTATCTCAGCAGCTAAATATTCTTCTCGTTTATAACATGAGGACGTATAAAAGCTACCTTTTGTCCAGTCACTAATGAAAGGAAGCAAAATAAGTGAAGGGCAGCCAAATCTTTTTTTTTTTAACACCTACTTTCTTCCTGCTAACTGGCTCTCCCTCAGGGAGCTATGAAGAGCTGGATGGGTGCCATGCATAACTTTGTCTTTCTTTGCCCGAGTCTCAACTCCCATTAAAAAAAAGAATTCTTTATAGTGGCCACAGTGCAAATAAAGCTGCAGAAGGTGAGACAACAGTAAGTGATACACTATTATCACCCTGGTATGCAGAGAAACTACAGCTGCAGTATTTTAGACATTAGCCGCTCCACTGGTTACAGCAGGCACTCTACCAAAAAAAGTCTTGGAGTGTCAGCGTTGACAACTACTTTTCTGCTCAAAGCCACATACAGAAGGACAAACACTGAAAAACTCTGCTCCAGGAAGTCTCACTGTGGAATATGCCCTGGTGAAGGACATGAAATTAACTGTAGATTTATTGTCAGTCTATAAGTAAAACATCATAGGCTGCCAACTAAGCTACAGAGAGTATTAGAACTTCCAGTTGTCTTCAATGGGACTATGAAAGCAAGTCCTTCATGGGGGATGCTGGTTTTGAGAGAAGAAACTGAAGCTTTTACTTCAACACTCTCTCCTTCTTCCAACACTTACACATTTCTAATCCTGTGCTAGAGCAACACAAGCATTTTTGTATCCACAGTAACTCAACTGCTTCAAAAAAACTATGTCATGGTAAAATAACTTGGCCAAACGAAAATCCCTCAAAAATTATTTTTCAAGCCTATAACTTTCCCTACCTGCTTTATTGTGTGGTTGCAAAAATACTTCCACTAGCACAGGAAATTCAAGGACAGCAGGGTTAAGTTCAACAAGGAGAAATGCAGAGCCCTACACTTGAGAAGGAACAGCCAGCACATGCTGGGGGCCACCCAACAGAAAACAGCCTGACAGAAGATGACCTGATAGACACTAGGTCAGTCATTAGCCAGTGATGTGCCCTTTTATTAGTCAATGGTATCCTGGGCTGCATTAGACAAAGCATTGCTAGCGGGTGAAGGGAGGTGATCCTTCTCCTCTACTCAGCACTGGTGAGGCCACACCTGGAGTGCCATGTCCAGTTCTAGGCTTCCCAGTGCAAGAGAGACCTGGAGACAGTAGACTCCAGTGAAAGGCCACAAAGATGGTGAAAGGACTGGAACGTCTCTCCTATGAGGAAAGGCTGGGAGAGCTAGGACTGTTCACCTTGGAGAAGGCTCAGAGCGATCTCATCAATGTGTATGAATACCTGATGGGAGGGTGCAAAGAGGACACAGCCAGGCTGTTCTCAGTAGTGACCAGTGGCAGGACCAGAGACAATGGGCACTAACTGAAACACAGGAGTTTTCCTCTAAACATCAGGAAACACTTTTTTACTGTGATGGTGACTGAGCACTGGCCCAGGTTTCCCAGAGACATTTTGGAGTCTCCATCCTTGGAGATATTGAAAAGCTGTCTGGACACAGTCCTTGGCAACCAGCACTGTGCAAAAGGGTTGGACAAGATGACCTCCAGAGGTCCCTTCCAACCTCAACCATTTTGGGATTCTGTGATAGCAGAAAGTTAAACTGCTTAACCTTCTAGCAGCAATGGCAGCCTATTTGCCAAACTGTGTTCTTAAGCAATTCTGATGCTGGTCAGAATTAAGCCGCTTGAAGAACTGAACAAAGTAAAGACAAACAGTAAATGCACAAGTAACACCTGGAACGTGCTGAAGCTAAAAACCTTACATGGCATGAGGATTCCTCCACACTCATTCACATACACATAAAAAGGAGCAATTCCAACTGCTTTGCCTACCATGCTGTTCAGCAGCTTCTGCTGTCTCAGACACTGCCTTCGCATCACTTCCCCTTTTCTCTTCTTGGCCATCGGGGTGCTCTCTTCCTTGCTTCAGAAGGGACTGCCAGGCAGCCACTATATTGTTCATGTCTGGTAAAAGCTAAAAGCAATAAGAGTAAACTGCAATAGTTCTCCTGCTTGAGACAAAGCTACTGTGATAAAAATACTCATAACCAACCAACACAAGGATTTGCTGCTTTTCACAAAGGTTTTAACTGACCTTGTATGTAATCAGAAAAATATCTGAAACCAAGCAGTGCACCTTTACTTTTGCCGAACCTCTGCCCAAGTACACTCTTCTTCTGGCTTCCAATCCTCAGCCACACAGGGAGAAAGTGCAGAGTGGTTACCTGCTGCAAAATGACTCATATCTAGACCCCAGTTTTCTTTTCACTTTGTACCTTGCTGATGGCTTCTCTGTACAGCTGTACAAATTCCTGCATCATTGACATTGTGTAGATTTCTGACCTTTGCCATGTTTCTTCATTCAAACAGTACTCAATATTCTTCAAGACTCTTTTCAGAACCATCGACAGAAGTGACAGTATGCTGTGCCGCACTACTGTGCTGGGTAACTAAAAGAAGAAAGTTGAATTAATCACATTTTGGTGCTTCCTCTTATGCTTTGCATATAATCTGCACTCTGAATATATGTTAAAATTTGTTAACAAAATTAATTATTTCCTAAACTTTGGCTTGCAGGAAAGAATCTGTAGGTTTTCAGATTCCCAGCCTAAACCACTAGTGAGCACTGGCAGAAATGATGCTTGTGAATGGCTCTTGGAAGCAGTATCAATGGGTTTTAATTCATTTTTCAGTGCTTCTCCGAGCCAGATTTATGCTGGGACAGACAATATAAAACACGTGTAACTGAACTAATTAAAGAACTTCTTGAATGATCACACTTAAATCAAACAGCATTAATTGGGTCAGGAAAATCCAATGAATACTATAGCTTGCTCTTACATTTAGTCCTTGGGTGAACATTATTTTATTGCACACTGCAGGGACTGTTGTTACCATCACCACAGAAAGCAACCTGGGAAGAGGAATAAACTCTGAAGTCTTAAAAGAATTGGAGATTTCTGGTTGAGCCTCATAGATCTGAAATAAAAATAACAATTTAATCAACATTTATATAGCCCTGGAGGTAACAGCTTCTTCTGGGAAGTGTTTTACAGAAGGGTTTTGACTTGTCAAAAGTAATGCCAGCATTAGATGTCAATTTTTATACAGAAATATTACAGCAGACTCCTATTGAGCTAACTGGAACATCTGTATGCAACCTGTATCCCTGCTAAAGGCCATTCACTCCTTTTCAACAAACAGACTACAGATGCTACTTGTCCATTCACTTTAAGCCAAACAAAGAGGCAGAGGAACATTCAGAAAGGACAAAAGGTTTTTCTAGCTGAGCTTCCATGTTGCTGCATCTCAAACCATCAAGGTGGCTTCCTATTACTTCTTACACCAATTCCTTCTTTCCCAGTCTAGGTAAATGTTTATACAGCCTCCTGTTCTAAGCATGGCATTTTAACAAATGACCTTCCAATTCACTCCATGTCTACACTTTATGTAAAGCAGCTGTGGCTCTGAGCCTTGTCTCATTTTCCTCATCATCCACAGAAAAGTGGATGCCATTTCCCCCTCTCTATTTACTCTCTCCAACATTTAACAGCATCCTGCTGCTTCTTTCCTAACATTACTACAGAAATTGATGGCGTTATTTCAGAGCCACTAAGTCCTTCCTGTTTAGCTCACTTAAACCTCAGTCACCTGACCTCTCCACTGCTGGACTGCTTTGTTTTTAGAATCATTATTTATGAAATAGTGTGCCTGAATGTTTTCTACTGACTTTAATAAATTCTAAAATACTGTGCATTTACAGCTGCAAACACAATAAACCTTCAGACATGCGAGTTTCCTCTGATACAGAACAGCGGCACCTGAAACAGAAACGAACAAAAATACAAACCCCACTCCTCCACCTTCAGCTCAGTACCTCTAAAAATCAATGAAATCTCATCCCTTGTCACTAGGAAGACCTTGGCTAAATTTATTAACTCAGGGTTAGTTTGTACTTAACATGGCCATAACACAGGCCCAAATTGCAACAAAGTTCACATAGGAATGGCATTACAATATATATGTGTAATAAAAGCAGTCAAAGGCAGGAATATTTAACTTTACTGTCTTTCCTATTATGATTTTGTGTAATTCTGCACTACTGTTTTACAAAAACTACTTCAATTTTTGAAGGGAAAAAAGCATTTGGATTGCATATTTCTGTGGAGAGGTGGTGTGCATCATTCATACCCTTACCTTTTTGAGCAACTTCAAATTGTCCATCCAAGCAGACTTCAGTCTAGGAACAAAGGAATATGTGGTCTCCTTAAAGTATCTATTCAATAAATCTGGGCATACTTTAAGAATATTCACCATGAGATCCGCAACCATGTCGTCTTCTGTTGCAGTTTTTAAACCAAGCAGAAAGCGCAGAAGCACCACATTTCCTCCCCTATTGAAGACAAAAAAACTCTTTTCAAAAAAAGATACATGTGATGCTTACTCTGCAACTCTTCTAAGGGTTGCAGGGGTAAATTCAAGGCAAGATGTCTCAAATTGCTGGCATAATTTCTGAGTTTATACTCAGAAAACTAAGAACTTAATTTACCTACAGGTTTTCCTCATGGCAAACAGTAGTTACTTCTAATTAAAACCAGAATGTTTCAGGAATATTCTAACCAAACTCCACAAAGCAAAAAATGCAGACTTAAAACTTATCATTAAACTCTGAAGTGTTTTCTGCAGTCTATATTTTTTTTTTAAGTTTTCTTCTGTATGTCCCTAAACAAAGTGAGAAAACTGCAGATGACAGATGAATACCAGCTAAAATTTTGCTCAAAAAAACAACCTGCTGTAGCACCATTCAGTATTAATACTGCAATCCAGTACTTTCTTTGCTCAGCTAATGTGATGAAGCACAAATCCACCCTATGAGACCACTCCATGGAATTACAAGTCTCAATTATTTTCTTTATTATTGATGATCTTAGTGCACACTCATTTTGAATAGTTAGCAAATGGAAACGGTAGGGCAAAAAGGGGCTTCCAGATTAGGTGTTGCAGGCCAAATTCTAACACCACTGAAATCAATGTCAGCATTTTGCCAAATTGTGGGATAAATCATTTGGATCCACAGAATGTACATGAGACTAGGTATTTCACAACAATCTGGCTAACACCGCAACTTTAATGATTTAATGTCACATCAAAAAAAATCTATGGTACAAAATCACATCTTACAACAAAAGACTTTGTATCTAGTTGTATAGAGGATGGCTCAGAGTAACAGGATCAACGCCTAAGCCCCTATGAACAGGGCAAAGCACTTCATACTCTAGCATGCTGAGGCATAAGAAGATCCAATAGTTTGACCTCGGGAAGTTGAAAACAAAACCAGCAAAAAACCCAAAGTATTTCTTTCATCTGTCACAGAAGAGAGAGCTGGAAGCAGAATTCAGTAAAGTTACTAGCCTGGAAGGGCAGACAAAATGACTAGAAGTTTCTCTTGTTCCTAGCACAAAGCTCACACAGTCTCAGCTGTCCCACGACTTACTTGCCAGAAGTTCCAAGACTTGGATCATAGAAAGTTATGCCATGTTTCAGAGAGCAGCAAAGGTCCATTAAGAAATTATGAACAAGTTCCCGTACCATCATCTTTCCCACCTCTTCAGAACCTTGAGTCACCTACAAAAATCAAAGAGGAGTAAAAAAGGCATATGATTTTTGGTACCACAAAAGAAAACTCTTACATCAATTTCATTCTATATTTTATTAGGCTCCTTTTACAGAAATGCTCAAAGATAGTCTGGCTTTCATTCAGATTAATAAGTTCTGGTTTCTGTATTAAGCAGATTAAATATTAGAACACTTTGTTTCACAGGAAGTAAAACTCCCAAATTTATGTACATATGTACTGTTTGCAGGGCATTACTGACTTAGGGCATTTGATATGAAGACAGATAGGAAAACAAGAGAGAAAAATCAAGCTAAAGAAAAGTAGTGACGTGAAACTTGCATGAATTGGGCAAGCTAATCTTGGCATTTTGAAGTCAAGTATATAATATTTAATCTGAAATAACCAACTTTCAACTGTACAGGCCAAGTCCACTATAAGGAAGTTCAGAAAGACCAACAAAATCACTGAAGCCTTCCACATAAAGTATACGAAACAAGCATGTTTATGTCTTCTCTGCCAATCTGGCAGAAGACATAACAGCTTTAACACAGGGCAAGAAAGATGGATAGCTAACAATGCACTGAATACGTATTTAGGGAAAGGGGGCGCATCAATGCCCTTCCAGTTACCATACAAAAATGGAATAAATGATCAAATATCCATGTCAAGCAAAAAAAGAAAAAAGAAGTGAACCCAGTTTGCATAATTCTTTTACACCCAGCACAGCCCAAGATCCCCATGAGTGAGAAGTCCCTTAACAATTGCAGTTGGGAAATCACAAACCCTGTAACTCACAAGGATGGCGTGGAACTGTAAGCATTTCAAATTACTCAAAACTGAAATGCATGTTTATGAATAGGGTCAGAGATTTGCAGAGCTCCAAGCAGACACCTACTTGAAATAGATCTTCTCTAAAAGGTATTTACAGTATCAGGATTGGAAAGGCACGGGCATAAAAATCCAGTACAGAAAGTATAAGGCAGCAGCTGTTCAGTGTTAGAAGTTTTGAAAATGAATGGTTGGGCTTCTAAAGATCAAATGTGAAAAGTATGCAGCCAAAACCTGGTGGAGGCTCAGAAGTCTCTCTATTGCTTTGCCCTGGGCTTACAGACATGCCTTATATATTCCCATAGTGAAAGGGGGGAAAAAGATTACACAATTAAGAAAAATAAAAAAAGCAAAATCATAAACTATTTATGAGGAGATGATAACAAAACATCTGCAGTACTAACACACTAACTGCAGCCCTAATCCTTGCCTCATCTAGGACTTTGGGAATGTGATTTCACGGATCAGTAAAATCAGTAACAGCTCAACCCTCAGGAACCCTACCAACCCCTCAAACGATGTAAGCTGAAAAGGTTGGCAATCATCTTGGGAGTTTAGCTCTCATATCAGAGCAATGTGTAGGATGGGAATGGGGCACAGGCAAGAAGATTGTTCCTGATATATTCTCCCAGAGACACAAACGTGTGCAGGAAACAGAATACAGTACTCACACCCAAAAGACCCATTTCTCCCTGGTTAACATGTGTGCACTGCAGTTCTGGGAATCAGGGAGGAGAAACAAACCCTTCTCCTCAAGCAGTGAGAAGCAGGAGCAAGTCAGGGTTCTTTTTACGTAGCCTCTTTCTTGAGCTCATCGTGGTTAGAGGAACTAGGAGTTATCTGAAAACCTGTGGGCTGCAAGAGGGTGGCAGGAAGGGGAAGGCAGGTCAAGGACTAGGAGTTACAAAAAATTGTTACCAGACCTTCAAATCCTCAGGGCTGACATCAGTAATCCCATTCCAGCGGTAGAGAGAAGCAATGTGAATCAACATTTCTGCAGTAAAAAAGCGCACTTTCTGGGTTTTGGTGATATTTTTATTTTGAACCAACTGAAAACAATGAGAAAAGAACAAACCAAACTTTTCCATTTATTGCAAGCTAACACACAAAATAATGGCAAATTACCAACCCACTTCACTCTTAAAACACGCACAGCTCACTCTCCTCACTACAGCAGACAAAAGGTTCTGCCTGTCCTGTTTACACTTTTCACACACTCAAGCTCACTTCTTGATATAGTTGAAGCTGTAGGACCCTTCACCAACTTCTGCAAAAACTGGACAGACAGACTTTCAAATTCAACTGAAGAGCACAGAACATACTTAGATTAGCACATCCACAGTCTGGGATCACAGAAACCTGCTGGCAGAGATGGCAGAACCCACTACAAATAGTTTGAATGAAAGGGAAAACACAGTGGAGGAAGTTCTCAAAAGTTCTCCTACTGTGTTTTCCTGTGTGTATTTTTTTAATTATTCTTTTCCTTTTTAAACCAAAGGACTCATACAGTGTGTTAGGTTTCATGAATAACATAAAAAGTACATGATGTTCAATTCCCACACAAGAAAAGCTTCATTTAGAAAACAAAGGTTATTTTACAGTTAAATGCTAGCTTTTTTCTTCTTTTTCTTCCAAGGTTATTGCAAGAGAAAAATGAAAGAATATTTTTGGCTTCAAATTGTCAGTTGTGAAAAGCTTGAGTATGAGGCAGGCTCTTACGGTTATGCTCTAAATTTGAAACTATTTTTTCGTCATTCTCTTGATTGGTCGTAAAAGAGCTTGTGCAACATTGCTACACTAATTCGAAACAGATATTCAAAAATAAGATATGGAACTAAAAACATCTTTTAAAACATTTTCATAGAACTAAATCAAATCTCTGTCGCAGTTACTGTACCCACAGCAGCAACAAGCTGGTGCATCACAGTGTAAGAGTGTCTGTTATGAAAGAATCAGGAAACACAACTTCAAAGGGGAGCAGATTTACGTCTCCAACAGCACTTTCTGATAGCAGGTGGAACGTACCCTTTCTTCTTCATAAAAACTTTGCTGATCTCAGGAAGACAATTTTATGGTAAGACTTCCCTTTTATGGTAAGACTTCCCTTTTCCTCTATCCCACCAAGAAATACTTCTAACCAAATGTATATCTTGCCATCTTAAAATGAAGTCACTCGAAAGACCAGCTAACCAAGACCACAGGATGTGGCCTCAAAAGAACCCTGCCAAGACTAGTCCAAGAACTATAACACACACACTTCAGCTGCAACCAGATAGCTCCTAGAAAACCATTTTTTGGGACAGTCCCCATACCAAAACCACACAAAATCCTTTTTCTCCTGGGAAAAAAATATTGTACGTCGTTATCTAGCTCACAGCTAACAAAACTACTAAAAACCTAGCTGACCTCCCCATTTCGGCATGAGTCACATCAACTGAAGCACTAATCTTACTGTCACTGGAAGCACTAAAAAAAAATCCAGTTCTACTGACCTTCAGGCTTGGCACTGATGGAATAGCAATCCACAAAACAATCAGAATCGGTTGGACATTACACACTAAAGGTGACCTGAAATTGGCATCCAAGTACAAGCTATTGCAATGACTTCCTTTGAAAGGGGGCATTGGAAAAGCGTAACTAGTTTCAGTGCTGAAACAGTAATATGGCAAAGCTATTAACCTCCAAGAAATATTATCCATAATGGACACACTGACAAACTTTGAGCAGCAGCAGCACAGTGCCAATATCTTAGAGCTATACATTTTCTGACAAATTACTGCAAAACTGTTTCCAGCAGCAAAGAAAACAGAAAAGAAGACAACAGTTTCAAGGGCATATCATACCTTAGTTCTCAGTGTGGAAAGTAGAAGATTGATAGTAGAAACTTTGTCTTCCTTTATTTCAGAGCGAAGAATATCTGGAAAGAAATCTAAGGAGACATTTCAAATGTTAAGTGAAAATGTGAAAGCTATATGCATACTAAAATGCTTCAGGAAATTCATACCCATTTCTCTTCAATGTCATATTATTTATGTTGCTGTTATATTTAAGGATGAACCAAAATACTGCAATTGGATTTCAAAAAGATGATGTGTCTGTAACTACAGTGATGAACAAGTAATGCTGCCAAACCTACTCTCATCGTAATTAGCTAATTTGCCAACTTGGTTATTAACACTTATTGCAACAGCACCTGTCAACTTCAAATATATTTCAGGCCTAAATGTATTACGCAGTATTTAAACTTCAGTAAACGTCTATCCTTTCCATTGAAGAACTCACAATTGTTTGACTGAATTATTCTTACATGTTCCAAGGTGACATTTCCAAATCCACACACCACCTTTTGCCCACCCCATGCATCCAGAAATTAGACAACCACAGTTTATAGAGAACTCCAGTGTCTCACAGGGGAATGAAAGCTGGTTGTGCTAACTGGGTCTGTGTGCAGTGCCATTCCCTGTCCTGATAGAACTGAAAAACTGGAAGGAATTAAAGGAAATCAGCAGCTCTAAGCATCTCACAAACAGAAGTAAATAACTGTGGACTGTTCTCAGTCCCTTGCTGCATAACAAACTAACTGCTGCCAGTTAATGACTTCTTTGGGTTTTTTTGCAGTATTTCTAGATCCCTTCTAAATTCTTTCATAATCTTACCAAGGGTCACAATTCACAACTTGAGAATCAGCAGATTTCAAATCAGTAAAGTCAACAGAAGTTTGACACTGTTTTCAGTAGGGATCAAGTATAAACCAACTGTAAGTAAGAATCAATTTTCTGGACCACCTTGTCAGTTTAGTTTGACCCTCTTCTCTAAGGGATACAGGTGTAACACACTCCTGGACTGCACTCCCACATAATGCCTCCATAAAGCATGTAAAAGACACGGCACTGGCTTCCTGAATCATTAACAAAAAGCTGAGTACACAACAGTTGTTCAGCATAAGAACACAAAGGAAACTAAAGTATGCACAGTCTTTAACACTTATAAAAAAAAAAAAATTGATGCAACATATCCATTATTACTGCGTTACAAGAAAGGCTGGCGGCCATGAAGGGTTTTTTCTGCTTATTGACTCTATGACCTCAAAGTTACATGTTTAACTTTTTTTACATCTGTGTCATCAAGTGTTTTCTATTTTTGCAAAGTTTTTGCAGATAGCAAATGTTATTCTCAAGCAGAAGAGGCACTCACAAGAATACTAAAGTTTAAAACTTTTCAGGTAGCAACACGAGAAATATTTAATTTAGTATCTTATAAGTGCTGTTTAATTGGTTCACATTTTGAATCAGCTCATATTTATTATCACCTATAAAAAACTCTACCTTAAAAATAAAATGCAAGCATTTGTGAAGTACCTTTTAATTCCAGCACCTGTGTCAAGATTGCATTGTCACCAGCAATTAAAAAGGAGAGAGCAAACTGTATGTAGGCCATACGGACATCAGGTCCACCCTAGAAAATGACAAAAGGCACTGTTAGCATACAGACTACACATCTGCAAAACTAATGCTGCAACAATTGATTATCCTCAGAATTACTATAAACAGGCAAATTAAAAAGCTCTATAAACATCCTGCACATAGCCATACACATACATTTATACACAACACGTCCCCAGTATAGTCATCTGAAAAACTTCTTGCATCAAGCAGGTTACAGTGTGCTGAAGTTAACATCAAAAAGGAAGGTGTCCTAGTTCCTATATTTTTCCATTTTCAATTCAAAGAACAGGCCATAAATAACAATAGAAAAAGAAAATATTAACAGTAGTTACATGCCAAACCTTGTACACACATCACTGAATACCCTCACTTCTACACCACTCGGTACCCTGGTCAATTCATAAAAATACTCAGGAATGGTAACGGCAGCAGTGCTGCTGCAATTTCTTACTATACAGGCTTCCAGAGAGCACCAGACTTCGTGAGACTCTTGCTGCTCATTGCCACTTTTGAGCTGCAACACATTATACACATCTCAGCTATCACAGCAGCTCAAGCAACTTAGACAAACTAAAAAAAGAAAAAAAAAAAACCTTAAAAAGGGGGCTAATATGTTATAAAACTACAAATTCAGACACAGCAGAAGTTGTGAAAGCTTTGCCTGCAAAAAGGATCATAAAATATCAACACAGAATCAGAATGGTTTGTGTTGGAAGGACCTTAAAGATCATCCAGTTCCAACCCCCCTGCGATGAAATGGACCTTCCAATAGACCAGGTCGCTCAGAGCCTCATCCAGCCTGGCCTTGAACACTTCCAGGGAAGAGGCATCCACAGTTTCTCTGGGCAACCTGTTCCAGTGCCTCACTGCCTTCACAGTAAAGAATTTCTTCCTAATATCTAATCTAAATCTACCCACTTTCAGCTCAGAAGTGTTAAGCCTCGGTCCTACTGCTACATTACCTGGTAAAGAGAACCTCCATGATTTATAATTTTTTGAAGCCTACCGTACAAAATTAAGTTTCATGTAAAAATGGCCCAAAGAAGATACTGACTAGGCTAAACATAAGGCAGAAGTGACTCGTAAATGGGTTATAAGAAATAAAGAGAAAGAAATGAGGTTTTGCTGCAATCTTTGGGCTTGGTTGTGTATTAAATATGCACTTTTGATAGTCAGTTGTGACATAATCACTAAAAGCTGACCAAGAGTAAGACCTTCAATTTGGTTTTGAAAACTTTTTTCCTTGTACCTTTACTTGCATATCCAATAAGCTTGTGGCCAAAGACTACATCCCAACATTTAAATGTAAGTGTCGGAGGTACTCCTAAAGACAACTTCTGCAGAAAGGTCAGATACTATGAAATTTGATCAAAAAAGTTGTATGTTTGGGGTTTTGACTTCTACTTGATTGCTTTATTTATAAACAGCCTAATTTATCAGCGCAGATGGCACAAATACAACAAATGTACACATTCATTCTGCAAGTCACCTTTAAAAACTAGAACCAATGCATTAGCATTGAAAATAATACTGGATTAATTGTACACTTATACTTGCAATAGCATATAAATATTTGTGTTCTAAAACACTGGTTCAGGTCAACCTTGATTGTTTTTAGCAAAAGGAGAGGGAACAAGAAACAAAGTTGCCTCTGGAAAAAGTGACTTTTTCTACTCGCTTGCATATCCTCCTTAAGGATTTCCACAAAGATTTTTTTAAAAAAGACTGAGCTCTTCCCAAACACATCACTGAATAGTTCTCAGAATTTTACCATCACTTTCACCCCATTTTAGGCATGAAAAGGGTAGACTATTGAAAGTATACATTTATATTTCACCACAGCTTATTAGAAGCAGACAAGGCACTATGATATTTTGCAGTAAATTCTACAAAGCAGTGTAAAACCAAGGTCATCCTGATGAGCTCTGCACCCTGAGATGAGAAAGGCCAGCATGGGATGGAAAACAAAGCAAGCTATATCTCAAGGGTGCAGGTCATCTCTCCCACTATTGCAGATACTCATAAACACTCCCTGGGTATTTCCTACGCAAGCAGATGGGAAGCTCTTGTCCCACAGATCAGTTCTGCCCCCAGTTAGAAACAATCAAGAAGCATTTCAGGCTGACACAGGACAGGAAGGAACAGGTAAGTACTCGCAGACAAAAATACAGCAAAGAGACTTTGGCAACAGCTTAGTTTTAATTACTTGGCAAAAGAAAGCTGACAGAGCCACGGTGTAGCATTCCACGGCAGGCATCAGCTTAACTTACCTTTTTACATCTTTTTTTCAGTAATCCAGGCAGAAACTTATTATTGAAATCAAAATGGCTAAACACATCCCTTGCAGAATCTGGCCCCTGAGCCACCATTGCTGACAACATGGTAAGGCACGCTCGGCTCATCCTAAAACAAAACGCAGAGGAAAACCTGCAAATTATTTCCAGGACGACAGTTTTGATATAGTTGGTTGTATAAGATTAAATTTTAAAGAAAGACCTTCTTCATGTAAAAGAAATCATCCCACTCCAACATCCCCCTAAGCCTTCATGAGTTTCAGGCACGAAGCAGTTCTGAGTCAATCCCAACACAAGCAACCAAGATAACTGTTAGGAAAGTCTGCCTTGTCACACAAAACTCTCCCTGCAGTTGATGGGAACTTTAGTTGAACAGGTAACCAATCATTTTAATGACAATCACAATATAGATTTGGGCCAAACACAAGCGTTATTCTGCTGTAAGCTAAGACCTTCGGTCATCTTTGTGAACAACCCATTTCTAAAAGCATATTTCTTGGACAGAGCCCCCAGTCCTGCAAATGCTTATTCCCTTTACTACCACAAGCAGGTCCTAGGAGCTACAGTGTTAAGGTCATGCGCAATGTAGGCCAAAGTACACCACCACACAAAATTGTGTTTTAGCTGAATGACAAAAGTTTTCTTCAGTTAAAGTATGCAGCACAGTTTTGTTACAAAGTAAATCCCAAGATCTACACTCAGTTTTGATTCTTGCTTACTGACTACTGGGGAAGTTTGCCTGAAAAAACAGAAGATCCTGAGAAAACAGAATGGAAGTTGAAACAACCAACAAGATTATTTTAGGCAGTGATAATGGCAACTGGGAAAGAGTGGAGACAGAAGAAGGGAAAAGGGAATGCCTATTTATATTCTTCCTGAAAATTAAGCTGTAATGAGAAGCTGGATATTTACTTCGTAATGCAGGATAAAAGAAAGTGCCAAAGAATTAAGAACTCCTAAATTCACAGGGGGTTGCTAGTTATTTCAACGGGAACACAACAGGGCCATCAGGTACAAATCTGCAGACCCCCATCATCTGATTAGCCACTACCCATTAAGCGTTTTAGAATCTGTCCATCATATTTCAATCACAGACAATCTGTAAGAAAGCCGTATGATTAAAGCAGAGATCCCCTACGAACATATCACTATGATAAAATCACTTCGCACATCAAAGAGGTAGCACAGAAAAAGCAAAGCATGTACCATCAGAAATCTGCAGCCTCCCCTATGCAGATGTCTAGAAGATTTCCTCCAAAAGCCGTAGTCTTTAAATGCCAACAAGAAGTCCAGATCTTGCAAAGTTTCAAAAATTATTTGCAACATACCTATCCAGCCCTATTTGGGATTCTGTATACAGTTAAAACATTTGTTGCAATAAAATAACTAAGTTGTGCAGGAAGCCTGGCTGTGACCATGAACTGGAAAGCAGAAAAAGCTTTTCTAATTCTGTCTAAAGACCAAAAGACCTTGGCCTACAAGAAGTCATTTGCAGACTCTATTTTTTCATTTTCCTTCCTCTTCCTCCCAGGTTTGTATTAAAATTTTCCTGGCACTTGGCACTTCTCTCACTCCATACACAGAGCATAAGAAATTGTTATTTAGACTGGTCTCGATAACACAGGAGCACTTCAGTTGGCCTAAAATGGCCTTAGATTTAAGAGACAGGAAAAGTTAGAGAGAAAAAGCCAGTCCGAGAGAAGAAAATCTGTAATATAAACTTGGAAATCTGACTACAGTGAAATAAAAACACTCAAGAGAAGCTCTTTTTGCCATCACAAGATAGACTGCTCAGTCTCTGTAAACTACAAGAAAGCCTGTTCTTCCCTGTTCCATGTAGTACATTTTACTTCACAACCAAGCAGCATTAAAATAATAGGACTCAAAATACCATCCACTTTACTTCTCACCAGGATGGGCACAAACAATGAACACTACAGCTCTAGGAAAGTATCAAAGAGCATTAAATTCTGTATTATATCAGAGCTTCCACATGCAATTATTTTATAAAATGGGGAACAGTAGCATTAAATAAAGGTGGATTATTAGCAATAAGTCAAGCTGGATTTTGCAACATCTTGTACACAAGTACCAAGATGCAGACAGCCCCTCGAGATCAATTCAGAGCCACTGACAGAGATTCTCTGCAACAGTACAGAGATTACTTACCTGTGATATTCAGAATACAATGCAGCATAGACCACTCTCATGTAGGAATGAATCAACTTTTTGACTATGTTCATTCCCACAGCAGAAAAATGGGAGAGGTCACTGGCTGTCCTCAGTAAAATGGCTTCTAGAGCTTGAAAGATTAATAGCATCTGTAAGATATAGAAATATGTTAATATCCGCCAATATACCCTATGGCTTGAAATTATTAGCTGAGCAAACTATTAAAAAAAAGAGTAACCCCCCCACAGGAGAGAAGAAAGCTTCCACATATGAAGTCAAAATTAACTTCTGAATTCTCTGTCAAATTAATTAATTAATCCTAAATTAATTAATTAATCCTTCCTCTTCTAAAGGATTAGGTCCGAGTGTGAATTTTTCTGAGAAGTCCCTAAACAGATACTATGTGAAGGACTAGAGAATCACAGGAAGCCAGCCAATTCTTTTTTTCAGTTACTCTAAACTCATGAAATTCTGTTGTAGGGAGGGACAACCTCTGATGCAAAGGGCTCACTGAAGGCCTGAACAACTAAACTGAATGTAAAAAAAAGGTCCGTCCTCACACGTCAATTGAGATGTACATGCATGATTCATCTGCACGTGCACAACAGCTTCTGAAGAGGCAAACACAGACTGCAGTGCAAATCTCAGCACAGACTGATAAATCTTGAAGGCTCTTTTCAAGCTGGACGCCAAGGCTTGAGGTGATGAACAAATGTTTCAAGAGAGAACTGCTAGTAAGCACACAATAAAACATGCTGAAGAAAACCATCTGAGCTGCTCCAGTCTTGCAATTAACTCTTTCTATGTGAGTCCAGAATCCGCACAGTGCTAGGACTGTGTTCATTACAAGTATTACTCTCTATTAGTAAAAGGATCTTGAAGAAAGTGTGTCACTGAACGTGACACAGGTTATCATTACACAGACAAAAATGATCATATAATATAAGACCAACAAGTGGAGGTTAAAAAGAACCCTATCCAATTTTATGACATAAGCAAAATTTAATAATGCTGCCCATCATATTTAGAGTGAAAAGAGTTTCTTAATTCTTTAGTTCATTCATCATATTCTAATAAAAAATTGTGTCCAGCTCAGATGAGAAAAATGAGGTCAACTTTACCAGTGGCCACCTAGAAATACTGGTGTATCATGTGGATGTCTAATTATCTAAAAACAATTAATTTTGCTAAACTATTTCTCTGTTTGCCTAACTGCTTCTATTGATACTCATATCTTTTAAATGATCTTTTGATAACATATAAAGAAACTCAACCACTTGATTTTGGCAGGAATAGCTGTTGTATGTATCATTAAACCCAGAAACATGTTTGCACTGAAAAGGACATTTCCCACTTGACCAGTGTACTGCCACTGTAACTTCCAGGGGGAAAAAAAAAAAAAAAAAGAAAACCAAACCCTACAATAAATTATCATAGAATCACAGAATGGTTTGAGTTGGAAGGGACCTTAAACATCACCCAGTTCTGACCCCCCTGCCATGAGTAGGCACACCTCCCACTGGATCAGGCTGCTCAAGGCTCCATCCAACCTGGCTTTGAACACCTCCAGGCATGGGGCATCCACGACCTCCCTGGGCAATATCTTCCAGTTATTTACACTGTAAAGCATTTCTTCAGGGGTTCCTCTCCCAGCTGGGCTGCATGGTACCTGTCATTGAGCTGTAAAACCCATGGCCAACTTACTTCATTTTCAGGCTTCCTCTCTCCATCCAGAAGTTTGAATATCTCAGCACACTCCATAGAAATTTTAATGTATCCCTCCACGACATCATATACTTCAGGTGATGGTAGAGTCTTAGCAATGGACACAAAGGTCTCTAGACCTGTAAGGGAAGAGTTTCACCTGAAGAGCCCAAGGCCTGCCTGTGCCACACTGCCTGCCACCGCACTGCTGCCCAGGGGCTGCAGGAGCTGCACATGCCCAAGGCACAGCCCCACTGGGAGGACAGAGAAACAAAATCTTTGCACAGTCCCATCCACCAACTTCACAAACCATCACCTTTACCTTCTGCAGTGATAGTCTGCTTCCCAGATAAAGCAAAACCAATAACCTGGATAAAGGTGAGGTTTCTCAGCTGGTTCAAGCAGCCAGCTCAGCACGCTGTAGAATCACAGGTTAGGGTTGGAAGGGATCTTAAAGCCCATCCAGTTCTGACCCCACTGCCATGGGCAGGGACACTTCCCCGTTGAACAGGCTGCCCAAGGCCCCATCCAACCTGGCCTTGAACACCTCCAGGGATGGGGCAGCCACAGCTTCCCTGGGCAACCTGTGCCAGTGCCTCACCACTCTCATGGGGAAGAAATTCCTCCTTATGTCTACTCTAAATCTGCCCCTCTCCAGTTTATACCCATTGCCCTATGTCCTATCACTATATGTAGAAAGTCCTTTGTAAACAGTACCTCCCCAGCTTTCCTGCAGCCCCTTTCATGCACTGGAAGATCTCCTCGGAGCCTTCTCTTCTCCAGGCTGAACAAGCCCAACTTTCTCAGCCTGTCCTTTTATGGGAAGTGCTCCAGCCCCCTGATCACCCTTGTAGCCTCCTCTGGACCCGCTCCCACAGCTCCACATCCCTACGCTGGGGACAATCGCCGCCGTCCCCGCTCTGCGGGCAGGAGCCGCTCAGCGCCCCCCGCCCGGCTCCTCACCCTTGGCGGCGGTGCCGGGGTCTCGCAGCAGCGCCTTGAACCGGGCGCCGTTGAACTCCTGCTCCTCCCTCTGCTCCCTGCGGGGCCGCTTGGCGGCGGGCGGCGCGGCCGCCATGGCGCGTGTCACCCGGAAGCGGCGGCGGGAAGCGGCGGGGCAGCAGCTCCACGTGCGAGGGGCGGGGCTGGACTGGACGGGGCGGGGCTACAGCGGCCTGTGACGGGGTTGGGGGAGGGTTGCATCCAGGGTGTGCAGGGAGAGGGGCTGGGACAGTGTGGATTACCCACTCAGAGGCACAGGGATCCGTTCTCCCAGAAATCTTATGCCTATTCTATTACTTTCCAAGGGCTGATCTTAATGTTATTATGAACTTCACAGCAGTCTAATCCCTTGCTGATTTGGAGCTGGCTCCAGCTCTGCCTGACCCCGCACTGGAGATGGGAAAGGCTGCGAACAGCGGGGATTGGAACGGGTCCAGAGGAGGCTGCAGAGATGATCAGAGGGCAGGAGCACCTCCCGTACGAGGACAGGCTGAGAGAGTTGGGGCTGTTCAGCCTGGAAAAGAGAAGGCTCCAAGAAGACCTTATAGTGACCTTTCAGTGCCTGAAGGGGCTTCAGGAAAGCTGGAGACGGACTGTTCACAAAGGCTTGTGGTGATAGGACATGGGGCAATGGGTATCAAATGGAGAGGGGCAGATTTAGGGTAGACATTAAGAGGAATTTCTTCACCGTGAGAGTGGTGAGGCACTGGCACAGGTTGCCCAGGGAAGCTGTGGCTGCCCCATCCCTGGAGGTGTTCAGGGCCAGGTTGGATGAGGCCTTGGGCAGCCTGATCCAGTGGGAGGTGTCCCTGTCCATGGCAGGGGGGTTGGAACTGGATGATCTTTAAGGCCGCTTCCAACCCTAACTATTCTATGATTCCATTTTTTTGTAATAGTAACTGCTTCTTGTACCACCCTGGAGCAACCTAACTCTCCTGCCCTGTCACAGCGCACAAAGGCAGCCTTTCCAGCCACCCCCTGCTCAGGGTCAGGCACTCTCCACTAGATTTTCCAGTCATGCCCCGTGAGATTTCCCTCCTTCCTCTGCCCCAGCTGCCTTATGGCTTGTACAGAGCCTGCTGCCCAGTAAGTGCTGCACCCCAGCCTCCCCATCAGGGCTTTCCTGGTGAAAAATCATAGAATCCTTAAGGTTGGAAAAGACCTCCAAGATCATCCAGTCCAACCGTCAGCAGAACACCACTGTTCCTACTAATGAAACACCCACAACTGAAATGTAATAGAAGATAAAGGAGATTGTTATATTATGCCAGAAAGAGAAAATGAAAATCAAGTTACACATCTATCAAAAAATAATTCTTTTTCCAATAAATAAAAGCAACATTAATATTCTTCTGGTTTTCCTGACATGAGTCTTGGTTAAAACTATTGTTTTAACAAAATACTGCTAAAAAAAAAGTGATCCAGAAGAGGGCAACATTAACAGCCATTCTAGGATTTAGGATGTAGAAATGCTTTAATGTCGATTAAAGATGCCGTGATATTTTGACAACATATGGTGGAGTAAATTAAAACATATATGAAATTAGAAGGCACGAAAGGGGAAAATGAAAGGAGAACATAAGACTGGAGGAGAAAAAGGAAGCATGATAATATTAACTGTTTGAAGCTAGGTACACTTTTTCAAGGTAACTTACAAGAGCAAGGCTAAAAAACATCTCAATACTGCTAGTTACATCGTACTCTAAACTCTGCTAATCATTCATGATATTTCTAGAATTACTTAAATTTCAACTCAATAGACTTCAGCTATTTTGCTACTTGTTTTGATACAGTTTCATGTGGAATTCACCACAGTATAGCAAATTCTATACAAAGGCATAGACTCTTCAGTCCTTCCATAAAACATTATTGATGGGTTACTCTAGATGAAGGCAATCCTTTTTTTCAACCATAACAGTTTTCTTGAAAATTAATTGACAATATGCAGATATACAAATACATTTGCAATTCCAGAAATTGAGTGGCACATAATACGGAAAGTAAATAACATTCTCAGGAGGGAGTTGTTTTGCTTTCGAGGGGGATGAAAAAGAAGGCTAGAACTAATAGAACTGACAAAAAAAAAATGCTTAATGCAGCTTTTAAAAGGCTCAAAGCACCCATACTGATATCTTCCAGGTATAAGTCATAGTTGTCAGACTTGCAAGTCTGATCACTATCATCTCACCATATTGCATAGAATATCTAGTATTAAAATATTACTGTAAGATGCTAGTGAATCTTTTAATTTCAACTTTAATTGTTCTCTCCCCTCACTGCCTGAGTAGCTGTCATAGGCTTTAATGAGGATGGTGAATGAAGAAGATTGTCAGTTTCTCTCCAAGACAGATTGCTTCCATGTTCTTGCTGTAGTCTACTTCAAAGCCTATGTCTTTTCCTTTCTCTGTTATATCTATGACAATTTTCTTCCCCCAACTCTGTTTTTTGGCCAGCCCCATTCATGGAGGTCCAATCAAAGCTCAGACAAAGTTCATTGCTCTGTTGTGCCTACATATTTAACAGATGTAAGTACTGAATGAGTCAAGTATTAATTTCTGAGCTGCCCAATTTTCAGCAAATTAAAATATACTTATGTGATTCTTGCCAGATGATCATATAATCTTATCTGGGATACATATTGCCCCTTTGGTATTTGGTAGTCTGAAAAATCATTCCCAGTCCCTTGTATGAACCTTAACTCTTGCCCTTGTTCAATGAACAGTTCCAGGCACAAAATTAATCAAGTGACCCTTTCCTGCATCAGCCATAATCTGACCTCTGAAACTTATACTGTCTTGAAGAGCATCTAGTGTAACAAGCCCCAGCCGTGCAATGCTGCCAAATTTGCCTTTGCCTCCCAAACCTAAACATTATTCCTGGCTCTAGGATCATTACTGATGCACTCCTGGAGCCAAAATATGATTTGGTTGTAGCACTTAATGGCCATACATGATCTGTGATCCCCTACTCCACACTAACTTTGGTCCAGAGCATGTAGGAAATGCAGTAGTTTCTTGCCCTACATTTTTCATTTAATGTATAAATTAATCATAGAAAGCATTCAGAAGGACTGGATTTCATCAGAAATCACTTCTTTAAAACTGCGATTCTCAATGTTCTTTCTTTCATGGTTTACAGAAGAACACAGAATTTCACGGAATTTTCCTTTGTTTTTTCCCAAAATGTCAGGTTCCTGTGTGAGATACAGCTGTCCGTCAGATCTTTCCACGTTCCAGCATTTGACACGGGAGGCATGGGATCACAGGTGGAGAGAGGGAGGCAGCTGTGAAGAGATGGGCTAAATGTCAAGACCTCTTCCTCAACAGAGCCTCATGAGAAAGAAATATTCCCAATGCAGCCCGACTTCTTCCTCACCAGATGTCCAAATGCCCTGTGTCCCACGCTCCCACCACCCTCACTCTGATCAGCCCAGTGCCAGCTCACACACTTGGAGACACAGATATTGCAGAGCTTGAATTCCAGAAGTTTAGAAAGAAGGAGCATGGGTGATGCACAAGAATGGTGTATGGGGCCAGGAACTGAGTGGGCAGACGGGGCTGAGGCGATAACCCTAGGGAAACTGCCCTGCATTGCCAATACCACTCTGGCATAAACCATTACAGCAATTTAGCAAAACCACAACTTTTTTTCCCCCTGGATGCTGAAAAACAAAATCACCCCTTTCTCCTCCTCGAGTCTGCTAGTTATTTCAGCTTGAGCAGCACTTCTCTGAATGGCTAAAGGAGTGCCTTTTAATACCTGATTAACGACAGTTTATCTTCCCTACCATTACACTAGAGCCCTATCGATATCAAAGGACCTAACTCGCCTGCGGCATCAGCAGTACGAACATGCATTAGCACCAGGGTTTTGAGCCAGAGTATGGTATGAGTCGGGAATCAGGCTGCTTGCCCAGATGCTGAAGATAGATGGAAAGAGCAGAAAAGAACAGAAGAGTGGGAAGGTTGGTAAGCAGGCTGGGATGAGTTAGAGGAAGTATCAGCTGAAAGCAGCTATAGGTATCTACTTGTGATAAACTGAATAAGCTCTTTAGTTCAATGTACAGAACAGGACTTTTGGCACTATGGCATAATTACATACAGAGGCAGAAAAAGGATAACTTCCATGTATACTGAAATCCTTCCCACTTTCCATACATGGAATAATCTTCAAGTATCATCAAGACAATTTAGTTTAAACATAGTCACTGAGCATCACTTCAGAATTTAACATCGAACCCTTACAGTACTAAGAGGGAAAGCAAATGCTTACAAACAGTGCAACGTTATTTTCAGCTTTTGTTATCTGCTTCTAATTTTGAGGTGCTCAGGTTGAATTAGTGTGAGGTCTGGATCTCAAAACTGTTAACTCTCACTGATCAGATATTGATACAGGCTACTCTTTTCTGAAGCATTGCCAGTTCTGCATGCCTTTGCATACCTAACTGGAGAGACCTTGAGGCCTGATTTTTCCAAGGCTTTTGAAAAAGCCACCAATTTTTTAGTGCTTTGATATTGATTCTGTGGCTTTAAAAAGCTGCTGGTTTGAGTTTCAAGTGTACAGAATCATTAGTGATTTTGGAAAATCTTAGCCTGAATACATATTAAATGAGAAAAAGTGCAACTAAAAGGTTGTTTATGAGCCAAAAGGCAGGCTCATAAACCCATAATAAGGCACTTCACAAGCAAACAAGCTGATTTCCAAGACTGTGGTCCACTCAGCAGCTCTGTCCTAATGACCTTCTTAAACTGAAAAGCAAGCCACTTAGTCTTTTCCCATCCATCTTTGAAGGTTCATGTCAGGAATTGACATGGAATGACTTAAGTGCTATAAGAAGGCAAGGACAATAAATAGAGGAGTTTATTCTTAGTGCATTTGTTCTTTCTCCACCTTAGGTCTTTTTTTTTTTTTTTTTTTTGTTTCCAACAGTAATCTGTGTGAGATGGGGCATGCCTCTTACTTCATGTCTATACAAGTGCCCAGGTGTACTGCTAGAAAATGTGATCTGTATAAATAAAGGAGAGGTGCCAGTTACATTGGCAGCGTTCAGGAGGATGAGGAGCAGTGACCTTTCTGCTGTGTGCCATGAGGAAGTTGGAATGCGATTTCATTCAGCTGGAATGAAACATGAGAAGATTGGTTTTTACAAACTTCATATGTTACATTTTACAGCTTTTTTTGTGAAGTGGTCAGGTTGTCTATGGCATTCTGATTAGTTAGGCAAACAGTTGGCTATGCAGAAAGCAGCTTATGACCACAAAGCTCAAAACTTGTTAGTTAACTTTGCTGTCTCTGATGTGAGTCCAAAAAATGGCAGAAAATAGCAAATACTTTTCCTCTTTCTAAACCTACTGGGTGAAGTGCTGTAGTCTGTATTCATTCAGACTTCTACTTACATGCATGAGAATGTTTCCTAACTATGGCTTGCAGAATTGGTCCTCTCAAGTTCAAATTACTGCACACTTGCAGATCTTGTTAGAACTTAAAATCTGTAGCAACCCGTGAGAACTTACAGCATCCAAAACACATTTAGAATTGAAAAAATACAAGAGAGGCTTCTCTACCACTGTTTTCATTGCTGTATCCATAGAAGTAGGGGTTGAATCAGGAAAAATGTGCTATGTTATTTTTAAATAATCACCATATAGCAATTACTGTAAAGCATGTGCTTTGTTTTAAATAGTCTGACACTCATTTCCATAGAAACAGCGAGAGGATAGCAGTCCACTTGTTTGTACTGTCTTGCAGATTTAATCTGTGTCAGAATGCAGGAAAATAAAGCATTTTAAAATGTGGGAAAAGTCTGGGGTTTTATACTTCAATATTTTTTTACCGCAAAAAGCCAAAGAGAACATTAGTGAACTTCTTGGAGACTTTATTCTGAGAGAAGAGAACTAAAATTACATATATCAGCTCCCAATAAATGTACTGGGGAGAAAAGAGGAAGAAAAAACCAGTAGGGGATGTAGTGGAGAGATGCATTTTTACATATATATATATATATATATGAAAAAGGATTTCTGACATTTTATTCTTCTCGTCATTTTTATTTCTGTGCTATACAGCTTATTTTTACTAATACAAATTTTTAGGCCATGTAACTCAACTGTCTTCCATTATTTCACAGTTTATTTCCTTAATGACATGACTGGCTTTATTTGAATTTCCATACAGTAAGCCATGATATGAGTTTCAAATTGGCAGTTTGGCTGAAGTTCAGAGAAAAATTACTAATATGGAGAATAAAAAAGAAAAGAAGAGCTCAGATTTTGGCTTTATCTTTCAAAGCTTCCATGCAACAACACAGTTACTGCATTTCTGACACTGTGAAATGATTTCTTTTCTCACCAAGTTCAGAAGAGAGCAACTGTTTGAAGCAGACATGATATCTAGCCTGGATTCTAACTTACAAACTTTTGTTTTTTCTTTGGGTAAAAAAAAATGGATCTTGCTCCTGTTGATCATAAGGAAAGGCCAAGGCTGGCAGATTCTGTAATTCTACATGCTGAACATGTCTGGATTAGTTATACTGTCTTCCAACTACTGAGCATTGCCAGCTTGTAGAAAGTGCTTCTAAGGCTATGGCAAAGAAACACATTCTGCACATCAAGGTAAAGACTACTTTCTGCTTTCCTACCTTTGTGTTTTACATTGCTGTCTGGAATAGCAGGGATTACCAAAACCAGAACAGATTTCAGGTTAATGTTGAATAGCAAAGCAGCTATAGGGGGGAAAAGACAAAACAAAAGAAAAAAATTGCCAATGCCATTTTACTCAAAGCATATCTTCGATTCTTGTTGGCTGCCATGTCCGTAAGTTGTTGTCTTCCATGTTGTCCACTTGGAGTCACACACAGCAGACTGTCGCCATCCTTGACTTCTATGTTCCAGGGAATAGTGAGCAATTCAGAGACAAGGAGGTGACATGCTTCTTGTTAAAGCTATAGCAGGTGACCTGAATATGAGATATCTCTCTATTTACTATGTAGAGAGTGAAGACTTGGCATCCAGAAGCTATAGATCATCTGACTGCACTCACTTAAAGTTATGGTAGATATATAGTAATGGTAGATATGGCAGGTATGAAGTTAGGTTAGACAAGTAAGTTCACCATAGTCATCTAAACACCTTTATAGGAAATCCAAGTATGGCTCCCAAATGCTTTCTTACATGGAGGAGTAAAATTCTGTGCTAAACACAGCATCTCCCTGGCATTCATTCCTGCTTTTCGTGGAACTGATCTGCGGCAGCAAGTGCTGGAATTGTCAGATTAAATGACCAGGTATGGCAAGATCAAGGGAAAAAGAGAGAAGTAGGCAGGAGACTCCCACAAGTCTCTTTCCAGTACTGCAGTTGGAGGGCACAGCTACAATTAAGAGGCAAACACTGTCCTTATCTAAAGCAGCCAGAAGGAAGAGCTTCGCACACCTGGCAGAGCTACTGTTCTTGCTTCCCATGCTTGTTTGCAGTTGCACGTTTCAGAACGATTCCATTTTATCCTGTTTTTTCGGCATCTTTGATCCCATTTATCTGAGTTCAGTAAAACTTGACAGAAAGTCCCTGACCTCAGGCAGGTTCGTGTGAAACCTGGTTTGCTTTTATCTGCCCAAGACTAAGGAAGCATGACTCTGAAGTATGTCTTTATCCAGTTGTTCTGTGTGTGAAGAGGGAGAGGGTGAGCAGAGAAAGTGGATTCAGATTCAAACATGAAGTTCAAGCTGGTCAAAGTTCAGTGTAACCTCTAGAAAGAGGTGCCAAAGTTTGGAAATTCAAAGCTGGACATCATCCAACTTCAGTTGGAGCAGGAGGAGAGGAACGGATTTAACGGAATTTGTTTGGTTCCGTCATCTCTCACCTACTCACTCATGTTTTTTTTCAGGAAAAAGGAGATCAATTTGAACATCCACGCCAGGATGTAAACAGCTAGATGTTCCTGTCTACCCACTTTATACCTAAGCACAACCCCAGGGCAGAAGATGCTTTCATGCCCCATTTCCAGTGGTGCTGCCTTTCCAGATGGCAGCCTAGGAACTAGGAAATGACGTGTCCTGACTCCCCCATACCTCAAAAGGAACTCCAAATTTTAGTTGAAGGTGGCTTAGCAGGTTGTAACAACAAGTTGTTTGAACTTCCCACTGGTTTGCTTTTCAGTCTTACAAAAGATTTCAGGGAACAACCTGAACTCCCTCAAAGTAACTTCAAGATGTTTTGTGCTTTTGCAATGAATGCTTTAAGCAATCCTACACACTTCAGACTCGACTACCCTGAACTGCATGGGGCGGTGATAAGGTGTTGTGAGGCAACAGCATGAGGAAACAGAGAAAGGGAAAGTTTCTTTTGCAATGTGGAAAAGTCAGGGGCATTTCTTAACTCAGCTGTCTGCCCACTGATATCCCTTATCCAGAGATTCTGCTGGGCAAAACTGCCAGCTGGTGTTCCCTGAGAGCCCTGTGAGCATATGGATAAAGACAGGAGCCGGGCTGGAGAGTCGGCACAGTTTGGCATGTGGAACAAGGTAGTTTGCAGGAGAGAAAAGCAGGGAAGTTACGCTGCAGGGGTAACGGAGTGATGGGGAGCACCTTGCATCAGTCTTGGGATAAAAGCAAGCAGGGAAACGTTGTCACACAGGTCAGGGTGTATGTTTAGCCCGTGACATCTCTCCAACCATTGCCAAGCAGGAAGGGGGGGGAGGAGGAAATAAGTTAAAAATAAAGCCTTTCGACAGGGGTGCGAAGGCGAAATCAAGCCTCTTGGGCCAAGAGGGAGGTGCTGGGACCTCGAACTGCCCGGCGAGGGGTGGGGAGAGCCGGGGAGGGCGGGCGAGGTGCCGCCGGCTCTGAGTCAGCCCGGCCCGCACGATGTGCGTCGAGGGCAGTGCCAGGCACGGCGCCGCCGAGAACCCTCTCCCCTTCCCCGCCGCCCTCCGGGGCTGCCCTGCGGTTCCCGGGACGGGGCGGCTGCTCTGCGGCCTCGGGCAGGGCTGCTCCTCCTCCTCCTCCCGCTCCCTGCCGCCTCCCGGTGCCGGGGCAGCCGGAGGGCGCCCGGCGGGACGGGTCCCGCTCCATCATGTGAGTTGTCGGCTCTGCCCCCGCCCTGAGCTGCCCTCTCCCGCACCATGAGCGACGGGAATGCGGGGCAGCACCCACCACGGAGACAGGTAGGGAGCGGGCGGCTCCTCCGCCTCCTCCTTTGCGTGATCCTGCTGTGCAGCGCCGAGGTCGGGGCGCTCGCCGATTTCTCAGGTACGGAGGGCGGACTCCTGCATCCAACCCCAACTATTCTATGATTCTGTGGGAGGGCATGGAGGTGCTGGGCTCGGCGGGGCAGGGGGAGAGCACGCTGCGGGCAGCGGGTCCCGCGGCGCATCCTTCTGCGGGCGGGAGGATGCGGGGGGAGGCAGTGGTACCCGGGTACCCCCAGGCCGGGGATGCGCCGGCGATGCCGAACCCCGCCCGGGACAGCTCGGAAAGCTGCGTAACGACCGCAGAGCTCCAGGAACGTCGCGTCCCGAAGCCAGGACGCCGTCCTATCCCCAGGGGAGCACGGTTCCCATGCGTCGTAGCCGCGGGAAGAAGGGAAAGAGAGGGTTAAGGGCTTCCAAAGGGGGTCAGGTACGAAGGGGCGTGAGGGCTTGGAGCTGTCGGGTTCTTCTCGGCTGCGCGTGAATCGGCAAGGGCCTGACGCAAAGTGCGTGAAAGTCCCTGGAAGGATTCCCACTTTCTCCTGGAGACTTGGAGTCGGGCCCTGAGTGAACCGCCCTCAGCTCCGATAGCAAACAAATGCTACATCTCTCTCCGCTGCGAGAGTATTCCGTGATCCTGGGACGGGAAGAGTACCTCCGAAGCGAGCAGAGGCACCGGGTGTCATCCAGGAATCACATACGGGACCACCGGGAGGCTGCTGTGTCCGTGCAAAGGGACGTGGCTGCAGAAACCGGACAGATGCCCCTGTTTGCAGCGGAACGAAGAAGCGATCTTAATTTTCTGTTTGAGAAGGCTGCAGCCTTGTGGCTTTCCCCGTGCTCCAGGATATCTCGCTGCTGTTAGGAAATCCTTTAGAAGAGCGGTTTCTCTCCTCTCTCTATTTCTCAATAAGCGCTGCGTATTCCTGGCAGTTGCAAGCATAAGGAACTGCCTCTAGGGCAGAAAGCAAACCTTTCTCTTAATGGACGGAGCAGAACTTTCCAAAACCCAGTCGAGTGCATCACTACAAAGTTAGTATATAATTAATAGTCCAAATGTGTTGTTATGCATAGTAACATAGTTTGTGTTAATACAGTTCAAAACACTGGTGCGGATTCTATAGAAACTGTTTTCTCAGCATTGGGATAGAATCTATGATTTTATTATTGTGTCCAGCTCTGTAAGTCTGGACATTTCTAAGCAAGCAACCACCAAATATAAAACCCAGAATTATATACTTGAATAAGCTACATTACTCCTGTTAGATTAATTTCACATGTAAGAGGCTCTTATCTGCTTGCTATCTCATTCTTTGGTTGTTTTTTTTGCTTAACTGCTGGCTTGTAGATGTTAGTTTTGGAATCACATGGTAGTTATCCACAAGAAAATAAAATAAATGTACAAATTTTCCCTTTCAAATAGCCTCTAAGATAAAAAAAAATCCCTCTAGGTTATCTAGGAAAGTTCCTCTCACAAAAGTCCATTCACTTTTCAAATGAAGTTATTTAGATAAGGTTATCCAAGATACATTTCAGAAGTACAGCTGTATTCAGTATTCATTGTGCACTGAACTTTCTGAACAGGTAGAATGACCAAAGAAAAAATCTCTACCTCACCCCAAGGATCAGCATTAAACATGTCATGCAGACAATTCAGTAAATAAGATGTAGAAAAGAAAATCAGGCTCCAAAATTCTTCACAGACTGGGAGGTTTCCAGGCCAACAAATTCTGCTCACTTTTTTTTTATAAATTTATTTTTAACATGGAGATCTAATCTAGAATGACAGAAAAGACCAAAATGTTACTGGAGCCTTTTCAAAAAAGGTATCCAGAGCACATGGAGAAGTTTTTAGCTGCTTCAGAAGTAGGTGCTGTGGGCCAGGAACCGTCAGACGTAAGATGACACCCTGCAGTGCCATCATCAGTCTGTTTGATACCTGTTAAAGAGTTACCACAGCAGCTTCAAGCTGAGCTTCCAGAGTTGCCGAAGTTCCTGATCTGCTCCCTCCCTTAGCAGGAACAGCGACTTGATTTTCATAAGCTCTGTTGAATTGACATGAAAACAAATCTGCCCCCTTTTAAAGGCGCAGTGTCTCTGCAGCTGCCAAGGTGCAGGCACCTGTTGGGAGATTATCCTGAAAGATAAGGAGATGGACCTGGCTCCACCTGCTTTACCCATCACTACACTTTCACTCTTCTGGGAAGGGTGAGGTCTAACCTTGCCCTTCTGAGGGTAAAGCTTCCAGGCAGCAGGTTCCAGGTTTCCATGTGCTGCTCGTATCATAGCAAAAGGAACTGACATCTGCACCTTGAATGTGTTCTATGTGATTTTATCTGGCACTGGGAATTTAGGAGCGCACAGAGAACTGGAAGGCCAGTTGCTTAAACTTTTCCTCCTTTCCACAGATCTCAGGCTTTCATACTCAGATTATCAGGTGCATACTTTTTGGGGTCATTGCCTTTCCTGCTCTCTTTTCAGCTTCAGATCTCCACCTCAGCAGCCCAAACTCTGTTCCTCTCTCCTTCTCCCCTCCAATTCTGACAGCTTTCTGTAACCACTTCCCCAGACTGTTGTCAGATTGCAAAAACTGCACGTGTAATCTTTGTTGTTCTCTTTATGTTTGTATTAAATTATGCAATTCTAATCTGCCCAGGGTCCATGTGTTAACCACAAGACCTAGCTGCTAGCTTGTGCCAACACGATGATGACTCCTTTTGGTTTTGGAAAGGGAAGCAGGGGACAGTGTGCCTGGATAGTGAAGGGTTATTATATTTTTTGGGTTATTCTTTTTTTTTTTTTTTTATGTTTGACCTGTATTTATTTCCCCATTTAGAAATCTGTCATCATTTTTTATGGATCACTTCGCAGAAGCAGTGAAACTAGTACAGTATTTATCCTTCTCTTTTCATAAGACAGAGATTGGCAGCTCTGGCTACGAGTAGAATCTATTCACTTGATTATTGCAGGCCAGTTGCTATTGTGGTCTTACTATTGCTCTTACAGGATATAGAGCTGCAGATTCTTCTCATATATTTCTCAGTCCAACTTTTAATTATGAAAAAAATTGTTGGTGTTTTTGGTAGCTTTTTTTTGAGACATTTCTTCACTGTGCAATAATATTTTGTGAATTGGTATGTGAATTGGTGTTTCCTAGGGAGACAAATGTTCTGAAACAGGACTCCAGATGCAGTTCTAAATCAAACTCTGTGAGGAGGACTCAGTGTTAGTAAGGAAAATTAGTTTCTCCTTTTAATAACAGGAGATATTGGAGGTAAAGTAATGTTGATACACAAAATATCTAAAGATCTGCATGATCTATTCTTCTCTAGCAGTTTGGTGTCAAGAAAGAATTTATTTATTAATTGCATTGGTTATTTAAAGTGGAGGTTTGTTCTGAGGTCTGTAGTTCTCTATCTGATTAATTTTTAGAAGTGTAATCCAAGCGTTTATGCCCAAATTTGAACCCAAAAGCTGAAGGTTTGTAGGAAGAGATTTAAACCTTAGATCTTTGTGCATCTTGGTTTGATTCTACAGCTAGAAAATTTTCTTTCCTTAATGCCTGCTCTTCAAAACACATCTAAAATATCTTTTCACCAAAATAGTTGTTCATATCCACACTTTCATTCCTACTTGACAAAGGTCTGTCCTCAAGTCATTCTTCTCAGTGCTCACTTGCAACTTAAGATAGTTGAGATCAAGTCCCAGTCCAGCAAAGAGTACAGTAAATTTTGCTAGTTCCTACATACTCTGGGCTCCCAGGAGACTGTCAGAAGTAAAGGTGGACATGTTTTTCAAAAAATCAAGGCCTCATGACAGCTCTTTCCTAACAGCTCCTCTTGTGTTTGAAGACTCATTCCCAACACAGGCAAAATAAGGAGCTGGCAAAACCAGCAAACTCATGTATTATACTAAATATACATACTATATGTTATGGTACAGGTGTGTAGAAAGGCTGACTTTCTGCCACCACTGCTGCTGAGGGAGAGCTGGTTTTGCTGGGGATGGTGATGTTCAGGAGTGTGTACCTTCCCAACAGCAGGAGTCACTGCTTCCTTTTCTCCCTGTCCTCCTTGCTGGCAGTGGGAAAAGTGCTCTGCTCTGCCCTTGGCTTTCTGTCCTACCCTTGCTCATTCTCATCTCAGTTGCAAAAGTAAACTGACCTCTCATCTGTCTGGGAACAAATTTCTTCCCTCTGGCAACATTGAGGAACACTCATTCGCCCTTTCTTATACCCCTTTCTTCTTCTGTATTCCATGCTACTTTGAGCTTAGGCTTTCTGCTTGAATTGGCCTCCTTTGCTCATTTCATCAGTCAGTGTCCTTTTCTTTACCTTGGTCCCAGCCAGGTTTTCTGGGCAGCTTTCAAGAAATATGGCTGTAATCGAAGATCAAAAATGAAGTAACTGTGTGATTGCATAACTGGGGTGAAGAATGACTTTCTGGATATGAACAGAAAAAGCAGTGGCTGCTTAGGTGGAACCTTTTAATCTCTGCCTGCTGGTGTCAACTTGTCTTTCCTTCTCCAGAACATTTCAGACAGAACTAGGCATTGCTTTAAGTTCATAGACTTGATCTTCTGACCCAAAAATAGAAAGCAAATGGATCTAATGAAAAAGCAAACCAGTTCACCCAAGAAATATAATCTGATCCCTTGGCCTTTATGCATTAAAAGTTTCCATTCACTTTGGTGGTGTTCACCCATCCCAGATTCCCCCAGGCAAAAGGAAAGCAAACAAATGCTTCAAGCACATGCTTTGTTTGTAATAATGTGGCAGGATCAATCATGACCTACCACAATGATGCAGAGGGATTTTTGTTGGTTTTGTCTTGGTCAGATAAAATCCTGTATAAATTTTCTTGAGTCAGTTCGTTTGACTCACTGTGGCAAATGGAACTTGTCCTTCAACCAGGATGCTTAAATAAGTGTTGAAAGGAGTGATGTCAATGATGCATCTTCTTGATACTGCCTTGGAAAAGTCAAATGAAGCATTTGATTGTTTTGTTTAAAGAAAAAACGTTTCATTTTAGAAACATGTTTCATTTCAGTAATATGGGAGTAAGCCTCATAAGTTTGGTTTATGGTTTCTCTAAGTGGAGCAGGTTTGCATCTAGGATTTGTTCTATGGAACAGGGATGTGTGGGTCAGAAGTGAGATTTTAGTTTAGATCATAGTGCTGACCTCCAACGTGTTGTTTCAGGCCTGTCTGTGCAGTTCTCACTGCTTTCCTGAGGAAGCATAGCTTATAAAGTCCTGTTTTAGATGTGGATTTTGCCTTTTTTGTTGAATCCACTGATCAGATTTAGTCACTGTTGTTAGAGAGGTAAAAGCTTTGGTCCTATTAAGTTCCTACACACTTCGTAAGCATAAGCAGCTGGATCCTACTAGCATCCTCAAGAAAGGAAACTCCCCAAAAGCTCTGCCAAAGTGAGTTAAAGTGTGGTACTCCTACCCCTACAGCAGATGTTGGGGAATTTGGGCATGGGATACAAACCTAAAGGAAACCTGACTTCCTGAGCTCCACTGCTCAGAGGCCAACGTTTGAGTCTGTCTTTCAGATTCTTACACCTTTGAGGCAGGAACTCTCTCTGTCCTCACTGTACAGATTGCTGGGACCTGACACATCAGATGTTATTTCTATGCAAACTAAAGAGCACGGATTAGCTCCCTCTTGCCTTCCTATTCCATCTGGTGCTGATGCACTTTCTAGTAAGACAGAGCTTCCACAGAGTTTTCAGCTTTATTAGAGAAAGGGGTTACAGACCTGCTCCAATTTGATGGAAGTGTCCCCAGACAAAGAAAGCACTGTCTGATCGGTCACCGGTTATCAGAATTCTGTCATCTGCCAACCATAATCTACAATTAAAATTGAAATATTTTTATATATTACCAAACACAGAGAAAATAGTGTCTTAAAGAGAGCTGAAAAGCAGAAGGAGGTGTGGTTGCGCCTTATTTGTGCAGCTTTGGTGAGTCATTTAATCTGAATTTCTATGCATTTTAAGAGTTTTGTTTCAAAGGTCTATTGTGTGGCTTCTGGCAACAAATTAAATGCCAGTGATGTTTGGCTCTTAATTTAGAATTAATTTTAAAACATCACTCATAATGTAAGACCTGATTGAAAGCCTATGGTCACTGGAAGGATTCCCAAGGATTTCACTGGGCTTTGGATGAGGGTCTCAATCCACAAATATCTGTTTATTTTCTTTTGTTGTATTTATTCTTGGATGGGAAAACAAGCATTAATTTTTCAGAATAATTTTTCAATTTTAGACTTTTCATTTCTTCAGGCTAAAACCGAGTTCGGGACAATGAAATGTTGTTATAAAGAAATTAATCAGGATATGAGGGTAAGGTGGGGTTTTTTTTGTTTTTCTGGCTTGGACTGTAAGCTGAACTGTAAGCTATCATAACCCTGCAGATCTGTGAGCTACCAGAGGATGGACTTAGTGATTCAGTAAGCAAATTCCCTGAAGTCTAATTTATTTGATTTTTTTGAGTGTCAAATATAAATACGGATACAAAATAAATGGTGTTTGAGTCAGAGTTCTGTTTGCAAAACAAAGGCTGTATTTTGTTTTCTGAGGAGCTGGCAATGAGTCTGCATGGAGGTTCAAGCTCATAAATCCAAGTTTTCAGAGAAATATTTTTCTCTAGGCCCTGAGGTTCTCCTGCTTGCAGTCTTTGAGAAGATTAGAACTTCTCTGTCTCTTGGGTGTAGTGATTCACTTGTTCTGTCTCCAGAAGCAGTTGCCGCCTGCTGAGCCTTTCTCTTGTTATTTCTGGTTAATGGCACTAGAAGAGGCTACTCTGTCTCCAATCAAAAGAAATATTTTTTGGCAAGGGCAGAAAAGAGCCTCACAGTCGCTCAATGTTGTACCTCTTGTCAGCATCTTAGGATTCGAGGGAGAAAATCTCCTTTTCTACTATGGTAGTCCCATATTAAATCCCAGGACAAGTATTTGCCCCTGTGGCTTCATGGAATAGTTTAGAGAAGTATGACTGACTGCAGCATGGAGTTTACTACAGACCAGAAACTTGGAGGATCGGTCATAGTTTGCCTTTTCCTAACAAAAGAAGGGAAGAAGAAAATAGAAAGTGAGTGAGAAAAAGGAAGTGCATAGGTTATCTCTCTAATTTCCTCAGAAAGCCATTGGGATACTACAAAAAAAAAGCATTACTCTTAGGAGACAACACAAGGGAATAAGAAACTGTAAATCTGAAGGAAGCAGAGAACAGCTGTGGGAGGATATGAAAGAGAATAGGCATCTAGTAGGTGAGTGTTCATGGATTTTGCCACTCTGCAAAAAATTACTACACATAACTGCAAGTCTGAGCTGAGTGGCATGAAGATGAAGAGGTTATGTGATTCCTGGAGAAACAATGCCTATGTAACATAACCAAAAATTTACAAGAGGTCTGTACTTTCTTCATGATGTCTTGGTTTATTTTTCTAAAACAAGGTCATAGCTTGGCTTATTGCATGTGCTGTTACTTGCTGAATAAATTCTTTTCATGCACTGGAGTTAGAATGTGGGTTTATGCTGAATTATCTGCTGGTTACCTGGGTCCTTTCTCTGGCTTAAGTGATAACCAAGCTCTTGCTTAATTTGACCCTCAGATTTAGCAGGCAGTGAGAGTTAGTTTCAATAAGATAGTTATGATCCACATTATGATCCATGAGATATGTCTGTGAGAAGACAAAATTAAAGAAGACAGTTCCCTTAGGAAAGCACACGTGTTGATAAAGCAGTTTGTGGAAAACCTGACTGATGTCTTCATCAGTGATGCCTGCTTTAATTGTCATACTATCTCATAAGCACTTCCACTTTTAACTTCTTTCTTATGGAAGGCTTAATCTCTCATCTGCATTAAGGCCAATGAAAACAAATTGCTCCATTAGCGGTAGGCTGATTAATTCTCCAGCATATGAAGTCTGACACAAAAAAAAAAATAATATTAACCCTCTAGCTCGCGAACCAAGAGTGGGAGGGGAGAGACGAAGAGAAGTTTATAGAACATGTGCTAACCTGTCACAGCGAGACAAGGCTCAACTCTATCGCTTCACTCAATACAAGCGGACACATTCAAATATAGACATTTTCTAACCCTCAGTTGAAAAATGTCAGTGTGCAAGAGTCAACAGTGAGTTAACATCAAGTTTCTTGTGAAACTGAAGAAATCTGTGATGGAGAATTTTCAGTTATTGACCGAGGCTGACAGTGAAGAGATCCCAAATATTGAGTTGGTGCCAAAAATTCCTTTTTTGTTAGTAATAGATGTGAAAGCAAAACTGATGGAGATCCTCAACAGCCTTTCGGAAAATGATCTGTGGATTGCCTTGAACATTGGCAGCATCATGTGCAGCTGTGTGTGTCAACTCAGAATGGAACTGTCTTGAAGGTGATCATAGTTGACGAGTTACAGGCACAGTCTTGGGGATTTTGTGTCAGACCTCCTAAGTATGCTGTCTCTTCAGCAGCAAGTTGACTTCTAGCTTTAGTCAATTAGATTGAGTTGGAAGTGACAGTTTTTACCTTGACCTGTTAGACCAGGCTTCAGTTCTCATGAAACTTGTAGGAACTTTATTTCTTTGAGTCCTGTAGCCCTCAAGTTTGAAACTGTCCATTGAGCTTAAAAGTTGTGGAGTTAAATAAGGGAATGGCAGATGGACAGAGATCATGATCTCATAAGATTCAGCTCCTTTAGAAATGGTCAACTGAACACTCTCGAGGACTGATCCTAAGAAAATCAACAGCTTTGGATGCTTGGGAACCAAACTAAACATTTGGAAATTGGAAGGTTTTTTATGATCACTACCTTATAAGTGAAAGTAGATTACCACTAGTTTTTCCTAGTGAATATCTATGTCCACATCAAAAAGGTTTCAATAACATAAAAAATACAATGATTATTTTTCTTACATGCCCTTTCAAAATTATTTTCCTTACATGCCCTCTCACACAGTACAAGAAAAAGGATGAAGTTTGTAGGATAGCACTTACTTATAAAAGCTATGAGCCTTGAAAGGAATAGTGGAAAAAAAGCACACTGAAAAAAAAAAGCAGTGGAGGGAAATTAAGTCAAATTAGTGACTGTGCAAGAAAATATGTATTAAACAAGTATGGATTTTTATGTGTATCTGCTGAGTGAAGCTGTTACGCTCATTTCTAATGGTGAGTAGAACGAACAGTGCTTCTGCCTAAGGGTATGTCTTACTGATAAAAGACTGTAAGACCAAGTCTGGCTAGAGTGACTCATACAGTATGCTCACAAGACACTTGAGTGAAAAAGAAGAAAGTGATGGGTCAAGAAACAGCATTGTGAATTTTAGAAACAGTGTCTTTCCTGGATAACATTTTGCCCTCTGTCACAATTTCTAATGCTGAGAAAGAGCTACCACAGAAAGAACTTGCAGGCAACTGAGGTAAGAGACTAAGGAGAATTAAGAGAGGCAGATCCTTGCTTCTGTGAATGGAGCCAAGCAGGCGCTGTCGTATCCACACACGCAGCCTGGCTCTGAAAGCAGTGATTATGCAGTAACACTGAGCAGCATGGTCTGTGGCGTAGCTGCCTCTAAAGATCAGTGGAGGATATGGCAGAGGGGATCGGGGAAGAAACTTAGGGGTTAATTTCTCTTCAAGGCTTCGTTCACCAAGCCATGGAGAAGATATTGCTGGAGAAGTGCTGCAGCTGGATCCCAAATAAATATATAATATCAGATTGATACTTCTAATGGTGTTTGTAGTAGAGTTTATCAGCAATTCTGTTATCACCACATGAGATCTCTTCCTTCAAACTTGCCAGTCTTGCTTGTGTATTTTTAATGACTGTTGGCACAGTTCTTCATAAAACTGCAGGAGCTGATGTAGATTTACTGAATGGATTAGCCTTCTGGGACTCCCACAACAATATGTGTGCTATTTCAATCTATTTTGATCTAAAATTGATTTGTATGTCTTTAAAACAAGCTAGCAAATTGCTGTGCTAGTCAAGCTAGATTGAACGAGGCACAGGAACTTAGAATACTAAATCTGTATATGAAGGCCCAGTTCTGAGAATCCTTGTAGGCTGTGTGCTGCTCAGTTTCAGGCTCTAAAAATTTTGCATTGCAAAGCTGCTGTCTTGCCAAAAAGACATTACATCAGTCAACACTGAGATTGCATTTAGTATGTGGTAGGCATTAGACTCACAGCTTGAAATGCTGTTCTCCTTGATGCTTCCATATGGTAAAGCTCATGCCAGTGCAGTGAGGCTGGACAGAATACACACATTTCTTTTTCACTTCAGTGCTGACGGCTGAAAAGGGACCTTAATCCTTGTGCTAGCATCCTTCACCATAGGAAATGAATCCAAGAAATCTTAGTCCGCTGTCCTCGCTTGTGCCATACACAGGAGATGTAACGCATGTCTCAACAGACCACTTCCAGGATTTTTGGTAATCATCTTTTTTTTTTTAAACTGAAACTTTCTAAGTTGCCAGTTTTAAAGTGTTTTTAGGAGAAAAAGGATATTCTTGTATTTTCATGTCTTCAGGTTCATTGCTGCCATGATTTTTATTATTGAAAGCAATTAGGAGCAAATGTTGAGTATAAAAGCTATAACCTTTTAAAATCTCTTTTTCATGCAAAGAGGTATCTATTTACAACTTTTACTCTCTTAGGCCAGTTATTTTTGTCCGTCATTGCTATTACAGTTTATCAGTGCTCCTTTGCAAGAAGAAGTTATCAGTAAGGTTTAAAGCTTTGTTCAGCTGTTCAGCCTCAGTGTTTTGTGTGGTTTTCTGGTGCTATGTTTTCTTAGTTGAGTTCTTTGTCAACACAGTGGATGCTGTGACTAATTTGGCTAATTCTGGAAGAAAGGATTATGCTTCGATTCTGCATTGGTGTTTTCAGTCTCAGTAAAAAGTTACAATGAGTGAGTAGTCTGGGTTATGCAGACAGTTGAGTGGGATGATACCTTCTGGCCTTCGTATCAATGGGATCTGTTTATTGCCGTATGATTCAGGCTTAACTTCTGAGCCAGTCTGTAGTGTCTTGTACATTACTTTGTATGCAGAGCACTGTATACATTGCTTATGAATGTGTGTCTTGGATAAATGGGAAAGTTCCTAGTGAGGCTTTCACACAGATATGTAGAGATGTTATTGGGACACTGCAGTATTGCCAAGTTTTCCTAATTTAGACAATTCTCACAGCTGACTTTTTTTTAATACAGTTTCATATTGTTTTAAAGAAGAGTGATATTTTTTATTTTTGAAAAAAGAAAGAGGAAATCTGTAGTCCTCCTCATTACAGAATAAGGCTTGGAAAAGTGACTGCCACAGCTAAACACCACCTCCCCCTCCATCGTCCAACAACCCAGAAGATAAAGACAAAAACCCCAACATTAGATTTAAAACATTAAGTCATCTAAGGACTTCTGTAGGGTCTACGTAAGAGTTTGTTTTCTCAGGATAGGAAACCCCATAATTCCCAAGTCTTCTGGCTTCCCAATCCAGGCTCACACACTGGCATGACCTCACTCCATCCATGCTGGAGCGAGCTGTGGTTGTGCTCCAGCTTTCCCTGTGCCCTGCTTTACAGGGGAAAGGGAATCTCCTCATGCTGGCTGGAGGGGATCTAGCGAGTACTTCCCTAGCAGTTAGGGGACCAGGACTTAGAGATGTGTTGTAGTTCAGGCACAGCATCTAGCTCCCATAATTAGATATCTTAAAAAAAAAGTTTTCTCAGAATTCACAACTGACAGATATTGATTGATTAAACAAATACAAAACGAGAGATTCCGAACAACAAATAGTGCCGTGAAGTGGCTGTAGCCCAGGCAATGTGCTGGGCTGGTGCCTGAAAGTGACACAATCCTGCTGTCTCATTTGGATGGTGACACAACCCTGCTGTCTATCTTGGATGACCTGATTTAATTGCGCCAGTTCAGAGAAATGCAGAAAAGGAAGCGTGCCTCAGAAAGAGTGACAGACCCATTCAGCGGTTACAATGCCCTCTCTCCTGATAGTCGTGGCTGTTATTAATTGTAGAGATAAGAACATGTTTTTCCCCTAACCTTACATTGTTGTTCATCTAAATTTGCTGCCTCGGGGGAAGTATGTTTCTGTACAGAATTTGGTAAACAATACAGGGATACTCATGGTCTTACGAAGATGAAGCTTTCCACCAGGGTGACTACAAGGCCACTCTGCCCAGAGGAACAGGGAAAGCACCTGGAAACTGCTCCCTCCTGTGCGAGCACCACTCTGGGACCAAGACAAGAGGTGGCAAATGCTGAGAAGACTTTATTCCCTTACCGTGCACAGGGCTGGCAGTCACCCGGTATGTGAAGAGAAGCAGCATAAGGAGAGGAGAGAAGCAGGAGTTTTTCAGGGAAGAACAAGAGGAAATCACGACTTTTTGAGTGCAAATTCTTTCTCATCTTGGGCTTTAAGCTGCCCAGCCAGCACCATTCTTCACAAAGGGCTGACTGCTCCACCTGCGTCTATGTAGTCTGTGTATTTAGTAATAAAAAATACAGGTTTTATGTGGTCTGCCATGTGAGACGAGCAATTTGGATACTAGTACGTCACCACTTCTCTTATCAGAGAACATTAGGTTTCAGCCAATTTCCATTACTATTTTTATCCTTTATTGTGTGCAAATACAGAAGGATTTTAATAGCAGAGTCACTTTAAATGCCCCTTGGAAGACTGGAGAGTGTGATGTCTTATTTCCACCAGTCCATCTAACACTATTTTTATAAGTAAACCGTATTTTTCATACAGAATCAGAGCAAGTTTTTTAAAAGCATTTTTTTAAAGGATTGAATAGTTGCAATTGTTGGAGCAAGGTGCTTAGAAGCTGAACTAGGAATTTGCAGGATCAAAGTGGCAGTTAAGATGCCAGGGAACTCATCCAAATCACAACATAGCTGATACTCTTTAGGGAATACTGGGCAGTTTTGTATACAGCACTCTTGGCTCTGAGTAACTTAAAACCTGGAGAATTGAAATGATTACAAATATCGGGCTAAATCTTTCAAGGTGTTGAGTGCCCACAACTCATGTTGGGCTGAATACACTTTTACACTGTGGCCCTTTATACTGTGATGGCACTGTCAAAGGCATCCAGCGGCAGCAGATACCACTGGAGGCCCCTTTACAGTGTCAGACCGTAGCAAAGTCGCCTGGGTGCAATTGGGCAATCGGCCCATTTTCCTGGCAATACTCAGCACCTTTCAGGAGCAGGCTGACAGGAGTGGCTCTGGCAGGAATGCTCAATTATTTGTGATCTCAATTACACAAAAACCGTAGGGATGGGTTTGTTGGGATTTTTTTAACCTCTGAACAGCCATGGGGATTTGTGCTGGGTTGGTGTCCTTGAGAATTAGACCGCAAATACAGGGCATGAAATTCTCTCTGTCTTGATCTTAGTCGCAGTGCTCTGAATGAGTTCAATGAGGTGAGGAACTCACCTACATCTCTGCTGTCCTGGAAGATGTATTTAGCCGACTCCTGTCCTCTCCTGGGCTCTTGATCAGGAACAGCAAAGACAATAGTGGAGCAGGCTTCTCCTTTCTCTAGACTTAGTAACTGATAGGGGAGATGAATTTTCCTATCCAGTCACACAGCTGGAGATGGGAAAGATGCCAGAGAGCTGAAGTATTCTATTTTCATATCACTTACTTGGAATACTTAAGTTTCTATTTAAAAACCTTTTTAAACCTCTCTGGTGAAAAGTTTAAAAAGGGCAAGAAGTGTCAAAGTTAAATGCCATGAACAAACTCCTTTTCAGTATTTTCTTTGCGAAATTAGTTTTTGTTTCAATGATACAAAAGCCTTGTTATGTTAGTTTTGATCCAGCCAATAAAACAAGAAAATATGTTTGTTCCCTCCATTTTATTTAACAGTAATAATGTTGCTGTCACCACAATGGGGTAAGCAAGACTTCTGAGGAGATGTTAGCCTTTGTATTTAATTGGCCTAATGATATGTTTGGAAAAGAGGCAAAGATAGGAAAATTATATTTTTTTATATTAAAAAGATACTTATGTAATCATGGTCTCAGTTTTAAAACTTCTACAAACCTCTTCTCAAATCAGCAAAAGCTCTTAATGCTTTCTCATTGCTTAATGTGTTGGGTTTGAAAAAGTTTAGGTTTTTTGACAAGAACGTGGATGAACTTGAGAGTTGGGAAGTTGGGAGTTGATTTTAGAGAGAATTATATAGAATTTGATTTATAAGAATAAAGAAGCTATTCAAATAAATTATTGTATGCATGTTAATTAAAAGTTTGGCTAGTAGTATAAGAATTAGAACACAAATTTGCTTTGCTTGTAGTATATTGGATTGTCATAAAACTCATGGGGGGAAAAAGTGGTTTGGGGCCTAATTTCCATGTTTTTGTGGATGAGGGTTGGTTGTAGACTGGTCTTTTGCATCCTTTGTCTCTTCTGTCCCTCATGACTCTTCTTCACTCTTCTTCATCCACAAACCTTTTCTGCTTAAAGATAGTTTTCAATCAATTGTGACAGAGTGGTAGAGATATCAAAGCTTAGGTGAGGGAAGTCTTTGAATTAAATTACCCCTAATAATTTCCCATCACGAGCACTAATTTGTAATGGTCAAAGATAGGCAGTCTGCAGGTTTTCATTAAAGTATTCTGCAGAACAGAGAGAAGGGCAGTAGGAGATTAAATTTATAACTATCCATGGTAATAACAGAAATCTTGGTTAATGAGACAATACATGATGAAATACAAACCAGAAAAATAGCTGTCTTTAGCTCTTCTGCTCATGGACTTAATTATTAGAAGATGCAAATGGGTGGTACAGGTGAAGAGCTGCATAGAGATCCTGCCTCTCTCTTCTGGTAACACCGACAAACTCTCTAGCAAACAAAAACTTCTGTATATCTTACTTCTGGGTTTATTCTAGCACCTGTGGTGTCCTGCACTCATGGACCACCTTTCCTCTGTTACCCTAGCATCTGATACAATGATACAGAGGGAATAATTTCAATTATCACTTGTGTGAAATACAACTGCCTAGGAGCCCAGAACTGCAGAGCATCAGTTTAAGACAAGGTATAAGGAGTACCTTAGCGGCTGGAATACAAGAGTCTAGCCTGCAAAACCAATTTTAGCAAAAACACCTTGGGATTGTTAGCGAGGGACTGAGGCCATTTATTGTCAGTGAAATGATATCTCTGACCTAGTGCCACTGCTGGAGAGCTGGCAGGGACTCTGACTCACTGCCACGCCACCTCTTGTTTTGCAGTCCTGAGTGTTACTAGCATGTAAAGGTTGACCCATTCACAGAACCATGTGGTATGGCAGCAGGCCATACGTATAACCTTGACTACAATGCCCTTTCCAGAGACTGATTGTGGTTTTCTTATTATCTAACGAGTCATTTCCTGTACTAGTTGTAACAGAGCTGAATATTTTCTAGGTTACCTAACCAAACTTCTGCAAAATCATACTGCCTATGCCTGCGATGGGGAACATTTGAGTCTGCACTGTCCTCGGCATTCAACAATAAGTGTTCAGTCAGCATTTTACGGGCAAGACCACCACATGTGTAGTACTCAGGAACCTGAAACCAGGATGGCAGAACCCATAAACTGTGTGGCACCCACCTCTTTGCAGGTATCGCGTGTTGATAAGGTTCTTAATGCATAGAATGTTTTTGACACTTTCCATGTGGTGAGCTATGCTCGACAACAAATGTTTACAACATTGATTGAAATTATGTTGTGTCTATATCAGTTTACCATCAAAAGTATTAAAACTGAAAGGATTCGTCTGGCCAACAGGATATTACCATAGGATTGTGAAAGCTTTGTAGACTTTCTTCTATGTTGATGAGCCTTGCTTTGGAAACCTAATTTTCAAAGTTCCCTAAGATGATAAATTCCCTTCTAATCAAGGGCTGGTCATGACAAATAAAGCAGATCAGCCTTAATTCATCCCACAGGCCCTCCTTGTCCCCAGGAGAGGATACAAACATTGGACAGAGCTGGATTATAAATGCACTAAAAAAGATGGCATTATGGTTGGTGTCTGGCTAGTTGCATGCCTGTCTTCACTCACTGAAAAGGCATCTTGCCAGCTAAACAGCAGGCCCTAAGCACTTCTGCAGATATCTATATTTCCATGAATACATGATTTGTATCAGTAATATCCTATGGTTTATTTACTGGTCTCGCTTAAGTAAATATGATTTCTACTTTGTAAAGTATTACTTTCTGCTGTGGAAACTTTTGTAACAGGGCTTAGAAGGTTTGACTTACACTGCTGTCAAAGGCTTGTTTCATAATAGTGAAAATGCCCAGTGTTAGGCCAAATTCAGTAAATCATTGCAAAAATGAGTAGTCAGTGGAATCTGAATATGTTCTGTTGGTGAAGCTGTTGTAAATTACAGAAGCTTTGATGAAGCTTGCAACATTTGCGCTTGCAGCCGAGCATTACTTCTTGACCAGAGGGACTGTCTGTTCCTACCACTAGTGAGATGAAGAGTTTTAAAGAGCAATTTAGTGGTAATATCCTGCCTCCAGAAACAATATTAGGGCAGTTTTATAAGAGTGGCTTACCCATGCTGTACTGCAGCTTGTGAAGACATTCCAAATATGACCTATGGGCCATGTGAAAGTACATCTCTCCACCAAAACCAAAAGGCCAGATGCATCCTTGATGTCATTTTACTGACTACAGTGAAGTGACACCAATGGTTACTTTGGGCTTCTGTGTGCCTTTGTGAGGTCTTCATGGCCAGTTTTTTCCCTTGAGTGTAATAAACACAGCATGGGATAAATGTTGTGTAAACTATCATCATCATTCAGGCACCGCCACTGATCAAAGTCATGAAAGCATTTTGACAAACATGAGAGATACAAATGCTATGTATCTTAGGGAGTTCCGGTTCTGTCAAGGAGAAGAGGCACATCCTGTAAACTGATTTCTTAGAAAAGAGCACCAGTGATCTCATCCCTCTTCCTTTCCCTTTGGAACCGCATCTGCAGTCTGCATAATTGGGCATGATGCTGCCCTGCAGATGGGAGGAAGCATAACAGGCATTTTTTACAGTGACCTATTAAAAGGATTACTGCAAAATTAGATCTGTCTCAAGATACTAGCAGCTCAGTGCTGTGTCATTACGAGTATCATTGCTTGCTTTTGTGGTTGCATGATTTTGCACAGCAACATGATAGAAAATGCGACTGCTGTTTGCATTAAGTAGGAGAACATACAGACAGATGCACAGGAGATGATTCAGCTCAGGTGCAAACAGAAGGTGACTCAGTAGGGTACAGCATCTCCACTTGCTAAAGATGTAGCTCTGTTTCACTGGCGTGTTCCAGAACAATCCCAACTAAGGAGTTGTTTGTTTGACTTGCAACTCTGTAAAAGAAGAATTGACTGATAAAATTAAGTCTGCTGTGTTTTTTCTTCCCTTTTAAACTCTTGAGAGTGCACTTAATGCTTGAAGTGTTGGATGCAAGTCGTCTTCTTCTACCAACAGGAACAAAAAGGCAAGAGTTTTATGGGATCACTGCAATGTGCTGCCAATGTGTATAATTTGTGCCTGAGAGGGATGGCTTCCAGGGATGACAGGAGAGATCCAGCCACTGCCAACTTTCTCAGCCTGAAAACAAGAGTATAGCTTGTGCTGTCACAGTGGTAAATTTGGGATTTGGCTTCTTGCTATGGCTGAGACCCCTTCTGATGAGAAACAAGGCAAGAATTTCCATAGATTTTATAGGAGTACCTAAAACTATTAGAGAATGAAATCTTAGAGTTACTCCTGTAAAGAAGGAGGTGACCCAGAGACAATGCTCTCCTTATCACAGCCTGCTGTTATTTTAGCTACCCAGAATCCTGGGCACAACACCACAGACCATTAAAAATTAATGTATAGAAAGCCCTCTCTAAACTGGGCTTTGAAGGTGAATAGGAGTTTCATAAGTACACTGCTGTATTTAAACTGAGGGGGTTTAGGTGCTTTGGCTTGTGACTGGGTTAAAAACTAGACTCAGACTTGTCTTGGGCAATGCCTTCATATTTTCTGTAGCTACAGCTCTGAAGCCACTGATGAAGTGGTAACAGGAACGTGAGCACTAGAACAACTGAGTCCTTTTGCTGAACTTAAGAGGGTCCACGTGACCCTTTTATATATAAGACTTCTGACTTTTTCTGGTTTTCTCCTACTGTTGCCAGTGCCAGTGACGCAGCATGGTAAGAACCATGGTGTATTGCTGGACCTAAAAATCTGGGGTAGATATGGCCTTACAAGGACATTAAAAAGAAAAAAACAAAAGAGAACAAGCAGGCTTAGGATAGACAGACATATCTGTGCTATACAATAAAACTAATTCTGGAATTGCAAATGGCAAGGCAAGTAAATACCTGATAATGTGTGTAACTGCAAGCCAGAAGTAAGTGCCTCTTAAGCAGGAGGTCCTACATAAGGCTTATAGCTAGAGGTCACACCAAGTCAGTTAGAACTCTTTCAAGTGAAGGTATTACAGAGCATGATCAGATGGACTTAAGTGGATCGAGATGAAATGCTTAAAAAGACATCTTTTTGAGTTACCATACTTCATCTGGGCATTGCTGTTCCGTAAATGCTATGAGAAGTGCATGAGTACATTGAGCACATCAGTGAAGAGGCTGGAGGCTAAGCACATTCCCACTTGCTCTGGGCTCTGCCAGGAGTTTTGGGTATGACTGAGGCTGTGGTGGCACACAGTAAGATCTGGCCTACCTGGGAGGAGGCAAAGGGAAAAGTGTGAATAGCAAATTGGTAACATCCTAAGTTGCCATGAGCATCACTGTGATGAATGTGTTTCTATAAACTTGGCCATAACTCAAAGACCGGTAGAGATGTGGCCTAAATCCAATGATGCAGATGTTTCTTAAATGTTTATAGTCAGTTATGAAGAAATTATTTCTCTCCTCTATAGAACAAAGTACAACTATGTGTTCTCATTGCTGTATAGCTTCATACCTTGTTTTCAAGCCTGTCCGTTGTGCCTGTTGTTCTAGAAAGTACTGGATGAATGCCAGAACCTGAGATCCTGCCAACTGCTTGTCAATAGTCGTGTTTTTGGACCTGATCTGTGTCCAGGGACCACTAAATTCCTTCTTGTCTCCTTTAAATGCAAACCTAGTAAGTAATCCACATCAGGCAAATGTGGTTTTGTGTGTGTTTTGTTGTTTGTTTTGGTTTAAATGCCACTGCACAAAGCTTTGCATAAATCCATGTGAAGCTTTGAGACTCTTGGATTAATAGCTTTTTGCTACTTTACCTTAGCTCTCCATTGTGTTTGCAACTTCAGTGCGCTTGCTGCCTAATGACCACTGTAGTTTGGCAGAGTCAGATGTCAAACATCAGACTAGAAAGGAAAAATTATTTGGAAATTACTTTTAAAATTATGGCAATGTTAATGTCCTATTAGAAAGATAAAGAAAGATAAAGCTAAACAGCAAAAACAGATGCCTGGGATAAGGATCCAAATGATGAAGAAGGTATCAATGATTAAGCAGGTAGGGCCAAAGTTTTGAAAGATTCTCTGTTGCTGCCTCCCATTTCTAGAAGAGCAGCTGGAGAACACACAGACGTGGCTAACTTTATTACAGAAATCCATTGAGAATCACCTGTATTCTATGCAGGTAATTGACGTTGGTATGTAAAGGGACAAATCTTTCCTAGAAAACAATGCACTTTGTAAACATAAGAAAAGCATAAGGAAGATTAGGAAAATCATCATGAGGTTTCATTTATTGGGTTTTTTTAATTATTTTTCTTGTTGCTATTGTATATGAGAACAAGCCCCAGTAGCCCAAGGGCTCAGCTTTTTTTGGCAGCTAATCACTATTTTGGCTGAAATGAGTCCCAAAGAAAATAGTTCAATGATGATTTATGGGTAGGTTCAGCAGCCAACTCAGAGATATCATCCACAACTAAAGGTGATAGCACAAAAGAGATTTTCTTTAATCAGAGCACTAAGATAGACGTCATTAGAGGAATAGGAACAGGTGTGGCAAGCAAGCTAAAGGGCCAGTTTATGCAGAGTATTTAAGTCAGAGCAGAGATATGGGAATGGAGTAGGCAGATGTTACCTTTGGCAAAGTGCTGATACATGAACTCCCATGGAGATTTACTGGGCCAGCCATCGGGCAGAAAAAAAAAAGTATGAAATTTAAAATTTTAATTATCTGTTTTATTATCTTAATAGTATAAAAAATTACTGCATTACTAATAGATGGATATCATAGCTGTGTCTGTGTAATTAGATGTCTCTTTTTACTAATCAGAAGTGGACTGGAATCCTCTTTGTTACTTTTATGAGGTGCTTAATATTTTTCCCACTGGAAATGAGCTACTTTGAATATACAATGTTCCCTGTGATCTGAATTTTACAAAAGCTGGTCAGAAGTGTATTTAACAGCAAGTACTGCCTTCAGAATTGAGGAATAGTCCAGTTCCTATGCAAATTACATGATTTCATGTGACAGGAAATTTATATTTGGGGGTAAGATACCAATATTGTTAGGCTTCGCTGTGGAAATCACCCTTACTCAGGTCATCATTTGAATATAACTTCATGTATAGTTCACAGTCCCCTTGCCTTCAAGTGGGCACTTAAGCAATTGTCTGAACCCTTTAGTTTTTCATCTATTGGAAATATTGTCACCGCGTATTTGCAGAGGTCTCTGTTGTATTCTTAGCCGTGACGTACACTACTTGCAGGTTTGTCTCAGTTGCCTGTACTTCCACAGCCTCTCCAGCAACCATGGAGCACAGGTGTACAGACACAGAGTTCAGCATCAGGCTCTCAGCCCCTTGGGTCAGAGACACTGTTTTTTTGGCATGATCCTCATGAGTGTATGGTATGGCAGGTGCTTCTGCAGAAGTAACAACCTGCAGCAGGTCAAGAGTTTTTACAAATCATTCTTTTTAGACTTAAACTTGTGACTGCTGATGAGCTCAAATGGAAGAGCCTGAACTATTACTAAGAACATTAACCCATTTTTTTAATCTATCCTGTTCTAAATGAAACAATAATGTTTTCTTTATCAGATAGCTAGGAGGTTGCTCTCTCTGCAGTTCCTCTAACACCAACGCTCCCACTCCATTTACAGGGATACCACTCAGTAACAATGAGGTTTCCCTTCTCTCCTGCTCAGCTCAGGGACCTCTTTTTCCTGTTTTCACATTTTTGAAGGACAGAAAAAAAAATAGAGCAAAATAAACTCTTCTCTCTGGCTTTATCTGCAGTAAAAAAGATGTGCCACCATGCCTAGACCAGGAAGACTTAAGCAGTAAAATGCTGCAAGCAGAGCAACTGCAACTGCTTAGGCCAGCAAGAGACCTCCTTGGCCAGGTAGCAGGTTTTAACCAGTTCTCTAGAAGGGGTATATCATGCTATCTGGAAGACAATTTTACTGGCTTCCCCACTTCTATGCTGAAAGTACTGCCAATGTGCCAGTGCCAGCTGAGGAAGAGAGGGGGTGTATTTTTCTCAGGCTCCTGATTCACATTGCTTTGTCAGCAAAACTTTCAAATGAGCCCGAACTGGATAGTCACGCCTGGAGAAAACCACTGACCTTGGTGAAGCCATGCAAATATAGCTGAGAACACTGTCTGGGTCTGGGTACGTAGCCCATCCCCGTGCCTTTGTGCCTCGCATTCTTCAGCCTCACTCAGTGCTGCACGTGGTAGCACTGGGTGATGCCAGCCATCCCCATGACTGATGAATGGATGGAGGCTCTCAGCGCTCAGGAAGGTGTAGAAGTAGGCGTAGAATGCAACATTGTCCCATGGAGAGACAAAAGGAAAAGACGAGGTTTCTCCTACTGAGCAGCAGTAGAAAGCAGGCCAGGCAGTTGGGTGGGAAGTGGCGAGACTGTTCCACTGGGAGAGAAGATTGGCGAAAGTTAACTTTTTAATTCATTTCAAGCAGGAGTTGGAGGCTTTAGATAGTCATGTAGGAATAGTTCAGTTGGAGGGAACGCTCTGCTTTGCTATTGGCTTTGTCTCTGGTTGTCATTGAACCACACATCACTCACAATAGAACTTGCAGAAAAGCTATTTTCTGTCATGCTGCTATTTGCTATTTACAGTCCAGCTGAGAAAATTGTGTTATGCTACCATATTGTTATTTGTTTCTATTTTAGCTGAATACAAAACCAAATCGGCATGTGAAAACCAGGAACTGAAACTCCACTGTCAGGAGTCCAAGTTCCTTATCATCTACTCTGCCACCTATGGCAGATGGGCACACGAGGAGAAAAACATCTGCTCGACAGAAGTGGAGCGCGTTCCCCCCTTTGGTATGTTTTTAAACTGTTGATAGACCTTTTTGAAGCAGGTGCACAGAGAAGAGGGGAAATGAATGGGGAGAAAACTTCAGGTGCAAGAGCAATGGCATTTTGAAAGTGCCAGTGATTGAAATACAAGAGAGATTATTTCTGAAACTCACACAAATTGGCTAGTATGATGGAGAGCTATAAAGTAAGAAATGCAGCAAAGCAATAGGCTTCCACATTGTTAATCAGTCCTTAGTATGATTAACATCAAAAAGTCTAGTTCTGTTGGCTGTGTTGAATTTAGGTGATGTATACTAAGTATCAGGGGTTTGCCTCTCTTCTTGCTCTGACTTCTGACAATTATTAGGCAAACAAAGTGTTAACATACCTTGTCTTAATGTAACCTTCTTCTTTGATCTCTGTTTCTTCCAGCTCTACCTTGCCTTAAATGCCCACTGTAAGGATAGAATCCATAGGTCAGGGTCCATTGCTTTAGATGCTGTTGTATGACCAGACTATGGCAGTATACTAGAAAATGAAACGTGCCTGGGGTTTCTCTCTGGAACCAAGTCCAGCAGGCAGGAACATCCTATCTATGTAGTACTTTATCCTCCAAAGTAGGATGACTACATGCAAACTGCCTCTTGAGGCTGCTTCCTGGCCTGTGCTAGCTCCTGAACTATGATGGGGAGTTGTTGAGAGGATGCTATTGGCCTCAGGCCAAACAAGTGCAGGGACCAGACTTATCAGAGTGGAGTGCTGTGTTGCAGTGCCTGAAACATGCCCTCTCATTAGTACAGATGCATCCCTATATATATATGGGGATGTCCATATATATATAGGATGTCCCTTGCTCCGACTGTGGACGCTTTCGGACACAGACCGTTCACTTTAAATAGGTAAAAGAACCGAAAGTATCATAAGTAGTTGTATGGTCTACATCAATAACCAGTCATTGATTTCACTGTATAGTCTCAGCTGGTGTATGATTAATGACTTATGACTGACTTTTTATCACTAAATATCTAAATGTATAGTAATGTGCAGTTGTGAGGGTCCTTGATGCTTGTATGAATACTATGTCTTTTGGTTGACACTGAAGGTAAGAAGATAGATTTTCATGCCATGGAGGCAGCTAGCACAAGGTATGTGTGCTGTTCACATCCCTTAAAACCATACAGGGAAGGACTTACAAGACTGATGCCAAACTTTTGCAAAGGCTGAACCTTACTCCTAAGAAACATGCTACAAGCAAAATCTCTAAGAAGCATCTCTGAACATCAAGAAGATATTGATAATTGGTCTTAAAAGCCACTTGTCTGCGAGCCAATCTTTCTATTTATTTGTATGCATATTATTAAAAATGTATTGGCTGCAAATTGAAATCTGTTCTTTATTAATGACAAACAACAGCTTTGGACTGAGACAGATGTATGCTGAATTACTATTATTCTGTGAATAATCTGTCAAATCAGCTAAAAGATTTTCAGAGATTTGCTTCAAAGGGAGCACAGGAAAACTCAGCAGTTCCTTAGCATAAAGGCACTTCCTCATGCAGGAAATAAAGTATATAAATCCATCTCTGATATTGGTAATACCTGTGGCCTCGAAGCACTTGTAGGATCCTGATTGTAACATGTAACATGACTGCCTCCCGTTGGAACTGGTATTCTGAGCCAGTTTAGAAAGGTAACTTAGGTGGCATTTTCAGTATAGAGGATGAAGAAGACTGATGGCATCGTGTCATCCCTGCTAGATAAAGCCTTTACAGGAGAGTTGTTCTCTGGTCTGATTAAGTCTTGCTTACACTGGGCAGTGGAACAACTTTAGCACCAGAAAATGCCAACCAAAAAGCCCACACAGAATGGGTTATGGGAAACCTACATTCAGGTCCCTTTTCTGATTCAGATAAGGAGAAGATTTGAATCTGCAGAAGAGCTTGAACTACAAGAAACTCTTTACCCTGTACACCGGTTGATAGGACAGCACTACTTCAGTCCCAAGGCTTATACATAATTACACATGTAACTTGCACTTTTCATTTCTAGATGTCTCTTGTTTTGTTGTTTTTTTTAAATGACCAGAAACAAAAGCTGCACTTAGAACAACTAATTTTATTCAGTGTGGCTTGGGGAGGGGGGAGGATTTGTCAAAGAATATGAAATTTCCATATAAAACCACGGTAAAACATTTTTCCTGTTTTTTATCACTTTCACCATCAAACTGAAATACGGTATTTTTACATGTCTCTGATCCTGCTCTCTGACTTGTCATCAGGACCACTCATTCCACTGAGTGGTCACCACTACCCACTTTAAAGAACAGCGCATAAAATTTGTCTCCAGGCATTTTAGGATATTTTGCCTTCAGGAAAAGTTTATTCTGCAAAGTAAACTCCTACCGTAAGTAGCAGGGTGAATTGAAGCACTGGGAGTTATTTCCATTATAAGATCTCTGGATCTTTGCAGGAAAATAAAAAGTACCCAAGCACTGTCCTGCTTCTGAAGCTGTTCTAATGACTAGCACTGTTAAGACTCTACTGAAATTACAGAAACTTAACTTCCCTGTTTTACTAAGATTATTAAAAAGGTCACAAGAAAACTAAAACGTTTTTGGGTGTAGTTTTGTAGCAAATGGTCCTGCTTAGAGGAACCTATTGTGTCCCGCACCAAAGCAGAAAACTGTAGCCATTGATTCCTGTGCGTTGTTGCCTTTTCTGACATGTTACCTTTTTTATATTTGTGCTAACATGTGCATGAGGAAAGAGAAAATTTATTGGCCAGAAAAAGTTAAAAGCTGTGCCAGAACAGGTTGCCATAGAAAGTACAAGGAAGATGCAGATCAACAAACACTTTTCAAATCATAAATTACTCTTGTTAATACATGAAAGTACTTGAAAGAAGGCTTAGTAGTAGGTCGCCTCTAGCTGCAACTTGCAAGTTAGAACACTAAAATGTCCTTCCCAGGAATTTCACCTGGATGTGCATTGTGCTTTGGTTGATGTGCACTTCCTCGAGCACTAATGACCAGCAGAGCCCTGAACTGCCTATATTCATTACTGGAAGATAGGGTCCTTTCCAGCACAGCCCTCTCTTTTACCTGTTCCCAGTTTGGGAGGTTGAGAAAGGAGGTAGAGAATTCAGGCACTCTCATCACAGTTTGCACCATGGTATATCCTGGGGCTGGGCTTAATTCCATCTTTTCAGTGAAATAGCATTCACCTAAGAAGAGGGGGTGTTAGCCAGGCAAGAGAGATTTCCAAAATCCAGCCCAGCAAGGTGTCATGATTTTGTTATATAACAGTATTTTGTGAGTCTATATGATTCCTTTTTCTTTTCTCTTTTTTTTTTTTTTTTTAATGAGCGTTGTGGACAACTCGAAGGGCCTGCATCTCTAATTAACTAACAGTGATTGAAAAGCTTTTGGTTTCTTTCTCTTGCTAGGAGTTGTATACTGTTCCTAGTGTGAGCCAGTCCCTTGCACAAGTCTCTTGAGAGCAGATATAAAGTGGAGTAAGGGTACAAATGGCCATAGGCACATATGAAAGTGTTTACATGGTGAAGTTATTAGATTCATGCTAACTTCTAGGTGCCGTAAAACACAAACCGTGTAAGCGGCAAAGTTTAGGAAATGCTGGTATAGGCACTTGAAGGAGCACTTAGTCAATGAACAGAAACACTGAGCCCGGTCCTCTGCTGGGGGAAGAAGCAAGAGCTTGCAGCCCAGAGCTGCTACAGAGAAGGTGACTAAGTCCTTTGTAAACTGCAAGTATCACTTCAGTATGCCCTTCCATTCCTGAGCATCATCTGTTCAGCATATATTTGCTTGCTGATGGGGCTGATTTCAAACACCAGCCTATGGGCTGTCATGCTAGTGGCAGGCTCCTGAATGGAAGAAACCTCAGGCTACAGAGCAGTTATTCTATTTACACAGCATAGGACCCCTTACAGGGACACTGTGAAAGAGCAAATGTGCCCCAGATGTGAAGGCAAGAGGAATGGTGTGAGCAGGGTAGATGCAGAGGCACTGTTCTGTAGCAGGACCAGCACTCAGCGTCATGGGGTAGGTTCACATCTCCCTTTTCATCTTCTGCCTCTGGTGCCTCGCCACTTCATGTGTGGGAGACAGTCAACTGAATTTTACGGTGCAAAAGTAAGGATAAATTTTTTCAGTTTTGTTTCCACCGTGAAAATCCTTAAGTCAGTTCTCTCCATGTGCAAACATCAGATATGAAAAGTTCCTTGTCCGTGTCAGCTTGAGCAAACTGGAAAGCTTAGTAAGTGTTTTGGGCCCCAAAAGATGCCAGTAGGAGCCATTGTATCTGCTGGCCCCAATAAATCTTGTCCAGATGAAGCTCCCCAAAAAGAAAAGGTGTTCAAAGCAGTGGCAGGATGAGAAGCGATTGTATGAAGGGAATAAAAAAGCACCCACCATTTTTAGAATCCAGTCAGCTTTCTGCTGAGACAACAGGGAAGGTCACGTTTTGCTGAGTAGCTGTTTGAAGTTGCTTGAAGCACACTGAGTCGCATGTCACTCCATCCATTAGTGTTTTCTTTACTAGCAATTTCGGGATTTTCTTGGATATAATTTTTTGTAGCTTAGATTTTTGACCTGTTTGGAAAAGTACACTGCACTCAAGTCTAAAATAAGCCAAGGATCTCCTGCCTGTGGTTGTGCAGATCCAGATGGTGCAAAACAAAGCAATGAGTGTCTGGTTCCCGTTGCCATCAGTGAGTGAGGAGCTCAACTTGTCTCTTGCCCTTGGTGTTTGAGCTGGCATATGGATCCCCCACTCTGTGTGTGTGCACGTGCAAGGAGGAGAGAAAGACCAAGTGGATTTTTTTGTGCAAAATGCTTACAGACTGAATTCTGACTCAGAGCAGCTTGTAGACAAAACCAGGGAATGGGCTAATCTCATGCAGGCTACAAGGGCCTCACAACAAGCACTGCAGTGAGAGGGAGAGGATGCAGCTTTTCAGAAAGCTTCGGTGCTGTATTCACTTCTAAGGAATGGCCTGTGCTGGCAATAAGTGGTATTTTTAGCACATCATACTGCCTTTAACAACAATACTTGGACCTGGAACATAAAGTGCTAGCCACACTTTTCATAAGTGCTGCTGATAATTTTGTGTGGTTTTCCTAGAATCAGCGGTTCAAATGGCCTTTTTCTGATGCATAGACAAGACTGTGTGCCATGCTCTTGCATAAATTACCATATTATTATGGTAACTTTCTTTAGGAGTCTGCAACCTTAGCTTGCTCTGAAGTCCATAGTTTCCCCTTGTCAGTTCTTATCCCTAGAGCTGATATTTGGGCTCCACAAAGCACAAGCCATCCCAATTTGGTAGTGTGAAATGTTTGCTTTCAATTGATTTTAAAAGCAAGCTCCTTATTCTTTTGTGGGTAGGCACAGCCCAGAAGGCTTAAAGCACTGTAAGCCAGCAGTTTGGGATCAAAACAAGGGGCAGCTGGGCTCCAGTATTGGAGTGACAAATTGTGGAAGCATTTCTTTTTCGGGTGCCCAGGTCCTTCATCAGCACATAACTTTTTATGCCATGCGGATCTACATTGGAGACACATCCCCTGCCCACCATGTCTTGAGGCTCTCCCTGTGCATAGTGTGGGAGAAAATGGCAATTCATAATGTTGGGAGAGGGTGTGACAGGATGCTATTGCCAGAGCTTGGCACAAGACGCTTAGGCCAGCTCTGGCTGCTCCATCACCTGCAGGTCTTGTGTGGCAGGGTGGAAAGAAAGGGAGGGAAAGCTCCTCTTGTCTGAATTGAGGGAAGCTTTAAGAAAACCAGAAGACAAATTGCTTCTCATTAAAGCCTGCATGATTTATGGCATGTCATTTGCATGCCAAAACTTTCCTAAACAAAGCTAATTAGGGAACTGAAAGAGCCTTTCCTCCAAAAACAAGGCTTTCTCCTCTAAGTGTTAAATAGCTGCAGTCAGATTTGATAGTTTATTACTGCATTAAGAACCTCTTCTTGACACCCGTATCTCCATGCCATCCATATAAGTGTCCGTTTCAAAAGATCCACCAACAGTCTCAGTGTGTAGCAGGCAACTTTGGGAGAAAGGCGTGAAGAATGGAGTGTTTTCCCAGCCACACATTGCTGCCTTTTCTGCTACTGCTGGTGGATGCCGACAGCCTTCTACCATGCCAGGAAAGTGCCTTTCAAGAGGAAGTTTATTTTAAACATATGGTTTCAGCAGCCTCATAGACATTTGTGTAGCTCAAACATTACTTAGCTATTCAGAAAGAAAACACGTGGCATATTTATGTTCATCTCCTGATTTGTGATTTCTTCAGAACTGTTCAGTGGGTGTGTTTACTCAAAATGCAGCACTGAATGAATCGTCTCCTCATTCAGACACTGCAGTAAGGTGTTTGATCATAAGACGGATGAGTCGTTCCTCGTGTGAGCAATTCATCACTGTAGCTGGATTGCTGTTAGACCCCAAGCAAGTCTGGTTGAAGTAAGCTTGTGCATTCCTTCAGCACACACTGATTCCTCTGACTTCAGTGTAGGTGCACTTCTGCAATGTCTGCTTGTGGGAGATTGTACAGATGGAAGATGTAGATGTTGAAAAAGTGACCTTTGGTACCAAGTACACAGAATTCCTTCAAGCTGAAATCGTTGGTCAGCTGGCATCGTAATTGTGGGGATGGCTGGTGAGGACGTAGCAAGGACGCATATAAACCAGAGAGAAAAAATTTGAACAATTTTTGACTGAATCACTGAAGGCCAAAATCTTGTTAAACCACGAAAGATGTTAAATGGGAGGCTTTTATTATAGGTCTTTCCAGTTAACATCTGTGTAATCCTGCAAAAGCAAGCCAGCCTTGGTTTGCATTTACTCACCTGTGACACCAGGCAAACCTTGGGAAGTTCTCCAAAAACTGGCCTGCCAAGAGCCCGCAGGTATATGACGACTGGCTCCTCAGGTAGAGGAGCCAAATCTAACATGAATATAACTGATAAGCAGTTATTAACTCCCACAAAAACATGAGCAAACATCTACTGAAGGCAAAATGAAACATGTATTCACTGTATCACTGAATTTGTAGAAAACCATCAGCGCAACAGCTTCCTGTTCCTTTAGACTCTGTGAATAGCTCGAAGGGTAGGAAATTTTGTAGAAAATTCAGTTTGTCAGATTGCTGTTTTGCCTGCAACCCATTTGTTTATGAATCATCTGATAATTCCTCCTGACTCTTCAGTTGTTTTCATACTTGTCAAAAATAAGCTACTTAGCTGCATAAAGTGTCCACCCATACTTATCCTTACTTATCTAAAATTGCCAAGGTGGGAGACTAAAACAGCTGCCCGGTGTTTTAGGTCAGCCTTCCCTGCCTGCTCAGTAGCATCCGAGGACACACAGGCATTTGGATTTAGGTCTCTGAAAAGATGAAGAACTGCTTTCCCAAAAAGTCCATGTCAAAAGGTAACCTGTGATTCCTTTGCCAAACAAAGAAATCAGCCCAGTATCCCCCAGTGGCTGCACTCAATTATATGATTTGTTTAGTGCTGACGTCAGGGTAATAACTCTAAAAATCACAAATCTGCCCCATTTTCACATATTAAGAGTCAATATTCTTTGTCAAGAACTCCAGTCTCAAACATCCCCTTTGTTTCCAAGCAAGACTGATTTGAGAAACCTTTGGAGTCTCACTGCAAGCACTGTTTCTCCTTTCTCTAAAGAGGCACAAATGAGGCTCAGCAGTTGGAAGGTAACAAGTTGTTGTCCTTGTCTTGGGTTTTATTATAGGAAGAAGGACTGATTTAATGCCCAAATATGTTTCCAGATCTCTAGAATGTCTCTACCTCGGAAGACTAGAGTAAGAAACACCTACCATCCATAGAAAGTGACAAAATATGTGAGGTGATGCTGACTGGAAGCAGACAGCTGCAGAAATGTATTATGTACTCCAGACGTTCTTTCTGCATACTTTCTGTTTAGAAACCAAAGCTGAGGGGTATTTTTCGTTGTGGCTTGGAGTTTAGCACATGTGTATGCTGATAATTTAATCACATGTAAAGACATTCTTTTGTTAAAGCAGATTTTTAAAACTATGCCTGACACACAAACTTTCCCACTCAAATCGTGCCGTGCTTCGGTGCAAAATCCTGCTAATCGAGTTTTATTCTTTTCTAAATTGTGGTAGAAGTTGTAAGTCTTGAATAAAGAAGTCCCAGCCTCAGGTGTAGAGATTAGCAAGAGATTAGAGATGGTGCGTGCTTGCCCCCAGTCCACAGGGATTGGTTCAGCAGTCTGGATTCTCTTCATCTACGCAAAGTCAGGTTTTGAAAATTATGCAGGTTACCTCATGTAATTAGGGCATGAAGGCAGTGCAGTGGATATGGCATTGAGGTTGCTTTGGGCACACAAACTTGGCTTGTGGTGGCAGCGTTATTAGAACAGCCTGAAATTTGGAAGGGGAGGAAGAAGCCATATATTTCCCTAGTTAAACATTGAGCTTATTTTGACCTCTTTACCATGGCAGAATGGCTCTTACTAGCAACAAGCATAATAAATTAAAAGCTACCTTTAACACAGCAGACTTCACTGTACCCCTTGTTGTTGTGGCACACAAAAATTGATCTTGCCTGACTTGAGCTGAAATTAGGCATCCAGTCAAATCATCTCAATAACACAGGGTGAGAGGCCTGCAAACAGCATTGCATCTCCCTTTATCTCCACACTCCTCTTGAGATGGAATAGGTGGAGAGGAATTAGGATGTGATTGTTTTTTCCAAGTCATCATGAGGGTAACACAGGTGACCTACACCGGGCACCTCGTTTGGATGTTGACATGAGGCTTACTGCAACCAGATCATGCACCTGGAAGTCAGCATGAGGTAGTTAGCTTGCTGCAAGTTCACCTTTTCACTGCACACTGACTTCCTTGCATTAACAAATCCTAATATGTCATTCTGACATCCTGCTTAGGCAAACATATGCCTGAAATCAGCAGCAGATTTGTATTTATAGTCATGCATGCAGCAGCTATTATTTCTGATAAGACCAGTGATGTGTATTTACTGTACGTATTTTTCTTTCAGACTGTTTGTCTTACGTGGCACTAGAAGTTTTATCGAAAAGGTGTTACGGGAAACAGAGGTGCAAAATTATTGTCACTAGCCGGGAGTTTGGAAGTCCGTGCCTACCTGGAGTGACAAAATACCTTAATGTCAGCTATGCATGTGGTAAGAGCAAATGCATCATCATTTTAAGACCTTTTTCTGCTTGCAGAGCAAACCAGTGACACATGGTGCACACATATGGACACACATACATACACACAGATGCTTCCTAAATCTCCGTTTCCTTTCAACATAGATAGTTTGTGACATAGCTATCAAGAATACCCCCAATATGTGAACAGTCCCATGGACAGAGTTGCACTTAGTGTGAACTCTGGCACTGAGTTGTTTTTTTCATTGTTAAAATGCGTTTGATAATGAAACATAATAGAATCACAGAATGGTTTGAGTCAAAAAGGACCTTAAAGACCATCCAGTTCCAGTCCTTCTGCCAAGGGCAGGGACACCTTCCACTGGATCAGGTTGCTCAAAGCCTCATCCAGCCTGACCTTGAACACTGCCAGGGATCGGGCATCCTCAACTTCCCTGGGCAACCTGTGCCAGTGCCTCACTACCCCCACAGTGAATAATTCCTACTTATTATCTAGTCTAAGTCTACCCTTATATATATATTTATATCTATAAAGTATGTGGTTAAATATTTATTTATTTATTATATATTATTTATTTTAATATATTTATATATAGTATGTAGTATGTGTTTTGATATTTTGAGAAACACTATCAAAATAAGAGTCTGTTCTACAGAATTCACCTGCAACAGAGCTAGGAAACATAACCTGGCATTGCCTGCCATCAGTACAAGTAAATCAGTCCAGCATAATTGAAGCACTGTGTACTACCCCAGTCCTGAAATCTGATTCACATGAGCACACCTACAGCCTTTAGGCTTGCAGAGGGATTTTTTTCTCATGGGCAAAATCTCACTAATAATGAAGCTTTGAAGTTATACATCCTTTGCAGGACTGAAGCCTACTTCAGCTCATTCCTTAGATAAGAGGGAACAATTTTCCATATTCTTTACTACAGACTAAGAAATTCACATCAGGCGAAAGCCAAATTCCATACAAATTCTTCTTCTCAAAAGCAAAGGTCATGGAACAGCAAAGTGTAATATCAACATAGGTGAGAGAAAAGTGGTTGCAGAACTTTAATGTAGCTCCTTATTTTGGTATTGCACATTTTTAGGAGTGGCTGTGCATGTCTTTTAATCCTCAAACAGATTTCCTCAGCCTCTGCTTTCTGCGGCTGGTTTACTGCAGGGTGGAACTGTGAGGTCGGGATTGGTTGTCTCTCACACACCTCTGCTTCAACCAGAGGATGGGTGAAAGCTTTTTCACTAAGTTACCGCTCTGCTTACTGTGCACTGCTTGGAAAGCTGCTGGCCCTGTTCCTTTCTGACCTTTTTCTGGTCTGTGGGAAGTCACAGGTGTAAAACTTTGTGGGGACGCATCATGGAGTCCTTTCGCTGCATCTCTAATGAGTAGTGGTCAAAGGGCACAGGTTATCTGAGCCATGCTTTGGGAAACAGCAGTGTAGGATTGATTACCAGATCACTGTGTACCTGAAAATCAGAGGAAAATGAGCCCTGGCTGCATTCTTGCTGGTATGCAAGATTTTCAGTCTCCCCGTGAGTAAGTTGACAGGTGAGAGGCACTGCAGTATTTCATCTTTATATTGGTGAAGACAGCTGGACATCTGCCTTTGCACTAATGTGTTATGTTATTGTGCAGTTGCCTTTGTGCTGTGGTAACTTTATGAATGAGTTAATGGAATTCTCTTTAATTAGAGTAAGGGTAATTATAACAGATCATTCTTTCTTTCACATCTGTGTACTAGAAAACCAGCGTATGTTTGTTTGCTGTGAGGTTATGCATTCTGTTATTTAGTGAAGTGGTTTTGCAAAAACACGTGGGTAGTAAATAGTGTTCTTGTGTGTTGCTGGCACATTTTGAAGACTTTTTCTTCTGCCAAATCCTACGGAGCTCTGCAGTCTGAAGCATTAGCCAATGATTTGCAGGTCTAATCATTTTACAGATCATCTAATGAACATGAAAAGACTTTGGGCATATTCCAGAGTGACATTTTACATTCTTTCCCCTCACTGGAAGATCCCTAATAATTTGCTGATTTCCAAGATAAGGTAAATAGGCCTGTCCCTGAAGTGACAGGAGGGCAACAGGGCAGACAGTGTTCTCTGAGGGCTGTGCCACACTTGAACATGGTCAGGAATGTGAAAAAAATCATACTCCCCACCTCAGTGGTCATCAACCATTTAGGTAAGTGTGTCTGGCTGCATTCTTATTTATGTGGTTAATTCCTGCTAGTAAAAACTTAGCAGGAGCCAGGAGGTGCTGGTTTCTTGCAGTCTCATTGCCCCTTATGACCTGTTCAGTGTCATCTTAAGTCTGCAGTGGTGACATCTCCTGGGTGTTGCTGAAGCTGGGCTTCAAGGAGCCTCTCTCAGGAAACCCAGCCCGTGATGCCCTGCGTTGTATCTGCACTCCCTGGGTGCCATTAAAAATCTATCTGTGGGCTGCCTTTGGCAGCTGTGGTAGGTGACTGACTCCAACCCTACTTGATAAAGTAGTGCTGGCATGAGTTGTAGAATAGATGTGATTATCTTGATAAAAATTCCTCATGCTGGTACCGGTGATTCTGTTCAGTTACTTGATTCAGCCTATCCTAGTTGTATCCAGTCATCGTGTCTGAAATGAAGCCAACACGAAAATAAGCAATGCAAGCAGTCAGGAGCTTTTTTGTCTGTGCCATTTTGAATTAAGTCTTCCCCTACAACAGATATTTGAATGGCATGTTAACTAGCCTTTCAAACCTGATGGGAAGACAGGAGGAAAGGATTCAGTCCTGCAGCAAGCAAAACCATGGGAAGTTCTCCCTGGGAGGAGAGCAGGAGGAACATCAACGCAGGTGAAGGAGCCCCTGCCTGGGCACCAGATCATGTGACAGGAGCTTCGGGTCACAAAAAGGAGCTGGGGACGGTACATCCTCCCAAAATGTTGTTGCTAACACGTGCACATTGTTCATAACAGCTAGACCTCTGCAAATTCAGAGTGCAGTCTGAAACCAAACCAGCCTTCTCACTGTCTGCCTCACACCAACGAAAACACTCTGCTGCTGGAAGGCACTTGAGAATTACGATGAGGTACAAGCCAAAATAGAAATGAGCTCATTCTCCCTCTCTGTTGGCCTTCTATTGCAAACAGGAGCTAAAAGTCAAAAAGAATTCCTTCATCAGGAAAAGAAACAGATCTGACTTTGAGCCCACACAGAAAGAAAAGTTCTGCTCAGAAAGAAGTGCTATTTTTAGTTGTTTGTCAAATCAAAACTATGCTAAGCCCCAAATCTTAGTCTCTTCTGTTCCATTTAACTTTTCTTAACACTATTTATTGGCAAATGTTTCTTTGTGGGATAGAGGTGAACTTCATACCTGAAATTTCTGCCTTTTATTTCCCCCTTCACATCAGTCTGAAAATCAAATCAATCTACCTTCACATAGCAGAGGGAACAGGTGCCAAGATGTATTCATCTAACGCAGAATATATGAACTCAAAATGTCTGCACAATGCACCTTCTTTTAGCTCTTAATTATTTCAAGAAGAGCGTGAAAGCCTATCAAGCGAAAAAAATCATGAAATGAGAAGGATGCAGCCCACTTCCACCCAGAGCATCTCTTCCCATCCTGAGCTCCTTCCTCCTTGGTGATTATTTATCTCAGAGGCTTTGCAGAGGATATCACAGAAGACCATAAACATTTCTCTGAGAGTTACAGTGAATTATCCTCATCAAAAACCAGTATCTAGATGCAGTTTAGCATCTGACTGTATCCCCGTCCTGAATTAGTAGGCCAATTTTGTCTCCTGTCCACTGATTGGCACACCCCTTTTGGGATGGAAAACAAGGGGCACATCCCTGTTCTGTGTGCAGCTGCATTGATGTTTCTAGAGCTGGGGCCGGCGTGTGAATCCAGTCACAGGTCCAGAGCTGCCCTTACTAGTCTCTGGCAAGAATTTGCAGTGTTATCTGTCCTCTTGTGGTGTTTCACTGATCTTTAGGGGAAAATTATTGGCTCTCTACCTGCGCATCCTCTGCCTCAGCCTCACTCTGCCTGCCGTATTTGCCCTTTTGTCCCTTCACTGCTCACTCCGCTTTCCTTTCAGTCTTCCTCCTGGTTACTTTATTCCCTTTGCCACCTCCTTTTCCTTCCCTCCAGTGCTAATCCTGTCGGCAGTGTGCCCTTTGCCACTATCTCATGTCACAGCAACCCAGTGCCGTACCTCCTGGTGCACCAAATGGATGGGTGGTAGAAGGAGGAAGACACAGCACTGAGCCCATCCCTTCTCCTGAGGCTCCTCCATATGTAGCACCCTGCATTTGTCAGCTCTTAGGGTTGGGGTGTTACTAGGTTAGCGAACCTCAAGTCAACACAGCGGTAGCAGCCCTAATCCAGATCTGGTACAGTGGGGATAAGCAGCACGGCTCTGCCTGGGGCTGCAGCATGCACCACCCTGCAATTGCTCCTGTCCTCCAAGTGCAAGGGAGTATCTCTGGGCCACTGAGGGAGCTCAGGCTGGCTGCAGCGCTGGGGCCAGGCTCGCACACCAGCAGGGCTGGCATTTGCCTGCACTGGCTCCAGACGCAGCCACCCACTCCTGTCTCTGAGGACTGGAACCACCTGCTCTGATCCCTTCAGTACAAACATCAGAAAACCAATTAAAAAAACAGGGTTAGCTTCGGGATTCATAATTAACCGATAATCTGGTTCCTGAAACTAACAGTAAATTGTCTTTCATTGTTGCAGTTCCTAAATTTATCCTTACGGCTGTCAACCCCCTGGTCCCTGACAACAAGTCTTCCATCAAACAGAATGATGGTACGTAACATCAAAAAATATGGTTTGCTGCTCTCCATTGTCTTTGATTGAAATAGGACATTTTCCCACTGCAGAGCTTGGTCTGAGGGGGGTGGTACAAAATAATGGAAACCCTACTGAAATAGCTCCTCCTCTCCTCGGATGGCTGGGAGTGGGATGGGACCTGTGCCAGCATCGTCCTGCTGTCCCAGCAACACTGCAAAACAAGTGACCCGTCCAGACCTACCCATAACTGGTGTGCTGTTTTCTGACTTTGCTTGAACCGTGCAAAGAGTAAAAGTGAAACTGTTGTTTCAGGATGAGTTATGGCAACACCTGCTCTTCTTAAAGGCAAATCAAATTAGTGATGAGGCTAAAGTGTATTTGCTGTTATCAATAATGGGAGTGTACTGCAGTGATTGGGCTGGGAAGTCCATTTGAGAGCTGTGAAGCTTAATGAAAATAATTTTTTCAGACAGCTTGATAGGAATAGGCAAGGAGTTTCACTTGGTAATAGACTTAAATAATTTTGCCACTTTCTAGTCATTCAATATTTTCAATATTTTGTTATTTGTACTTTATTTCAGTAATTTTTTTTGTTTATCAAACATTGTTTGGTCTGATGTTCTGCAGGATTCCTACAGTGCAGCACTAGGCTGCCTCTGTTTTAAACAGACTTAGTATTTCAAAAGTTATTGGATTAGTATCAGGTTAGTAGCTTCATCATGTGATTGAATTTGCTTTCTCTCCTCCCGTCACAGGTGTTGACCTTGATCCAAAGGAGTCAAGACTTCCAAAGAAAGATGGAACTTTTGTTAGCCACTTCTTGGCTACATTTGCGTACATTAGAGGTAGGAAAATTAGGCTGAGATTGGTTCATTAGTTTGTGGCGTTTTGGGAAAAGGGGGGAATCGCCTCAGAAGGTCACAACTGGTAATCCCATGTTTATAGTAACAGTATTATTGCAATGTAATCACAGTCTTGTGGATGGGACAATTGCAGCATAATTGATATTTATAGAATATTTTCCATCTTGAAGGATCCAAACTCCAGCCAAGACTTTTTATAAGGAATATTTTCAATGGGGACTGTCGGTTGTTCAGTGAAAACCTGGTCCTGATCTGGGAGCAGCGCTGGAGACATCCATTTTTGGAAATGTTGGTTTGCATACATATAAGGATCATTGAGAAGCACTGAAAAAAAACCAAACACAAACCCAGCCATCTCTGTTATGGGACATGGCAGGGGATTTTGTGACTTTGCAATACTTAAGGCAGATTTTGTTTGGGCAAATAAATTCATGATCATCAAATCTCAAACAGCGCAGGAGAAGTAATGAATTTTGGAAGTGAGCAAAGGCTGATGTTGAGAAGCTATTCCAAAGCTAAAATTGCTCCTGTTCTAGAAGATGGCAAGAGCCACACAGCTGTCAAGCATTATCGTACAACCATTGCACGGCTCTTGGCACAGCAGGACAGACTGCCCCTTACCTCCAGCACCAGCAGCTCTCCCCAGACCTTGAGACCTCTCAGCAACACCCCAAGCAGTCAGAGTTGGATTTTACAACCCATCAAGAAAGGCCATTTCCACATTTGTCTGAGCAGTCATCTCAGACTATGTTCAGGAAGAGAAATGCTCCCTATCCAGCCTGGCCTGGAGATGCTGTCATAGCTCCACAAAGCCTAGAGTTGCTTTTCTTACTCATGCCCTCTCTTCATCAGGATAAGGCTGGGAAATAAAGGGGTACGCTCCTGGTAGCTGGTTGAGAATGCTAGCAAGCTGCTAATAAAAAGATGGGGCAGTGTTGTTATTTTATAATGATATTAAGAGGCTTGGATTTTTGACAGTAATTTGAAGAGACAGAGACAGCCTTCAGACTACGAGTGTAGGGTAGTTTCGGTGCCCCTCAAATACCCCCCACCGCTACAGCTACGTAATGTGGGCACTTCGGAAATGGCAGCTGACTTTTTTTGTAGCTAGGCTTTGGCAGAGTTTCTAAAGTATTTTAAGTGCTGGCGTTCTCATTTCAGATCACCTTGAAAGAGCTGGTCTCCTGTTTTTGTCCAGCGTTTGTGTGGGATTACTCTTCACGCTGTTTGCTCTGGTGATCCGCATGTCATGCTCAAATGACTTCCAGAAATCGCACAGGAAGAAGGAGCAGTTAGTGCCAGAAAGTGACAGAGCGTACGAGAACAGTGAAAATGAGGAGGAGGAAGATTCCTCCAATTCAGACGTCCAGGATGAAATAGCCGGACTTTACACACCTTCTTACTCAGGTTATAATTCAGCAGAGGCGGCGGAACTGGCTGAAAGGATAGAGCGCAGGGAGCAGATCATACAAGAAATTTGGATGAACAGTGGTTTGGATATGACACCTCCTAGAAATATGAATACGTTTTATATTAATGAACAATAAATGGCTTATTTTGGATGATGCCCTAGCCCTTTTTTTTTAAAAAAGAAATGTACCTTCTGTGAAGGAACATTTGTATCAGTGCATATAATTATTTGTAAAGTCAGAATAAATATATGCAATAAAAGGAGCGTTTCAAATCCTTGACTGTAAATCATTCTGTGAAAATCACCTTTACAAGTTTTCATAGTTTTAAGTTGTGTCGTGTTACGGATTACTTTGCACTGTAATTTGGGATCAGTTGCCATAGGCAGGTTAAGGAATATTAAAAAAGAGCAAAACTATTTAAGCAGCATAACATGGAGAATACCTGCATTAGGAAATTACACTTGTAACCAGTTAGCGTGTTGCAGCTCATAAATTGCATGAGAACATGCTCTGTTAATGAGAAATATGAGTATTATTCACATGGGTGAGAAGGACAAAGCAAAATTGAATGCAGGTCCTTGAAGATTTTCTGCTGTTTCATTAAGTCAACCTTTCCCTAGAAATGCCATTCCTCCAGTAAGGTACAAGGGAGTTAAATTCAGCTCATTGGAGTCCTGATGCAATTACTTAGAAGAGAGACATGAAAGAAGGGTCCCTCACTGGGCTGGGAGGTCTAGAAAGTGAGCTGCAAGGAAGTGCCTGGAATTTCAGTGAAAAATTTCTGTGTTTGAGAATTAGTTTCAGTAGCAGCAGTCCTCTTGATGGTAACATAATAGCACCTGAAGTCAGGCACACCTCAGTGTGCTGGGATTTCACAATACTTCTTGGAGTCTACAGCTTCTTTTTTATAGAATGTAGCCACCAAATAAGGTGGCTCTTAGCTCCTGAAGCATGGGCATAAGGACAAAAACCAGTCTGCACTGTACCTTCATTACCCTGTTGTTAAGGAAAAGGTCACCATTAAAACCATCAGAAGATACCTGCCCAACGTATAATTCTGCTGCCACTGATGCTGGCTGGTTTCTTAAGCACAAGCTCGAAAAAGACTCTTGAAGTCAACACATACTGAGAACAGTACTTCCTAAGTGAAATGCTGTTATTTTATCTGATATTAAAGCAAGGATTAGAGCCAGTACTTGATGGAAGCTTATAGTCTCAAGATTTTTTTTTTCCTAAGTTCACAATCCGCACTTGAAAATTATTCAGACTAGTCAAATTTGGTTTCAGTCAGACAGAAAATTAGATCAGAAATGTATCTAAGTTGAAAACACAACCTTCCTGTCTTTAAATAAAGTGTCTCCAGTATTTTAACTACACTCCATTGGGAATTTACTGAACAAAGGGAGGAAAAATGTCACTTCCTGATGGTAATACTTTGTGAGTTCATTGTGCTTTCCCGCTCAGACGCTGTATGTCTAGGTAGAGTGAAGTAGTATGAAACACTTGGAAAGAAAAGAAATTGCATGGCTTGTCATTTCCTACCGATACATAGTTGAATTAAGCATGGGAAAACTTTAAAGGGAGGAAAGGGGCTTGCTCAGATGACTAAGGCACAATCCCGTGCTCAAGTGGAAAAACCTTAGCAGTGATTAGCATCCTATCAGCGGAAGGAAGAGAGGCTGAAGAGACGGACGGAGAGCTTAGGTCACCCGTGGCACTGGGGAACTGCACAAAACACTCGGCACAGCCCAGGAACCTGGCTGATGCCATCTGGGATTCAACTCTTCCCCCTTTCCAATAGAAAGTCATTGTAACCAGTGCCATCACACAATATTGATGAATACGTTTTGATCTGGGAAAAAAAACCCCATGCCTTTGTCCTGAGGGTGGAAGAAAGCAGGTTTTCTTTCTGCCAGCCCTGTGTGTAGGTGTGGGACAGCTCTGGTCAGGAGCTGGCTCTTTCCTCCTGACTCACGGGGGCAGGAGCCACTCATTTCCTGGTCAGAAAGAAAGGAGACTGATCTACATCCTAGCAATTCCCCCAGCTGACAAACCATACTAGTAGAAAAAATGGATCTTCTTCCTCTTATTGACCCTTGGAAGAGGCCACTGTTCCATTGCAGAGAGTGGGCTGGGCTCCAGTGCACAGCAAGGGGCTCTTGGGGGCTGCCCCTTCTCCAGTGCAGAGCCCTGCTCTGGTGTCTCCCCAAAATGCTGAGCTGCAATGAAAATCCCTCTGCAGAGCCTGGGCCCCACAGGGCAGCTGATCTCCAGCTGATCTATTTTGGAAGTTAGCTGTCCGGCTAATGTTTATGCTCACTAAAACTGGTGTATTTTCTTTCCTCAGTCTTTTATCTACAAGCCCCTGTGAGGTTTTAGTCCTGCAGCTGACATTACAACAAAATCCAGGACTTAGTCTTTCTACCAGGCTTTCATTTTGCTCAAGTCTAGGTAAAATCAGCATGTTCTAGGGGTGGCCACAGAATCACAGACTGGCTGAGGTTGGAAAGCATCCAATCCAATGCCCTTACTCAAGCAGAGCCACCCAGGAGAGGCCCGGGACCATGTCCAGATGGCTTCTGAATATCTCCAAGGGTGGAGACTCCACAGCCCTCTATGCAACCTGTGCCAGTGTTCAGTCACCCTCACAGAAAAAGTGTGTTTCCTGATGTTCAGACAGAGCCTCCTGTGCTTCACATTGTTCCCATTGCCTCTGGGCCTGTCATTGGGCACCACAGATCCTCTCCCTGTTGTTTTGGTCACTTTGTCCATGCACATCTTCCATTGGATAGTCCTGCTTTGGGGTTCCCAGCTGAAAACAATGGGTGCTTGTTCGTGGTGGTGAAGCAACTGAAATGGCAGCAGATGGACAGAAATCAGTCTGTAACTTAGAGGTTAGTCCCTTCCTTGAAGGAGAATTGCAAAATACTTCACTTTTCCCACCTCCCAGTTCTCTCATCTACTTTATAACCCTGGAGGAAAAAAAACCCAACTTTTATATCAAAGTGCAGATTAGCAATTTTTCTGTTGCCTTTGTATATTTGCCTGCAAATGACTTAACAGACCAGATTCCTTCCTGGTTTTCCTCCCTGCCTGCTGCCACGCCACAGGCTGCAGGCAGGCAGTAAAAGATCTCCGTGGGTGCCAGAGAAAAGCCTGCTTCCTGATATGGAGCATTTTAAAGCCTCTTGGAACGTGTTTTGAGAAAGAAAAAAATGTGCTTAATAATGCATGCCTGTTTCAATGTGTCCTCAAATAATGGTGGCAAAGCCATATTGTGAGCCCCAGTCCCAGAAGTAACTCAGCAGGGCAGGGAGAGCTGCTTTTGCTCCAGACTGGGAGGCTGAGCTTCACTTAGGAGCTATTCCCTTGACTGAACTATTTATGGCCTGACTTTGGGTTGCTATTTTATTCTTTTTGCATAAACTTCCCAAGTCTAATCAGGGAAAGCTATCAATTAGTGGTTCACCTCATTCCCAAATGTTCACTGTTCACAACGGTCTGAAAGTTAGAGTTGAAAACAACAAAAAAAACTGCGAAAGAAACACTGAATTATTTCAATCTTTCAGCACTGACATCCCATGCAGAAAAAGCATTCAGCACAGAAACCAGAAAATTAATGGGGAATGTACTTACCTGACCCAAGCCCACACAAAGTGCAGTTTTATGGGAAAACACAGAATATGCCCATTAAAGACAAACGGTGTAGACAGTGAGCCAGGATCATTTCAGTGACAGGCCTGCTTTACTGGAACAGGAGCAATGGTAAGAAGCAATTGGATTTGGCTGGTTATTAGTGGCAGAAAGGGACATGTGTCTGCAGCCAACTCTCTGCAGGAGAACTCTCCACGGGAACAACTCTCCACAGGATAAGTCTCTGTGGCCAGCTTTCTGTGGAGAAAACTCTCTGTGGGGAACCATAAAAGCTAATGTTAGGCTTGGAGTTAGGCTTGGGTTAGGCTTAGAGTTAGAATCGTAGAATCATACAATCATAGAATAGTTTGGGTTGGAAGGGACATTAAAGATCATCCAGTTCCAACCCCCCTGCCATGGGCATGGACACCTCCCAATAGATCAGGCTGCCCAAGGCCTCATCCAACCTGGCCTTGAACACCTCCAGGGATGGGGCAGCCACAGCTTCCCTGGGCAACCTGTGCCAGTGCCTCATCACTCTCATGGTGAAAAAATTCTTCCTTATATCAAGCCTAAATCTGCCCCTCTCCAGTTTATACCCATTTCCCCTCATCCTACCCCCACAAGCCTTTATGAATAGTCCCTCTCCAGCTTTCCTGCAGCCCCTTCAGGTACTGGAAGGTCACTATAAGGTCTCCTCAAAGACTTCTCTTCTCCAGGCTGAACAAGCCCAACTCTCTCAGTCTGTCCTCATAGAAGAGGTGCTCCAGCCCTCTGATCATCCTTGTAACCCTGCTCTGGGCCTGTTACAACAGCTCCATATCCTTTTTATGCTGAGGATTCCAGAACTGGACACGATACTCCAGGTGGGGTCTCACAAGAGAGGAATAGAGGGGCAGAATCCCCTCCCTCGCCCTGCTGGCCACGCTTCTTTTGATGCAGCCCAGGACACGGTTGGCCTTCTGGGCTGCGAGCGCACATTGCCGGCTCATGTTGAGCTTCCCATTGACCAGCACCCCCAAGTCACAGTTGTCCCCATGTAGAATTGTCCCTGAACAGAGCTTGCCATGGAGAGTTGTTCTAAATCTGTTAATGGGATGTGTAAACTGAAAAAAAAAACCCAAGAAACAGAAATGCTGTAGCCAGTCAGTATCTACTTCATTTCCAGGCTAAGGGCAGAAAAATAATTGAGGGTCCTGTAGGGCAGCAGCAATACTACGAGAAGGACATTTAGGACTAGCATCAGAATGAAGTTCCAGCAGTAAAATCCCCACAACTGCCCAGAAGAGCAGCCCAAGATAAAAACATTACAAAGGAGAGCTTGCAACTTGTCTGGATGTAACTTTAAGGTTTCTGCTACCTGCACGGCTTGGAGAATGACATGCATTTGAAATTTATGTGACTCAGCATCAACACTTAAACTTGCTAGAAGGCAGTGTGCAGTGCTGGTGTGGCTGGTTTAACTCCCCACTCCTGCCTTTAAAATAACGCAGAGTTTACCACCAGGAATAATCCCTGGATGAGGTTGCAGGGAGCAGTAAATAAATTCTTCTGAAACTCACACTTTTCATCAGCAGCCACTCAGGTGTGGTGCTAACACTTGCAGGACACTGTGGCCAAAAATCCCAAGCATCACCCCAGCAATTTTGTAGGAGGCATCTGTGATTGATGGGGCGTCATGCTGCTGCTTGGGGTGGCCAGACGGAGGGAACTGCAGAGAAGGAAGGTGTGGGCAGGGCTGGGAGGAGCTGTGGTGAGGGCACAGCCCAGAGCAACCTGGGAAAGCAAAACTTTATGCAAGCAAGGAGCAAAGGAGTGAAACCAAGCATGGAAACCATCCAGTTGGCTTTATCTGCATGCTGGGAAGCCTAAGGGGTAAATGACCACAAGATGTAAGATGCATGGCTAAGTGATCAGAGAATCACAGAGTCGCTTAAGTTGGCAAAGATCTTTAAGATCAAGTCCAACCCTTAACCTAGTTCTGTGAAGTCGACCACGTCCTTAAGCACCACATCTACATATGTTTTAAATACCTCCAGGGATGGTGACTCAACCACTTGAGTGTTCCAATGCTCGAGAACATTCGTGGTGGAGAAACTTTTCCTAATATCTAGTCTAAACCTCCCCTGGCACAACTTGAAGCCATTTCCTCTTATCCTGTTGCTCGTCACTTGAGAGAAGAGACCAACACACACCTCTCTACACCCTCCTATCAGGCAGTTGTAGGCTGTGATAAGGTCTTCCCTCAGCCTGCTTTTCTCCAGGCTAAACAGCTCCAGTTCCCTCAGCTGCTCCTCATGAGAATTCTCTGGAAAATTCAAGCATAGGCCAAGGCAGGGCATTTCACATCACCCGGGACATCACCTGCCATGGGCTTTCCTGGGCTCCCAAAGCCCACCAAGACCTTATGAAGTAAACGGGGGTTACTCTCCAGTGAGATTTAGAGTGGGCCCTGCAAAGCACTGCCGAGGCATTAGCGCTGTCGGTCTCAGAGGAGATGTGCGTTCAGGCACCAGAGAGCTCAGTTACAGCTTGGGAGCGCAAAAGCAACTCAGAGCCCCTGCCAAGGAGCATGGCTTCGCAGCACACAAGCCCTCCACTGCCATACCACCCAGGCCTGTGCCCAAAACACCCCTTCTGCTGGTGCGCCTCACCCCATGGTTTCAACAGTGCTGAGGGTGCTCCCTGCTCTGCTGCCAAGTATTACTTCTAGAGATGAAGAGAAAGTGGGGCACCTGCCAGCACCCAAGAACTGCCACCCCTACAGACCCCCTGGGTGGCTACTCCACAGTGGCCACCCTTGTTGGTTCAAGTGCCATGAGATGCCCCGGCAAGCTAATTTCTCCAGGGATCTCCTTCAGCATTAACGGACTGATTTGTTTTCTCATGTTCTCATTTCTGGAAGGAAAAATCCAACCAACCAACCAAACAGCCTCAATGTGTTGTTGGCCCAGTCCTGCAGTTAAAAACCCCTTTTCCAGCACTGCAGAAAGTGGCAGGACTTTTGACTTGTTGTGGAGAAAAGGACAAATCCCAGCTTGATCTTGTAAACAGCTCTGGTGACATTCTGGTTACAGGCTGGGCAGGCATCAGACCCTGGGAATGTGCTTCAAACGCACATGGCACCTGATAAATATGCATTTAGGGTGCATGCATGTGCATTAGTTACTATCCATTAACAAGCCCTGTTGCAGAGTAGTTACAGCAGTAGAGGATCACCCGCATGCCGGCCGTGTGGTGAGCGCTGACTCAGCCCTATACAACTCCCCCAGACTTTTTCTTAAGACCATAGCATTTTTAAGACCATGTTTTTTTAAGACAAATACATGATGGTGATGTCTCCTGGAGCTGCAGAAGCTTGCAAGCATCCTCCAGAGCTCACACCTTCATGCAGTAGAGTCAACCAGCTGAGGCATAAAATTCTGTAGCAAACCTCGGTAGGTTCAGGCACAACAGAGCTGCCTCTTGTTTTTCTGTTGAAAAAAACAGGGCCCTGAGCTGTATTTTCTACTTCTGAAGCTGGATCTAGTTCAGAACCAGGTCCCGCTCCAAATGTGTGGTAGGACAAGCAGCCCTCCGGAGGTCTTCCCAACCTAAATTGTTTCATGAGCCTGTGACCAGCTCTAACCACACCTGGAAGTGAGCCTTCAGAGCTGCAACAGCCTTTTTGTCACATTGGAACTCCATCACCCTGCTGATTTATCCATAGCAAACATTTTAAACGGAGTTTCCAAAAAAAATCCCTCATCAGGAAACAGATGAAATGTCCTTTTCTGAATGAGGCCCTCCAGACGCTGCTGAGGGAGGGAGAGACAGAAAGAAACAAAGCTGCAAACTCACTGGTGTGCTGAGGATAATTATGGGCTGAATCCTTAAAATGGAGAAGCTGTCACTTATGGAAGAGATAAAGCAGAGGTGGTGTAAAACACCGCGCCACTTCCACAGTGGTGCCCACAGACCACAGGACAAAAAAATCCCCCCGCAATTTTTAACTGCAACATTACAAGTACTTGGCTGTACTACTCAGCCTTTGCTGAAAGCTGCTCGCACAAACACAACCCTTGGAATAAAACAATAATCACCTTTTCTTTTTTCCTTGAGGATGTGCCAGATTTCCTATTTTTGCTACAAAACTACCTCATTCTCAGCACAATCCCGTTGTAGCTGCTGTACAGCCTGTACTCCCTGGGGCAGGGGACTGGGACATGCATAGCCCTCAATGCAGGCAGGAAGGTGGGTTTGGGGGAGGCAGAGTTGAGCCCCTAGTACTCCCACTGCGTGCAGCTGCGGCTGAGGGGCAAGGAAGGGACAGCCTGTGGGCACCTTGGGCCACCACAACCCCATCACCCATCACACCGAGATGGTGGGTGAGAATGGGAACAACTGGAGGAACGGTGTGAGCTGGTGCTCTTGGTGACTCCCAACTTGCACACTGACAGCATCCACAGGCAGGTGGATGCAATTTGTTGCATCTTCCTCTGAGACTGGTGTGCCAGAGCACACTGGCTCAGGAGGCTGCTGGCAGCAGGGAAATCCACCCACCTGCTGGCAGGGAGACCTTGCTGCCCATGTTGACACGTGTCTTCTGCTTCCTGGCCCCATCAGGCCAGATTTTTGCACATTCCTGGTTCCTGTGGTTGTCAATGCTGAGCAGGAACAAGAGCTGCTCCCCAGCAGGACATCAGCACCGCGGAAAACAGCGGCTTCAAGCTCCCTGCATCCACTGGACTCCCCACCTCTGGCACAGAGTCAAGGAGTCGGTGTTCACCACTCCCCCAGGGTCACCTCTACAGCAAGGTCAGCCCACCACAGACACCGCACCCTGCAGCCGTGTGGATGGCGGTCCCCTCCTGACACTTGCAAAACCCACAACTGAGCATAAGGGTTTGGGGAGTGGAGGAGAACTAAGAGGGAAAACAATCAGGAAATGTCACTAGAGTATTTTAGAACACTTTGTGGATATTAGGCTCATACTGCTCGAAGATCTTCCAGTAAAACAGCTAAATTCCTGTTCCTCCAGTGGCTTTTGCCTGTTACCCTTATGTAGTAAAACAAAACAGGAAAACATGTTTGCAGAGTCAGGAGAACCACTGGTGGGCACAGGGCAGGCCTGGAGTGGCATGGGCATCCCAGAACGGAGTCACGCCTTTGGAGTAGCACCCGGCTCACATCCCCAGGATGGCAGCCGAGCTCCCAGGGCAGGGAGCGATGCAGGAGCCATGTCCACACAGCACCAAGTGCTCGTGTCTTGCTTCCTGTCATGCTCCTAAGCAAGGAAACCTCAATAGCACTCTATAGTTGCATTAGCAATTCTCACAACACATAACATAAATTTCCATTAATCAGGATGTTGATATGGCCACAAAATAAATATTTTAGCAACATTCTGCTGTGCATGTCCTTTGATAGAGCACAGTTTTCCCTCTAGAAGGGCACATTCACTATCAAACTCACAGAAATAAAACGGTTTAGAAGAAAGATAAACAGTTTCACACATTTGCAAATCTACGTACAGTGTTCCTATCTCATAATTCTCAAATTCATTAGAGTAGATATATAAGTATCCACAGGCTTTTCTTTGTTCCTGTACTCTTTCATCTGCCTCCAGTAAGTTCATTCAACTCCAGCCACCACAAATGAATCCAGCAGATCTGCAGAAGCCATTGTGAGAACTCAGGAGAGCATTGATGCTACAGTCTGTTTTCTCAGCTAAAGAAGAAAAGGGCCAATTACAGAGGTGAACAGCAGTCAAAGGTATGTAGAATAAAACAGTTTCTTCTGTGTTAATTACCTTCTATGTCTGATTCCCCCTCACTTTTAGAGAGGCAATGACAATACTAGAAGCACCACAATCAAAGGTCCCGTTCAAATGCCCCCCTCAGAATCCTCCATACAATGGTAATTTAAAAGTATCTTTTTCACTGAAACAGTAACTCTCAACAAGTCTTGGAGACACAATAAAGCTTCCCGGGCTCCTTTCACACATAGGCCAGCTGCAGAGAGAACTCTGCTGGGAGCAAGGCACTAGCAACACATTAGCGTTTTGTCACAGAAAACCAGTTACTCACAGCCAGGGATGTGCGGCACGGTTTAATGAGCGGGATCCAGGGAGTACAGATACTTCACCGCTTATGTTACTTTCAGTCTCCTCTGATATCGCATGCTTTCCTGCTATCAAGGACGTTAAATCAAATGGCCAAAAGCCAACAATGACTTCAGTTATTTACAGGACTGGGAGCCCACAGAACAAACTCCTTGGAATAATACTAATCTAAGATGAAAGCTGTATTTGTAAGAGGGATTCAATTGGATATTTTCAAGCATTCATTATAACTGATCCAAAACATCTGGGAAGCTTCCTGCCAAAGCCACTAATCTCAATGCAGTTATGACTAAAGTAACTTAAGTAACTAAAAAAAACCTACTTTCAAATGATGAGGAGCAGGCAAGTAAGTACTGGGGTGCATAAATGCTAATAAATAGTTGCTGTTAGGTAAGGTCACATTGTAATCCCCAATCCTCAAGCAGATCTCTAGACCAGGTAGATTATGGTCGGTCCACCTTTCAAGAATGTCCCTCCCAGGTCAGCAAGACAAAAATCACATGGCACAGCTGGCTGTCCTCACCTGGCTTCTTAAACAGAAAAGATGAGATTTTAGGGGGTGGGAAGTGTTGCTACAAGCAGCACAGGAAACAAAGCGATCCCTGGAGGAACTTAGTTTGGGAACTGCCAGGTTATAATTCCACCCTGGATACAAAATGTGCCAGGCTGCCACAGAACTCGCTTTAGAAGCTTATAAACAGGGTTATATTTTCTTCTAGCTGCCAAAAGGACATGAATAATTTAGAACATTACTGGAAAAGAGGGAAACAAATGTGCAACAACGCTAAGTCATTAATCTATAAAACAGATGTTTGATTTTTTGAAGGACATATATATATATAATTGCCCAAACAAAATAATTACTTTCCTGAAGCTGTTTTGAAGTTTGGGCCCTCAGACAGCATTTTTACACATCCCCATGAAACACACTAAGATCATCCCAAGAGAGGGGAGAGGAGGGAGAGGTTTTATATCTGCAGAAATCCCCTTAAAAGCCATAGCAACACTTCTGGCAACCTGGGCCTCTTATAACCTGTAGGACTGATCAGGAGCTGGAGCTAAGTGACTAACAGCTTTCATTATAAATAAATTAATTTTGTGAACTTATAATGATTTCACTGAGTGCTGCCAATCCCAGTCCTGGATAGAGAAGATTCATCACATCTCTGTGGGTTGCAGTGATGCCAGTGATATTAAGTCTTTGCAGATTTTCTTCAGTCCACCCTTTGATGACAGCAAAGGAGCACGCGAGGAAAAAAGCCTTCAGCTACAGAAATGGTTAAAAACCTCTAAAGATTTGTAAAGGACACTGATTTTCATCTGCTAGAGTGGTAGAACATGGTATTCTTTTAAAACTCATTGAATTTTCTTGACACATTGAAATAATTTCAAGTAGTTTTAAAACATAAAATATTAGAAGTTTTGCAACTTGGAAAAATCCCACATCCTGATTATTTTTGGTAAAAAACATGTTACCATAAAGTTGATATTCCAGAAAAACTACCAGATACAAAACTTTCCTAAAAGTAAAAAGAATAGGTGATTGAAGTAAAAATACTATTAATAGTTAATGACATTAATTCTCTTGTCTGTATTCAATCTTCCAGCTGCGAGCTCAACAAACACTTCAGTTTAAATTGATCATTCTCTTCAGCTATACTAATACTTAAAGAAAATGATGATTTTTTTCATTGCAATGGAAAAAAACCCGACAGTAAAACACTATCTTTTTGTTATTTTACAATAATTCAAACAGGCAGAGAGATTTAAGGCAGAAGTATTGAGATTCGTGAATCTGGAGAGCCACAGCCAGGTATTTTTAGGGGACAATCAACAACCACAGAATTTACTTCTATGTTGTTGCACTGGCAGGTTTGGCAAGGCAGGAAGATTCTGGTGGATAACATCTCAGATATTTGTGTTTTCAAGTGTCTCTGCCACTGAGCCCCCCTGACATGAGGATTAGGGTATGAATAAAACAGAAAACCTACCAATGAAAAATGTCAAATGCGGGTAAAGGTTCAGACAACAAACATAACCCATCTGACTTCCAGACTTGCTTAGCAGCCCTAGCACAACAGTGCCATAAAGTGGCACCTGCAAAAATATTTGACATTAAAATCTGACTTAAAACTACACACTGATGAGCAAATGCCTGTTCTTGAGACTGATATAGTTTGCAAACATGAGCTGGTTTGGCTCATTTTGGTGGAAAGGAAGGACGCATGTACAGGGGCAACTTGGTGTCCTGAAGTCTACTGCAAACTACAAAACAAATGTCCTCAGCTGGCTTGCCATTTTGCAATGCAGAAGTGAAAAGGTGGGTGTTCTCTGCTCCCTGCTGCCCTAGGGCAACTGCTCTGGAGTGTGAAAAAAGACATCATCTTAGTTGGTGGCTGTGAGTGCTCAAATCACTTCACCTTTCAAAACACTCAGTTGATGATCACACAGAATTTTCAGTGCACCTCGGCTTCCCATTGCTCAGTGAACTGACGATGATGCACATCTGCCTCCATAGAAAAGCATCTCTTTTAAGGACAGAGAAGTCTAAACATGTAAAACCTAAGCAACTTGTTTCTAAACACTAATTGTCTACCTAGATAATTCTAGAGATTTAATTAACCATTAGTCATATGGTATCCCAAATCAGAATCCTGCCTTCATAACCAGACGCAACATTTGCTTCAAGCCTGCTAGTATTTCCTTTATTAGTCTTCAACCCAGAACTGACTGATGATACACTTTAAAAACAGTAACAGGATCCTAAGCATCAAGCATATAGTGGAAACACTTTCTGATAGATTTCATGATCTCTCATTTTAAAATGCTGATTTCTTAGAAACTAAACACTTCTAACCCAGTCATAATCTTAGAAATACTTCCACATTAAACATCTTGCCCTATTAAACTTGGTTTTATTGTACCCCATTTATTTGCAAATGATGCTTACTTTTGTAAACAGACTTCTGTCAATCTTTATAAAAGAAGTATTACAGCTAACAGTTTGTTAAACTGAATGAGACCAATAGGTCTCCTTCCAATGTCAATGAAAACTAAACCAAGAGAATGAAAATTAAGCATTCCACAAGGATTTTTGTGTTATTTGTGTTTATATAAAAGCACTTCCTTTAAACAATTGTTAACAGGTCAACTCATTTAGAAATGATGGTTGGGAAATCGCTGTATTGAAACAAAAACAAGCACATAAAAATCACTAGCTTTCAGTGGATTAGCCTGGGAAAACTGATTTCTTCCAAAATAAATTACCTTCTACAGACCAGGAAGAAAGTATAAAGACCACTCAAAACAACAGCAAACATTCTAGTGCATATTTACTAGATATATGATCTATGAAATAGTTTACTATTTCAATATTCAAATTACAAGTTTCTAATAAAATAACAAACTTCAATGGGATTGATTCTATGCTTTGTAGAGAAAAATGCTGCAATGTAAACAGTTATTGAAAACCTATGGCTGGAACAGGTATCTGCTACAGAAATGAAAACTTCCACTTTTGTCAGCAGAATCTACCGCAAACAAGTGTATCGACCAAACAGATTAAAGAGGCAAAAAGGTGTTTGCAGAGCTTCATCTCGGCCCCCATTTGATGTCTTTTACACCATGAAATTGCCTTTTCAAAGCATGGTTGTCCGCCCACTCAGCATTTAGAAATGAGTCATCGTCATCCTCTTCTAGTTTCTGTAAACAGAACCGACAGGTTAAGAAGGCAGTAAGGAATGTAACCTGCGGTTACAACAGCAGAGCTCACATGGAGTAAAAAAAGACATTGTTACCTTAAGTTCTTCCTGCTTTCTGTAGTAATACAGCATCATCTGTTTTTGCTCTTCATGACTAATCAGAGGTTCACGCCCTGGAGCTCCTTGTCCTTTCTGAAAGGGAAATCATAAATTTTACTTATGATAGCATTTGCCATATGAAAGAAGCTGCTATGCAAAGATAGCAAAACCTTTCTTCAGACAATAGGATTTCTCAAACTTAATAAGGTCCCTCAGGACAGGAAAATAAATGTTGAGAAACTTCTGCAGCATTGAAGTGGGAATTATTTTTTCATTTCAGCATCTGAATCATGCTGTCAATTTTGCAGACATCAATGGAAGCTGCAAACAGGATTGAGTCTATTTTACTTAAACTTCTACTCTAAAAGATAAAATAAATCTCTCTGCTTTAAGGCCGTTCTAGATGTCTCAACCATCTTTAGCTTGCCTGCTAATACAGACTCAAAATGGCATATGACTTAGTCAAGCAAGGAAGGCAGGCAGTTACAAAACCCTACAAATAAAAGAAATATTATTTGTTACTACAAATAAAAGACTTTTTTTTTTCCAGGCAACTGTCCTCATGGAAGAAATTATGCGCACAGCAGAAAATAGCTGATGATAGCTATTGTCAACAAAAGCAAACAGAACAGTTTGAATGGAAATGCTGAACCCTCTCTGGAACAAAAAGTCTGAGGTGGCTTAAATTAACGGTCCAACTCACGAATGCAGGCAACCTTTGTCAGATAGAAAACCACTGTACTACTATGCATTCTCTGAAGAGGTCTATCAACTAATTAAACAGTAATGCAACTTCCCTGGAAACCTACACTTCAATGGCTGTTGAATTGTCACAAAATTTTTCAGTCACCATGCTAACAAAGAGAAAGCAATTCTGGTCTTCTAAATGACAAACACATAAATCACTTGACTTATCTTTAAGGAATTCTATTACAGACACCTGCAGATAATAAATCTACTGTAACCTTTAATGCTTTCCATGGCAGAGAAGCTCTTACTGACAGGGAAGTGAAACGCAGCTCCGGAATAATTCTGTGCTATGGGTAAGTATTGTGAAACATCTGACATTGACAAAAGCATCCTTTGAATATGATTTTAGAGGGAGGGAGACACACATAAACACACACGAACAGGGTGAGCATCTTCTAACAAAAGCTCTTAAAATGAATTAAAAGACCAAATATTCTTGAATATGGCATTCGCACCAGAAATGAACACAACCATGTAGTTAGTACAAAATCATTTTGTCTAAAAAGTAAGGAACAGTCCCAGTAACTTGCTGCTAATTCTGATATTGCAAGAACACGGCCACTGCATCAGACATCAGTATACACTTAATGACTGGCTTTTGCTGAAGCATTAGGTCTATAAACTGAGGAGCAGGAGGAGATCTTTGCCTCATTTTAGCTCATTACACCAGAGGATCTTCACAATTAACACAGAAGACCTCATGTGCTTTACCACATCTGATGACAGGGAAGTCTCCATTTCTTTAAAACAAGTTCAGCTGGAAGCTTTAAGTGAGCCACAGCTGACAGCGCAACTGGGTGATGCAGGCCTAGCAGCTTGGTTTTCCTTCTAGCACTCAGCGAGTACTCACTGAACACTTCGGGAAAGCACAAGTTCAGGCTCTTCCACCTGTGTCCTCTTAAAGAGGAGGCACGCCCACATTTCCAAGGCAACCAAGACAGTTTGAGGACCTGTCCAAGAAACTCGGGACATCACAGGCTGGTGACTACTGAGTTATAGACCCTGTCATTCAGACACAGGACAGACTAAAATAGGGATGAGAGATATATGCTCAAAACACTAAAACTGTTTTTTAAAGGCCAGAATACGGTGAGAAAAACATTCACAAGTACAGTCAGAAAAACAGGGCAGAATAAATGACTGTCTGTTCAGCCCTCTGCAATGAGACAGAACTGAGAGCCATTTGAGGCTTTTAAAACTTTTCAGTTTATATTTAATCTATTTTTAAGTACCTCTTTGCTGCACTTCAGGAAAGTGCTACGGACCAAGTAACAGGAACTGCAGTCTTTTAACATACAGGCAAAGGAATTACTAAAGAAATATTTAGAATATAATAAATTAAACCTTAAAATAGATAAGCAGTTTTAAGACACTCAAGTTGGAACTAGTCTAATCCATTTTATACACCTATGGGCAATCCTCTTTCGCAGAGAATGAGACAGCCAAAGGTGAATAACTTGCAAGGAAATCTCTCAGCTATACTTACTTTCTGTATCTTGACAATGATGGTAGTTTTCTCATTTTTACCAACATAGTCAGAGAGCAACTTTGTTTCTTTCAACTCCTTTCCTGCCCACCATAACTGTGCTTGTGATTCTTCTATAACTTCGAGTCCAGCCTGTGAAAAATAAACAAACAAGATGACGCAGGGGTATGTGTTATGTTGGGTTTTTTTGTTTGTTTTTAAACCAGATAATTTTCTGGGAAAATCTTTCTGGAATTCTTAACCTGATATTACACTACACTTCCACTACGCTTTCCTCTTCATATTAATCTACAGCATTTTCATTCATATTCCATCTAATCTTGATCTAACATAAACACTTTGGGCAATAAATTCCTAATACTGGAATTAGAAAGAAACAACAAACTATCTAAAATGAGTTCAAGACTTACCTGAACTCAACTCTGTATGTAATATTTGAAATAAACTTAATTTATCTTATTTCTAAGTAAGCTACTGGTGTACTTTTACATAAACTATCACACAAAAATATTAAACAAAATGAAAACAACTTTCAATGGCAAAAAGAAGAACAGTATAGCACGTACTTAAGCCAGGCACTACACATAATCCAGATACATTACTGCATACATGAGTTCCCGACAAGTCTTCTCTATCTTCAAACTCCATCCTGACTGGATCATGTGGAGGCAATCCCATTGGATACACAATCATCACAGCCCCTCGGAGCTGGTCCAAGGCATCTTTCACCATCTCCATATTAACACACACATTGGCCTGAACTTGTTTCTGAAACACAGGCAGGGATCATCAGTAATTTTAAAAAATATGCAGAAAGACTTTGCTTTGTAGTCAGTTCAAAGGTTCACAGGGGGATATTTGAGCAGAGCTAACTGGCTGCACATAGATATTAGGAGCACAAGTTTTCTCAGCTGAGTAACAACTTCCGAATAAATCACTACACTTTTGCCCCCTCCATCTAGCTGGCTTACACAGGGGAAGGCAGGGAGCGTGGGGAAGGGATCTTCAACTACATTGTGTAGAAGGCATTTAGTAACAAATGTCAGTGAGACAAAGGTATTCGAACAAGTACACATATGACCACAGGAACTGGATGGGGAGTCTTTTGTTCCAAGTACTTGTGATTAATGAACAAGATTCAAAATAGCAGAATTCAAGTGAGGGCTAGAGAAGAGGCCTAAAGCTTGAGGAAAAAAATAGAGCACATGGGAGGCAGAGGAGTAAAGCTTTGCATATTGCATAGCTTATGCAGAGATCTGTAAGATCAAACACTTGAGATCATTCCAAATCCTACTTTAATGGACAGAGGAAAAACAAGACACATCTGGAAGAGAAGAAAAAGTTTTTGCTTACAGATTTAACAATTCCAATATTTTAAGTAACAAGGTTTATGAAAAAGAGAGTAAGAGGATATTGCCTCCTTGTGGGCATTCTTAAACTAGCCAGCGAGAAAGTGTGATTGGTTTCTCAATTTCAGATGATCGACCTTGTTGTTCTTTAAACATACAGGTGTATTTCTTCATTTTCACTATTATAAAGTTATGAACCTAAAAAACCCACTTCACAAACCATCCTTAAATTCATTCACCAGAGAATGGAGGTAATTTCTGGAGTAAATTAGCATGCAAATGCATGCAATGCAGCAATTTTGCAACTTTTTATTTTAGATGACAACATGGTATACAGACAGAATTCTCACCCAGGAAGACCTGCAAAGTGGAGACCAGATCTGCAGATATTTTTGACTCAAGAAGTAAAATTACTTATTATTAATTTCTTCCCTGTTCAGAAATAGAGTTGATGAAATACAATCCAACAGAAAAATGAAGTCTATCTGGAGAAAATCTTTATAGTCCAGAAGGTTTAATCTGAAGTATCTTTCATTTTGTGTAGGCTTTGATACAACTCATAACAGTCTGGCTGAAGTCCTGCCTTAATTCAGGAAAGTTTTGCTGCAACTCAGCACATGGGAATTGCTGCCAGGTGACAGGGCAGCTTCTCTGCTTGCCTCCATGAGGCCTCTGGAAACTCTAAGCTGCTTGCTCTAAATCACTGATATGACACAGTTATCAGCAACAAATGAGCCAAGGCGGCCAATGTAAGTGCACAGGCAACACTAAATTTCAGTAACATTATCTATTTGCATAACTGGCTTAAAGCTGTTTCAAAGTTCCACACATACCAGTTCCCAGAACTGTAGTGGTAGGAAGAAGAAAATTACTTGCAGATGTTTACAAAAAAAGCAATCTGATAATAAATATTACTTAACTTGTGTTTCAAAGTCATATGAAAACTGAGACACAATACAGAACCTCTACAGATCTGCTAAAGTGAAGCTGAATAATTGAGACCATAGTCTCATCAGGGCATACACTCACTCTTATCTTTAAAAACATAAACTCATGGAGACTGAGCTTGAGTCCAAGTGCTTGTAAAACCAAGGCCTAATCTAAGAGGTTAGAACACATTTTTCAATTAATTATATATAAAACTGAAAAGACCCTGTTAACTAGCAAACAGTATTTTATTCCAGGAACATCACAGAATGCAGTTAATTTTTCACCAGAAAACACGACAAGCATTCGCCTAAAGAATGCATCAATAGCAAATTAAGAGTGTATGGATAAAATTAAATGTAATTTAATCATTTAATGCGTTCTTGGTTGCCAGCATTCACTTGGAGTTTAATATCTGATTCCTCAACTTGTTGAACCAGCTTGCCAAAAGCCATTAAGAAAATCATTAACAGAAATGTCAGGTTATATTAGACTACTCACATCACTTCATGCTACTACTGAAAAATAGTCAGCCCTTGCACTGAAAAAAACTCTATTTTTTCTTACAACTACATAGCACCTATTAAGAAAGTCCCACATAACAAATGCTATTTCAGGAAACTTACCCTAGAGATTAATGCCTTGGCTTCCTCTATTGTCTTCTTTATAACTTGCTGCATTTTTTCATTTGGAGCTAAAAATAAGAGACACATATTTAATAGTCTACACTTACTATGCAGCAAACAAGCAAACCAACAGCCCAGGTTATTCTCTACTATAACCAGAAAGCAAAAGAGGCACTACTAAGTTGCAGCCTATTTACCAGTTTGATAGCTTGTTGCCATATTTCTTACTAATTTAAGAAGCAAAACAGTATTTCTCCTGGGAGAGCCAAACTTACTTGTCCAGGAGGACATTTGACTGGTTTTTGGAGCTTCATTTGGGACAGAAGTACTGAGTAGAAAACAACAGCCATAATTTCATACTTGCCACAACCAAAACTGGCTCTCTTTCCCATGCCACACTTATGACTATTGTGGGCTGTGCTGGCAGATGTGCATAGAAGGGGACAAGGGCTTAGAGTTTCCTGACTTTTTTTAAATTAAGATTTCAATCTAACAGCAAATCCAGTTTTGCAAATGCGATGTGCATTTCATATTATAGTTAGCTATTGTAATTGTTATAAAAAGCCTCTCCTCAAAAATAAAAATCCAACTAAATCATATTCATTCACAGTGGAACACTTAAAATGCATCATTTGATGGTATTTAGTTTGGCTCACATTTACATGCTGTTCAATATTATATCTTGGTTAATATTACAAAGCTGTCCTCCCATAAACAAATGCCGGAGTACAATTACAAGTGGTGCTGTCCTTATGTTAAAGTTGCTTGCAAATCTCTACTGTGAGGCCTGACACTGCCCACAACAATGCCAAACAAGACAAGCTTTGTCCGCACGCCTCTGTATACGACACTCAGCTATTTCTGAGAACACACTTAGGAGTGAAAACATTTAGCTATGTTTATGTTCTTAATCAAGCTCAGCAAGGGCTGAAATTTGATTGGGCCATGTATTGTGTTAAAAGAATTATTTTCCCCAAAGGAAGACACTTGGAGTAAGCTGTTTGTGTATGACAGGCTAAGACTCAGTTATTCTAAGATTGCTCCTTAATCAAGCTGCCCTGCAATCAACACCTAAGGGGCTGTGGACCCGACAATAGCTGTTGTGGTGTTGGGAGTACAGGGACAGACAGCAAGAAGCCAATCACGGTCTCTTCTGTGCAATCAGTCCTCACACTCTTGACTCTAAAGTGGTGCCCAATGCACATACCAAGTGCTAATGCAAAACCACTTGGGTGGAGTTGCAGAAGGAAAAACTGTCAGGAGTGATTTCAGCAAGTCTGAGTCACAGTGAATGAGAAAAAAGGAGAAATAATAGAAACAAAACCTGTTAATGTATCTTGGAGCCTCAGGAAAAAAAATAGTCCACAAATACATATTTACAAATAGGGAGAATACATTACAGTGAAGCAGTCACATTTGCTTCTGATCATTGTTTACTTATCTTTAGAGTTCACTTCCAAGCACTACAGTTACAAAGTTAAATAACACATGACCGAAGAGAATACTACTTAGGCTTTTAAATCAACATTACACCATGCCCTAATCCAAGAGAAAAGACTTATGCATGTAACTGATATTTTAGCTGACCTATTGTGAAAGCAGGCTCTTGAAACAGATAAGACTTAAGAAATCTAGGATTACCGTTAATATAGTTTATTTACAGGATTACTTTTACAACTAGCAAATAAACATGAGCCAGCTAACATGCTGGCTTTAAATAAATATTTACTCTTTTTTTTTTTTTTTCTGGTCTTCCAGGACAGTGAGGTAAAAGTGAAAGGTCCAGAATTACAGTTTTCATGTTCCTCATTATATTATGGAAATATATATATGGATTATCTACATCTGTAAGGAAAGGAATATACATTTATGATTGATTTACCGTGTCCATTTCTTCGCCCCATTACATCCTTCTTGAAGACACTTCCACCACTTGGTACACACTTTTCTGCCCACTCATCCTTTAACTTCAGTTCTTCGATTTGCTCGTCTGTCAGTCCTTGCATATTATAAGGCAAGCAAACACCATGTTCGGCCAACTCCTCCATCTCTTTAAAGTGTTTAGAGAACAAGATCAAAAATCTGTGTTACTGAGAACATATCATTTACAAAAGCCTTTCAACTTGCACAGACGCAGGCAAAACTGAACTCTTAGACTTCAGTTTCTAAAGAACTATGTACATAGAATAAATAATGAAGTATACATATGCATACAAACATACAGCTTTATGTGCTGTAATTACATTATGGTTTATATATTTCACATGTATATGAAACAATGTAACAAATGACACAGCGCAGCTATGCACACCTAGACAATACTTGCTGGTCACAAACTTCTTGGTTTTGTTATTTCCTTACTCAGCTTTAGCTGACTGCCTATTGCTTTTGCTAAGTACTTTTGGGATAGCAACGTTCTTCAAAATGGAAAACCACTTTGTTGTTATACAGTAATTAATTTCGTTCCAGTTGAGAAAACACATAACTGGACTTCCTGTAGCTTTGTCCATTCTACACCTGACCCAAAGGGTCAGATTCACACCCAGTATGAAATAAAACATAAACAGAAGTCTGTACAGTAATCTATCAAGAAGCAACGCTCCAGGCTAATTCTAGATGAGACAACAGAGAGGTGTAAATGCTGGTTCCTGATGCCTAGTTCCACACAGTTAAGGGCAGTGTGTGGATGCACTTCCTAACCCTGTTTTCGAGACTACAGCATCTGATCCAAGGCCTGTACGCTACATTTATCACTCTCCCTCTGATCAACTTATCTATCCACCAGCCCATTTCACAGCATCCATTCCTTGAAGGCCTTCAGCCTCTTGACCATGACCATATTAATTAAAGCATATCCTCCTTGTAACAGACACACCAGAAGTACCCCAAGTTCCAGGAAATGGCAATTCTGTTCCCATAGCTGCAAATACAGGCAACCACAAGAAAACATAAAGGCTGAGACTAAAGCAGCAAGTACTGTGGAGCAACAGCGGCAGATCCATAGAAAGAATCATTGCTGAAAATATGGTAACCACAGTGTCTGCGTCTGGGAATTTTTTAACTTCAGGTTATAGAATTATAGAATTGTTTAGGTTGGAAAGACCTTTAAGCTCACTGAGTCCAACTGTAAACCTAGCACTGCCAAGTCATCACAAACCCATGTCCCTCAGCACTACAGTTAGGCTGATTAGTGATGAGCCTCAGTATGGCTTCATAACCTACAGACTTCTTTGTGGCTGGAGTACATTGGGTATAGATGGGCTGCACCTTTCCCTTCTCATCTGAAAGGAATCCCAGCTCATGCATTCCCATGCTGATCCTCAATGCAAACCAAACTGTGGCCAGCAGGGACAAACATCTGCTTTACAAAAGCTGTCTCCTCAATTGAACTAAAGCACTAAACAAGACACATCCAGCAACTCTCCGTCACATGGCCAGTGAATGCTTTGCATTGTGTATGGGTGAAGCAACACAAGAATTTTGTTCACACGTAGGGTTTACGCAGTTGCTATGGGACAGGACAGGCTGCAGTTTGGAAGGATTCTCAGCTACGTACAGTGGGAAGCTCAGAGCTCCAAACAGTCTCATAGAATCATTAAGGGTGGAAAAGACCTCTAAGATCAGGCTGAGAGAGTTGGGGTTGTTCAGCCTGGAGAAGGCTCCAAGGAGACCTTATAGCTACCTTCTAGTAGCTGAAGGGGGCGTACAAGAAAGCTGAAGGACTTTATTTATAACCACACATAGTGATAGGACAAGGGGAGATGGCTATGAATTGGAGAGGGGCAGATTTAGACTAGACATAAAGAGGAATTTCTTCACAATGAAGGTGGTGAGGCACTGGCACAGGTTGCCCAGGGAAGCTGTGGCTGCCCCGTCCCTGGAGGTGTTCAAGGCAAGGTTGGATGAGGCCTTGGGAGGCCTGACTTGGTGGGAAGTACCTCTGCCCATGGCAGGGGTGTTGGAATTACATGGTGTTTAAAGTTCCTTCCAACTCAAACCACTCTGTGATTCTGCGATCATCCAGCCCAACCGTCTGCCCAGCACCACCCTGCCTACTAAACAATGTCCCTAAGTGCGGTGTCTAAATGTGTTTTGAACAACTCCAGCTAAGGAGACTCCACCACTTCCCTAGGCAGCCTGTTCCAAAGCTCCACCACTCTTTCAGAGAAGAAATCCTTCCTGATGTCCATTCTGAACCTTGCCTGGTGCCATCTGAGGCCACTTCCTCTTGTCTCCAAAACCCAAGGGCCACTCCAACACCCAAAGGTGTGAATCATAGAATCATTAGGTTGGAAAAGATGTCTGAGATCATCAACTCCAATCTTACTTGTCTACTACTAAATCATGTCCTCAAGCACCTCATCTACCCGCCTTTTAAACAGCTCCAGGGATGGGGACTCAACCACCTCCCTGGGCAGCCTCTGCCAGTGGTTGATCACCCTTTCTGTGAAGAAATTTTCCCCAATGTCCAATTTAAACCTCTCCTGGCACAGCTTGAAGACATTCCCTCTTGTTCTGTCACCTGGGAGAAGAGACCAACATCCACCCCTCTGCAACCTCCTTTTAGGTAGCTGTAGAGAGCAATAACTTCTAGCTCCCCTCGTTTATTGCCTATGCTGCATGCACTGGTGCAGATGCAGTTCAGTTGGGCCGTTGATCCCACTGCACTCCTAAGGGGAACAGTCTTAATTCCTAAGCACCTCCTCACTGACTTATCTAACGCTTCTGAGGAGCCATCTGAAGTGGTACTCCTCACTTCCTGCGAGGCAGACCAAGGGTCCTCGTCAGCACACCACCCCTCGGAGACTGGAGTGAACGCACGCTCGGTTCGGCAGGTGCGCGCTGCAGGCCGGTACCTGAGCAGAGGCGCTGCACCTTCAGCCTCCCGTTGTAGATGCGGGCGACGAGGGGCGCCAGCTCGGCCAGGGGGGCGCTGCCGGCCGCCTCCAGCAGGAACTGGCTCTCATCGCCGCGCTTCACGTGCAGCCGCACCATGGCGGCCACTCTCCCTTCACAGCAACCGGCCCGCGTCCCTGGATACCGGCGGCGGGAAGGCCGCGAGGGGGGCGGGGAAAGACGGACGCGCCCGGCGCTTCCTGCCCCACCTCCCACACACACCGAGGGAGCGGCGGGGGCACCACCCACCCCGCCACCGCCCGCCCGCCCGCCCCTCAACGCCTCCACGCGCCGACAGACATTTCCGCTTCCGGCCCTAGCCTCGCGCCCGCAGGCACTTCCGCTTCCTGCCCCTACCGCCCGCCCTCCCCTTAAAGCCACTACAGCCGCGAGCAGAAAGGCACTTCCGCCCTCTCCTCGAGGCCACAGCGCGCCCGCACTTCCGCTTCCGTCTCTGCCCCCCCCACGGCACCGATGGGCTCAATGGCTGTTAAAGGCCCCACGCCCCCCTTTCCCCGCGCTGGAGGCAACGGGGAGTGAAGGGTTCCCTGGGGGATATAAAGAGAGAAAAGGCAGCTCAACGTTCCTTAAAGGCAGTTATGTTTATTTCATGAACGCTGCAGGGCGGGGGGACCATGGAGGGGGTACAGCCTCGAGCAGGGGGTCGGTACAGGGTAACAGAGTCCATGGGAAGGTGCTGAGCGCCGCTAGCTTTGATTCTTAGCACTTATTCTGCTAGTACGTAATTTTGTTAATACACATCACAGCAGTTTTATATATATACACGCACACACACACACACACACTCATTTTGGGAACACTTGTGATCTGTGCAGTACTTGGCGGTCAATCTCCGTAATCCTGTAAAGTGTAGAGGTGCTGATATCGCAAGGTCCATTTCAGGCAGTAGAGTTGGTTTTTTTATAATCATCGTAATTAAATATTCAACAAAGAACATATTTATCACGTTAACTCCCACTAGCAAAAAGGTTTCCCCCCCCCCCGAAAATTGTTTTGCTAATGTTAGAATATACCGAAACACCAATCACACAGCTGTTTATAGCAACAGTTTAAAACAAGTTAATTCACAGACCGAAGCACAAGGAGTAGAGTACCGCCGCGGTTTAAAGTGTACAAGTACTGTCTAATGACCTGAACAGAAAGAAGCAAAATATAAAACTCACTATTGTCACTCCTCGATCCAACTGCAGCTCACGGCTAACCAGATACTGCTTAAAGGAAGAGTGGATTACTTTATAAATAATGTTCTGATATGATTTGAGAGTTTGAAAATAAAAAAAATACTGTCATTGCGTATTCTGCTACTATAAATACAATGATAGTGTAGTACGTTGTGTTTCAGAACCAGTCTGTTCGCAAGTAAGCCAATGCACGTAGACAGGTAGTTGCAGTCCCCCAAGAGATGACAACGTTGTGACACATTCAGCTGGATGAAAGGATGCAGCTTCGTATACAAGTTATGTCCTAAGAGGCTGTGAATTTTAAGAACTGCAGGTTCTATAGCATACATAAATGCAGCTAAAGGAAGCTGGTTATTTTTAATTGTCTCAAGATAACAATGTCTCACGTTTTATGTAATCTCAAGTGAGCTTCAGAAAATCATAGAAGCACGAAGAGCTGTGTTTTTATAGCATAATATGTAGACCTGTGACTTGGCCTTCCCTAGCCTCAAAGCAGCCCCAGCCAGAGAATGGTCCCTGTCTCTGGGCAAGGAGTTGTCACTCATGGAGTTTTAACTGTAAAAGTGACAAATACTATTGCTCAAATCAGAGAATTACCATTCTGTTTTCTTTCAAAGTAAGATTTTAAAAATATAGCAGGAAGCCAAGTAGGTGGGGAGGATGCTGAGCAGACAGCCCAGTTGCAAAAGATTACTTTCTCCCTCTCTGCTGTAGTATCCAGATTCACTCACTTGGGGCTTTCTACAGGACAAGAAAACCCTTCTAACGTGCAAAGGAGGAGAGTGGGACAAGCCAACTTTAATATGTTGTCTGCAACAGGTAAAGACTACTTCATATTTTAAAAACCAAGGGGAGTTTTTTCCAGATGTTGATCAGTTGTTTCCAGTTTGTGGAAAAAACTATCTTTAAAATAGCAATGCATAAATAGATGATATGGAACAATTATTCTGAAGTAATGCTAGTGAGTATATGCCACGATAAGACGTAAAGGCTGAAATGTACTGACACAGAAAAGTCAAAATACTGAATATATTAATATGCAAAGTTCCATCTGTATTTTGAAATTAAACACTTTCTGTTGTGCCTCAAATTCAAGTATAAGCCTTACAAATATCAATAGCCTCTGTTATAAATTAAACAAGTTCTAAACAATACTTGTTAACATTCAAATCTCAAACTTTGGCAGCTCTTTGGTAAATACTTATAAATATCAATTAACAAAACAGTAAAAAGGGAGTGGGGAGGCTACCAGCAGGGAGCCTCTTTTTTTGATATTCCACAAAGGGGAAGAGAAATGAGAGAGCTCCCTAAGCAAAAACTACTTCCAAGAGTGATATATTTTAATGAGATTAGTAGCTCATCTTTTTTCTGTCTATTCAAATACTACTACATTGGGATTTTAATAAATTTCAGACAATTTTTTGTGCTCTACCATATATACATATTCAAAATTTATACACAGACAATAGTGGCTGTTTATGAGTAGAGTTAAGTTTCAGTGCATTTGACAATTAATTATTGCACACAGAATAATCTCAAATGCCCAATTATTCTACTGGATAAACGTAGCAACAAATACAACCTCTTAACATTTTTTAACATCTATCTTTCCGTAAAATCTTGTGTTGGTGACACCTTAGGTGCCAAAGAAGTGAAAGGATCTGCGGGGGATCTGTTGCTGGTTATTCTTGATGGTATAGGAGGTGCAGGTGGTCTTCTTGCTGGCATTGTATAGAAGCAATCAGTAGAACTTTTATTCCAGTCATTATCAAAGTTAAACTCTGAACCAAGAAAAGTATTTTGTTCAGTGCCCAGCAAATCTGGAGATCCAGCTGACTTCCTGGAACTGATTTGCTTAAAATCTGGAACACTTGTAGATGGCTTTAGCTTTACGTTAAAATTATCATCATCGTCATCAAACGTTACCCATCCTTTTGGCTGTACATTTTTTACCATGAGAGATTTACTTCGCAAGCAAAAAGTGTTTTCAGATGCATCAACGGAAAATACAGGCTTGCTTGTATTACAGCTGGGGGGATTTAGAGAAGGGAAAGGATTGCAAGCGGCACGTCCTTCTAGTATATGTGAAGTTTTTTCAGACTCTTGCATTTCTGTTCTAAATGGGTTTCCAGCATTAGTTCTTTCAGTGAATGGATTTGTGCAGTTCTGTCCAGTAATAAATGGATTTGGAGAGCTGCGCATATGTTCCTGGGATGTGTTAAAGGCTGAAACAGGAGGCATTGCTGGCATGCAATTTACAGTATTCAAAATATCAGCACTTCTTTGTTTTGCTGAAGGCAATTGCATCAACTCCTTTTGGTTTAAAGTTGGAACAGGTGATATTCGAACAGACGTCTGCATCTTTGACACAAGCTGCTGAAATGACAAATCTTCAAAAGGGTCACTGTTTAACTGCGTTTCAAGTTTAGTGCTGAACGTTCCATTTGTTTTAATCTGGAAAGAAAACAAGGTGCTTAGTAATCACATGGCTGTCTGCTACTATACTAAGATTATTCCCAAGTCCCCATTTCTCACTCTTCTATGAGAGGAAAAGAAGCTCTTGGGCTTAAACTGAAACTTCAAGACAGTTTTGGTTGTAACTTGCACATTGCACTTGCAGAACAATCGCTTCTTTTCTGGAAAGCAATAAGCCTTAACACCTTCTCTGAAGAAAAGCCTACTAGCTGTTAAACACAATTTCCCCCCTTGTTGGTTGATGCAACTTGGATCTACTTCATGCATGTCAGAATCCAAGCCAAAAGCACTAGTGGACATTGTAAAAGAAAATCTTTAAGAAACCTGGGAAACAATGCTGTATTCCAAACAAGTGATAACCCAACACAAATATGAAATAAAAAAGCTCTAGGTTTCATTGTTTGAGAATTTATGACACTGATGTTACAAGCAATATTTAAGCATCACAATGAAAGGAAAAATTAGTGTTATTAGTGTATGCACTTAAAACATTTCTATGTAGACATATGCATCTGTAGGTACCACCAGAGCTTCTTGACATGTGAAGGTACAATCATCAGTTTGGAATATTTTCAAATGGCAAGTTATCATTGTTTAGAATAATACCAAATGGAGAAGACAGAATTTTCTCCACAGAACTTCACATCTTTCAAAAACAAAATATTCCTGATTTTATAAATGTCTTCAAACAATGCAATTTTCATACTTTGTAACAACTGTCCGAAAAGGGACAGAATATCTACCTTTGTTCAAGTCATCACACTGATAGAACAGAATTTGGAGCTTCCTCTTATTAAGCTTTAATTCTTTGCATTCGGTTAAGTTAAAACAGCTTCTGAGAATTCAAATTTGTTTTAACGCACCACCTCATTACACTCAAATAGTTTGAATATTTAGCATGAGAATTCTGTTAACTAATGATTTGTTGAACTAGAGTGCTAGCTAAAACTATCACCTAAAACACAATATTATTATAGCCTAACATTAATCTTTAAACATCTTGGTTTTACTGCATTTATTGTGAATAGTTTAAAGCATGTCTCCACATATCCACTGCCTAAGTAGCCATGCAAAATTAGTTTACAGGCTTTAGAGACTCTTAGGAATAAATAAGATTATTATAAGTTTTTCCCAGTGTACCCAGCATACCAATTTCTTTTAAAAAATTGCAGTTATAGCTTGAGTTGGTTGGCAGGAGAAATGAACTATGAGGGCAACAATACATTCACTCTGGTGATTTTTTTTTTTTTGAAACAACAGTAACAGCTACATGCATTCCTGGTACTGCTAAGTCAGACAATTCTAAAATAGATGAGGCCTAATGTTACCAAGCCATAGAAGAGTTCAATACTGATATTTTTATACGTATATATTAAGTGGTTTGGAAAATAATATTAAAACAAAGGCATCAAGTATCTGAGGGGGAAATGTGAAAATCTGAACTGTAGAAAGAATGTAAATCAAATGCAGCTTTGCACCAGCTGGTTAAGTTCTGTGTTGATTAACCAAGTAATCAAAAAGTACAAGATCCCGAAGAAACAGTATGTTATCTGTTCTTCGAGAAACGTAACATATGGGGTTTGTTTTGAAAAAAACCTTTGGCAGTGCAATTGCATCAGAATTTATTTGTATTAAATAATATAATAGGTGTTAACTCCAACACCTATTCATTTTTTTCCAAACAGACTGAGAACAGGAGATTCAGCCATGACTAAGCAACATACATGAGGTTCCCATTGTTTCATAAAAGATGATGAAGCAAAATATTTGCTATGATGCTAATAAATACAGTTAACAGTATCAATTTTAATTGCATTATGAAAGGAAAAAGCAAACTATGGTATGACAGTCAATTCATTAATGGGGACAGGTGGTTTTTAACGTGGATGAGACTGCAGATGTATGAAAACAAGATTCATACATCTTTTCTGCTTGAATAGATGGAGACCACATACAAGATTGGTAAATAGTCAGATACCTGTTACCCTGATGGTTGCTCCTGCTTGTGAAAGAGAAACAGACATCAAAAGGAAAGAAAATTAGGAAGAAAATCCAAGTAACAAAGCAACCTCATGTTAAAAATACACTGCACAAAGCTGTTTTCGAGATATGAATACAAACCAAAATTATTACACACTATACCAAAATTACAAGAATTTTACTCTTGATGATCCAATTCTAACCATCTATTAACGTGAACAGCACGATAGCCCTCATTTTGTGTTGGTGTAATCACATCTCTATAGTAATATGTTTTCAGTATGAAACAAACCCTTAAGACTTCTCATTCAAAACGAAAAATCTCCTTAATTTACAATAAAAAACTATTTAAAACAACTGCTTTTCTTTTTTCATGTATTGCTTGGTGACCTCCAGTCTCCTGAAAAATAAATGTAATTTTCATAATAATTTTGAAGGAACTGCTTGCACCTCTTTCACAAAATAATCAGCATTATAACTACATTTAGAACATATGAGGCTTTCAAAAGTGACACAATGCAATCTCTTTCTATTCACAAAATTGGCACATTCTCAAGTACCTTATGCATTTGTGAATATTCTCTGCTGGAAACACTTTATACTTTCTAACAAACTATATATTCAAATATATCCTCCATTTTTTGGTCTAAGTTTCCAAAATTAAAAAAAGTTAACAAGCAGAGAGTGGTTCATCAGAAAGAAAGGAAAAACATTTAACGATTTTTCAATTAGAATTCAAAATCAAATCACTGAGGACTGAATTTAGCTGCTTCATTGTGGTATGAAATAGACATAAATTTAATGCTTTAGTGAAAGTGGGCTTCATATGTAGAGATAAGGTAAAATCTAAAATACTGATGAAAACTTATGTAGTCATAAATATTCACAGCTGAGTTTGTTAAAAAAAAAAAACCAAAAAACCAACAACAAAACCACCAGAAAACAAAATCAGAAATTTACTCTTGGTAAGGATTGTGTGGAAATCCATCAGCTTCAATAAATTGGTGATTTTATTCAAGTCGATACAGTAAAAACTAACAGTTTAGACTTATGTACATATAAACGACACTGAAAATCTACATTTGCATTTTTTCAAACAGTAAGAAACTATGGCTTTTCCTAGAAAAGAGGGTATTTTTAAAATAACACTCTAAATGGTCCACCAAATCAAATATTTATGTTACTGTATTACATTTTCAGATTATTTTAATTGACACTGGCAAATGGGAAGGAATGTATTTCTATTAAATATCTATCAGTATCATCTTCCTGAAACGAACAGCCATCCAAGCACCACATCATGGAGTCTATAAAGTTTACTTTATAATCAAAACTGTGTTAGATAGTTACTAGACAGTTTAATTCATGCGTGTGTCATTATAAAATCAGATTTCTTTGACCAAGTATTTTTCCATACAAAGTTGTCAAATGATAATGTAGTTTTAAGAACAGTAAGTTGTAACTCTGTAATACGAAATCCGAAGTTAAATGTTTAGTATTTGAGATATTAGTTATACAGGGACAATACATAAACAATTAAGTATCACAGAATCATAGAATAGTTTGAGTTGGAAGGGACCTCAAAGATATCTGATTCCAGTCCCCCTGTCATGGGTTAGTACTATTGTATTAGAGCCTGATTATCTTTGAATACAGTCTTTTGGCCTTTATTTTTGTTTGTTTGCTTGCTTTAGGAGTTTCTGATAAATAGGCAGCATTCCGTACAAGCTGTGTTAATTTACATAATGAAAAAATGTATATACAAGGGTTTACTTACTTGCTGCTGTGAAGGTGCAGATTCAGAAGGCAAACTGTGAGATGATCGGCTACGAGGAGGCGGTTGTGGGGGTTCCAGACTTTGTGGGGCACTTGTCTGAGATGGATGTGAAGCCACAGGTATCAGAGGCTCCTGCATCCTCAGCACAGGCGGTGGCTGAGTGGTGGGCTGAGCAGGTCCAGCAGCCTGAGGCTTCAGTGGTTCAGGAAGCAATGGTGAGCCTGCAAGCACATTTGGAGTGTTCTTCACTGTAAAGAATTGTAATAGAAATCTTAAGGACAGCATGAATGAGAACATGTGGCTGTGGAAGCACCAAGCAGGACTGCAGAAGAAGGGGCTCTAAGAATAGCAGGTGTTCATGGCAGCTAGATTAGAAGTCATCAAAAGCTCAGCATATCTCCATTACAAATTATTACTATAGATACAAAATAGAGAACCAGGAACAATGTCATTCTTAAGTGCACTTCAGCTGTATTTGAAAGTATTTTGGAAGTCACTATTATGCATATTTTGATATTAATGCAATTAAAAAAGTTTAGGAAATGCTTTGAGATTCAAACATAAATGCTACTCCATATATTATGATCACAGAGCAACCACTGCAGAGAACAATCCAGTGATCAACAGCTATGACAGGACACATTAATATGCCCAAAGCAGAACACAGCAATCTGATCAAAGTTCCTCCTCGTGGCATGAACTCTGTGGTTCTAGATCTCTGTAGATCTCCTCTGTCTGCTTCCTGCTATCTGATAAGGGTTTACAATACTTGTGGATGATCAACACTAACAGAAAGAGCCAAATATTGCTACATATCTTAGCTTCTAGTGAAAAAGGAAGACGTGTTGAAGGCAAAGCATTCAAACTAGGGACAGTTCCCCTTGACTGAATTTCTAAAGTAAACTTACTCCTTGGCGGTTCAGCTGGTTTGGTTTGAGTTTCAGATGCTGGTCTTCCCCCTGAAGGGCGGACATGGCTTTGTGGTGCACTAATAACTCCAGCTCGAGGTGGAACAGTCTAACAGAATAATTGGTAAAAAAAATATATATATATTTTTTAGTTCTACTTTGGATCTGTAGTCATCTACTGTTAAATAATTCAGGATAACTAGGATTCTGAGAAAAAAGAAATTCTTTGATAACAGTTGCTGAACTATTTTTTTTTATGCACATATCAAAACAAATAATATTCTCAAAACATTACGAGGGTTCAATTCAAAGCAAAGTATTCTTACAACACGTTTCAACTTCATATAGATATTTACCCATGCAACAATATTTGAAACACTTATTTTATTGGTATGTAACTTTTACCTACATTTGCAAGCTGTTATAAGCAACAAAACCAACAACTATTTGATTTGGAGATCTTGTAAGAATACATTGATAGCTCACTGTCAGTGCAGTTTGTAGGCACCATCTACCTTTTAGTCTATAATTATGGCCTATCATTTGAAAACAGCAACTACAGTCAATTTTTATACATTAAAAGTCCAAGATATGCATAAAAGACCATGATTAGTTCTTTTCTCTTAAACTTGTTTGCTAGCTGTATGGCAGATACTCCTGTTCCTCAGCAAACAGAATTAATGAAACATACATTCTGTATCATCTGAAGGCTGGAGTCTTCCCAAACTTGCTGGAATAGAAGTTAATATGCCAGAAACGAAATTGTTCTCATGAAACAAAATAAAACCCCTCTACATCAGTATTTAGAGAGAAATAGGAAACTTTTCCAGATTACAAGTGAAGCTGAATGAATTACAAATACCACATTTGAAAGCTAACTGTAAAGCATTAGAACAAAAATCACTGAATGGTTTGGGTTGGAAGGGACCTTAAAAATTATCCAGTTCCAGTCCCCCTGCCATGGGCAAGAACACCTCCCACTAGGTCAGGTTGCTCAAAGCCTCATCCAAACTGGCCTTGAACACGTCCAGGGATGGGGCATACATGACTTCTCTGGGCAACCTGTGCAAGTGCCTCAATGCCAAATTTCAGAAAAGAGAAGAAAAATAAAATGATCTTGAGGCAAGATAGCTTGTAAGTTTTGTTTCTTCTAAAATTTTGTGTACCTGGTACATTCTTAGAAAATCCAGCTAAGAGTGGATGTTCTAGAATAAACTGTTTTCAGAGCAAACTCTGTTACACAACTCTCTACACAAACAAGCTTTAAGAACAAGCAAAGAAATTTTAGCACTACAAAGCAAGTATCATTCTCAACCTTACTTTTACTAGATGCATGTGCTGTACTTCAAAGACTTTGCATAACATCTGATTCATTATACTTGGCTGAGTCCATTTAACAACTTTCTAAATGCTTTAAACCACCTAACCTCTGAAATCTGTCTTCCCTTTAATTGCCAAGGTGCATATTGTCATTTCTTTGAATATTTTGAAAGTAGGCAGAAGGATAGTTGGATTAAATGTCAAAATGTATTAAAAAAGAGAAAGATATATCAAAAAGGCAGAGAAAAGAAACAGAAAGGAAGTCTTAACGTAATTCTCAGTGGGAAGCGGCACCTGCCGTGGTTACTGTCCCTGGTCCTGAAATCCCTGACATGAAATTCTGCCCAAAAAACAACCTAAGAAAAAAGGAAGCAGCAATGTCAGTTGGGAAATGCCAACAACGGTTGAGCTAAAGCTGGAAAAGTCATGCAGGTCTTAAGAGATGTTTTTTCAAAACTTATATTACATTTATTTGTTTTGTTTGTGTGGGTGGTTTGGGTTTTTTTGTTTTGTTTTGCTTTGCTTCAGTTTTTGTTTAAGAAAATCTCAACAACTGAAAATTGAGATTCAGATTTGTCCTGTTAAATTATGCTGGCAACTGCAGTACCGTGTTCCCTTCTGGAAAACAGTAAGCAGCTCTAACTGTAGTTCAGCTTGGGTGTGAGAGTAAGAGACCAGTACTAGTTTTTTTCTGTCCTGTTCATGTGAACAAGAATTCTTGCACTTATGCCAGTTCCAACATACTGGTGGAGTCTGTTCTGTACACCAGATTTTTTTTTTTTTATTTTATTGTTTTGATTTAGAAATGGCAAATTCTGTGCTGGCTCCAGATTGCAAAAAAACCCCCCAAACCAACAGTGAGACATGTAGAGATAAATTAGTGTATTCTTTCCTGTGTATACCAGGTTTTCCTTATTCAAATTTTAGAATCTGGGAAGATAACAAAAAAGTGGAAAGATCAGGAACTGTTAACTGTGGCAATCAATCCCTCTAAAAAATGAATCAGCAAAAATTTATTTCAGTGCTGGCTTTCAACAACAGTTTTCAGTTGTTTCAGTAATTTATAAGAGTAGAAATGGCAATAATAGTAAGGTTCAACCCCTTTAAGCTCTGCAAGAACATTGCGTCTGCACAGCTGACACTGCTTGTTTTGGGGTTTTTTTTGCTCATTTAGAAGGTGGAAAAGGACTCTACAACCTTTCATAAAACAAATTTATATGGTTTTAACTTAAACTCTCGTGGTTAGCTGCATCTTTATTCGAATTGCTTCTTCAGTCTCTCTCATTTGGAACAACTGGTCTATCACTTTACCTAGAACAAAGATATGACATTAAAGAGGTGGCACCATATTTGTAGATAGGTCAAAAACCTCATCAATATCTATCCCACTGACATTTATGCCAGCAGAATGCTTTTTAGTCCCACTAAAGACTCATATCTGTGCTCTCCATCCTGCCAATGTTGTTGTGAACATTATCCCAATGAGAAGTGTGGAATGCCTTTGAGAAGGAAAACAAAAGTTCTCCAACAAGAAACTGATAAGAAAGAGCCAACTTTTGCTGCTATTTAGTCTATAAAATGTCTAGGCATCGAGAGGTCTGATGTAAGTTAAAGAGCTTGAAGCTGCCACAACAGAGGGAACAAAGTAAGCACAAATCCTGTGGATGATGTAGATATATAAAGAAAAGTCCTTTATGATGCTGCAAAAATTCTCTCTTTAATACACTTGAAAGTCTAAAGAATCATCAACAAATAATACAATTTCTTAGTAATTTTTTAAGATTATAGATAGCTATTAGAACAGTTCAATTCCACAAACGTTTGTTTAATGTTTTGTTGAAATAGTGAAATGTTTCCCTTTTACTCGAAGACCCTTATCAAAAATAATTTTTAAAACAAGGTACAAAATTCCATTACACGTAATTAGCAGTATGATATATTGACTGCCTATATAATACATTAACTGCCATAAACATATACATTTCAGCACAGAAGATAAGATACTTTATCATACTAAATCAGCAATGTAGTCAACAGGAGTATATAAAGAATAACTTTGCAGTTATTTGAAAGTGGACATAACATGTGGTACTATTTGGGAGCCTATGAAATGATTGCATAGAGCACAAAACAATAATGTCCACTATATATATATATACACATATATATTCTAAAGTATTTTTAATCAGCAGACAAGAATTGCTGAGGGAATTAACTCATATAAGCCATAAAATGATGAGTCAATTGCAGTTTTCTTGCATCTCACAGAACCCCATCACCAGCAAAATAAACTGTAGAAACTTAGGAGGAAAATTATCTTAAGACATAATTCCTACCGGTCTGGTTGTACCATATCCAGCAGTTCCTGTGCTTGAAATTCCAGTTGAAGGTGGAGGCTGATTACGAACTGGAATAGATATTGGAGATTGCTGACTTAGAACACTTTTCAAAAATCAACTTTCTGTATTAAAATTAGTACAAAGCATGTATTTGTATTACCTAAGTTATCTTTTCTTTGTGTTCCAGGACTTTTTTGTGCTTTGAAGCATGGGAAAAAAATTAGATTATCTTTGTTAGATAAGGTACAAATGGGTATTATATACAGCAATGATACACTAACAGAAATGGGAGCAAAAAGACATTAGTGATTTTTTAGAAGTTGTTATACATAAAAGTCTATCCATTGGCTAAGCACACACTTATCTCATGGTACACAAAGACTTCGCCCCGCTAATTACAAATTAAGTCGAATCACCTCCTATTTGTCGCAAGCTAAAGATGCCCACTTGTACAGGTACCCTGTGTTCTCAATCATGCTAGAAGTTTTCTTTTGTAGTATATTCTGCTGATATTCTAACAGCAGTCTTTAAAACAAAGAGAACTTATGTAACATGCTGATTCAAAAAAATCATGCCAACAGAAGAGTACGTCTGTAATTATACATGTTTCAGCAAACCACAGGGTCTATGCTGAAGTTCCTCAACCTACCGTCTTTGTTTATAGGATAAATATATTACTGCATCAACCTCAACATTTACATGCTGATGCGAACAGCAGCCTTGTATGCAACATTCAAGTTGTGAAGTGCAAGATATGAAAAAATTACCTTTACCTCAGAAAAGTGGACACATTCTAACAGGCAAAGAAGTTTATGATTCTGGCTTGTGTTTCTGCTGCCTATTTCCCAGGAAGGTAAAATCACTGCGTCAGTTACAGTAACTGGAAGGAATACTCTGTGGTACATAAGACACTTAGTTTATCAAAGTGACTTCCAGTTGTGAGGCTACCCTGCTGCTTTCTTAGAACTAGTTAGAGGGGGTTTCTGGGTATAATTCTCAGTAATGCAACTTGTACCCTGAGCAAGCTGACTCCAGTTTACCTCCTTTGAGCAAGGGAGTGGACTAGATAACCACCAGAGGTCCCTTCCAATCTGAACTATTCTATGCGTATAGTGATTTTGCCAGTTTAGAAAAATAAGCCAGTAATACAGCCAAAATTAACTGTACAGAAAGACATCTTGATTGTGACTATATTAGGACTTTCACTGTTTTACCCGTGTTTACTACAAAGGGTCGTGTTCCTGAGAGAATTAAGAAGAAACCCAAAACCATGACTCTGCTGACATGGCTAAACAGGACCCACTCAGCACTACATGCACATACTAGTGTGCAAGATAGATGCTTCTCATATATGTGTATCACATACATTTATGCACCAGAATGACATACACTATATTTTGTAGATATAGCTCTTTAGGAAGTGCTAAAAAATATTAAATTATATGCTAAATTATTTATATGGAAATTTCTCACTCCAAAATATAGGTGCTATGTAGTTCTTTATGGAAAAAATAGGCTGTCTAGATTCCCAATTTAGTTACAGGTACAGTATTTACTCTGGCAATCAGTCAGTTACAGGTTCTTCTGAGAGTCAGTCTTCACAATATTCTTCTTGATTAATGCAGTCTAAGTTTTCACTTCATTTTTTCATAAACGAAGACTGCCTTCTATAACAATTCACACTATGACTGAAAAGCAGAAAGCAACCTGCCTGTCTGAAAATTATATGAAATAAGAGATCGTAGACAATAAATATCTTCATGAAACCACCTTTAGTATCACAAAGGCAATAACATTACTCAAATATTAAATTAGAAATCTGTTTCTAGAATACAAAAATTTTTATGTTACCTTCTACTTCTCTCCTAGCTACCCCAGGACTGGGAGGAGCTCCAAGACCTTTTCAGAGAAAGAAGAGAAGCTGTACATTGCATAAGAAAAGCAGTAGATTGAGAAAGTAAAACCAGAAAGAACACTGCCACAAGACAGCTTTACATAATTTAAAAATGGCCTGGCCAGATTGTAGTTACTTGTAGGAGATAACTGTTTGCAGCAGCATGGGGAAACCAGACTGATACGAATTAGAGATCAGCAAGTACTATCATATTTTGAAGTATGCTATTATTTCAATTACATTGCAGCTGAAGAAGAATTTAATTTCTCCAGTATTCACTCTCCACAAACTCTTGTAAATTCAGAATGATATTAAAAGTCAGTCTTGAAACTCTTCTAAAGCAGAGCACATAACTATACTCAAACATATGAGAACACACATCAGTTGCAGCCTGCAACGTTAAGTCTGCTTCCTGTAATTCAGGAAAATACTATGTAGTATGTTTCTGCCAAGACTACATATAAATAAGCAGGTTTATGGAATAAGGAAGTTTCCAATTTTATATAATGTATGGTATCCTACAGAATTGTATCATTAAGTTATCTCCGAGCAGCACTCTGTACTTGGTAAAGCTGTATCAACAGATGCACAGTAGATGTTATAGTTCAGATTGAGAGAAAGAAGATTTTCAATCATGCATAACCATGCTGAATTATTTTATTTCTGCAGTATGATCGAGCATGTACTGGGTCCATAAAATTGTATGGTAAGAACATGTCAGAACATAGGTAACAGTAGACAGTATGCAAGGAGAAATCCTTAAGGCATGCGCATAGGAGTAAGTAACAGTAATATCTGGCAACTCTGGAATGGCTCAAATATAGAGGAAGGAAAGGGAGCCAGTGTTCAAGAAGCCTACCTTAAAAGCAACTTTTGCCTTAGCGATGACACAGCCTCATGCTTTCTCATCATGTGCCAGTGTGTGGTATCTGCTCAGGAGCTCTCTATGATCTGGAAAGAGTGCTGTGAATTTTGTCAGATACGGGTGGAGGTGTCACTCAGAGTAGGAAGAGTGAAGGCTGCAGATGAGGCTGATACGTGATTATCTCCAGAGATGTCAAATCTCTGGTTTTGCTGAACATCTGGTTCAAAGATGTTAAATACTGGCATATGTTACATATTCTATAATCTGGGTGAGTGACAGGCTCTGCCAATTAACCTTACATTTCCATTGCAAAAGTTTCCGACAGTCAGCTTCTCTGCAAGAGAAGCAGCACTGAGGAGGAATGAACAGACAGTGTTTGTAAGGAGGGGGCACAAGAGGAAAGTACTGTCTGAGGACATTTCACTGCTTTCAGGGATTAGCTCTGCCCTTGTCCCATGCAACCCAGAGTATCCCTGGGGGCGGAAAGCAAGTGGTAACCCATAGGCTATGAGAAGCCTACCTGCCAACTAGAAGAGAATAAAGGGAGGTGGAGAGCAGTGCAACAGAGTACAGGACACTGGTTACAGAGACAAACCTAACTGTCTGTCTCAGAGTATTAATGGAAATGGACACAATAAAACATCTCCAAGAGCAGGGAACTTAGCTTGTTCATTTTAAACTGCTGCTGTAGACTGTATATAGCTTAAAATCTCTATTGCAGTTTGTAAACAGTATTTTACAAGTAATGATATCCTATATTGTTTTAAATAGTATTTTAAGGAAAGGGGTTGGGGATTTATACAGAAACAACCTGCAACATATGTCCTGACATCTTTTAGACAGAATTGCATGCTTTGCAATGATCAGATTTGCACATTAGTTTAATGGAAAATAAAGTAACCTTAGGTTCTCAAAAAGTAAATTGTGCATATATGCACACATGTGTCTGTATATATATAAATATACATATGAAATGTAGGCCATTTCCCTGCTTTGAACAATGTATTTACTGTTCTAGCATTAAGACTTATTGTTTCATCCATTACTGAGCATCCCTTCTTCAAACAAGAAGAAAGGTGCTCTTCCCCATAATTAAAAACAAAACAAAAAACCTCAACCAACAAAAGAAGCTTTTTCAAAATTACTGCCATATCCTAATGCACCAAACCAACTTAAACCCTGCTCTGGAAAAAAATAAAACGCTACAGGGGAAAAAATAAAGATGCTGAATGGTTCTTACAAGGATAAGTTTAATGTATGACAATAAATATCAGTGTGCTCCAAGAAGTACTTGCTGCTTGTGTGCATGTATCTTCATAGCTTAACATACTTGCATTTCTTTTAATGTCAACTTTATTACTGTATTTTCTAGATTTATTTCATTTATCTGGAGGATAATGTAATGCATTTTACCCAAGTTATTGCATATACTGAAAATACTGTGCATTCTCTCAATCTTAACACATCCTTAATTCCATTTTAACAGTTTAAAACAAAATAAAAAAAAACTGCAAGACTTTCCTGCATTAAACAGGAAAGGGGGGAAAAAAAAAAGAAAAGCACACTTTATTTTTTAACTTCAAGTAATTGACAATTGGAAACCTTTATAATTTTTAATGTTCTTTAAAAATTTACTCTGTAACATATTAAAAATAATCTTGGGTAAACAGACTGCAAAATTTTAATTTTTAACTACAAAGAATTGAGAACTTATGAATTCCTCAGTGGATATTAGTAGGGAAAAACTTTGCAAACCCTTGAAATGAGTAAATAACCATGTTTCCTTGAATTCTGAGTAACTTCTGATGTAAAACATTACCAAACTCACAAAAATACTTCAATGCCAAAATCCTGCTCCCATCTTCAAAGCATAGTGAGCCCTTAGAAGAAATGTTATGGGCACTGAAGGGAGTGAAGCACTCGGAAAAGTGGTTAAAACACATGGCGGGGGCCAGGCAGGAAGTAACTTTTAAATGCATGGCATTTTAAAGACATGATTGATGTCACTTTGTATGTGCTACCAAAGTCTAAAACCGAAGTTCAATACGCTTCTACTGTATACAGGGACATTTTCACACTGCTTTAGGAGATATCATTCTAAGTGAGAGAAACAGATGCTGTTTCCCCAAGCACAGTAACACACTATGACATTTATGCTGCTTCCAGTCCTGTGCTTGTTTACTCAGAGCTGAGCTCAGGTGCTTTAGCTGAAAATAAAAGCATTATGCATTATAAATGTACACCATGAGTGGAAAATGAAGAGGACAGAGAAAGCAGGATGAGTTTTATGTCAGAACAATATATGAAAAAAATACTACGATCTCTTTTAAACGACTGCATGAAAAGCAAGTTTTATGCAAGCTACAATTCTTTATGGAAAGCTATGTTGGGAAAAAGGGAAAAAAAAGGTGGCTAGTCTTTGCACAATTGAGACAAACTAGACAAGCAAGATTGTGTCAGTGCACATAAAACTATATAGGACTAGAATAGTGCAATGAATTCAATCTCACATATGTTGCATTTTATGTATAAACTGGATATTTTCTAAAACTTAAGCATTTTAACTAATTTGAAATAGTATACCTTTGGCATAACCTCCTCCTCCTCTCAACTGTATCTAGAAGCCATGCACATCTCTGCCTGACATCACAATAAGTTAGCTGATATTTATATATTGCATAAAATAGTTCGTTTATTTTCTGAATTATGTTCTGAATTATTTTCTCAAAAAGCCCTCTTTCTTTCCAACTGAGTGGCAATGCCTGAAAAGCCATTAAGAAAGTATTCCAGAGCCACTAACTAGTCTCACTCTATGAGGGTATTAATGAGCTGATTTAAGTCCAAGCAGGACAGCTCAACTGTGAAGCGTATGACAAAGGACAAAGATTAGTTTCAAGAAGAACTTACAAGAACACGCGAGTTACTACACGCAGAACCACGTCAAGCTGGAGAAAAACTAAAACTGGCTTGAAGGGTTGATAAGGCTATCAGTGTTATCAAAAGAGAAGGAATTAAGGGAGAATTATTTCCAGATTTTGCTATTTTGTGAAGACCTGTAGTTCCTGAATGCCTAAAAGTAACTGAATATATTCTTTGCTAAGTTTGTGCTTCTGAATTACGTGCTAGTTCCAAGAACTACAGAGGATGTTTCAAGTCTCTAGGAAGGGCTTGGGAGCACATTTCAGATTCGGAAACAGAAAAAAACCTGCCCACATGTTACTATTCAGCTTAGATACAAATACAGCTCAGTGACTTGGAGCTCTCTGTTAACTGGTCATCATCCAAAGGAAACTGGGCCAGACCATCAGTAGTTTCAACTTGAACAACTAGGCAAAAAGCTAGCCTTTTCACAACTAAACACAAGTTTGCACTTTCCCTGAAAAGCTAGCTGGGTACATTTTGACCAGGACGAAGTAATAAAATCCTGGAACAATATTCATCTATCCAACTATAATGTGTCATCTTCGGGATAAATATTTTTTCACTAAAGATCAAATGTAATTCAGAAGAGGATACAAACCCTGAGAAAGGAATTACGTTGATCTTTAAGAATTACTGATTTATATACCTTTGGGTATCATCATATTAAGTATTGTCACAACAGACCACCACAGTAATTTTGCTAAGTAGTCACATTGAAAACAATTAAAATCATTACCTCCAAATTCTTTTCTAGCAGGTGCAGGACTCCTACCGCCTTACAGTATTTAAGAAATGAATGCAGCAATAATGAAAGATATCAGTACAGTAAGAGGGAAGAAAAAGAATGAGAAAGTTAAAAATGACAAGGGTCAGTTTGTTAGTAACTATGTTGCTCATATGCTTTTGAACATCCAGTTTCTTTGTGCTCAATTGTTTACATTTTCAGATGATCCAGGTGAACTCTACATTAAAAACTTGGACATGATAAAACGCATACATACTGATGCCAAAATTAAAGGAATATAAATCAATGAATGCACAAGATTATTTATCTCTTATACAAAAAATGAAATTGCTATAAAAATGAAAACGTTGAGTAAACACTGCTGTAGGAAGCCCATATTTTTAAACTGTGAAAACAAGTTTAGAAAAATTTTAAAAAACTTATTCACTAAGCAAAGACAATAGTGTTTAAACGTTACTGAAAAATGCTGTTATTTCCCATGCTGTTATTGCTAGCAAACCTATAAACTAAACATTTTAGTGAAAAACTGGTACGTTCCATTGAGCCCCAAACCAACAATATAATATCTAGTTTGAGTGTGGAACTTCAAAGCTCATCTCACAGAATTGAAACAAAATATTCCTGGCCTCCTGATACATGTCACTGCATTACCTGATGGTGGAGGTGGCCTCTGTGGCGGAGCAGGGCGTGCAGGAGGAGCAACAGGACGAGGGGGTGGAGGACGCTTTGGCTCCAAGCTCTGAGAAGACTCTTTCTGCTGGGTACCAAGCTGAAATTCAGCTGAACAGACAGAAAACAATACGAAAAAATAATCACTTGTACATTCTAATCACAGTAAAACTGTTTTTCTAATAGAAAGTTATTTTCACAGAGAAGACAGGAAGTCCCTAGCCCTGTAAACAATGATGCAGAAGTTTTTCAGAGAGGAAAAACAAGAGGAATAAAATCAACAGTATACGCTTTTCACGGAATCCTAAACATTCTTAAAATTTGCAGAGTTCCAAATTCTGGTTTTGATGCAAATCTCTGAACTAAGTGCTTTGGAAAAAAATGTTACAAGAAGAAGTCTAGCATTTTAAAAGTCTTTGTAAAGTTTCTCCACATTACATTGAAATGAAACTGTTCTAGAAGCCATTCCAAACACTATAATTCTAAATGTCCACTTTGTCCCTAAAACAAAGTTGGGTTTAAACAGAAGCTTTCGTATTACATACACACACCCAATTTACAAATCTGCTGATTACAATTTACTTATTACAGCTGACAGGAGCATTAATGGGCTGTATTTGAAGAGTATCACTGAAGCGAGCTAGGATTATACTGGTACAATGCAACAGAATTCTTGAACAGAGGTTTCAAATTTATCATTTTAGAAAGCCTATTAATCACAATTTTTTGAGATGATGAAATCTCTCGTGATGAAATGCCGAAGAACTAAATCAAGTTAGGTAGCTTGCAGCAGCATAGATCAGTGCACAGTGTACTACATAAAACTGAGGAAACAAAGCTCTTTCACTGCACATTAGGGAAACTGAGACACAAAGAATGAGGTGAAAGGCCACTTATGCATGAAAGCTATATAATGATGAGAATATCCTTTTAGTTTAATCTAAAAGCTCTATTAAAAATAATCTAATAAGGTAGTATTCTATCACCGGGCCATACAGCTGCCAGATTGTATAGTACTATTAGAGACAGTCAAACAACATAATACACACCGTGCGTGGAAACAGGTGGTCCAGGAGTTTTTGTTGGTGCTCGGCTTGGTCTCACTGGAAGCGCAGGTCCATCTGACAGCGTAGGGGATTGACAGGGACTGGAACGTGGGGAAGAGCTTGGTGAGGTTCCAAGACCAGAGCTTGAAGTTGGCTGTAGGTGCTGAGGAAGGATTTCTTCTACTTCAGCACTGTAGTCATCGATGTCTCCTAAATAACAAAACCCACCCCAAAAAAGAAAAAGCATGTAAAATAAAGAGAACAGTAGTTACTTACTTTAAAAAGTGGGGAAATGATAAACTGATTCTGAGCATGAGATCTTCTGCAAAAAGCCCTCGAGTTCCAAGGAATTAGCTCAACAACTAAAGTATGATCCTTGCATCATAAAATTACACATGAAAAATGCATCTGTAGTCAAAGTAGCTGAAAATACTCCAAAGGCACAAGATATATATTATAGTTATAACAGTGTGGCAACTAATGTTGCTTGATCTAAGAAAAAATTAGCTTTACAAAGAAGACCTTTGCAAAAATTATTTCCCTATTTTGCCAAAGATGGCAAGCTTCACTTATTCAGAAGGCTGGACAGGGAATTTTAAGGTATTTGCTATTTGTATTATCTTCTGTTTAAAAAGATGGAAATGTTCCCTGAATGAAGCGACTCTGAGAACGTAAGCCACAGGATAAAGTCAGAAGAATGAAGTCAACAAATTAGTAAAACCTAGAGATACAGTGTAAACTGACACTGCTCAACAAGTTGTCAAGATACTGTTGGAAATAATGGGATTTCTAATTTATGTGTTTTAAATGGGCATAAACTCATTAAAGTTTTGATAATACGCATTAAATGAACCACATTATTTAGGACTATGAGCATTTCAAACTAAGGAATACTTCAACAAACCTTCCATATCATAGTCTGCAGTAACCTCAGCATCTTCACAAAGCAAAGTGGAGCTTGTTGATGAAGGCAGCCCAATATTAATTTTCTCTAGATTCATTTCGTCTTCCAAGCTTCTGATCCAATCTGGATTTTTTAAGCTTATGTTTATAATCCTTCCTAGTAGCTGAATTGCCAAAAAGGTATACACAAAACAGAAACTGTTAAGAGTAGGAACATTAAAATTCAGCATTCTAGATTAAAAAAAGAAATTACTGAAAATATCACAAATATCAGAATTCAAATAACTACAGGCTATAGATATGATAAACTGGTTCATACTACAAACTCAAGGTAAAAACTCTGCTTTTTAAAACATTAAAGAAAAAATAAATTAAAATCCCTCATTTGATGAAGCTGTCCCTCAACATGGCTCTTCACTTCTCTAACAGTCCTCCTCCTAAAGATAAATTAAGTTTGGTACTTCTCAGCTAGCTTTTGAAATGCATTATAATGCTATATGGCTATCAAAAGTGAAAAAAACAGAAGCAACAGTCTAGTATGGAAAATAAAAAACTAAAAATTTAAAAATAAACAAACGGAAAACCAATAACCTCAAGTATTCTTTAAAAAGTTGGCTTTTCACTTGCTACATCGAAGTTCAGTAATTTTTATATTACCTCAGTACCATTCAAATTCATAACATTCAAAGCAGAGCTTCCTTCTAGAAATGTTACCCACATCTTGTCCTCCACGAACCTGCAAAGTCCATTGGAAACAGTAAATAAAATACTTTATCCTACCTACTAACTTTTCAAGCCTCTTATGGTAAAGGTTTTTCCATGTTTCACTTGACAGAAAAGAATTACTTTTTTTAGTTTCATAAAATATCTATATTTGGCTAATAAGCTTTAACTGAATGTATCCTTGCAACAAAAAAAAAAAAGCAAAAGAGAACCAGGTAAATATCACACAGTGAAAGCATTATCATCTTAAAAATCATGTGACTACAGTTACAATTTCAATATTAACTGTGTGGCTACAGAGTATATATTTGTATTAGCTGTTCCACACTGGACTTGGGACTAAAGCAAAACAAGCCATCAATAAACCCAAAAGAGCACAACACTTAATATTAACAGCCTAGAGAAAATGCCACATTCACAGGGGTCCTCTCATCCTCGGTTCATTTAAAACTATCCTAATTTTAGAATATAAAATTTGTAGAAAATTACATAAATAACAAATTTTACCTCTGACAAAGTCAGTATGATACTCCTTATTATTAAGACAGAGTATCTGAAAAAGTTAAGTCTGAAAACCAGTACACATAAAGGTACATAAAATTAATTTGCAATTGTAAAGACATTAAAATTAATGTTGAAAACTAAATGTTAAAAATTAAGCAAAACATAATTGAACTGCCTGCTAAGTAATTAACTTTATTCAGGAAATATTTGTGAACAATTAAGAGGAATAGAGATTAAAAGGTCTTTTTAACCTTATAAGTATAACTTCACCATAGCTTGCAAATTTTTGAAGAAGATCGTCAATCAAGTTATCATCAAAATAGTTTTCTTCTGCTGAAGAACCTCTGATGGAGACCATGACAGTACCATCGGGTGGTCCTTGCATTGCAATCACCTCCTTATAAACGTTTTGCCTCTCTTCTGCTTCAATTTCAAATATGTCAATGTCAATTAATGCAACCACAGGCCTTGGGAAAAAAAAATACACAAGAAGAACCTGTAAGCAGAGTATCTGAGCAACAAAATATGTAAAAACGTGAGTATTAATTTTTCAGTTATTCGGAAGTAATGTATAAAATAAAACTGAAACCTATGATCAGATGTTTTCAGTTCTGCTCTTCCATAGTGCAACAAAGTACCAGGATTCCACGTATAAGGGACATTACTGTCGTCATGAAAACTAGCATTCAGAAGATCCAGGTCTTCAGCTACATGCAGTATTAATGTAAACAAAAGGGGAGAAAAAAAACAGTGATTACATGAATATGCTTAAAAAAAATAAGCTATTTGTAGAAAAGAGGGGAAAAAAGAGAGTAAATCAAACCAAAGTGTTTTACAGAAAAATACAGAAGTTCCTTGTGAACGACTGAAATATGAATTAACTAGTATCTGATTCCTGATCCTTCCATTCAGCTTCAGTGTATTTATCCAAGGTGCTATTTTAACCTTCCATCTCATACAAAGTTGGGAATAGAAGCTCAGAATCACTACTGGCACTGTGAATATCACTAAACGGATTCTAGCAGCCAGTTAAAAGGCTATTATAAACAATTTAAGGAAGCACTTAAACCTGATCGGTCAAAAGGCCATTTTCTTCTTCTCCAAAGAATACGATCTGTCCATGCTGGTGTGCGGCATTTTTCACTGGTGTCATAGTCATCAGAAAACAGATCATATTTGTACGTAGGAGCAAAATTTATTTTCCCTTCCAAAAATCCCCTAAAAATCTGTAAGAAACAAAGCAGTTATGTGTCATGCCAGAAGACAGAAACAGATGGGAAACAGCTTGAAACTAATCAGAATTCTCTTTTCTAACAGGGAAAACCTGTATACATATCTCAAAAAAAAAAAAAAACAAAAAAAACCAAAACGAATCCTTCTCTAAATCTTATCTACTGAAAACATTCTACATTTGCCACCATGACTAGTGATCCAGACAGGTTATCATTAAAAAGAAGTATGTCAACATTTATATCTTTAAACCCAGGCTCATGAGCAATTTACTGTTCCCTTAATGTCATTCTGAACTTGAGGTCATCAAGAACACAGATGCTGTCCACAGCACTTCAATCAGTTGGTTAGTTACCCATGTGTTGGCAGAAATTGGAAATTAAGGTTTCTATTTTATGTACCTATCTGAACATCCAAAGCATTTCCCCAAATTGACAAAAGATGCCCTATCAATAAATAAGAGTTAAGGGAGAACAAAAGAAATAAAGAGCCCTTAAAATATTAAATACTGAAAGATGATCAAAGTGCTGGCAAGCAGAGAAAACAAACAAGACAGGAATGTCTCTCATTTTACTATCTACAGCATTCCCATATAAAGCTGGAAAGGAAAAAATAAACACTTCTACACAAAATTTGATTCATTACAAATATTCCTTTAATTGCTATGTGCTGTCTCCCAAGAAACCTTAAAAATCTAAAATCTGAAGCTTTCTTCAGACTTTATTATTCCATGCTCTTTTTCTTTGTTAGTAAAAAGGGCATCATTTGGACTATTGCTTTTTCTGACAGAATGACAGTAACAGCATTAGATCTATTAGCAGCAACTTAAAGGAGACAGCAACATTCACAAAATAACTTCTATAAATATTTTTTAAATAGTTGCACCTGATAAAAAGAAAAACATTATAACTGGTACCCTTCAACAAAAAGTTATAAAAGGATTGTAGAGTTTTGTTCTTTTTCAGGAGAGAAGGGAGAAAGTCTCACTACTACAGCTACTCACTGTATTTATACCACTGCCTCTTCAGGACAGTTCCTACAAAGAAGTTACTAAATGTTGCTATGTCCCACCTTTCCACACCACTGCCTGGACAAAAGCGGTAAGTAAAACACGCTGAAGATGTAGATTTCCAGGAGCACCAGAGAAAAATGTTATTCTAAAGCCAAAAAGAAACCCAAAGTATTCTTAAGTGCAGTAGCATTTTTAAGATACCTGTCCAGAATTTTTCTGATTGATAAGTTGGTCTCCTGCTAATAGGGGTTCCCAGTTCTGTTGTCGTATTAGCTCTTTAACCTCCTCATTAGGAATATCTATTCGATAATTAAAGTCACCACACCAAAAGATATAGTCATGGGAAAATAGCATCCTTCCCTGTAAACAGAAGCACACAATGAAGTTAAAAAACAGGATACAAAATTACTCCTTCCAGGTGCAAAAGTTCAGTTTTTAACTGTAAAATATGTGACATTTCTAGATAATAAGGACAACTGAAGTACATTGTAGTACATAGTGTTCATCTGGTTAGAACCACATAGCCAGCTGTATGGTGTTCACGCATACATAATATGAAAGAAGTAACATTTGTTATCTAGTTTGTATTTCTGAAGAAACACAAATCAGCTGAATTGGATTCCAAAATTCTTCGTCATTTTGCTCCAGTTCAGAAGCTTGCTCTAAGATGATGACTGCTACCTGTGCCACAAAGAGGTTACAAAGAACAAACACTGCCCTGGGGTTTTGTGGCACATTATCCTGACAAACTGCACATCAAGGGCTTTATTATTAAGATTTAATTGAAGACTTTTCAGTTACATATGGTTTTCAAAGCTGGGAGAGACAGAAGGGCTCTGTGAGTTTAACCAAAGCCTAGGGTTTGAAGTGATAGCTTCAGCTTCCCTCTTTTGTTTTGATCTTTCTGTTGCCCTTAAGTAAATCAAAGCAGATACGCTTGCAGAGTAAAACAACAGTATTTAGTAAACTGTTTCTGGGGACCCCAAGAATACAGTATTTTCAAGGACAACTGTAACATGACCATGGGGACAAATTTAGAAATTAAAGAATCTTTAAAATAAGATGTCAGACCTCTATACAGTGCCACAGAAACTAACAAATGACAGTTTGAATGCAAAATTTAAGACAACTTTAAGACTCAAAGAAGCATTTTGTTGCACTGATAAAATTATCAAGTATTTATTTGGTGTTTGATAATCCTTTATGAGAATACAGTACAGAACTCTACCATTTAGCTTGACAAAAATGAGTAAACAAGAAGTTAAAGTGAATTAGCAAAAATCATTCTTTGTACTGAAAATAGTTTCCCACGGATTTTTTTTTCTTATAGTTCATCAACACTGGTGCCTAAAAAAAGTTTACTACATGTCAGGAATCTACAAGGTCTCTTCCCTACACGAAATACTTGATATCTAATGCAAGTGACTTCATGCTTCATCTCCTTCAGTCACTGCACTGGAAAGAGCTAGTCCCTCTGCAGTCATTTATTTTAGTAGAAACTGTGGGAGTTTAATTATCTCCAAGACCTCTAATCCAAGGAAATTTGATTTCCACAGGAATCTGTGGAGGGGAAAAAAATAAATAAAACTTTTGGATAACAAAATAGATAGTGCTCAGAGGGTTTAACTTCTCATTCATTACAGAATTTGAACACAGATGCTTACCATTGGAAAACTGAGCTTGCGAGCTATTTCTACGAAGTCTTCATTTCTCTCTTTAACTTGTGATTGCCCTGCAGCAAAATGACTGCAGACAAAGCAAAGACTGGATGTATGAAACAACATCCGAATTGCTACTGCGCCTTTATTACCAGTGGCTCCTCCCATGCCAGTCTTTACAGTATCAACAGCAACATCCCTAGAAGAGTAAAACAACTATTAAACCTTCAAATACAATGGTACAGAAATTAACAGATTCAACCATGTCCAAGTATAACATTATGTTGGTAAGAGAATATTTTCACATTGTTCTTTCAACAGTAAGGCCACTGGGCTGTTTTTAAAACATGCCAACAGCTATTGAGCCGCTAACAAAATAACAGTTCAGCTTTTCAGGTTTTCCTGACAACTGATAAGCCATTTAAAAACTAATACAAAAATGTAAGCAACCAGCTCCCCAGAAGATGGAACAGCTCTTCTAAAGCCCCATATGCTTCTCAGTACACTTGTATGTTAGCTTGCAATACAAAACACACTGAAAGTGACCCAACTAGGGCACAGCTGTGTGTTCACTGACCTGATAAAAGGAGCATGCTGGGGCCTGATGAACACAAAAAGGCAGACACCCACCAACTGTTCAGAAGCCAGCAGCACATACTTGTTATCTCTTGATATAGTCTTCTGCAGTTCAGCAGCCCAGAGCTTCTGATTGGTTGTGCTAGCAGTGAGATTAAAAATGCCAGTTTTAAAATAGATAAAATAAAGTAGGTCTCTACACTGTTGATCTAGTTGAATAAACTTCACACAGTAACCTTAACTGAATCTCAGGGTAGTAAACCAAAGCCAAGTTGTGAATGGTGCTCAAATGCCTCCTAGCACAGACTTCATCATTTCATATTAACCTCATAAAATGCTGCCTCACTTTTCGCAACAACATAGACAATATAAGAAGCCAGGGCTATATTTCATGTATTTCTGAGGCTAGATTAGAGAAGTAAACCCTAAGAATTTTTCTAGGGAGTTACTTCCTAGCCTAGACTATGGTTTTCAGAGCCTGTATTAGATATAAATGAAAAATATCAGAGCAGGAAGCAATATTACCTAGACACAGCCTGAAACTAAGGGATGACAAACTGCCACTTTGTCCTCAAGACAAAAGCCTGTGCAAAGGCTAACAGCATAACAGGCTCTGAAACAGACAACTCTCCGTGGTGGACAACTCTCTGTGGGGAGGCTTAGGGGCTCCCCACAGAGGGTTGTGCTAGACCCAATAGGCTTTACATGCTTTTTCCAAAGAGTTAAAGGTTGCTAAACACCAGAAGATGCAAAATGGACAGACAAAACAATGGACAAAGTGAATACGATCCTAGGACTATATATAAAGACTTCATTGCAGGCATCACCCACCACTGGAAAGAATATATTTTCACATCCCACTCTACTAGTGGTGAAAAACCCAAACTCAGTGATAATATGTCTATGTAAAACATGGAATGATACAGGTAAAAGCAAACTACAAATAAGAGAGAGTTATGATCAATGTTTACTTATCCTCCTAAAGACAACAAAAATTGATGGTATGGAAGGAAGTACTTGCTTTATACAGATCAAAATCTGATGCTAGACCCTATATAAAGGCATACCACCAACACAAGTTTTTTGAAGGAATTCCACAGGACTCGCTGCTCCCAGCAGTAGGAAGGCACAGAGACTGTGGAATACTGCGAGCATTGGAGGTAAATTCTTTCAAAGTGTTAAGTGCAGGAAGAAGGAGAGGGACTGCTGAAGATACATCCAAAACTGTTTGGATCCTTAAGATTAAAAGATAGGTGTTTTAAGTGATCACAGCTTTGCTGCGGAAAGCTAAGATGAAATATGTCATCTTTGCACAGAAAACTGGCAGAGAAAACTGGAATACAGTCAAAAAACTATCCAGACTAATCCCAACCCTTACAATACAGGAGAAGAATAAAATTAAATAACATTTTACTGAAAAAAAAAAAAGTGATGATCAACTAAACTAGTTTTCATAGATTGTATCACCTACCTGGCATTCACAATGTTTCCTGCATTTAGCTCCACCATTTCTTCAAATCCAATAGCAAATATGTCTACAGGCTTGCTTTTTCGATCTGCATTTAAATATTAAAAAAGCTATTTGTTGTTAACTTAAGGACCAAAACATCATATATGTATTTTAACTTTTGCGATTTAATTATCAAAATCAGAGTTTTCAAGAAAAAATTAACAGAATACACATCCTACCTTGGAATTCATGAATGCCAGCTAACTTTGGTGCATCTAGAAGCCAGTCAGTGAGGGTCTGATTTCTAAAGGCAATACTTCTAAACTGTTTCCCCCCGTTGACATTCCATGTCCCAACGCAGACTCTAACTTTTTTCGGTTTTGCATACTTGTAAAAGTTTTCACACATACTCTTTAGCACTTTTACAGATGCTGCAAAAACATTTGAAAAGACATTTTTATACAGAATGTTTCTTTAGAAAGCTGGGCAATGAGATCTTTCCTTTAAAATAATGGCAACAAATCCATGCACAGCCATACAGAAAGTTTAACTGTGAAAGCAAGATGGATACAGCTTTTCACAAGAGAAAAGTACCTTTGCAGAGTTGTCTGTGTAGGATACTGACTGAACGAAAGACAGTAGTAAAATACAGTTCAAAGTGATATATATATATGAACAGTATATAAAAGAAAGATAATTTCTATGTTTTAAAAATATCTCTCCTTCTTTCACACTATCTGTGATTCTCTATGGAACCCTTTGTTTGCCATAAAAGCCAACAGAGGTGTCTACCTCATTTTCAGAGGTTATATTTATGAAATTAGATCTCCATTTAAAAAAACACCTTACAGCTACGTTCATTTCTATAAGACTAAGAATTACTTATACGCTACATTTACTAAAATAGGTAAAGCACATTATTTTATCACATTAGTGTTATGTCTGTTCAAGCCACAAATCTGACCTATTTTGTAAGTCAACTGAATTCCTAAATTCCAGCTTTATTGAGGGAAGTAGGCTAGGATTCAAAACAATTAAGCTAACTTCTCTGTCACACCAGCCTTTCTGTGCCTTATTTCTATTTGCCAGATGGGAGAGAGAGTAATGACCCATCTGTGAAGGGCACTGTGAGAAACAAAACACAAAATTGTTCAATGGCAGATAAAGTTACAGAGATTTTAAGTGTCTCTTCATAGATCAGCTGCATATTGTTATTAAGAGATATATTTACTAATGCAAATGAATAGATCTGAATATTTTTTAAAACTACAGTCCTTTTTTTTTCCTTTTACCTCAATGGAATAAAAATTGCATCAGGTATAAACAGTATTGTTTGCATTGTACCTAAGTAATATTGATTTATCTATTTTGAATACTCTCATGGTTATAAGATTCTCACAGAATCTTACAGACAACATTAGATGAAATTCTTGGATTTCTTCCTTTCATTGTATGCTTACAAAATGGGCACAATACTTTTATTCAAATCCCCCAAACAGGATAATTAGTGAGCTGTTGTGGTCTTTTTAGTTATTCATTTTAAGTTTAACACCTTTACATTTGCTACAGAATATTGGCTATGCATCTAAAACAAAAATAGAGATCTCTAGCCTTGATGGTATTGAAACAAACTGATAACAACAGAAAAAAAAATAAATTTTATTTGTTGTTTGTGTTGCTCTTGCTCTGCTGAACAAATCATATATTCATAAAAGGTCTAATCACATACAAAAGACAATGAACAGACCAATGCCTCCCCGAAGTACTAAAAACAGATCATGCTTGGGATCATGCTTTCCTTATCATGATGCAGGGAAATGAAGTCATGAAAAAAAGCAAGGAGCCAACAGAATACAATACTGAGTCTACTTCTGAATATATCTACATGATAGGCAACAGTCAGGTCAAGAAGTCCATCGAATGACAGAAAAGCCTCTGAGTCTCAAGGACAGAAGCTACTCAAGCACACGACCACTGAAGAGAAACTTATCCAAGAAATATTGTAGCCATGATACACAGAAGTTCCCAAATCATGCAAAGGATTAGCTGAACCCAAGGAACCCAAAACAGTATCACAGACAAGCGCTGAAGATCTGCATGGATTAGCCTTTGTAGTATTCTGAGAAAGTTTAAAAGCAGAGTTTGGACTTTATTCACTCCACTTCAGTTCCTTCTTTTTCTCTTGCAAATTTAGCAATTTGCAGCTTTGTTTTAAATAGTTACTCCAAATAATTCATATTTGCTACCAAGCAGCTTTTAAGAAAAGCTGCAAAATTGAATTAATGCCTACTTAACTCCTCACATTGTCGCATTAATTAAAAAAGGGGAAAAAAAATTTCATGGTTTCCAAAATACTGAGCCAACTGGTTTTCAGAGCTCCTGAGCCTCTCACACACATTATTTTTGTACATATTTCTAGCTATTTATCTTTTCAACAAAATTGTGTCTCACTCTATAACATTAAAAATCCAATCAATTATATTTTCTGTTATTTTGCTGCAAAAATACTCCAATTGCTGTTCATACTAGGCAGGCAGACATTTGGGAATCAGTTCTACAAAGGTAATATGAATTTGAAATTCTTGATGGATTCTGAGCAACTGAATTTGACTGAAATATTTTATTACAACATCCAAATTACTGTAGATATGTTTCAATATATGCAGTTAGTATCCAGGTGAAACCCACAGTGAAATGTTACATCAGGAAGTTAAAAAACAGTTGACAGGTGACTCTTCATGAACTGTAAGGTAAGCTGATATTAACACCATAAATGACAATGTAACTGTTTATTCCCATAAACTTTCTAGCACTGACAAAATGCCAGTCCAACAGTTATTTTCATGTGTGTATTGCCTTTGTCTGGGATTTCATTATTTAAGTACTCATTAAGAGTTAAGCAGATACAATGAAACACTATTAGGAAAAGTAAAGCTGAGATGAATGTAAGGGGAAAAATATTTAAAGCTCAAAACTGGAGACTACAGTTGAATCGCTTTTCCAAGAATAAATTAAAAAAAGCTTTAAATACTTCAGGTGTATCTGAACAACAATAACCAACAACTTCTCCGGTCTTTCTTCCAAGGATCCCCCTCTGTCAATATCCATTCCCTGGGGATAGTGGCTACGACCTCAGCGCACAGGTTCAGGTGATGCTGTGCCCAACTTTAGTATTCCCTTAAAATAGGAGACTTGTCTGAATTCAAGAGCTTCCTTGTTTCTTTCCCTCCTCCTCTTCTTTCATCTTCCCAGGTATTAAGCGCATACTTTTTCCTTTCACCCAGAAATTAAACATCTGATCCGCTTTCACCGAAACTACTTCCCAAAAGCAGCAAAATTAACCCTATGAAGCCAACAGCTCAGAAATGGCCATTTAAATTTTCTGAACACATATGAAAATCTGAACATACAAGTATTAAAAATATTTTAAGTAATAGTTTCTAGGAACAAAGAGATGAAGCATGGCACAGCTGACAAACACTTTTAGCTCTCCCTTAAAAACACGTAATATCTATATATCATCTCCCTAAATGGAGCAGCTTCGTGTAAATAGCTTAAGTTACAACAAAAAGGAGAATTTCCACTAAGAATTAGAAAATTTTGAAAACAAAGTTAGCATTATGTTGCTAACTTACAAGGTGATTTCAGAACGTGAATTACAGAGATCTTTCATGCCATTTTCCTCTATCTAGCTCATCTCCAAAAATTATTATGTGTCACTTACTCATGTTCACAGTTTTGCTCAATCCCACAAAGCCAACCTCTCATATTTTAAGCTCAACATCACAGACATTGGTCAAGATACTACTACAATGTCTCAAAGCAGAAGATTTGGAGTTAACGATAAAAGTTCTCTCTTCAGACCCTTTCTTCATCACGAATTTTACCTAAACAGATGCTTTAATACTTTCATTTTGCATCACATGCTGTGGTAATTGTATCTTGGTGGTTTCCACTGTTAAGTTTTGCTCTGTGTCAGCGTGTTATTTCAGATCATTTCAGTACATGAACCTTTGCTAGGAGATCGGTCTGTCTCATGCAAAAACACAAGCAGGTAGAACCTTCTAATGGCAAAGATGATGAAGTTACCAACTGTATAGAAGAAGTTTACCTTTTATCCTAAACAAAGCATTTAGACAAAACAAAAATATAGAAGCTCCCAAACCAGACAGAAAAGCAAATTCCTCTACAGCTAGAATAAAGCATTTAAAATAATTAAACTCAAAGAATTGGTTGCATCTTTTCATAGCTCACATCCAAGCACAACTGCAACACTTTTCACCACTTATACTTTCAATTTTCTTGTATTAAAGAGCTTGTCTTGGATTAAGAGATTTTGGGGCCCAGGAATGCCAGATCCAAACACTACTAGGAAAATGTGAACCCACAACCAACTATTATGTAAAAAAGCCACAAGAAAAAAGCCAGAGAAAAACAGTAGCTGCTCAGATATTTACGGCTTAATTTACTATACCTGATTGTAATGATTGCTCTGAAACTATGGATGCAGTAAGAAGGAAACAAGAAAAAAATTAGTCAAATAGGCAATTTGTTTTTAAAATTTTCGAGCAATATGTGAGAGAACATGCAGTAATATACAATTTATTACACATAACCATTTGCGTCAGTTAAAACACGTCTTTTATGCTGCAAAATCTAAAAAGTTCCACAACAATATTAACAAAATCTCTTTTCGTGCTTTATTAATAATGGATTTACAGATGAAATCTCTCTCTAGTTATTTCACCATTTAGTAGACAGCACAAAGACATTATGTTCAGTGAAGAGGTATTGATGTTCCTCAGCTTGCATTCACAGGGAAAGTGAGAAAAAACCAAAATGACTACTAATTCTGAGGTGAGGCCAATTTAGAAGGTTTCAGCTGCCAGCAAAGTTACAATAACACGAAACCTTGTAGTAAAGAAATGAGAGGAAAACAGGTTCCACATACGAAATACATAAATACCCACAAGATGAAGACTACAATTGTAAAAGATTTTTTTTTTCCTTGCACCACAGATCTGCTCTGAAGCTTTGAAAACATTTATCCCATTCTAGGTTGAGAAGTGTCCAAGAGAAAGGGGAAAACAATAAAAGAAAAAAAAGTAAGAATGTTATTAATCCCTGTAAATGTCAACAACTCACCATTTAGGACATTCTTACCTAGTATCTTGGAAACAAGATTAAAATTTAAGTTCCTCCTTTGTCCAAGAATTAGCTCTTCTATCTTTTATATGCCCTGAGAATAGTGTAAAGACAGCCCTACATCCAGTTATTTCCCTGCCCATCAGACCTGCAGAAGGATGGAACATGACTGCAGTCCCAGGGCCCATGTAGGATACACCTGTTTGGGCATGCAGGATGCTGTGGTCCAGCGCCTTGTTCTGATTAGTTGAACCAGCTGCCTGTAACCAGACCTTCCAAGTCTCACACTGCTCCTATGCCTAAGCAGAGCTGCCTATGGAAATCTGTCAGATTTTGAAAAGGAACTTCAACCACAGCCTGACAAGCCCCTGTGGGGCACCCATTCCTAGGAAAGACTTGTCACCAAAAAAAAAAAAAAAAATCCAAACAAAAGAACAAAAGCCTCACAACATTTTGTGAATGGAAAAATCATTCATTGGGAACTTTTCTTACAGTTCTTGTTATCTTAAATTTTATTCCATTACCAAAACCCCTCTTATTCCTCTTTACCTTAGAAACAAAAATGAAGATAAACAGCAGCATTCTTAAGCTTGAGAAAGGAATAAATGCTCTGTATCTAGTCTAACACCACACAGCGAGAGTTTCTTCACTGGCATGACATATCAAATTAAAGAAACTTAGCAGATAAAAAAACCTTGTTTTAATAAAACAGGATTTTTTTTTTCCCCAATTCAGCATGTAATTGCCATGATTAACACTTACTATAAATGCATTTGAAGAACTGAAGAAAACATATCTAACGTGCACCTACTGTAAAGTTCTGACAAATATGCTCCACAAATATTTATCTATTATACTACCAGATATGAATAAATTATACACAGTAAAGAAATGACTGCAGCATGTTAGTTTGGCAATATTAGTAAAGCAGAAGTAACTTGCATCTTTAACAAGCCAACAGAATATAAAATAACATTTATACTTTCCAATATTGCTTTGAAAACAGACTCCATACAGCTTTCTTACACCAAAATAGTTATCAGACAGATTAAAATCCTGAAAGACACATACCGCGTAAACTGCTGGTGGTTAAGAGAGCCCGTGCTTTATCTGCTAAATCACTATTTAGGGTATTTCCCAATAACAAAACATCAATGGCCTCCTGCTTGGAGCTATCAAAAAAGTTATTTTGAATCGTTCTGGTCACAGAACGAGCACCATCCTTCAGCTTTCCAGCCTGTTAGGGAGGAACACGTATAAAATATTTTATGTTGGACATTGCTCACAAAAACATTGGCAATATTCAGTAACGTATTTGTAAACTGCATTAATGATTTTAAAATCTAAGGCAACTTAAGTCTTAAATAAAGTCTTATGAGCTTACTGTACAATGTGTGCTTTTTTCCAAATGCTAAACAACAAAGCAATACCTTCAAGGCATATCTAACAACCACATTACTCCAATTTAAATTAAACAAAATATTGCAGGAAGGGATTTTTTTTCTTTTCTTGAACCCTTAATCTTCAAAAATTAAATCGGTATAGTGCCATGTTCAGACCATGACACAGTATTTTGGGCTTTTCCCCAAATAGTGAGAGACGAGCAAGCACTTGAGTCCAAATGTCATGATACATGAATATGTATGTATATGCACATGAGCATATTAGTTCAGAATTCACATTCTGAAATATCCCTGTAAAAAAAAAGACAGCTTCAAATTCTTAAGCTAAGATCCCTTAGCTTTTTAAAATAACATGCAAGTCTCATGCAGTATCCCAGAAGGAACACATACACTAATATATAGCTACTTACATAAAAAGACACTGTCGTTGCACGCACTACACAAGCAGCATGACTGAACAGTGCTCCAAAACAGTCTCCAACTACCCGAACTAAACAAGAATCTCTAAGAGATGTACTACTACTACAGATACTCTCTGTGGGTCAGACTTCTGGAGGATAATGTAATTAATGTCATGCAGTTGCATACTTGATTCAAAAACCCGTAATGTAATCTGTGTATGCAGCACTGATAAAATTTCACCAGCACAGACTGTGAGGTGTAAGGAAAAACATGCTATTACATTTATACGCAATACAGACTGTAATCCATCAGGGATGCTGCATGGTATTATATTATTATAAAAAATACTCAACGTTTACAGCTTGCGTTGTTCATGAAGGTCTCTTAAAATGCACAAGAAAAACAGGCAAAACCTTAAGAAAACTACAGAACCAACCCATAATGAATTGTACTAGACAACAAGAAAGAAACTACTCTTTAGTCTAGGATAAGTAGTAGTAAATTAGCACCGTGATTTTTGGAAGACAATGTGAATGAGGTGTTGGGGAGCATACTATTGCAACAGGATTTTAATAGGGTGCTGCTCCCTTTCTGGCAGACATGATGCAACTTATGACGTGATCCAAAAAAACACACTCACCATTCACATATCAGGCAATTAATTGAAAGGAACCCAGAGAAAGCAAAAGAAAGAGTACGTAAGGAGTTAGATGTAACAAGTATTATAATACTTTTAACAGGACTATTTTTCAATATAGAAATGTATTTTAACACATTTAAGGTTAAAATATTTTTTCTCCTACCCTAAATTTCCACATTATTTACTTCTAAGTTCTCTTGGTCTTTGAAGAATCAAACTGATGAGCAAGAAATGGAAGCATTTCAAACATCAAAACTTTTCACTTAAGAAATTAAAATAAGAATTGCAACTTAAAAAAGATATTTAAAAAAAATATTATCAGAGTACTCAAGAAGATACTCAGTAGTGACCTGATCAAGTTTCACTGAAAGAATAGCAAGTACTGCGACTTTTCAAGTATTAAAGATCTTCTTCAAATAGATGGACTTCAATCAGGGACACTGTATTTGATTTATGAGATGTGATACTTGTAACAGTTGTACCAGGGCAGGGATGCTGCAGACTACAATAAACTATTCTGTATTTTTACAAAGACAGCAGAGAAAATGTACTCCATGTTTTACAAACTAAAAAATGGAAGTGTAGGTACAGTAAATGCATTTTACAAAGTAAAACAAAAAACTAAGTAGCCAATCAATTTAGAAAAAGAAACAAATAGGGTTCAATGAGAAAGTCAAGAGAATGGGAGACACTCCATAAAATACTTACTGTAGTCTTCTTGATGGCCTGGGTGACATTTTGGTAAGAAAATAAAACTAAACATCTTTAACCAAATTTCACTCTAAACTAAAATACAAGCAATTCCCAAATGTCAAAACAGCAAGGTCAAAACAGAATTTGGGGTTTTTTCCAGTAATTGCAATACTATAAAGAATCAGCTGGAGGAACATGCACACAAAAACCACTCAGCTGCACCTAGTTAAATTTAAACACCGTTAGTAAACACATGAACAATAATGTCTGATGAAACACATTTTAGAAGAAAGGAGATACAGTGAACGAAAGCAAAACAACAGGAGGCAGAGGTACAGAGAGAAAAATGAAAATATTCAAAGAAATTGAAGAAATTGAAGTTGATTTGAATAAACATTTTTCTGAACTGTGATCTAAAGAACAACAGGAAAATAACAGGAGGCAGAGGTACAGAGAGAAAAATGAAAATATTCAAAGAAACTAAAGTTGATTTGAATAAACATTTTTCTGAACTGTGATCTAAAGAAATAAAAGTTTTGAGCCTCATCCCTTACTACAGAATGGTGTTATCTGGGAGGAATGGGCATGCATGGCTGAGAAAGGATGTATTGAAGCAAGATACGGTTATCAACATAACCAACCTTCTTATGTTTATTTTTTTTATCAGTTAGAGTGTTTTTAGGATTACAACAAAAGAACATTTTAGAAAAGAAAATATTAATGACAGGTTTTTTTAAAACTGATACAGAATACTGCTAAACTTTTTAATAGAATGTACTTTACCTTAGCTTTTCCTTCAAGGGCTCCAGTTCCAGCATAAATTTTACTGACAGAATCACCATTCACAGACCACATGGATCGGAAAACTTCCTGAAAGCGAGTAACCAACTGAGGCTTCTCAGCTAATCCTAATACCTCCAGTTGTTTTGTTAGCATCTGCAACAGTTGAAGATGATATTTGCAAAACGTATTTATTAAAAAGGACATCAAATTTTTTCAGCACTTATGTACATAAAAACGTATCTTTGGTTTACATGTGTCATTCTGAACATCAGGATATGTTTGAAAGGCTGCAGCAACTTCAGCACCAGCATTTTGTTTTCTTTCAAAAATAGGTAGTAATGCAGGAAAAGAACTATGTAGCTGATCTGTAAATATTTTCTTTTAAAAATTCACCAGTTACTACATAAACTGGTTTTGGTTCTCAAGTCTTTCTGCTTAGATAATTTAGAATTAGAGCAACTCGTGTTCTTTCCCAAAAAATAAGGATACCAAACATGTTGACCTCTACAGTCAACTGCAGCAGCAAAAGAGCTCTGTGATCAGTGAAACAGCAATGGCTTCTGTCATTCACTGTTTTCATGCATAACATACAACAGAACAGTAGGGACTGGCAGGGACCTCTGGAGATCATTTAGTCCAACTGTCCCACTAAAGCAGGATATACCCTTATAATCAATATATCTGAATTAATTTTCCATTATGCACAAGCTACATTAAATATATTTAAATTGTATACCTATAAATGTATTTTACATTTAAATACATTACTTAAATGTAGCATTATGCTCATGGATGTAGAATACGACGTTGCACCTTGTTTGAAATCCTGGTATATGGAATCATTATTATTTAAAAAAAGTCAAGTAAGTTTCTTGTGTGTGTGGCTAACAACATAAAACTGAAAAAAAATACCCAAAAATAAAACTAAATTAAAAAGCTTTTTTCAAGAGCTTTTAAAAACCTTTAAAACCTTGTGGTGTCCAACAGCAAGCAGTAGTCTAAAATGATGAACACAGAACAACATAAAAGCAAAATACTGAAGGTTGGCCAGTAATTAGTAAAAATTACAAAAGGAAACTTGCAGACAAAATTAAGTAAAAAACCAAGGAAAGCAGCTCCAGAAATTGGATGGTTCACCTTGTAAGTTTTATAATCTCATTTAAACAGAATTCTAAAATTAAGTAAGCAGCTCATGAATATTTACCATTTTCCTTCTTATTAATTAGTTTTATACTTTTAGCTCACATGTTTTAGCTACAATGATAATTTAGCTTTCATAAAAGAAGAATTTGGCACACCTGGTCTAGAAAAAAAAAGATATGTAATCCAGTTTTTAAAAGGATAAGAATGGAAAAAAAGGCAAAAATAGAGCTGCAAAGCTAAGTTTGACATATAAGTACTATATGCAATAAGAGCATATAAAGGTTTGTTCTTATGCCATAGAAAACTATTGCATTATCAGTAAAATACAAGAGACAACATTTCCCACAGTTCATTCAAGATAACTTAATTGCTTACTTCAAGCTTGCTTTTCTATCTACAATGAACTGTTAAACTCCAGCAAACAGATTTAGGCCCAGAAAAGACTTTAACGTAATCAGGTATCTCTCCAATTGCAAAGTCAGTATAGGATGGACAGGCACACAAACTATATAATGCAATACAATGCTGTGAGGTTTTCAAAATATGCTGCTACTCTTTTCAACACACATTGAACTAAAGAGAAGAATAAGAATTCTAAGTTTCACTAGAATTATTTTAATTAGCAGGTACTAAAAATCTGCTTATTTTTCTTAATTTCAGTAATTAAAAGGCATGACCGCCTAACAGTGCATACAGAGTTGAAACAATGGATAAAAAAGCCATTCAATCTCTCAAACTGTGCAGTATCTGCTACAATACGCACTGATGTTGAATGTTAAGAGAAAAATTTTCAGAGTATTTGCTTCAGGGTAAGCAGTTCAGTGTCCCATTTGACTAAAACACCAATGAGCTGGCAACAGCGTTCACTAGGTAAACCCAGCAGCAAAGCACTACATATTCCAGAATCAGAGATGTTTTTCCTATACCCAATGGATTTTGCAGTTCTCATAGTAACACCTCCTACAGACACTGAAACAAAAGCATTTCAATTAAAAATCAGGAAACAAAAGAATAATCCTTTTACATAGTTTGATGTTACAGCACTCAAAATTCTTCCTTTCTAAACACACTAAGGATTTTATCTTTAGGAGTCAAACTTAGTTCATTAAGATGAGTGGAGCTGTCAAAAGATTTCCAGAGCTAGTTTTTCAGCCCTATCAGTAAGTACTATTTCACTCCATCAACTCCCATCAGGTTCACGTGTTCAAGCTCTACTGCATAAGCCTGCAGGCTAGAACCTTTGCTTCAACAGCCAGCCAATATGCTGAAGCAGAACCCTGCAGGACTGAATCCCACAGTTAATTTCCAACTACTTAAACTGAGTGTGGCCAAAGCCTCAACCATGATATCGTCCCATGAAGAATTCACAACAAAATGCAGTGAAAATACGATACTAAGAACAGTAATCCTATATGCTGAAGAACTTCCATCCAAAAAATAACTTTGAATGCAAGTATTTTTGTAAAGGACTACAACACTACTACCTCTTCTAGAACTGCAAGCCTGAACCTTAACAGACATAAGAAACTGACACCCAAAAAAAGAATAAACATTTCTACATAATGCTGTGTGATTGTTGCTTAATTACAGCTACTGCACAAGTACTGCTTCTGTAGCTACTAAGATCTCCTTGCCCCAGAACAAGAAAAGTATCATGCTATAAGACAAAATGCCATGTCTGAAATATTTTAATTGACCTTTCACAGGAAGGCAGTGCTACTTTCATTATGGCCTAATTGCTACAGAAGCATCAGGAGCAGTTGCATATCTGGACACTGTTTTTCTTACCTCTAAGCCAAAGAAAGCCTGCACACTGTTTGTTCTATCCAGACAGTCCAAGCAGTTTGTTCTGACAGTACCGCTTTGAGATCTGTGCCAAGGACAACGAGAGACAGAAAGAAAACAACTGAAATAACTCATTTAACACACATATCAACAGATATAGGGACATCAAGATCTGAACCAGAACAGTAAATCAGGGTATTGTCACTGCAAGGCTACCATCGTATGTTTATAAATGTGTCAGCAATAGAGGGTTAGCTCCAATAACAGCAGTGAATTTTTCAACGGCACTCACTATATAAACCTAATTTGTTTTCTGCAAATAAAATGAGTCTTTCTGAAAAAAGTTTTTCTCAATTCTTCTTGTTTGCTCAGTTCAAGTGTTAAACAGGACTAAGTTTTCTTTCCAAACAATCCAACTAACACACTTCCCAAGAATTTTGGGAATAAATGATACTCTTTGTTTAAACAAAAATGAAAAAAAAAACCAACCCAACCATAGGACCGTTCTTGGATTTGTTTAACTAAACTAAAAGTAAAAAGAATTTGTGATAAAACTAAAGCAAATTTCAACCCCTCCTTATTTTCCCTTTCCTCCTCAAATAAAAATGAAAAATAAGCCTCTCCCTCTTAGCTCAACAGATGCTTGATGCCCTCAGGCACTTTGAACCAGTTCCCTTTCTTTGAGAGAAGCCCATCAACTCGTGCTAGAAAGCTCTCAGGATCATATTAGGCAACATTCATATTATTCTTGCCTGGCTACGAATACAAAATCCTAATGGCTCTCCCCGTGAGCCACACTTATTCCTTATTTTCATCATTTCCACTACATATTTTGTCCAGTTAAGTCAGCAACGCTTCATCACATTTATTTGGAGACCTAACATAAACAGAAGAAAGTTTTTAAGAACTTTCTCCAGCATTATTTTTTTCATTACTGTTTCTTTACTTGATTTGACATACAAAGCAACTTGCCAGCTGTGTTAGGAAAAAAACTGACATTCTCCATGAACTTCTAAAAATAATCACTGTACCTTTTACTAACAGAATTCTTCAAGATGTCTGAAGCCACATCTTTTGTTCTATTGTCAGTCTTTTTGATGGGTGACAATATTTGAATCTCCATCAACACCAAATGATGTTCTCCCAATACAAAGCATCACACCAACTTTAAAGCTTTTTGGAGAATGGTCAGTGACATTTTGAGGTGGAGATGGAACCTAAGCACTCTCCCCCTAAATCTAATCTGATCCAGGCTCACTAAAACCAGCTCCTGGGGGATTCAGTCCCAGAGTGGCACTGGAATATTTTCCTCCTCTCCACTAGAAGATGAAACTGCACTGCACGTGGCACAATCCCTGCACTCAACAATTATCTTTCTCATGCAGAATCTCATTCAGCAGTTTGTTCTGGTATTAATTAAAAGCAGGAAGGGTGTGGAAGGGGAAAGAGCAGGAATGGTGCCTATTTCTAGCCCCACTTCCTTTTTATTGTTGAGATAAGCACAGCCTTTGCTCTAGGAAGAGGGGTGGGGAAGCAGTGACAGAATTACAAGTACAAGCAGGCAGAAAACACGCACCCCATTCATACTTTGTGGAGAGCTGAATCTCTCAAATGAGGGATGCAGGTGCAAGCAGATTTAGAAAAAAAATGCACCGAACATCAGTATTTACAGCAAACAGAAAACGGTATGCTCCATCACTGAGTAAAACATGAACATTATACAGGAAGACAAAAAAAATATTCCCCTTTAATCCCAGGTTAAGTGCCCCCAAGAAAAAGGACAATTGCCCATTTTCACCAAAATGGTGAGGTCAAAGGCCTGAAATTAAGTCATGTCTCATCAATGACTCAGAGATATTTTCCATTAAGATTTTTAGAGAAAATTCAGCATGAAACAAAACCTCAATGGAGCAAAATAAGTGAGTCTATTTCAGTTGTTAAGCATCATCATGGATAAAATAAAAACACAATAACAGAAGTAACAATTTTTTCTTTTCTCGCTAAGGGGTAAAAAGCATCCCAGAACCATAATTTAATATTAAGAAATTTACAGAAATTATACATACAAACCTTTTAACCTCCTTTCCATCAAAGTAAAAAAATCCACACTCTAAGAATTTCTGGACTTGAGGTTTAAGCACACTGTGTAGTTTTTCTGCCTTTCCACCTTTAACCATTTGATGATAGTCAAAGTTCACCATTTTGATATCAGCTGCATGTTCGGATGCTTTCAAATGGCTCTGACATTGCAAAAATAGAAGAAAAAAGCATAAATATACCAGTACCTGAACTTATATTATTATAAGCTAAATCAGAGGCTGCAAATATTTTTAAAGCTGTTTTATTAGTGATCTCGTTTATTACATGCTTTCTCTTAGGTAAAATTAAACCATTTATCATCACGATTGTTCAACAAATCACTCAGACCTGATTAATATTTTGCCTGTGATTTTTCTTTTTCTTGTTACAATCAAAGTGAGTTTTTTCCTTTCTATAGTAGGGATCGACAAGACAGTCTACAGCCTGTCTACTGTCAATTGCTTTGAATTCCCAAGAGCCATTTTAGTGGAAACCCCTTTCATCAAGAGTCACCATTTCAGACACACCTGCCAGCAACGGGGACTGAGTAAACACTCCATAAACTACTACTGAAAAAAATTATTTAGGTTGCTCTGGAGGGTGGATGGAGTAAAAATTTGCCCTAATATTTCCTGAAAAATCTTGAAGTGCTGACACAATCTTTGTTGGCGAAACTATGATCTGCATTGGGCACTGATACGCACCTGGGAGCACAAACATCACCTACCAGGATAGCTGGACACAGAAAATATAGTAGTGAATAGCCTAAGATATTCAATCATTATAATACAAAGGAAAAAGAGAAAGGGAAACAACAGATGGCTGTTGACATGTTCTCTGGCTTCAGATGGGACTTCTCTAACTGCCAGTGTTTATAGACTACAATGAGAGAGTTATTTTTAACCTAACTAGTGGGAATTCACAAAAATGGCCACTTATAACACCTTCTGAACAAATATTTCTATTTAATCATGAAGCAGCTTTTACGTTTACATTGATAAATTTGTGATTTTTTTAAAAAGTATTAAGGAGTCTATACCCAGGAACTCCAAGGGAAAGATTTCTAAAATAAACATCACAGTATTAAATACCACAAAGTATCATTTCTTTATTCACCAATTTTATAGTGTAAAAATATTATTTTTTTAAATAAGCCACTAAATAAGTGTGAAATATGAAAATAACTAAAACCCTTCAACATTGTCTATGTTGCCATCATAATTTTTAAGTAATCAATCTGAACACAATAAAATACTAATTGTAAATAGAGCTTTTAAAAATTAATTTCACACTACATATATTAAGCCATGCTTTTATGATAAATACAATTTTAACCACAAGCAGTAGTTGCTCCAGAGTATAGCAATACGTATCATTTTTCAATGGCTATATAAAAGCTTCCTTACAAACAGGCAGATTCCAACGATATGCACGGTGAGAGAACTGTCATACTCACCTGAAAAGCTTTGCTGAGCATATGCTCTCCTTCTTTTGCCCCAAGTAAATTTACAATAATTTGCTTGCCATATAAATTTTTAAGAGTTTGGAAATGCCTGTTAACAGAGGAAAAGTCCACACTTATCTTCTGCCATGCAGAAAATTAACATGAACACCTGCAATACTGACTGAGACACTGCAGAAATGTACTGAGTACTCTAATAACAGCTGTAAGCCTTTTATTACGTCATGTCCAAACAAATCAATATAACTCACTAATAGCTGACAACCACTGACTGTCATTTAGTTAGGATAATAGCACCAATTTAACAACATACATATAGTTAAAACCATAAAGCTATGAAGCTGAAGTATCATGGCAGGAATAAAATCAAATTATAAATTTTACTTCTATACAGCAGCTGACAAATACAGATTCCTCAACATAAACTTGCTATATTTTTTGTTTTCAATTTAACAAAGTAATTCACCATTTTAAATTTTCTCCAAATTTTTCAACAAAACACTCAAAAGGCACTTGCAATCCCATAAAAGTTTGAAAAAGCTGCCCAGGCAGTTTGCTGCTTTGCTGAATCACATACTTGTATACACAAAGCCTTCCATTGGAACAACATACCCTACCCCTCTGATGCATCACTTAAAAGAGGTTTGTAGTGCATTAAGAAAAATTTAAGACACTCTTTCACCTGTCAAAAGCTGGTGCATTCGCTTCAAAACCCCTTGACATTCTGACACGATGGGATCCCACCTATGACATGAAGATTACATTAAATTATGTTGTCTTTACACATTTGATTAATTGTTTTTCAAAGACCTCTTCTGATTCTAAATGTGGCCTAAAAATTAATTTCAGTTTCTAAATCAAATCTCCAAAATTTATCCTGCTTGCTATGATGTGCATTCTTTTTATAGGATTTACTTAAATTCCTCTTTTTACCAACAAACACTTTTTAAATTTAATATACTTAGTCTTATCATCTAATTACTTCTTGTTTTGAATAAAAGGCAGTTCTATTGTACAATGCTTATATGTCTAGTCTGAAGAACCTAGAGTCACTGTATGGCATGAAGTTTTTTTAACCGTCCCTGTAAAAACTGTATCACAGTACTAGCAGCTGATACAACCTCTCTTTCAAGAAAACTGAGATGAAATTATATTACAGTAACTCTTGGTCCGTACTGACTTCTTGAAAAGACTTATCCTCAAGAATAATTCAGAAGAAAACAGTTTCTTTGGGTGCCCTTGGATAACTTCTTTTAAAACACCAATTTAAATGAAAACAGGAGAACTTAGAACTTCAAAGGGAAAACATCTAAAAAGCAACAGACGTTCAAATCTCGTGCAAAACAGAGACTTGAGAGTAGCAGGGTTGGTGAATTAAATAATAGCACCAAGTTGGTCCCAAAGGATAATCTCATGCTGACACGTAGCTGTGCAGAGGAGCCTGAATGCTGCTATAAGATGTTTAAAAAGACATGAATAAGAACTATGTTTATAATTAAATCTATCTCCTGCTTACCTGCAGGCCTGGCTGTTCCCAAAATAATGGAACAGATCCTCGAATTTGTATGAAAGACGACACAGAGTCATCTAAATATATCACCTGTTAAGAAAAAAAAAAACATAGTATTACTAGGCATTAGAGAGTACATGGTTTTATGTTTCTTAGCCTTAGCTAAACACAGAATAAATAAAATATATTTACATATTACATATTCCACACTACAAGCTAAAATACTAATTGCATTTCCTAGACTTTTCTCTCTATCCCCTCTGAATAATTCATAAAGATATTCCAGTACTCCCTGCTTCCTTGCAGAATCATGATTTACAACGTTTAAGGAAATACAGCAAGCTTTTATTATTCGGGCCTGAAAGACTTTTGTGCTAAGAGTAACTTGTTTTAAGAAACTCAACAAAACTTTTCTACAGGAACAGTTAAAATGCATATCAATGCACAGAAAATAACAATGCAGCCTCTTCAGAACACCAGTACAGATTTTGTGCATCAGAATCCAAAATACAGTGGTCTATTAAGTATGCAGGAAAGGAAACTTTAAGTGGAATGATACACAACAGTCATCTAGTGATGCCAGGAAACTTGGACAGAGGAACTGTAACAACAGTGCTCTGGCTAAACTCCTGAAACTGAATGTTTACAAGCACAAGTCCTTCCTGGATGAAACCCTACTGAAGTCACCCAGGCTTTGCAAAGAGTCAGTGAGCCAAGCAAAGACACCTACTCACGTGAATACTTGGTAACTAGGTTATCATAAGAAGTGAACAAAGAAAGGCCAGCAAAGAATGATTAAATAGTTTCATGTTAGTTCTGTATAATAAGGGCAGAGATATACCATGAAATGCAGCAGAATTAGTGCCTTTGAAAACTACCTTTCAGAGGAGACGTGTTAAGTAACCAGAGGAATACTTTTATCTTTCCTGAACCACAAGCTATCATATTTGCCAAAAATCTCTTTTGCTCATTTCTAAGGTCTTTTCCTTTACTATTAGCCCAGGCCAAAGAAGTACACACTGACCTACCGCTCAGGAGGCTGAAAGCAGCACAGCCACCTACAGCAATTCAGCTGATGGACAGCAGCTTCTCAAGCTATTGAAACTCTGACTTCATGTATGCCCTTACCCTAAGCTACACTATAAACCAAGATCATCAAATTATGTAACCTACTTAGATTCCTCATTTAGCAGCAAAGGAATTATTCCAATATCTGTTGGTTACAGACTTCACTTGTGATCTGCTTATTTAGAGAAAAAAAATACCCACACACATGCTTATCTTGTGTTCATCAGCCAAGCAATGTGCACTGCAGCATAACATACCTGCTCCGTTTCAACAAAATTAGCAACATGACCATCATCGTTTGTTCCCCGGACATTAAATCTGGTGCCAGCCCGTTCACAGCTTAGTCGTGAAATGAGACAAGCCTTTGCCTGCTTGTGAGCTGCATAAATTGTCCTTATCTCCACTCCTCCACACATGAGACGTAACAACCAGTCATCGCAGTTCACACCATAGTGCTTCAGATGTAAATGCAGTGACTGGTTCCTATCAGGATAAAGAAAAAAAATAACTGGAAGGAAATAAAATACAGCTCAAATTGTTAAGCCAGCTACTAACTTTTGTATTTTATGGTCACTACTACAAAGAAGAAAAGGAAAATATACCTGTTATAATTTTACAATATAACTCTTACTTAAACATACTTGAAACAGCTAAGTTTACAACAGAACAGCTTAAACATTTGCACAACAAGGATTGTGGTGAAGCCATGAATTTTAATGGCCTTAAAAAATAATCCATATAGACTCTGCTTTTCACCCAGGAAAAAAAAAAAAACACTCTTAGCTTGTTTATACTTCTCCACTCAGTCTTGCTTTGGGAACCTAAACATTACAGACTCTGAGAAAAGCAAGCCAGAATTCCAATTATGGGGTTACTTTTTGTGATCAGTAAAGCGTCACTCAATTTTACACCACCAAAAGATAAAACTAGAAAAAAATTCTTGTCAATGTACATTAGTTATTTCTACTATGTATCACAATAACGCATCATTTGCCCAGATAAGCTTACAGAAATACATTGATAGGCAACCAATTTTCACATTTCTGTAAATATGAATTTCAGGGTTAAGTGTTGGTACTTTATATACTGCATATACTCTACTCTACACCAATTACTGCTCAAATGAAAGAACGATACACAGTCTGGATAAACCTGTACATTAAGTAATACCAATCAACACTGTAGTAATTAAATAAGACTAAGGTTTGAGTTTTCTGAGTTCTGTTTTTGGTTTGTGTCACTCTAACAAGGCTTGCCTTTTGATCTTTGGAAACATTCATTTGTATAAAATGGAAGTACAATTTTCTGCATAGCAAAGAAAAGTAAACCCCAGTAGGACAGCTGAGTTTGTCACTGCTCAGAAAATTCTACCATAATTGCAAATAATATATTTGGCGTAAAGGTTGAAGATATCAACTTTAGTTTTAGCCTTTTCATCCTAACCCTTCAATTTAAAAAAATAAAATCTGCAACTTATCAAACACCAATCATTAATAAAGATTCAAATCCTGTGAATCAAGTATGCGTTCACTTTACAGAAAAGTATACAGGTGCAATACAACGGGAGACTGAGAAAGCAAACAGTATTCTGTCCCCGGGAAATCTGAGACTGGAACTTTTGAAGAGAAAAAGCCAAAAGAAGTTGAATAAAAAGCAGAATACTTAGATATTGACTTCTAGCATTTATATTTCTAGAACTTAGAATCTGGGACATTTCATCTACTTCCTGCGAGGACTAATTGTTACTGCAAAAAAAAGTCAGGTAACTTAAGAAGTTTTAGGATGGGGTCAAAATCAGCTAAGCTGAGTTGGACAAGGTCAACAGGCATCATCATTTCTCAACTTTCAAAATACAGGCTTATAAACAGAGAGCCCAGTATTTTTACAGATGCAGAGACAAACGGCTAGGTTCCTGTAATTCCTGTAAACCTACATTAAGGTGCTGTGTTTCTGAAAACTAGAGCTTATTTTCTGTATCAATACATGTATTTCACCTTATGTGATCATAGTGGCAAAGAGTGGAGTAGCACTGGCATGTATGCCAAAGCAGGTTTGGTGTCTTGTACATTGAACAGAACAGGGGGTAAGATGTAGATTTTTGCCTGTTCTAACAGCATACTACCAAGTATCAGGACCTTTCCAAGGTTCATGAAAAGACACCATTTTTAATAATATGAAAATATAGAAGTAGAATTCCTTACATGCATCACTGGCATTATTTAAGCTGCTTATTGGCAGAAACAGCAGTATTCCTTTTACCAAAGATCCTCTGTGTGAAAACCTGTACTTCATTCAATAACATTCTGTAAAAAGATACTGAGTTCAGCAGTCAAGGAATGCACACTGTGGCATAACATACCTGCTCTGTTTCAACAAAATCAGCAACATGACAATTATCTGTGTAATCAAACTTTTTAAGCCCTTTCGTATGTTGCAAACCCACTTAGAAACTATATATAAACACCACACCATTTTAGAATCCAGAATGTTCAAAAGACTAAAGCTCAAACCCAGTTTAAAAACCACTTGATGAATAATGAAGAGACACCAAAGCTGAACCACAACATCATAACAACTGTTCAGATCAAAGTATAATATCAGAAGCAGTGAAAATCAGTCTTCCAACTAAGAAGCTCCAAGTGGCCATAGAAACATTGCATCATTAATATCCTTCTGATGTCCTTAGAGTTAAAATAATGCCATTGTATCTCATCAACATTTGTGGAACAAAGGTGTACACTGAAGCGTTGATAAAGACAAGGAGAACATACCACAGATTAGTTTGTACAGGCATGCATTATTCTAGATGACGTCCGACAAAGCACATAATGAACTCACCAGAAAAACCTATTGTCAGTGGTGTGCTCCTGCATGCTGCGGTGAGCATTGAGACTAAGATCTAAACTGACACCAGTTGCAGACCATGCAAAATAAAAGTTTCCCGAGTTCAAAACTTTGCGCACTTCTGAAATACGATCTTCATCTGTTGAATCAATTCGTAATGACACAAATTCAGTGGAAGTCACTCGAAAAACTTCAGAGTCTTGAATCTTTCCCACAGACATGCACCCTGTTACTAGAACCAGATAGTGTAACAATGTGTCTCCTGTAAAACAAGAAAAGGCAGGGGTAACAGAATGAATCTTAGTGCAGTGCCAGGCTGATGTATTTATACACTTAAATGCACACAATCTGACTCCAGTTTGCCTGAAAAAAGGACAAAAAGAACCAACATCAAGAACTCATTCTCAAGTTCTACAGAAGAAAAGGAAACACAAACAGGAGAAAATACGCTGCACAGAACAGGGATTGTGAAAACGGAAGTTATTTTTGTCCACTCCCTTATTGCTGGGAGTGCTCCAAACTTGCAAGTTACTCTACAAAGACAAAAAACAAAAAGAAAAGGATTCCAGTTCCTGTTGCAAAATTCATGTGCCGTGCAATTCTGCAGGAGCAGCACGATTTTCCTTCCGAAATGAAAAACTAAAGTTTTAGATATTTTACTCACCAAGGTTTAATCTTAATACACCCAAGAGGCCATATGCATCCATTACTTTTGAGTAGGTATTCTTGATTGTGTCTTTTTCTGCAGAAGCTATTGGGAGAAAAACATAAGATTCTATGATGTAAAAAACTGTACACTAAGGCAGAGAGAATGAGTCCACTCTAAACTGATAATCCAAGAGACTACAAAAGTAGCACTTCTGTGAAACTTGCGGAAATAAATCAAAATGCATGAGCATATGCCATTTTATAACAGAAAATGTGTATTTGATTTTATGACAAAGTATGATCGTGCCACGTTTATACGCAGCAAAAAAAGGACTTGCAAAACTTCCAAGTGATATTAAAGGAGAATGCTGGCACTTTTAGCATCATCATCTCCTAATATATTAAGCATGTAAAACACAGGCAAATGAGTTCCATGAGAATGTTCTCCTATAATTACATAAAATTAGAGCAGTGCTAAATACTGCTTTCTTTCTTCCTCTGAATAAAAACGTGATATGGCAGCATTATTTCCAGATAAGTAAACAAGATTATCACAAGCACATTTTAACTAGTTCTACATATATTCCAAGCAAATAAGAACTCCTGCAGGTCTACAAGATAATGGTGTTTGAAAGCGATGTATTCAATTAGGTAAGCACAGTTTTCACAGGCATTTTGAAGAAAAAATAATTTGTAATATTTTAGAAGACAGTAAAGCACGACTAACATCATTCACCTTAATGCTAGCGTACACTTTAGAACTTCAATTGGCACTCGAAAAAAACAGCCCACAAGCTTGACTGCAGAGCCAGGCGACAGAGGTGCTGCAGAGCAGAAACGACATCCCACCTGTCCTGAACTTTTGCTTGTAACTGAGACTGCATCTGAAGTGCAAAGACCAACAATTCCAGCTATGCCACTAGATCCACAAGGATCAAGATTTCTGGGTCACCAAGAATCAGCATCTTCTCCCTTCTCAGAAATGATCTGCTAATTATTTTTCACTTTAACACTAAAAAAAAAAAAGCCACAATTTGACAAAGTCTAAATCAAAATGCCTATTGCCCTAGCATTCCACTTTGCTCTCTCCCACATTAGCTACAATGTCTTTAGAACTGCTGTTCTGAATCTTTCTAATGAGCATTCCCTAAACTTCCTATAGCCCTGCCTGTGCACAAGCCTATCCCTTCTGTTCAAATGTCTGCCAGCTCTTTAATTAAAGCAGAACAGAAACATCAGCATAGATGAAACAGTTATTCAACCTCTGCCTGAAATCTAAGTTCATTCTATGTTTTAAATGCATTTTTAAAAAAGCTTTTTAAACTATTTTCACAGATACACTGTATTCCTGTAATCCAAACCCTAAGATAAGAGTTATAGCAGCATAATTATTTCCAAAGCCCTCACCTGCAGGAAGTGCTAAAACTCACAGCCAGTCTAAAATGCCTTGCTTACAGTGATTTTGTCAGTATCACCAAACTATGTTTTTCTTCACCAGATCACCATCAGGCTGGAAAAAAATCAACTTCTAAACTTCAAAACATGGTTCTTTCAACCTATTTCCCCACTGAGCATTTAATGATGTCAGTGTTCTCTTCTAAACTCAGCTTTTAGTAACCAGAGAACTGCCACATTCTTCTATCACATTTCAAATTAATGAAAGATGAGGTTTAGTTTCAAACATTTTGCAGGATTTTTCTTATATGTGTCTGCCAGCATTTAGTGATATTTTAGAACAATAGCTTTTCTGTCTTCTATGGATTTATTCTCTTTTTCCATTGCATAGAATGCCCATTATCCTTCCTAAGCCTTAACAAGTAAAATGTCTAAAGTAAATTAAGTAACATAGGCTTTGCAAATTCAAATCAATAAAAACCCCACTAATAAAGCAGCAAAGGGTTGCAGAAACAAACAACAAAAAATGGGAACAGAAAAACTTACTGTGGCTCGTCAATTATTCTTTTCTTAAGAAAGTACCCAAAGCACGAACCAAAAGCATTTCATACCATGTTTTTCAGTTACACTAGATCTAACACAGCATGAACTCTGAGCAACGCTTTCCCACAGTAAGCGTTTTAAGCATTTCTATCTCGCACTGCCTGCAATTTTCCAATCTTTTTTTATGGCCAAAACTCACATAGAGAAAATGGCAAACATCACACACTTCAGAAGGTTCACTTCATCCAGCATTTAATAGGCTCCACAGGAGGCAGCCAGAATGCAGAAGAGCTTACCTGCAACATTCTCCTATGACCCTCCCATAAGGTACATCGTGCCTACTACGAGCTACAACTTTATAACACAAATTCGTACGGCAGATTCCCCTTCAATGAGGGCACCCATTTGAACCCCTAGCTGTCAGCATTCACAAAACCTGAAAAAATTATGAGATTTGGTGATGACTGATATTAGCCAATGGAAGGGGAAAAAAAGGCCATCGCATAGACCTCCTTTTCCTTAAGAAATCAAGCTAAAAAGAAATCAGTCACAAAAGGAGTACCAAGAGCACAGAAGGGAGCAGGTCCACAGTACCACACTGCTGCCTCTTCCCTATCAAAACAGCATCAGCCCACACTATGCAGGGACATTTTAGCAGCAGTTCTGAGGCTGCTCTCACGGTAATGCACAAGAAGAGACTTCCCACAACCAGGAGCGCCAAAATATCGAGGAAAGGCACTAGAGTTTCCTGAAAACCAAGATGAAATCAGGAACAACACAGCGCTATAAGTACACTCCTTTCCATTTTCTTCTACTTGAGCTGTTGGGACACAAAGGGGACCAGCATCTTCCTGGAGGCTGAGGCACTGGTAGCCATGGGGACTCCCCCATGGAGGCAAGCCAGTCTTGGGGCAGCCCCAGCCCAGGACATTAGGCACCTCCATGGGGATGGGCTGAGGCCAGGCCAGGCCATCAATCTGTGGGCAAGGGTCAGGCCTGGCGATGGTTACCAAGGCCACATACAGCTCCAGGATGGCCAGACAGCCCACAGGGACAGACCAAGGTTGGGCTGGGACATCAGCCCATTTCAGCATGGCCCATGTCCAGGCTGGGCAAGGCTGTGGGGAGCTGGAGACCAGCACTTTGCTGCAGAATTGCTGGGACAAGGACTGACAGCCCTGAGGGGACTAAAACAGGGCTGTGAGCAGGGTGGGGGAAGTGCCGAGAGGGTTGGGCAGGGACAGTCAGGGCTGGTGGTGTCCTCAGGGCCCTGACGATAGCAATACTGCTATGAAACCATCCAGCTGGTTTGGAACAAAAGTCCATTTAGCCTCCAAACATTTACAAGAATTTCCTAAATCAGCTCCTCCATGAGTTCTAGGCACAAGGATGCCTTTCCTTTATGGATGCTAGAAGAAAAAAAACCCAAACACTCAGGCCAGAGTGTGAACTATTACTGCCTGCCACTGCACATGGTATTTCCCATTTCTGAAGATACCAAAATTAAATTTGTAGGTTTTCAAATCCTTCCATGCCAAACAGTGTGACCAACAACGTAAGTGCTCTGGAACCATCCAGATTCTCCCTGTAAGAATAATATCAACTCTTCCTTCTTCACCAAATAAGGAAGATAACTCTGACTTCATTCAGTACGCAAGGTCACTGGACAAGGGTATGCAAGAGCCACTGAAGCTTCAAAAATACATGCCTAAGACCACATCCCTTTAACATATTCTATTCAGTGTATGCAAAGTCAACTTTCAGGGTCCTCTGTCAATAGCTGAAATTACCAGCTGGGTGAACTGCAGCTTAGAAGTTAAACCACAGGAAGGCTAAGGTAATCCTGACAGGAGGAGAGAGCATTTCCAAGAGCATTTCCTCTGTAACATTCCTAATGAATGAGAATACATCTTCCCAGAATGGTAGGTTGGCCTGCAGCCATGAGAACCCTTTTGACTTTGATTTATGATCTCTTAGCCTTGAAAAAAATGCAGCAAATATAAATATGCACTCAGAAAAGCATAAAGTCCTACAAATTAATGAACTTGCTTCTCCTTGAGAAATTGCCTTTTCTATTTATTCATCTTTAAATAGCTAGAAGTAAGCAAACACAACTAAGCCTGTCTGAAAAAAACATAAAACAGTCATTTGCTAAGAAGAATGAAATAATACATACAATTTCTACAGACAGATATTACTAGCTGCAACAACTTCCATTTATAATATTAGACTTAACAGATTTTAAATCAAACTGTAGAGCAGCACTAAACAGTAGAAAAACAAGCATACACGCATCAGTGTATAAAGATAGACACAAAACACTACAAGGCAGCATTTGTTCTGTTAGTGTCAGTTCAGATATTAAGCAGAAAGGAAATTAAAAGCAATTTCTGCCTAACCCACTGCATTAATTTGATTCAAACTGATTAATTTCTAAAACAGAAATAATGTCTTGCTATTTAATAGCACAAAAAAAAAAAAAATAACACTTTTAATGCAGCTTTCAGGTGAAGTTGTAATGTATTATTGTAGAAGTCCAGCAATCCCCATTTGCAGTATCAAAAGTAATAAAATAATTATAAGTCATCTTCAGTAAAAATTAACAGGTCATAGTATTTTTAAATGTTAACATCTCATTTGTTTCAAGTTAAATTACAAGTGTGCATCTGTAACAATCACACCTTATCAATCACTGACTCATTTAAGAAAGGTGACTGATTAAATCATTTTAAAGGAATTATGTCAGCCCTCTTACTGCTATGCAAATGAGCTCCATTAAAAATCCTGTCTTCAGGACAAATTAATTCAATACGCATTCTGTTTAATTCCAGATCATAAATTAGTTTTGGAGCTCTAACAAATATAAAGCTAAGATCACATTAAAAGTAATCATTTAGTCCTTCTATAGTTGTGTTCTTTTCTTGGTGGGTTCACAAGGTGCCATGATGAGACATCATGAGCTAGTGGCAACAATACCCAGCTAGAACATCGGACAGTGAGCAGGGAACAAAGATATGCTCCTGAAATTACATGCAGTTCCTTCAGAAATAAGACTTAAAATAATTTAAGTTAGACAAGAAAAAGCTCATGCTACTGTCACTTTAAATAAAGTTTAAAAAATGGAAGATTTATGAACTATTCTCAAACAGTCTGGTTTTGAGCTTTTAAGATTGAGCTTTTCAAGCTTTTTGTCAAATTAGGAGAGTTAAACTTTTGGTATTTAAATTAAAGCTAACAATTCAATATCACCACATAGACAACATTAAAATCAGAGTGGAGTCCCACGTTCATTTATAAATCAACCAACTAAAGAATTTATTACTTAAGATACTTCGAAGACATGAGAAGATGCATGGAAAACTGGATGACAGCTGATCTTTAAGTCATAATTCATATAATATGTACTTTGCATCAATAGGATGATTTTTTTTCCCCTCTCTATTTGCTAGTACAAATCATGAGGTACCTTTACTCACTTCACAAAGACATTTAAATCTTACAATAAGCAACATGTATCTTAAGACTATGAAGAGGAACCTCTACATAACAAATCACCTCTACCCAGCAATGAAAAAAGAACCCAGATATGTCTAGATGTTAGCAATAATATTTAAATACCATACACCAGGAAAAGAAACTAACCAAAACACTGGAACAACAACAAAAAAATTAACAGATGAGTAAATAAAATACTTGGTTGCTTTAACACTACTTTCAATACTTCATAAAATGTATCATTTCAACTAACACCACCGAAAAGGGAAAAAAAAAAAAAACAACTGTGAAATAAAAGTGTGAAAACAAAGCTGACCTGTTTGTAACAGCCTACAAGCACTTCCTTTCCATCAGATTTGGACTTTCTGACCCAACTGCATGTTCTCCATCAGAAACAGAAATTTACAGGACCAGTGGCCTACAAAGCTTTTCTTCTAATTCTGAATGCTTTTATTAAAATACAGTTATTTTATGTGAAAGCCAACTGCTGCAACTGTTGCCTGTACAAGTCAATTCACAAAACTACAAAATTTCCAATTTAAAAGCACGTTAGCAGGCAAAAAAAAACCACTAAAATATCTGAAATGTAGACATGCTAATTAATTTTTCTAAATTATGTCTGAGTGACTCCAGAACTATGCAAACTAGGCTTCTGAACAAACATTTAATTAGAAGGAAATATCATTCACCACACGTCCAGTAGGGCAAAAGCATGACTTTTACTATCACATGTGTTACCATGGAAATGAAAATTTACTGAATTGAAAAGGCACCATTTCTAGAGAATTATTTGTTGCCAGTGAAATCCCTTGTTAAAATCATACAGAGGGCTGTGGTACACATACAGAATAGCCTTTGCCATTGCTATAAAGCTAGTCTACATCAAGAACCAAAAAGCCCTCGGAATCAGTTTTAAGTAATTCATTTTTAGTATTTCCAGAACTGCAGACCAAATTCTTGCAGGTCCGCTATGTCATTCAAAGAGGTGACAATCGTCTGAAGCAAGAGTTAATGCCTCCACCGTCCTCCTGGGAACATTATTTCTGTACACGTTGTACTTTTCATGCTATGCTAACATAAGTGGTCTTTAACAATGCGATTTTGTTGGAAATGCCTGGAAAGCAATCTTTCCAGCAGACTTGAAAGAACAGTGAATTCTGGCAGAATCCTAGGAAAGGCACCTGATAACAGGAGGACAGGTTACAGCCTCCTACAACCGCACAGCTGCCCTTGGCATGTACTGTAGCTGTTGCTTCACTGAAGCTTCTCAAGTGTTTTAAGATACTGTTTAATGGCAAGGCATAGTCCGGAAGATGACACTTAGTCAAAACAGTAATAAAGACAGGAAGGTGAAATTGCTGTTTGGCTTTCCATCCTAGTCCCTTCACACTGGTCCCTTTGAATTTGCTTCAGAAGAATGCAATATTTCATCAAAATGCATTCAAAAATTGTTCCTATGACAGCCTGTATTTGACCTTTCCTCTCTAGCATAAAGACACTCTTTCCAGAGCATAAATTACTGCTTGAAGAATTTAAATTATTTTTACTGTACCTCTATATATGTATATAAAACAAAAATATTTCTATTAAGCTTTTTCTATAGGATCCCATAATGAAAAACAGAATGGAGTGATTTATTTTGAAACATTCTCCTTTCCTAGCTAAGGAGATGTGGTTTCACTCAAAACTCTGTTATAAACATTAGCGTGATGGCTGTGGGTGGGTGGTGAGAATCACACAGTGGCGATTTATTACTGGTGGCAGCAAACACCAAAGAAAAAAAATCTCTGGTTGTAAGCACACAGAATTTTACCCTCCTTAATAATTACATACATATAGCAGATGTCTAAGTTTTCTCAAGCACCATATCAACTTAAAGTCTCTTGCAAAATTATTATCCCTCATCTGCTATTGTGGACAGATAATAGCATATCTGCTTCTTCCCCCGCTCCCCAGCCCAAGAACGCAGTGTGGAAGAATATTGTTTTTAAAAAGAAGTGGAATGTAAATGGGTGACAGAGTAGCATTATTAAACATGACTATTAATACCAGCATGCCTGTTGCATATGTTATTAAAGCTCATACTTTACCTAGCTCTACAGAAAGCTCAAGGTGGGCATAGTGCCTCTTCCTGTTCACACCTGCTCTCTTCTCAGCTTTACCATAAGACTGAAGTCAAAGAATGTGCATGAAGCTCCCACTCTCCCCACTCATGGCTCAGTATTTTCCTAGACGATAGAACATTCTCCCTTACTCACTGCAGGCGACAGGAGTAAAGACAGCTTCCCACTCTTTTTGTTATGACTCACCAGGGAGAGAGAACACTCTCCTGCTCAGTCAATGGAAACTTCACAGGTAAGATATCTCATTAGAGAGTCCTATTTCAAAGAATAAACATGCTGTCTATTTTATATGTCAAGTAAGAAAAAATAGATCTATGACATCTCCCCGCTACATTCTAAACAAATCAGCAGTGAAGCTGCTGACATTTAAAACAAAGTGCTTTTACAGGCCCTTAAGCAGCAAGGTGGCAGGATCCTCTAAGACTGAATGTTTATGCAAAAGCCACCTCCGTTAACTATCCCTGCAACCCTCTTCCATCCTATTTTATTGACTTGAATAACAGATTTGGTGCACATACAACACACACTGAAAAAACACACAACAGGAGTTGCACAGCATTTCGTGCAGAGGCCTAACTAAATCCTCCGAATCATCTTGCAATGCTTCACTGAATGCAAAGGGGATGAAGGTTAATACCGTTATCCTTCCCCCAGCAAAATGACAGATGCACTTCCTTTAAGATGACATTTAAAGGGCCAGTAAGCTCTCTCCTTTCCCTTAGCCCATTTCAAATACAAATTTCTATACACGGATACCCCTGAAGATGCAGTTCACCAAGACTCTCGCGACTAAACCACAAGGATCACTTTTAATGGTAAAGCGTATTTCACTAGGTTTGGCCTATATTACACATTCTATGTACAGGTAAGAAATATGATTGTGTATAAGGCTGAACACCTTATTTTATCTTCAGTGTTTATTAAAATAGATTTTTAAATGTCTAACAGTTTGCAATCAGTATTGTCAGTTTCTGTAGACTCCAAATAGTGTTAGCATCATCAGCAAAAAAACCCATGAGTTTAACATTTTAAAGCAATGTTGTTCTTGATTTAAATTGGTATATACTTGATCTGACTTTTTTCTGTCTATTTGCAAAGATTTTACAAACACCTAGGGAATCTTCCCCAGGGGCCAGTCCTTCTAACTCTGGCTTTTAGATTTGTACCAATATCCACAAGTTTGTAAACGCTACAGACTAGAATCTTCTGACTGACTTCTGTGGCATGGCTAGAGAGAGAGAGTTAAAGCAGTACTTTACTAATCTTCTCCAAGCACTAATAACTGTACTCCCTGAAATATGTATTTAAAAGAATAGATACCAGCAGCGAATAACAAGCAGGAAAAAAGAAAACAACTCTGAGCTAGTGAAATCTAGCGCTTTTTCTGCTGCCAGTTCAAGGGTATGATTGCAATCTTTCAACCACTAACAAAAGAATCAGGTTTCAGTACCTAAAGACTTTAGGCGAAGAAAGGGAATTGTAGTAAAATGCCACAACTAAATATGCATTAGGAAAACATGCCCATTTATGAGATAGAAAAAGGTCAGCAGTAAGCAGTTACCCAAAAACAATATTCAGAGTAACTACTGCTAGCCAAGTATGACTGTTTACTATGTTGTAACCTACCAATTAGAATACAAGGACAAACATTTACAGATTAATAACATGCTATTACTAAGTACAGAACCCAAGCGGAGACAGGTTTTCGAACTTCCTTCGGGTCCCACTTCCTCACAATGCAGGGCGTAGATGAAGGCAAGAATTTTGATATGATTTTTAGAGAAAATGAGTTTATCCAGGTGCCTGTAGTGTATCATAGCACAAAACACAACATACTAACCTTTTTGAGCATAATTTGGAGGAATAAGTTACTTTTAATACATTTCTCCTTAAGTAGCTTAAGCATGTTCAGTAATTACTAAATATATGCTAGGATAAAGTTTCCAACAAATCTTCAAAGCATTTTTCTCTGTTATACAGATTTCATTAACAGCTTCACTAGTTTTATGACTGGACACTTATACCCAACCCAATCCACACTACACAATACCTTTCAAATACTGACGGCAAAGTCAATGAAATTAGTTATACACATAGCAAGAAGAAACTGTATCAGGAAAAAAAAAACCAACCACACAATTCTCAAAACTAGGAGAAAAGCATTCGTTGTTTTTCACCTGCATCATCATACAATTGCAGCTATTATGTCAATCAGGTTGGTATGTCCCATTGCTAGGCCTCTAACAGTTAATGGGAACTTGTTCTAATTGCACATTAAAGATGCAGGTTAAGATGTATGCTAGAGAACATCTGTTCGTGCAGCCTGTCCAGTGTAGATGACTTCATGGCCTGCTTCTAAGCACCTTGCATAGGACACAGGGACAGTTCGGTGCCTCAGCAAGAGACCACACCACTGCCAAGAACAGTCATGTACAGGAGAGACAATTGCAAATACCAAAGAAAGGAAAAGTATCTCAAGTCCTAATCCTCTTTGGAAATCACATTTCTAACTCGGAGGCCTGGTAGAGAACACACTCCCCCATTCAGCCTACTCCACAGTCTCCAACCTGGAGCATCCTCCTTAAACGTAGGTGTTTAGGTCTACTCAGACTTCAGGCAGTGAATCAAATCTCCCATTTTCTGATCGGGTGCTCAGAATAGCTAAGCTAGAAAATCACAAACAGGCGTTAGAGTGAATTAATCAAAAAGTTATTGACTGAAAAAACAAAATACTTCCATGGTATGAAAGCTTTCTATAAAAGTCAAAAACAAGCTTAGAAACTCTGTGCAATCAGGTGATCAGACTTTCTCAAGAATACAAACCAAATTACATTTTAAAACTATCTATAGGCTTCACAGATCTCTTCTTCACTTCTCATCTCTGTGCCTTCCTTCAACTATGACTTAAAAAGAGGGAAGAGGGGGACAGGTAAAAGAATTTAAGGGAAACATTGAATGTATTCACCACTGAAAATATGTAAAAATAACTTTGCAATGCAAGACACCTTGCTCCAAATATTACACGTTTTATTACAGCACAAATCAATACAGAGTCTCAAGATAGGTTAAAAATACAGGGACAAAATAAAGATAATCAAAAAGCCATCAAAAATCATGATACAAAATGAGATAAAAACAAAATAAGATGATATACCATTTAACAATATAGAAATTTTTATTATGGATTACAACATAGAGAATTAGCTTTTCAATTAGTTCTCATGCATTCAAAAGGAGATGGCTGTTCAGAACTAAAGAAATGAGATGTGGTTGGAAGCTATTAGAGGAAGAAAATTTAGTACAAATGAAATTATATATGCATGATGGAATGTAATTAAACGTGTAAAATTCTCTCAGCAGATGAAGATAGAAAAATGTCTTTTTTTTCCCACTTTAATCTGAAGCCTCTCCATTAGCAAGAAAAAAACAAAATAGTTACTCCTTTATACTCCATAAATAACCAGCTTACACAATGTCAAGTCTGCCAACTTTTTACACTGTAGTTATTAAAACATATTGACTTACAGAGGACAGCCACAGCTCCAGACTCAAACATGAGACATTCTTCTCTGTTTCTGGTTTCCACTATCACACTGAATGGAAGTGGATCCAGCTTGTGATAGACACGGTATCCTTTACTGAAAGCCATTTTGCTTTATCAGAGGCAGTCCTGTCCAACACAAGATGATGTTAGCGAAGCCTTCTTGTGCTTCCAGATACCTTCTGCAAAGCAGGTCTGACTTGCATCCTTTCCTAGGGATTTTACATGTTTAAAAAAACAAACAACAAAAAACAGATCTGCTCGCTCTTTCTACTTCATGAGACTTATTTTATCTCATGTTCTAAAACAAATATAGGGACTATTTAAAAACAACATAATAACGTTTCAAAAACAGTTACCCAGAGAAACATCTTTCAAAACAAAGGACTCATTTAAAAGCTTCTCGGAGACAACAAGAATTTCTTTCGCAATACTTAATAAATAGGATTTCTTCCTAGTAACAATATAATGAAAATAAGGTTCTCTACCAACCACAAATATGTAAAGAGTGTCAACTACTTTAATCGTAAACTAACACAAAATGCAGAGGACCAGCCAGGGCAGGCTTCAATTTTTAGATCTGTTTTAAATGACCTTGTACAAAAGGACAGTATATTTTAAACACTAAAGCTGTTAAGAGGTTTTAAAAGATCCCCCCCAAAAAATCAACATATTTTGTTGTGGGTTTTTTTTTCTTTTTTGACTGAAAGCGGGTTTTTGTTTGGAGTTGAACCTTTCCCTGCAGTGGCTGTGGACTGAAACATTGCAGTGCCTGTATGCCACACAGGGAAGACTTTCCTTTCAAACTATAAATAAACCCCCAAAAATAAGAAACTACAAACAACGCCAAATTTCAAGGGTTTACACTCAGTAAATACACAGGAAGAGAAGGTGATTCTTAAAAGCCAGGAACAGGGTTCCTGCCCTCCCTTTCCCCTCGGCTGGGTGTCTGTAACCTCCAGGGCGGGCACGACTTTACGCCGCCAGGCTCCCTCCAGACCAAAGGGGACACTAGACCCGGGGAAAGAGGGGGACAGCCAAAGACGGGGGTAGGGGGGGAGGAGGAATAGCCAAAGCAGGAGGAAGGGGGGGGCGGACAGCCAAAGCGGGGGGGGAAAGGGGGGAGACAGCCAAAGTGGGAGGAAATGTGGGGGACCCCAAAGCCGGGAAAAACTGGGGGGGTTCCCCCAAAGCGGGTGGTGAAGGAAAGCAGAGGACCCTAAAGCAAGGGAAAAGGCGGGGGGACACAACCAAAGGCGGGGGAAGGCGGGCACCAAGCCGACCCCCGCCCAGGGTCCGTCCCCCGCCGCCCCAGCCCGGTGCCGCCGGTGCCCACGGCGCTGACAGAGCCTCCATCTTGTCTGTCCCCGCAGCCCCACCGGCTCCGCCCCGAGCCCCACCGCGCGCGGACCGTGCCCGGCGCCCGCCCGGTGCTGCTGCCTCTCCCCCTGCCCCCTCTCCCTCCCGCCGCGGCCCCGGCGCCCCCTCACCCGCCGCGCCGCCTGCACTGCCGGGCGCGCGCCCCGCTGCGCTCGCCAGTCCCACTTCCGGCCCGGCCCCACCGCCCCTTCCGCACTGCGGCCCCGCGCCGGAAGTGGGGGACGGGGGGGACAAGGGGGTAGGGGCGATGGTCAGGGGTGTGCGGTCTTGTGTGCCCCAATCTGGGGTAGTGTGTCCAGTTCTGGAATCAGCGTAAGAAGGATATGGAGCTGTTAGAACGGGGCCAGAGGAGGCTATAAAGATGATCAGAGGGCTGGAGCACCTCCCATACGAGGACAGGCTGAGAGAGTTGGGGTTGTTCAGCCTGGAGAAGAGAAGGCTCAGAGATCTTATAGCGACCTTCCAGTGCCTGAAAGGGGCTACAGGAAAGCTGGAGAGGGGCTTTTCATAAAAGCTTGTGGTGATAGGACGAAGGGGAATGGGTATAAACTAGAGAGGGGCAGATTTAGGCTAGACATAAGGAGGAATTTCTTCACGATGAGGGTGGTGAGGTGCTGGCAGAGGTTGTCCAGGGAAGCTTTGGCTGCCGCATCCCTGGAGGTGTTCAAGGCCAGGTTGGATGGGGCCTTGAGCAGCCTGATCCAGTGGGAGATGTCTCTGCCCATGGCAGGGGGGTTGGAACTGGATGGGCTTTAAAGTCCTTTCCAACCCAAACCATTCCATGATTCTGTGAATCGTGTGGAGCAAGACAAGAGCTGGGACAGAATGTGTTTCCCACTCACAAACATATGGTGAAGGGGCTGGAGCACAAGCCTTGTGAGAAGCAGCTGAGGGGACTGGGGTTGTTCAGTCTGGAGAAAAGGAGGCTGAAGGGAGACCTTATCACTGCCTACAGCTGCAAGAAAGGAGGTTGTAGACAGATGGGTGTTGGTCTCTTCACCCTCATAACAAGTGACAGGATGAGAGGGAATGGCCTCACGTTGCACCAGGGGAAGTTCAGATTAGATATCAGGAAAAAATTTCTTCACTGAAAGAGTTCTCCGGCACTGGCAGAGTCAGCCAAAGGAGGTAGTGGAGTCATCATCCCTGGAAGTGTTTGAAAGACTGGGAGATTAGGTGTTCAGGGATATAGAATCAAAGAATCTGAAAGGAGGAGAAAGAGGAATCACATGGCTCCATGCACAATTTTTCATCAGCCTTTTCCATTTCAGGTTTCCTTTTTGTTTTCCTTTATAGTAAAGGTCAAGGTTTTCCTATTGCTATTGGTGACCTTTGGGTAAAGGTAGTTCTGCAATAATACAAAAGTGTATAATAGAATAATTATAATAATTAAATGACCATAATAATTCCATAGTATATCTCCTGTTCATAAAAATGTCAGTGACCAACAATTTTGCATGCAATTTTTTCCTATATAGAATCCTAGAATAGTTTGGGTTGGAAGGAACCTTAAAGCCCATCCAGTTCCAAGCCCCCTGCCATGGGCAGGGACACATTCGACTAGCATCAGGCTGCCCAGGGCCCCGTCCAACCTGGCTTTGAACACCTCCAGCATCCACAACTTCCCTGGGCAAGCCTGTGCCAGTGATTCACTATCCTGATCATGAAGACATTCTTCCTTGTGTCTAGATCAGCCCCTCTACAGTTTATACCCATTGCCCCTAGTCCTATCACTACAAGCCTTTGTAAACAGTCCCTCCTCAGCTTTCATGTAGGCCTCCTTCAGGTATGGTTTAGTAGAGGACAGGTACAGTTGAGCTTGACAATCTCAAAGGTATTTTCCAACCAAGTGATTCTATGATTTCTTTGGAAATTTCCATTCAGCCTGCGCAGGCTGTAAGTGGAGGAGGAGTACCGCTTCACAGGAGCTTTACTGTGTTGTGTTGGTGATACATTGCAAGCTGCCAAGGAGACTACAGAAGGCAGGTTGGAGAGCCACATGCTAAAATCAAGAGAGAAGTGGGCTTTGCTGCCATTCAGATAAGGCTGAGGCCAGGGTGGCTGTTTGGAGAGGTGAAGTAGAAAAACAAAATCTGAAAAACTGTGTAGAAACTCCCTTCACTGAGACTGTAACTTGAATAAAAGAGTTTGTATATGGGCAAGTATAGCTGCTTCCTGGGTCAAGAACTTTTGATTTTAGATGGTAGCATTTCTTCCCACTATCTTCTTGTCCATGATGAATTCCCATTGAAAATGGTAAAAATTAAAACCACCTTTTTTGTTTCTTTTAAACTTTATATTGAAACACAAAATGTTATGTTTGATATATATTCCCTGAATAGTTCTGGTCTATTCTAAAGAAACAGTAGATTTGATACATAATTTTTTGATATTTGTTTGGTCTTTTCCCACATAGCTTTGACAGGATAAGTACCAGTTGAGTAGACTACCCTGGTGGGATCGAGCACAGAGCAAATACTTGTCATGTAAAATACAGTGTAGGTAATCTTTGCGTATTTTTAGCTGGCCAATTCCTTACACACATTATGATGACCTCAGTGAAAATGTTCTATGAATAAATAAAAGTACAATATTTAAAAATACTGTTTAAAGATAAGTTTCATGGGGTTTGAAATTAGTAGAATGTGTAATTATTGATAGCTTATTACAGCTTATGTTATTTCACACTTGTCCATGGTAGATGCTCCCATGTCATTGAACTATCTCTAGCATAGCATCAAAAAGAAACTGATGAAAATTTTACTCTTGAGAATGTAAAAATAAAAGAACAGCAATGTGGCTGTTCTGAAAGCAAAACAAGTGTGTCCTGGTTTTGTCCATACATAAAGATCACTAACAGGGACAGCAATTTAAAGGTTGTTTTACAAGATACACTCAAGGATAAGATGATATATACTTGTAGTGTAAAACAATGAATCAGGTTTATTCACACCTTTTTCAGCAGGTAAAATGGATTCAGATGGCATAGGTGGTTGTTTTCTTATGAGCACATATGTTTTGCATCAGGGTAATACAATTTTTTTCCTGATGGCTAATCATTATTAGGCAATTGAAAATGGACAACTCCATTTGGACAGCCTGATTTAGTGGGATGTCCCTGCCCATGGCAGGGGGGTTGGAACTACATGATCTTTAAGATCCCTTCAACCCTAACTATTCTATGATGCTATGATTACTTGCTCAATTACTTTTCAAAAAGTCAGAGAAGTGCATCACTTGACAATATAATTATAGATTCATCAAATCACAAAATGATTTGGATTGGAAAGTGCCTTCAAAGATCATCTAGACCAACCACTACTGCCATGAGCAGGGGTACCTTCCACTAGGTCAGGTTGCTGAAAGCCTCGTCCAGCCTGAGCTTGAACACCTCCAGGGATGGGGCATCCATGACTTCTCTAAGCAACGTGTGCCAGTGCCCCACCACCCTCACAGGAAAAAATATCTTCCTTATGTCCAACCTAAACCAATACTCTTCTACTTTAAATCCGTTGGCCTTTGTTCTGTCACTAAGAGCCTTGGTAAAAAGTCTCTCTCCATCTTTCTTACAAGTACAAACAAGTATATTGAAAAGCTACAATATGTTCTCCTTGGAGCCTTTTCTCTTCTGAACAACCCCAACTCTCTCAGCCTTTCTTCACAGGAGAGGTGTTCCAGCCCTCCCAAATGGAAGGCCCCCATTTTTGTGACCCTCCTCTGGACCTATTCTGTTAGGTCCATGTCTGTCTTGTGCTGGGGACCCCGGAACTGAACACAGTACTCCAGGTGGGGGTCTCACCGGAGTGGAGCAGAGGCAGGAATCACCTCTCTTGACCTGCTGGCCATGGTGCTTGTTATGCAGCCTGAGGTACAACTGGCTTTCTGGGCTGTGAGCGCACATTGCCGGTTCATGTCCAACTTTCATTCCACCAGTATCATTTTACATCAGCTGAGAATGTAAAAAATGTGTTGCTACCCAACAGTGGGAGCTTCCATAAAGCTGGTATTAACTTCAGAAAATACTACTGTTTATGTCTTAATGGAAAATGAGAATGAATATTTGATTCTAATTAATTGTCAGTGTACTACACTGTTTAATATAGCAAAGCATATTACAACCAAGGTTAAATTTGTTCTTCAGTTTTGTGTAATAAAAGGTTTTGTTACATTTTCTCCCACCTGACAACTGAATTTCAGAATCTCATCAACCTTAAATATATGGAAATGTTGAGACATACCTCTGTACCTGGAGCTCAAGGAGCAGGGAGGAGGTAGAGAAGTCAGGAATGAAGAGTGAGGTTCAGCCTGGGATAAACGGGAAGGGGTGAAGGTGTGTTAATTGTCTTTGATTCTCCGTACCCAAATCTATTTTAATTGGCAATAAATTGTATAAATTCCCCAAGTCAAGTTTCCCATGATCGTAATTGTTAAGTGATCTCCCCATCTTTATCTTGACCCACAAGCTTTTTCATCCTATTTTCTCACCTTGTCCTGTTGAGGAGGGGAGTGAGAGAACATCTGAATGGGCATCTCACTGCAGCCCAAGGTCAACGCCCCCACGGTTTCGCTGGGCTTCACAGCGGAGTGTATTTAAAACTTCTTTACTGGTTGAAAGCAGAGTTGGCTCAGGGCTTCTCAGGAAACTAGAATCATAGAATCACTAGGTTGGAAAAGACCTCTTGGATCGTTGAGTCCAACCATAAGGCAACATTATCTTTGGTATCAAAAAGCTGAGGAAGCCCAGGGCCACGTTGTGTTTGCCATGAGGAAGAAGGTAGATTTAGGATACCTGCAAGTGGAAGAGAAAGGTTTCTGGGCCTGCAGATCCTGCTGTAAATTTGAGAGGGGGATTGCAAAACCAGCAATGGCAAAAGAACAGAGAGAGAGAGCCTTGGCCTCAGCACTGTCAGCAGCTTCACACACTCCTTTTGTCGCCTTGGCAGCAGCAGCAGCAGCAGCAGCTCGGGGCTGCCAGGCTCTTGCACGTGCACCACTGGCAGTGAAGCCACCAGCTAATTTTACCCATTCCACTAAGGGTTCAAACCACCATTTTCTCAGGTACATCTCTGGTGCTGTACACTGCTAAATTGGCACATCAACAGCAGATAAATGAAAGGCTTAAAATTATATTTAGTTTGCATATCCTTCCTAGCACTTATCATAGGCCTTATTCCTGCAAAATCCTGCTGCTCAATGCTCGTTTAAAGCTAATTTTGCTATCCATCATCTGGTTGGATATGCAAGTTCTTTGGACTGTTAGCTCCTTGAGTTAGTAACTGTGTGTGTACATCATAATTTTAGTATCTTTAGTTCAATTTATATCTTATCCTGACTGGAGCTTTTGGGTAAAATGGCAATATGTGATTTAAGTGCAATACAGTGATTTTAAGCCACATGTCCCCAGGGTGTGTGAGGCCCATAGGCATGCAATGCACATCCCACTTAATGTTTTGTTAGCTAGGTATCACAAAAGCCTTAAGACAGTAAACAGACAGGAACTTCTAAGAAACCTAGGCTACGAAAAATTTGGCTTAAGCATATAAGAACATAGGACATAAGGAAGAATTTCCTAGGCATAAGGAAGAATTTCTTCACCATGAGAGTGGTGAGGCGCTGGCACAGGTCTCCTGGGGAAGCTGTGGATGCCCCATCACTGGAGGTGGTCAAGGCCAGCTTGGATGGGACACTGGGCAGCCTGATCTAATGGGAGGTGTGCCTGCCCATGGCAGGAGTGTTGGAACTAGATGGGCTTTAAGGTCCCTTCCAACCCAAACTATTCTATGATTCTAAGAAGGAGACTACATCAATTCCTGGGGATTCATCTGTGCTTCACTCCAGACCTCTGCTCCATAGAAATATTTAACTACACACATAAGACACAAAAGTAATGTAAATCGAGTCAATGGGACAGTTTACATGTTCGAACAAAACCACATGCTTAAGTCATTGTTCGGAGCACAGCCTTGAATTGCAGGCCCTGGTATTATTAAGTTTGTCTCCAAGCAATTATTTTCTCCCCGTTTACTTATTTCTGAATATTTAGGGAAAGGGTTTTAGTTATATACAGAAATTCTGTACTCTTGGACAAAAAATCCTGCATTATTTCATGGTGCAGACAGACTAATTCAACTAACAATTGTAAGTCTACCAAAGTTTTATGTTTGCAGTGCAAAACCACTCAACTCTCATCCATTCTGTTGGTTGCGTGCATTTTTCAAGAAACAGCAACCACCCTCCTTCTTGCGAGAGCCTTTTTTGAAGCCTCCTCAGAGTTCTCTTTTTTGTACACGCCACGATTAACTCTTGCAGGAATAGTGAGCTTGTGACTTCACAGGTAAAGGTAATAGATCACAGGCACTGTTATTTCCTTTTACAGCACTGATCACAGGACATCTAATTCACCAGGCAAGTAATAAACCTGAGGTAACGGGGACACTGCTTTTAAGTACTACGATGTATAAATAGGACAGCTTAGCCTGTTAAGACAAATACCGCAAAGTCATCCTACCAAAGCTGTACAGCACATCAAACCTGCCAGTGTTTATCCCCTCCCCCACTATATATATATTTAGGGTTCTTTCTACAGAAATGCCTTTATTACAGAATTACTTAGGCAGAACTGAAAGCAGAACAACCAGTTAGCAAACTTCTGCAGAAAATGAAATGGATCTGAAAGGAGGAGAAAGAGGAATCACGTGGCTTCATGTATCTCCACAATTTTCCTCAGACTTTTCCATTTCAGATTTAATTTTATTTTCCTTTACAGTAAAGGGCAAGGTTTTCCTGTTGCTTTTGGTGACCTTTAGGGTAAAGGTAGTTCTGTAATAGAATAATTATAATAATTAAATAACCATAATAATTCCATAATATATTCTCCTGTTCATAAAAATGTTAGCAACTGACAATTTTACATGCAATTTTTTCCCCACATCTTCTGTTTCTTTCCTTTTCCTAGACAGTGTTAGCTACTGAAGACATTATTAGACTTTCTCAAGAGTCCCTGTAGAATTCTGAGCAGTAATGAGATTGCAGCATCGCTTGATGTGTTACTACCTTCTCACATGGGATTTCATCATCATCTGGGACATCAGTCTCTTAACATGTTATAATTATTTGTTCATTTCAATAACAAATGGTGAGACACACTTGGTAAACTGAGGGAGAATAATGCTAAAGCAGTTGTCCTCCGATTTTACCTCAACCAAGCCACAGTTCTATAACATTGTTTAAAGATCATTTCATAAAATATGAATGCTTTACAACCAGCATTTACTTTGCAACAATCAATGAGATACAAGTGAAGTAGTAGAAGTGAAAGTTATTATTTTATGAATGAGATTGAGTGACATCATTTACTTCATCTTTAAATGCCTATACAATTCTAATCATTTACACATAGGAAAGGTGACACATCACCTAAACGAAGAAGCTAGATTACTTATTATCCATTCAGTATACTTTGCTGCAAGTTTCTTTGTGTTATTGTTCTCCAAATGTGACATTGTTTGTCAACAGGAAAGCGAAACTCCTCAAGCGCACAAGTTCTTAGACATCATAGCCACATGCTGTGATTGTAGTAGAGGGAGCACGGGCTAAGTGTCATGTAAATAACTGGTCTTCCGCAGCAGTTAATTAGGAAAATGACTACAGGCTGTCTTGAAAAGAAGATTCTCTGTAGCTATAATTTATAATGAGGTTACAAGGAAGATATTCTCTTCATTCCCTCAATTTCTACTCATCATCTGAAGTGGAGCAAAACGTCTGTATTTTTAATAATAAATGTCTTGAGCTTTGCTGCTCTGCTAGTCTGGAACACCTTTAGTAGCACGCACGCTTACTGAAACTGCAGTTACAAACCTTCATTTAAGTTTTATAGTTATATATATATATGCATATGTATATATACAGTACCAGAAGAAAAGCAACGTTTGAGATGATAGCCGCTGGCTTGAGCACATAGGCTTTCTCCTCCCTGAACTACAGCCAGGGAGAGTGAGAATGACTCATTACAAGTATTCTTCCCAGAGGCAGTAGAGAAAGTGAGCAAACATGACTTCCAAACCAAATCCAGTTCCTGTTGTTTTATTAGCCCAGCACACCACACCACCACGAGACTGAGTGGATGGCGGAGAAAAGCTGAAGAGAGCTTTAAGAGCAGATGGATTACTGCTGACCACCTTTTGTGAACAGAGCACCTCTTTAAGAGGCACCTGGCACCAAAAGAGACTAGTTTACTCCAACTCTTTTTCTGCACTCTTCAGCGTTATTACCCCAGTGTTTGAAAATTTTGTGATTGAAAATACAAACTCTGACACCTCCTGGTCAAGTACTTTCCTTATTTTCTAACGTTGAAATCTCTGATTCTGCCATCTTGAGGCTTCAGTACCAGATGGCAGTCAAAATCCTGGACGTAAAAAAAACAGTGAAAAGCTTTGGCAGTTGAAGTGGTTACCCAGTGACTCTGAACAAACTTTACAGTAGACCATGCGCACCTATGTTAATATATTCAGAGAAGACAGGCTTCTAAACTTTTACAACTGTTTCAGTAATTTCAGTTAAATTAATTCCATTGCCTAAAATATCCAAAAAGAAATAAAATAGATTTTCACTCCTGCAGTAATATTACTGTATGCAAATGAATGTAAACAGTTAACACTGACTATCCCATTGGACAACCAACCTGACTTAGCAGCACAGGTCTTAGAACTGCTCACATTTTATTCTGTCCACAGAACATACCTGCCCCTCTCTCCTCAATATAATCATGAGTGTTAGCATGGCAGCTGTTCTGAATACCAGCAGGAGTTTTGTTGTACCATAAAAGCCTGTGTTAAAGACTATCCTAAAGCTAGGAAATTAAACTCCACCAAGTTTTATAGTGCAGGGGCTAGACTAGAAAGAGTAGCCAAATTAGACTGTGCAAAACGTGTCTAACTTTGCATCCTCCCCCCTGAAGATTTGTGAATAGAAGACAGGCATGAGGACTCCAGTTCTGGAATCCTCAACATATGAATATGGAGCTGCTGGAATGGGTCCAGAGGAGGCTACAAAGACAATCAGAGGGATGTAGCACCTTCCATACGGGGACAGGTTGAGAGAGTTGGGGGCTGTTCAGCCTAGAGAAGGCTCAGAGGAGATGTTATAGCGACATTCCAGTACCTGAAGGGGCTGCAGGAAAGCTGGGGAGGGACTGTTCACAAAGGCTTGTAGTGATAGGACTAGAGGCAATGACTATAAACCGGAGAGTGGCAGATTTAGACTAGACATAAGGAAGAATTTCTTCACAATGAGAGTTGTGAGGCACTGGCACAGGTTGCCCAGGGAGATTGTGGCTGCCCCCTCCCTGGAGGTTCAAAAGGCCAGGTTGGATGGGGCCTTGGGCAGCCTGATCCAGTGGGAGGTGTCCCTGCCCACAGCAGGGGGGGTTGGAACTGGATGATCTTCAAGGTCCTTTCCAACCCAAATTATTCTATGATTCTATGCCTTAAGATGCAGAAGACTCTCTGTACAGTATTTTTCCTCAACCCCCTTGCCCCAAGTTTGCACTTATTACCTGCTCCCTTCTCCCTTCCTTAACAAAACAATTTACAACTCTGAACCTGATAAGTCACTTCAGTGTACACAAATACTCTTTTAGAAATGGTAACATGGATTACTTGTGTCTTTCACAGTCCAACAAAATAGTAAACCTAGTAAAATTTGAAGCACAGAAAAGGTCAAATCTGTCACTATTAAATCATGCAATGATTGGCATGATAATCTTCCTAAATATCCTAATGACTCTTTACGTAGGCATATGAGTTCCAGTGTTTATCCTATTGCTTTTTTCAAAGTCAAGACACTCGTTCACTCAAAAAAAATCCACCTTCTATGGATGATTTTTACTTTCTGACAAATTGAAATAGTCAGCCGACATGTCCACCATTCCTTTCACCACCTTCCTAAAGGAATAAGCTTACCAGATTGCACTGCAACAGCTCCTTGACAAACAAGTTTATTGAAACAATTTTAAAAGCAGATGTTTCTGAAGGTACTCCATCAATCCCAACAGTTCAGAAAAACAATTTTTCAGTGTTCAAATGAAGTGTGCATGTTACAAATTGTACATCTTTTGTACACTCATTTATACCACAACATGAGCATAAAATACAATGATTTTTTTATGTTATTCAGTATGCCAATGTATTGCTACAGTTCCTCCAAAAAGTAGGGCATACTTAGAAATAGCTCTTAATCCAAGGCTATTACAGCTTTTCCCATGCCTTGGGCCCAAAGATCAAGATCAAATCACCAGTGTTCCAACATAAATCACCAGATTTTTAAAGTGTTTTCTTTTTAATTTACATCTAAATTAAATGCTTTTTTTTTGCAAGATTATTCTTAGATGGCATTTAGTGGGAAGTACTATGTTTGAATATTTACTACACTACAAATACTTCAAATTATAGGATATAAAATCTTTTTCACCTCCAACTTTGCTTGACAACGTTGGCCATACCAACCAGAAGAAACAGGTTCCATGTATGAAGTCACAAAATAAAAATAAAAAAAAGACACAAACAGTGAATTTAACCAACTCGCTTAATAAACGGGGGTCCAGAGTTCATGGGTGAACTATTACTCCTACAAAATCAAGGTGTTTGGGCTTAGGAAGTGCTGGCACATATACCTGCGCAATAATCAAGTTCGCATTTTATGCCTGTATTAAAATAATAATTAAACATTGATTTAGGTTTTCCTGTTTTGTTTCTAAGAACATTCTTAAGAGTTCAAGATTCTGAATGCAAATACTTTTTAGCTCTTCCAAACTGAGTGCAGCACAGCTGCTTTCAAAAGTCAGCTTCCATTTGAAAGTGTCTGTACTCTTTAGCTCAAATGATTTTCACATATTTGAATGTTTTGTCAGCCCTTTTGACCAATAATATGATCATTTTATTGTCAAAATAAGTACTTCTTAGCAAATGAAAAGCTTATTTCAACAGTACAAGATCTCTATATCCAGTGTGATAGCAACACGGTGGTATAAATATATGCATACACTGTATTACACAGAATATATTATACACATTCCAGTTAACCATGAAACAATTAACAGGAGCAGATAACTACTAATCATGGGTACAAAGTATTTTTGTAAACAAGATTTTGATAAACGTTAAGGAAAATCTGTTTTCTGGAAAGATGACAATCTTGGGATTCCATTTTTGTTTTCAAAGTTGTTTTTTTTTTTTTTTAAGGATGCTGTATATAAGAATGCACTTTGTATTAAAACAAAGATCAATACTTTACAGTTTAAGAAACTTTACATATGTACATAAATTACACATCAGGAATGGTTTTAAAGCTCAAAATGAGTTGTGAGAAAAGTCTATTTTCCTTCTATTAAAATCTTTAACTCTTTTACATTGTGATCATTTGCAACTGTCACAGCATGATCCAGTGCTCGGACACTTGCTAGAAGCTTTATGATCTGCTTTATGTGCTCCCTGAAAAAGAGGAAGGATCTCAATACAGGAATGGAAAAACCATACACAAAAGTTAATATTTTATCAGAAGACTACATTAGGAATCCATATAGTAAATCAGTTTAAGGTAACTTCACATCATCTTCACAAAGGCTTATAGTGATAGGGATAGGGACAATGAGTATAAACTGGAGAGGGGCAGATTTAGACTAGACATAAGGAGGAATTTCTTCACAATGAGAGTGGTGAGGCACTGGCACAGGTTGCCCAGGGAAGCTGTGGATGCCCCATCCCTGGAGGTGTTCAAGGCCAGGTCGGATGGGGGCTTGGGCAGCCTGATCCAGTGGGAGGTGTCCCTGCCCATGGCAGTGGGACTGGAACTGGATGATCTTCAAGGTCCCTTCCAACCCAAACTATTCTATGATCTTCCACTTGCTTAATCTGATAAAATAAGTTATTTCAGCTTTGTACTGAAATTGAAAATAACTATTTTGGGATAGGAATTAATCATACAACATGGTTTAATACTAGATGCAGTATAATCTTAAGGAAGTCCTGGATTACATATGGTAGTGTGCAATGAGTCACATCTCTCTTGGTAACCAGTGTTTAAGCCAAACAAACAAACCTAAAACCACCAAGGCAGCAAGTATGCTTTAATGCATGCCTTAAAAAAGGTGTGAAGCTTCCCACCAATGAACTGCATTACAACAAGCTAGGACTGTACTTCTTTGGGTATCAAGAACAATTTTGGTTCTTTTTTTGGTATTTTGTTAGGACGATGGACATGAAATTTAGACAAGTCTCACAAAAAATACTGTAAGTTCAAAATTAATCTTAAAAATAATCCTAGCAGATCTGCAAAAAAGCACACAATGGTTGGAAAATTAGCACCAACAGACATAGGTAATGATAACACTACCCCTCAGCAGAAACTAAAGCATTTTTATTTCAAACAACTATACAAGGTTTTACATGAAAGACATGATATTCTTCAGTTATGAAAAGTAGTAGTTCTACTTCAAACTTATTTGATCTGCTTAATGGGGGCAATGGCAAGAGATCTGTTAAATCTCAGAAAAAGCAGGAGGACAGAAAACAGTAACTAAATGACAACTCGTTATGATAAAAAGGAGTAATTGGATGTTTCTCTTACAATACTATATTTTCCTGAGTTATTGTTTAAACTGGTAAAGGAAGTTCTTTCAAATTTAGAAACAGGCCACCAAAAGACAGAAAGTTTAATCTCTACTGGATTCTCTCTCAACTTCGTCGTTTCACTTCCTGTATCATGTTAGATTAGACATCTTGGTTTTAGAAAGGGAAGAGCAACAACAAGTCTACTTTGAATCTGAACCATGGGGAAATCTAAATTGGTATGCAACATTGCTATTATACTTCGGACACATAGGTCTGAGGCATAAAATAAGAGTAGATAAAAGGCTGTTTGAACACAACCCAGCATGGCACAAAGCTTGCTGTTCTCCGAAAATGAGATGATTCATACGCTGTTGTGGTTTGAGCTAAATTAGAGTCAGTTTTTTTACTCTAACTCTGTCCTGTCTAAGTAACTTCATTTCCTGAAAGCTAACTGCAAGTTTTTCAAATATTTCTCTCTAGAAGTGATACCACGGGGCACTGGTGTGCAAAAAGGCCAATGCTTATACTTATTCCTATAGTAACCAAGGCCCTCCTTGAGCTGGCAAATAAGGGCTGCACTTGCAAGGAGGGGCAAACAGGGCAGGTGACCCTAAACTGATCAACAGAGCATTTCATCCCATATACACCATACTTGGTACAGAACTCTTCAGTGATGGACAATGTCCAGTGAGGATCTCACCTGTCTGGTTGCTCCTGACCTCTGATCCATGTGTTCCTGAATCCAGTTCCTAAGCTCTGCTCCCTCATAGCCATGAACCCATACCCTCGTGTCTGCTCTATGGTATTTGTGGTGATGTACTGTCACTGAAGGGTGGGGGTGTGATCTCATATATCTGTATATATTTTATTACTTTCTAATTATGATTATTATTTCATTAAAATGGTATTTTTTGTTTCCAACCTGTAAGTCTTTTTCCTCTCATTTTCCTTTCCCCTTTCCCTGGCAGGGAGGAGGGAAGGGAACTGGGAATCCAGCTGCACGGTTTTAGCTGTCAAAATTAGCTGGGTCAGAGCTAAACTGTGACATATGACACAGCCCAAAGTGGCTCTAATGACAGTAAAGTGTCTAATAACCAACACGGTAACTGGAAAAAAAACCCTGATACCAGAGGAAAACCCACCTTTTAACCAAGATTTTTCTGCTACAGTTGAAATTTCTGTCTCTAACTTTCAGTGCTATGCATAAGACTAAAGGACAAGGATCTAATCCCCTGGATAGTCTGAATAATTGAAGAGTCACTCAACAACAGCTAAAGCAAGTTCAGCTATCAGGAATGACTAATGCAGGTGGCAAGGGTTTGTCTTTCCAAGTTTCAGGTTTGCTGGAACAATCAAACTATTGACTTCGAAATATCTCTTCTCATGCAAAAGCACAGAAACAAACAATGTTCCAGTCTTGTTATATTCCTGTGTATCAGTGCAATAATTTAGTTTTTAAGTTATCACTGCTTAAAACAATATACTCATTTCAGGTTGCTTGGCCAGCAGTAATATTTATGCATCTAATCTGAACTTATAATTGCACCGGTTATCAGATACAAGTAAAATGACTTTTCAATCTCAAAGAAAACAGGTTCATCTACTTGGTTGTGCACATAAAGCCAGAACTGTTGTATTGTATACAGAAGCACAATTTGCAATTTAGAAGCCATTATGCAGGAATCTGCTATAGGCTCTCAAGGTGCAAGGGTCCAAACCCAATAACTATAAAATTTGCCAGGATCAGGCATATTAAGCAATAGGGCAAAACACATGACAAATGTTTCCAGAGTTCTATCAGTTGCTGTTTTCAGACTCCTTAAAAATTTTGCATCTACCATACCACAATATTTTTTAACTTTTGTGTTCAAAATTGTTTCAAAAGATAAGGAGCAGTATGGAGATATTTACCCATTTGCATGCATCACCAAATCAACACAAAGCACAAGAACTGCAGTGCAAGAATTGCATTAACTCTAAATAAGTTACCTTGCATTTCTCTTCTCTACATCAGAGCAACCAATGCTGGTTCTATAAATTGTATCAGCCAGATGAACAAGGTATCTACAGAAGTTCTCTAGTTGCGAAATAGTCTTCTCTCCTTTTAGATTAGTGAACCACTGTTTAGGAAAGCAAGAGATTACCTAGACATAAAAGGAAAAAAAAGTTAAACAAAGTGTAAAAGCTAATAAAGTTAAACAAAATGTAACACACTTTAAAAGCTATCCAGCATGATTTGCAAAGTGCACCACGTAAGACCCCAGTGACAAGGTGCAACTGAGTGAAACTGGGGGCGGGGAGATTCAAAATCTAAACAGAACACACCGAAACCTACACCATATCTGAACTATCTACAGGTATGAGCCAGAGAAGCGTCTTTATTTAGGTTTTGTATGAAAAACGTGTTTTGGTTTTTTTTTTTCCCACTAACATCACAATATTGATATATCAAAGCCAAGATTTTATAGGTAATCTCAGGTTTAACTACATTTTTTCCTGAACTCAGAAATTTCAAGTGAATTTAAACACCTTGATATACTTACGCTTTGAGCCTTCTTAATGCTGTCCTCTCCATACTCAGAGTTTTGGAAAGCCATAAGAATATACCTGTTTAGCAGACCATCTATTGACAGTTCCTGAAGAGTTTTGTTTGACAGGATTCCATACCACTGGAGAAAGTTTCCTAATAACTGAAAATACAACACAGGGAAAACAAGTATTTAAAAATGTACTGAGACCAGGAAGTTGAACAAACACTCGGAGCCTCTTCAAATGCAACAGCATGGCCAAGGTAAGCAGTGGAAATACGCTGTTAGTTTCAAAACTATTCAGAATCCATGGAGTACCAACACCCGCTCCAACTTTGCTCATGTTTCAGACAGGAAATCAGAAAAAATATTAAGAGTTTTAAGCCACTTTGTTCCCAAAATCTGTGGTCAAAGTAAAGCCAAGTGAGGCCTAGCATACGTCATATGGAGCCAAATTCAAAGCCTTGGTCTACAAAATCCCCAGCTACGCTACCAGCATACCCTTATTCCAAGTCATGGTGACACCAGAGACACAGGAAGTGTCATGGGGGAGTGCTGGCAAAGGCAACTGTACAGCTGTTATTCCCCACTGGCATTCAGCCGGCAGAAAATTGCTGCCAGCCTTGTACAAATGAACGCAGCCGGCAGTTTACTGTTGAGGCAGATCATCAGGAAACAGTAAATGAGCGCTTGCCTCTCAGCTTCTATTTCTGCTCATCTGTGATGCTATAACTGACTTGCTAGTGCAAGGGAGCCATGTTTTTAATGCTTCCCTAAAATAAAGCAGTGGTAACTGCATACATAGTTCTAAACCGCCCAAGCTCTGACAGGTATTGCCAGGAGCAACCAATTTCACTCTTAAGAGACATAGGCCCTAAATAAGCAGCGTTTCATTTTTAACAACAGGATAAATGAGCTTTGAGCATCTTTTTGCTCTAGATAGCATTTAAGAAGCTAACTTTTATGTCAAAGTGGAAGAATTCAGTACCGAATATTTTAGCTAAACAAAGTGATTGCCAGCCTGTTCAGAATACAGTCTCCCACACTGCTGCAATTTAAACAGAAAATTCCAGGTAAGAGTTCTGTTTGCATGATCATGAAGATCAGCAGTCCAAACAACATGAGTCTCGTGCTTTACTTTCCTGTTCAGAGGGTAGCTAATTTTCTTCACAGTCTTTTACTGGAAATAAACTAAACCACCTATAGCTTCTTGCAGACCTTTGCAAACTCAGTATTGCACATTCCACACACAGACCTTTTCTTTCACACTTTTTTCAATTAAACTAATGACTACAAATGCTCGTATACTTTGCAAATAGCAGTGAGCTTTCCAAAAGGGCTCAAAAGTTACTGTCATGAAGATTCTCACACTATATATAAAATACAAACAAAGCTCTCTCATTCCCACGTAAGTGAAATAAAAGCATCTATTCTATTCCAACAAGCACAATGCCATAAAAAAATGGGTTGAGTATGCTAAGCAAATCCATAAGGTATAAGTTAAAATAAGTGTGCTTTCACTTTTTAAGAGGGTGCAATGCATTCTCAAAAACTAAGAATCCTAATTTAGAGTTCTTTCAACTAAGGTTTAAGGAATTTCCATCTACCATTTTCCACAAATATGAAGAGGACTTTATTGCTACACTGTCTAGACCAAAAATTTACCGGATGTATGTACTGACTTACCTTAACAGAGGACCAAAACTGACGTTGGAAAAACAAATATGGACCAGAGTTCTTGTTTTCTAAGACACTGGAAAGTAAGAGATTTCTTTAATGAGCAACCAAGACCTCCTCTGTCTGGAGTTTACTGGCTTCCTCCTTCCCACGCACAGTTTGTTTCTATAAATATCCCCTTCCATCCTGCTTGTCTCTGCTAAATCCTCATAGCATGACAACCGAAAGATCTCCTGTATCCAGCAAACCATACTGGGAAAAAACTCCTGTCAACTATGGACAGAAGACATCAACTCGCTAATAAAGGTCTAACATCATAGCTGAAAGCAAACTTACTTTTTTGGATATAAGGGCATGAATACATCATCATCTAGTGTTCTCCTCATTCTTAGCAACAATGCCTTTAAAAGCGTCTGCAACAGAGAAATTTTTTCAAAACCTGTTTGAAGCAGTGCTTAGTAGTAAACTACTCAAAAACTGGTTTTCAAAGCAACAAGAAACATTTGTCACCCTAACAGCAAAAGGCATAAATACTTAACTACACATATAAATAAAGCCTTAGAGAAGCCTATAATAATTAACACAGCTGAAATTTGATGCTTTCAATAAAAACTGATGGCAATAGACTCAATTTTTGGTTAAGCTTAGCTATGTAATTAGCTACTGTCAAGTCTGGGCTCTTGTCACTTTTAATCTTCTAACTTCCCCATAAATGGGCACTTTGGTCTGTCCCCCATTACAATGTAAACACTGCATTAGCTACAGCACTTGGATTAATTTCATTGGTTCTTGTACTCCCAGAAGGTAAGACAGACAATCAGATTTCAAGGCAATAAGTTTGAAAAGGTTACAAATACCTAAAAAAGAGAAGCCTGACTATTTGCAGCTGACCTTTAAGGTAAAACTGCAGACCAACAAGACTTTGCATATCTGCTATCTCTTTTTATCTCTAGCGCCTATTTTGGAGAGACTTCACTGTGTTCCTCCTCCTAATTTATCACTGTACTTGAATCTCCATAACTAGGCTGCAGAGCACCAAATAATTGCAAAATTCTCTTTCTTGCTGTGTTCTCCAATATAGTGTATTAAAAATAGATTTCAAGTCTTTAACTTATCCAAGACATCGATGAAAAACCAACTTACTTGTGTATTTTTGTTTTCTGCATTCACCACTGAAGGATACCCATCTACTAGTTTCTGCACCATCGCTACCATTCTAGATGTTTGTGTTGTAGAAAAAGGATCCCATATATTTTCAGAAATCACTGCAAGAACAAAACAGGTACTAAGGCAGTCAGACAACAATTTACAAAACAGTAAAATCTGAAAGCACAAACAAGCACCAGCTTCCACACATTACCCCTTTCTCCTCATCTTCTTTGTAAGACTATACCTGTTAATTTAGGAAGAACAACTCTCTCTACAATGGTAGGCAATAGTGAAATGTCGGCATCATCTTTCACTTGCTCCTGTTCTTCACAGCCATAAAACAGCAATGATTCAAACCACAACATAGTCTCGAAGTCTCGACACTTGCCCTAATAAAAAAGAATTTAGGTTAGATTCCTACACAGAAATTTAAAGTCAACACATTATAATAAAACGTAAGCAGCAACTGAGCACAATAACTACTCAAAAATCTAGTCCTTTCTGTCTGAGTGAAAACAACCAGGTTTGAGAATCCTGTAACATGTCTCCAACTAACTTGAGCTTTGTTTTGCCAGCCTGGGAACTCATATAGAAATATGCATGGGGAAAGAAGAATTTACAAAAAGAGTTCTAAATTTAATGAGAACACCTTTCACAGATTTTCCCTCATTTATTCAAATTAAACACCCTGGTTTCTGAAGATGACTCTTGCTTCTCCTTCTCTGCAATCAGAGCACAGCCAACAGAAGATCCCCTTCTACAAATACTCTCTTAGTAGTAAAGAAAAAAACCCCACTTCTGAAAAAGGGAGATTCAGTCATTTGTGAGATAGGTTGACTGATCTACAGACTATACTGGAGATGAGCTAAGTTTTGAAAGGGGAGAAGACAATCTACATAACGAGCACAGTTTCCTAAACAACAAGCTTATGCAAAATTGCACGCACCCTGTGCCTTTACCCACTCTCATTCTCCAGTAGAAGACAACATGGCAGAAAGAAGTAAGTTCCTACAAGCATTGTGAAAATAAGCACCTGACCACAGCAGAAATACCTTACAAGGGCTTTCACTGGTAGGAAGAATAGAGAGGGAGTCAAAAGTTACCTGAACTGTTTTTCCTGATGGCTACTCATGTCAGCATACATACGCATGCTGAACAATGAATATCTGGCAGGGATACTGGGCTGCAACAATGCTGTCCTGCTTTTCCTATGTTTCCTGCCTAATAACTGGGCAATGAGTACTGAGGAAGACGTGGAAATAGCCAACCAGAGTTCTACAGGGTATGAAGGTGTAGGTGAGAGAAAGATGATGTAGACATACACTGTAAGTCAACATAAAAACAAGGCTCTTTAGTTCCACTTCTGAAGAAGCAACATCTCTCGAGGCACAGTTTTCTCTTAAGTATTTTAAAATCTAAATGTGTTACTTAAGAGGGTGTTTGACTTTTTGGTCTCTACACCACTCACTGAGAAGGTACTGGCATGTGCTTAATTGAACTTTGGCCTGCTGGGAAAACTGAGGACAACAGTCCAGAAACTCCCCAGAAAAGTTTCATCCCAAGAGATATGCCCATTTAACGTGTCATGCCTAGAACACACATTTACAAGAAGCACACATCAAAGCATAATTCACCGCTCTGCAGAAGTGTAGAAGAACCACTACACAGAAGCTTAAATAGAAGTTGCTTGCACAGGACCTTACCTCCAAAGGAGTCCAGGTAAGCAGCTGAAGTCTGATTAAAGGGTTAAACAACTTCGGTAAACAGAGACCAATATAAGCATCTTTATAAGACGTAAAATACTTCGAGCGCCAAGCTTCAAACTGTGACTTAATACAATCAATTGAGTAAAAGCTTTCCAAAACATCTTCAAAAACTTTGCTGGATTCTTTCAATATACGATCTGGTAGGGATAAAATCAGTAATAAGTTAATCACCTATTCCCTGTCACACCTCTTTCAAGCAGACTTTGATGCTCACTGGCATAAACTAACTTCAACAAACACAATCAAAAAACCATCATCTTTAAAAGTTCTTACTCCTTCCTCAAATATACAAAGCAATAAAACCATGAGCACATAAGTACCCTTCAATATACCATTCTTTCACAAGTCTTGCTTTAAGCATTTCATACAATGATTTTCAGTTACCAGACATTGGACTGGTGATGAATTCTGTATTCACAGAAATAAGACAACACTGTGGATCTAACTTCAAAGCTGGCCTTGCTCTGCATTGGAGTTTGGAACAGGTGATCTCCAGATCCCTTCCAACAAAAATTATTCTACAACTTTGCTCATCCAAGTGCAAGTATAGGAGGGCATCTCACATAAGCCAACTGGATCGGCACTTCAGACAGAGCGGGTTCTAGCAGACGCCAAACTGAGCAGCTGAACGTAACATGGTTTTTAACACTAGGCAACCATTACAAACCCATAGCACCTTCCTTACTTTTCTTTTGTAGTTACAGTCCCAATATTTTATGCAGTCCAAACCTTTTTCTCTATGTATTATTTTCCCTTCAACTTTTCTACTTCCCAAGATTAGTTTCATTTTAATCCATCATTTTTGCTGCAGTCACAGGTTTAAATGTTCAGTATTAACCTAAGCACAACTAGCATAACTAGTACACACAACAGATAGAGACAGGGCAGAGGGAACAGAGATTATGCCATATAAAACCACTTCTCACATCAGCATCAAGAAGAGATGCTACAAATAAAGTTAGCAGGTCCAAAGTGCATCCCTCTGTCCCATATTGCTCCCCTGATGATTCTGGACTACGTGAGAGCTAAGAATGCTAAAAAAACCCAACCTTAGAAATACTATGCTTACTCAGAAACTGATGAAACTCCTACAAAAGGCTTTTGTACAGATAATAGTCCCAAATAACAAAGCGCAATTCAGCCAGCCTGAATTTTTAATCTAGATCATTTAACTTAGCAAAGTTAATTACAGCACCTAACAACCCTAAACAATTACTTTGTTTAACAAAGATCTCCCTGCATCCACAACTCTAGTAAATCAGACAGCAACTAAAGGTGAGGAAACTGTTTGCACTTCTGAAGGATCCAACTGCTACACGGTCCATCTAATTGCTTTTTTAATCTGTTCATATTTTGGGTCTCCACAACCACCTACAGCAAAGACTTTGGCATTTTTATTACACTCTTTGGGAAGTGACTTGTTGACTTCAAACCTATCCTATCACTTAATTTCATGCTCACTAGATCTCATGTTGCAAGAAGTCAACAACTTTCTCCTAGCTGAAGAGTCCAAAACTATTTAATCCCTTCCCACACATAACATATGCAAGTCTATATATGCTCCCCTCCCCACATTTCTTCTAATCTGATTAAATTCTCTTTAATCAGAGAGAATGATAACAGCACTCAGTTTCAAAATGAGAAGGTAACAGGATTATTACAGTGATGTTCTATTTTCTTTGCTGCCAATTTTGTGGTAACCACTGGAATTTCGTCCTTTAACAGCTGCTGTAAAAGATAACTCTTCCAAACTACCCATACTTCTCCAAATTTTAGATTTCTTACAGTTCTCCCAGTGCTTTAGATGATTAGCTTAACTTACAGCCCCCTTTATTGCATAATTAGAGTTATGCATAATAATGGTTACCTTGAGCAAACCATCATAAAACTGCAGATGATTGCAAATCAAGTCAGTACCACAAGATCTTCCTGCAATGTTTACATTCAACATTATTTTGTCATTTGCACAGTTTACCTCTACAAAACTTTTGTCACTGCATTTCTAGATGCCTACACAAAATTCCAGAAAATACTTTCTATCAAACAAAAAAAGATTTCAAAATGACTAAGGTTTTCAGAATTTCATGTAAAACAAACAGATATTTGAATAATGATAAAATACATTACAAATTAGAAGGAAGACTTAGTATCCACTGATCATACAAAATCTTACTGCTTGCGAGGAAAAGAACGTTTGAATGAAATAAAAAGATTCTCATTAAGGATGGGGTTTCCAGTTAGCTACAAGCTGCACAACAGATCAACAAAAGAGATTTTTGGTAACGCTGATGATCCAACAAGAAACAGTTTCTAAACTTTCTCCATAATATGCTGAAATAGACAGCATTTGGATAATTTTTTTTTTCCTGCCAAATGGTCTATGTTTTGTTACATAAAGCTTTAGTAGCTTTTCTAACCTCGCTCCAAGTTGAAGTTCGTAATATCTGTTGAAGTTTCCTCATCATCGCTGGAAAGGCCTTCAAGGTGATCTGCCATCTTCCCAGTTTGCTCTCTTGCTTGTCTACGACGAGCTCTGAAAAGGACCAGCAGTCTAAAAGAGCTATTACTCTTTTTTCCCCCCCTCCTACACAATGAACAGAGCCGCCTAAGCAGGTCATAACTTTTAATGCAAGGAATGCCAGGTTGAAAAAAACCTTCCACAATGTCAACCCCTCAAACATTCCACTGTGTTGCTGTCTTAAGTAGTAGAATAAAGGGTAACCAGCAGAGACCGTATAGATACTGAATTGGTCTACTGTGCTTTCTTCTAGTGATTTTTAAACCAGTATAATGTAACGATGCCTTGTTTTCATACACTTGCATGCTAAGATGAGATATATAATGAATAGCCCTGCCCAGCATACCAGCTTATGCGTTTTCTTCCTTTTGCAAGGAATGAGCAAACACTGCTACTTATGTTAGTACATCACACAGAACAAGTGTATTCTGCAATCAGGCAAAGACTCTTAATGGATAAGAAACCTCAGTACTCTACCTTCTAGCTTCTCTTTCTGCAGTCCGACGCTTTACTTGTTCTTGATAGATCACTCTGTCTCGTCCAAAAGATTCAAGATTTGGTGCCATCAGTGCTTTATCTGTAAAATTACATTGATTAAAATTAAAATGCTTACCTATGATTACATAAATGTGTTGTAGGCAGTTTCATAAAAGCCTTTTACCTACTTAAAACTAAGTGCAATTTGAAGTAGAAAGTTGGAAGTTTTCAAAAAGATGCACCAGAAGCCTGAATTTGCCAAGTACAGAGGTTAAAAGAGGAAGTAGTGGAGTTCAGAAAATGCTCCCCTTAGATGTCAAATACTTTTCACCATACTTCACTCTTGTTCCTCTTACAACAGTGCCCAACTATATAAAAGTCAACAGTTTTAACAGAAATTGCTTTAACTGAACATTCCAAAACAAAAAAGATGCCTCTTACATAAACACATTATGTATCTTTTGAAAAAAAAAATGAAGAAAAAGAAAGGCAGAGAAGTGTGACCGGTGCAAGAATGTAGGACATTGCAGAGTTCCAGTCATAGTGTTTTCTAAGTTTATATGCTTTAGATTGCCTCAAATTTAAAACACTTTGATATCCACAGGAAAATAAATCACCTTCCCTCCTCTCTTTAAGCTGGGATTCATTATAGATGTTCCTAATTATGCCCTTTAGTATTCTGACACTGCATGAAGAACAGTAGATGGTCTATGTCCACAACACATAACAAATCAAAGGCTGGCATCTATTCCTAGTTTCTGCGATAGGGACAGAACTGAACTATTTTTAGACAGAGTGAAATTCATTCTCAGGACTCCCAGATACTAAATAAAACCTCTCTTTAAAATCCAGTCTTGACAATGATAATTATTCCCACCCCAACATAAAATTCCAGTCCAAAACAATCCATTCTAAGCTTCTTTTAGGAAATGGGCTTCTAGTACATCAAGTTCCTAGTTCTCACAACAGCATTTTCATGGTAAAACTACCAAGGCCTACACGCGATGCCCGAGGCTTCTACTAAAGTCCTAAGAGGAGTCCTATGCTAACCACCCCATAAACGGATCACCAACACTGATGCCCTAACGCTTGCCCACCCTCAGTAAGCTCTATCTAATCATATTAACAAAATTTCATCTCTCAACACACTGTGACAGAATAGGAAGTGGCTTTTATTACAAGATATTAGGTCAGCAATAGGACAGACAAGAAAGCTGTTTTTAAAACTGGGAAGCTCTGCAAAGCAGAAAGACTACTATTAATAATATATTTTACCTGTTGTTTAATACACTGAATACTCCTCCAAGGAACATGCATTTCCATCCAAGTTACTATTTATTCTTGTGCAGAGTTTTACATACTGAAGAGTAACCACAACAAAACTCCGCAGCAAGAATCCTCCATCTGAATACGCACAGTAAGCAGGTATTTTCACTGGCTAATTTTAAGCTGTATTTCATACAGAGTCACTTTGTATTAGTCTGATTTTTAACAACGGCACCAGGCTCTTCCAGTTCTTTAGCTTTACCAGTTAAATGTCTGAAATTAAATACTCATGCTGCCTAGAAAATAGAGTATTAGATAGAACTCCACTCTAGCCCAATGCTTCATGACTTTGTACAGAGTTAACTGTAGACATTACAGGAAATTTATAGATTCAAGGGAAGATTAAAAAAAAAAAAAAAAAAGTAGTGACATAAGAGGAAAATTGGGAGTCACATGCTACTGCTACTACCACTGCCAGCATGTGTACACTTTTCAGTGCTAGGAAAGAGAAAATATAGTTAAGAGCAACAGAAAGGAGAGGTGAAGTCACAGTTAGAGTAGCTTTCAGTTTAAAACAAAACAGATTAGAGAATTTTTAATCTAAACGTGCTTCTGCCCGTCTCAAGAGCAAGAATAAGCTTTAAGACAGCCATACTTTAAACATTTACATTTAAATACTAAGTAAACAAGGTTGTTTAATGAATAATAAAAACCTTCAAGATGGACTGACTTGAATGGCTTGAAAACTCCGAAGATTCATCTTTAATATCATCTTGTCGTCTTTGGACAAGGCGGGAAGCTCGCTGTTTGTACAGCTGGTGCATTGCAGATTCAAGTTCGTTAATCAGAGGCACCTGTAAAAATACAACACACTACGTAATATCAAATTCTTCACGTGTTTAGTTTCTGGGGTGCCATCCTATTCCGAAGCATAATGCTGTCACTGTACTTCTAGCAGCATGAACTTTCCTTTTACCCATCTGTATCAGCTGGACAAGGAAATATTTCAATGTGAAGAAAATGCATGCATTTAACAACGCTGACAGCTTCCAACGGTAGCAATAGCATTCTGAAAGTAACTTCTGTTGGTTGAATGACTACCACAGTGAGAGAACCATTTTAGAGTGTGAAATGTTACTTCAAGTACTCCTGTTTTCTCACCCAAGTGCATTATATATTGTGTTATAGTGCTTACAATTCCAGATCTCATTGTTTCTTCTCTAACTTTAAACGACAATGTTGTAGTGCCCTACTTTAATGAGAAAATGACCTGTCTGTATACAGTGAAGACAGAAAGCAGAAATGTGACCACCTGAAGCCAGCAGGTATTGTTCTGCTGTAACTCTTATTAACACATGCTGAAATATGATTACTGAAATGCAATAAAGTGGTGCATAAAAATGTTTTGCCAACAGAAAATTCAAATCAGTAAAATGCTACTCTAGCCTATTCTTAAATTAAAAATGTATGTTTTGTGTAAGTTATGCTTTAAGTATAGCCTTTGAACAATGCAGACTGGATCAAACCTGCCACTTTTTATTATTTTAAGTGGACAAATTTCAGTAGCAGCCATAACAAAAATAGTTGATTTTAAAACAACTAGGAATTCTATGATATTAAGTAGTAGATTCACTGCTCCTTTTGCAAAAATTCCTTTCCTGTGACAAGCTACAATTAGATTCTTATCAATACGCAAATACAAAATGGAAATTTTCACAAACTCTTAACTTAGAAAGGCAAGTCCTTTTGGTATGAACACTTCAGCCATATCCTCCTTACCTCTGAGACACACACTTAGTCCACAGTCTTCCAGCCTTTTAGCTGAAATATTATATTGCTGCCTATCACCCAGGATTAAGGTTTTTTTCCAAAGCAAAAGATAAAATCAGAAATTGTTTCCAGATGTAATTTAGAATGTGACTCAACAGCAATTATAGAGCTTTCTCCAGTAAAATATAAGATTATGAGATTATTGCTGCAGGGACATTTCAGCTGAGGATGACACACATTTCTTTCCTTTTAATATCTCCTCTGATATTAGCTCTTTGTGGTATTAAACTGGGCTACAGGGATTAGAATGAAAGCAACTCTGTACCAACTCAAAATACGTACAATTTTCTTTTGGAGAAAACAGAGTAGAGAGAAATCAGAAGAGGGACTATCCAAGCATTGGAACTGTATATTCTGAATTTAACACAATTTTGAAAACAAAAAGAATAGTGATAAAGAAATACTAGTTTCAATGCAGATTCCTATAGAAAATACAGCTTCTTCTCTTAAGCGTATAAAGGGAATTCTAAAATTGAGATGCTAAATGAAAGTTTTTCAAACCATACATAGAGGTTCCTTCTCAATTGTCTCAGGATTAAATAAAATCCAGCCATGTATTCATACGAATCCACTAAAAATATTTCCTATTTAAAACACAAGAGACTTTGAAGCCGTTATCTTTCTAATCAATACTATGGTTGATGAGTGACTGTCAATTTCACTACAATAAAGTTAAAGCTCTCATTCACTGGAATTTGTTTTGTCAATACCTTAGAATAGGCATTCTACTTTTCTTTCCCCTTCACTTTCACTGTGACCAGAGTAAGAGGAAAAGTGAAAAGCTCTCTGAACATTTAGATGACAAGGATAATTTTAACCTGCAGTCCCTCTCTGACACACACAGCGTGTTTAGACAATTTGTTTTTGCTGGCAAAATAAGAGTTCATCTAACTTGAACTATTTAATCTTTCTGTATCCTTTGCATATTCCTATATCCAAAATGTAAAGACACTGTTACCGCTTTCTCAGAAAGCATAATGTTGACAGTAGTTACTTGTGAAGGAAACCATAAAAGTATCTTCCACTCTACTGTTTGAATGATTCTTTTTTTCCCCCATAAATGACAGAGGATAGGATTTGACACTGCTATTGCTTGTTCCTACAATTTCCATAACAGCTGTCTTCATATACTCCCCACTGCACCTTACCAATAAGCAAAGTGTTTATAACATTCAGAGTCTCTTCCAAACAGAATACCAACAAAATGGTTTTGCTTGGTTGGGGATCACAAAGGATGGAACGTGGTGAATTGGTGCAGAAATAAGATGATAGAGGAAGAAAGTCTAATTTATGATGACATATTTTGTTCTTTAAAACTAAGTCATACAAGACACACAAGAAAACTCAAGGGGAATGGACTCTTTAGGAGTGGTCAAGTATGCTGTGAACTCATTAGCGCTTCTTCAGCAAACCACTTTCTCATTCAAATCAGTACCAATGTGAATTGGACTAATGACCATCACTAGTCTTAATAAAATAAAGAGAAAGCATAGTATTTGACAGGGAGGGATCGAGTTTTATACATGACCAGGATATATATTCATATATCCTAGAGAAGAGAAGGCTCCAGGAAGTCCTTATAGCAGCCTTCCGGTACTTAAAGGAGGCATACAGAATAGATGGGGAGGGGCTCTTTATCAGGGAGTGCCGTGACAAGACAAGGGGCAATGGGTTTAAGCTGAAAGAGGGGAGATTTAGATTAGATATTGGGAAGAGATTTTTTTACTGTGAGGGTGGTGAGGCACTGGCACAGGTTGCCCAGAGAAGTTGTGGCTGCCCCATCCCTTGAGGTGTTCAAGGCCAGGTTGGATGGGGCCTTGAGCAGCCTGATCTAGTGGGAAGTATCCCTGCCCACGGCAGGGGGTTGGAACTGGATGATCATTAAGGTCCCTCCCAACCCAATCTATTCTATGATACACATGTGTGTGATACACACACATGGATACACAACACTGTTATTACACATATGGATACACATTTAATATGCTTATATATATAAAAAATATAACAACTATGTACATTATAAACACACACACTTTAAATATGAAGTATTCAAGGCCCCAGGTTCTAGAAAAAAGCTTAAGTTAATTTAGCTCTACACTCAAAAGATAAGAATTTACTATCCTGCTGCATCTTGTTACTTTACTTACACAAAAACTGATACTGATTTTATTAATTTATTTTGTCCCCTCCTCCCACCTCCTTTTTAGCAAACTTAGCAGTGTCCCGTGGGCTACTGCTTTTGAATCTGATAGTATTTTTGTCATGCTGAAAGCACTGAATTCCAAAACAGATCACCTGGCCAAAGAACTGAGAAATTCAGAAGATATCATAATAAATGCAACGCTCCTGTTAAACAATATTCTTCCTAATTTTTTGCAGCTCATTATACATACAGGTACTGCAGCAGCCTCCAACTGAAAGCGGCAAAACTCTGCATGCTTCTATGAAGCATGGGATGATAAAAATCACATCTTAGAAGTTCAATGGGCTGGCATGCCAGGTGGGGTATCGGGAGGGTGGAAAGGGGGAGGAAGGTGTCCAGGTGTAGAACCCTTAAAAGACCAACTACCAGGGAAGCAAAGGTGTATTGTAAGAAAACAACTTTAACACCCTGCTTGTTTAATTATCAGCAGCTAATTTGTTGTGTAGGGGCTGGAATGGATTTCTTTACTAGTATAGCTACATAGGTCAATGACCTGGAAATGGAACTGGAATTGCTACATCATTAATTAAGAGTAAACCCTTCTGGTTTATTAGAAATCTGGGAGACTAAAGGTCTTGGTTTATACTTAGAATGGTGCATCCTAGAAGAATTGTTTAAAGAAAATAATTGAACAAGAAAGCATGGGCTATCAAAGAGAACCTCCAGATATGGCTTATAGTTATCACAAGAGAAATTTAACAAGAGGTCTTCAGAAAGCAAATGTTGACTAGAGATACAGTATTTAACCTGTTTTCTGAAAAACAAACTCATCTCAGTGAAAGAATATAAAAAGTTCTCTTTAAGTTAAGAATGTAGGCATTTGGGCAACCAGCATTCGCAAGAGCTGCAAAGGAAAGCACCTTTACTACCCTTCAACAGCTAATGCCAACACAGACTAAGGAATCCTGCTTCTTCAGTGAACAGTATCTATTGTAACTAACCAATTAGCTGGGCGAATTAAGTGGTTCACACTTCCTCGGTTTGTTCACAGCAGTTATTCTCCAACTTGCAAGACCGAAGATGGGATTCTCCCAATACCACTAACGCTGAACACAACAATTAATGCCTAACCGATTAGCAATTGGAATGCTTCTATGCTCCTCTCCCACCCCTAACAAGCTAGCTAAGCCGTACTTTCAACTGCTGAAGTAATTCTGACAGCTAACGTATTAAGAAGATACTATACTATTGCATTCAAGTCAGAAGATAATGAAGAAATAGCCTATGTAGTGCTAACTGAATTTTATAGCTCCTGTGTACATACGTATATCAAAACATATATTCAGAAGCTCCTCCTATATTTACAAGAGTAAGTAATTAAAGCATAATAACTAACATAAGAAAAAATGACTAAGTTTTCAAGTTATACACACACAAAAGTATCACACTACAGCCAAATAAGTATATGATTAAGTTTGTGTGTCTTCAGACAGCTACACTAGTTTTAAAACTTTTTTCCTTCAGACACTAGAGCGATACCAAGAATGTGAAACTGCGTCGCAGGATGAAGTTTATAATACCACATAAAAATACAAGTCTTTGTTAGTGTGTTCATAAAGAATTCCAGAAACTAGTAATGTTGTAATTCAGTCCTTATTTTTGTTAACCTGATATCCAACACAAGTAAAAAGCAGCATCTGAGTAAACCTGAAATGCCAGAATGTCTACCAAAATCTTAAAGACTGATAATCTAAAAGTGGTTTTAGGTGACCTAAAGTCAGAAATTTCTTTAAGTGTGAAAAAGAGGTTTTTGATAGCCAACTTAGCATGATGAAAAGTTATCTTTTCAACCCCCTGAATAACCAAACCCTTAGAAGAATATGTTCTCGGGGGACTTTTTTTGCAAAGAGAGGGAGGTGTGGTGTTTGGCATGTATTAAGAGTCCCTAGCTTGATGGATTTTGTTTGGCTTTTTGTTTGTGGTTTTTTTTTTTTTTTTTTGAAAAAAGATGAATGTTTTTGCATCCTTACCTTTTCACTGAAACACTCAAGCAAGTCTTGGACATACCCTCGCATTTCTTGCAAAAACTTATACTGTTCACCAATACCCCCAGAAGACCCTTCTAATATTTCAATTGCCTTGGTAGAGTCCTCTCGGCTTTGCTGATGTTTCTCATATTGCTGCCGATTAGTTTTGTGCAATTCTTTCATAGAGTCCAACCTGAAGGGCAATGGATAAATAGCAAATTTACATCCAAAAGTCTGCATACTTCAGACCGTTGAGATATTAAACAAACAGTGCAAGTATCAAGTCTACGTATGGGAAATACTGCAAAAGACATAATCTCTAACTTTCATTTGTCACTTTCTCCCTTCTCCACAAAACCAGTAAGGTTAATGTTTTAAATTAATTTGCTAGACTATGCTGAGTGCATTGCACTGGCCACTCCTAGACATTTTTACAGGAGTTGACATCACTTAGAACAGTGCAAAACTGGCCCTAAAATAAAACTAGGAGGAAACATTTTTGGGGTGGAGAGGGAAAGAACTATAGCTTATACAAAGCAGTCTTATTCCTCTACTAACTTGATTCACTGTCAAAGGCTGTAATACTACAAGGGGCATACAAACCAATTCTGAAGACATGTAAAGTGCAAGTTGGTCATTATAAATAATTTCTTACTGCAACTGGGTTGTTCACTCAGTAGGACCTTTTGTGTACCTGATAAACAGATTACAGAGTTTAAACTGAAAAAAAACCCCTGTATATGCTAAAATTTAATCCTTTATCTACTGAAGGTGAAAAAATCTAATTCACAGTTGAAAAGAATGCAACTTGACAAGCTAAACACCTCACTGGCCTTTCATTTCTTGACTATAAGACTGTGCAGTGTCCAGAAGATGCAACTCAGACCTGTCTTCAACAACATCAATGGCCTCATATTTAAAGCTTCACTTCCAGAGAAGCAATCCAAGAAGATTTTCGAACAAAGTGTCAGTGTCATCTTCACTTTGAGCTTTTATGTTTGCCTTTTTTTTTTAATGGATGTGTCAGTCAGTACTTCTCCAGCGATGAAACTCTGTGTTTGCTCACCGAGACTAAAAGATGCCTGAGGAATAGAAATCTAGGGGACAGGTCTTTAAGTCTAAAAAGATGGTCTGTCCTACCTGTCTTTAAGCTGTTTCTTTACCAAATCAATAGTAACAGGAGTCATCTCATTACTGGGAGTTTTGAAAGGAACTGTATTATCTGTTTTTTGAGACTTGGCTTCCGAAGATCCATATGCAGCATAAGTGTATGGAATGCCGTATGATGAACCATAAGATAGTGTCTGGTAAGTGTTCTGGTAGTACAGATTATTCACTTCAGCAGGCTGACTTGGTTGAACCTAATGGAAGAAAAAATGCAATTGTCCTATATTAGACTTCAAAGAAAGGAGAAACTTACTTTCTTTCACATCTCAAAAGTTATAAAGTGGAAAACATAGGTGGCTACATTTACAAAATGTAATTATCAAGTGGATTTAAGCGCAGAACTCCCAGCACCTCACTACCTGAAAAATTCCCCTCAGAAGCACTTTCTTAAATGGACAAACTCTTAGTACCAATCACGCTAAATATTTATACTTATTGTAAGTTATTAAATGAAAATTTTAACCAGCCTGTAATCAAGTGTTTGAGACTATACTAAATTGTGCTAAGACCATTTAACATAATGACAGGTTCTCAGAGTCAGTGTGTTTGGTTGTGATTTTGCTGAAATGCTTTTTAAAAAATAACCGATCCTCTTCAAATGAGTGGCAACTTCATTATGAATGCACAGACAACATATGGTACAACCTGTTAGAAATTCCAACTGTACGCTGCAGAAACAGACACAGAAACAGTGAACACACGCACACTGTTTGCACAGACTCTACAAACCCAATGGTAAACAAGAACAGAGATCTCTTTGAAGTGGCATTATTCTAGACTGCAAATTAATGCGAGTTAACACCACCACAATCGGTATCCACCCAGAAGAGAGGGACTAACAAACTGGATACCACTGAATACTTAAAATCTGTCCTCTCATTTCTCTTTAAAGAATGTCAGAAGTTACATACTGAACTGTGGTGACTGAAGGCACAGACTCCGTTCGGGTGCAGTAATGAAATCCCTTTATTATGCACAAGCAAAGCTTTATATAACCTTATTTGCCTCATTAGCCAGCTACTCCAGTGATTTTCCACTTCTAAAAGTCCCACAGTTACAGCGATTAAGCATAACCCTACTTGGTACAAATGTATGTTTTACGTAGCAACCAAAAAGTCCCAAAAGTTCTTCTCAAGTAGCTCAGCTCTGTGTTTTCTCCTCCCACTTAACTGTCTCATGGTTTCCTGCCAAAGACTGCAAGGACATCAGCCATATTGTCCTGCACGTACGTGGCGGTGCAACCTTCTATGCCCGCACTGAACTACTCAGATGAAACAGCCTCCTTCTAGCCATTCCAGTTTGTAAGGGATTTATCCAATATATGCAGGAATAAGCACAACTAAATACTTGCCTGAGGTATGTTGATTCCTTTCCGTATCTGTTCTTGCTCCCATCTACTGAGTTCCTCATCTTGCTCCCCTGCCACCAGTGCTTCATCATCACTTCCCTCAATACCTTAAATACAAGTAAAACAGACAGGTAACAAAAAGAAGATAATGTATTCATAGTAAAGGCCATGAGTTAAAAATGCTGAGAGACCATGCTTTAGCTGGAACATCTCAGTGCATCATCCTTTCCTCTTCACAAGGAGTTAAGGACACTAGCCTGTAAATTATTGTCACAGAGGTTCCACTTAAAAAATCCAATGGGTGAATTTGCAACTAACTGCTGGTAAAACCCTCTAATGTTAAAATCTTATGTATCTAGCCAATAATCCTTTTCCAAAACGTTATTTTACCTGCTTGTCAGCAAAAGGAATGCTATACCAAAGAACTATTTTTTTTTCACAACTGTGTACTTGGTAAAAAACAGAGCACAGGTACAATAATAATTGATCCTTAGTTTAAGTTTCTACCAGATTCAGTAAAATTGCATCCTTCTAAGCACAGGAACGTAGTTTGTGCTCAAAATATACGCAGATCCACTACGCAGTATTTTTCCTTAGAAACAAGATACAACTCCAGATTCATGCATGTCTGAAAAATGTGTTGCTTAAAAATGCTCACTGAGAACACTTGCAGTGAAAACCGTGTGAAAGATTATCAGCTGTCCTTCCAAAAGCTTTTTACCTATTTCCTCAGCAATCTTTTGCCTTTGGGATTTTTCCTTCACTGTAAAAACTATCCTCCTCTTCTCGTCATCATCTTCATCATCACTGGCATCATTTTCATCTTCTCGAACAAGGCGGCTTTTACCTGGTTCACTGTCAACGGGTGTAAAGTCTCCAAGCTCACGAGCCATTTGACGTTTTTTCCTAGCCGCATGAATAAAAGCAGCATCTGGAATTTCTCCTAGAGACAGATGTTTGCACCGTTAAACAACCACTGCAACAAAACTGGCATTATGACCTGTTATTATGTATCACTGCCACCTTACGAAATCATCTGGCAAACAGAAAAAATATTCGTACTCACAGAAATATCTGCAAGCAACTTACAGGCTGCACATGCAAACTTTCTGAGCAAAAACCCTGACAGCTGGGACCTTTCCCAAAGTCTGGCTCTGCTTCAAGCAGCTCACATGCTGTAAGAGCAGGAGCCTAATGTTTCTATGGGAAATATTCCTAAAGAAGGAAGCCCTTTACAGGAGCAGACTATTGCAATGGGAAGAAGAAAACGAGGTTCTCCACTGTGTCACTTTCACTTTCTGTGCTGATATTGCTCCCAACTCTTCTTATTTTGGGGGAATGAAAAACATGGGCCATTTCAACAGATGTTGACAGCTCAGAGATTAAGAGAACACCAAACCAGACAGAGCTAATATGAGAAGACCGTACAATTGAGGGGAAACCAGAAAAGCAGACCTAATTAAAAAAATCTAAAATCTCTAGCACAAAATTAATGTAACTTGCAAAAGTCATATAAAGGTCCCCCAAAATAAATTTTTCAGAACAGGAGTAATTTTTACCACTGTTTTGATTAGGCAAATACAAAAAGTTAAATTTCAGATTCTCTTTATATTTTACATGAGATACTCTATTCTAGCCAGTAATATCTTTAGAGATGCGATAACATAGGCATTGCATCACTCTGCAATTACCCTTAAAAGGAGAAATTATTTGGGAACCAATGAGGAAATTCATTTTCCCTTAAAATATGGCCCAGACTGTGGACCCAGAGCATCCATCTTCTATTTGGGCAGCAGGCTACCACGAGTTAGCTAGCAACTTGTAATCTAGTTTCAAAAATACTTTCTCAGACTGATTTGTTTGGCTTCAGGACTTGCCTAGGACCTCATTAGACAAAATGAGATAGGAAAACATTTACGATACCTTGCAGATTTGTAACTGAGACATTTGAACTAAAGACAGAATTTTAATTGAAAACAGTTAAAATTCATGTTAGATCGCCTATTCCAAATCTAGATTTTCCTACAGTTCGCCAGCACTTCGAGAGACAAATTCCTGCTTTTGACACATCAAAACAAACCATTCTGTATTAAAGTATTTTCTCCAAGACTTGTAAAATTTCACGGTTTTGGAAAATAGCAGTTTCTTGAATTCTCAGATGTTGGATATATTGCTGGAAAACATTTCCTCATCTCTCAGATACATTAATCTGCTGTAAACACTGGCTAAAGCTTTTGTTAACGTATCAGACATATTACAATAACAAACCTGGGCGGAGAACATTCAGTGATGACAGAGCACTTGAAAAAGCCCCACCAGCTTTTGGTTTTTCTTCTTCCTTCTCACTTTCAACTTCCATTTCCTCTTCACCATGCTCACTGTTTGCAGTCCCATCTTCTTGACCTGTATCCTTAATCTGTCCTGTCTTTTCTAGTGGTGGTTCAACTGGTAAGACAACAAAGCCAATGTTTTACTTTTTTTATAAAGATCATGCCAAAGTTCTTTTTTAAAAGGTCTAACAGCTGAAAGTAAAAATCAAACGTAAGTGTTAAATGATAATTTTATTGCTTGGGATCTAGTAAAATAGGCCTCCTTAATTGCAGTTAAGTCACCCAAGTCCTTTCAAAATAAACTCTGACTAAGCAGACACCCCAACAAACACTAAACATCCTGCATATTGCCAAATACTAAAGAAGTGAGGGAACTCAATAATGAACATTGTATGTGCAAGCCTCATGCAGCCTTTTATGTATGTAATTAGAAAGCACTGCCTGTCTTACACCAAATCTTTCCACAAGAACAGATAAATTTCAAAGAAACTTTTCATTTTCCTCTTGGGCTGGGGTGCAATATTACTCTACATTAGGTAGATCACATAATATTTGCACCTGCTGCCTGTATCTTGATATAAAACATGTTTAAGAGAATCCTGACTCAATAGCAGCCATGAGGTCTTCGCAATATAACCAGCTGCAGAGACTGCAAAACAGACTAACAGGACACATTAGCCATGTGTGAAATGCAGTTTTTAAAGGATCCTTGTGACAGAAGCAAGAATTAAGATCCAGATTTCCACAGATCATCTAAACAATCATTTCTGTCTATGCCACATACCGCCACAGAGGCTACTTAAAGCTTCTAATAAGAAGATTTTGTGGGTTTTTAAAATGTGGACAAAACCTTTTAAAATCTTTAAGATTTTTAAAAGACATTAATTAAATAAACTTTAAAAAGGGCAATTTTCTGCTTGGGACCATGTTCAACTCTCATATGTTCAGCTATATCATGGCAACTCTTAGATCATAAGCCTCTCAATTTGTGCTCATACAGTTGTAGGTTATTACTCTATACAAAAACCTAACTGGAAAAGGAATCATTGGACTTTAGCAATGACCTTCCATAAGAAAAATGGCCAAAGTAAAATAAAATTGAAATCTCAGGGTCTATTTCAAGGTCTGGAGGTCTATATGTTAAGATCCTTCTGCTCCAAAACTTTCATCCCATCATCTTATTCATCAAGTGCAAGTCCTGAAACAGGCAGCTGCTGAATAATTTACTTAATAATAAATAGCACCACTCTTCTCACCCCAAAACTTTCCTTTTTGGAGAAACTCATCTGACATAAACAGAGCTGAAACAGAGAAACTACTGGGGTCTACTGACAATTGTAAATGTAGCTGAGACATTTCACCCTTCTACATTCATTTCCACATGAAAAAGAATCAAAGAACTCTACTAGCTTCATAATGGCATTTGTAGGATTCATTTGAACACATTAAATGCATACTTAACTTCAGTTCTAAATGCTACGTCCTCTAAAAAGACTAACAGTTCATCTTGAAAACAATCAGTTTCTATTTACAATACTTAATCCTTGCCATTACAAATGTTAGTTAATTTGTTTTGCAGTTACCATCTGTTGGAGAATTGACCTCTGATCTAACTTTTGATTTTTCAAGATCTTCTTTGTATTCTTTCTTCAATTGTTTTACAATCTTCTTGCTGTAACTCGATTTCTTCACTTTAAAAACTTCTTCGGTTTCTTTAAAAGAAAAGTTGGAAAATATTACATTAGACCTGCCAAGAAGTACACTTACCCATTAAATCTCTTGATTTTGTATCTAGAACTTAATAAATGCCACTAACACTGTAATTTAATGTAACTTTACATTTGCACCACTGCAACAAAATCAGATCCATAGCTTTTCATGAGGGCTCAGGTCTCTCCTGTCTTCTTGTGGCCATTTGCAAGTTATTTATCCTGCTCACAGCACGGTCAGAGAAAAGCAAGGCAGAAGTTACACAAAATCATATACACATAGCCTGCTTTTATCTGACTGCAGTAATCGTTTTTTAAAAAACAAACAAACAAACAAACAAAAACCAGCTGATCCTTCACCGTGACCATGAATTTGGAAGAAAAGGACATGAAGACCCAACACTTTGCGTCAACAGCCTTTTCACAGCCACACATACACACAACTAATGAGCAAGGGAATGGCTGGTTTTGGTTGTACCACCAGCTCAAACACCTGCTGCACTACAACATACTAAAAGGTATGCAATACGTTAAAGAACTAAATAGTATAGAAAAAAAATTATCAAAGTTTGATGTAGGAAATCACACGTGTTCAGGGTTTGGTTTTTTTTAAGTCTATAGTGTAATCCATGTTTTCATAATTTGTCAAGATTTGAAATATCTTACAATCCAAGTTCCAGTGAGAACTCCTAAGAAAATTAAAAACGCATACTAACTTCCTGTTGACAAAAGGTATCACAAAAATAAGCTCCTCACTTTATTAACCCTGAACTTCAGGGATGCAATGGACCCTGGAGTTTGAGGAGTGGGTTTTGAATCTTTTTTGATAATTTTTAATACATAATAACTATCACCCACAATCAGATTATCTGAGTGCGAATGGTCCAATTCATGAGTGCACTACCTGCTGGAATCCAGCAGAATTACTAGCTGAAGTGCTGTAGAAACACAACTATGTCATTTTTCCAAAAGCTGAGGTCCAGAAACTGCTGAACCACTTTTCCCACTGTTTGTGAAGGTTAATCTAATAAACCCTACAGACAGCTAGATGCACTAATTCTGCAACAAAACACCAATGGCTTTCACATGGAGTTTGCTAGGACAACAGAGAGTCCAACATGTCCTGGAAACACTAGCCACATCAGTTGCAAACAAACTGGACAAAAAGTCGCAGGAAAGATCCTTCTCAATCCAGGTTAGGCTAAAGTCTGCACTCAGACCAATGAGCCACACAACTGTGGTCAGTGCAGCTGGAGTGTAACAGTCAGGTACCAGCAATGCAGAAGTAGAACAGAGGTCATTTACCCAGCTGAACAGAAACAAACCCGCGGGCATCACCCCACTGCTGGGAGCGCCCTGGCTTGGGAAGGGAGGGAGTGAAGGTGGTGCTGATGGGGCACAACATCCCCTCCTCCTTCAGGTCCTCCCTGTCTTGTGCGACCCCTTCTCATGTCCATATAACACTGCGCAACATGACTACCTTAAAAAAAATCAATAAAGCAACAGGTCCCATAATGTTGGGAGAGGGTTTAGAGAGAAAGCCATCTGAGGAGCGACTGAAGTCACTTGGTCTGTTCAGCCTGGAGAAGACCAAGGGGAGACCTCTGCACAGCCTACAGCTTCCTCATAAGGGGAGGAGGAGGAGCAGGCGCTGATCTCTTCTCTCCGATGACCAATGATAGGATCCGAGGGAATGGCAGGAAGATGTGCCAGGGGAGGATTAGGTTGGATATCGGGAAAAGTCTCTTCACCCAGAGGGTGGCAGAGCACTGGAACAGCTCCCCAGGGCAGCAGTCACGGCACCAAGCCTGACAATATTCCAGAAGCATTTGGACAAAGCTCTCAGACACACGGAACGAATGTTGGGGTTGTGCCCTCCTACGAAGATGGTGTGACATTCGAAGAGCCTCTGCTATGAGGACAGGCTGAGAGTTGGGGTTCTTCAGCCTAGAGAAGAGACGACTCTGGGGAGACCTCAGAGCAGCTTCCAGTACTTTAAGGGGCTACAGGAAAGGTGGGGAGGGACTTTTTCTACAGCTTCCTCACAAGGGGAGAAGGAGGAGCGGGCGTCGATTTCTCTGGTGACCAATGACAGGATCCGAGGGAATGGCACAAAGATGTGCCAGGGGAGGTTTAGGCTGGATATTGGGAAAAAGGTTCTTCACCCAGAGGGTGGTGGAGCACTGAAACAGCTCCCAGGGCAGCAGTCACGGCACCAAGTCTGACAATATTCCAGAAGCATTTGGACAAAGCCCTCAGACACACAGTATACGTGTTGGGGTTGTTCTATGCAGGAACAGGAACTGGACCCGAAGACCGCTGTGAGTCCCTTCCAGCTCGGGTCACCCCGCGGGGACGGTGCCGTGCAGACAACAGGCGCAGCCCCGGCGGAGGCCGAGCAGCTCCGCGTTCCCTTCCCCCCACCACCCCCGCCGCCTCCGGTGCCCGCAGCCCCCGCCTCACCCTCCTCCTCGTCCTGGAAGCTAAGCAGGCTGGCCCGGGGCACCTCTTTGTTCTCCCGCGGCCGCTTCTTCTCCTTGGGGCGCCCGGGCAGCCCGTTGTTGCCTGGCGGCGGGGGGGGCGGCGGCGGCAGGGCCCCCAGCGCCGCCCCGTCGCCCCCCATGAGGCCGAGCCCCAGCCCCAGGGCCGCGCCGTAACTGGCGGCGCAGGCGAAGGCGGCGGGGCTGCCGGGCAGGGCGAGGGGCACGCAGCCCGCGGGCAGAGGCAGCAGCCCCGCGCCCGCCGCCAGCGCCACGGCCTCGCCGGGGCCTTCCCCTCCGCCCGCCGCCGGCTCCTGCGGCGCCTCCTCATCGCGTTCCTCGTCCTCCTCCTCCGACTCGTTCCGCTTGCGCACGTTCACCCGCCTGGCCTTGCGGAACATCCCGGCCGCCCGCGCTCCCGCCGCCTCCCCGCGGCCCAGGCCCGGCTCCCCCAGCATGGCGGCCCTGCGCCACAGCGCCCCCTACCGCCCGCCGTCCGCCGCCCGCCCAGGCAGCGAGAGGCGCCGGGGAGCGAGAGTAGAGCGCACGCGCCGGGGAGCGTAAAAAGGCCAGGCTAGAGCGGCGCGGCACCTCCCCTTTCCGTACGCGGGGGCCGCCGCCATGTTGTGGCGAAGGGGGCGGGGCCGGGGCTGTCCTCGCCGTGGTGGCGCCATTGGGGGTGCTGATCGTGTTTGTGCCCCCCGGGCCTCCCCCTCCCGGTTATACACGAAGCGGCTACTGTTAACAAAAGCGGAATATTTTGATTTAAGCTAAAATAAAGTTTACCCAAGTAATTTTGTTCTTTGAAAGTTAGACCGAATGACCTCCGATCATGTTTTCTTTCAGTGTTTCTCCAGACGCTGTTCACTCTTTGGAGACGATTACGCCGTGTGCTCAGTGTGATCTGTGCTGAGCAGCTGTGTCTGCTGAATCCCCTCTGTTTGCAGCCTTTCCCATCTCCAGTGCGGGGTCGATCAGGCAGAGGTGGAGCCAGCCCCAAATCAGCAACGGACTTGGCTGCTGTGAAGTTCATAATGACATTAAAATCGGCCCTTGGAAAGTAATAGAATAGGCATAACATTGCTGGTAGAATTGATCGGTGTGCATGTGAGTGGGGAATCCATCCTGTCCCAGCTCTTGTATTGCTGCACACCATGGGTGGAGATCGCTCCTTCGTGTTGCCCAGCCCTGATAAAGGATGCTGCCATCTCAAATTCTAAAATGGGCCTCAGAGTTTATTTGCTGGTGTTTTCGGTATCACCTGCCTCTCTGCTGCTGTTCCACAGCCAGCTTTGGGGCGCCAGGGAGGATGCCAACACCCTCGCATCACCATTGAGAGGGTGTGTGCGTGTAGGTGTCGTGTTTGGTGACCCTCAGGAGTAAGGGAGGGTGCAGAGCCTCAGCCTCCCCATCACTGCCGCTGTGGGCTTATTTTCCACAACCAGCTCTGGGGTGCCAGGAAGGGTGGATGCAAACGCCTCTGCAGTGCCTGGCCCCGTGTCTCCTTGGCAGCCTCAGCTGGGTTTTGCTGCCGGCTTTGCAAAGCCTCTGTCAGAAAGACCCTGTTTCTCTCTGAGGGAATCCCAGCTTCTTGTTTGTATGGGGGAAAAGATGTGGGGTTGCCCACGGAAATTGTGGCTGCCCAGTTCCTGGAGATGTTCAAAGCCAGGTTGGATGGGGCCTTGGGAAGCCTGATCTGGTGGAGGTGTCCCTGCCCATGGCAGGGGGGGTTGGAACTGGATGGGCTTTAAGGTCCCTTCCAACCCAGATTATCCTATGATTCTATAATTCTATGTGGTGGTCCTCTTTGCTGGTGCTAAATAGTAGCATCTTATGTATGCAGGGCCTTGTGGGGTTCAGTTTCATTAAGGCTGGCGGCAACCTCAGAATTCAGTCAGACCAGCATCTGCAGCCACTGTTTTGACTAAAAGAAGAACTAAAAACTAGAAGAGTTTGGTGGCAGATGTAGAAAGATAGGTGGCCTCTTTGAGGACAGCCTCTCCAAGTACAAGTGGTGTGAACCGGAAGCACCTCTTCTCAGCCTTCCTGGTGTATCAGGAGAACCAGGCTCCCCTGCAGCCTATCTTTGCCAGCCACCTTGGGAGTTTTGCTTGGGAGGAGACGCAGGGAGTCTAGCTGGTCTGCAGCCTCCTGCTGCGGCTCAGAGCAACATCTCCTGCAGAAAGCATAGTCTTGCTTTTGTGCTATTCTCACTTAGGTCACTTTAGAATGACTAGTGGGAAGGAAAATACATAAATTTACAGCTCATATCTCAGTTGTTTTTTTCTAGTACCAAAAAATCACTTTGGTTTGCATTAATTGGCATATCCACTGTTCATGCTCAAGGTTAAAGATGGGCAAACACATACAGGTTGAACCTGATACATAGAGAACAAAACCATTGTGTTTATAAACATCAATTACTATAAAAATTTGATCAAATGCCATAGGGCGTTGAGTGTGGCTAAGTGTGAGTCTCTTACACTGGCGTGTAGAACAGATTGATGACATCACGTAATTATTTCTGCAGAGCGATACTGTACTGCTGCGTGTGTAGTCTACATGCAGACAAAAGAAACCTCCACCAACAGAACTAATAAAACTCACGACATATGTGGTATATGCTTTATATGCATTGTTCTGAAAAAATTCTACAAGCTTCTAATGCAATACTTTCACATGGCAAAGCCATATAAAATTGAAATAGGAAGAATTAGTTTCTTGATATTTGCTGGAGAAGAACAGGGCAGTTAAAAAAATCAGTGCAATACTGGTGCTATGAACTTCTGCTGTACGTGTAATTGAAAGGAGGATTTTTTCCTGATTCAGGAATATCTGTGCAATGTTTACTTGGGCACAGGAATAAAAGGCCGTATTCAGGATAATACAGTGGTAAAAGTAGCAGAAGCTGTAATTTGTAGTGTTAGAAAGCCCCTAGAATCATAGAATAGTTTGGGTTGGAAGGCACCTCAAAGTCCATCCAGTTCCAACCCCCCTGCCATGGGCAGGGACACCTCCACCAGATCAGGCTTCCTAAGGCCCCATCCAACCTGGCCTTGAACACCTCCAGGGATGGGGTAGCCACAGCTTCCCTGGGCAACCTGTGCCAGTGCCTCACCACCCGCAGCATGAAGAAATTCTTCCTTATGTCTAGTCTAAATCTGTTCCTCTCCAGTTTATACCCGTTCCCCCTTGTCCTATCACCATTAGCCTTTATGAATAGTCCCTCTCCAGCTTTCCTGCAGACCCTGCAGGTACTCGAAGATCGCTATAAGGTCTCCTTGGAGCCTTCTCTCCTCCAGGCTGAACAAGCCCAACTCTCTCAGCCTGTCCTTGTTGCAAGGTGCTCCAGCCCTCTGATTTTCCTTGTAGCCCTCCTCTGGACCTGTTCCAACAGCTCCATGCCCTTCTTATGTTGAGGATTCCAGAACTGGACACAACACTCCAGATGAGGTTTCACAAAAGAGGAATAGAGGGGCAGAATCCCCTCCCTCACCCTGCTGGCCACTCTTCTTTTGATGCAGCCCAGGATACAATTGGCCTTCTGGGCTGCAAGTGCACATTGCCGGCTGGTGTTGAGCTTCTCATCAACCAGCACTGCCAAGTCCTTCCCTGCAGGGCTGCTCTCAATCACATTGTCTCCCATCGTGTACTGAAACTGGTGATTGCCCCGACCCAGGTGTAGGACCTTGTACTTGGCCTTGTTGAACCTCATGAGGTTCTCACAGGTCCACTTCTCCAGCCTGTCCAGGTCCTTCTGGATGACACCCCATGGATTTATTAACCTCATGGTATCTTCCCAACAAGGCCAGGATACATACATTCTCAGTTACTACTGCATATGTGAATTTTGAACAGTGACATTAGCCAACCCCTGCTGTCATGGCAATGTGGAAGTGCTGTGTTAATTCAGCACATTTTTTACTAGAGGGCAGCAGAGCCTCAGTGAAGTCGCTGAAGATCATTTAGGTTTGATTTTCCCAGGTTTTGATAAGAGGGTTGGTAACATTTAGAAGTTAATATAATTGTGTGTGCCAGCTCTATTTTTTAAAAATTGGTGCTACACTGTGCAGGATTAGTGACTATTCAGTTTGTGAGGGAAAAGTTAGTGGTCTTGCACAGATGGTTGGAGCATGGGGTTCCTGGGCAGACAGTATAAATTATTTGCCCGCGTCTGTAATACATTTCAGGCATGTAATATACTCAGAACATTCCCTTCCCACACCACACTGCCAATTTCTGTCAGCCCATCTCCAGCTCCAGCTCCTGACCATTTTGTAACCTGTGACACAACCGTGAGAGGTATCACTAGAAATATTTGTGATTAGGGGAGAAGGCTTACGGTTTGTTGCCAAGGTGCTGACAAAAGAAACAACATTTTTACAACAACTGATTTAATAGTTCTCTGGTTGAGTTAAACCAAGTTCAGTCCCCAGCCTTCAAACATCCATATGCTTAAATCCATTTATTTGCTATTGCAAATAGACCCTATTAATTCAATAGCTACCACATTGTTGATTGCAGTGGGAAAGCTCACAGTAATGGAGGGAGTGCATGTATTTAAGAATTCTGAAAAATTCAGTTTTGCTTCCCAGCAAAACTGCTCTATAATTGATTATAGCTATAGAAAAAGTCTTTCTTCTGTTGAAACAAATTTATTGATTCCTTGGAATCTTCATAGTCATTCCCCTCAATACATGCATTTTATCTCAAGTTCATGTAATCCTTTGCTGGAAATGCAAGACTGCTAGGACTTGATATTCCAAAGCCTTTATTGTGCTACATGGATGGATCCCAGCCTTAATTGTATCTCATAGAATGCAAATCCTGCAGATGTGCAAGGAGCAGACTTTGGGCTATATCAATAGTCCCGACATATGTTTTTCAGGGAATGGCAAAATTTATCTCAAAACATATCTGAAGATTCTTTGCTACATGTCTGCCATAAGCTTTGCCTCTCCTCCCTTATCAGATGAGAGTTGTTGGATGGGGTCTTTCTCTTTTCTCACAGGGGAGAACACGGGCAGAGCTTGCTGTTATCACAAAAGATGAAGTCAAATTCTTTTGCATTTGAGGAAACTGCAGAGATCAGCATACCCAGTATGCAAGAGGGAGGCCTTTCCCTGGGTAAAGCATCTTTGTGAGCATGATATCTCACCTGTCAGGTGGCCTCTTGCCCAGTGCTTCCTCATGATGTGTGCTGTGGCTTGGCAGAGAACGCAGCTTTGGTTGAGTACTGAGGTTGGAGGCTGCCTGTGCAGCCCTTCCCTGCTTTCCTAAGAAGCTGTGTCACCCAGTCCGAGCAGAGGGTGCCCAACTCTGACCAAGTACCAGGGGGCAAGGACAACAAAACACTCCCAGTTTGAGTAACCTGTTACCGCCTTGCACTCCTTGAACCAGACAGCTGTGTGCTGTATCAACAGGGGCACAGCCAGCAGATGGAGGGAAGGGATTATTCCTCTTGTCCCAGCTCTTACTAGACTGCATACAGAGTATTGCACCCAGTTTTGGCCCCCTCACAAGTAGGATATGGATAAACTGAAGTGGTCCAGTGGAGAGGCACCAAGATGGTCAGGGGCTGGCACGTGACTGTGCATGAGGGAACAGGGTTTGCCCAGCCTGGAGAAGGGAAGGCTGGGGTTAACGCATTAAAAAAAGTTTCCCCATGGAGACAGGCAGGCAGTGGAGCGGGTTGCCCAATGAGGTTGTGCAGGATATTCCTTGAGGCTTTTCAGGACCTGACTGCAGAAAACCTTGAATTGCCTTGACTGATCCCAGAGGTGGCCTTGCTCGGGGCAGGGGGTTGGACTGGTGACCTCTTGAGCTGCCATCTAACCTGAGTGATTCTCTGGGAGGCTCAGGGTTTTCTACAACTGGATGTACAAGGTTATGTCTTTTTCTATCTGAGGCATAACCTTAAAACAAAATTTATCTGCTGATTTTAATTCTTAGCTTACGATATAGAAAAAGAATTTGTACAAACGCTTTCTAAAACAGTCATTTCACATTTTCTTTGCTCTTTAAGAAAACATTTACTGAATTAGTCTGATGAATGTCTTACTTTAGACACCTCCTTGTAGAGACCTGTCACAGTCACAACTGTCCATCCCATAACAGCTCCTCTTGGCCAAACCAAACAAACTTGAAGAAATCCTATCTCTCTTTTAGCATTTTTCAATGCCTCTGACTACCGAATATGTTAAATAACTCAGTAAATAAATGTTACAACATAGCTCTTGTTATCTGAGGTTGAGAAAACATCAGAGTACAGCAGGCTGGGGAAATGCTCTGTGATACTAGAGATGTTTTCCACACTGTACGACTTCAGCAGAGAATATTCATTGAAAAGTGAGGTATCCAGAAAGGAAAGGTATACAAGCATTTGCCTATCTTTGTTGTACACCACAAATGAGTTGTCTTTTTCATCGTTGCTGCTGCTGTAGATGGTTACACTCTGCTCTGGAAATCGTCCCTTGGCCTTCTTTACCTGGAGCTTTTGAAGTCCCCAAATGGCCAAGTATTCTGTTGGGAGAGGAGTGGTGCCACAGAAGGACAGCTTCAAATCCCACACCCATGTGAAGTTGAGGAGCATCTCCAGCACAGACGTGTCTGTGAACCAGATGGTCAGGTGGCTGTTGTAGATAGTTTTTTCCATGGTAGAAGGCAGCACTGTTTTGCAATTGCACATCAGATTTGCCAGGCAGTAATCACAATCGCGGATATCCACTGAGCAGCTGCAGTTGCGAATTGTGTTTTCCTTGGTGAAAATTAGCGTATGGTTCTTCTGACTTCTCACAAAACTGCCAGTGGTGTGTATGCCAAGGAAGCCAGCCAAAAGGAAAGCCAGCCAAAAGGAGAAAGCAGAGAAGGCTATTGGCTTCATTAGTACTGGTGCCAAGCTGCCAAGTGTCTCCTCCTTTTACTCAGTGAATTATGGCACTTGGCTTTACCTACTGAGGAAAAACAATTTCTTTATTATACTAAAGACCACTCAGTGGTTAATATTAATTTGCTTTTCGCACTCATCTGTCTCATCTATTCAGAACCATATTGCATTTTTGCAGGTTGCCCTGCATTGGCAGGAACACTGATTCAGAAAGATTAATTGTGACTCGTATTTTGGATTCTTCTTTCACCCTGTGTTTGCTCTAAATGGTTTATTCTGCTTATGGGACAGCTTGGACACCCTCTTCTCTAACCAGGCAGTTCTTCAGCTCAGTGTGAAGGTAAGGGCAGGACTCCTCCTGCTTGTCTCTTCTTTCTGCTTTCTCTTTGTCTGCTTCCCAACAGATAGAGGTGACAAATGACCACTTCACTGAATTAGGCAGTCTGAGTAGGACTAAAGACAGGTGTTTTGTTTTTCACCTGAAATGCTGAGTAACGGTTGTCATAATCTTCCCTTTAAACTGAGTGTGGGACACACTGGGCAAAGGGAGAGAATGAAAGGGTGGTTAAGGGCAGAGGCACTACTGGATGCAGCACATATTCTTCTGAGCTAGGTGATATGCTGATAAAACCTGCTTTTGATCCATATGAAGCTATGTTTGCTCCAGCCTTAGACTGTAAGTTTTGGAGACTAAGGACCATCTCTTACTGTGTCTGTGCACAGCAGTTAGCATAGGATAGGTCCTGGCTTGGTAGGTTGCTCTTCTTCCCTTCACTTATCAGGGCAAAGTAAAGCAGCACCTCTGTGCATGCTTATGACAATGGAGCAACTTTCCATCCCAGCCATGCTCCACCTCAAATGATTGGGAGTATGTCTGGTAGGGACACTTGGATTCTCAGCTACCAGCTCTTTGGTTTTCATACCAGGGTTGGATCTTACCAGGAGCACCTGGGTTTTCCTGGGGTATTGTTAGATGATGGTACAAGCAACAAAGCAGAATGTCATTTCACAACACAAATTATAAGATGTTGGAAAGTTTGTCTGGTTTGACTGTAATTGTTTTGAAGCACCAAGAAACATTGGAGCCAAATTTTGACCAAAGGGGACAGGTCCTAGTAAAGGCATCACAAGGGCATGCACTGGCCAGAATGTGGTTCTTAGCATCTGAAAAGCTTGATCCGTATCCAGAATGCATATCCAGCACCTCAGAAAACATGGCAATACACCTACAGTTTTGAGAAACATATCGGATAAAGAAGAAAATAATAGCATTTATAATAAAAGCACAAGCTGTTTTTGTCTGTTATTCGATCTCCCATCATTATACAGTGGAATCTTCTGCTATAAGCCTCGTGGTCATTTAACAGACAATTAAAGGAAAGTGTCTTTAGGAGCACACTAAAATTTGCTTAGTCATTAACGCTATCATATGTATTATAGTTTACCAGGTATGTGATTTGATGTAAATTTTTAAGCTCAATTCCTGCTTAAAATTCAAATGAGAGTGTTCTTTGACTAATATAAAATTTAAAAATGCCCAGAAAACTGCATCTTGACAGAACAGTTTGTGTCCTCCTTTCCACGTTTCTCACTCTGGGCCAGACATTAGCACCGGATCCTTACCAGGAATGAAATCTTTAGTGTGGGGTAGACAGTTGCATGAAAATATTAACTCATTGCTTAACAGCAGTTGAAAAGTAATTAAATTGTTGAGATGTAATAGGAAAATGATGGGAAAAAAGGAGACAGTGCTGTTGAGCTACTGCATAAATCACCTGTTTGCTGACATTTGCCTGCTGTGTGCAGTTCAGGTCCCACTATTTCAGAAAGGATACTACAGGACGGAGTTCAGAGAAGAGCAACAAGAGTGACAAGGTATGGAAGGGCTCCGCTTTAAGTAAGGCAGGACTAGGTAAGGTAGTACCCTAGGCAGGAAAAGAGATGTTTGGGGCAGGATATGGTGGTAACCTCTAACAGCACAAATAACATGGAGATGGTAGGTAGAGATAAATTTTTCACTGCTTCTTCAAGAACCAAAGCAATACCTCTTAAATGAAACCAGTAGAGTCACGGCTGACTTGTTAATCCTTAGGAAATGATACTGGGGGTGCAAAAAGTTGTCACAAATTCAAGAAAGGACTAGATAAGGTCAGTGAGAAGTCCACTGCGGTTATCAGGTACAAAGACACCACACCTGGCTGCAGAAGGCCCCAAGTTGAAAATAATTTGAGGCAAAGATAGTTATAGCAGTAAGTTCTTGTCCTATTCAAAATCTCTCATACACACCTTCTTACAACTGCAAATGGAGATGGTTACTTAACTAGATGAATCTTTGATTTGAGATTATGGCCATTCTTATACAAGATCTATACAGTTTAAATGTACACAGACTGACTCAAATGTGATTTAATTCTGTATGTATTCCCTGAAGTTAGTATGTTGTTTTCTTATTTGAAGCATGCAGACATTTTAGTGCTTAAATCAAATACTTAGTCCATGTTGTGGAACATACCAGAAATACCAGTTTGACTGTTAGCTAATGTTTAGCTTCAAAGGTCAGACTCATCCAAGCTGTAGCTGTTCTCGTATCATTACTGCTAAATTAAATTGGTCTCCATTATCTAAGCATCTAATCATGCATCACAATGAAAATCCTATTACTAAACCTCTACACTGTGCTTATTTTCTCAGTCCTTAACTGTGGCTAACAGTTGTGATAGAACAGAAATCTGTAATATCGCAACTGTTTCACAACTCAGTGAAATTATTTGAGTTTATATATTTTGGATGTAATATTTGCAAGAATTCCTAGACAATGTTAACAATAGGAGTTTGAACCAAGTAAGAGATTTAAATCCAAAACTTATTACTTCTGCATTTCAAACTCCCACCTGCATCAAAAGGACTGATACTGTTTTTTCCATGTAACGTGTGAGGACTTAATAGTCATAAAACATTATAATAAAATACTTCAATGCATCCTCATTAGTTTAACTCTTGATTCCTTTTCAAATTTTTTTCAGTACCTGAAGGGTGGATGACCTTTAGTTCTCTAATGTCTTGCAGCCAACCAAAGAAAATTCTCTTTTGAATTTAGCTTAGCTGATAGCATTTGGGCTCTATCCATCAAAATCCAAACAAAATTCTAAGTCTTGGCATTCTAGGAAATGTTATCTCCAGAAATACTTTCTATCCTGCTCTGCTCCCTGTAACACAGAAACATTCCTATCAAGTCAGTTCTCGGTATTTACTTTCTGCATGGCATTGGTGAGTGATATGCAAGGAGTGAAATATATGTTGCAAGCTGTCTGTCTGTAAAGTGTCAAAATCACCTGCAACGCACCTTTAATTAAGGTACCAATTATCTACAGAAAAATTGGCATTATATCAAATTACTTTGCTGCCTGTACTGCTACAGGCTTGAAAAGGGTTGGCTTTAATTTTTAGGGGTAGGGAGAGCTGCTTTGCAAAGAAGAGGTGAGTTAAAACATAGATAAAACTTAAACATACCAGCTTGATAACTCTGAGTTGTATGTTTTTAAATTATTACTACTATCAAAGCACTAGGAGGGAGGGAGCCACAACTTAACAAGAGGTTCTTTTCACTAAAAGTCTGGGAGACAGGTCTTTAGCTTATCTTCCCTAGCAGTGGCACTGAAGGGCCTGAGTTTCAGTAGGGTAGAAGATGGGGCAGGATTGGGGAAAGAAAGAGGATCAAAGAAGAACATGAGTTTTAAAAACAGGGCCAGGGCCTGAACATATGCACCTGTAGGATGATGTCTTGTTACCTTGAGGCAAAATGGTTGAGGTGATCTGAGTTCAACCACTGAGAGAAACACAGAACTGTTAATGGTTGGTTTTGGTTTTCTTATTTGGTGTGTTGATGTTATGGTGAGCTACACAAAGAATAACCTTTTTGTCTCTCAGGAGGTTGCAAAAACTAACAGTTATTTTAAAAAATCATCCTCTTTTTCAGAGAATCCTTATATTTTGGAGTGCTTGTAATGCAAAGATGCCTTCAGTAGGGCTCTTGGAGATACACAAAAGCCCTTTGTTCTAGTATTCTCATTAAGCTGAAAGAAAATATGGGAGTGATTTTCTTGCCTGTTATGGGTCTGTGTTCTTCATCATCTCCAAACTTACAAAGGATGACAGAGTATCTTCAGAAAACAGGAGAATTTGGGCTGTCTGTGGGATACATCTTTTCACCATATGCTCTCTCTGAAAATTACCTGCTCCCCTTAATAATCAAGATGATTTATCCATTGATGTCACTAGAATATTTTTAGATACAACATATAGAAACCCAAAGAACACATCAGATCATGCTAAATATAAGGAGAGGAGAAAGGCCTGAGGGTCTTGATTGACAGCCACCTGAACATGAGCCAGCAGTGTGCCCAGATGGCCAAGAAATGGTGTGACCAACAGGTCCAGGGAGGTTATTCTGCCCCTGTACTCGGCACTGGTGAGACCACACCTTGAATCCTGTGTTCAGTTCTGGGCCCCTCTCTCCAAGAAGGATATTGAGGCTCTGGAGTGTGTCCAGAGAAGAGCCAACGAAACTGGTGAGGAGGCTGGAGAACAAGTCTTATGAGGAGCGGCTGAAGGAACTGGGGTTGTTTAACCTGGAGAAGAGGAGGCTGAAGGGAGACATCATTGCTCTCTACAACTACCTGAAAGGAGGTTGTGGAGAGGAGGGAGCTGGCCTCTTCTCCCAAGTAACAGAGGGCAAGACAAGGGGGAATGGTCTCAAGCTGTACCAGGGGAGGTTCAGGCTGGACATCAGAAAAAAATTTTTCACAGAAAGGATCACTGGGTGCTGGACAGGCTGTCCAGGGAGGTGGTGGAGTCACCATCCCTAGAGGTATTTAAGAGACAGGTGGATGAGATGCTCAAGGACATGGTTTAGTGGTTGATAGGAATGGTTGGACTCGATGATCCTGGAGGTGTTTTCCAACCTGGTGATTTTGTGATTCTGTGATAAAGAATTCCCACACAATTTTCTAGGGAAAATTGGTAGGTATGCCTTCTTCTCTTCCTTAATTTTCAAATGAAGCTTAGCTAGACTTCCAGTATAATCAGTAGACATTCAGAGACTGAGCAGCATTCTCATCATATGCATTTAATATGCATGTGTTCAACTAGTTCTGCAGCCTTCTTCCTTAGTTATGGGTAGGAGGCAGAAATTCAGTGAAAAAACGACTGAACAAAGTCTGTGTCTTAATCTTCTACTATGCTACCAGCTTTGGCAAAAGGAGGCTTATCATATAGTTGTGAAGAAAACATTTATGGGTGCTGTTTCTACTTAAAACTTTTAAAATCCATAGCTAGTTAAAGACTCAGCCACCTGACACAATGGATTTTACAACTTCTTTCCATAAAACATTTCACATTTCCTTGCATAACATAGCATAGCAGGTATAGCAGTCCTGTAAAAATCATATCAGCATTTTTCAGCTTTCCAGTTTATACTAGGGTATTGCTGAACTCAAGAAATGAGAATGGTATTTCAAATCTGAACTCGGCAAATTATCTGAATGCTCTTCCCTGGCAGGTGGGTAACAAAACTTATCTACTTTCATGTATGTATCCTGGTACAAAGAATAACTCATTTATCTACAGAAACCCAAGCTCAGAAGGAGCTGGTCTGCATTTTATTTCTGTACAATTGTTCAATCAGCTAGTTTACAGCCATACTTGTCCACCTCATACCCAATGTTCATCAGTCCTTGAAAGTGGCTGGAGAAATAAAAGTTTTCAGAAGTGATTCAACTTGTTCATTAACCATTTGCAGTGAGCTGATTGAGAAATACGTTTTGATTAACACACATAGTGGCTCTGCAGCCTAAATATGGTGTGCACTATAGCAGTCCTGTCCTGTTGCTGAAGATTAGGTTTAAAATTTTAAGGAAAAGAACATAGAATTCTACCAGGCCGCAAGATGACCTCCAGCAGAAGTAATATCACTTTGTGTTCACCTCTTTGTCCGATGCAGCAAAGAAATAATTTGTCCAAGCAGACAGTGATTTATTCTAACATAGTTTCTTCATGGTAGCATTATTCCTAACAACATCACAACCAGCTATGTTTCAAATGAGGTATAGGTGGGTAATAATAACATGCCCTTCATCAAACTCTGCTGATACTTTTTCTAAGTTGATCTCATACTGTCAGCTAAAAATTCCACAGAGTTTTGAAATTACATACTGTGACTGCAACATTTCCTTTTGTCAGTTACTGGTCAGTTTTTCTTACAGCTGCAACCTTCAACAAATCCACTCACTGCAAATTGGAGGTAAAGCCCACTTTCCTTCCCTTTCCATGTTTACATAGTCCAGTTTTGGAAATACAATTAGAAGTGGAAAAAACAAGAAGTGAGTAAAACTAGTAGATAAAAATCTTCTGAGTCATACCCCCAACACTACCTTGCTGTGGTAGTGTGTTAAGCATTTAGTGTTTGAGAACGAAGTGAAAAGTTAATTTGGTGTATAAGAATGACTCAGTGCCTTGAACAGTGATTAGACCGTGTTGCCCCAGACATCTTTACTCATGTCTGCTTTTTTCTTATGTCTGGGTAAGCAGTCACTCTACTTCACTGTGTAGAGTAACCACTACCTTGTGGGAATTACTGATAGTTGATCCAATTCTCCACCAAACAGCTGCCGGTGTTTCCACAGGGCTTTTCTGCCAATAACAGCATTAAAACACCTCACAAAGGTTTTGAGGTGTGGACCTTGTTTTCTATAAATACCTCAGTACAGGTATCAGATTACAAATTTCCAGTGATTACAAAAATAATACTGATTGATAGAAACTGTGCCACTGTAATGGCTTTCTGGGCAGTGAGGAGGTGGAAGTGGGATATGTTCAAAATGGAAACATTCTGAATTGTCCTGAAGATGTTAATAGTCAAGAAGGCTTTGGTGGTTGGCATCATGTTCTTGATTTTCATCTGGTGTTTAAGATTCCTGAAGTCCAAAGCTACCATCCAGTCTTCCTTGTAGACTCCTATAGAAAAGTCTTCCTTGACATTGAGGGGAAGCTCTGGCATCACCCCAAATTGAAAGACTTCTTGTTATAAAAAGAAACGTTTAGTTAAAAACTTGGAGAGCTGGGAAGAAAGGTCAGCTATAAACACCAAGAGTAACCCTATAAAAAATGGCTAAGTCTATAGAAAAGCATATCTAGGAGTACTTGGACACAGTCCGTAAACCCCAGAACACAGACTCAGCAGGGGCAAGTGGATAAGGAAGAAACCACAGCAGCCTATAAGGTGGAATAAGGAGGTGGCTGTGGGCAACAGAAACAACTGTAGAGAGAAGAAGGGGAAAGGCGCTGGGTGGAGGAGGGGCAAGTGCAGCCCAGAGATGGGATCGAGGAATGAAGGAGAATCATAGAAAAGTTTGAGTTGGAGGGGACTTTTTAGGTCATCTAGTCCAACCCCTCCATGCAATGAGCAGGGACATCTTAAGGTAGATCAGGTTGCTTAGAGCCTATCCAACCTGACCTTGAATGTCTCCAGGGATGAGACTTCTACCACCTCTCTGGGCAACCTCTTCCAGTGTAAGGAAGGAGTAGGAAGTTTTCCTCAACAAATCAGGAAGCTCTTTGATAGGGCAGAACATACAGAAAGAGTACAAAACTGAGATCCTGGGCAAGTTTTTTGCTAAATTTACAAGCATGTCTTGATGGAAAGTAAAAGAAAAGGAACAACATTTCTCTAAAAGAGCCACTCATTCTGCTTCTACTTTCACTCCTGATTTGTGTGTTTTTTTTCCAATCCAATATTTGTAATTCAGTAATGAGTTATTCCTTCCATGCAAAAACTGGAGAACAACTAGATTGCAGCAGCTGTCTCAGAGTCCCTCCAGCCTGTAGTGCTGGCCTGGGGAGGGGTAGGGCAGTCACTGCTTTGGAGCTGGGGTCTCTGCGATAGGGAGAGAAGAACAGAAGCTGCATTCACTGCTTAGCAGCAAGCAAAAATCTTAATGATTTTAGGGAAATTTTACTTGCTTCCCGTAGGAATAACTTGCTTCTGAAAAAACAGTTTTGAGTGATCTAAATCTAGCAAATCATTTATTAATTTTTGTCCTGAGTAGGTGGCCTTTCAAGTGAAAATCAGACTAGACATAAATGCCAGCAGAAAATGATTCCAGTTTGATTACTTCAGCCATGCATGTTTTTAGATGTGTATCTCTTCCCAGCATTGAACCCCCCTTTTTTATTTTATGCCTTCCCAAAAGTTTCTAGCATGAGATTCCATCCCTGCTCATTTTTCTTCGCAGGTTTTGATAGCGAAAGGAGATTTGCAATGCTTATTTAGTAATAGTGTCATTTCAGGTTTCTGAATTTGCCTTGATCATTCCACTATTTTTTGTTTTAATTGCAGATCTGTGTATTGAGAAAACTGCAAAAAAGCAATAAAAAGCCTTTGACTGTTGTGTGAGAATGCTACTGTCTCAAGGAAAGTTAATCCTATTCAATGGAAGTCCCAAACCTATACAATTAATTTCTTCACAGGGTGCTTTCTTCCATTCTCTATTCAGAAAAAAAACTAATTAAACCCCCTCATTGATCACTTGTGTTAACATGTGCCTATGTGAAAGTGCTGTATTAAGCAAAGAGAAGCTTAAATCCATATAATCTTGTGCAGTTTGAGTAACGTAGACAGAATGAATACCAAGCCCACCCAATTTAGATCAAAACCGTATGAAAGCCTGGACAACGCCAAAAGCATTTAGAAGAACTACGAAGACTGCCTCTTTCTTTTCCTGTTTGTGTGCAGGTATGGAAAGGATGAGTAAAAAAATACATTGCATTTCAGAGTGAAGGTGGCAGCAAGGAGGTAGGTACAGCAGTGTAACTGGGCTGATCTCACCAGGGCTGATGCATTACTTGCATGCCATGTGGAAACCTCAAAGGGAGGCAGGGGGAGGAGGGTCACAGACAAGCTACTGTTACTTTAAGGAGCAAAGCATGCTCCAGGCTTGCCTTCATCTCTGTACTCTTTCAGTGATATTTAATACCAGTCTAACACGTAAAATGTTTGTTGAAAGAGAGGTTTTAAAGACTGCACAGGGCTGATGTTGGGTGGCTGTGCTGTGTTTGCATTTTGACTAAGCAGAGGTTTTGGAAGTGCAATTTCTTTGGTATTTGAAAGTAAACTGAATTCTTCTTTTTTCTTTTTCCTCAGAGATAATGCTAACTGTTTGCTTTAGATACTGTTAGATTGTCTGGAAGGAAAAACTTTTATTGCTAAATTGTAGCTTAAATTAATATCACCTCCTGTTTGTAGAGAGGTATGCACATGAGAAGGGGCGAGGTTAGCTTTTAACATCTACTGAACCAAGCAGGTGTTAAAATACAAGGTTCTAGGAGAGTGTAAAGGGTTACGCAAAATGCAAAGAGTCAGTACCCTGAGAAATCTAGTCTGAGCCTTCACTGCAGGGCAGCTACATTATCTGACCAGAAAGCCCTAAGGAGGCTTAGGCCCTGAGGGAAAACAAATGCTGGATTTGACCTTTTTACTCTGTGGGAGTTTTAGGAGTTCCCCAAGTGGGCTGATGGCAGAGATGGAAATTTCTTTCCATCTCTTTGCTTAAACAATTACCATATTTATTTAGTTACTTCACAGATAAATGCAGGGAAATAACTTTGTGATACAAGCTGATGTTCTACAGGCTTGCAGGCTTCAGTGTGATCCGTGCTTGTCAATAACTTGAAAATTGTTTTTGCATTTGCTTCTGCAGCAAGAGCCCAGGCTGCTGTCATTAGACTGAGCATCCAGTGCTGTAGCTGCAGTGCTGTTAAGTGTAGTGGAACAAATTCCTTCCCAGCAATGATAAAAATGTGAGATAAAATAATCTGTTGCATTGAACTTGGGACAACACACCGACCCTTGAATATGTTCCTTTATAAGTATTTTGGTATTCAGGTGTACACAGATCCTGTGACAGACAATTAATCTTAAAACCACCTCTGCAAATCATCAAGCCTGTCCATCCTATGCAAAGTTTCTGTCCATACCAGAGGCAAATGTTAAGCGGGGAAGGTTGCGACATGTAACTGTGAGGAGGCAGGTCAGTAGGAAAGAATTCAAGGAAAAGGAGGAAGTCTTGCCCTGCCAAAGAATTGGGAGTGGTTATACTTCCTTTCCACCCACCCCCTTCCCTGGTAAAGGTCACTCTCAGCAGGTCACTGCCTGATTATTTCCAACCCTGAGAGAGTAGAAAGGATGCATGTGTAAGGCTTTCATTTTAATGCCCCGCTTCACACATGCAATCTGCACTTTTACTAATAAAGAGCCAAAGATCAAGCTTAGTGGCAGGATTTGCTTTGCCAGAAAAGACCTGGAGCTACTCCAGCTTGGAGGTGTGCACAGTACATGCTGTCTGGGAAAACTGACACACGCTGATCTGGGTAGTCACCTTTGAATTGCATGAAGATAAGGATTTACATAAATGAAAAGCAAGAAGAAAGTCCTGTAAAGCTTTACAAATTCAGGAGGAGAGCTTTACAAGGCAGCAGCAGATCAAACATACCCACTCAAGCACCATAGGCAGGATTTGTCATTACACCTGTGTAACTGGATTGGAATAAGTGGTATAAATCTGACGTAATGAAATGGAAAATGAGAATTTTATTTCTAGCAGTGTGCTTCCATCCTGCCTGCTGGTACAACCTATGACTGCAAGTGCCAGTTTTCTATTCAGTGGTTATGAAATGCTTCAAGACTCTCAAAGCGAAGGCGTTATAGAAAAATAAGTTTCTTTGTGTTTCTGTCTAACCAGGCAGCTATTCCAGTCTGCTACCTGTTTGATATTTCTCTGCACAGCCTTCTACAGCTTTCATCTGGGAAATCAGGTGTCCTGAGGATGGGTGGTCAACACTGCATGAAAATCGGAGTTGTCCTTGGTGGCTCGAACTGAGCTCTTGAACACTGAGGTACTAAAATGAATTTTAAACCCACTTTTTTAAAATTCTCATTTTTTTGCTTTTTACATCAAATCATCTACTCCCTGGAGCAAGAATACTTACACTGAGTGAATTTCAGGAAAGAAAGCTTGACTGCAACTTTTTGTTATTATTTCCTAGCACCCTTTCTAACCTGATCTGGACAAAAGTTCAAGTTAAGCATTACACTAAATTGAAGATTTGCCAAGCCCAAAGCATAATGCTTACTTCATGAATGAAAATGGTATAAAAAGCATACTTTATCACTTTATTTTCTATTGTTCAAACCCTAAATTAAGAAAAAAAAAAAGATGTGAGAGGAGAAAGCTTCATAATAGAAAGCTGTTATGAATCATTAATGGTGACTAAGTAGCTGGAAACTGAAACTCCAGAGTAGGGCCTCCTGGTGCTGGGTATTTTGGGTCCTGTTCACTTGCTCAGATAGTGGATGTTGTCATTGCCATTGAGACTCCAGAGCTATATAGAGATGGTGTATTTACTTTGTTTCGTCCTTACTGCATCACTGCTTTCATTTATAAATTAAATGGCAGAATAAAACACTGGTCCTAGCTGGTCTTTACCTGATCCTCTTCTCCCAGTGCTCTTCTCAAGGCATTTTTAACTGAATAAAATGGCTCAACTCCAGTCAGCTGGATTAATTCCCACCAACACTTCTGTAATCTTTAAAGATTTGCCTAAACAAGTATATGCAAAATAGAACAAAGTAATTCCACCATTCTTGGTGGTTATTATTCATGGAGTTATTAATTATTACCTAAGGCGTACAGATAAAGCATATAAACAATTGCAACATATGAAAGACAGACTTTGCTGAATCTGTGATTACAAAACAACAAATCTGAAAAAAATGAAAATACCTGCCAGGAACAGTTACTGGCAAGAAAAACATTGTGCTGGAAGAGAAATGGCCTCTTTCATAAAAAAACACAAGCTAATGAACATTATTCTGTTATTTGCCCCCTGTTTTTAGACCCGAAACAAAGACAGCAACTTACTCTTTCTCCAGATGCCGGCGAATGGGTTTGTTACCAGTCGGCTTCCCGCTTGGCCAAGCTTGCTGAGGCAGGGATGCTTGGCTGTGCCTGGGAGCGGGGTCAGCCTGCGGGGCAGGCGGCAGTGCCTCCTCTCCCACTCACTGCTGCTCTTTTATGTTTTCATGGGCCGGCAACTCATGCCGTTCCCCTGACAACCATGAGAGCAGTCCAAGGTCTACCCCTATCATTAACACCACCATGGCAGGATCCCTACCTGTCTCTGTGGCCTCTGCGCCCATGTCGTCCAGTATGCTATCATACACAAAGGGCTCACCTGGAAAGGCTTTAGAGATAACTGACAGCCTCCTCAGGACCCCTTGTTGTAGGAGGGGAGCTGGGTTGCAGCAGACCCTGGTCAAGCAGTGGGAGCCGGCGACCCATATTCGCTGTTGGAACGGGTCCAGAGGAGGCTACAAAGATGATCAGAGGGCTGGAGCACCTCCCGTACAAGGACAGGCAGAGGGAGTTTGGGCTTGTTCAGCCTGGAGAAGAGAAGGTTCTGAGGAGATCTTATAGTGACCTTCCAGTGCCTGAAAGGGCTGAAGGAAAGCTGGGGAGGGACTATTCATGAAGGCTTGTGATGATAGGACAAGGGGGAATGGGTATAAACTGGAGAGGGGCAAATTTAGGCTTGATATAAAGAAGAATTTCTTCACCATGAAAGTGGTGAGGCACTGACACAGGTCGCCCAGGGAAGCTGTGGCTTCCCCATCCCTGGAGGTGTTCAAGGCCAGGTTGGATGGGGCAGCCTGGTCTGGTGGGAGGTGTCCCTGCCCATGGCAGAGGGGTGGGAACTGGGTGGGCTTTGAAGTCCTTTCCAACCCAAACTATCCTATGATTCTATGATTCGGGGGGGGGGTTGCCCAGCCTGGTGCACAGGGAGGAAAAGAGCACTCATTTGCATGGTGCATTGCATGTGGAAATGTAAAGGAAAATATCCAACTGATTATACCATAGATATATCAGGCAAGTTGTCTGATTTGTAAATCTGGGATTTGTGACTGTACTTTTTTTTTCCTGGAAGAGCCAGTGAGCGAGAAAGAGCAGTTCCCTCTCATCATTTTTTCAAGACTGAAGGAGTCATGTTTCACTTTTTGCTCATCGGAAGTCCATTCAGGAGTCTGAATTCCAAAGATGCCCATTCTTATAAGGAGCAGCTGAGGGAACTGGGGTTGTTTAGCCTTGAAAAGAGGAGGCTGAGGGGAGACCTTATTGCTCTTTACAACTACCTGAAAGGAAGTTGTAGAGAAGAGAGTGCTGGCCTCTTCTCCCAAGTGACAGGTGATAGGACGAGGGGGAATGATGTCAAGCTGCGTCAGGGGAGGTTCAGACTGGATATCAGGAAAACATTTTTCTAAGAAAGGGTCATCGGGCACTGGCAGAGGCTGCCCAGGAAGGGGGTTGAGTCACCATCCCTGGAGGTATTTAAAAGACAGGTAGACGAGGTGCTCAGGGACATGGTTTAGTGGCAGGTAGGAATGGTTGGACTCAATGATCCAAGAGGTCTTTTCCAACCTGGTGATTCTATGATTCAGCTCTTGAAGGAGAGGTGCTTTGGGGAACCCTCTTTTGTAATAAATGCATGGGCTGTGCATCAAGCAAATATAAGGAGCACGTAGGATCTGTTCACTGTAGTACTTTTCTGTTGTTGGTATTATGTGATGAGAGACATTTTGTCTTGCTTATATCACTCTTAAGATAGTGGCAAATTTGATTCTGCATATATTTATCAGAATGTGTGTTGTGTTTCAAGTTAAACTCCACACTTTATCCCTATTTTGCCCTTCTTGGATGTACCACCTAGGGAAGACCTTAATTCCCTCTTGCTTCAAACTGTTCTTGGCTTTATGTTTTCCTTTATGGCTAAAACAAAGTGCCTTTAGTTCTGGTAATTCTAGTCTTCCTCTGCCTCCACTGGCTGTTGTCAAGTTATTTAAGAAAGGGTCTGGGTGGCAGCCGGCACAATAGCCCAGCTATGGAAACTGAGAGAACCTGGATTTGCCACCTCTATGTATCTCCACTCCAAGAACTTGTTACCAACAGATTCAGAGGAGCTCTGAATGAATGCCCTAAACAGACGGCATTATTTGCCTTTGTTATTCAACCACACAAAAAGTGAGAAAAAGGTAAAACCAATAAAGAGTCTCCCCTTAACCTGGCTTTAATCTTTTCTTGCAAGGTGTTATCATCTGGCACAAGCAATATAGAAGAAAATGGTAGGTTGTTAAGGCTGTCTCATCCTTCCTTAGTGCAGGGCTGAGCTGTCCCTGGGGCAAACAGAGAAAGAGTTTGAGGTTGAGTTACTGCCAACTTCTTGTTCTTCTGCTTTGACACACCATATTGCTTGCTTGTGTTGCTACTGCCGTGTTGTGGCACAAGGAAAGAAATGTCCTTCTGCTGATGTGCCGCACTGAAAATAAAAGATGCTGTCAATTGAAAAAACACGGATTGTTAAAGTTTATTGAATTTCTGTTGTGCTTATTGTTTGTTGCTTGCACATACACTACAAAAAGTGCATGCCATTCATGCTAACTGTGGAATACAGTGTTAATCTATTTTTTTCTGCTCTAGTGTTTTCTAAAGAAGTTTTGCATTGCAATACCCAGGAATTTGATGTTCAAGAAAAACAGGATGTGTCCTGTAGTCTTAAAAGTGGTTTCATCTTGTTGCTGAGAACTTGTGGACAATGTGTTTATTAGGCACCCTTTGCATAGAGGTTGATGTTGCAACTTCTCATAATAGGTTGCAGCAATGGGAAGCTCCGCTCAGGACTCATTTGTCTCTCATCTACTTGTGTCTGCACATTTTTAAATGTCAAAAAAGCTTGCTCATCTTCTTCAGACACCGTTACGCAGGCGATGAGGTATGGAGCCAGCTTTTGCATCTGCGGCTCTTCAGTCAGCCTGACAGGAGGGTACTGTCAGGTAGGCAGTTTCAGAGAATTCCAGAGTCACTCAGCTGGAAGTGCCCTTACCAGGTCTTTGGTCCAGCTTCTTGCCCAGAGTAGTGCCCAACCTCTCTGACATCAAACCAGGCTCCTCAAGGCTTTCTCCAGTTATGTGTTCTAAAACCCCAAGGATGGATCCTGCATAACCCTTCTGGAGCTCCTGTTTGAGTGTTTGACCACTCACATGGCAAGAAACACTCTTTTTATAGCAAGTTGGGTCTTCCCCTATTTCCCACTGACTCTTGTTCTCCCATTGTGCGCCTCAGAAGTGAGCGTAGCTCTGTCTCTTTGATAACTTCCCAACAGGCATGAGGAGGTGGCTACTAGGTCTCCCCACAGCCTTCTGTTATCAAGGCTGAACAACCCATTTCCTCTGCCTCTCCTCACAGGACTAGTGCTCCAGCCTTGACCATACTGGTGGCCCTCTCCTGACCTCACTCTAGTATATTATCTCCATCTTGTTCTGTGACTCTCCAAACTTCGTGCATTAGTCCAGGTGAAGTCTAGCAAGTGCTGAGTAAACAGGGAAAACCCTTTCCCTTGCTCTGCTTGCTCCCTGTGCTCCTGTTCAAATAGCCCAGGATGCTGATGGCTCTCTCTGCCACCCGGGCATGCTGCTGGCCCACACTCTCCTTGCTGTCATCCCAGACCCCCAGCGTGTTTTCTGCAGAGCTGTCCCTAGCCAGTCAGTCCCCAGCCCTTACCATTGCCAGGGGCTATTCCTTCCCAGGTGCAGGAATTTGGTAATTCTCCTTGTTAAATTCCTTGAGGTTCCTATAGATCTTTCCTGTAGGCTGTTGAGGTCCCTCTGAGTTATAGCTCTGCCCTTCCGCGTATTGACTCATCCCCCAGTTTGGTTGGTTTGGTAGTGAACTATTCACCCCAGTCTTTGATCTCAAAACCAAGCGTTTAGCAGGACTGCTGCGATAGGACAAGGGGTAATGGTTTTAAAACTAAAAGAGGGTAGATCTAGACTAGATATAAGGAAGAAATATTTTACCGAGGATAGTGAAACACTGCAACAGTTTGTCTAGGGAGGTGGTGGGTCGATGCAGTGAAACAAACTGCGGGTAGCTTCAGGTCTATGCTAAATCTGCTGAGAATTTCTCAGAGGTGGGATTTCAGCACCTGGCCATGGCTACACAAGGGAAGCAGCTTTCCAAATCTGTGGTTTCCCGCAAGAGAGATTCTTTTTACAAGCTGCTTATCTTGCAGGGGGAGAGGGAGGCGGGGAGCTGATGTCTGCAGTCCAACACAATGCGAGGTGCACGGCTGCCATCCTGCGGCATGCTGCCTGGCCAGGAGCTGCTTGTGGAGCACCAGCTGTTAACGGAGTAACATCTTCTGAGCCCAGCTAATGTACTACTGTCATTCGTATGAACCACAGTACAAACCCAGAGGTGTCCTCTGCCCTGAAGAATACAGAGAGAAACAGGGAACCAGGAGCAGAGCTCCTTGTGTGGTGCAGTGGTGTGGAAGGGAAAAGTAAATTATTTTTTCCCCTTGCTCTCGGTGGATGATATATTTCAAAAATGAATTTCAAAAATGGCCATTTTGAGTTTTCTTCTCTTTCTGAAAAAGACATCTCTGTCACCTTGTGCTCCTATGACAGGTTTCTAGACTTGACTTTGCCAAGATGATGATTGAAGCCCAGCCTTTAGCCTTCCTGAAGTCTTTTTCCTTTGACTCCCTGGGTCTAATAGTGTCACTGCAGCAGGATCATGCCCTCTTTTGTACCTGTAGGTAGCTCTCTGCTCAGCCAAGGTGCTACCATGAGCAGCCATCAATCCCCGTAATACCATAGTCCATTAGACAGCAATTTCTCCTTCTCTTAATTGGTAAGTTACTTCCCTGAGGACCAAATTCTGCAATATGCCAGGCACACCCATCGCTGTCATTTCAGCTCGCACAATGCTGCAGCATCTGAACCAATGAAAGGTTCACAGCCAGGCTGAAAGATGGATATCTGCCTTGCCTGAGTTTACCTCTCTTTTATGGACTCCTACGTGAGCCAAGTGACTTTTGTCCAGCAGTGCTCCCTCTTATGTCCAGCATCTCTCAGGATGTCATCATGGGGAGTGGTAACATGTTCCCATCTGCGTGCGAAGAGGACTGTTACAAAAGCACTTGCATAAGATGACTGATACCTTTTGCCATTTGTTTCTGGATGGTTTCTCCTCTTAGCTGTTCTGTGTATGTGCATATGTGAGCACATATATATATAGCTTCTTGAATCAGGAAATTATTCTGAGGTCCTCCAGGGAGAATGCAAGGCTTGAGGCTGGGGTGTTTTTTTCCCCTTATACTGTGCATTCTTCTCTTGTGAATGTGAAAAGAAATCCTATCATACATCAGAAATGCTACAACCTTAGGTCTATAAATACAGGCAGCAGTTTGCAAGAGGCTAAGTAGTAGAGAGGTTCTGTGGAATAGAGCATACATCCAACAGTATGGAATAGTATAGTATCCCAAATGCTGACATAGAGCAATAATAAACATGTTATGTATATACATATCACAGCAGTGTTAAAACCATGTGAGAATTGAATGATGCTTGGGTGTGATAAATTGATGCTTGCTTCTGAGTCAACCAGCATTAAACATTAGGATTTGCAGTCACTGTTCAGTATCATCCATAAAGTGAACTGGATGTTCTGTCCTTTTGTCGAGGGATAAACATTTATAAACAAACACCAAAACCCCACTTTGGATAAACATTTCTAAGCAAACACCAAAACTCCACTTCCATGCTTGGCAGCAACCAGTGATCATCTGAACTCACAGGCCAAGGACTGTGTACACATAAGCATGATCATCTCTCCAGCTAGGGCATCAGAATCCTGATGAAAAACAAGAAGCTAGCTGCACTGATAGCCAGATTATTTTTGAGGACTTTACTTTGGTTTCTTCTCAGGAAGAACACAAAATAATGTGCCCAGCCCAAAATGTGGAGCCCACCTGACACAATGTTCTTTCTCAAGCATAGCTATGCTTGCTCCTACTGCTCTGCATCCAGTACGAGCAATTTTGAAGCACAAAAAGATATCAACAAAAATAAATCTACTCCTGTTAAAAACACTTGCTTTGAAGAACTTATACTGACTTAATCCAATCTAACAGATGATTTTAAGGAGTATAATTTTACAGGGCACTTAATTGTATTTTCTCATTGCATAAGACAGGAAAAAAACCATTTTAATACTTTTTGAAACAGCTGAGTGGAGTGGGCCTCACCCATGATGAACAGTCCTTATTCTGCTGGCACTAATATGGAGTATCTAGGTCTAGGCTTACCCTACACTAGAGTGACTGCAATATCGCTTGTTTTAGGAGCTATCTGTCATGGCTTTCTTCTTAGCTTGGAGTTGCTCACTACCAATAATCCCCAGAGGAGCTGTGCTGTCACTTATGCATGTAGTTTTTGTCGTGGAGATAGTCATCTGCTAACAGCTGGACTAAAACTTCTGGCTGATTTAATGTAAGGCACTATTCAGATGCTGGGTGGTTATGTCTAGATTTTGGGTGATGTGTGGCTCTATTGATCTGGGCTTTGTAAACAGCGTTGCAGCTGAGCAGCTGGGTCCAGATTCCCATCTCCCAGTGAGTGCAGCAACTTAGAGTTCATTAAGAAAATCAGTCTGCTGATGTTCACTGTTGTGTCAAGCCAACTGCCTTGTTTCTCCATGTCCTTTGACAGCAAGAAGCTCTCGTGTGCCACAGAGCTCTGAAATTCCCTGCCCATAGAATCATAGAATGGTTTGGGTTGGAAGGGACCTTAAAGACCATCCAGTTCCATTCCCCCTGCCATGGGTAGGGACACCTTCTGCTGGATCAGGTTGTTCAAAGCCTCATCCAACCTGGCTCTAGTGCTACAGATGCCCCCTCAAGTAGTCAACTCTACAGCAATAAATATTGCTAATAACAAATAATGTATAGTAATCAACAACTTCTTTGGTCTTTATGGAAGCAGGTTACCAGCTTCCCTTGATGGTCCAAAAGCACCTGAGGGGCAGGAGAATCTCAGGTGTTTTAGGCACTGCTCTTTGGTCCTCCTCAGGCAACAGAGAGGTTACACTACCAACTGTGCTAACTTGTACAGAGGGACACAAGGTGGAAGGGAGAACGACAGAGGACAGAAGGCATGCTGACAGGTTTCAGTTTGCAGCTGGCTTTTGTTTAGCAGGCTCAGGGTGATGAGCCTTTACCCGCTCTCACAGTGAGAGCTCGTACCTGCCTGCAAAACGCTGCATAGACATACCTGCATTTGAAAAAACTGCTAAATTGACATAGAAGGCGTTGCAAAGATCTAAGCAGCAAATTAAGGAATTAGCTTAAGAGAACTTGTTTTACCACTTGATATTCTTACAAGCCATAGGATGAAATCCTGATGCACTTTAGCTGGTGAGGACTAAAACCAACAGAGGGATTTACAGTGGTAGGAGGGATTTATATTATGTGTAAACACAAAACAGATGTGAGAGCGAAGCAATCAAAAGTTGTGGTTTGCAAGAAGCCCGTGGCCAGGTTTTTGGTTTCGGAGTTCATGTGTCTGCCTCCCATACGGGGACAGGTTGAGAGAGTTGGGGTTATTCAGCCTGGAGAAGAGAAGGCTCCGAGGAGACCTTATAGCGACCTTCCAGTACCCGAAGGGGCTACAAGAAAGCTGGGGAAGGACTGTTCACAAAGACTGTAGTGATAGGACATGGGGCAATGGGTATAAACTGGAGAGGGGCAGATTTATACTAGACATTAGGAAGAATTTCTTCCCCATGAGAGTGGTGAGGCACTGGCACAGGTTGCCAAGGGAAGTTGTGGCTGCTCTGTCCCTGGAGGTGTTCAAGGCCAGGTTGGATGGGGCCTTGGGCAGCCTGATCCAGTGGGAGGTCTCCCTGCCCATGGGAGGGGGGTTGGAACTGGGTGGGCTTTGAGGTCCCTTCTAAACCAAACTATTCTGTGATTCTATGATTCAGGGATAACTGGCAATACCAGCAGAAAATGCTCTGTCCTGAGCTTGCCTGCTCTTTCCACCCTGCAGCACAAGGTGGGCAGCAAAGCAAACCTGCCTGTCTGTATCCCTGTGTGTGACGCAGAGGTGAAGGAGGCACTGGTTGCTGTTATTGCAAAGCCACCCCACCCCTACTTCGGTGGTGTGGTGGCGGTGGTGTGGAGGAGCCTGCTGCAGCACCCGCCCTGCAGCCCGAGGGTACCCTGGTGGCCGGGCAACACCTCTGCCCTGGGCGCTGCAGCAGAAGTGGGGCAGAGGTGGCTTGGCAATAACAGCACCCCCCGCAGCAAAATAACCCTGCCCTTGGGAAACAGATCCACTGCCGAGGAGGCATCAGAATGGCATTTTTTTCTAGCCAAAATGAAAAGTCAACTCCCTGGCTGGTATTGATCAGGTTATGTTATAGATTTCACCTCTCCCAATTAACGAGCAATTATTTGAGGTGGCAAACAGTGGGCAGCAGCATTGCTGGATCATTTGCAATGCAGAATCTTAATATTTTGCTCATATAGCAGGCTCTTTTAGCCTAGAGAAGAGGAAGCTGACAGGAGACCTTTAACACTGCCTACAGCTGCCCAGCTGCCTGAAAAGATGTTGTGGTGAGGTGGTGTTGGTCTCTTCTCCCAAGTGACAGGCGACAGGACGAGAGGCAATGGCCTTGAGTTATGCCAGGGCAGGTTCAGGTTGGACATTAGGAAAAATTTCTTCACCAAAAGGGTTCTCAGGCACTAGCAGAGCCTGCCCAGGGAGACAGTGGGGTCACGATCCCTGAAGGTGTTTAAAAGACAGGGAGATGAGGTGCTCAGGAATACAGTTTAGTAGGGGACAGGTAAGGTTGGGCTTGATGATCTCAAAGGTCTTTGCCAACCAAGCGATTCTATGACTCTGATTCTGTGGAGGACATGCATTCGTGGCACGCCCACCAGGGCATTATGCTGGCTAGAGCAGTTCCCACGCAGAAAAAAGCCCCCATAAGCACAGAGAAAGCATAGCTGCTCTGCTCCATCCCAGCCCCCTGACCAGGAGGAGACACAGATGGCTGGGGAGAAATGGGAGATGACTTGAATTTTCCTCATTCTGGCTGTGCTCGGGGTTTCCCTGGAGTCATTGTTGCTGTCCTCATGCGGCTCTGGTTCCCCGCTGCAGGCAGGTCTGGGGCACAACTCTTCATCATCCCAAACCCAGAGACACTGGAGGGGTCTGTGTCAATGAGAACGGATACTCAGGGAGCCCAGAGCAACTGCTGGCCTCCTTCGGTGCAGATCCTCACCAGTGTGTTCCTGGACGTGGACAGTGAGGGACAGGTGCATTGAGAGGAACGGGACATGGGCACTGGGAGGTTGCCACTGCTGCTGCATTTCTGGGAGTTTTGGGCCCAAGCTTCTAAGCTGCTGGTGCCCATGGCTGTCTGAGCTTTAGCAGGGTTGTCTTGTCTGGAATTAAATGTGCCTATTTTGAGCAAAATGCTGCCGTGGGTTACTGAGCAGTGCCCCTCTGCAGGTGCCTGCTGCCATTCCCGCAGCTGAGTCAGAGCAGCTGGTGGGACCTCAGTATTCAGAGCAACTCCCTGTTTCAAACTGCCTGGGGTGTGCTTCATGTTGGCCATTAGGCTGCACTGCTGATCACATCTATTTTTCTTCCCTCTTCTCTCTCTTTTATTTTTTTCCCAAGGAACAGGAAGGTTTGTGAATCTGGGGAGAGCTTACATATTAGGTCCAGGCAAGAGGAATTTTTATAGTGGGGATGGAGGGAAGGCACCCTGTTACCGGTCTCCCTGCCTGAGGGAGACCTTTATTATTGCTCTTCTAAGAGCCTGGTTCAGGGAAGGTGCTGGCTTCGTTTGTATGCTTGACAGTAACAGGAAATGAAAATAAAGGCAAGATTCATATTAAAGAAAAAGTGGAAAGGTGTTATGTCTTGGTCAGGAAAACAAAGCAGAGGATGTTTTTCACTCAGTGACTTCAGTGGAAGTAAAAAAGTTGGCTTAAGCAAGAGCGAGATATTCCTGACTACATTTTGACCTTATGCTCCTGGGAAAATTCATGGCCCCTTTGAGGCAGTGAAGCTAGTAGAAAACAGATATTTTTCATTGCCATTAAAATCCCTTAAAAGAAATTCTGATTAAAAACAGGCTTAAAGACCAGAACTGTGTTTTTACACACACTTGTCTACCAGTTCTTCTGAGACCATATCTGCTCATTCTTTCTTAGTTTTCCTGAGGTGCCCCAGGTTCACCTCTAGTGTAATAAGTCTCATTACTGATGCTCTGAGTTTCAGTTTAGTACATTTCTGTGTTTGAAGTGGAACCCTGGAAACAATTGTATCTTTACTGCTAATCAGTGTCTAATCATTTTTAAATGTTGATGCAGTGCATTTGCACCAGGTATCATGCAGGATTTCTATAATGTGTCCTTCCCTTTGTGTCATAACTTTATCTCATTCCCCCGGGTAGGAATGGCTTTTAAATAGAGTATATTTATTCCTTGCTGAGGAGAAATGCCAGAAAAGCCTCTTGTTTCCTATGAAATATATTCCTACTTAGGATCCTCCAGATTAATCACTTTTCCCGTATTCACTGACCAGCACAAAACAAGGCACTGTCCAGTGAAAAGGATAGATTCTTACGAAAATGAAGGAATGAAGACTTACAGTAGAGCTTTTAATATCCCAGTCCTACTGAACAATTTGTTCAGATGTCATTCAGGGCTTTGTATCAGATGAGACAAGTGTGGCTGAATGAACTCAGTACCCGCAAACTTCCACTTAATCCTTGTCCTTTTACAGGACAAGGCAAGAGGGCTTTAGTTAACTTTGTGTAATCAGGCTTTGAAAGAGCAAGCGGAGGAAAGAGATGCAAAGCATTCAGTGAAGCAGAGCCTCTGGCAAGCTTCATCTCCTCTGATCTCACTCTGCTCCTGTGACATAAGGCAGAGAACACTAGAGGCAAGGACTTGAAGCTTGTTCTTGGTTTAACTGACAATTTTTCTGGATGTGACCATTTTTACCCATTTAGAATAGACTCAGGTCTATTGCGTTTATTGGGTCCCAAATGTGCTTCCATCTTTGACACCAGCTAAATCACAAATCTGATCAGCAAGACAGCTTTTCCTTCAGTACTCGTAATTACCCTCCTGTCTTCCAGGCTACCAGTTCAAATCCATTTGGGAAAAAAGAAAATCAAGCTCTCAAATACAGACTGAGGATGTGCAAACTATCATGTTTTATAGAGTAGGTGGTTGTTCAGAGAGCAGGAAGCTTCCCACCGAAAAGGACCTCACAGCTATGTTTACCCCGGGAAGTCAGAGAGCAAGAGCTGACTGATTCCGGAGAACAATTAATTTTATGAAATTAAGAAACCTCAGTAAAATAATACAAATATTTAACAAAGGTTTTTATTCACTCACAGGTACAGCCTGTGGAGAATAAAATCATTGAAAAGCCCTGAAAAAATACCCAAGACTAAACATGATACTGACTTTATTACAATTACCAAAGCCAAGTGTGGAGACACACATGACTCCTAATGCTGTTGATATTCCAATACCCTGTCAGTTCTTTGAACTCCTCCTTCATACAGTCTTCATCAGCTCAGGTATTAATATGAAAACAATTTTTCACTTTTGTTCCTTCAGATTATTTTCATGTCTCTTGAAGACTTTTTTCCCTTTCTAGAGTGAAATCTCATCTTTCACCTCTTCACTTGGCAGGGACAGATCTCAACACAGGAACAGGGATTGTCTCAAAAACAGTGAATTATGAGGATCTGGGAAGAAATGTGAGAAATTTTAGTTAAGATGGTGTTCAAATTTCTTAATTCTTTCAAATTAATTCCTAGGGAGTATGACAGAACAACATTCATGTAAATCTCTTTAAAATAATTTATATTATCTTTGATTGTCATCTTTTCTGAGGCAACAGCCTCTTACTATTTTTACTTGGCAAGCTGTCTGTTTAAAAATTACTCCTTTAGTTAATGTTTATTGTCCTAATAGTTCTTTGCTGTGAGAAGGCACTGGCTTCAAGCACATCTGAAATTATTTCTCTGAAATCATGAGAAATCTAGTTGACTTCGTATTGTGAAGCCTGCAGGCTTTTGAGATCCTTCTGGTTTGAGACTGTTGTTAACCATACATTTCATTGTCTTTCATGTTTCTGATTGAACCTTCCTGAGTGTCTGCCATGGCTAAACTCCCTTGGGTGCTCTGCACTTGGATTTCCCCTCCCTTCTGGCCTCTCCAGAAAGATGATGCCTGGGCAATGGGGCACCAGGGACATCAGGGGCGTTACAGAGGCTGAGAGAAGACCTTAGGGAATGGGGTCGATCATCACAAGGAAAACAGCGGTTTTCCTCTTAGGACGAATTATATCTCATGGTCTAGTATTAAGGCTAGTGAGGCATTGCAGAAGCTTAAGGATAGCAAAGGAAAAGAGAAAGGGGAGTCAAATAAGTATTTGAAGGGCCTGCAGACAACATTTGACCCTCTGCAGACAGCAGGTACAAATGACAGTGAAGAGAGCCCCTTCTTAAGCAACAAGGGTATTGTCTGCCTGACAGCAGCTATGTCCTGAGTCAGTCAGGTCAGCCCAGAGTTGCAGGAGTCAATGTCGTCAAGTTGCCTTATACTGACAACACTGAAGGAAGGAGAATGGGGATAGTGTGGTTCAGAGTTTATGTGATACAACTAAATTGGCCAAAATTCAAGTGCCAGGACAGCCTGTTTCGGCGTGGTGCAAGTGCATATGGGATTGCTTGAGTCAAGTGCATGAAGCTTGTGTTTCAGACATACATTTTCAGCACATGTTACTGACTGACAAGGGCAGGATCGCTGCAGTGAATCACATCCCATCCTCAACCAAAACCTTTTTCACTGCATAGGAAGCTTGGGGGCCTAGCGGAGCAGTGGGGATTTTATGTCAGGATCCAGGCACCTAAAGGTTAGGTGTTGAGTTAATGGATGTCATAGCCCTGGAGGATCTGGCCTCTGGCACCTAGACAGGCGATGCTTTTGCACTTGCTTGTGCTGGAAATAGCTAATAGAATAAACACTGCTTAGCTTGAGAACAGATCACCAACCATACTTGTGTGGCTGAAAGTATGTACCATACGCTATTTCTGTATGTCATTGGAATAAGGCTTAATAACTCTGGACAATGTATACCAATTCATGTGGCTTTTAATAATACCACTTTCTATAGAACTTCTTTTACCACTGGATATTATTACAAGTGATAAAGCCATAGGATGAAATCCTGCTGCACCTGAGTTGGTGAGGACTAAAACCACAAAGAGAATTAAGACCAGTTCAATAATAGACCATAAGGTATAACAAGACACAGAAAAGTGTGCTAGTGCTTTCAGTGAGTTGCGTAATTGATAGTTACCATGCAGCTCAACAATTACCTAAAATGCTACCCTGAAAAGTGTACAATTGGAAAGGTGTCAGATTGTGAACTCCAATGTTTATGATCAGATAACACAGGCGATGTTTTTTTTTTGAAAGTGGGTATAATGAGAAGCAAATGACAAAAGTGTTTGATTTTATGTGTGTGGTCTTCATCAAATTAGCAAAATTCCTCAAAAGGCGGGATAAGAGGCAGACATCATTGAAGAAATTTATTTTTAAAGGGATCTTGAAAGAACACTGTTTGAATAACTCAAGGGAAAAGTCTGATTGGATGGTATACAGACAAATCAGAGGAGTTACTTCTAATTTTTGTTCTCACCTTTGGCATCCAGTATTAAGACGTTGTGATTTCCTGGAAAGACCTATTACTGTGAAAACAGAATCTGTTCAAGAAGGTCCTAAGTGCACCATCCAAAAGTGGAGTCCCCACACTGCTGTTCACACATGGAAACTTGGGCCAGCACTAGGCCAGTGCCCTTATAGAGTTATGTTTGGTTGTTGTTTGGGTTTTTTCAAATGTGAGAAGCAGTTTGGATTGCTATATGCTGTAGTTCTAATTTTTCTTCTTTTCCTGAGGTAGCAGTAAGCTGACGCTGAGACTGGTCGTTGCTTGTCTCTGTGTGACTCTCTAAAGATTTTTTTTATGTAAGAGGAGAAGATAAATACAGGTGGACAGGTAAAAAAATGCTAACAAGTGTCCTCTGCTTAGCGTTTTACACTTAGCCAACTATACATGAGCTAAGACTTTTTTTTTTTTAAAACTAACCCTAATTAGTCCTCTTATTCTACATGCAGCAGGCATTTGAAGAAATATCTAATGAACATGTGATCAGCTCCAGTGTTGTAAATACAAATGAGAGGTCACAAGCAGAACAGATTCTGCTTGTGAAGTCTTCTGATTTAAAATGTTCCTCTCAGACTGATGATCCCACTGATCTTTTGCTCATCCTTTTGGATAGTAAGTGCCTGCCCAAAACAGCAGCAGCCAGTCAGATCTGGCCACTGTTCAGGTGAAGTGTCAATCTCACCACTCAAATAAAAGAAAAGTGAAATTAAAAAAATTTCTTTCTCCCAGTCTCCAGCCAAAAGCTCTTTTTGAGGAAAAATAGCTCTCCAGAAAAAAAGGATGATAGAGGAGAGAATGATATTTCCAGTCTCAAATTATATGGAAAATGACAATGTTTTTGTCATCTAATCATGAAAAATAAAGCTTTCCTTCTTTTCTAATTTTACATTTGCATTTTTAATAGCACGTTGCCATGGCAAAATCTTATAATCCTTGACTTCTTTGATGGAAACACATCCTTATAGGAATGTAGGAGGAAAAAAAAAAAGACGACTAACCAAATCCAGCAGCATCCAGGTTTTTTCACTTTGTTAGGCAGAGTCTTCCCTGCTGGTAGGCAGCTTGGTGGGCAGTGGCAGAGCCAGCAGCACAGGTCTAGAAGTAGAGGCTGCCTGGGACCGTTTCATCCTGGTGACACTTGGGGAGGGTGTCTCGTGTGGAGCACGTGGAGGTGGCATGCCCTTGATGGGGGGACAGAAGAGGGCTGGATATGTCAAATGGAATCAAGCTGCAAAAAGCTGGAGAAGCTGCCTATTGTCCCCAGCTCGTGCTATTAAATGTGGGATTAAGGAAGAAACAGCCCCACAGGTCATTGGGCCCATTCAAGAGGAGGTTGTTCCAAAATTTTTTGACAGGCATGGCTTCTATTCAGAGCCCCAGCTGATATCTCCACAAAAAGGGGCTTTAGGGGGTTAATTAAAACCAGGTAATGGAAAGAATTGAGTACTGACACTTCACAAATGCCACGGCAGATCTAAAGCAAGAGAAAACACATGGTAAGAAGAGCAACCTCCCTGCTGCCACCAGCTCTCTTATATTCAGCTGGTGATTGACACTTGATTATTTTGGGGGTGAAACTGAACATTAGGGTTAATTTCCATTCTTTTGCTGTGAAACGTAAATAGGATTGGTTCACAGCCAACGTTGCAGGGATCAGCAGCCCCTACCAGCCCTAGAGAATCCCAGATGGTTCCCCCAAATACTGCAGTATGAATCTCACTGCACCTCCCTCGTATTCATCTTCAAGTTATGAAGTGCCCATGGTCAATGTTTCTCCCCTTGTCACTCCAATGTGAAAGTATGCACGAAAGTATGCTGTCAAACTAATGACTTGGTGTTTTCTGAACACTGTGCTTGAAGCATCCCTGGGGCCCTGAAGTGTTTCTCGCAGAGCTGTGTGGCAGCCAGGGTGCTGAGGCAGAGCAGTGATCCCACATGCCGCTTGTAGCAACCCGTGCTGGAGGATATAAATGCAACAAATAATTATCTAGTTCTAGAACTTTCCAAAACTGACTGATTGAAAAGGAAAAAAATGCACAGTTAGGACTTCCACTAAATGTCAGGAGCTTATGCCAGGGTTACCCAGTTGTGAACTCTCTGGGAAAAAACAGCCAGAAGTGTTTATTGTTTATAATGGGAAATCTGAAGTGGGTGTTACTTAGGTATTTTAATAAATTTACTTCTGTCGTATTTTCTAAAACCAAAGTACCTAAACCCATATAGAAGTATCTACACTGAAGTAAAAGATTTGGGTGTGAGGCTTGGTTTCTTTTCTTCTTTAAATTAATATTTTTTTGCGGAAATATCCTTTTTTGATCCTCTACAGGGAACTGAGCTCTAGCTAGTGCTAGATCAGCAGCGCCAAACTTTTCTGATAATACCGCTGGCTACAGAGTGAGCACTTTTTGTGATTTAAACCCTAAATGACATCGTATTTCAAGTGTAGTCTCAGCTCCTAAATTGAGAAGTGCTGCTCTAACTAGACATGAATATTACAGCCTGGAGAGAGTAGTCTGTTCTAGAGATATTGACAGGCAGATAATTTGCTGTAAATCAACCTGGGCCACTAATGTGTGACACAACAGCTACTTCATGGCAATTTGTTTGCAAGTGGGCTATTACTCAGCAGTAAATGCAAAACAAATGTTCCTTCTCTGAGGGAGCAGAGAGCTTCCTTCCTTCTCCAGCAAGTTACCAGGGTAAGAGTTTGGTTGCAAACAGGTAATGCTAAAATGTGGAGATCGAAACTGCCTTGCCTTCACCAACCCCAGTCCGCAGAGGTACCTTTTCATCCTTTCACCCATGGGATGAAGTTGACTTCAGTGGATTGGGGTGCACAAAGTGTACTATACACATCAAGGATGCTGTATAATAAATCTAACCCTTGTACATCTCACCATCTTCTCTTCTCTTCAGGATGGGTTTGCCAGCATTTCCCTGTTTCACAGGTACATTGTAAATAAATCAGTTCATGCCTGGAAGTGGTTTAAATATTAGGGTTGTGAGGGATGATGGAGAAAAGGAGAGAGATGGGGCAAATTGTTCCCAAAGACAGATAACCTTCTTTCCACAACATATTCTGTGCTTTATTTCTTAAATTTTGAGGTATTTCAGTTGAATCTTAAATGTAAATCGTTACACATACTGACCCATCCTTTGCAAAACAGTAGGCAGCAGATGTTGCACAATCCTGAAGGCAGAAACCTGTCACAAAAGTCTGCCTGCTGCTGACCTCGCGCATCATGCAGAAATGGAAGCACCTGGGCAGCCTCAGGAGCAAACTGTTCTTAGCTTGAGGTAAGAGCTTCCTTTCTTCCCTGAACGAAACACCTTAGTCCATCCCTGTGCCGTTTTCTGTACCTTGGATCCCTCCCACAGGTCCCCCTTGTTCCTCTTTTAGAAAAGGCTGTACTGCAGAGACCCAGACACTGCTTGTGTCCCATTTGTCTCCTCTCCCACCTTTGCTTTCTTCTGCCTTTTTAGAAAAGCACAAGGGAAATAAGTGCTTCAAGCCCAAACAATGAAATTAAGCAGAGAGATCTATCAGGTCTCATGCTGTCTCCAGAACTGCCCATCCCTAGGAGTAAGTCAATTTGTCATGAATCTTTGCATAAGAAGACGAAATATTCTGATTATTATTGTCTGTTACTGTTCAGTGCATGCCTTCAGAGCACCAAGTGTTTGGAGTAGAAGCTAGTTTTCACCCCTGTATCAGACTGCCAAGAAACAGCCGATATGGGATTACTTGCCTTACATGGGGATTTTTTTTTCCCAAGTGTATAGATCTGGCACATCCAGCAAGGCATGTTTGTCAGAGGTGCAGCAAAACAAGGCATATGCTGTGGGTATTGCTGGCTTTGGAGTTATCGCCTGGAGATTTCTCTGGTTAAGCATTAACCAGTTCCTGACTTGTTATTAATATTCTGGCCTCCACACAGTATTAATAATAAAAAAAAATGAAAGCTAAATAGGGAATTCAAAACACAGTTATATGCATAGAGTTTTGATGTTACTTTAGAGCATGTCAGATCCTGTCTGATACGCATTGCTGTTTTTCACTTACATAGACTAGAGAAGGGAGAACAGAAAGGACAGCCAAGAGATATTCTTACCTGTAAAGAGAGCTGTGTGGTAGCATCGGTGATATCAAAACTAAATCTTAAAAAAAGAAAGATCTTTTCAGTGTTGTAGGCTTTCCTGTTTTTTCTAATCAGTTGAACAAATATGTATCAAGGTGTTACCAGGCATTATTTGGGGCTGGAGTTTCACTGTTGGAAGGTCCGTTTTTCTCGGGAAGTAGATAATGCACTGCTGTAATTTTTTCTGTTTATCAGTTGTAAGGAGAGGCTGTATTGCAGTGAGGTTTGTAGTGATCTCTGTGGCCAGAGCAAGAGAACTAGAGGTTGAACGTCACACTGAAAAGCAGAGATCCAGAACTAAAGTTGCCTTGGCCCAGCGTGCATAGCTGACATGGGCATCTTACAAAAGCTGAGTATGATGGCAACTAGAGTAACTCTAATCCTGAACTTTCTTAAAATGAACCCCTCAATGGATGCCTCTGTAGGACAGAATTCAGTCCCTGCACAGTGACATCTTTCAATCTCAATATGTAAATACGCATAAATCATCTCAAAGCAATTCCACAGACTTCATGCATTTCTATACATCCTTTCCTGGAATCGGAGCTGTGAGGGCTGCTGATGTGGGAGAAAGGGGTTTGCAGGGTTTGACCTGCTGCTTTAGCCCTACCACCTCGCTGCCACCCTCCCCCTGCTCCCTCTTATCCCAAAAGAAGATGGCAAGAGGTCAGCTTCAGTAACTCAGACCTGATCAGCCTCGGTGTTTGTCTGCTGGGGAGCATTGTCCTGTGGCAGGGGGCAAACATGAGGGCTAGCGCTGAGCATGGGATCAGATGCTCACCAATAACACCTTTTCTTGCAGCTTTTGCCAGCAGGTAACCAGAGGCAAAGAGGCAGATGTTGTACGTTTGCGAGTGGTGTCTGATCAAAGACTTTGAAATTGTTTGGCTAAAGAGGATTAGTCGAGGTCCAGCAGAGACAGGGTAAAGACTAACTAAATGAAACACAGTTCATACGGTTTCATGAGTCTGTTAACAGAAACATTGCTTTCTGGTAAAAAGGGCATTTCATGCATTGTCTTTTTCTGCATCAGTCCCTTCCAGCCCTGGGACTTTTGACTGTGAGAAAGTTGTTTCCTTATTATCCTGACAGCAGCTCCAAGATAGGGAGAACTGCTGCCTCAATGGGCAAAAGGACACGTGACTTCCAAAAAGCTCCGATTTCAGGTGGGGCTTGGGTGGACAAGCAGGGGTGCAAGAGCAGTGCAAGAAGCTGATGCTCAACCTGCCTGGTGAGAGAAGCTCCCCTTGGGAGGGAGAGAGGAAGGTGACAGGGCAAAGTGGGTCAGTGAGCCTTGAAGAGTGGTATTTGCTAAGCTAAAAGCAGGGGATATGATGAGAAGCTTAAGGTCTGGTGCCCACTCAGGGAAAGAAAATGGGTTTGTGTAAATGACTGTATAAATAATATCCAAAGGAAATGTCCATTTCCATACTGACTATATTTTTTCATGTTTTTATTACTCAGATTAGTTTTGAACTGTTTTCATGGCTTGGAAACAGTGATGTTAGTGTGATTTGTGCCTATTCACAATACAGTGAGGCCTGAGATCATTTCATGGTGTGATAAAACTGGCAACATACTTCGCTTTTAAATTAAAACATTCGTTTTCTACGAACATTCATGATGGAGGAGAGACTTGCTTTGAGTGTAAAATGAAAGATGACATGCTCTAGGGAAAATGGTACAAGTGGTTCAAATAGGTACCCAAATTAGCAAGACAGCTCCGCATAGAGCAAGTTCTAGCCCAAAAGGACTAATTAGCTGAGACTCCTTGGCAGTCCTGATGCCACCAGAGCTGACCATGTGGTGCTAATTTAGGTGTCCCTCCGTGGTGCTCACCTCTTCACCTGGCTGCAGGGATACAATACCAATATCCGTGTTGTCTGGAAAGCAATAATCCCTGTTAGACTCTGATTAACTCAGCATTAGGACTAGCTCAGGTGTCTCTGCATCAGTAGCATGGTTTATCCCCAAACTAGGAGTTAAACCCATTGTTAAACCAGAGGCATTTTGCACCATCACTCAAAATACTAATGAAGTATGCTTTGTCACCTGGCATCATTTCCCAAACTGCTGCCATTTGATATAAAATGTAGTCAAGCAAACAATATATTCCTTGCAAGTACCATCAGCAGATTCAGTGTTTCACCAAAGGCATCAACTTAATGTGTGAACTCTGGAGTGATGGTTGTCAGAGACTGATAATCTTGATTTTTTATATTGGAAACCTTTCATTCAGGCATTGCCAGAGTTACCTTAAGAGTCTGTTTTTCAATTTTTTCCCCTGTGTTTTTGTCTTGACTTCTTTGACCACTCTCTATCCCAACATCACACTCCTGACCCACTCAGTGTGCTGCACCCCCTCCAGTGGCTGACCTGAAGATTAAAGCTTTCTGCCTTATCTTGCCAATTTTATTCAAGGAGCTTTGAAGTATTTAAACCCCCATAAAAAGAACCGAAAGCTAAAAGCCAAGCCCTTCGTATTCATGTATTTTAAGAAGAGGGAAAATGCAGAAGAAGTTTTCTGTCTTTCTGTTTGTTACGGACACCAGCACAGACTGGAGGTTGTGGAGTGATGTCTGGAAAAAATAGTAAGTCCTGTATTTTTGTTATCCAGTTGCTGGAGGAAACACAGTAATAACTAACAACGTAGTTTCCACTCTGATCTCCCCTTCCTGTTGAGTAGCTTTTCAGAGAAATTCCTTTGTTCAAAAGTTCCCGTTTTATCTCAGCTGGAAGAGGCCATTTGGGGAAACCTTAAAGAAAGCCTGTTCAAGACTTCTTTGAGTTACGCAAATGTGAGAGTGTTTTTCCTGTACACTTGGATGGAAATGCTGCATGCAGAATTGTGGTTATGATCAGGCTTGCTTATTTTTATTTCCCTTACTTATGAGGCAACACAAGATTGAGGAAAAATCATTTCACGTTACAAAACTCCTGATCGTTTAAACTAGAATAGAGCCATATACACAGTTTGCAGTGGTGTGTATGTGTTGATAGTTAGCTTCAAAATTCCCATGATGGTTTAATAATGTAAAGACTGAAAGATATACCAAAGACGTGATATGAAAGTGGTTTAATATCTTTTCCTCCCTAGTCTTTCTCGTATTTCTCTTCGTCAATAAACTGAAAAAAAGGGAATGAGGTGAAAAAATGTCATTATTAGAGACAAGGCTGCAAAATGAAGCCATAAAATTGGGAAAACTCAAATTATTAGGGATTCTCATATTGTGCAAGTTGGCTCTTATGTTTAAAGCTTATTGTATTGTTGCTGTCCCAAAATTGTACATATTTTGATACTGTCCTAAGTAGTTTCTTTCTTCATTTAGTGTCGTTGACTTCCCAGCTGGAGCACTGAATGAAAATACAGCCTCTGATACTATGAATTCAATATATTGCCCTCCCCACTACTGCTACATTTATCAATACAAAGCAGCGAGGGAACCCAGATGATTTTGGAAGACCTTGGAGCACTGAAGCCACTTGTGTCCAAAGCAATCCTCCGGCAGGTTCGGCGGAATAAACTCCTTCCTCACTGAATCAGTTCCCAGACAGACCTTGCTGCGAAGAGGAGGAAATCCAACTGCCTGTGAAAGCAGGATGCAAAGCGACAGAGAAAGCTACACTGCTTTTTCATGTGCAACTGCCTGAAGGATGTTGAGGTGGGCGTTGGTCTTTTCTCCCAGGTAACAAGTGATAGGATGAGAGGAAATGGCTTCAAGTTGCACCACGGGAGGTTTAGATTGGCTAATAGGAGAAATTTCTTTACCTCAAGGGTTGTCAAGCACTGGAACAGGCTTCCCACCAAACTGGTTGATTCACCACTCCTGGAGGTACTTAAAAGATGTGTGGATGTGGTCCTTAGGGACATGGTTTAGTAGTGGAGATGGCAGTGCTAGGTTAAGAGTTGGACTCAATGATCTTAAATAATAAATCTAAATAGTTCCATGACTGAAATGAGTTTTATACATTGCAATTTCCACAATGCTTACGTACAAGGGAGAAATATGAGTGCCTTTCCCTGTACTGACTAGAACAGTCTCACTAATCTACAGTTTAGAAATTGCTCTCATTTAGCAGGTGCTCGTTCACCGGGCCAGCTGCATGAGAAATTAATTAAATTTAATGGATGCCACTTTTTATTCGAAACCACTTTTTATTTAAAGCTTCATGAGGAAGGAATTAATTGCAGTGTAGGCCACGGATTCAAAAAGAAATGAAAATCACATAGGAAAATGTGATCCACTCTGATATGCAGAACCAATGTAAGTCCACATTTTGCATTGATAGGAGAAGAATATTTGCCAACTGTTTAAGGATTCTGATTCCTCTTCTGCCTATGGGGATCTCATAAAGAGCCACTTGTAGCACAGCTAAATTCCCGGATCCCTGACATGTCCTGATTTTTATTTTTTTAAAAAAAAAAAAAAAAAAAAGATAAAACAATCAGAGAATCCAGACTACTTTCTTATTTGTAGGGCACAAAGACACTGAATTCAAGTAGGCCTGGATATGTTGCAGTTCACTCAGACCTCAAGAATTCCCATGAATTTAAATAATTTTCCACTTCTGAAAAAAAACAGGAAGTTGAAATGTTGACAACTTCCATAAAGCAAAGTCCAAACAAATACCAGCACAAACAAGTACCAAATTTCACACCACTAAGTTCATTTAAAAAATTAAAAAACACTTTATTTTGAGGGTGATTTTTTCTTGCCTTTTTATAGATGTCTGACTATAGATTAACTTGACATGCTGCCCCACCACAGTATTCATACTGGTCACCTTCTCCACTAAGAAGTTTTTGTGTACTGCCATTTCTTTTCCCTATGTCCTCTTTTAGCGGTGAGGCCATTGCAGTCGGCAGATCTGCGTGACCCCTCCTGTCACTCATAAGAACATCTCACTACATCCCTCCACTCCCCTCCAGCCTCCTATAGCCAAAAACGCCATCTCTCTCCTTGACAAGTGTGTAAAACCTCACTCCTTCTTGTCCACAGAGCAATGGTTAGATTTGACCTTGGGCCACAGAGTAAGGAAAAAGGAAAGCTGAAGTTTTGCCTTCAGTCCAGGGGGAAAAATCATCTGCCCTGGCCTTTTTTTTTCCAGTGAGTGATGCAGGGAGGGAGGAGGAAAAGGGTCCTTTGGAGGCTCTCTTTTTCATCTGAGAGCGAGTTGGCAATTAAAGCTGACTCTGCTTATTCATTAGATCACATTAAAAAAGAAACAGCAAAAGTGGAGGGGGAACTCTCTAAATAAATTTGGTGCACTCTTCTCTCATTCATCAATAGTTATGACTAGTCAATGTGTTCAATTTGTAAGCTAACTGCTTCTGAAGTAGAACCATATGGTTGCTTTAAAACATCTTTTTCGTGCTTAATTTGAGGCAATGATGCACCCTAATCAGCTATGTGCGGATGAGACCCCTAATTGATGAATAATGAATCATGTGCTCTCGCTCAGATTGCAGCATCACCAAATTAATCCTTTTAATCACTTGAAGTTGAATTGTTTTGCAGGCCGAGTTTGTTCTAACGGCCAAATCACAGCACTGCAGGTGGAGAGGATGCCTTGTGAGGTGCTGTCCTCAACTTGCCCTCATGGTAAGGCTGCTCCTCTCTCACTTCTCCAGGGCACAAAAGGCACATGGAAGAGGTCATGGTAAGACCCATGGCATCAGGCTTTAACTGTGAAGATAGAAAGGGCTTTGTTTTCCCCCACTGTCACCATGTCACTGCGGTCACTGTCCTTGCTTGTCCTGTGGTGGTTCTCACCTGCCTGGCTCTAGTGTTGGCATGTGCTGGATTGTTCACAAGGTGACGGATTCTGCACCACTCAGATGACCAGGGGTACATGGCACAGACATGGACAGCAATGTTGCTTCTTGTCATTCATTAGCATTCTCCCAGGAGACTTCTAGTACATGGTTTAGGCTGTGAAAGGATCCCATTGCTGTGACAATAGCTTAAGAGGGTGAGTATAATCAAGTCACAACATTGAATGGTAAATATCAAGGCCGGGCAAAGGCTGACAGTGCATCCAGTCCACATTTCTGCCTTCACGTAAGAGGCTGAAGGCCCTCAGCCTGGCATGAAACCCAGCCTGATTACACAGGAAAATCTAAACTGGAAAGAGATGTCACTGTCCATAGCCACAACCTCATGGCTCCACACTTTTTCCCCCCAAATTTGGTATCGCTAATCCCCACTCGGGCTTCTCTGGAGCTTGTTCTGCCTCTGGTGCCCCAGATGTACATGCAGGGCCAGACTTTTCAATGAAATTTATTGTACCCAAGTCTGGATGCCTACCAATATGAGAAGAGCTCAGATGGTCCCCTTCCCGTCCACAACAAACCAGGATGGGACATCATTGCTGACAATTTTGGTAGCGGTTGCCTGTGCAGAAACTGAGACTGCAATAGGAACACTTTGCTACCCTTCTAAATTAATGTCCTCACTTAGATCAGGACAGACACTGAACTTTAAGCAAAATTCTATAGTTAAAATTAATCAAAGAAGATACTTGTGTGCTAGCACTTAAAATAAGTTTAAAAAAAAGTCAATAATGATTTATCTGGTGTTCATTATAACACTGAAACATTTGTGCTATGTTATTTTTCTATTGCTACCACCAAGCCTTTCATACAGAAGCTGAATTGATTATCCCTATCTGTCAGAAGCGTCCAGCTCTGGCATTATTGACCTCATACAGTTAATTGCACAATTATCTTTCAACTCTGCAATGAAGTGCTGCTTATTCTTACATTTTGAATTTTTTAAATCTTACTGTTGAACTTCTGTGCGTGGACCTTTAGCTGCATCTGAACAAAAATTCCTGTTTTCATTCTTCTTCACACCAATAAACAGAACATAGTTACACTTTATTGTCTTTCCATTTTTAATGACAACACAGTTCACAACTGGTTTAGTAGTACAGTGCATAAACAGTACATATGCTGTTAGCGATGCCTCGTGATCTTGGGGAGCCTACAAATAAGAAGGTAATTTACATCAAGGGGATCTGAATGCTTTAAATTAAAATATAAAAGGCTCAACAACACCAGCATGGAAAATCGTTCCAACATGTTGCGGTCACTCTGTGTTAACAGGCTGCTTTGGTGACCTGTTCCTTCTCATACACAAAATGAACTTATCCTTCTCTTGTTGATGTGATACTAGGCAAAAAAAACTGCACAGTGCTATTTGCCCTTCAGTGTCCCCCCAGAAGCTTGGTCACATGTAACTTTTACCCTCCACTGTCTGCTTAAGGATGACCAGGTGTCCAAAGCCTGAGGTGCTTCAGCTGGCAAGCCTCTTAGTCCTGTGATTCCTGAAGGGCCTGTAAGCTGGGGAAGGGAGGGCTCATTGTCAGGGCAGACAATTTCGCACACCATGCTCTAATTCTCAGAAACTCTACCTAACTGCAACTGCCACTGAAGATTTAAAGAAAAAAAAGGGAGACAGAACTTTCCAATGATACTTCAATCAAGTGCATTCCTCTCTGTTTTTCAATAGATTGGTAGTTGTCAGTAAAACTGAATTTTTATACTTTAATCCAAAATAATACTACAACTCCATAAAATTTGTAGTTCCACTGTAAGACATCCATGCAGACACTGCTTTCTATCTTCTCCAAAATGCAATAACTCCTTTCCTACCCCACCGCAAACTCCAGCAACCCCACACACCCCTAGTTTTTCACCAAAGCGTAACAGGGATGGGGCAGAGGTTTTGTACTGATGCCTCTACAATTTTCACAGCAGTTTCCCAGGGCTGTTGGAAAAAAGCCATCCCTATTGTCCCACGTAGTCACAGTAATACCCCCATAACATGATGTAAGAGGACTGTGCTACATCTGTGGGGTCATCCCCAAGGGACATCCGATGAGCAGCAGCCAAGGAGCCTGCTGTCCTCTCTGCATCATCAGTTTGTCCATATTTCAAGGGCATACAAAGCCACGGTGAGGAATTCAAGCCCTGCCACTGCACTTCTGTGGGAAAGGAGGGTTTTAAATCCGCATCTTTACTAGCAAAACATGTGTCGGATGAGGCCAGTGCTTACAAGTTATTTCAAACACGTCCTGAGATTATGCTTGTTTGTTACTTGAAAACCATATTCGGCTAGCTATTTTGGGGCTTTGCAGAATGATGGTCATTATGTGATATTGCAGACAGCTATTATTCTTGCTCCAGCTTTAATAAACACCTGGCAGATTTAATAAAAATGATCCAGATTTAAAGTGTCCCTCTGGTGATAAATCACCTGGTAAAAATTTTCCACAGTCTACTCTTGCTCTGGGATTTCTGCTTAGTTCAAATCATTAGACAAAATAAGTCACCCTACCTTGTGAAAATCAAGCTGTTTTCATCTAGTTCATGCATAGCTGCTGAACAAAAGAGTTCATAAATCTGAATAATGATAGTTAATGATTAATGCAATTAAAAATGTAAAGAAATATTGCAAACAGTTTCAATCAGCAGGTATTAAAAATCATTGAAATGAATGCTGTAAATCCCCAAGATCTGAGAATTAATTCAATCAGGCTTTCTTACCGCTTTGGAAAGAAAAAGGGAGAAGTAGCTCAGGGGCATCTGGCAAAACCAGGTTGCCCAAGAAGGTTGCCCTTCCACAAATGTATGAGTGGGTGCTTCCCTGATCCACTTTTTTTTTTTCTTTTTTTCTTTTTTTTTTTAATGGTAGAGAGGGGAGGAACCAACTCCTAAAACAAACTAATTTTTGGTCATTTTCTTTCCTTTGCAAACAGTTTGAAGGCTGAACGATTTGTACTTACAAATCTGTGCCATTAAGAGAGTGGGGACCCTAAATCCACATGCACACAAGCAGTAACTGTTTGTATGCCAAGCTGTTTGTAAGCCTGATTTGACAGCGTTGGGCTATTCATTCCTTTGTCAACTGTCCCTCGCAAAACGTTAACCTGCATGGGTCTTGGGGTATGTGAGAGCTAAATCTTCCTTCGACAACTGTATAATGACCAGACTGTTTCATTAGGAGGACAATTCACTCGACAAATCCAGCCCAAACAACTTATTTCACAATTTGTGAGTAGAATTAAATTTGGGGGGAGCGACGTGGGGGGAGGCAGGAGGCGGGAGAAGGTGAGTGGCACACAATGTGCCGTGGGATCAGCGCATTAGGACAAGTGCTCCAGCCCATTGCAGCGGCAGTCGTGGGCCTGAATCCTGCAAGGCTCGCCGCATGCAGATCAGCGGATTAGGGGGTCCCCGGCATCAGGTCAAGTGTCTAGAGGGTAGCTGATAAACACCCCAAACCTGACAACAGATTTTTCTTTCTTCTTGCTCCACTTGTTAAGTGCTGGAGCAAATCTTCTGAATGGCGATGGAGTTTACTTAGGGGCCTTTCTTCCAGAAGACACTCTATCCATTTTCTGAAGCCTATTTCAGGCGGTCTCTAGAATAAATTTGCTACGCATCCTGCACAAAAAAAAACCCCAACCCTCTTCCCTCCCCCTTCACTGCCTTAACTATAGCCTTTGTCTCAAGGTGTGTGAACAAGGGGGGAAGAAATCTGCAATTAGAAAAGGAAAATTGAGTCCTTCATGGATTAAGTTGAGCACTTCGAAGATTGTCTGAACGACTGACTTCTCATCTTTTAAAAAAGTTATGTTTTTTACTCCGGAGACGGCTTTGCTTTTGAATAAACATAACAATTTTTTTCCCGTTGTTTTCATAAAAAGTGCCAGTTCTTGGGCTGGGAATCTGGTGGAGGGATTCTCTGAAGGAAGGATTCTTTGATGGAAAGTAACTTTCTTTGTCATGGTCACCTGGCAATCACAGCTCTTGCTATTAAAGGGTGCTCTGCCAAGAGGGCATGAAATACATTTGAAATATTAAAAATCAAAGCCATCTCATATTATAGAAGTAGAATGCCTCTTCAGACAGACCTATGGATTTGGATGTGGTGGTACAGACAGTGGGCAATCTGCACCTCTCATGCTCTGTTAGACACTGGAGGGTCTTAGCACTTCACAGGCACGTCCAGAGCCAAGACTAAAAAGCAACCTGTTAATGACATGAATAATCATAAAAAGATTACTGATGATTTTATTCACCTTGAGGACAGGGCCAAGAAGGATGGAGACAGCAGATTATTGCAGTATTCACCTTGTGTCACTGCTTCTGACAGTGTGGTTTCTTGTCCTCCAGCCTCTCTAATGTTGCATTTGCCTTCCTGATGGTTCAGGCCTCCTGATGATGCCAGCTTTCAGGAGCAAGCAACAGATTATTCTTAATTTTAGATGGCATTCACACTGTGGACCAGTTTGTACAGGCAAAAAAAAGGTTGGCTGTGTAGAAAACTCCTGACACAAGAGGAGTGGTCCTAGGCCATCCATCATCCCCTGCTCTGCTTCAGAGAGGTTCTGGCCTGAAGTACTGAGTTTTTTCTTATCTTGACCTTCCTTATTCCTATGTATGGCAAATCTCTGCTGTGTCATGCCTCCTCTTTGCTGGGCTTGTGTCCTTCCTGCCGGCAGTAGCATCTGCAAATAAACGCTGGAGGTGCAAATGGAGACTTGAGCCTTTAGGCATATTCCGCCTTCCACAGGTGCCCACAGCTCCAGGGAAACTCAAAGCTCACTATATCACTTGATCAAAAGACACTACAAGAATGACCTTAGCACCAGAGCACAAGTTGAGTGGATGCTGCAGGGCAGCATTTACTCCCCTACTACTGTCATAGTGCTTCCTACCATGCTCGCTACACAGTCCATCGAATGTGTTGCCAGATTCAATTGCTCACATTATTCTCATGCTCAGCATCTTCCCTTTAAGATGCTTCCTTTTTTTCTAGCTGAGATACACTCCAGATGGAAAAGAGATAGGACACGGTGCTATGTGTTTGGCAATTAAACCTCCTGTGCTGCCTTTGACGTCCTGCCAGCCTTACACACGTATTGCTGTGAACACCACCTACATTACCTCAGAGCCATCCCCAAAAACTGCAAGCATACAGCATCTCTTGAATTTAAAAGCACTTCCATTTCAAGCAACAGTCTATGGGAATATCACGTATTGTTGCCTTCTCAGAGACAGAGGCTTCAGGATGTCTTCGGGCTGGAGGATTGGTAGTGGAACATAGCACCCATCATGCCAGAGTTCCAGGGCAAGACTAACACTGCTGCTGTGATGATTCATTTAGTGATTAAAATTAGTAGCAAGGCTGGGACTTGCTGTTCTCTGTTTAACCAGGGACAAAGGGAAGCACAGGCAGCCAGCATGCAATCACTGCACAGGACCTGCTAAGTAACCTACAGCTTTATTGAAAGTTAACAGGGTTTCTCGAGTGAGATGCAATTCCTTCTCATTAATTCAATACAACTGTTTACCCAAAGAGAAGATTACGAGCAGGATGGTCTCACCCTTCTTGGTGTTTTGGTGTGAAATAAGCATGAGCATGCTTGGACCGCTGGACCCACCAAAATCCCTCAACCAGGAAATCAGGATGGCCTTGACCTCTGTGCTCCAGATGAAAAGGCAGAGGTTTACCCAGAGGAGAGCCTGCCTGCTTCCCATGAGGTGGAAAGTGGGTTGTCCTCTGAACTCACTCCCAGCAAGGACTAGGGGAAGAGTTTCTGCATTAGCGACAGGTTTTCTGTAGCTAAGTGGCCTAACCCTGCTGACTGCATTGAAGAAAAACCGTTAGAACAAATCAGCTTTTGATGGGAAGTGTGAGATGAATACAGGTCAGAGCATATAATGAGATAAACTTTAACTTGAAACTAATTCTTGAGCTTATTATACCATAATAGCTTTGGGAAAATAACTTCACATGGACATGTTACATTCTGTAAGATAGGGTTTCTACTAGTGCTAAGCCAAAGAGGTTATTTTCTTCTTTATTTCTAAATGCACCAACTTTAAAGATGCTTTCAGGGATTAGAAAAAAGTGTTTTGGTTAAATCGTGCAACCCACGTAGAGGCTGTGCGTAATTAAATTCTATCATTGAGATTACTAGTTATTAGATTATATATGTATTTTTTAAAAAAGCAAACATGTTTTTGCTTGTGTGACATGGGGTGGCACGAAGAAAAACTGCAATACGTGCAAAGAATCACTAAATAACTGATAAATAGGCTTAAGTTATTTAAACTGGCATCACAAGTAGCTTAAGCAGTATGTTTTGTATCATCTACATTTCTAAATACCTGTAGTATATTTGTAAACATGGCAATCTAACATTTTGCTGAGCAGCACATTCACATTCAAATTAACATAAATGAGGATTTAACAGCTGATTGCACAGTGTGAATGATAGTAACTAATTGTCAGAGAGGGAGAGTTGTAAGATGATGGTCCTAATGCGATCAGTGAGGAATACGTTTCCTTGCAGGATGAACGTGAGTTTTTTTTAAGACTGCTGTCTGCCTCTAGGGAGGTGAATGGGACTGAGGGGTGACGTGGGTGAAGCTGGCAGTCAGACGAGGTACGCTGAGAGAGCTGGTGTGAGGGGTGGTGTGAAACCTTGTTCCTGTGGGCCCCCACCTCCTTTATGGCAGGGATCAATGGGCTCCCTGGCTATTGAATGCTGGTCCTCCTGGAGGAAGCAATTGTTCAGAGGTGTGGCTCATTTCAGGCATTTAATCTCAGCTGAATGGGGGCTGTGTTACCCATTTTGCTTTTGGTCAGGGGATTGCAGGCAGCTGGTCAGTGGGAAGCAACAATGACCACTGGCGTCAAATAGGGGCAAGTACCAGGCTGCGGGCGCTTGCATCCCCACTGCTGACCCCGGTTGTCCCCCTCCCCAGGGGGTCATATCATGCCCAGGGGGAGACAAGTTTTTTCTCCAATCTGCCATTGGGGAAAGTCTTACCTGCGGGTTTTGTCCTCATCTAATAACATTTGGACCTGATAGACACGTGGGACAGGTCTGAAGCCAGCGGTCCATGTTCATGGTGCTGCTGGAAGTCAAACAGGAAAACACCTCCCTGCATTTTCCTAAAGGGAGGGGAGGCTGGTCAGCCAACAGCCTCTGGGCAGGTGCAGGGCAGGGATTTTGCTACTGCTAGAGCCTAGGGGTTTCAGCCTGTGTTTGCTTGAGCCCATCTTCATGTCTGCCCTGCAGCAGCCAGGTAAGAGTTCTAGCAAAAGGACTTTCTTGAGGCAGTAAGACTTTCAGCAGCCATGCAGCTGGGCGTCTCATTTTGGACAGGCTGGACCCACTCTTGCTGGAGTGGCTGATCCTGCTGGGAAAACATTGCTAGGAGCTTGCAGTCACCATGCTGGGGCAGTGGCCAGGTGCCAGCAACCATGCTGCCCATGCAGCATGAGCTGCTGCTGCTTCCCTCTCCTTGGCTGGTGTCTGCCATAACCCGGTTTTCCATCCTCGGTGGTTAAGCCCTTGTTCCTCCAGGGACCCTCTCTGCATCTGGCTACTAATTAATGTAGAAAGAAGCAATGTGTTAAACGCAGTAGCTGACAGGCAGTACCACCACCCTCAACTCCAGCATGGACACCCAGGATGAATCCTAGCAGAAAGTATCTGAGTTACATGAAACGTGTGTCCCTCAGTGGGAGGGATTTTTTTCCCACAAGGAGCTCTGAATAAATCCCTAAAGGATTCCTCCTCTCTCTATGTGCTGTGCAAAGAGCCAAAGTTAAATGTCCCATGTTCAGCAGCACTAATGCCTCACATCCCATCATATTTTGACGTTACCTTTCTGTTTGTAGTCACGATGTGTTCACCTTTCTGATTAAGGAGCTATCCCCATCAGTAAGTCAGCAATAACCCCCTCCTCCTAACCCCATCTCCACCTTTTTCTTATCCCTCACCCAGGGGGAAAAGGGAGCCCTGAGGGAGCCCCTCTCCCATTCTGATTTGCACCAAGTCACTGTCTTTGCCCCTCTGACCCCCAGGGAAAGGAAAGGGAAACAACATTTTTTCTTGTGGAGCCGAACATACTCAGACCACCCGCTCCATGAGACATGTCCTCCTCGGTACCCACCATGATCAGGCACCATCCCTGGGGTGATCAGGTAGCAGTGAAGTATAGCACCAGTGTTCTTGTCTGGGAAAAACTTTCTCAGCTAGATCTGGGTGAATTTTGCAAATAGTAACGAAAGGAGAAAGAACAAGTAGTTGAGACAATCTAAGCTGCTTATCTGGTCTGGCTTCATGTGTTTTGCTCAAGTTTAAGTACAAGTACACAACCAGAAAGATCAGATTCATTGCAGGACTAAGACGTGCTCCTTGATTTATTCAGTGGCTGCAACTCTCACACAAGTGAGATTCCACACACCAATGAACTTTGAGATTATATTTTCCCACCTGAGGAAATAATTCTAGTGAGCAGGTTTCCCACACTTGGCTTGCTGGGTGCATTTCTTTTTGTTGTTTTTCTTTGAACAAGACAGAAATTACTTATCAGCCATGTTAAACTGAGGTTATTTTTCCATTCGGCTTCTGAATGGAAGATTCATTTAGCAGCAGGGCCTTGCATGACTCCAATCTCTGCTTCAGCCTTTTCCGTTAGATCTTTAAGGGCTCAAGCCCAAGCTCCCTGCTCCACCTTCTCAGTGGACATTCTGGCAGAGAATGCAGCCCCTGCTGTCCCACTCATGCCTGATTTATCCCACATGTGGACTTTGCTGCTCACTTCTGCAGCCCTTCTCCTTGCCGGTGTGAGCTGGCCATATTCTTGACTTGGCTTAAGTTCTTTGAAATGGGGTTGCTGTAGCTGTGTGTCTGTATGTGTCCTGGTAAAGCTGTATCCTGGCATAGCCATGTCCTGATTTAGTGCCACCATGCCCTAAGAATTAACAAGGAAGGGAAGTCTTGACAACTGACTGGTCACCATCACTTCTCTGTAACTTGCTATCTCAAATATCTCTGTTGGACTCCAGCTCTTCCCCACTCCTCCTGCATCTGCCTTCCAGTTGGTTGGGTTTTTTTCCTTCTGAAGGTAATATTAAAAGCCATTTGTTTTTACAGGTTGTCTGCCCGATGGTGTTATTTGGATGGTCCCATGAGAAAGTCAGACAGCATCCATAAACACTTCCTATCTCGGGTAGCAAGTTTCTCAGGGTGCAAGTGGAGGAAGGTGGCTGCTCTACATTCCAGCACAAGCAATAAGAGTACTTGAATACTGTGGTAGTAATGTAGCAGTAGATGGCCCTGACTTGATGAATGGCTTTATGATGCAATTTAGTTGAGAGGCCCTCGTAGGGCATGCTTCTCTATCAAACTTTGTCTTCCCTTGGATGAGCACAGAGAACTGCCTGCAGGAAGGAAAAAGAAAGGGAAGGACAGCGAGTGAGATTTCAGCTGCTGGGAACACATTCTGTGCTCCCTCTCCCTTGAGCAATTCCTAATAACTTGGCAGCTCTGCAAAGGATCTCTTGGAGTTCATCACTTGCCTTAACTGAGAAGCCTAGATGGCTGGAGATTGGAGAGTTGATTGTGTCTATGCTCCCCTTGGCGTCTCTGCTTTTGATGGGTTTATGCTCCATTATAGCTCAGCATCCCAGCATAAGAGCCACTTGTCAGGCTGTCTCAGTGAGGGATAAAATTGCTGATCATATTGGAGGATGCTTTTTTTTTCTTGTCAAGAACTTCTTATAGCATAACCCCTCTGATTAGCAGTATTAACCAGCCGGGCCACTGCAAGGGTGACTTTTATTTACCAATTACTTTGGGAGATATACTAGACAAAAATAAAATAATTACCAGGGCCAAAATCCTTAAGGAGATCTCCAGTTTCTAATAAAGACAGTTTAGCACATCAAAGTTTCAAACAAATGGGCAAAATGCTGTCTACAAGATCAAATGTTTAGTTCAAAGGAATGAAAATGTTGGTAAAAGAGAGGACAAGAAAAAGAAATTTTAAAGCATCCCTAGCTTATTTAGAGTGTAACCAAACATTGGTAATGCCAATGTAGCCATCTGAAAACAAAGCACACGGGAATCTGACTTCTTTTGAGTCCTGCATCATCAAATTCAAAATATGTAGTTACAGTCAGAGTTAGCTGCAGCAGCGAAGTACCAATCTTGTACATAGACACTATAAAAGCCAGAACTCAGCTCTGCAATCAGATCTAGGTTTTTCTTGGGTATGCCCCAACACAGCGTGACAGAAATTAATTGTTCTTGCAAATAGTAGGGACAGGATCAGTGATATTAAACCAAAATTTTCTTCCAAATGGTAGACCTTCTAGAGAAACTAACATGCCCTGTACATGAGCAGCTATGGATAAATAGTCTGGATATGAAAACCATAGTATTGTATAATTGAATTGCAGTGTTTTCCTTGGCATTTTATCTTGTCTAAAAGGGCCTGTCAAAATAACTCACACATCATACCTGTCAGACCCAAGTGAAATACGTGAGAGGAAACAGCAGTCAGCCAGAGCCCAGGGGCATCACAAACAAGAGGTGCACCTCCAGTCAGGAGCCCTGCAGTCAGGAGCCAGCACATCTGTGATGCCAGTGCAGGGTAAATGAGGTTTTCCTTTAAGATGTCATTGGAGACACAAGCAAGCATCCTGATTTCTGGTTAAGCTCTATAATGCAGTCTGCTTTTCAGCCTCACTTGCTTGCTTTCCTTGATGCTCTGTCATCAAACACTGGCCCGTTGTTGTAGCCACTAGAAACTCTCTGTTGACTCTTTCCCATGCTAATTTTGCCAACACCACCCAACAGAAGCCAGGAGGAGGTAGCATTGTCCTGCCAGCACAGCTGTCTGTCACTTCTGCTTCTAAGGGTCAGGACAGCATTTCTGCAACTACTTCATGGCATCGCACACACTCTTCAGCTAGCAGCCTTGGAACAAGCATGAGTATCTCCAGCACAGCACCATATTGTGAACACAGTTAAATCACAGAATCACAGAATCACAAGGTTGGAAAGGACCCATTGGATCATCGAGTCCAACCATTCCTAACACTCCCTAAACCATGTCCCTAAGCAAACACAGGTAAGCTTCCTTTTGCTTTATGGGTTTGCTTGGATAAGGATCCTGATGAACTTTCACAAAGCACAGGGCTAAATTCCCAGCTAGTATGTTTCCTTGAGGATCCTTAGGAGGACATAAGGTTCTCGTTGCTAACAGATTGATGAGAGGATGAGCCTCCAAAGTGCTCTGACTACTTGTGCTAATCCTGTGGATAGGTCTAATAAAGAGCTGCTGTCCTCCATGAAGAGTGTGTGGGAATTAAATCAGCACTTTTCTCGAGCAGCACTGAAAAAACTCTATTTCCTGCTGACACAGGCAGCAGTGAGGCACCAGTTACAGCCTCACAGTCCTGGGACCTGATGTCTCAGGCAGCTACTGCAAGGCTTGTAAGAACATACAGGGGCGTCTCCACGAGGGTGATCAGAGCAGGCATGGACTCACAGGCTGACCAGACAGGTCAGCTTGCTCATCCTATGTCCCCAGCTCCAACTGTCAGTCTCCAAAATCTGTCATATGCAAAGATTTGTGTGATTTGTCCTTGAAGCCTCCCAGAGGGGAAGACTCACTCTTTCTCCAGATGATCTGCTTCAGTACCTCATGGTAGGAAATAGGAAGTGGGACTTGTTCCCAAACTAGGGGAAGGGAAGACCAAGGAGTGAGGATGGAGGAGCACAGCTTCTCCAAGCAGTGTGGTGAGCAGCCAGAAACAGGCGGTAAGATTGTATTGTCTACCTACAAGTGGCGGAAGCGCATTAATCAGGTTAAGTGGCCACCACGTAACTCTTCCAGCCCTTTGTTGCTCACGGGACAGGGCGCTGCTGGTTGCCATCCGCAGCCAGCGTGGGCTCCACGTGGTGGGCCGGAGCCACTGGAGTGAGGCTGACACCACTCTGGTGGCTTTCAATAGCAACAATGGCAGGCACTCAAAAGCAAGGAAGACGATCTTGATGTATTTAGCACTGTAACCCCCCTTGAAAATAATGAGAGCTGACTCCTTTGTGGGTCTGGGGCTGAATGGGTGTAGTAAATCTTGTTGTCTTTAACTTCTGTGTCTGGGGAGGTTGGTGCTCCTCATTCATTCATTAGACCCTAAGCCATCTTGAGGAGGGGAGGTCATAATACCTTATAATATGCCCATGTTCAATCACTTTATGCAGACTGTTTTTTAGTATGCTCATAATCTCCTCCCTGTATGTTTGTAATGTCTAGCCTTATTAAGGGCTCATGCCCTTATCTTAGTATTCCTGCAAACCAGATGCATGTAATGATATTCGCTCCTATTATTTTCCCAGCTGTACGTTCTTTTGCTGGTTAATCTTCGTTTCCATGTAGTTTAACAAGGGCTATGTAGATGTGCATAGACTTCTTGCTAACTCTTGGAAAAGAAAAAAAGATGGTGTTTTGTATTTCCAGACTTTTGTAAAATGACCACAACTAGCTGACATATGTGGTAGCTAGATGCTACCACTGTGAGAGATCCAGGTCAGCTTTCAGGACAACCCTACCTCCAGCCAGGACAGACTATAGGGGCACAGCAGTGGAGAGGAACAGGTTCCAGTTTACACATCACTTGTATCTGGACAGCAAAAGCATTTAGATAAGCAAAACTTAACTCAAAACCTTAGCGATGACATAGTAAATAATAGTGGGTGAAATGGCCTCCTCGCTCATGACAAGCAGAATTCTCTCATTTTTGAGGTTTTCAGCTTGAGGTTACATGAGCTGCTCAGTGAGGAGGTCCTTAGGAGAGACTCAAGTCCTCCGCTCTCTTGGTGCTGCCCAGAATTATTTTCAGAAGGACTCGGACTTGTTCTTGTGTTGAAGCCTGCCCTTATCTTCTTCAGGGATGTCAGTAGCCGAAGCCTAACAAATCTGGTTAACTATATGCAAGCTATTGTTTTCACAGAGGCTGCGATTTGACCGATGGGGTGTATTTTCACATTAATGAAAAGGCTAACCAGCTGCTAGGTTTAAGATATACTGCCTCCAAAAAAAAAAGGGAATCTGACAGCTTTTTAGAGAAAAGGTTTGCAGGTTTTGTTTTTAGATAGGAGCAAAACACCATGCTTTTTTCTGTCCTCATTTTCAGGAACTGTTCTGATGGAAAAGAAATTGCAAAGGAAAAATAACCCCCAAGGTTATCTTTTAAATTTGCAGCTGAAAATGAGACTGAAATAGAAAATACCTTGGAGACCATTACTAATTGGAAGCGCTTCCTTTCTCTTCCCCCCTTCAGTTAGAACAGGAAAAGAATGCCAGTTTCTTCCCTGTCCCATTGGATGTAATGTGTTTGGGAAAATTTTTCGTCTATATGTTATGATACTATCATGACCCTATTTCAGTTACTGGGCTTCACAGAACACTGCCACTGCATTCCTTCTTCCAAATCAGGTCCAAATATAGGTGGAGTTTTTCTATTCCTTCTCCTTAAGTACAGGAATTGGAAGAGTAATAATCAGCTTGATAATTTTATTTTATGCAAAAAAAAGAAAAAACTGAAAGCACATTTGAACAAGAGCCCATATACTTCATGGCATCTAACTGGAGAGCAGGACAAGGCTCAAGGCCATCTGCCCTAGCTGCTCTTGACATCTGCTATCTTAACTGTCCAGCCTGAGGATCAGAACAAGTTACTATCAATTATTGAAGGCAGCACTTTCAGTACTGGCTTTTTTAGCAGGGGTCAGTGTAATGTCCATTCAGTTGCAGACACACTGAAAACTAAATGCATGACCCCAGTCAAAGTTCATTGTAGAAACACAGATCTGGGCCATGACCCTAGAAATAGCTCAGCCTGTTTTGCAGGAATAAGGAAGCATAGAATTACCTATTAGAATAAAGTTACCATCTTCATATAGATCAGCAACTGCTTCCATAAATAAATGGAAAGATTTTTGAGGATGAGTGACAGCAGCACCTAATTGTATAGATTTTTTTTTAATGATCCTTTCACCTGCAGTAAACATCAGGTCAGAGGCTGGGGGCAATGTCATCTCATCTAGCATGCCCACTGTGAGACTGCAACATCCTATGTCCTCAGGAAAGCTGAAAGGAAGGGGGACTGGGGAAAGCAATGCTGAGAATATAACTGTCTTTAAGGTGTGACAGAGAGCTTTTATATTTTTTGTTAAAGCATTTCTCAGTTCAAGTAAGTAGCGATGAGTGGAGTGGCACAGCCCATACCTGAACATGGAGGTGTTGGAGAAGCACACGAGGTGGGCGGTGAGGGAATGAGGATCCCCACATGCTCTCTGCCTGTCAGGTGCAATTCACTGCTGCCAACAGAACAAGTCAGTGAAGCAAACATAGAAACTAGCTGATTTAAGCTGACATTTCCCGATGCTCACTGTGGTTATGGTGTTAAAACAAACCTAGGGACCTGGAAATCTGGAAATATTGATTTGAGATTGCAGTGCTTCAGGACAGATTTTGCCATCCTGCCCAGAGACATAAGAGAGGATGGTGGCATAAAAGCATCCCCTTGCCCTGGCTGTTGTCTTAAAACAGTGCAGAAAGGGTCTCAGGTCACAAAGCTGTCGCCCCCCAGCATCACCTGTCTTAACTCTTCTCTGCCCGGAATATGCCATGCAACAAATCAGTTGTTTGGGCAGCCAATATAGTCACACTTCAAAGAAATACGGTCTATCTGTAAAAGCTGCACAGGAAGGTGAGGATCTAAAACCACAAGTAAGTATGGTATTCATCAGCTTTACATTCCTACATTTTATCATACACTGATATTGGTGGTTGTTTTTTTTCTCAAGTACAGCATGAACTTTACTGGTTTTCAGATATATGTGACATTTTTAAACAAAATCTGTTCGAGGTTCTTCCCTATTTAAATGTTTGCAAATAGTTTCATCCAATGCAACTCTACTTTTCAGAATGTAAAATACTTGATGAAAACTCTTCACCAGCTTTAATGGTGAGGCACTTTGTTTCTCCTGCCACCAGCACTATGATTTACCCCTTCTATTAAAGTTCAGATCTGATATACCTGCAAGAGAATTGAGTCCCTGTCTCTTTCTTTCCTTTATAGGTACAAAAGAAGATATGCTACATCACCTTTTCTTTTAAATCCTGCAGGATTTGATTTTTAAAAGCAACAAGAATTCTTGTTTTGCTGACCATGAGCCAGATGAATGTAATTCTAAGGATGTGACCTGCCTCCTGCTTTGCAAATGGCTGCAGAGGCACTTACTTTCTTTGCTAGACTAGAGTCTGGAGGTGTACAGGGTCCTGCCCAGCACATTGATGCTAATGTCAAGAAGGAAAACGCAGACCCTGGAGGAAAACAGGAGTCCATGTGATAAAGTGTGTTTCAAGCTCAGATTTGCAAGCTGCTAAAGCAGCTTTGCTCCAGCTCCTGTGCCTGTTCCTGGCCAGGAACGGTTTGTCTCTATTATGAGGGAGGCTGTGAGGAAGTCCTCATCCCTCTCCCATTTGTAGCTGATGACTCCATCTTAAGCCAAGCTGTAGATACATGGCAGTTTGTAAGTGTAGCTGCCTTTTATTCTGATAAATTAGGCCTGGAAATGTTTTCTTCCCTTAAGCAGAAGTTCATATATTCCTCTCATTCCTCTTATATGCTCCCTTTCCACAATTTTGATTTATGCTCTTCCACACGAGCGTGGGACTGTGTTTTCATGCACTGGTGCATCCTGATGAGGTGTTGTCCTTGGATGGTGCTTGAGTTTCCAAACTACTCCTACAGCAATGTAAGCAGCCATGCTTTTGGGGACCAAATGCTTTGGTGTCCTTTTAATTCAAGTGCAAACTCAAGAGGATGGCAGTGAGCTCCTAAACATGCTTTTTCCCCTATTTTCATGAAAATATTTTATGTGCATGCTTTCAATAGTAGCAGGGTTAAATGGTATTTTTTTGTCCAGTTATGCACTATACAAGAATAAATTTGCAATATTCTGTACCTTCTCCCTTTATTTCCAAGAGCAAAAAGACACGTCTGCAGCCTTGCTGTATGCTTACCTGAGCCAATTTGCCACCATTATTCATAACTCACACTGCCACAAAGTTTAGACTCCTTGCTTTCTGTTTCTTTTAATGAGGAATATATGCCTTGGCAAACGTTCTACAAAAATGTTGGCTACTTTAAAAAGACACTTTTCATTGTCTTATCAACTGCGAGGTTGAGAAATGTATCTCTTGTGTTTACAAATTTAAAATCAGACCCATTAGCAATATTTAGAAGGAAGAGGATGGGACTGGTCACTAAAGGAAAAACTCAACTATTCATACAGCTGAACTTGTAACAGTAAGAGATAAATACAGAGGTGATGCAGAGATCTCCATCTGAACTACTTTGGCTTCTGCCCTCACTCTGAGTCCTATGGGCATCTTGGTCACAAAAGTGTCCTGTTGCTTTTCCAGAAGCTTGGCCTTTAACTCCCTTAAAGAGGCTCAACAAACCTCAACAGAACTGGCAAAACCTGTGTTGGACGACTGAGTACTGATATAACCCGACTTTTCATTTTCAGAGATAATTTTTTTTCCACAACCAGGAAAATTACTCTTATGTGCATATAAAAGTTTAAAGGGAAATTTTTATCCTATTAGTACTAATAAAAAAGAGAAGCATGTTTATTAATCACAGCCTCGAAACCCTTCATGAAAAATCCAGTCAGGGCAGTGCATTTGTCTTCGCAGCCCTGCGCTTGCAGTCTACGGCAGATCCTCTCCCAAAGCCATGAAAGAGTCAGTTGAGCCACGCTGAAAATTCGGCAGTACTGATAAAACAGGAAGAGGACTTTCTTTTTCTGTGTACATTTGAGGAAGCTGAATGTACCTGTCAGGGCTATTCCATACCACAGGACATCACACTCAGCTTATAAACTGAGACAATTGGCCAAGGCCCAGTGGCTGCTGCTCAAGGAGGCTCTGGGCATTAGTCATTGGATGGTAAGCAATTGTATTGTGTATCAATTGTTTTGTATATTATTATTTTTATCTCTCCTGTTTGCTGTCCTATTAAACTGTCTCTGTCTCCACCCATGAGTTTCAGAATTTTTTTTCATTCTTCTCTCCACCTTGCTGAGGTGGGGACAGATGAGTGAGCAGCTGCATGGTGCTCAGTTGCTGGCTGGGCTTAAACCATGGCAGAACTTTTGGAAGTTCAGTGTGATCTAGTTTCTTCCCATGATGTGATGGAGCCTGAACTCAAACCCAAGGGAGTCCCCCGAGGACAGCCCCACACTATCAGCACCCTCACCTCTGCTCATCATCTCTGCTGTGGTACCACAAGGGCTGTAGGTGGTTTCACACGGAGGAAGATGCCAGGCCATTTCAGGCTTTGAGATTCAAAACTTACCCCCTGTATTGTTTAATTATATTTTATTATTGCTTACGGATATGATTTAGTACTGGACAGGTACGGTTGGACTTGATGATTTCAAAGGTCTTTTCCAACTTAGTGATTCTATGAATCTATGATAACTGAAGGTCAACTAATAACCAACCCAAAGCACAGCCTGCAGGGCAAGTAAGCCTCTGTGTTTTATTCAGACTTTGTTTTCTGCATTGATTTTGCAGGGAACCCAATGCAGATTCTAATCTAGATGAGGCAAAAAGTGCAGATCACATCAGCAACATCCACACTCAGGAGAAAAGTGAGCAACTCTCTTTGCCAAAGACAGATGGAAAATAGCTGCTCTGGACACTGCTGTTGTTTGAAGGACTCTGACCAAACTCCAGAAAACAAACTTTGGCAGAAGCAACCAAAATTACCTCCTCCCCATAAGACAAGATATATAATTACTGTCAGCTGTCCTCCTAGTCCACTTAAGGGCAGTTTCATTGAAGCTGAGTGCTAGCCAGTTCCCTCTTGTGCATGTTCCCCATTTCTCACTAAAATGACGAGAAACCCTGCAAGGAATGCCTTGGCTCAGCCACGGGTTACCAACTCACAGGAAATCAATGAATGCTTTACAGGGGGACCATGCCATATAATCACTAGGATACCTTAGTCTTAAAATCTGTGGCCATCCACGAAAAAAAACAAACTAGTTATGCGCTGATCCATTTAGGTTGAAGAGATTTGGGTGGCTGTCATTCAATCAGATGCACCAAAATAAATTGTCACCCCATGTGAAATTTCACAAAACTCCTCTCACCAAATTCTGCTCTGTTTTTTGAAGTGTGGCTGTTTTGTCCTTCTATGTTGAAGCATGGTTAACTTCTAGTCATCAAACTGCTTTGTGGAGAGTGGAGTTGAGATGGCTCACAGTGAATGGACAAGCTCTTCTGCACTGGCAGAGGAGACCTCTCTTGCCCCATGTGGTCTGCTTCTCCCTGCCTCGCATCCCCATACATTTGTGGGTGGCCATGAGGATGGTGTTGGGCAGCTGTAGGACGAAACCCCCAAGTATTTTCTTTGTGGCTGGCTCTCAACGGCTGCCCAGGTTCTTGGCTGAATCCTGTGTGAGGTTGTGTCGCCCAGCACCAAACAGCTGGCAGCCAAAACCACTGTCCTTGGGGTCTGTCTTCTCACTGTGTTTGCTCGTACTGAGATTTCTTTTTCTTCTGAATGCTTGCGAGTAGTGGTTGGACCTGTGCAATCATCTGGTAAGACCCACCCAGCCCTAACCTTTCCTGTAGGGAAGAAAAACCCCACCATCTAAAAATATGGCCCTTCGTCTGGGTGTGCAGTATGCATATGAGATTGATTTACTGTAGTGCCGGACTTGAAGCCACCCCATCTGGATCTGTTATCTGCTTGGTAACCTGAGTTTTCTTGTGACAGAAGGTCTGCTTCTTCTCTGCTGGAGAAAAACACAACCAAAAACAACAACAAAAAAAAACCCCAACCAAATCAAAACAAGTGTTTTTATTAAACTTGCATGCACTTAAGCCATTGCTTTGAACCTTTACAATTCAGCACAGTGTTCACTGGCGATGAATGTCTTCATCTGGCTTTAAAAGGTGGGAACAATGTCATGCACTTAAATCCCTTAACTGGAAATTTCTTGCCTTTCATTTGTTTAGCCACAGTAGAGAAAAGACTAGTCACAAAACTTTCCCCTGTGCTTAAGAAGATTTCTCCTTTGAAGCAGCAACAACAATAATACTGTAATAGAAGTAAAGCCTGCTCTTCTTACACCAAGCATATTTTCTTCTGAAGAAACGTGCTGCAATTGCAATGACAAAGTCGGGCTTGCTAAGCAGGGCCGTTTCCCCCTGCTACTTTGTGTTGAACTTTTACAAGCAAGCCATAAATACATAGATACCAAAGAGTTAATTTGCGTTTTTAAACCTCCTTCCCAATATCCTCTCTCATTCCTGCATAAAATCCCCATGTCCAGACATCAAATCAGTAAACCCTGTTGCCTGTCAGAGAATACAATGTCAGGCCATTAGTATGTTAATAAGTCCGGAGGGTGACAGGTGGCCTAGTAGACAGCTCAATTAAGCTGCTCATTAAACACACGCTAACGAACAGCCAAGGCAGGGCCTGAACAGCACCATTCTGTAATGACATGATGTCAGAGCGAACAAATGAGGAAAAATAACAAAAACATTACAGCAGTGACAGACGCCACTAATAGGGACCCCTTGCACTACATCAGCCCTCAAATCAATGAGCAACAGGGATCAAAAAACTCGACCCAACATTCTCAGGGGACTGAATACAGCAAGATTTTTTTGGTCAGGTTTTTTCCTCTCTTTTTTTTTTGCCCCCCTCCCTCCCCTTAACTAAAATTATCCTGGAATATCACAAATTAATAATAGAAGGGGGAAGGAAAAAAAAGGGCAGAACTTGTTTCACGTAAGAGAGAATCATAAAATGTGAAAACTGTGAAAGGTGAGGTCTGAATGAAAATCATTGTTTAATGGGATCATCATTTAAATTTGATTGGCACTTTTTCCTTTATCTTGCCTTTTCTCCCCCTTTTTCTGAAGCCTGCAGGTTTGAATGATTTGCCATACCTGCTCTGCCTACTCATTCGCCATAGGTCACCCTACCATTTACAGAGTGCGGAAACAACTTTTAAAGTGCAGATTTGTACCTATTATTTTTAAAAAGGGGACTTCTAGCAGCTGGTAGAAAAAAATCCTATCATTTTCAAGTAAGGAGCTTTCTGGATAATAAATTCAAGCATCCGACTGGTGCTGAAATGACATTTGAGTCCCGCATTGCTAAACTAATAGGCTGGTTGACCATTATAAGGTCATGACCTTAGCTCTCATCCTAGCTGCAGAGCTGTGTTAAGTTAACAACTGATACCTCGTTGTGTTTCCTTAAAGGTCTAACTCAAGATTCGTGCTAATAACTAGGATAATCAAGTCGTGCTGTGGAGTGAATTTGCAGCAGCAACTTTCTGGGGGGAAAAAAAAAAGATCATTTGGAAGCTATTAATAGACAGGTGTGGAAGCAGCTGCAGCTGCCAGCAGGCTTGCAGATACAAGTCTGCCATAATATTTAGGAAGCCTGCTAACCAACTTCTACAGTTTAACTTTAAGAGTAGGCCAAATTCAGCCACATGCGAGCCAACGGGCAACAGCACTATTTCCTACTGCTTACACCTTGTGGCGTGTCTTGTACCTGCCCACACAAAGTGGGTGCAAAGGGCTGTCATATCAAATGATTGATTTTTTACAGCTCATTTGGCCTGCCACAAATAAGGTACTGAACACTGGAAAATGAGTACTAAAGGATGCAAGCCTGGTGGGTGTTTCTGGGCTGAATCCAATTGTGTCAGATACAATGATGCAAGGCAGACATCAGGTGTCAGTAAAAAAACAACACGGCTTGCCCCAAGGTGGTCCGAAAAAATGAACACAACTGAAGACTAGCTCGATCGTGCTATTGGCACTGCTCGCACAAGGTTGACACATCTCTTCACGTTGGTCTGGCTTCTGAGGTTAGATCACTTTAAATACTCTAATTCTAATGTGACTATGTTAAATTAGTATGAAAACTCAAGTACAGATCAGTTCTCACAGGCCAGTGGCTGGATTAAGTGTGCACAGCGTCTGCTCTGTGGCAGAGTGGACTCAGAGAAGCAGGTAACGGGCATTGTGAGGGGAACAGCCCTCTTCTTCTACACTTAACAAAACATAAAGCTCCGACAAAGTCAAGGAAGATGCACCAGTGGAGAACATAGCACATCTACAATTGTTACCTTCTTCCAGGAAAAATTCACCCATCTCCCAGTGTCCTTCATGCTTATTTTGCTTACACAAAGAACTGGCTAAACCAGTGCAAGTTATTTTACTTCACCACTGAAGTGACGAGGTACATTTTGTTTGCCATCCACTCATGTCACTGATTCTGTTGTGCTTGTTTGGGTCCCCCTACATCTTTTCTGCAGCTTTGCCTAGGTTCAGAACTGGACAAAAAGCAGTTTTGCCCTGGAGAAGGCATCTGAAGTTTGTGTGGCCATTTCAGCTTCAGATGTCTTCCTGGTGTAACACAGCAAGGAGCAACACTTAGCAATCTGGGAATGCAAAATAAACGTGGAAAAATAATGTGTACTGAGTACCAGTCAAAGCATGAGCATTCCTCGTGTCTATAGGGCTTTGAGAAGAAGTAAAGCATAATATATTAAACCACATGAACTTGATCAAAAGTAACAGAGCATCATATCTACAGACTGTGAGATATGATGAAAACAAACCAATTAGTACTTCCAGCAGTGATGTTCAACATCAGCAGCTGAATTACAACTGCTACTTTAGAAGCAAATGCAGCTCTGAAGAAGAAACTGCTTTAAAATGATGAGGAGCAGCACTGAGCTGAATGTGCCTCCAAAATTTCCAGTGCTAGCCTTCCTCTTCCTCCCAGTGACCTACCAGCATCAGGAGGGAGTAGGGGCTTTCCCAGACAGGGGGACAAACACCACCAAGCATCACCACATCTGAATGAGATTTAGCATGTTTACCTCACAGAAAACAGCAGAAACATCTGTAAGGACTTCCTTACGTATTTTGGAAGATCTGGTCTCTGTGTACATTGCTTCTGGATTTCTATGGACTCCATCATTGGTCCTACAAATGGACTCCATCAAATGGTCCTACAGTGGTCCATTTAAGATGGAGAACAACCAGATGGCAATTGAAAGAAGGAAATGCCCTGTGCATTTGTACCACGCATCTTACCATATGCTGTGGGGTAGACAATACGTTAAGTGATTATTTTTAGAGACATTTGTAGCAGAACTCACAACAGCCAAGGGTACAATGGAGTCCAAAAGGTGCTCCTAAATCCAACCATACACCAAGGGAAGGTTAGACAATAGAAACCCACCCCAACAGTAGTGCAAAGGGCCAAGAAGTTTAAAAGAACAGAGACGTATCTGGGTACGTGCCCATGTGTGCCCCTGGCAGACTCACCTTCCCAAATGGCTCCATAGCCCCATTCAACCCAAAAATTAAGAAGTGCCACATGCAGATTTTGCAAACTGTTCATGTGAGGCAGAGTAGTGTCAACATGATGTGGAAATAAAGCTAAAGCTGAGAAACCAATAAAAAAAAAAGCTAGAAGCTAATGTGAGAAGGGCACCTTGAGAAAGAAAATTACACTAAGTGCTCACTGGCATTGCAAGCAAGTCTTCTCCATGGTGACTTCAGCCTCATTGAAAGAAAATTTCTCCTGTGTCTGGCAGGCATTCACAAGAGTTGCCTCCTGGGATGAAAGTTTACCTTGCCTTAATTGCTCTCAAAAATTTCTTTTCACAAGCCCTGTCCAGGGTTTGAAGGTGACGGCCAGCATTTCTTCCCTGTCCTGACCTAAGCAGCCACTGGCAGGTACTTTCCATGGCCCCTCAGGGAGTCTTCTCATCTGACAGATGTGGCATAACACAAGGAGAAACACTCAGCCACCCCTGTTTCCATTGAGGTGTGAGCTTCACACATTCTTAGAGGCCTTTTCCCTACGCAACATTGATTACAGCAATTTAGAGAGCAGCTTTCAGCTTCTAGCTTCTTGTCACTGTTTGGTATGTAGCCATACATCTTATTTACTAGACAATATTCCAGCCTTGTCTGCTCTGTGGTGAATTATCTCTGTCCTTGTGGGCTTTTCTATGGGCACAGCAGTGTCAGAGTGCCCCACAGGTATTTATCTCTACCACTCCTGTGTAAAGTGCAGCAGATGAAGGGAGAGAGAAGATACTGCTGGAGTGAGGTGAGGCAGAGGATCACAGCTAAAAGTAGTAACAAACTTGGGGTGCTTTGTTGTTTTATAGTATTCTGACATTACTTTCCTTTAATTAATCCAAAGCATCCCCCACTACCTATGCCGACTGCAGCTGAGATGCTCTGCATCTCTGAGCATCATTGCATTTCTTGTTTAGGCAAATTCTTCACTCTGTCCATCCTCAGGGCAGGACTTGTCCCTCCCTGCTACCCTTTCCCTAAACCCAGACTCTTCCAAACCTCTGGTTTTGTGTCCTCGTTTTGACCCCACTGTTGTCTCCTACCTGTATCTGTGTTCTCTGGCCCAGCCCCGATCATTTCTGGTCTCACCATGCAGGGGTCACTGTCCCAGATCCCAGACCTCTCAGCTCTGATGCCTAAACTCAGTTTGGGCAAACTCTCTCCTTTTTGGCTATTTCCAAGTCTCCATCCTAGTTTCCTTGTTTGGTTACACTCATTCCACACCTGTGACTAGGCTAATTTGCATCTTTTTGTCATTAAGTCAGGCAGACTGCTTCCCATGGATCACTGGTAGCGGAGGAGACTGAGTTGTCCTGCAGCTTGAATCCAAAGAAAATTTTAACTGCAGAGATTTTTCTTTGCAAATGTATCAAAAGTCCTAGCTGGCTCTGGAGTATACCCAAAGCCAACAGAATTTTCAGGGAACGAAACTGCTAAAATTCACAAAGGCTTTATTGAGCATGTGCAAAAATCTCGTTATTGTAATTCTGTCGTAATTTGTCCAGATTTGGCAGCGTTCTTGAAAAGGCAGTAAAATACAAATCCCCAATAAACTGCCATTTTGCCAGATTCAGATAATTCAGATTTTCATGTGAAAAGCCCTATGCGTCTATGTTTAGGAAATGTCAAAAAATAATCTTTGCACAGAAGAATTCGGTTTCATTGTTCTTCACTGTGAGTTATATTTCTGTAAATGCCTTAACCGCTTGGTTTGCTGTTTTCCAAGAATTCAGCCTGAGCAGTCACTTATGCAAAAAAGTAACACTTGTGAAGAGCAGAACAAAAATAGAGCCTATAATGTCAGAAAGAAAAGGCAGCTGGTGAAATGGGTGTGAGTTGAAGGGGCTGGATAAAGAACACAGGTGAATAAATCTCTTGAGGTCAAGGTGGTACTATGGAGGGTTTAGTTTTTGTTAGGCTCCAAAGGCACCATTTCTTCTAAAAAGGATAATCCTTGCACCTATGTGTGTGTCTGTGCAGGGGGGCAAAATTCAAAGCAATTGAATACTATATCGTTTCACAAGTCTTGCTTTTGGGGAAAAGGTGTATTTGTCTTGTCAGTGTAAGAGTCCAGATTTGTTAGCCCTAAGTGACTGGAACTGAAGCCCTTCTGGAGAACTCTGGGGAGGGGACTTCTGTCCATGAAGGGCTATCCCTTCAGGGTGCAAGGTGAGATCTGGATGCAAACCCTCAGCCATGACTCTCCATGGACTTTACCTCCTTCTGAAACTCATTCTCTATATTATCTCCCAAAGGATGTATCGGCAGCAATGTAGAATACACCAGCATCCAAGTGGCAGAGGCTCCAGCATGTATCCCACCAGCTGACTTAGGAGTGGTGTTTGCAGATCTTATGCTGTACCCGTGCGCTAGCACAGGAGAGCTGGCATGGCACTCTGGCGTGGCTCCTGCTGCAGATGGGTGCTAAGAAACAAGTGGTTGGTCTGAAAAGCCTTCTGTGGGAAAACACACAGCTTTAGTGGTCAATCTGATTTGTGTCCTGTGCCACAGTTTGTCTGTGGTCCTTGCTCTGCTACTGATGATGCCTTCAGATTATAGTTTACTGCCATGGAAGGTGGGTGGCCTCTTCCCACTGCTCCTGCTGGTGACTCCAAGCTGGGAGAAACGCCAAATGCTTCACTGCATTGTGCACCTCCTGGCTTTGGTACTTCCAGCTCATGAAGGCCAGAAGAGAAGAGCCAAGGCTTTTGTGAGTGGAGAAGACAGGTTCTCTTCTTTCACAGACAAGTTTGACAAAACACATGCAGGTTCTAAAAAAAAAAGGGAAAGGAAAGGGAAAGGAGGTAACCCAGAGGAAGGGCACATGAGAGCCAACAGCTGCACTCCTGAGGTCCTGCTTTCTTCACTCTGTTTTATGGCACTTCTTAATACCTTCTGCACAAAGCATCTTCTCTGGTACACAAGTCCAGTCTGTACGGATCATGCTCACTCTCCTTCTGAGATTTAATACTGCAAAACAGACCAGCAATAAGAGTATATTAATTATGACCAAAATATTCCTTTTAGATGTGTGGGTGCTTGGCCCATACCCAAGGGCTCAGCCCATTCCTCCAGACTCAGAGTATCCCAACACTAGTGCTGGGTTCCTCCTTTCCCTGCTGGAGATGCTCAGAGAAACTGTGGCTCCCCCATGCTCTTCCCCAATGTGTGCTCTGCCCATCTTCTCCCAGCCAGCTAGGAGCATTATTCTCAAAATATCTGCTTTCCTGGTTTTGTTTCTTGCTTTAGATAAATGCTGCTAGGTCATATATACAAAAAAAAAAAAAGGCATTAAGCACAGCAATAGGGCTTTCAGTTGCCTAGACTGTTTCTGTGAGCTGATCTTTTCTTGTCCCAGTGAGTGTTAGTCTGTCAGATGGAGGCATTAATGCAGAGGTGAAACAACTCCATTTGGGGTTATTCTGTGTCGGCTGAAAGAATGACACATGTCAGATTTTCCAGATCTGCTGGGAATTGTCTGCCTGCTGAAATAAAATAAGGAAATTAAGTCTTTAAATCTTACTGCTCCATAATGGCTAAAATATTCCTTGTGATTAAAGCTTGGAAAATCAATATAATCTTTGTGACTAGATGAACAATGTTCATCTAGTCAGTGCCAGGTGAGGTTTCTGGACACCAAGGACACAGCATCATTTCTCCTGTGTGGGATAGTCCCGGGAAAAGCAGCCATTGTGGCTCTGGAACTTGCCTGCCACCCCCAGAGCAGTGCCCTGCCAGCAGCCCATGATCTTGCCACTGCCAGGGGGCTCTCCATCTGCAGCATGGTTGATCCTAGGGTGCTCTCCTTCTGCCCAGTGGTGACCTTGAATCCTCTCACCTCCAATCCAATAGCTGGGTACTCAGCCAATCCAACCCAACCCAGCCATCCAACTGGTCACAAAGTGGCTGGTTTCCCTGATGTGATACTCCAAGTGTTTCCCCTGTTTAGTTAAACCAGCAGCTGTCACAACTGGGACCCAGGGCACATGAACATGTTCACTCAGCCTTTATTTCTCACACCAACAGGATCCTAATTGAGGCAGGACAGAGCTTACCCACTTCTTGAATCCACTAAACTGGTCAACATCCCTGCTTACAGTGTTGTTAAAGGGAAGCTTCCGCAATGGGTTTGCACTTCCCAGGCTAAACCAAGCTGCCAACACCTTCTCTGAAATATTTCACCTGAACCGTAAATGAAGCTCTGTCTCAGCTACCTGTGGGTTTGCCCCTTACTAGCTACATCCTTGAAACTGGGCCATGTACTGAACACCTCTGTTCGGGACAGTCTAGCCTTGAGCTTTTGGGACGAGCTTTATAGTTTTGGAAGAGAATGGTCTGGAAATTCTTCACAGCCTTCATGAGATCTCCTTACTTGATAACTTGGTCTCTATAAACTAAGGAGAACCAACAATATGTTGACTTGTAGACCAGTCTTTTTTCCCAGAAAAGGCAAATGAGAGTCTCCCCCAGGTTTTCCTCCTACATAGGAAGCTCCTTAACTATCCCAACCAGATGTCAAATTCAAGATTTTCTTCCCAACATTCAGGAATTTAGGCTTTGGGAGTTTTAGACCAACTCAGCTTTGGCAGTATGTCTGTGAACACAGGCTTGTGCAGCTTTAAGGATTAGGCAATGCAGCAAGTTTTCAAGGTACCAGCAGAAGTGTGAGGGAAGAGGCTGAGTCTCCACAAATTCTTATGCCTCGGGCCTGAGTAGTTATCATAAAGTGCAGAAACAATACATTTCACTCATCATCCTCTCAGTGAATCTACCTTGTCCATGTCAAGGAACATGGACACTCATCCTCTCTTTTAAAATCAAGAGGTAAGACAGCCCCCTTGATGTCCATCACATTGAAGTAGTGGAGGACACAACTTTTGGCAGATCAGAGTAGGCTTTGAAAAGCTTCACGTCAGGAACAAGTTTTCTCGGGGAAATAAGGCACCATAATGTTTCTTCTGGTACATGCTGCATTCCTGGGGCCAGGCTCTTTTGCTTCCTAACAAATAGACATTACTCATCAGATGCACCTGCCTGAGGTATAGGGACCGATGCAGAGTGTGGAAATGTTGTCATTCCCCACGGCAATGGCTGATGAAGAACCAGGGTCATCAAAAGAATCTTTGGTGAGACTGAGGACAGATGACAGTTTGTTTTCTGATGACAACTGAACCCCAGCTCCCACTCTAGGAAATCTCTGTTTTACTTCAAGTGATGGTTTTCCTCTGTTTCAGAGAAAAGAGCATAGCTGTGGTCTGACCAGATATAACTTAAAGGTCTCCACATCGCCAAGAATAGCAGTAAGTCTGGGCCTTAGGAAGGTTGAAGATACTCTAATAGACGTGAAATACAGATGTTGCACTTGAAGTAGGGCTTTCATACTAATATCACTGCTCTAAATAAAACACTCAGGTTTTTGGAGGAACCTCAAACTAGCAGACCACCTTGGTTTCCTAAGTTATTTGATGGGCCCCTTTTCTGAAAAAGTCATTTGCCACTCTTGAAATGCCTAAACACAAAATTTCTGAGTCCACGTTGAGCGGGCTTTCTTCTCACAGACAGCATTTTATCTTTAGACTGATCTGCAATATCTACCCAGAAGGTGAGAGATATGTACACAAATATGAGCACAGAACACATCCCCCTGTGCATGAAAATGTAAGGTAAGACTATCAGGAAAATCGCATGATCCAGTAGAGTGGGTGCCAGACCAGATTTTGTTTGTTGTTTTTTCTGAGCTTGCTGCACCAGGGCCAGCCATGAGGGGACCACTACCTGCTACACTGAGACAATCCCACCCTGTCTTCCCCTCTACATAAACTGGGGAAGCTCTGAGTAAACAAAGATTGAAGGCTGGTGGCTGGGAAGAGACTCAGGTAACCGGTCTCTTCTGTTGGACTCCGAAGTTTGCCTGCACTGAAGCTAAATAAGCATTTTGTGATATCAAGATTCATCACGCATATGGATATGATTGGCTCATTCCTGTTGCTGATACCGTCCTCCCAGCCTCCTGTGCTCTCCTCTGTTTTGTTGCACACATTTGCAGTTTTCACTTGGCACCTTGTTCAAATCAGGCTGTAGGGTCTTCTCAATAGCTTCAGTGCGCTCAGAATGAAGCCCC